>NC_133821.1:23794848-24994848 GCF_047830755.1 Zonotrichia albicollis
ATTTTTTCAACTTTTTGCTGAAGGTTGCATTTACTTCTTAAACTTACTGTACTAATTGTCAGTATTTTAGGTTTTATCTTTACCCTCAACTATCTAAAGTGAACAAGGCATAAAAAATATTTTCTAAGTTTCTGTAGTATTTGCCATTGGTCATCAACTGAAAAAAGTCAGAAATACTTATGTATGGTGGTTCTTTAGGCTTTACGCTTGCTGAAGTATGACTGGGTTTCTTTTTTTAAAACATTTTCAGCAACTTGATCTTCCTGAGATGTCCTGGAGGAAAGATAGAAGTAGCTTTCCTTGGTTTTGGAGGGTTGTTCTTGATGTGATACAAAGAATTGTTATCTCATCCTGTAGCTGATTTTAAGGTCATGGTGCTGCGTAGGGAGTTCATTTACGTGAATGCATTTCTGAGTTTGGGATTGGTGTCTGAAAGACCAGAGCCAGAGTTTTAGATACATGTGGAAACATGGCTCACATTGATGTCTGCTGTTGCAGTCAACTGCTAAGAAATGACTGATAAGGAATAAGTGATGTCTTTGAGGATAAGAATTATAAGCAAGGCATTTCTAGGAGCAAATTAATACATAATAGGAACTTGTGTTTTAAGAGCATTGGTAACTAACTTGCCTGACCTTTAGCTTGTGTTCTTTTCTGAAATAATATGTTCTGTATAGTGTTAATTGCCAGAAAAACAAGACTTTGTTTGCTTGCCAAGCTTTTTGAAACATTTGAATATCAAACTTGGAAGGACTGTTGAAGTTCCTTCCTTCAACTCCCCAAGCTGGTGTTTAACTGGAGTTCCTGCTCTGCAGCAAAGCAAGGAGCTCCCTGCCCCCTTTTGTGTTTGGGAGGGAGCCCACATCCCTGTTCTAGGGCCATAATTATCTCTACAGGATGTGTAAGCATGTGAACATCCTCCTAAAGTTATCTGTTCAGTTTGGCTGGAATCTGTCACTGAGAATTTTGGCTGCTCCATGGCAATGTTACTCCTTGAAATAACAAGACTGCTTTATATCTCAGTGTGAGAGTAGTAGATCTTTGAAGCTGTACAAGTATCTCCTTCAATTAACTAGACAGGGAAAAAAGAGAAAAGCTGTGCTAATTTCATTATGGTTTGTAGCTGGCTTCTCTTTAAGGTTGGAAAAACTTACAGTAGAATGTTTGCCACCAAAGATGGCACTTCTGAGCATCCAAGGCAGTCCAGAGGAGCTTAGATGAGTAAATGCAGGTGAGATGGGTGTTGGAATTCCTGTTTGATGCCCACTTATGAGCAGGACTGATAGGAAATCAAGTATAAGGTGAAAGAGAAGTCCATTTGGGCCTTTGCAGAAATGATTTGTGAAAATACAGCTTATTTTAAGAGTGGCCCTGCTCTTGTTTCTCATGTAGGAATAGGTGAGAGGACTGGCAAAAGTCTATGTAAAAGACTTTTGTGTAAAGTGTCTTTTAGGGAAGGGTTTTTTGTTCACAGCTTGGTTACTTGGCCTCTCTTTACCCTTTGTATGGGGGAAATTCTCGTATGCTTTACTAGGATGAGAGATGTCTCACGTAGTTTGTTATGGTTTTTTTCCTAAATGTATTTTCAGCTTTATTTTCAGTGCAGATGATGAGCAAATGGTGATTGCATTTCCAGCCCTAGGTATTGCTGATTTTTGCATGGCAAGGTGGGATTTGCTACTGCAGGTCATAGCAGTTTCTTTTAAAGGAGTAGAAACCAAAATGTTGAAGGCTTGAACTGCTGAGATGTTGTACAGATTGCAGACATGGAATGTAGAATGCAATTCCCACTGAATTGCTATTTGAGAGTAGAACCTAATTTGCTCTTACACAGTTGTTGTTCCAGTGACATCAGAATCAGGTTCCAGTCTGTAGTTCATGTCAATTATAATGCATTTATTTTCCCACCCTCACCTCAGAGATAAGCATGTTGAATTTACAAATTCTTACTGGTCTCAGTAAAATATTTGAAATGTCTTTTTGAGCAATGTATTGGATAATGACTCCAGTATAACAAGGTGCCTTTTTTTTTTTTTCACTTGGATTGAAAATTACAGAAACTTGTTGGAGAACATGTGTCAGCTGCTTGTACCGAGGTGTTAGGGCTGCTTTCCCTGTGTTGTGCATACTTGGAAAAGTTGTTCTCACCTCTTATCTCCTCCAGCAGGGTGGTACTGCTGAGTGGAAGACTAAGTGCTGTTATTTTAGCTGTTTCTTTAAACCCACTCCTGTGATAATACTGCCTGCAAACTTGCTGTCTTTTCCTCTCCTCAACCTCTTCTGCATGAAAGAAAGGGTCTTCTGGCTTTTTCTTGTAGGTGTTCATTTGCCTTGGTCCGTGTGGTGTGATCTGCCTGGGGAGCTGTAACTTCTGGGCAATAAAAGGTTCAATCTGTCAATCCTTTGCCTAATATGGGAATCATCACAGCCCTGATTTCAGGGGAGGAACAGTCACTTGAAGTATGTGAACTCCTGGGCATGGAGACAGAAGGTTGGCCTCCTTTAATGTATTGCTTAGACATGAAATAATAGTGAAAATAACTGCTGTAGAAAATGAGGTTAAGGCTCTTGATGCAATCAAATCACTTTCTTAAAGCAAGAAGTCATCTTACTTTTAAGAGAATTAAGTTGCCTAAATACTTTGTAATCCTGAACTAAGGAACTGTGTTTAAGATTTTAAACATTGCCTTGAAGCTGCCCTCAAAGCAGTTAACACTTATCTTTCAGGGAGCAAAGTCTTAAGCTTGTCATTAGGATAGGGAGGGAGTGCAGCTCAAAATTCTTAAAAGGGACTCTTTCCAACTTCTGCTATGTCAGGCTTGTTGCTAATAAATTGTTTGGAAAAGTGCAGTAAGTAATGATTTTGAGGGTTAGGACATAGAACTGGAGTGTTTTCTAAAGCTAATAGTACTATGGAAATAGCTGCTGAAGACCTATGAGTTATGTGTTGAGATTTAAAAGGCAAAACCCCTTTCAGGATACAATACTGCTGGCACAAACATTCAGAAATGTGACTTCTGCTTTTAAACTTAATTTTTTTCAATAGAAGAATGAACATGCTGTGAACATTTGGCTAGCAAATGTGGTTAAATGCTTGTAGAACCTTCAGATGCTATGAGAAATCTTGCTTGTTTGAGAAGACCCTCGGAATACAATTTGGCTCTTTTAAAGAGGTTGGAAGTTGGCTTGTGAAAATACTGAATATTATTCTTAGAGTCTTGCTCTAAGTACTTTGAGTTGCAGACATATCACTGTGTCATTAATCAAATATCAAACTGAGTTGTTCTTTAGTCTAATCTTTTGTTGATTTATTTCTGTGGTGCATTAGGACTAGATTAAGCTTTAGTGAGCTTTGAAGAGGAGCACACTGCTGACTTTCTCTGTTTCAGTTCATCTTATAATCCTACCCTTTCCTCCCCAGAGCTTACTCTGTGTACTGTAAGGAAAGATTTCATGGATCCCCCAAATGAGGACATTAAGTGTGATCTACAGAGACTGCACTGTTGGTTGGCAGGTTGTGCTAAAACAGACTTTGTTGAGTTGTATTTGCCTCTTTCTTCTTCACCTAAGTGAAAGATGTATGTTAAACCATTGTGGTCTCAACATAGGGTAGTCCTGCAGAAAAGCAATTTGATTGTGCAGATGCATTTAGACAAGTTTGAGAGCTTGATGTGAAGAGAAGTAGTGAGCAGCCCCCTCTGTGTTTGTTCTTGTTGGGATGATGTGTGGCTTGCCTTACCCCTGAGGTTGCTGACTTCTTTCACCTCTATACCTCTAGGCTTGCCTGGCCAGCAGCCATCAATGTACACATGACAGTGGCATTTCCTGTCTCAGGAAAATGTGTTTAAAAATCATAAATGCTTCAGTTGTTGAGACTTGTTTTGTAGCAGTGGCTGATGTTTCTGTGGTGAGAGTTGTGAATATGTTAAAAATTGTTAGGTAAGTGGGTGAGCCTTGAGCCCTTTGAGCATAGAAGGGTGCTTGTAGGGAGCTGAGCTGCTGAAGTTATAATGTCCTTGGGACAACTTCACATGTGATATTGAAATCAATGCTTTTCTAATCTCCTCTGTAGCAGGCCCAGCTCTCAGAAGGTGCAGTGCATTCTCTAGGTCTGTTCAAGGGAATATTTCTCCCGTGCAGGAAGGACTGTGCCAAGCTTGAGGTCTTCCTACCAATCACTCATTCTGTAACACTGACAAACTGAAACCTGTGGCAGCCTCCGTTTGTAAGGGAAGGAAACCTTGTTCTTAAGTGAAGGTTAACAAATGTGTTGGCTACCCCAGCCTAAATCTGGACTTTATTCAGATAGAGAGAAATCTTTGGCAACATACAGTCAGATCCAGTTACAGCCCAGTTGTCTACCCATCTTTGCAGTGTTATCACATATCACCAAGTCAGTTCCTACATGAATATGCTTCTTAACTGTACTTGTGAGTTTTGGGAGTCTGGAGAATTTTTCCAGCTGAACTGGGTTGTAGTTACAGAGCTGAACTTTTCTTTTGGCACCGGTGCCCAGTGAGGCAGTGTGTGCCTCCCCCTCAGCGGTGCTGCGTGCCTGTTTCAGAGGCTGTGGGGTGCAGAGCACATCACTTGGTGTCCAGGATAAGCTGGTGCTGGACCTGGGACAGCAGTGCCAGCACAGAGGGCAGCAGCCCTGGGCTGTGCAGCTGAACTGTGCCCTGCAGAGCAGACTGTGTGCCTCTGCTGTTTGTCTTCAGTGCTAGTTCTCATTGAATTTCTGTGTGAGGTGATACAGTCTGAGTATGTAGGAAACTGCTTGTATTGGGTTGCTTTTTCTGCTGGTTTGGCTTGGGTAGCTGACTTGACTCTGAGCAGTGTTGGATGAGTGGCAGAATTAGCAGGAAAGGCAGTGTGGTGCTGCATGGTGCTGGAAATGGGAAAGAGTGGGAGAGCCCCTGTGAGTGGGTGGTTCAGCCTCAGCTGTGCTATTGAAAGAGGCTTGAAGAGGCAACGGGGAGAGGGGAGGAGGCAGCTGCTGGCACTGTCCTGTTGGCAGAATTAATGTACTTTGAGCTGTTGCCTTAACAAGGGATTTGTGTGTAGCAGCAGCAATGATGCCTGGCAGAGACTCAGCAGTTGTGGCAGTACGTGTGGGGCTTTGAAGTGGATGGACTTAGGTACTGTATCAGTTATTAGGGGTTAATTGCAGGAAAGGCATATGGCGGCCCAGGCCTGTTTCTCTACATGCTTTCTAGCAGGGACACTGATAGAAACTATTTTTGTTGTAGCTATGTGAGAAAAATTTCTTCCTCTAGTGGAGATAAAGTGAAGACGTGCAAAAATTTAAAAAAATTTTTGTTTGTTTGTTTCAATTCTCTTTAACTGTGCCTTGTGTGGAAAATTTTTCCTGTTTTGATTCCCATTGTTGATCTGGGTGTTAATTGTGTTGATGCATATCGTTTCCCCTGTTATGCTTCCCTTTCATCTGATGGGTGTCAGTGGCCCTACCAAGTTAAGAACAGTAAAGAAGGGAGAAGAAGAAGCTGAAATACTTCCTGGAGTTATCTGCAGGTAGTTACTGTATCAGTTTTGCAAACTGTGTGATCTAGAGAAGACAGTTTTTTAAAGAAACCTATGCTCTCTCTGTACAGCCCTTTGTTCTTTGACATGAAATGTAGGATTCTGGGGTTCAGTGCTGGAAAAAACTGTCTGGAAGGCTCTCAGCTGCAGGAACTGAGAGATGGGAAGCTGAGTGTGAACTGAGGTTGGGCTGAAAGAGCACTTTTAGTTGGAAGCCACGTTGAACTGTTAAGGTTGGAAAATATCTCTTAAGATCAGAGTCCAGCTGTTATCCTGGTGCTGCTTGTTCACCACTAACAGCATGTCCCCAAGTGCCACATCCACTTGTATTTTGAACACTTCCAGGTATGGTGATTCCACCACTTTCTGGGCCAGCCTGTTCAAGTGCCTGACCACCCTTCCCATGAAGGAATGTTTCCTAATATCCAGCCTAAACCTTCCTTGGCACCATTTGAGGCCATTTCTTCTCATCTTGTCACTTGTTACCTGAGAGAAGAGACCACCCCCCCACCTCACTACAGCCTCCTTTAAGGGATCTGTGAAGAGTGCTGAGGTCACCTGGAGCCTCCTTTCCTCCAGGCTAAAGTCCCTCAGCTGCTCCTGATCAGAGCTGAGCTCTGACCCTTCCCCAGCACCTCAGGGTCTTTCTTGCAGTGAGGGGCTCAAAGCTGAACCCTGTATTTGAGGTGTGGTCTCACCAGTGCTGAGTACAGGAGGTTGATCACCACCCTCATCCTGCTGGCCTCACTGCTGCTGCCATTCAGCTTGCTAAAAGCAAAAATGAGAGGTTTGAGCCTCTTTGGCTTACTGTGTTTCCTTACACTGGTGTTTGTGAGTGACAACTTGTTTATGCTGGAAATGAGTAGGACACCTGACCCTCTGGCTTATCTCCTGTACAGCCTAAGGAAGCACTCACTGCTTTCTGCTGAGCTCCTGTCTGGCTGTGGTGCAGATGCACCTTGGTGACTGAAGCACCTCTGACTGGCAATGGAGACACCAAACATGGGGTAATTGCAGTTGGTGTCTCTCACTTCATTCTTTTCTCCCTATTCTAGCTCAAAATACCAATTTAGGTTAGCTGCTCATTGTTTGAATTACTGGCTGCTGACATGAGGGTACATACAAGGTACATAGAACACAGTTATGGCCTAAACCAATTAGAAAATACTGACTTCTTGACTGAGCAACAACCTTGGATAAAACCACTCTGAAATACAAGCAGAAGTCTGCCTGGTTTAAATGTGTGTGGCCTGCAAGGATCCAGTTAGCTTTCAGTGTTCATGAGGAGCTGTCACTTGCCATTTCCAGAGTTCATGGTGAACTAGGGCGCTGTCAGATCTGGAGTACTCTCATTCCCATCCTCAAGAGCCTGCCTGATGGGTAAGAAAGGGGGGAAAAGTGAGCAAGAGGCCTTTTAATGCTTTAATCTGCCCTTAGTGTTTTAGTACAGCTTTCTTTGAGGGGGCTGGAAAAGCACTGGTGAATCTTACTGTGGGATCCTGTTAGGTCCTGCAGTGAGTGTGCTGTTAATAGCTGTGATTTTTGGGCAGAGGGGAAGAAGGATGAGAGGCATGTTTTGCCACTGTCCTTACCGTGCATGATTTTTCTTGTAGCTATGGAGAAACATCTTTCTTACCAAGTTCATAATGTGCTTTCTAAAAAGCAGTCATTTAATATAGTTTTTAATTTACTGGGTTTGTACTGCTTTTGGCTTAGCCTCTGCTTATTGGCATTCTCTTACTTGTATTGGTTGAGAAGAGCAGAATTTGAGGGTTGACTTTTTTTGCTACACATTTTTGTTACATGAAGTTTCCTTCTTGCTTTTTTGTCCCCCTAAAGGGAGAACACAAAATGCCAGCTTATCAGTGCTTTGTGCAGGGGGGAGCTGTCTGCTCCTGCATGCCTGCCGACCATTCAGCAGAGGAGCAATTTAAGGCACTTAGGAGTAGACAAGCCTATTGTTTGATTAGTTGTGGTGCTTCAGAGGTATCTAGGTCATCAGAATATCATCTTATTCCTCTTTCCTGACAGAATTGTAGCTTCAGGTGCTTCTCGATTCAGCTCACAGTTATGTAACAGTTCTAGATCTGTCCCTTTAACATCCCATTGCCCTGAAGGAGCACACAGAGTTAAATGTGGCTTTCCCCCTGTACCCTGCCCCTACTCCTCTATTGGTCTTATTGGATGTCCAAACAAGTCTTTGGAACTTAGCTCATCAGTCCTATTTATAGCTGAAATATTCGAAACATTTAATTATTTCTGGCCTTAAAATGAGCTACTTGGCACTATTTACTAGTCAGCAATAGGAAAGCAGCGATGCATTAAGGTCTGTGTTAGTTTCATGTGAGTTTATTCCATGGAGTAGCACTGCTGCAAAAACGGGAGGACAATTTTGTGGCTTAAATCTAGTGACTTTTTTTTTTCCAAAAGATGTGTCCAAATAAGGTTTGAAGGTTAACATATTTTCTTTCTGTGCTCTGGTACTCACTTCGCACATGCCTACACTTCCCTTCGTTCACTACATCAAAACAAGAAATGCTCAAGCAATTTGTCTCTCTTCTCTCCAGGAAAATTTCCTACGTGGAGCACTGAGAGAATGCCTTACTTTGAAATGCAGTGCAGCAGTTTCCTCATGATCAATTATTTTAAGCTTTTGATTCAAGCCATGAACTCCCTCAGTGTGTGGAGGTTGAACCAAATTTCAAGCAGGATGGCTTGAGCTTAGTGTAGCTTGCTTCATTTTGCTTTTCACCGTTCAGGTGATGGTGGGGGAGCCTGTCAAGCATCTGTATTGAAATGTGAGCAGGGGACTTGAGCTGCTGTTGTGTGGAGGCAAATGAGTGGTGCTGTAGAGCACCAGGAAAAAGAGTTCAGGGATGCTCAAAGCTGAAGGGTCTAGGGGTGCTGGAAGTCTTGATTTGAAGTTGACTTCTAGCAAAGTGCAGGTTTCTGTACAAGCGATATAAGACTACCAGCCAGAAGATTTACTGCTTTATACTCTTTAAACTCCTTGTTGTGGATAGAGCAAATGGAAGTACTGATGAGGGACAGCTACACTGATGAAAGTGACTTAAAACTAAAAAGCAAATGGGATTTAAAATATTTTAATGTTCTGTTGCATTTTTGGGCAATTGTGTTCAACTCAGTGTCCACAGAAGCAGTTACTAATTATGATTCAGTGCTTGTTGGTCAGAAGCCTTTACTG
The DNA here is from genome assembly GCF_047830755.1 of Zonotrichia albicollis. Lineage (NCBI taxonomy): Eukaryota > Metazoa > Chordata > Aves > Passeriformes > Passerellidae > Zonotrichia > Zonotrichia albicollis. The sequence goes on from NC_133821.1 coordinate 23,803,595, forward strand.
TATCTAAAACCAAATGAGTTTAGCAATTAGTATGTGCTTTTTTTTAAATGAAAGGATGTGGATAATGTGTTCAAAGAGTTCAAGCTGTATGTAGGTTGAAACTTAAAGGTAACTGTATTTTCTGTCACAGTCCTTAAAGGGAAGAACTTGCATTTAAAGCAGGCTGTCTCTCATTTTCATAGCGTGCAGGTGTCTGAGTGTTTTCACGCTGGTGTTCTTACACTGCAGCACAAGTAGGTCAGCTGCTGGCTGTGTACTTAGGGGAAGCAGGAATTGGCTTTTCATTTTACCTCATGCTTTAAGAAATGGGTTATTTAGTGGGGTTTGTTCAGTTGAAATACTGTCTGCATATACAAGAAGCTACTGTTCTCAAAATCTGGCTTAGTATTTCAACAAATGGTGCTTGTTCTGGGTACTTAGCTGGTGAGAATAAATAGCAGTCCTGCTGTAGTTGTTACTGAGTGGAATGAGGAGTTTATAGGGAAACTGAGTGGTAGGATCTTCCCTTGGCTATATTTGCTCCCATTCAGATCTGTCTGCTTCTGTGTCTTGCTGCACAGCGTTGCTTCTCTTGTCTCCCAGCCTGTTTGACCTGGGTTGGGAAGGGATCATGTCAGTCAGAGCCATACATTAGCCCACAGGTTCTAATGGAATAATTCAGGTTGGAAGAAGCCATAATGACATAGGAACTGATTGGTGAGCAGCCACAGTAATAGGTGTGAATGGATGGCAGAGTTCAAGGGCGAGTCCAGTTGATCATCTTTTTGCATCAGCTCCAGACAGAGCAGCAGATCTGACCTTAGTCTGGAGTCTGCTAGTTCAGTGCTACAGAAACTTCAAAGGTTAGGTTAACATCCTGAAAAAAGAAAAATATAGCTGTGACTTCCTGGACCTGCAGCACTATGCTACAAGTTCTAGTGCCATATGGTTTGACAGATGAGAACTCTTATGTATGTACTAAAAGCCTGAGGTACAGATCTTCTGTGCACATGGGAGTTTCCAACAGCACAGTGATCAACCCCATGAGTGAGTTTGGTGAGTCGATCAGTCTTCAATCCTGTGGCAGGATCTCTGTTGTGTGTGCAGAACATGGAGCATTCCTCTGAAACAACCACTCCCTGTGTGAATGGGTTGGGTTGGTAACTCCATTACTGGTGTTAAAATGTACTATAAAAAACAAGCAAAACCCCCAAACCAACAAAAGTCTGTTGTTTGGGTTGCCTCTGTAGCAGTACTGAAATGTATTGTTATGGAGACCTATGAGGGGATGCTGCCTGGAACTTTGCAAGTCCCAAGTACTGTCCAGCAGGCTAGGAAGTAGAAGTAGTGTAGTAGGAGAAGTTAGTGTGGAAGTGGCCATTCTGTGAATGCCACCTCTTCTAAAGTTAGTAATCATCTCTTTTATGCTTGATTTGCTGAGACTGGACTATTGCAAGAACCTAGAGCAGTCTGTGGGATTTATAACAAATCAGATTAAATTCTGAGTTTTGAGTAGTACACTGTGACTGTGCTGGGGCAGGTGAGGAGTGGGGGACAGCCAAGGGACAGGGCTTTGAGTTCTGAATTGCATAAACTCCTGGCCTGAGCTGACCAGACAGTGCTGTCAGCATGTTTATTATTATTATACTTTGAGAATTTCCACAGTGCTCTTGCAGAAAACTGGACTGTGAAGGGGCATGTTTCTTGTCCTGACCTTTGTTTCCAGAGGCTGTACTGAAAGTAATTCTTGGAAGTGTAATGTGACCTCTCTGGCCATGATACTGAAGCCTTCTAGAAAGGCTCCCTGAGTGCTGCCTGAGACAGCAGCTAGCCAGGGTGAGCAGTCACAAGGCAGGATAAAGGATCACAAAAGGGTGTGACATCTGCCTGGGACACCTGACAGGGTTGCACATGCTGATTTGCTGCTGGGACGAGCAGTGGCACTTGTTCTGTAGTTAACATGCTTGACCTGTGCAATGTGTGTCCTGTGAATTGCCAACTAGTTCAAAATCTGGAAAGGAGGGGGGTTCTCTGCCACTCCAGCACCAAGTTATCAAACCAGCTCTTCTGGATGGATCAAGTTGCTTTCACAGCTGTCAGCACTGCAGGTCTCCACCCTCTAAAGTGCTTGACTGATGGCCATGATGGCCTTTTCTGTAGGTAGGTTGGGAACTTGTAGATATATTAAGCTGGTTAGTCAAAGGGAAAAAAAAAGCCAACAATCCAACTTGACCCAAACCAACCAAAAAAACCCAACTTTGTGCTCTGGGTTTGACTTCCAATTTCTGCTGGTAAGTGAAATCTAATAGGAGTTGAGTAGGGTCTAGGATGAATCATCTCTCCTGTTCCCTCTGAGCTAATGAGCTTCAGTGGTGCGGAATGCTGTTAACAAGGTGGGAGCTTTTAATGGGCATATTTTGTGTAAGCTCTTGATAGTACTATCTCCTTGTGATAGGGAGAATTTGCTTGTTTATAAATAACTATTGATAAAGGTCCGTTCCACTTGTTTGTTCTGAAATCTTCTTGGCCTGAAGAGGTTTTGTGTGGCTGTGCTCTGCACTGGCACAAGGTTGCTGCTGCAGCTTGAGGTCTTTGGGGTCTGACAAGTTTTGATGACTTCCAGGTAGGACAGGATGGTTAATGTCAGGCTCCAAGGGAATGAAGAGAAGCTGCAGGTGTGGCTTCAAACCATTTTTCAGTCTGCCCCAGTTTACAGAACCAATCCCTTACTGCAGCTGTGTATTTAAGTGAAGTGTGTATGTAAATAAAAGAATATTAGGCTGTTCCAAGTAACCAAGTTACACTACCAGGAACATACCTTGAATAGAGGCTGTGAGATGTTGTGTCAATGTGTTTGCTAAAGCACAGGCACCTCTTCTTGGAACTATCTGACTTCAATACTTTTATCAATAGAATATTCCCTTTATGTTTGTAGGCTGTGATGTTGGAAGCTTTCTTTCTGATTGTCAAAATCTTTGTCCCTCCATACCTGGGCTATCCTCTCAAGTTTTCTGGCCTCCAAAGGATCCTATCCTTTGCCTATATGATGCAAAGCCTGTATAGAAACTCTTTCAATAAAGAGGAGAGGGCTTATTAAATGTCTGGGAATACAAAACCTTGAGGCCAAAAGAGAGAGACTTTCCTCTGAAGTGCTGACCAGTCAGTGTCAGTGTAGTTTGTATAGTTTGGTGGCCCGTTAACAGATTTTCTTTTAAAAGTTACTTCTTTCAGTTGTCAGGCCTGCTAGTGTAATCAATGTTTTGGCCTGCTGTATTAATCACTTTGAGCTAGGGTGATGCTGGGGGCTGTTTTGCACACCTACTTGGATAATGTTGCAGTTTGGTTCTAGCTGCTTAGGATTTAAGCACTCAAGTGTACTTCCTGTGCAAACCAAGCACCATGCAAGCTTAGTATGTTCAAACCATTTTTTTTCAAGATTTAATACCATTGGGCTTTGGGACAGCACAAGATTTGATGCTTGGAAGTGGAAACATTCTCTGTCATTTTGCAGTTAAATGAGGTGTTGTCAGAGCTGGGTAAGGAGAAAATTGCTGGAGAAACTTCAGGGTCACTGTGTTAGCAGTTTTTCAGATTTATGGTGATAACTGCAGTGTCTCATTACATGCACAAAACTGGAGCCCTGCTCATAAGTCTTTTGCTGAGAATGGTATCTCACATGCATGGTCTGACAGGAATGCCTTGGCAGTTCCTGTGAGCATTGGCAGGTTCCCTGCCATGGGTGAATGAACCTGTGTGTTCCATGGTGCTTCATGGCTGCATCCTGCAGGAGAACACTCCTTGTGGGCTGCTGCCACAGGAAACCTCTCTGAGCAGCACATCAAGGGACTGGGGGTGGCTGCTGCCTTGGCTTGGAAATGGAAACATGACTAGAAGAACAGTGTGCTGAAAATCATATGTGATAATCCCAGATAAGTAACTGGTAGGAAGGTGCCTTGGTCAGGTTTTTGCACATGGGCTTCCAATAGAACATGGCAAAATTTAAATTGGGAGTGGGAGGCAATTCAGTAAACACAAAGAAGCTTTCCAGATGCTTGTCAGGAATGGTAGAGTTGATTTCTGCTGTGGGACAAACTTCAGTGTTGTGGTGCCTGAACAAGAGGAAACTTCACCTTGGACAGGGTAGTTTGGTTTTCTTTTAGGCCTCCAATCCAATTAACTCCTGAATTCTAAAAGTCAAGAATATAGGATATTTGCACTGATATAGTGTATGTCTGAAGGGCTGTGTTACCTTACATTCATTAGTAGCTTTAATCTGAGTTAGAGTTTTTTTTCAGCTACTGTTTTGTCCTGAAAGGGTATTAATTGTTAAATTGTGTATGAAATAGTCTCTTAACTGTTTTTAAAGAGTTGATACTTACTGTTGCTAAATCTTGCTTAATAGTGCGCTGTGGGAAGAAAATGAAACCAGAAACTACTTCAATGGGCTTTTTTTGTTTTCTTATCCCAGAAGTGTTAGGGCATGCACATGTTCAGTAATTTGTCTTGCAGATAGGGAATAGGTATTCTAAAGTCTGTGCTGTATTGAGACTTGAAACAGTGTTGGGATTAGAGAGGAGTTTATTCATCTGATGTTTGTTATCCTGGGCTTCCATTCTAGATCCATGGTCTTGCTTGTGCCTGTTGGCAAACAAACCTGTTGACAGAAAACATTCATTTCCCCTGACACCCTTACAACAAGAAGGTGGTGATATAAAAATGCCCTTTTTCAGTCCTCTTTCAAGCTTCTCTGAAATGATTCTTTTTTTTTTCCCCAGATAAAAGGCCCTTGACTTAAGATGCCTTTAAAAGGGGTTTTGAAGCTGAAAATCAGGGTTGGGGTTTTTTTGTGATTCCTTAATACATATCTGAGAGAGAGAGATTTGAAATATAGGCTAAACACAAAGCTGATGAAAATGCACAGGGAGCTTCGGTTGGCCCCTTGGCATTCCCAAGAACATCACCCTTGCTGCTGGAGATGGAAGCCCAGCTCAAGGCTTCACAATAAAAGAAAAAGTGTTGTTTGCCCTGAGCTGTGCCTCACTAAAATGTTCTCACCTGTCCATTTGCAGGTAAGCTTTATGAAGAGGAAGAGGACGATGCCCTGCCGGACTCAGACGCCCTGCCCGACTCAGATGACGAGGTGGAGCTGGATAAGCCACGGCCCATACAGATTGTCCTTGCTCATGAAGATGACCATAACTTTGAATTAGATGAATCAGCTTTGGAAAAAATCTTGCTTCAGGAACATATTAAAGATCTTAACATAGTAGTTGTGTCTGTAGCAGGAGCTTTCCGCAAAGGAAAATCTTTTTTGCTGGACTTCATGCTTAGATACATGTATAACAGGGTGAGTAGTTTGGATTTTTCCTGCAGGAGAAAAGTGCTTTGGTATTTTAGTAATTTCTCTTTGTGTTTGTTAAATTGAGCATAAATAGAGCCAGTCAAAATTTTCTGATACATTGGGGGGGAGGGGAAATCACCTGCTCTGCTTCTACAACTGTGAAGAAGGGTATTTAAGTGACAGTTTTTCAATGTACCCTGTCTTGCAGTTACCAAGGGAATTTATTGGTGTCCCAGTGTAAGTGGACACAAGAAGAACTTGAATGATGAAGTGTGATGGCCTTTAATTGAGCTTTGGGGAAGGGCTTTTCCAGGTGGTGACTTGGAGGAGCCTTGCTGTGACTTTATCTCCTGAAATCATATTATAGTACTCACTTGCCCATTGTTGCATAAATAAAAGTCTTACCAGATAGCTAAATCTGCTTAAATATGATGTATGACAAGAAAGAGAAAGCTTCCTTTTTCCTGCTTGGAATGCATTTCTGAATGGAGTCCAGGAACTCTTAAAATCATTTTAAGTTATTGATTGATTAAAGCCTGATCCAAAATTTAATTTCTTCTTTTAGTTTGTAGCTTTTGGCTAGTGTTGTCTTGTTTTGAGCCCTTGGCTTACATGGAAAAGGTGGAGTGGGATTTTCTGTGAACCATACACATCTGCCTGTCACAGTTTGTGGGGTGTTTCTTTTAATCTGCTTTATGAATATTGACAGGTCAGTGTTTTGTTGCTTTTTGAAGCTCTTAGAAACCCAGAACTGATTCCTTTTTTTGTTACTGTTCTTTGGAGGTAATTTGTGCTAGCTGGCTTGAGGGAAAATGAAGATGAACCCTGCATTTACAGGAAGTATGAGAGTACAGCAGAAAAGCTGCTGATAGTTGGCAAATGTAGACTTCCTTCTCTCAGTCCCAGTGGTGCCTGTTATTGAGTTCCTCTCCCTCATTTTGGAAGAGCTGTGGAAGAAAGACCCTGAAGATAGGGTCTCAGGGTAGGAGGAATCCAGAGTAGCAGGCTGGTACTCCTGACTTCTTGAGACTCTTTTAACCTAGGGAGGAAAAATTTTTCATTTATTATGGATGGTGTTCAAAATTAACCAAACAATAAAACCCCCACTACTCCCTGCAAACAAAGAAAAACACAAACTCCTGCATCCAATGATCTGAGCAAGGTGCTGGGCTGGGCAGAGGTAGTGTGAGTTTCCTTTTGAAAACAGAAGGGCTGGGCTTTAAACAAATACTCTTAATTTTCAGATAGTGAAATAAAACAAATGTTCATATAACAAAACACATTGAAATGCTGTTTCAGCCTTGTGTATCAGGCCTCTCTGTTTCCTTTATTGTGCAGTCACTTTTCTCAGTTTTCTATAAATGTCCTTCAAAATAGCATTTGTTTCTCTTGAACTGAAGCTGAAAGCAAGCTTGCCAATCTACTGTAACAATTGTTTCTTACCAAAATCAGAGAAGTCTTGCTCTCCATGTGCTGCTTCTGGCCAGGTATTTCCATTCTGAAGATGTATTGCTTGCAGACCTTTAGTTGAGCTGATCCAACTCAGTGATGCATCAGAAGACACTGCACTTTGCTGAATTGTTTTTCTGCCAGCTCAGTGACGTAAATTGGCATAGGGAGGGAGTTTGACAAGCATCAGAACTGCTGCAAACTGATTGATGGGAGCTGGGGGTGATGGAGGATAAATGCAACGCCTCCTCTTTGGAGCACTCTTGAGTTGTATGAAGTCAAATGATATCCTCTGCTTATCCAAATTTAGTACAGGAGGAGAGATCTTGGTATAGTTTTATAGTACTTAGTCTGAGCCCTCCATCTTTAGTCAGGCTCAATTGCAAGTCTGTATTTTCTGTGAACTAAATATTGCACAGAATACTAAAACGACTGCATTCAGTTCATGTGCCAATCAAGCAATTTTGGGGTGTCCTTTTATGTGGACATTAACATACATGCATAATGAAAAACTTGCCAATAAAACCTTCAGAATCTCATTTTCTTGTCTTAAACTGAGTGCCAGAGGTCATGTGGAAAGTTGGCATTGTAACAATCTCAGTGGTGCCAGCTGAAGTCACAGGTAGGATTTTGGCAGGGCAGAGGTTGATCGCTGCCTTCAGGGAGGTGGATGTGTCATTTCAAGCGCTGATCCTTGGTGCTGTGATTGCTCTTTTGAAATGGAACAGCAGCACTTCTGTACTCAGCAAGCTGCTGCACGGAGCCTGTAGTGCTGAGCTTTAGTAAGAGTTGGGTGCAGCAACACCTGTAAGTTTAGATGGAAAAGTTTATTTTTTTACACCTTCTTAGTTAGGGTGAACTGTGTATTATTGCCCTAAGCAAATAAAGCTGCATTGGGCTTTTCCTTAGTGTGGAGTAAAGTTAGAGAAATTACCCTTTAGGGGACTGAGATAAAATTGTAGAGCAACTTCTAGCTTGATTTCAGGTAGGAGCCTTTTTTCCCTCCTCCCATCTCTGGAATATCTTTCAAGCCAGCTTGATGAATAGATACTTAAAATACTGAGCTTTAGCTAAGGAAAGATGCAGGTAACAAGCCAGGAGTGTTTCAAAGTGATGCAGAGGTCAGTCAGAGGCAGGTTTAAGTACATCATCCATGAGATGAAGCAGCTTCAGGTGAAGCTGAGCCTGTTCAAACACCAAAGTCTCCTGTGATGTGAATCACTTGTGAAATCAAATGAACTCATATCTAGTGCTCATTGAGGGACTTGTCAAACTGTGTAGTTTTGATCTGGTTTGTTACAAATAGGAGGAATACAAATAGGAATAATGTCTGGACCAAAATGGACTAAAGTATTCTTGTATAAAGGAAAAATGGAACATACTGAATAATGGAGTCTTTTTGAAAAGTAAAAAGCTGCAGCCCATTGACAGGTACATGTGAGATATGATACAGATTGTCAAACTGTATCCTGGAGTGTGCTGCAGCACAGAGCAGGCTTGGAGCTTTCATTTCTCATTTCTAGAGTGGTCTGTGGAAGCATCAGCATCTTCTGGGATAGAAAAACTATAGGGAAAAGCTGTTCAGGTTTTGCTTAGTGTCTCTGGTAGAGGTGTGTGTGCCTATCAAAATAAACAAAAGGGGAAAAGAAACCCCAAACAGCCAAACCCAAACAACTGTACAGACCTGTAGGACTCTTTACTTGCATACCTGTGTTCATTTTCTGAATTTTTGTCTGCTTCTCTCCCCTTTGTCTGATCTAAGTAGCAGAGTTGAGTGGGGCGCTGTTAGTATTTGAAAGAATGCTGGTGCAGAACTTCTGGATTGCCTTCAGGCTGCTAGGCATAAGGAAAATGTGCAGGTTTTTTTCCATCCCCCTTTAGAAATAAGCAGTTTCACTTAGTTGTTTCAAGTATTTTTATTCTGTTCAGTCCCTGGGTACCAATGCTGTGTTCTGAAATGTGAAGAAATGTCTTGAGCCATTATATGAAAACTGCCAGTGTGGAGTCAGCAAGGTAGAGCCCAGAAGTGAATTGAGAAATCTCTACTTTGACCTTCTCAGTAGACTCTTTCCTGGCTGGGAATCTGCTCTGGGCAGTTGAAGGCAATTCATTAAATGTCTCTTATGCCAGCTTGCTGTGTTCTAGCCTGTGAAAGAAAGCTTTGTATACACTGAAATCCTCCCTGAAAGAAGTGGCAGGCAGACAACAGTTTAACTGATGAGGGGGCTGCAGAAAAACCCATCAAAGTGAAACTTCCTTTGGGTGCCTGCTCATCCTCCTGTCTTGCCAGTGCATGAGCTGCATTTCTGGGTTAGATGTGCTCATATAATGGCTGAATTCTTGTGGGTGAGCTGCTGCTCTGCCCCTGTCCTTGAAGACCTCATTACAATTCCATCAGGCAGGGATGGTAGATGCCAACTGTACTCACCTCTCAGATAGCTTCTCAGCTCTAATATGGGTGGGTTGATTGGCATCTATCAAACTCTTAAACTGACCTTTTCTCTGTAGCTGGCAAGTATAGATTGTGAATCTTCTGGTTCTTGTCTGTTCTCTGTGGCTTCTGCAAGATGGCATTGGGAGTGTGGTGCTGGCTTCTGTTAGTGCAGGGACTCAAATGCTTGGGCCAGCTGTTACTGAGGGGGAAGGGAGAGGATTAAGTTAAGATCAGGTGTTTTGTCTCTTGCTGAGGTTTAGCTGTTCCTGAGTTGAAATATCTGCTGTTCTGTTTAAGCAGAGTTTTCTCAGCTGTGAGAGTGGAACTGGTGGACAAAACTGCTGTTCTCAATACCTCTGTGTGCTGGAGACTCAAAAACTGTGCACGTTTACATTTCAGTGTCTGAAAAGTTGTGCAGCCACTCAAATACCATGGGGTTGCTTTGTGGATGATCTTGAAACACAGCAGAGTAGCACTGTGTTTTAATATTTTTTTGTAGTGTTGTCAGGTGGCTCTGAGGGAAATGTAATAACAGTGTGGAAGTCTGCTAAAACATAGCATGTTAAAAAACAATAGAAATCTCCTCCTTGGTTTTACATAAGTTTTTCCTTTTGCTTTGTAGACTTCTCCTTGTTGGATAGGTGGAAACACGGAGCCATTGACTGGGTTTACATGGAGAGGTGGATGTGAACGGGAAACCACTGGCATTCAGATTTGGAGTGAAGTGTTTGTAATTGAAAAACCTAATGGAACAAAGGTGAGTGCTTAACTTACCTTGATTTACTCAAGGTCTCCCTTGCCGGAGTTGTAGGCTTCCTGGTTTGGTTGTGTGGTGGGTTGGTTTTCTTTTTTTTTGGTTTGATGTTTTTTGGGTTTTTAAAAATAGAGAGGCTGTGGATGCCGCATTGGGGAGGTGTTCCTGTCAGGTTCAGTGGGGCTCCAAGCAACCTGGTCTGGTGGATGGTGTCCCTGCCTTTGGCAGAGGGATTGGAACAAGATGATTCTTAGAGGTCCCCTTCAGCCTAAACTGTTTTGTCATTCTAAAACTTAAATAGGATTTTTGCCTCTGTGTTTAATGTCATGGATTTCATGGCGGCTGTTTGAACATTGGTTGCCTTCCTTTGCACTGAGCGGCTGTGTAACATATTTGGAAACTGTTATCAGTGTAAGGATGGAGATTGGTTCTTACAACCCAAAATTCAACAATAGTCTCATTCTGAGAGTACTTTGTTTTAGCAAAATCTGCCCTGTCCAGGCTTCTGGGTGGGTTATCCTGGGGTTGTTGTAAATCTGTAATGGCTATAAATACCATCTACAGGCAAATGCTGGGGGGGGGAAAGCTCTGTAACACACACACTGTTCTTTGAAGGATGAGAATATGTTCTAACTTGTAGCTGTAGTAAAGTGTAGTGCATGGCTGTAAGTACTTCAGGGTCTGGAAGCTGGTCCTTCCATTTAATTTTAGCAAGCAGTCTATAAAAAAGAATAAGTCTAACAGTGAGAAAAAAAGCACTTAACTTGATTCTTTTTTAACTCTCAAGTCAGTTTGACTGCAAAGTTTACTGGGAGGTGTTTATGCTGAAATTAGGTGTTATGTTAATGTCATTAATAAATATTTACTTCACAATAGTGGTGGTCATCTTGAGCTATTTGTGTTCTAAACCATTGGTTTTAGGTTATTTAAATTTCATACCCTTTGCATTTGCAAAGGAAGCATCTGATGCCCAATCTGTGGGACATGGATTTTAAAAATAGTGGCTTAGTGATGTTTAACAAATTTCACAGCTAACCAAACATTTCTCTAGTTAAAAAACAGTTATGTGTGAATCTGCTTATGCTTTGGGAACAAATCACTCACTTGTTCTTGCTTCTCAGTGGGAAGGAGAAGGAAAATGTAGCAGATCCCAAAGATGGGAGTTGGACTGATAAACTTTTTTCATTAATATCACTTCCTTCCTTGTTGTTCCAGCAGACAATATCAAATATCTTGTTTTCTGCTGAAAAAAAAATTATCTTAAGATATATATGTATTTATAAGTAGCCATCTTACTCTTAGCTCTGATGAGCTGTGCCAGATCTGCAGCTGAGGCTGGTGTTCTTGCAGTGGAGGAGAGCTGCCAGTTGGTCTGCATGGCACCCCCAGTGGGCCAGGGAGGGCTGTTTCTCTGGGACAAGGTGGCCAGGCAGGGTCAGAGGCTGATGGCGGGGCCCTCTGCTGCTGCTCACTCAGCTGTGCCTGTCCCCTGTGTGCTGTCCCCTGTGCAGGTGACTGAGGTTTCTTCAGCAGGCACGGGGCAGCGACTGAAACAGAGCTGACCCCCGTGGCCAGGAGTGTGGAGGGGTCCATGATCTGGTTAACTGCTGCTGTTCTTTCAAACTCTGCAGGTTGCTGTGCTACTCATGGATACCCAAGGTGCCTTTGATAGCCAATCCACTATCAAAGACTGTGCAACAGTTTTTGCCCTCAGCACCATGACGAGCTCTGTCCAGGTGAGAATATCCCTGCTGGCAAATAATGGCAGAAGCCTCTATCCTGATTGTGCAAAGAATATATCCTGAGCACACCTGCAATCTTGCTCCAGCTCTGATTTAAAATTCCATACTTTTTCTTATTTTCATTGTGGTACATAAACTACCCAAGTTGCTCGGTGGAATCAAGGTTATGCAAGGCCAGGCTGAGTTGAATTGCTGACAGAACTAGGAAATCCCCTTCCCCCCAAGATGTCAAAGTAGCAGCTGCTTCTTTACAGATGTGTTACAGAATCTTTTTTAAGGCTGTAGATAGGGCTTAGGGTGACATGCTGTGATCAGCCAAACTTAAAATTGCTACTTCTGTTCAAGTGTCAATTAAACTCCTGAGAATTGTGCTATACTCGAAGCTACTTCTAAGCTTGTGCCTTAGAGGTGCCAAAGTGAGCAGGTTTTTGAGGGGTGACAAGTGACTTTCTTCAGACATGCCACAACCTAAAAGGAACAGGAGTAGGTAGAGCATTGCTTCTGTCCTGTGGAGTTGGCTCTGGTGAATCATTTTTGAATAAGGAGGTGACTTTTGTTTGAGGTGTGTTCTGTGACACCTTTCTACTTGCTGACTTTTGGGTAGTTACACTTCTTTTTCTAGAGGGAGCAAGTATACTCAATGTGTGAAAGAGACTGATTGTAAGACAGTGGTTTCATGTGACACTGTAATTGTCTCTTGCAGGTATACAACTTGTCTCAGAATATTCAGGAAGATGACCTTCAGCACTTGCAGGTAGGAATATGGTGAATTTATGTTAAACTGCTTCTGAACTGATAGTCTTGACAATGTTCTGGAAGTTACTATTCATGTAACTGACTTGGGAGCTCATGTAAAACACTGAATTTGACCTGAAACTAAAGGTACAGTACAGACTGGTACAGTCTGTAAAAACTGTGTTTGCATCAATTTCATGATGCTTCTACTGTGCCAGTGTAGAGGTAAAATAGTATGAGCTTCTAATCGGGCTGGTTCTCCTAAAGTCTGTTCTCTGTATTGCAAGTTCTTAAATTCCTGAGGAAATGAGAAAGGAAAATTGTTTATGGAAATCCTTAATGGTGAAATTCCAGTGCTACATGTTTTTCCTAAAATAGGAAAATGGATGTTATTTCATAAGCAGTTTGTAAGGAAGTGCTGGAGTTTGGCTCAGGCCAGAAAGAGTCTTCTGCCCAGAAGCCATCTCTGTTTTTTCAGCTGAGAAACTTCTGCAGAGTTTTATTCTGCTTAGAAATAAAAGCAGGAGAATGTCTTCACCATGGGGTTTTTATCCTCTAATGCAACATTGTGGTCAAAGGCCACTGAATTATGGCTTCATGTGAATGGTGCAAGAACATTATCTCCTTAACTTAAAACCTGTAGCTTTACAGAGTAGCTTGTGTATTGCCAAATGCCAAGGCCATGACCTTGTCACGGCTTAAAACTGTTCTGTGTGTCTTCAGTGCTGCAGCAGACTGGCTGCCAATGCTGGAAGTAAAAGAGCACTAACTAAAAGTATTCTTATGAAGCTGTTCTCAATTAGCAGGGTTGAATCACTGGGCCCATACCCCCTACACCCCAAAAAAAACACAACCAAGCAGTGAAAACAAAAAATCTGTAGGTCATTATTTGAGAGCCAGGCTTCCCTTGAGACTTTGGTCCTTTAACAGGCTTGGGTTATCTGAATAAAACAATCTATCTCTGTTCTACTGGAGGGTGAGATTTGAAGGATGATAAATGCAAGGATAAATAAGGATGATAAATACAAATACAATTTAAAGTTGCAGCAGGGAATCATGATCTAAGGGAAGGAAATTCTGAATTTCTGTTTTAATAGGAATTTATATAATTGTGAAATACTGTTAGTCTCTGACTGCCTTTTACATTTAGCAGGGAAGTGAATGAGGTAAAGAGTTTGGGTCAAAGAAACCAGACTCTTGTGGGTGCTTGGCCACTTCACAGCTGCTTTTGCTCAGAGTGACAAGGGCTTGTAAATTAAATTAATCTTGTGACTTCCAGGTGCTCTTGTGATCAACACCAGACGTGCCCTTTGAGCCATAATCTACCTGAGACACTCCAGGAGTTAGTTTAATGCAGAATAATGATTGCCTGGCACTGCAGAGTTCTGGTGTGCTTCCATCATCTCAACCTGCAGTATCTGTAAGGAGGCTGGCATGGATCAAGCCCTGCCAGTACTGACCTGTGCTGAGGCAGCCAGCACAGTCCCTCATTCCTGCTCTTGTGGGTGGCTTGGCCAGCAAGGAATGCTGCTGCTGCTGCTGTTAAAGATGGTGAAAGCAGTCAGAGGAAGACAGCTGATACCAGCCTTTATACTGGAGGGAAGGAACAATTATTAGTTAAGGTCATGAGGTGAAGCAGAGATCTGAGAAGCTGCTGAACTTGGCTTGTATTTAAATGTCTGATATATTGGCTAGAGCCAAGTTCCCTGGGATTTCCAGGAATAAACCTTTTGTGGGAAGTAAGGGGCAAATGTTAGTCAGGCTTACCTCCTTAGCCTAGGAAGCAAGTGTTGGAAGCTGGCTTGGTGAGAAATGCAGCCAGCTTTTCTCTGAGAATAGCCCAACAGCCACCCACTTAAAACTGCAGTGTGTTGACAGTTCAGGAATGGCACTGTGAAGCCTGTGGGAATCATGTCTCCTACCTGAATCTTATTGAGGGTTGGTATACTCATTATTGAGGATTGTTTGCCATTCTCAACCTGTAGTAAGGCATAAGATTGAAACCTATAGTAAGATATAAGATTGAATGATTTGTTTTTTAGTGACGTAATAGAATATTTCACAGCAGAAAAATATGTTTTCTGTGTGGCACATCCTTACACTGTTCTTTCTCTCAGTTGTTTACAGAATATGGAAGACTAGCTATGGAAGAAATCTACCAAAAGCCGTTTCAGGTAACTGTGTTAAATAGATTTAATGTGTAGAAAATGAGCTCAGGGTGATTTCTGCAGATCAGTTAGTTGGGCTGAAGGTAACCAGTTCTTTGCAAGACTAATTTTCCTTCACTATTGCCACATGGCTTTGCAAATCCCCAATGGAAAAATGCTGAAGAGAATCACATTTTGGGCAAGTATAGCTTTGTGCTTGAGTTATAAGGTATAAAAAGAATCAAAATGTCCAGTGTTATGCAGGTGTTAAGGAGATAAATTTTGTACTGCCTTCTTTTTTATTACTCTGAGATATAGTTGGTCCTTGCTGGTGGTAGATGGTTCTGAGAAAAGGTCCTGTTTGGTGGTGGGTGTTCTGTTTAGTTGGTTTTTTAAACAAGCAATGACTTGCACCACAGAACTACAAGGCTGCTACATTTAGAGCAGCCAAATATACCCAAACATTTACATAGTATCCTTGCTTGTAATCTATAATATATTTAGTTTTAGAGCAGCCAAATACTTAAAATAATCACATGTGATAGAAATTTTTGACCTTAGGAATGATGCAAAGCATTTGCTGCTGTTGTTCTTCGTGTTGCAGACATTAATGTTCTTAATTAGAGATTGGAGTTATCCTTATGAACATGCATATGGCTTGGAAGGAGGAAGAAAGTTCCTAGAGAAAAGATTGCAGGTAAGTTATCTCCAGTAGTCCTGTTCTGATCTTGTAAGTGACACTGTGCTGTCAAGACAATGATGCATCATGAGCTGGCTCCTTGTGCTAATAAAATACATTTGTGGTGTTTCTACTTATAGGCAAAGTTAACATTATTAAGTTCAGAAATAAAAGCTTAAACACACTTTTGTGCTCTTGCTGCTTTTAAGATGATGGTTAATCTTAACTGCAATGCTGTAAAACTGGTAGCAGTTCTTAATACCTTTTTTTCCTTCAGGTAAAGCAAAACCAACATGAAGAGCTACAGAATGTAAGGAAGCATATTCACTCCTGTTTCAGTAATCTTGGGTGTTTCCTGTTGCCCCACCCTGGTCTTAAAGTTGCAACAAATCCAAATTTTGATGGGAGATTGAATGGTAGGAAGCTTTTCGTTTTGTGTTTCTTGATTCAGATCACTGAGTTTGTTTTCTTATATGATGAAAGTTAAGCACTGTAATGGTTAGCTATTGAAATGCCTGACTGGAAAATATAAGGCTAAAAGGTGAAGCTGCAGAATTTAGAAATGTGCATTGTGTGCTCTTTTTAGTGGTTTAAAAGTAGAGGAATGAAGCAGGGAGAGGGAATGGATATCTTTGTGTCTAGCTGTTCATTGTAATCTGATAATTTGAGACATGCTTAAAGGTCATTAAATGGAGATTCCAAAGATAACTAAGGGCTCCAGAGGGCAGAATTCCCAAGATTAAAGACTCTTTATTTTCTGGAAAGGCTTTTCTCTAAGAGCTTGCTGAACCACAGGTCAGCTCTGAAATGGCTGAGATAAAAGCCACAGTGTTCTGCTACTGCAGAATGAGAGGCAGTTGGATTCCTCCAAGGGATGTGTATCCCCCAACAGAGGGAATGCATCAGGATGGCAAGGGCTGTAACAGTGAGTTGCAGTGGTGGGGTGCCAGCCCCTGCTGTGCTGAGGGCACACCCTGTGAGGTCATTGGGCATTGGTGTCATTGGGGAAGTGCATTTAAAATACTGAAAGGATAGTGGCACCTTGTTGTCCCAGTTAAGATTGGTACATTAGAGTACTACTAACTGGGAGTAGTTAGAATTTACTAAAGCTATATTCTGTTTGTAAGCCTTTAAATACCGTAAAAATACAGTTCAGCATTGTGATGTTGTAGATTTAGAAGAATTGTGGGCTATCACTGTTCCTTTAGGAGATATAAGATTAAAAACTAACCACTTTTTTCTTGAAATTGATTGAATTTTACTAGATATAGATGAGGATTTTAAGAATGAACTGCGGAATTTGATACCGTTACTGCTTGCCCCTGAAAACTTGGTAGAAAAAGAGATTAGTGGATCCAAGGTGACCTGTAGAGATCTTGTAGAATACTTCAAGGTAAGCAAACTCATACTAATTATTTCTGTTAATAGCTTAAAAGACAGTATTCTAATTTTAGGCCATGTTGTTCCCAGAGAAGATAGGATATCTAGGCTGACACTCGCTGATCAGCTCACTTTTATTTTCACTTCATTACTCTGACTTTCCAGAACTGGCACACTACTTCCTAGCAGTACGGCTCTTTGCAAGCTACTGTTAGCAAAATTTGTGGGTTGGTAGTTTTAATTTTCCTCTCTGTGAGTAGGCTGAGATAGCTCAAGCTTTAGTAGATATTTTTTTCCTACTTTGAAATCCCAGTTGGTTTTTTTTTGTTTTGGTCATGTAGTTTTTACAGATAGAAAAACAGCTCTTAAACTCATAGGAATGCAATGAGAATTTCAGATACTCCCTTCTGGATTTTTAACATGCAGGGAAGGTGCTTTCTAAACACTTGCATGTGTAGCACCACTGTGCTCTGAAATATTTTTGCAGGATACTCACAGCTGTTAGTCTTGAGCTTTTTTGGTATCATGGTGACACCAGCAGAAATGTGATAACATAATCTCTACATCACCAGGGATGGTGTGTGTAGCCTTTTTTTTTTTTAATTGGGACTACTTAGACAGTTGGTTTGGTGGGAATGATGCCGCTGTCTCCTAAAGACAGGAGTTTTGCATTGCTACTTTTGGGATAGAAAAGTTAGGCTGATGTTATGAAACAAACTATGCAAGGAAGGAATTTGAGACCAGAGCTCATTTAACTTCACTTGTAAAACAAAGTAACTTTTTGAAGGAAAGACATGGTATGAGATGCAGAAGTGATGGCTGTTCTGGCAAGTGTAAAACCAGCACGGCAGTGCAGAGGTTCACTCTCTCTGTTTACATGGTTGCACGCTGCTGTTTGCTCTAGTTTTTCTCTAGTAGGACCCACTCAGGTACAGTGCAGGGAGGGCATGTTCAGCATGTTTAGAAAGCACTGCATCATAAAACCCAAGAGTAAAACCACTGCTGGAAAGCTGATTTGTATCCTGTATCCATTTGGGGAGCAGTGCTGTGGGGTGCTGCAGAAATGCCATGCTTATGTAACTAAAGAGGCCTGCTCCCTTGGGACTGTGCATCTGAAGCTGAGATTGTGAGGCCTGAGCTGGGAACTGTAGGGCTTTTACTTGGAGGAAATAGCTGCAGGAGCAAGGAGGCTGTCAAGGGACCAGAGTCCTGTATAACTCTATATGTTTTTGTAGGTTGTTCTGCAACCTAGAGCACCGAGTACATGGGGACCCTGATAACCTTGTTCTCTCCTCCCTTGGAGCAGAAAATCCTCAGGCCTGAGGCTGGCAGCCAGGGCAGGGAGGGAGGGCAGCTGTGGTGAGAAGAGAGAGAGGACAGACTCCCCTCAAGGGGCTGAGAGTGGCCTTGCTGGTGTAACTTGCACAGCTTGTCCAAGGCCCTGGAATGGCTGCTGCTGCCTGCTGTGCCCCACTTCCCTGTCCCCAGGAGCTGTGCCAGGGCCAGCCTGTGGGGGCTGCACAAGAAATGAAGTGTGTGTGTTCTCTTCCAGCCCCCTGGAACCCTGGGGACAGAAAGGACCCCTGAGGATAAGTGGGGTGGGGCACAGTGGGGTAGGCTGCCTGGAAGTGTTTTGTCTGCTCAGCTCTGTCTGTACAAAGTGCCTTGATCTGTTTCTTTTTTCTCCTACACTACAGTAGATCAAGGCATGTGGAGAAATGTAAATATTGGTTCTCCCAGCACTGGGGTAAATTTGAGCAGACCTCTTGCCAGAAAGGTTGGGATAGTCATCTCCACTCTTTTGTTATGGGTGAAGATTCCCTGTCTAGCAAAGACCTTAAGTATTTGAGGGAGTAGAAACCGGCTGTCAAAACCTGTCACATCTTGGGACAGGGGTGGTGTCAGGGTGCTCTGCTGCCCTGCTGGGCCCCAGCATAGGAAAGTGAGGGGGAAAAAATTGCCAGACTTCTGTGAAGAAAATTGCATAATTAGTGTTCAGCACTATTACAGAGAAATAATCTGAGCTCTGTCTTTGTATCATCCCCCATTTCTTATTCTCCTAAAGCACAAATGTTTATAAAAATAAACTCTTTTTCTCCCTCCCAGGCTTACATTAAAATCTATCAAGGAGAGGAGCTACCTCATCCAAAATCTATGCTGCAGGTATTTTATTTTCTTTCAAATAACCTGACTATTAGATGATGTGTACTTTATAAGTTCTTTTCAGCTGAGGAATCATGACTGCTGTGGGCCTGAGTCCCCCCCCCCCCCCCCCACAGCTGTAGTTCTGGAAGGATCTGTGTGCTTTGAAAGCCACCTGAACTGTGGTGGTTGAGTACTTTTCCCTCAGTTTCAGCAACCAAATGAAATTAAATCAACCAAATTGAGCTGGGTTCTGTTTGGTTGGTTGTGTTTTTTAGCTGCTTTACTGTCCAAGCATTCTTTTCCTGTAACTTGCTGTTTGGCTGGGAGATATCCAGAAAATGACATCTTGCAGCTTTAACTACAATAATTGTCCCTGACATGACATAGGTAGAAAATAAGACTTAAATTCTTAACAAACTTGACAATTACAATTGAGACCAAAACTGTACATCTGTAATGTAGAAATAATCCCAGATTCCTTCTTTCCTCTTGGGTACTGGAAGTAATCCAGTACCAGGATTAAAATATAATAGTTTAGTGACCCTTACGTGCTTATTAACAGTAGAGCATTCAGAGGAGATTGCTCATGTTGAAAAGGCTGTAGGAACAAACTGAGGTTTGTTTGCAGCTGTGCTAGAAAGCTGAAGAAGGGCAGCAATATGTTTTAATGTCTGTTGCTGAACTTCACTTATTTTTGTGTGGCCTTTTCCTGGCCATCAGGAGCTGTGGAGGTTTTGGGGGTATGTTTGGAGTGCAGTGCTGTGTAAAACCTGGCCATGCTGTGAGTGACACAGGATGCTCCATGTTTTCTAGGCAACAGCTGAGGCGAACAATCTTGCTGCTGTGGCAGGAGCAAAAGACTTGTACAGCAAAGGCATGGAGCAGGTATGATGGCACAACCTTTCCTAAACACCTGCATGCAAACACAGGCCTTCAGCTTCCATGGTGCCCTCTGTGTGAGCACTTCAGTGGGGGAAGCTGACTCAGGGCCAGGACCTGTGTGTTTTTTGCTCTCTGAGCCTGCCTGTGATGCTGGGGAGGTCTGAGAATGGGGGTGTGTGCAGGATTCCCACCTGTTAGTTCCCTCTGTGGCCCCTGACAGGCATCTCGAAACCCTGTGGCACGAAATGCACCAGCAGGTGAGCAGACATGTGTTGTGTCAGGCTTTCACAGGGGTGGAATTCTAGTTCTGTAGCCTCATGCTTCTGAATCGTGGTCATTCATTAGCTGTAAAATCCAAGCATTGAAGTGATTCAAAAATGTAAAGAAACCCCTTTGAAGACAAGAATTACTTTGAAAAACTTGTGTATGTAATTTCCCACTTGCTTCTTCTCTTGAAGATAGTGATCTGATATGGTTCTAGGCTGAATGCTGGATGGATTTCATACTTTAATGTAGTGGTAGGCAAGGTTTTATCTTAGGAAATTCTGAAAAGCATTACCTGTCTCGTAAAGCTTAACAGGACTGTGCTTATTGTGAAACTGTACAACCAGAAAGACCAGTAGGTGTGAGAACATGCTATAAACATGGCTCCCCATTAATTAGGCTAATTGTGTTCTTAATTGCTGAAGTAGTTGTTTTGAAATTAAAGTAAGACCTAGTGCTAGTAGCAGACAATCCAGTTCCATTTGTTAGCAGGCTGTTTGGAGAATGCTCTGCTGGTTTAAGGGAACTCCTCTATTTCCATTTTGGAAAATGTCTTGAAATAGTAAATGTGTTGTTTA
Organism: Zonotrichia albicollis; assembly: GCF_047830755.1. Taxonomy (NCBI): domain Eukaryota; kingdom Metazoa; phylum Chordata; class Aves; order Passeriformes; family Passerellidae; genus Zonotrichia; species Zonotrichia albicollis. The sequence goes on from NC_133821.1 coordinate 23,824,104, forward strand.
TAATAAGTGCCAAGTCTGCCTTCCAAACTTGAATCTTCAATGGTAGTTGAGACTCTGTAGCAGTAAGGTTTCTAACTTGGGGCAGGGAATAAACAGAAACAGATGTTCTTTTAAACAGACTTTGTTTCCATAGTAATGTTCCCCAGTACTGTATATTTTTATATCACTGTAGAGATATGCACAAATTATGGAATAGTTTTTTATCCAGATGTCTCATATGATGTTCTTGATCTGACACAGCTCTGAAACTTCTATTTTTAAGAACAGAAGTGGGAACTCTTTGGATTTAAAACTCGATTATGTAAAGGTAGTTCTTGCTGCAGCCTCTGAGTTGTCCTCATGAACCAAAGCCCTCCTTTGCTGAGTGTGCAGAACCAAAATACTGTCCCCCTAATGACCTGAAATGTAAGGAACAACAGGTGCAGCGTCACAGAGGATAAGAAAACAGTGGCAGTTACTTGTGTGGTGGCCTCTTGATCCCTCAGCAGCTCCTGGTGTTTAACGTGCTCTGAGCAATGTGAAAAAGCTGTTCTGAAGGGTGAGACTGGCAGGCATTTTCCAGGGAGTTTTGGGATGTGGAGGACTTCATTCTGGGGAAAAGCAGGGATGTGTGTGTGGCTGTTGTCCTGTCCTTCTGGGCTTGCCTGAGGAGAACAGAGGAAGCATGAATTCATTCCTGTGCTGTGGGTCTGGGTGTGGTTGGATGGGTGAGGCTCCTGCCCTGCCAGGACCCCAAATCCCTTTGGCTTGGCCTGGGGCTCGCAGAGCCGAGGGGGCAGCGAGGGGCAGCTGCTCTCAGGGTGTGATTCCATGGTGTCTGCTTGTCCCTCAGGTGTGTGGGGGAGATAAGCCTTACATTGCCCCGTCGGACCTGGAGCAGAAGCACCAGGATTTCCGTGAGAGCGCCATCCGCCAGTTCCGCTCCGTCAAGAAGATGGGAGGGGAGGAGTTCTGCCGGCGCTACCAGGAGCAACTGGAAGGGGAAATCGAAGAGATCTATGCAAACTTTGTGAAGCACAACGATGGCAAAAACATCTTTTATGCTGCTCGTACCCCTGCCACTCTGTTTGCAGTCATGTTTGCCATGTACATAATCTCAGGACTGACTGGGTTCCTTGGCATGAACTCCATAGCTGCCCTGTGTAATCTCGTGCTGGGGATGGCTCTTATATCGTTTTGTACTTGGGCATACGTTAAGTACTCTGGGGAATTCAGAGAAGTTGGAACAGCCATTGATCAGATCGCTGAAGCTATATGGGAACAGGTTGGTATCTGTCTTTATTGCAAAATCTTGCTGTCTTGAGCAGACAAATCAAACAGCTTCTGTTCAGTGCTGAGAGGGAAAAGCTGCTCTAGACCTAATAGAGAATGCTAGTGCTGCCAAAGGGAAAATCTGCTCAGTAGTGTGACTGCTCTCTTCAGGAACAGATGCTGCACACAAGGAATGTTAAATAAGCTTAGGATATTATCAAACAAGTGCTACTTGAGGTGCAGAAGGTTACTTAGATGGTAGAGGGGACACTTCAAAACTCTTTCCTTATTCAGAGCAAGGAATTGATTAGTCCTTGGAGAGAACGGGCTGAGTGATGGCTTTCAGCAGCTGCTCCCAGAGGGTGCACAGCAGATTTCATCCATCAGGGAGACCTGTGCTGTCTGTGACAGCTTCAGTGGGTGCAACTGCTGTTTGCAAGGAATGCTCAACAAATTCCTGGAAGAAAAGATGTGAGTGTAAGGACAACAGAGCTGGAAGAGAAAACTTTCTGCATAGAGATTTTGCTGCCTAAACTTAACTGTGCCAGTAAAGTCAATGTAGAGAATTCCTGACCAGTAGTTTTTGGAGCATTCTGACTAGCTCTGTCCAGTGCCAGTAGAAGGAAAGCACTTTGCTGCAGTTGTTACTGGAAATAAAGGGTGCACTGAGCTTATCTGGGGTGACATTAAAGTGTGTCCTATGAGGCATGAGCAGATAACTAACTGCAGCCTTCTGCACAGATGCTTGCTTCCACAGCTGGAAAATTCCTGTGTTCAAGGCTGATCCTAGGCACTGGTACACTAGGCCTATCTGAGCAACCTGCTCAGCCTGAGGGTGCCAGTCAGGCTTTAAGTTCCACTGGAGCATAAAAAGTGGGTTCTTTAAAAGCGGGAAATGAGCATCAGTAAGTAAGAGTTGGTAGCCAAATCTTGAGTAAGCATCACTGACTAGTGATTAAAATTGAGGCTCTCCAGTACTACTGGAGCTGCTGCTGCACAAAAGGCTTGGTTTGGCTGCTGCCTTCCCTGGGATGGGGAGAGCTTGGCTTATGCTGGCAGGAGCTTGCCACCTGGGGGCTGGAGGAAGGGGTCTCCAAAAGCCCTCAGCAGCGTTGCTGTTAGAGCTGCACATCACCAGTAACATGCAAAGCACTGCAGTCCTGAGTCACTCTGATTAAATACTCATTCTTGCTGTTGATTTTTCTGAATCTCTGCCTTTCTTTTCCCTCCTTGCTTCAGAGGAATCCCAGGAAGGTGAGAAGTTACTGGCAATCAGGTTTTTTGTTTTTTTTTTTTGTTTTTCTGAACTTGATTGAGTTTCTGCTGTGTTGTGAGAGCCCTTTTTCCTAACAGCTGAATTCATGTTTTAGGTGTTTTCCAAACTCTTTGAAGTCCTTAGACGCCGAACGGTTCGTCGTGCTCTCACATCAGTGCCGCGACAGCGACTCTCATCCAACAATAACAAGAAGAAAAACTAGCCAGTATTTTTAACTTTCTTTCTGTATCTGAAGTGTTCACACTTACACATATAGGACAATAAGCTGGACCGTCTGGGCCGGTCTGCATAAATGCTGTAACCATACCAGACTGATGCTGCATATGGGGTATGGAATTGCACATCCATCTTCTAGGAACTGTAAAGTGGTTTGAATTCAGTGAAATACTGCTGTGTAGGAGGGGTATCACTTGTGTCCATAGCATGTGACTGCTTTAACCTCATTACTCTAGCAGCAAAATTCATTTCTCTTTCAGTTCATGCCACTTTGTGTCAGACTTCATCATTCTAAGTTTTTTCATGATTTCAAATCTCATCTCTTTATATGATTTTATATCTTCTTTTCCTTAGTTACCTCATTTTCTTGTTTCTTTTGCACATCTCTCATTCCACAGGTGTTGAAGCCCATGAGTGATAATTTGATGGAGGATCATATGAGGCAGTCTGTAAAAAACTCTATCAAAGCAGGCCTGACCGAGCAGGTGGCTCACCATGCCAGACTAAAGACAGACTGACAGTTCGTCTCCTCTTCAACTCTGCCCTCTCATCCTAGACATGCTTGCTGTACCATGAGAACTCAATAATAAAAAAAAAATAAATAAAAATAAACCAAAGTTTACAATCAACTGTAGAAGTAGTTTAGTGTGATTGGCTTCACAGATTGCTGCCATCACCGGGGAAGAGTTACATTTGTCAGTGCTCAGCTCTCAGACAAACTGGTGCCATGGAGCCCGCTGGGGTGGGAGGGAGCGGCTCAGTTTTACGCGTTTGGGGGAGGGAGGGGGAACTTCCCCAGCGTTGTGAGTCCGTGCGGGCTCTGGCTTACAGGGGAGCCCGTCCCCTGCAGCAGCTGACTTCAGGGAGTGTCGCCATCAGCCCCCTGCAGCTGTGCTCTCCCCGATGGCCCCGGCTCGGCACCACCCCGGCAGCTCCCGCCAGTGTTCCTGTGTGCGGCCGGTGCAGCCGTCGGAGCAGCCCCTCCATTACAACGCGTCTCCTGCTTTCTTGCCTTGTCCCAGTGTTACACAGATGCATGTGCTGGTTCCTCACGCAGAACTGGGCTGTCAGGGAGGCAGTGGCTCAGCGCAGAGGGTGTCTCGCCTTGAACTCGCAGACCTGGTCCCGAGGGAGGTGCATATCGGAACTGAGCTGTCTTTTTCTGCAGTTTAGCCTTCATGTATATAATATTGCCATTAATTCTACTGGGGAAGAAATTCCATCCAAAAATGTTGCCTACAGCTACCAAGCAATGAGTTAGGATTGTCTGTACAGTGTGTTTAGTTTTTATTTTTTAAGAAATCACAGATAGGGCATGTATATGAAATATAAATATATAAATACGATTTTGTATCAAAGTTTTGTAGTTTATGGCAAAACCTGGTTCTGTGGTAGCTAAGTGCAGTTCCTGTAAAGGAATGTTTGTGGCTCATGTAAATGTGTGAATGCATCAACAATTTGAAGTTTTTTGATATATTTGTGATATTTACCTGCCTTGAGCACTGCAATCTCTCACCCCCTTGGAAAAATCAATGGGAATGTTTGTTGTGAAACTCTTGTCTTCTGTTGCATTTTAAAGTTATTTCCTGTAATTTATTTTCAGTACATGATTAAAATCAGTTGTGTATATATTAAATGAAATCCGTGCTTATTTTTAAAAGATGTTCAAGTATTGTATTCTACTACATAAACTATGTCAAATACTTATCCTGACAATTATATGAACAGATTTGTTCTATTGTACTTCATAGCTTTCTATTGAAGCCGATGTTCCTCTCATGCTTGTCTCTGGAAGGTGACCTCTGTCCAGCTCATACCCCCTCCCTGTATAGGAAAACCTCCTGCTGTTCTTAAGCACGCTTTTGACTTGTGGAGTTGCTTGTCAGATTCTGCCCTCCGACAATTGTATCACTCTGAAATCTTGTTACTGGCTTTACTTTCATTCTTGGCTAAATCAGTATCAACTGTGTGGAGTGTAAAGGCAGCTAAACAATTAACTGCTGTAGTTTCAGCTGGAAATGGCTGTGTGCAATAGCTGGGTTTTTTGCATTCCTAAATGGTAACAATTTTCATCAACATTTGAGCTTTAACATCTCCCCTCTCTTGAGTGAGGGAAATCATCTGTCTAGGACTAAAGCAATTGCACTGTGACTTTTGCACTGCAAAGAACTGCTGGGGAGTGGTGGTTACCTGCCCTCTGCAGGTGAGGGCTCAGCTCCAGGGGAATGATGCTAAAGATGAGGTAGGAATGTCGCATTTTATGATTATCTCAACCTGTACAGATTAAATACTGTTATTCAAACAAGCCTGGGCTTTGGTGATTAATCTCTTACTAAGCAAATGAGTCACACGGGGGCTGACAGGGCCATGCCTGCCCTTGCTGCTCCCGGTCTCCAGGAAGGTGCAGGTCAGATTTGAAGCTGTGCCCTGCGGAGATGGGAAAAGCAGAACTCTTCCTAGCACGTGGATAAGGAGTTGGGAGGCTTTATATGGACTCTTCAGGGTTTATGGGTGCAGTTCCTGAACACTGTGCCACCAAGTTGCAGCATGAATGCAAAATCCCCTCGAGCTTGTGGGAGGGATGGAAGGGAGGGAAGGGGAGGGGTCAAGATGACTTTTAACCAGGTCTAGAAAAGGGTTTGGAAATGGCCTGGAGCATGTCCTTGTTTGGCTGTGTTGATTGTTAAGCCTATCTCACCCTTCCCTGGAAAAGGGGACTCCACTCTGTGGGCACAGAGATCAAAGTGCCAGGCACTGGAATGGGACCTGCACGTTTGGAGTGGCAGCAGCTGGAGTGAGGTTGTGTCACTTGAACAGCGAGCTGGATTTAGCCAGCAAGGAGGGTAAGGGGCCTGGGAGCCAGGTGTGGGAGCAGTTCTAGGTCTGGCTGGACACATCTGTTTTTGTGTGAGGGACAAGGTCTGGGCTGGTCTGGGGGCTGGGGGCTCCATTTTCATGTGTGACTGCCTCTGTGGGGGCAAGAGAGGCTCTGCAAGGGCCACTTGAGGGCAGACTTGTGTCTCAAGGGCAGCTGCTGGAGGCAGGCACCGTGGGGATGTCAGGGGTGCAGCTGGGGGCCATGTCCATCTGCTGGCTGCTGGAGCAGACTGGTGATCATCCCCAGGCTGGATCCTGGCTGAGCTGAGCCTCCTTGCCCAGTTCTGGAGGGATACAGAGCCTGTGTGTGTATTGTCCCCAACAGCCTTTCATGGTGACCAGGGGCAGGTGAGGGTGTTAGTGCTGTTGTGCCACTGACCTAGAAGGATGGTGTGAGCACATTCCCTGTGGGAATGCTGGCTCAGCCTTGCTGCTGGTGGCACGTGGGGACATGAAGCTGTAGTGGCCTCACCTCCATGGACAATCCCCTAACAATCAGTATTCCTAGTAGAACAAGCTTAGCATTTCTCACCTTCTGAGTCCTGTTAAGAACATCAGGTTGGTGCACAGAGTGGGTTCCTCGGGGAACTGAGGAGTTTCACAGGGCTTTAAAGGAGGTGGCAGCTGCTTTCTCTACCTGGGCTATTCCACTGCTACTCAGGAAAGGAGTTCTGAGCACTGATCCAACTGTGCAAACTGTGGTGTACTCAGGCCTTGCTTGCCCTGTCCTTCCTGAGCACGCAAAAAGCCAAGTTTAGCAGGAAAAAGAGAGCAGAAGATGGTAACTGACCTGTGGCTAACTCCTGCCTCACAGAGGGACACGGCAGAGTGAGGCAGGAAAGCTACATGGAAGATCCTACAGCTGGCAAAGTACAGCATTGTGCCAGAGAGAAACACAGGACCAGAGGTGAGAGGGCAGATGTAACGAGGTACAGCAGCAGAAAGAGGTGGAGAAGGTGACAAGACAGGATACTTGCTCCTTCTGTTCTGGTGTGTGCCCAAGCTCCTTGGGATAGGAAATCCCCATCTGGAGCACTACATGTGGTGATTTCTGGCTCCAGAAAGACTTGACCAGCAGGAAATTTCTGGCTATCTCCTAACTTAATTTTCCTACAGCAGACTAGGGCCAGGCCACAGATTTTTCCTGTAGATGTCTGATCCCTGAAGGTTAAGTTAAGGAAACTAAAAGTACATCAGGTGGCGTGGCACAACAATAACAAAAGGGTAGAGAACAGGAAGCCCTGTGTTCTATGAACCCAGATATGGGCAGTGTCCAGTGTTTTGTTTCATTATGCCAGCCAAGTACAGCAGTATCTCAAAACTCCCTGCCTGTTACTGTGCTGGGTTAAAGTAATTAAGCACAAGTTATGGTAAAACTTCCTTTTTTAATTGAAAAACATGGGTGGGAGTACAGACAATATTTACACAAGTTCTCAAGTGCAGCTCAACTCAAGAACATATGACAAATACGATAAAAGGATGTGGGTCCAAAAGAGAATTATGGAGGGTACCAAAAGGTACAACTTCCCACTAACCACGGACCTTCAGATCAGATCAGCAACTGAAAAAGAGTAAAGGCAAGGATTAGAAGCATTAGCTGAGTGTGTGACTCACAGCCCAGCACTGCTGCCCCAGGCTGCCCCCAGAGGAAGGGCCAGCAGCACGCACCGTTCATGGGCATCTCATCGATCTGGGTGGAGTAGTACTGCTCAATGTCCCGCAGGATGCGGATGTCGTCGTTCTTCACAAAGTTGATGGCGACGCCTTTCCGGCCGTACCTGCCCGAGCGGCCGATCCTGCACAGGCACGAGGGAAGAGGCAATGGAGCCACTGTGGGAGCCTTCCCCCAGCCCCAGGGGCCCGAGGGAAGCCCCAGCCTACCTGTGTATGTAGAGCTCTCTGTTGTTGGGCAGGTCGTAGTTAATGATCAGCGACACCTGAGGCACATCCAGGCCTCGAGCCCAAACGTCTGTGGAAATGAGAACTCGGCTGCAAAGAAAAGGGCACAGTCAGGACTTTTCTGGGAATCCCCAGTCTCCAGCACAGAGCATCCCCTCTTTTCTGGGAATCCCCAGTCTCCAGCACAGAGCATCCCCTCTTTTCTGGGAACCCCCAGGCTCCTGCACAGAGCATCTCCTCTTTTCTGGGAATCCCCAGTCTCCTGCACAGAGCATCCCTTCTTTTCTGGGAACCCCCAGGCTCCTGCACAGAGCATCCCCTGCTATTCCATGCTCCCCACTGCCCACAGCACACCAGCAGCATCCACACTTCTGCTGCATGGAAAGCTGTCCCTTGCACTAGCACCAAACTTCAGCCAAGGCAGGACCAACACAGCTAGGATCTTTCAGAAGGAATAATGCTCCCAAGTGTTTAAAATACCGAGGATGGAGCACAAACATTTCTCCTTGAATTTTAAATGCAGCAACTTCCAACGTCTTCAGCAAAATAGAACAGACTAATTCTACACCCAGAGGTATGAGTGTCCCTCCTTGGAAAAAGGCAAGCTCTCAACCCTTCCACACAACAGGAAATCAGAGTTCTCCTCAATCTGAGCTGAGCAAAGCCTTGAGACAGAGGCATTACTGATCTAAGCAGTGCTATTTGGGGCATTTACCTTGCGCCAGATCTGAACTCTTTCATGATGGACTCTCTCTCCTTCTGGGGCATGTCCCCATGCATGGAGGAAACGGTGAAGTTGGCTTCCCTCATCTTCTCTGTGAGCCAGTCCACCTGTGAACACAGCCTGGGTTAGCTCCTTGCTCAGACAGCCAAGCACAGCGGCTGAGCTCCAGAATGTTTGCTGAGATGAGCTGGTATGGACTGAGACACTTCCACAAGCATTCTGAGACTAAGGGAAATAAATAATCCTTACAAAGCATCAGCTGTATGATACAGGGCTCCACAAGCCCTGAGAGGAAAGGAATTAGGAGCATTTATTCAGGGAGTGTGGGTTTGCTCCAGGAATTATAAGCAGTTAGACTGAGCACATTCTTACTTTTCTAAAACGGCAATTCCTGTCAGCTGTCTCAGATCTGCCTCTGTTGCTTTAAGTTAGGCACATCCCAAAGGTTTAACCTCTGGTCCTACTGAACTATTTCAAATGGGGGAGCAACCAGACCTCTTAAGAACTAAACCAGCATTGTTGGAGTCACCCTCAGGAAGCACCAAGCCCCTCTGGTGGCCCCTGTACCTTTCTCTTGGTGTTACAGAAGATGACAGCCTGGGTGATGGTCAGCGTGTCGTAGAGATCACACAAGGTATCAAACTTCCACTCTTCCCTCTCCACAGCCACGAAAAACTGCTTGATTCCTTCGAGGGTCAACTCATCACTGCGGGGAAGAGCACCACAAGCAGTTAAGAGGGGCTGGGTGTGCTTCACCAGAGACCACTCCTCTGCCCCATGTGCTGTAAGCTGCTGGGTCCAGATGGAATCCAAATTGTTCTAGAAAGTCCTGGGAAAACTCAGCTTTAAGAAAAGCCCTGAATGTGACCTGTTCAGCAGAGATTGGAACGGCTCTGCTCCAGCCAGCCAGCTCCAAAGGGGAACATTTCTGTTCTCACCACTTTTACATTCCAGCTTCCTGACAAGAGAGACTGAACAAAGTCTCAACAAGCTCGAATGTACTAAATGGGGCAGTCTTAAGAGCTCAGGCAAGAGGGAGGCTCCTTCCTGGTCCCAGTGCACAAGGATCTGTGACGCCACCAGATGTGAACTGTGCCTCTGAGAACACCCAGGATCAGTTGGCTAAAGGGGCTTTTTGCCTGCTGTGTAATAGGAAATTTTAACAGGAAGCCTATAAAAATCCTCTGGGAGAGCCCAGCAATTGGATAAATGTGAAGGATAGATTTCCATGAGGAGAGTGAGGGGACTCATTCCCTCAAGGATGAGGGAATGTCCTGTGCTGAGGAGCAGCACACAGAAGTGGACAAGGATAAAGTCAGGGAGATAAGCCAGCCCCTGCTGGGAAACAGGACATGAGCACACCTGTGGACACTCAGGAACGATGAGAAGGAACACAGAGACTCCCTGTACATTGAAATCAGTGACACTGTGACCTGCCCAGGGCAGCATCAACTCAGAGTCCCTGCTCTCTCCAAGGAAACTCACTGACCGTTTCACCAGGATGCGGATGGGGTCTGTCATGAACTTGTTGGTCATCTCCAAGATTTCATGCGGCAAAGTGGCGCTGATCAGAACCACCTGTGTGGCTGGAGGCAGGTATCTGTACACATCATAAATCTGCTCCTTGAAGCCTGCAGTGCAAGTCAAGCCACACACAACAGTTAGCACATCCCTCTCCCAAATACCCTCCTCGTCCACAATCTGATCTGGAATTCAGAACTGGGTCTATACTATGGGATGAACATAAATGTGTGAGTCAGTAACATCAGACAAGGCTCGCTGTGTACCTTAACCAGCCTATAACTAACTGTAATAGTCTAACTTTTTAAACTTTAACTTTTAAGAAGTGGGCCTGCCAGCTGGGACACCCTAGAATCTCAAAGAAGCAAGGAGAAAGGAAGTAGAAGGGAGATAAATGTTTTACCTTTATTGAGCATTTCATCTGCTTCATCCAAAACCAGCATTTTGATGGCACGAGTTCTCAGACTTCTGCGACGAATCATATCTGTAAGATTTCACTTTGTGAGATGAGAATGCTCTGAAGGCATTGTTCCTGTAGATGTCTGATCCTTGAAGGTTAAGTTAAGGAAACTAAAAGTACATCAGGTGGCATGGCACAACAATAACAAAAGTGAGCCCCACCACTGTCAGGGCATTTTGGTGGAGGAGGGACAGATGTGAGAAACACAAAATGCTAGGTGAACTTTATGTCAACAGAATCCACAAATCCTGTGAGCTTGAAGGCCAACACTGCCCCTGTGGTAACTGCATGAGCAGTAAATGTTAAATTCTTCCTTCAGTGCAACCAGAAGGTACCAGCTGTGAGTGCAACTGATTTAACAAAGATGGAGCAACCACTGGGACACAGAAAACGTGGGCCTAACTCCTATCCCCTTCAAGATTCAGGGACTTTAATACTTCCTCCTTTTTCCAAAGCCACCACATAAACAGTCACCTCAACAATGGAAAGCAAAGCATAAACTGAGAAAATGCAAATACCATCACCACAGATTTTCCCCAGTCTTTCCCAGGCACACGGGCAGTAAGTTGTTACCTTGTTACACTTCCCCTCAATGTTACATTACCAGTGTTACAACAAATGCCAAATTTCCTTACCGAACACCCTGCCAGGAGTGCCAGCCACCACGTGCTGCCCATAATCCAGCTTGCGGATGTCCTCGCCCACGTTGGTGCCCCCGATGCAGGCGTGGCACTGCACGTTCATGTAGTCTCCCAGGGCGAGAAGGCCCTGTTGGGGACCAAGGAAGGGATTCACTGCCCCAGCTCTGCCCAGGCTGCCTCTGTCAGGAGAGGCTGGTCTGTGCAGCCATGCTGTGGGCTTTTCTAAGAGATGTCAGCACAAGGATTTTTTAATGTCTGTTACCCAAACCTCCATAACAGCAGGCTTTAAAACACTGGGAACTCATTTCCTCAGGGATCACAACTGCTTTAGATGGGCTGGCCTTAAAAACTCAAGGCTCTGCAAAACCTCAGTCTGCCAAAGCCATGAATATAATGCCAAGGAGCAAATATATCAAATCATACTTTTTATTTCCCTCAGGAACAGAAGAAAAAGTGGAAGCTGTTTGTTTGCTCTGAGCTCTGCTAGAGAATGACCAGAGCACAGCCCCAGGCCTTGCAAGGTTGCCCAGACAGGGACTGCAGTGCTCCTACCTTCTGGATCTGCACAGCCAGCTCCCGAGTCGGCGCCAGGATCAGGGCCTGGGTCTCACGGACCTGGTTAGAGCAGGGAATCACAGGGATTAACCACAGGCACAGCCAGGCATGCAAGAGGTGATGATCACAGAACAAAGCTGTGAAATGCCACAGCTGAAGGATTTAGCACAGAATTTTGGGCTAAAAAAAAAGGTGTGTACATTTCTTGCTAAACAGAAACAAATTTCAAGTCCTTCAATTCTGTGTGTTTGGTTCAGATAAACACCTTGCATTGCTCAAGAACTCCAAGACAAAGTTCTGAAGGGTCACCTCTAAAAGTATTACGAGCACTTAACAGAAATAAATCAAAAGTTGTACTTTCCACTTAGAACATGAAACCTTAATTTTTATGCCCTCAGACAGTGACAGGTGAGTAACAATCCCAGCCCACTGAGAACCCTTTTATTCAACTGCATCTGCACATCCAAGTTATACCCCAAAACTGCTGGATGGACACAATGTCCCTGAGCAGAACATGGCAAACAGCTGTCAGTCAAAAACCCAGCTTTGATTCTGGGCAATGAATCAGATCACCTATCACCAGATAGGCTGATGATGCTATTGGGACTGAAGACAATTCTGCTTGCTGAGAGATTAACTTAGCCCTAACAGGTGAAAGAGGTCAGCTGTTAAAGACAACTTTATCATTACAAGACATCAGCTGAACTTATTTTACCAGACTGACTTTAACAGTTAAATTGTTACAGAGTCTGGTGAAGTTCTCAGTCAGAATTCTGAGGTTCACTGCCCATAATGAAAAGATTTCAAAGTAAAACTTCATTTAATCACTCTTAAAGAACACACTTTTATGATAAGACCAATGATTTGGTAAAAATTGTTTTTAGCACGTGCTGCTCTCAGATTACCTGTATATCCAGGCATTGCAGAACAGATATGGAGAACGTTGCTGTCTTCCCTGTTCCCGACTGTGACCTGAGAAACAGATGTTTGGTGAATACTCTGCATGTCTGGACAAACAGCACAGGCAATTCAACACATTCCACCCCTCTGCTCTCTCCCACCCTCCAGTGCAAAGAACTCAACAGTGCCAACAAAGGTTTGCCATGATCAGTGTGATCTGCTGTCAGGCAGCTTTGAGAGCTGCAACACCAGGGACAGAACACTCCAGGGCCCCCAGCTCTGGCACCTTCACTCCTAATCAGACCAGCATTTTAACTTTCTGCCATCTGCCACACACACACTTTTTTCAAGTAAATGACAGATAAACCAATGCAGTTTGCAAGGCCAGTGATTTGCACTGGTGACCAAGAAAGGATTTTTTCAGTGGGATGCATATCCTTCTTTGTCTCTAAGACGTATTGTTTACAGTAACTAAACCTAACAAACTTCTGGCATTAACTGGCAGAGGATCACAACAAGTTAGGCAATTTCACTATTTGCTTGTCACACCATAAAACCACAGAGTAGTTTGAATTGGAAGGGAATTAAACAACATCCAGCTCCATCCCCCACCCTGCCATGGGAAGGAACACCTCCCACCTCAGCATGGCCCAGAGCCCCATCCAGCCTGGCCTGGAGCATTTCCAGGGATGGGACACCCACAGCAGCTCTGGCCAACCTGTGCCCGTGTCCCACCAGTTTCAGATCATTCCCCACACCCTGCCAGGCACCAGCCCAGGCCGATCCCGCTTCCAGCCTCAAGGCAGGAACGTGCCCGACATCCCCCCTGCACTCACTGGGCGATCACGTCCCTGCCCTTGATGATCTGCTTGATGGCTCGCTGCTGGATGGCCGACGGCTTCTCGAACCCTGCGGGGCCAAGAGACACCGTCAGGCCAGGCCCGGCCGGGCCCCAGGGCGCAGGCGCGGCCGGCCGCACATCCGGGCCCCGCCGCGGCCCCCGCACCGCTCCGAGCCCTCCGCCCGAGCCCCGGCCCCGCGCCCCCGGCCCCGCGGCCCTTCCCCTCCGGCCCCGCCGCCCACCGTAGGCGTAGATGCCGCGCAGCAGGTCTTCCCGCAGGCCCATGGTGTCGAAGGTGGGCGTCACGTCCACCTCCTCGCTGGTCTCGAACTCCACCTTGGTCATGTCCTCCTCCTTCATGAGGCGCTTCCGCGCCGAGCCGCCCGCGGACCCCGCGGACCCCGCCATGGCCGCGCCGCCGCCGCCGCTGCCGCACAACGCCCGCCGCGCGCGCCCCGCTCCGTCACTGCGCCTGCGCGGGGGGCAGGCCGGGAGCGGCTTGGCGCGCGTGCGCCTGCGCGGAGCGTGCGCGTGAGGGCACGGGGCGCGCGCGCGGGACCACGGGACGGGCGGGGCTTGGAAGGGCCCTGAGGGGATCGGCCCAGCGGAGTCCGGAGTGTCCCCAGAGAGGGAGAACATGTGACAGCCCTTCCCTGGGCAGCCCGCTCCGGTGCCCTGCCACGCTCAGTGCAAAGAAGTTATTCCTCATGCTGAGGTGGAACTTCGTGTTTTAGTTTATGGCCACTGCTCCTTGTCCTGCCGCTGGGCGCCACTGTAAAGAGCCTGGCACCATCCTCTTGGCACCTGCCTGTGGGATATTTGTATGTACTGAGGAGATCCCCGCTCAGTCCTCTCCTCTCCAGACTAAGCAGGCCCAGCCCCCTCAGCCTCTCCTCAGTCCCGTCATCACCTCATCGCCCTCCGCTGGAGGCTCTCCAGGAGCCCCTTGTCTTTCCTGACCTGAGGAGCCCACAACTGGGCATAGCACTGCGGAAAGAGCTGAGTAAAAAGGCGGCATCAGCTCCCTCCGCCTCCTGCCATTGCTCCTCCCGATTCACCCCGGGAAATGCATCCAGGGCGCTGGACGGGGATGTGCGCGCGGCCTACGCATGCGCGGGGCGCCGAGGCCGAACGGAGCCAAGAGGAGCCGAGCCGGGCCGAGCCGATGCTGCGGTGCCTCCGTCCCCGCGGATGCACAACCCCGTTTCCCACGGTATGTCTGTGTCTCTTAAGCAGCCAAGATTCAGCACCTCCATGGGATGAGGTTTGTATAAACCATCCTGGTTGATGGCCTTGATCTGCAGCTCCATGAGGGGATTTCCACTAACCTTGGGTAAGGAGCAATTAAGTCCTTGCCAGTCTCCTACACAGGACAGTTCCTTTGTGTTTGATATTTTATAAGGATCCTGTAGGGAATCCAGACACGAGTCCAGACATCACACCCTTGGAAAGGTTACTCTATCCGTTTCCCCATGTCCCCCCCAACAAAACAAAAAAACCCACCCCAACAAAAAACGAAACAAAAAAACACCCCCCCAAAAAAACTAACCCGGAAACCAACAAAACAAACAAACAAAAAACCAAACCAAAACAACAAACAAACAAACAAAAAACCCCAAAAAAAAAAACAGAAAAAGGAGGCTGAAGATCAGGGTTTACTGAAAACAATTCAGGCCAAGATACTTCTTTTCACGATCTTTCATGGTGATTCCGTAGGATTCAGTCAGGCGTCTGAGGGTGGTGATCTGGGGGAGGGTTCTTCACTTGCAGGACAGTTTTTAGATGTGATCTGTAGTGCAGCCACTGCATGGTGGCTGAAAGGCTCCCGTGGGAACTGCCTGAGTGGGAGCAATCCCTGCCTAGGTGGTGTGGGATTGTAATGCAGAACAACAGGGAGCTGTTGAGCCTGGTCTTTTTATGGGAGGGAGAGGGATGCACATCCTAGGAGAGGAAAAACATCACCCCAGTTCTAATATTGATCTCAGAAGTGCTGATGTCTCTGCACCTCACATGTGACACAGACTGCCCTCCTTTTAGAGCATGAACAAGCTTCATCCACGTTTTTTTTGTTCGATGTAAAATACTTCTTTCTCCTTAGTGCATTCAGTTCCAAGGACTGGCAAGGCATTTGCTTTTGAAGTAACACCACGTGAATGTGCTAAGGTGGAAGTGAATCTCTGCTTGCCTTGACAGCCAGGACACCTCAATCCAGGATCTTGAGAAAAAAAAAAAGAAAAAAGAATCGTGCTTTTGGCTTCAGGCTTTGAGGTAACAGCTTTCTGAAGACAGGCTTCTTCCAAAACTGGTAAAAAAATGGTGCTTTTGGAAGTGTTCTGAGTTCTGTATCAGCTTTCTGGGTTCTGCTCTTTGGTCAAATAAAATGTTGGCTGTCAGTCCCCGTTTGATAGTTTTCCCAAGACCCTGTAAGTGATACAACTTTCAGTGCTGGTGTTTCTGTGGACTCTGGGTGTTGATGGGTCAGCAGGGAGACCAAATTGAATGGTCTGTGCCTGCAGACCTGCTCTTGTGGCTGCCATGAGGGCAGCTCAGGACAACTCCCTCCTGCCAGCCTGGGCTTGTTTCTGAAATGTTCTTCAGTATTCATCTGGTCTCTGAAGTTTCCCTTTGATATTGAAAACCACCAGTTTTCTTCTGCCAGTTTGGCCCCACTGACTTATTCCTGCTGTTTTTCCTCAGCATCAGAGGGGAGCGCTCAGGGAAGCAGCCTGTCCTTCTGGCCAAGCTGCCTGGGCCCACGTCATTTCTCCAGCCTCAGCAAACACTGGATTTGCCAAGCCTCAACTTGTCAGTGCCACCTGAGCCTTGGAAGAGCTCAGAGCAGATCCTCAGGGTCCCTGTGCCTGGATCAGTGCTGGTGGGTGAAGTGAGAACTGCCCAGGGTGGGAGGAGCACTTGCAGCCAGGTTCAGGATGGGTTTGGTCACCCCAGGGCTGGGGAAATGTGGGGGTGGATGTGATCCAGACTTATCTGAGATGGGGGGCATCCCTGAAACACTGGAGGGTGGGCACATGGTGTGACAACAGGAATGCTGTGGGAGCTGTTAGAAGAGGGAGGAGGTGCTGTCAGTCTGTGCTGTTCTTGCAGAGAAGCACGGAGCAGCAGGTGAGCCTGGCAGGGCTGCCTGCAGCTTGGGACAGCACTCATGGTCCCCAGGAGCGGCCTCCAGCCTGCAGCTGGCACCTCCTACAGCTACAAACTACAGTGCCTCTGGTAAGGGCTCTGCTCCCTGTGAGGGCCCTCTGGGGGTGCCTCAGGGGTGCCTCATGCCCTGCTCGCCGTGTCTGCAGGAGCCAGGTGAGGCACATCGCCAGGGAGAGGGACAAGGCAAGGCTCAGATTGGAGAGGGCTGAGAGACACTGCCTGCAGCTGGGCAGGCAGCTGGATCAGCAGTACATCACTCTTGAGCACACCCAGAGCAAGCTCAGGTAGGAGGGGTTCTTTTGGTGGGGTGCAGAAAATGTGCTCACACATCCCTTTTGAATCTCCCACTTGTTTTGCCCATGTGGCAGTGGCAGGAAAGCTCTTGAAGACCCTCTCCACCCCTATGATCTCAGCATCCTTCCAACAAAGCTCTCATCTCCAGGATCATGCTCTGTCTGTCCCAACCATGTTGTTTTTTTCCCCCAGGAATTTTCAAGCAGAAATAGAGGCAAAAGAGCTGCTTTTGCAGCAAGCAGTGAGTCACCAGGCAAAGCTGGAGGCTGCTGCACAGCTCCTCCAGGGCAAAGAGGCCAACCTGCAAGGGAGACTGAGCCATGTGATGAATGTAAGTACAACTGCCTTGGATGAAACACCTTCGCTCTTTCAGAGGTGGCAAAGCAGAGGTGGTGACAAATATAGATGGTTCACTTTGCTCTTGTTGGGAAGAACAAGAATTTTATGGAGAAGAATCATCAGCCACATCCATCCAGTGGTATTAAACACAGAACTTGTTACCTTGCCATGCCATCACTAAACTGCTGTGCTGTCTGTTGGCAGTGGTTCGGCACTTGGTAACACCTGCAAACACAATGGCCAAAGCTGAAATTGTGCCAGGGGCCATGTCAAAGGCAGAGATGATGGAGTCTGCATGCCTGGGATTACCCCAGCTCTGGTCAGTGTAGAAGTGCAGATGGAGACAGCTCAGGACTTGCTGCCTTTGTTAACTGTGAGGGAAACCACAGTTTTGGGGAGCAGAGGTGGAGCTGATCCTGTGGGGCTGTCTCGCTCTTGCTGTGCAAAACCCATCCCTGTCCTTTGGAGAGATGAGCCCATGTGGAATCAGCAATGTGCTGTCCTGTTGTGGTTTAGGAATGATGTTCACAGTTTAGTTCTCACACCAAGACTCCCCAAACCATGCTGCTGCTTGCTCACTCCCTCTCCCCACTTTTCAGTGGCTGGAGAGGAGAATGGGAGGCAAAAAAGACAAAGACAATGGGTTGAGATAAGAACAATTTACTAGAAACAGCAGTGAGATAAGAAACAACCAGTGACAGCAACAGTATTAACAACAAAAATGTATAAAAGAGAGGGTGATTTACATGCCAAATGCTCATTGCAGAGCAGCCAGGTTTTCTCTGGAAGGCATCTCCTCCCTGGAATTGAGAGGGAGTGCCTTCCCTCTGTCCCCAATGAATGAGATGGTTCAGAATAACATCTGGGCTTTAGCCACATCCCCTCCTGGTTGCTGCAAAAATCTGTCCTGGCTAAAACCAGGCCATGTCCAGGGTCTCCTGGGAGCTGTGTTTGGCCTGCCAGTTGTTGTGCAGCTCCCTGCTGAGCACCTGTGGCTGATAAACCCATCCTGCCATGTCAGGACCCACTGCAGCAGGGAAATCTCCATTTGATCTGCAGGAGAACACACAGCTACAAAACAAGGTCACAGAAATGGCTGAGAAACTGTCAGCCTCTGAGGAAATGGTGTTGGAGCTGCAAAAAGAACTCAACTGCATTGTGAAGGATAAGGTAACCTTTCCCTGTTGCAGTCAAATAAGAACTTTTGAGGAATTCATAAAAAAATTGATCTTGCATATTTTTGTCAGTTGCTATGGTCTCCCCCTGTGTGAGCTCTCCTGTGCTTTAATGACAACCTGGAAGCTGGGAAAGAAAAAAAAAGGTTATTTTTGAGGTTATTTTTATTTATATGAGGATATTTTCCAGTTGTAGAGAATTCTGCAAATCTGCCATCTTCAAGAGAAAACTTACAGAGTTCGGTTTCCAGAGAAGTTTTATTTTTCACTAGTATTGAAGTAAAGGGCTTGTTTTAGTATTGTCCGCTCCTAAAAGGAATCTGGGGAAAGAAGTGAGTCTGTGATCTTGTTAGCCAGGAAAGCTTGCCTGTACTTTGGTGTCTCACATGTGGAGAAAATTGTTTTTCCTCCTCTTTCTGACCCATTCCACAGATGATGGGCCCCTTAGGGAGCCTTCTGTTCAATGTACGGGTGTGCCCTGTGACCCCAGGGATTTAGCAGAGCTTTTGATTCTCCATTTGGAGCTGATTTTCCTGATGAGAAGTGTTTCTTTGTGCAGCTGGAGCAGGGGGAGCCCCAGAGCCCCGAGTTCCTGAAGCAGGGCGAACGCTTTGCCGAGATTGTCCTGGAGTACGAGCGGCAGTGCCAGGTACGTGCGGGCAGCGCTGCGGGGTCACAGCGCTGCTCTCTGCAGCACCTGGGCCTGAGGGAGGGCAAGGAGGCAGACCTGGTCTTAGGGCAGAGGGATCCCCCTTACCTTGCTCAGGGTGCTGTCTCCTCACTCCTGAAGCCCTCGTGGGTTGTTTGCCTTCCTAGGATTTTGGCAGGAGAGAGTAGGGGTGGATCGTAAATTCCTTCCTGCTTGTAGCCATGGACTATTTTGTTAGGGAACCATGTACCTGGGATGTTAAGGACAGGCCCTGGTCTCTGCTGGATTTCTTCTTGAGCACGAGGAGAAAGCTCTTCTCCTAATTTGGAAACCATATTAACAGCTAAAGTCTTCTATCTTTTTGTTTTTCCTTTCCTTCTTGCCCCCACTTAAAAAAACCCCTAAAAATCTTGTTGCTGCTGAACTCTGCTAGAGAGTCAAGGTAAGCCAGTCCAGATATCTGGTGTGTGTGTGTGGTCCAAGAATTGGTGCTGTGTGTATTGTAACTCCTGCAGGGTGCTGTGCTCCTTCCCAGAACTTAGGGCTCTCTGAGGCATGAGCACAAACTCTGTTTTCCCTTCCCTTTCCATTTTCAACGTGTGTCTCTTGCATTTAACTAGTGTATCTTTAACTCATGCTGGGTGCTCTGTTGTTTGAGTCCTGTGCTTGTCACGTTGCCTGTTTGTTCCCAGATGCTGTGTGTGGCTGGGG
Organism: Zonotrichia albicollis; assembly: GCF_047830755.1. NCBI lineage: Eukaryota > Metazoa > Chordata > Aves > Passeriformes > Passerellidae > Zonotrichia > Zonotrichia albicollis. The sequence continues at coordinate 23,843,595 of NC_133821.1, forward strand.
AGCACCCCTGAGCAGGGACAGGGACAGTCACATTCCCCCAGCAGGGGCTGAAATGCAGCTTTCAGCAAAGCCTTTCTGTGGATGCAGCAGGCAGCCCTTCTCCAAGCTGCAATGAAAGGCAAACATTCTGAAGCACTATCCAGTGCAGCATTGCTCCAGGTGGCACCAGAGGGTTGAATATGCTCGTTGCTGCAATTTTTCCTCTCGTTGAGCAGCCCCAGAGTTGTCCATGAGAATACTGATGGATGGAAAGGTTTGACCTTATGGCTTCACCTGCCCCTGTGAAGTCACCCACTGGGGTTTATCCTTTACCCTCGTTGAATGCTCTCAGCCCCCCTTTCCTGCTTAGAATGGAGATGAAGCAAACTGGGTTTGCATTTGTCTACATCTGCTCAGTAATACTTGTTACCTGGAAGTGTCCTAGTTCATAGTCTCTCACAGCACATCAGTTTCCTGGGGGGCAGGACATGGGATGTGATTGGATGTCTGCTCAAAGTGAGCAGTCCAGAAGAAGGCAGGATGCCTTGTATGCTGTACAGGATAGAGGATGTGAAGTGGAGCAAGCAGCTGCCCATCTCCACACACTCCATGGAAGTGGCTCATTGGCCTGCTGTGGTGGCTCATTCCTGGTGTTCAGCTCTGGGACTCCCTGCTCATGGAGATGGGATAAACTCCTGTGCTGGCCTTGGGCTGTCTCTGGCAGCAGCAGGATCTGCCTCATGCTGTGCTTCCCATGGGATCAGCACCTTCTTCCCTTGCTTTATTCCTTCTGCAGCCTGGAAAAGTTACCTCCCAGAGGCCTGTGGGCTTTGCTTCCCTGTGAATCCTGCTGGTTGCCTGCTCTGCATAGAGTAGTGCTTGTTGGCCAGCCTGTGTGCCCACAAGAGAGTCTTGAGGGTGTAAACACAAACCACTGGGCCTGTGCTCAAATCATGATGTTTCTTCTGGATTCTACCAGTGGTTATTTAGGTCAGGAGGGTCTCAGGAGGCCCAGCCCCCTGAGGTGTTGGCAAACCCTGGTTTTGTGTGCTTTTGTGCTTTACAGTGTAGTGATGGTGGTCTTGGAAATTTGGGGTTCTATTTCTTCTTTGGCTCCTCCAAATTGTCTAATGTGTTCCTTAGTTTGGGAAGACTGTGCTGGGGGTGGGGGAGGCCCTGGCAGGAGCTTGGAGGAGCTCTGTGCTGTGTCCTGAGCAGTGTTTGTTCCAGGTGCTGCACGAGCAGAACGCAGCGCTGCGCAGGGAGCTGCATGGGCTGCGCCTCCAGCTGCAGGAGAGCAGGGCTCAGGCAAGGCTGCCAGCAGCAGGTAACGGGCAGGAGGGCTCAGTGCTCGTCCTCTCAGCAGTGACAAAGTTCCCTCTGCATCCAAGTCTGCATGGGAGTGTGGGGAGGCTTCTTGTGACTGAACTGCTGCTGCCAGTGCTGGTACTGGGTAGCCTTGGGAGGGAAGGAGGAGAGGATGGGTGGTGGGGAGGAGGGAGATGGAGGAGAGGAGGGTTTTCCAGCTTCAGAGTTGCTGATGGAACCTGGGAACTGGCAGATTCTCAGTGTTGAATATGCTGAGGAAACAATGCAATAAGGAGGAAGTAGCCCCAAACTGTGGGTTGGAAATTCAAGTTGAGCATTAGATAAAAGCTCCTGGCCAAGGGGGGTGATGCAGCCCTAGGACTAGGTGTCAGATAGATGAGGAATGTTAATCTTTTGGGGTTGTGTGCAACCCCCCAAACCCTTTATGGACTGGATGAAGCTGCAGCCATCCTGATTGGTCCTGTCTTTTAGGGCTCCCCTCACAGGGCTGCTCTCTGCCATCACACCCCTCTCCAAGCCTTCTTGTTCTACTTCTGTGTTTCCAGAAATGTCACTCCCAGTGGAGCAGCTCCAAGAGCAGCTGCAAGACCTGAAGGTGCAGCTGGAAACCAAGGTGAGTGGGGTGGGGGAGATGTCCTGACTGCTTGGTGAGCACAGCTGCTACAGAGTGACTGGTGAGACATCTGCTCCAGTAGGCTTGCTGGAGAGAGAGTTCAGGCTGGGGACCAGGGCGGTGCCTCATCACTCTGTCGGGTTATTTCATGTGCTGCTCCAGCTTGTCTTAGCTGGCAGGAGGTTTGGAGCCTTTGCTTCACTGCCTGACAAAAAATCCCTGTCACCTTGTGAAATGTTTGTGTGGGTCTTGTGAGGAACCAGAGCTCACTCAGTGTTGTTGTCACAGTAAAAGCAGGGACAGGACCAAGAGGAGAAGCAGCCAGGTGTCTCCTGATGGTAGGGGCTGTATCAGAGCCTGTCACCCTTGGCTTGCAGCACACTTCTAACCTGCTGCTCTGAGGTGACAGTGTGAGCCCAGCCTCCTCTTCAGACAGCTGTGAATGCTCATGGGACAGGCCTCATTTCCACATTTACTCCTTTTGCTGCTGAACTGAGAGGTCAGTGATGCTTGCTGGGTTTTGTGTTGCAGCACTGCAAGAGAAAATCCTAAACTGCCCTGCAGGTGACAGAACAGTTCAAGGAGCACAAAGCTGCCTACAGATCTTCTGCCTGCGTTATAGTCCTGCCTTTGTGCACATCAAATCCTGGAGTTTCTGGTGTTCACAGGGGAGTTGTGGGGAGCAGCAGCTTCTCACCAGCACATCCTGACCAGGAACCACTCTGCAGTGGAGGAGGGATATGAGCAGCTGTGGCAGATGATGCCCTGGCCTCTCCCTTCTCCTCTCTGGGGCTCCTTGCAAACAAGGAGAATGGGCAGAACTGTGCTGCTTGCTGGCAGCAGCCTGAGAGGAAAAGAATTGGGACCCACTGGATTCTGCTTGTTAGGCACTGCTGCATGAGACTGATTGTTCAGCAGGGACCAGAACTGCCTGCAGAGAGTCCTCTGTTGAGTGGGACCAATAGATCAATCTGAATTGGAGCTATTGGAGGAGAGGAAAGCTCTCAGGAGCATGGTGCTAATATCCCAATCCTATCTCCTTCCAACAGATTAACTATTATGAGGAAGAAATAGAGTTAATGTGGAAAAACTTTGAGAGGGAGAGGAAGGACAGTGAGGAAAGTCTCAAGGCTGAGATGTGCCAGATGGAATTCCAGGAAAGAGATCCTGAAGAAACAGTTGCAAAGTACTGGGCTATAATTAATGGGCTGAAAGAGCAACAATGGGAGCCTGGAGCGGGAGGAGAGGTTTGAGATGGAGCAGGCCAGGGTGACAGCAGCACACTGATGACATTTGCCACCCAGGGCAGCAGCTGGACCAGGACAGAGAAGAAATAAAGATGCAGCACAGGGACAGAGAGAGCCTAGGGTCTGGCACTGTTCTCTTTCTGGGGCTAGGGAGGAGATTAGGGGTGCATCTCCTCCTCATACCAAGGTAGGTTGGGCTGATTTTTCACAGGGCTGAGGAGCTGCTTTAATTTGGAAGAAAATCTGGGCAGAATTGCTGGGGTGCAATTGTTTGAAGTGAGACATCTAACTCCCCTTACATGAGTGCTTTTGTTTCAGGACTCTTAAGTTTCCCTGCATGTTCTACAAAGCTGTGTTAGAGGCAGTGCCCAGCAAAGACTGTATCTTAAAATTGTGAGAGATATAAAAGAGCTTTCATTAGTGTTTTTTATTACCTCTTTCTTGGTCTTTCAGCAAACCTGCCTCTGCTTGCTAGATGATCACAACTTGCTATCTTAAGATCAGCAAAAAATGTCTTAAATTTCTCCATGTAGGTAAAAGGGACTGGCTTGTGAAAGAAAGAGGCTGTCACTGAATAACTGCTTTATCTTCCCTCCTCCTGCCTCTGCCCTGCTGTGTCTCCCTTTAGGATCAGTGCTCCCCTTGGCAATATGCCAGCAGGGGATTTTGCTAGGTCATTGTCACTGTTTTAGGGCTGAGATGTGGGGTAGGTGAGGGAGAAGGGAGGGGGTTTGGCTGAAGTCTGTGGTGGACCAGGGAAACAACCCCAAATAACAGGAATACAAGGCATTTAAGCTGTTTTATCTGTGATGAATGGCAGATGGACTGACTGCAGTGAGGAGCTTTCAGAGTTGCTGGAAAAGATGGGATTGGCTGTGTGTCTTTGAGAAGTGCAAAAGGTGTGGGAACTTTCTGTGAAGTTTAACAAATTGCCTTAATTTTGCAACATAGAAAACCCTTTGTATTGCATCTCCAGCAAATGTACATTCAGAGACTGGCTGAGCATTTCAAGCTGTGATATCAAACACAGGTCAGCAAAATGGTTTTTGTCTTTAAGAAAGATGCAGAGGCTGAGCATAGCAAGAGCTGTCATGGAGCGAATGCCAGCATGAGGATGGCTGTAAGGCTTCATTGCAGCAGCACTGGTGTGAGAGGAGGTGATTTCCCAACAATAAAGTAAGGTGAGGCCTTCAACAGCAGGGCACCCATGAGAGGCAGCAGTGGAAGCAGAAGGAAAAAAACCAAGTCTCTGTGGAAGCAGAGGCAGCTCAAGTTGTAAGAAAAGTTTAATGCCAAGATGTGAAAAATGGTGGCTGTTGGGTATGAAAAGATTAAAAAGGCACCAGGATGAAATGGGAGTAATGCAGAGAGAGTGAAGCTGAGGGCACTGCTGTTGGAAGGGACAAGGTGTCTGGAGAGCTGTCCTCTGGGGAAAAATGAGCTGATCCTCTAAGACTCAGGTGAGCAGGCAGACCAAAATCTTCTACTGCAATTTCAACACTGAAGGAACAGAGAAGAAATGAGCAATTGTATGATGGACACACCAGTGCAAACAGTGCAGATGTTTGTTGTAACAAATGGCCTGCTCAATCTAGCAGCTGGAGGCAAAGTGGAAAGCATTTGTCAGGGAGAAATGGAATCTTGATAGACAAGGGGATGTGCTTGGGAAGGAGGCAGAGTTAAATGTCTTCAAAGAGCAGACATCTCAGAACATAGACCTGACCTGCAGGGCAAGAAGAGAAGGAAAAAATCTCTGGGAGACAGAGGTGTAACAGCATAGGAGGAAACCTGACATTCAGGCTGTCAATACAGAGCTGAAGAGGAACAGGTTGAAACGAGCTGATGCAGCTCAAAGATATCGTGCAGAACTTGGAAAATGAACCCAGAGCTCAAGAGAGTGTCAGGTTTGAGTACAAAGGTAGTTTGAAGATCTAACATGCTGCTGCAAAGAAAAAGCAGATGCTTTGTGAGACACAAGGCTGCTGAACACTGTAACAGCAGCTATGTTCTCTTGGAGGTTCCAGCAGCAGCTTTGTTCTCCTGCTCTCATGAAGAGGACTATGAACTAGGATACTTCCAATTAATACATATGACTGAGCACATGTAGACAAAAGCAATATTATGCACATGTAGACAAAAGCTATATTATGTCTTTTACTGACTGTGGGAGTGTGGTCAGGGAGCTGGGATGTGCTCCTGTGGCTGTGGCTGATTGCACACTCACCTCCTCTGCCTTGGACATGGATGCTGGAGATGCCACAGGAAGCACAGCATGTGAATCCAATGTAGAATTCCCAACAGTAGCTGCACTGAGGTGAGCAAACACCACATAGCCCTTGGACTGGTCCTTGTGCATCAAGGAGAGAGGAAGAACTTCCTCACACAGCTCCTGTACATCCACAGGCACTGCCACAAACTGCAGTGCTGTGCTCCCTGCCAGGATGGATGGTCTGTTGTCCTGCACCTTCCCCTGGGGAATTTGGGTCCTGTATGGCTCTGGTGTGTAGCAGCAGTTGTTGGATAGGACTGTCCAACACAGGACTAAGCTTCATTCCCACAAGTGCCAGTATTCATGGCCTCCTGGGAGACTGGGAGTACCCACAGAAGTGCAAGGACAATGAGGCCACCTTGGATTTGGAGTCACAGCTTTGTGTCCAGCCCTGTGAAATCACAGAGGCCTCACAAACAAGCTGATTTCTCCAGACCTGGCTTTATTGCAGTTGAGGGGTTGGCCTCACCACCTGTCACCCTGTAATGAAGTCTTGGTGTGTCTGGATGAGTCAAATCACTTCGTATCCACAGGACTGCCAAATCATTTTTGCCAGCTGGAAGCCACATCAATTCAGTCTGATGCTCTTTGTCCTTATTCCTCTTTATTTTCCTTCCCTTGGAGACCTGCTCCTTCTCTCCTCTTGTCTCTTGCTTGTCCCTACATGTTTTGCCTGAGTTATGGGAAGGTTTTTTCTCAGCTTTCCTTAGTCCTTAGCTGTCATTGCAAACCAAATTGGAAAAGATCAGGGAGCCAGCACAGAATGCCAGCCCCAAATGGGGCTTGTGCATGGTTTTCTCACTCTGTTGTCTCTCCTGTGCTGGCTGTTGGAGAACAGCTTGCTGAAGAGTTAACATGGGATGGATTTCTTCCTTAGGAAGCTTTAGATAGGTACTGGGGTCACCCACTGAGCCATAAATCTGGGGAGAGACAGGTTTCTGGGGTGGATGATCCCAGTCTGCTAAACTGTCCCTCCCATTGTTCTTCATTCCTTGGATTTTAGGTCTCTGACAGCTTTGTAGAACTTTGGGCTGAGCGGAGTCACCTGCTGGGGCAGAGGCACCTGACTCACTCCTGCATTGATTCAGGGCCATACCTGTTTTGGCTTGGCTGTACTTCCTCTTGCAGGCCAAACCCAGAGCCAGGCTGTCCTCTGGGGGCTGTGCTTTGCTGCTCTCTGCTCTGAGGCTGATCCTATCCCTCTTCCCAGAAGGAAAAATGGGACTGAGCTGGGTAGAGAGAAGCTGGGGGAGATGGCTGAAATAGCAGTTAACAGCATTGGTAGGAAGCCATCAACTTTAACTGGCAGGCTCTTGGCTGAAGGATTTAGAAGGGCAAAAACTGCACAAGTTCATAGAGGAGAGCAAAAATGTTTGTTTCAAACATTCAAACCCAGTCTTCCTTTGAAGAACCAGCTTCATCTTATTACCTGTAGAGCTGTGAAAACTTGTGTGACATTGAAAGTCTTACAGAAGGGGAAAGTCTTTAATGACTTTCACTACTTTCAGTCTTTCTCCCTGAGCTTCCTCTCCCTCCCAGTCTCACACCCACATGGCTCAGTCACTCTTTGTTGCCTGTGTTCCCACCCCAAGCCTCCTGTGCATGATTTGTTGTTTCTTTTCTCCACCTTTTCCAGAGTGATGAGGGCAAGGAGGGGCTCTCTCACCGGGATGTCAAGAGGCCTCAGCTGGGCTGTGAGCCCCCTGAGCACAAGGCTGGTGAAGGTGCTGGCCCTGGCACTGCCCAGCTGCACAGCCAGAGCGTTCTGGAGGCTGAGTGGCTACGAGGGGCAGAAATTGCTGCCAGGCTGGAGCACCACCAGAGGCATGCAGCGTGCTGGATGGAGATGGAGCTGCTCCAACAGCAGCTGCAGGCCTCACAGGAAAAGGTGAGTGTCCTTCATTCAGTGGCAGGCTGCTGAGTGGGCTCTGTGATGTTGGTTTTGTCCTGCCTGGGGCTGTGCTTGACACCTTCCTCAGAAGGGAGGGTGTCCAACTTTTCAGAAAAAAGTTGTCCTCTTCCTCTCTGTGGGGGAGAAAAGATTCTCCCTCCTGCTCAGCTATGGCTGAATGCAGTTCAGGTGCAGCTGGGGAGAGCTCCCTGCTTGCTTGTCCTGTGATGCCCCCCAGTCCTTGTCCTGGGCAGGCTGGCTGGCCAGAGGGGAGGTGGCTCCCACAGGGGTGCCAGGAGCTGTGGTTCCCCATGGCTCAGCTGACAGAGGAGCTGGAGCAGTGGCAGGATTGGATAAGGGTTGGGAAGGGATGATAGCAGCCAGGCAGGGCTTGGTGAGGGATGGGAAATGAGGTGGTCACAGCAGAGTAAGGTGGATCACCAGGACAGAGGGAGGAAAGCTAATGTGAGAAGCCTTCCAATGTGTTAATATTCCTCTCCTGCATTCTGCCCTGGGGACTGGCTTTCCAAAGTACAGCTTACCCATGCCAGCATCCCAAGGTTGGACCACATCTGCTTCCCATTACCAGTTTTGCCCTTTGCTGGTGACAGGAAGCAGAGGACATGTACAGGACAGCTAGCCTGGGATGTATCCAAGAACCCAAGTAAGCAGCCCCCTCTGTCTCTTGCTCTTGTGGCCCTTGGTCCTGGGACTCCCTCCCAGAGAATCCTCCTGCTCCTCACTGCTCAGCAAGGGGAGCATCTCTCAGCAAGGGCTCTCTGTGTCTCCTCCTGCAGCTCTCAGTGCTCTCACTCCCTTGCTTTGCAGGCTGCCCACTGAGCACCACTGCCATGGTGCTGCAGCTCTGCTGTGCCCACGCTGGGGTGAGGGCTGAGGGCACTGTCTGACCTCTCCTCTCCCCCAAAACACAGCCTGGGCCTGTCCTGTTGTGGGCTCAAAGCTGTAACCAGCTGTCAACCTTTGTGTGTTACAGCTTTTGGAAGCCAAAGCCAACCTGAGCCTGGCCCAGGCCCAGCACACTCTGCAGTTGCAGCAGGCCAAGGCCCAGATAAACAACATGGTGCCAAAGAAGCAGTTTGAGCAGCTGCAAAGCACCCTGAGAGAGGAACAGTGCAAGACTCAGCAGCTCCAGGAAAGCCTCCAGCTGCAGGCTGAGCAGACATGCAGGCAGCTGGTCAGGATCCAGGTAAGCAGGGAATTGCAGGAGCTCAGTCAGGGGTACTGTGAAGGGAACACTGGAAGGCAGCTGTGATTGAAGGCACCAGAGGTTTGTGTGGAAGATGGTAGATATAAAGAACCCACAAGGAAAATGCACTTAGCTTCAAATTCAGCTGCAACTTTAATTCTTCATGAATCCTCCAGTCACCAGCCTGCACTCAGACAGGTGGATTTATCTCCAGGGCACTGAGCAACCAGGTGTTGGGGTTTTGTGAGTTTGTCTTCTGGGCAAAGATAGGACAAATTATAACCTAAGGAATGATAATGAGCAGGCACAAGGAGCCTTTGTCTCTCCCTGAGCTTTCCTGGATAGGGCTGGGAGAGGGGAGGCCAATGGCTTGTTTTTTATAGAAAATCTGCTGGAAAATCTGTGCCTTGTCTTAAACTGGTTGGGTGCAGACCCAGGGAAGGCTGTACTGCTCTAGACCTCTGTCCCACTGCTCTTTGCATCCTGCACCTCTGATAAACCCCCTGCTCTGCCTGAGGAGCATGAGGGTCCATGAACAGGGCCTTGGGGAAATGTACAGTCCAGGGCTGCCAGAGGCCAGGACAGTGCTGGGACAACCCACACACAGACTTTGTTTCCCTCTGCAGGAGGAACAGGAGCAGCTGCTGCAGGCAGCTGTGGAGCAGGCAGAGGGGCTGGAGCAGAGTCTGAGGAGTGCTGAAGCTGTGCTGGCAGAGAGGGCAGCTCAGCTCAGAGATGCCCAGGTGAGTGCAGAGGGGCTGGTGCTGTGTCCCTGCCCATCTGCTATCCCTGCCTGGGATGCTGAACCTGAAGCCTCCTGTCCCTGCTTTAGGCCCAACTCTCCAGGAACAAACTGTTGATTGAAGAGCTCCGTGGAGAGAACAGGAGGTTTGCAATGGCCCTGCAGGCTGCTGAGCTGAAGCAGAAGAGCATGGAGGAGAAGAACCAGCTGTTGGAGGAACAAGCCTCAGCTCTGAAGCAGCTTATTGGAAAAATCACACCAGCATCTCTGAGTGGGTGATGGAACATCTGCAGTGGCAGCCCCTGCTCCTGGCTGGGGCTGATCAGGTGCAGAATGGGATATGGCTGGGTTGGGAAATCAGCCTTGTCCTCTCTGGTCTTGCCAGGATTTTCCTGTGCAGAAAATAGCAGATGGGGAGCTAGAGTCCTTTGAGGAAACTGGTCTTGTGGATAGCTGAATTTCCAGCTGAAAGCAGCAGCCTTGGTGCCTTTCCCAGTGGCAGTGTGCTGTTATGTCATGTCTGTCTCGGGACAGCCAGCTCACAGGATTTTCTTTGGCAGTTAAGTGCTGGTGCAGGTGCTCCCTCTCTGCAGAAGGCTGATGTTGGAGCCACAGTTACATCTCAAAAGCCAGGGCAGAAAGGCTTGCAAGGACCCTGTGCTTGGTCACTCCAAGCAGGAAAGCTGAGTTGTGGCATTAAAAAATGTGTAATGTTACAGCACCTCCTGCTCTTCCCAGTCTGCTCTGTATTTCAGTCACCTTCCCCAACTGCTGCTGAACATTTATTGCCAATAGCTCCTCCTACAGCCTGAGCCTAGGATCCAAACCCAACGAGACTGTTGTCTCTGCAGTGAGCAGGACAGAGCAATGCTGTAATGCCCCAGGCATTTATCCTGTTCCTGCATTCTTCCCCAGCTGTTTGCTTTTTCAGCTCCAGCCTGAGATGGGGGCTAAGCAAACCTCCAGTCTCACCTAGGGCTGATGTTTTTGCAAGTGTTTTCCCAGACACAGTGCAAGAGCTGAGCAGGGAAAGCAACTCTTCAGCCTTGTTCTGGTTTTGTGCTACCCAGAATCCTTAAAACCCTCTGCTCCCTTTCCCACCCCTACTCCAACTAGCCCATATGCCCAGCCAGACCAGTGCTCTGGGATAAGAGATTCTTCACAGGAACAGAGACACTGGGAAAAACTCAGGCCCACAGTCCAGACTGCAATGATGATTCATTCACACAGCACCTCAGGAAACAACATTTATGGGTCTCTGATGGGGACAAGGTTTCATGTGTGATCCTGGGAAGAACCTTGTGCAGCCTTATCTGACACCTGGAGGAGCAGCTCCACTGAGATACTTAAACAACCATCACACTGCAGGGTCAGGATGGGTTTGGCTGGAGAGCCAGATCAGTGCTGAATGAACACCACATTAACTCTTAAAAACCCAAGAGACTGAAGGAATTCTTTATTTTGCAACCATGGAGTTCTCCTGGCTTCTAGAGCCCAGCCAGTTGGTGTCTTACATGCACAGTATGAACAAAGAACTACCCCAAACAAAAATGCAATCACAAACCCTGGGTGTAGCTGTGGGGCTTGGATTATGTCCCCCCACTCTCTGGATTCCCAGGATTGCTGTGTTACCAGCATGCACCCTTTGCTCATGAAGACCTGTGGTTTTAAGGCATCAAAGGCTGTTAGCAGTGGGAGAATGCCACTGCAGAAATACTGAGGTCTCTGAAGTCCTGCACACACCAGAGCTCAGTCCCCATCGTGGGCAGGTCACTAAGAGCTGTCCCTCCTGTCCTGCACACTCAGGACAGAACATGCTCCAGGATTCCTTGTCTGATCAACTGCTCACATTTCCAGCGGGGTAAAAAGTGCTGCACACAAACACAGAAAAAGCCTCCATGGATTTGTTGGATTTGTTGCTGCACACAACCAGCTCTGTTTGTTGTGCTGTACATCCAGTGCCTCATGGTACCAGATAGGCAGAGCTGCACTCTGGACCATGCAGGAAGCACAAGGAGCTGTGTGTGCAGGGACTGGGACATGCTGCAAGGCCAGGGGGATGTCATGGGAGTGAAAGGGAAGGAAGGGAACAGACCACACCCCTGCCACAGGTACCTGGCTGTTCTTCTTCAACAGGATGGTAGTGCCATCATCGATCTCAAACTCCCCATGGTCTCTTAAACACCTCACCTGCAAAGGGGGAACACAGCTCTGTCAGAGTTCAATGAAAAATACCAACCACCCCCTCCAGTGACAGTCCTTGGTATGGGAACATGTTTTCTAGCTGGTCTAGTTAAAGCTGCTGCAAAAACCTCTTTATTGGATAACTCGCCCCACCACAACTCCCTGCAGACCAGAAGTGCCATCTCTCAACATGCTTTGTGCTCTCAGCAGAAGGAGTAAAATGCTGGCAGGCAGAGTAAAACACAGAAACCTGTGAAAGCTTTGGGACTCTGAAAGGTCTTGCTTGATGAACTGATTTGGGATGGGGATGAAACGCTTAAAAAGAGATAGTCATGGAAATGTTTATTCATGGATAGAAACCAGAAATCTTGCACTTACTTACTTCAATGTACAGGCTTTTAGGAGGTTTGATGTCCTGTGTGAGGTCCAGCCCCTCCTCTCCTCCTACTGACCTCATGTAGGTAGCCAGAGACTTTTTGTACCGATTGAACCACTCCACCTGCGAGCATGAACAGGGTTGTACCCACAGACAATGAATACACACGAGTAAGAATTTACAGAAAGACGTGTTAAATGTCATGTTTATAGTGGGGGGAAGACTACCCTATTTTGATTGCACTAAATAATCCATCAGGAGGAATAGGTGGGAAGGGGGGAAAAGTTTGAAATGAGGCTGACTCACTTCCTCAGCTGACATGTGGAACTGGATGGTGTTGGGCAGAATGCTGCCATACTCCCACCTCAGTGCTCGGATCCGTAGCAGCCGGTCATACCTAGGGGAAGAAATGGAGCAAACCCAACACCTCTGCTGAGGCGAGTGTTGGCAACATCCCCAGGCCACAGTGGCATCCACTAATCTGAACTTTCAAAGAGCAAGAGGAAGCAGAATCTTGCTCCCACGATACCAGCAACGAACACAAGGAGAACCAGCTCCAGAGCTGCCTTGCTGCTCGTGGAGAAGCCACCTGCCCGGCCCGAGAGACCCGCCACCCTGTCCCTGGGGACGCTGTGCCGGCAGGGATGAGGCCAGGGGACTCACAGGTATGCCAGGAGGCAGCGCTGGTTCCGGAGCAGGCAGCAGTGCCGGAACCGGATGAGGAAAATCAGGTCCGTCCGTCCCGCCTTCGCTTCGGACCTGGGGATGAGGGGAGGATAAAGAGGAGTAGGAGCAGAGCTGCGGGCCGGGGAGCGCCGCCCGTGCAGTGCGGGACGCGCCGGGAGCGGCGCCCAACTCACACATCCGCCTGGTTCCGCTCGTACAGCGCCCGCATCTCCTCCAGCGCCTGCCGCAGCTCCTCCGTCTGCAACAGCGGCACAGCCAGTGAGCGCGGGCCGCCGGCGGGGCCCGCCCGGTGTTCCCGGAGCTCACCCGGAGGGGCGGGAGGTGCCCGCCGGCGGGGCCCACCCGGTGTTCCCGGTGCTCACCCGGAAGGGCGGGAGGTGCCCGCCGGCGGCGCGGTGCAGCTCCCGCACCAGCTCCATGCCCCGCTCCGCCGCCATCGCGCCCGGCCGCGCGCGCGGGAAACCCGGCCACGCACCAGCCAATGGCGGCAGGGGAGGGGCCGACGGCAGCCAATGGGATGCGAGGAGCGGGGCTTGGAAACGGGACCACGCCTCCCTTTGGGCCCCGCCCCCGCGCTGAGCTGCGCCGGGCTCGGCGGCCGCGGTGGCGCCGCTGGGGCTCTCGGCGGCCGCCGTGACACTCTTGGGGTCACGCTGAGAGCCCCCAGGGGCTGGAGCAAAAGCCGGAATTTCTACCGCACACTCGCCTCTAGCAAGCCTGTTTCCCCCAGTCCTCTGGGCGGTTCGCGGGCTGCCGCACCGCCCTGCCTCTGGCGGCCTCCTCTCCATGCTCCCCAAGCCCTTCCCAGCGCATTTTTCCCTTTTGACAACCTTCCAACATTAAAAGGAGAAAAAGAGGTGGGTACGTTTGTGGATGGGATAGGAATTTTTTTAGCACTCGAAGCCCTGGATAGAGATTCAATAACCCAGGACCATCACAGCTTGTCCTGCTCCAGGAATTTCTTTTTCTCTGGCCATGTGTTTCTTATGGTTACCAGAAATAAAAAGCGAGCAGCGTTTCCTGTACAACTGCGGTCCGGGCTGGAACAGTGGGGAGAGCACGGTGGGGCTCACACCACGGCTGAGACGCCTGGGCATGGTTCGTGTGCCCGAACCACCTCCGCTGCTCCTCCTCGGGACAGTGCGGCACCCGCACAGCTGGGCAGGGACCGCGACTGACTCCGGCCAGACTGTTTTAATGATCCCAACCACTGCTTTACTTTTAGGCATAGAAATGTCCAGAAACGCTCCAGTGGTCTGCCAGCTGGAGGTGGGCTCCTGGGGGTCTGCTCTGTGAGCCGAGCCGTTTCCTGCCTGCAGGGACCCCTCTGTCCCTCCCTCCCTCCCAGAGCTGTGGGGCTGAGGGAGGCGCTGCGAGGCTGAGGAAGGGGCTGTGGGGCTGAGGGAGGCTCTGAGGGAGGCTCTGCGGGGCTCAATGAGGCGCTGCCCGGCTGAGGAAGGCGCTGCGGGGCTGAGGAAGGGGCTGCGGGGCTGAGGGAGGCGCTGTGGGCTTAGGAAGGCGCTGCGGGGCTGAGGGAGGTGCTGCGGGCCCAGGGAGGGGCTGGGGGCTGAATGAGCCGCTGTGGGCTGAATGAGGCTCTGCGGACTGAGGGAGGGGCTGCGGGGCTGAGGGAGGGGCTGCGGGGCTGAGGGAGGGGCTGTGGCTGAGGAAGGGGCTGCCTGGCTGAGAGAGGCGCTGGGAGCCCCCGGGGTACCCCGAGCAGCGCTGTCACTGCAGGAGCCGCACGTCTGGCTCGTCATTCACCATCGCGTTCTGCTCTGATAATGGCCCGTCCGAGCCAGGAGAGATAATAGCAATAAACAGACATCCCCAATGCCAATTGTCCCTGCTGAAAATTGGTTGTTGCCTCTTGCCGAGGGATAGAAATGTAGCTGAGCCTTGATTGAAAAATTCCGGGAAAGCTGCCTTATCTTATTGCTTTGCCAGATTAAAGAAACCTCATACATAAAAATAGACCAAATGAATGAAGAATTTACAAACATCTATATTTTGTGTTAGGAATTGTGTTAAAATTAGGAAAACAGCTGAAGACACTGATTTATACAACTGTGACTATTTCAGGCAATGAAGGTTTACATATCACAGTTTAACAAGATAAAAGATCTCCCACGAAATACATAGATGACAGACAACTCATCTGAATTTGACATAACACAGCATCAAGTACACATGTAATGTGATGAACAGTGCCAGGTCATTCCCCAGTTAGGTAACATACAACCTCTTGAATAAGGCAATTCAAATATAACTCTTAATTCAAATCACAACATACCCAGGCAGCATGCAGGGAAAAGTCATTTATTTTGTATATTGAAATGACACAACTTGCAACATGTTTCCATTTTATGTAGTTAGAGCAACAGGATATAAACCATTCAAATTATATATATATATATTTATATATATCTCAAGTCAACAGTTGTCTTTACTGGAATAAACATTATCTGTTTTTGGTAAAAATAAAACTATTTGAATTCACTAATTAACAAAATGCACAGTGATCAGAAACCCAATTCTTCTCACCATAGTCTTCCCTGGCTCGCTCTGTTTCCCTGCGGCGCAGCAGCTGCAGAGCCCGGGGGAGCAAAGGCTCCCTGGCAGTGCTCCCCACGCTGCAGAGTGTGTCACCCACGGACAGCAGTCCTCCCTCCGCACCCACCACACCCTATGGCTTGGAAACTGCTTTTCCCACCTCCCTTCCCGATAAAACACGTGCCTGACCTTGGGGGAGTCAAAAGTTGAATCGCTTGTGGAAACACATTCACTGGAACAGGGCTTTTATTTCTTTCTTTGCCCATTAATTCTTCCAGACCTTTATGACCAAGACACTTAAGAAATTGTGAATCTGCTCAGAAGGGAGAAAAATCTGAGCCAAGAATCTCTTTGAAGTGGTGGAGCCTAACAGACATGGCTGAGGATTTATTTCCACTGCAGCAGACCTGGGGGATCACAGAAGATAATGAAGGCTTTCCCTAGTATTGAAAAGTCATTTCAAAAGGGAGAAATGAAAAGGGAAAGATTTCTCTCTGCAATAATAATAAAAAAAATAGTCATTTCTCAAAGGCTAATCTAGGCAGCTTCTCCATGGTAAAAGGCTGTACTTCCCCCTGTTTAAGTGGATACCTGCAGGGATGGATCCTCTTGCCAAAGTGTCCCCCGGCGGCTGGGTGTCCCCTGCCCTGTCCCCACGTGAGGAAGGGACAGGTCTGGATGCCAGCAGGATTCCCTGTGCCAGGGGTTCAGGGCTGCTGGCAGGGGTGTGGAGGGAATGGCTTCGGCTGAAGCCCCACAAAGCTCTGGGGGAGGGTTCCCCATGTGCCACAGGGCCTATTAAGGGATAATGAATAAATTATGCCCATAAATAATGGAGAGGCTAAGATTGGATGCAAGGGGATCCAAATGCCTCAAGCCTGGGGATGGGATTCTCAGGAGATTTCCCTCCTTCGGGTAAGTTACACAGCAGCCACAGCAGCAGCAGCAGCCAAGGTCTTCCTGCTAGACAGCTGTCCCAGGCTTCCAACCCCATCTGTCAGCCAGAGGAACCATGGGAAAAACCGGATTTTCAGAGTGATTGTTACTGGATCCTGTTTGTCACCTTTGCAGAGTTGTCTCGTGCCTCCCTACTACTCTATTTACTGCTCTAGTAAAAAATCATTGGAATATTTCTTTGCCCTTAAAGATACAAAAAAAAAAAATCTTCAAAAGATATGGGGAGAAAGGTCCTTTCACAATGACATTCAGAGCAAAAAGAGAGAAACGACATCTTACAGATCATTAGAGAGCTATCTTTGGCAGAATATTTAAAATAAATTATTTTTACAAATATTTTCTGCAGTCATATATTTATTTGGAATAGTTCACTTTCAGCTATAGGGTTCACTACTCTCTATTGATAGGAAAACACCACAAATATAAAAATATATGAGCTCAGCACAATTTTTAGGCTACCACGATTGTGTCCAATAATTTCAAAAGTTGTAGACCGATACCACGGAAAATATGAAACAGGTTTCCTAGGAGCGTGTGTCGGGCTAGAAGGTCACAGCCCGTGGCTGCTGTAGAACGTGCCGGGGAGGGCGGCTGGCTTGGCTGGGAAGGAGCTGGAGAAGCCGGATGCTCGGAGCCAGTGTCTGCCTTCCCGCGGGGAATCGTCTCCCTGGGACCCCCAAGGCTCACGGATGTCCTGCTGGGTGCTGGCTGCGGGCTGGGTGACACCGAGCTCCGGATGGGTCTGGCTGTGCCCCGGGAAGGAGGGAGGGAAGGTGCAGCTGCTCCTGCTCCCAAATCCCAAAGCCGCCCCTTCCACCTTCGTGCAGGGAAAGCACCGAGGGAGCCGCAGGGCCAGCCCCTGCCCCAGGCTGTGCCAGGGCCCAGCAGGACGGGGACGCTGCTGGGAGCCCCCAGCCCCAGCCGTGGTGCCCCAGAAGGGGCCTTGCCTGGTGCCAGTCTGGCCCTGCAGCACCAAGTCCACCAAACGTTGAGATTTACATATTTTGCTCTGTTTATACAGCATGTACAGAATATACAGCATCGGACAATTATTTCCCAGTAGACTGGAAGTGTCTCCCAAGATGACCTCTTTTATCAACAAATATATATATAAATTGACAGTAATAAAAGAGTCGTACCAACAAATATTATGGCTTTTCAAATAGTGTAGCTGCATTGTGCCATTGAATTTGTGAGGAACTGTGACAGAGACAGAGAGACTGGGGGGCTCCAGCTGCTGAGCCTGGGGGTGACCCTCAGCTTGGGGCACAAGCTGGGGCAGGGCAAGCCCGTGGCACCAAGCACGGCGCAGGAGACAGAGGGAAGGTGGAGTTCAATTTATGACCCATGCTCTGGTTTCTGTCTCCAGGCAAACCAGCTTTTCTGCAAACTCTCAGCTCAGCTTTGGAATAATTTGGCTCTGTCCAGCTGGGGTCTGCCTGCCCTGTCCCTGCTGGGGGACCAGGGGGCTGCTTGGGCTGTCAGAGATCTCTCTGTTTCTCTCTCTCTCTGTCAAGGTTTGCACAAGATGTCTGTCTGCCCTAGGGTGCCTCGTGGTTGTGAGGGGACACACACAGGGTGATGGGTGACAGGATGGCGGTGGCAGGTGGCTTTGGGTGCGTCAGGAAGGGTGGTCACAGCCTCCTCCTGCCTGCCTGCCCATGCTGCCCCGGGGGAGCTGCCCTTGGATTGCTGAGCAGGGACACATTGGAGCCTGTCAGAGACTGGTGGCTTCAGAGGAGAGCAGGAAAGGGAGAGCCATTCTTTCTGGAGCACATCCAAAATTCCAGAGGGCAACTTGCCCTGGCAGTGCTGTCCCCAGCCACCACCCTGGCATGGGGTCCCCCTGAGGAGACTCCCCACACACACGCCTGATGCCTGTCTCCCCCATGGGCTGCATCCAGCCACCAGCTCCCCCCAGCACTTCTCAGGCCCACTTTGAGCTCCTGCCCTCCTGCATCCTGCTGTTCCAGGGGATCCTTGCTGTGGGGAGTGTCCGGCAGCCCTGGGACAGGCTGTGCAGGCAGCTCCCTGCCCCAGTGTCCCTCTGCTCCCGAGAGGGACAGTGGGAGGAGCTGCTGACATGGATTACATCTCTGCCAAGGAAGATGTGCTCCCTTCTGAGATGGTTTCTCTAGAAGGAGGAGCAGCTATTCAAGTGTGCAGAAATGACTTTTGAGAACTGGAGTGGTCATTCAAGCATCAAGATAATTGGGCCACTTCATTACAGCAGAAAATAAGTGATGGATATAAATTACCCCTGCTGTAGGGGTTTTTAACTAATTCCCATCTCATTTATTTCTCCTTTGGAATATTATGGCCACTCCTTGCAGGCCTCTCTGGCTGATGCTCCCAGAAGGAAGCCCAGGTGTCTCCTTTGGCTGTGCCTGCAGGATGCTGAGCTGGGAGCAGCCCCTCCCTCAGGGCAGCGATGTGGGGAGCGAGTGCCATGGGGAACCTGCTGCCTTTGAGATGGGAGAGGTTTCCCAAGGACTGCCTGGCAGTCTGGCTGCTTTTTGCTGGGAATATCCTGTGGGTTTGTATTTGGGGTGGGAGGTAGGACGTGGTCTGTCTACTCCTTGTCCTCTTCTTGCTCGACCAGCGGTGACGTTCTCACGAGGTGAGCACCGGGTGTGCCAGAGACCTCTCTGGGCAGCCTGGAGACAGCAGGAGGGATAAAGGTGCCCCCATCACTGCTGAGTGGTCTTCAGGAAGTTCAGGATTTGGATTTTACAGCCTCATGCCAGGTCTTCTTGGCACAGAGACCCAGGATGCAAAGGGCTGCAATTCACAGAACCCAGCGTTTTGTGGGTTTTGCCAGCATGGCTGTGTCTTCCTGCAGGAGCTAGGAGTCCTAGGAGAATTCACCACCTTCTGCCCTTCATCCACAAACAAAACTGCTGGATTGCTGAGCAATGTCCTCAACAGGTAGTCTTGAGAGCTGGACTGTGTGCAGAGCTGTGCCTCCTAACGCTTAATGCATTATGGAAAAAAGAAGTAGGACAAGTACTGTCAGGGAAAAAATAAATAACATTTTCCTCCTTGCTAACACAGTGCCTGCAATGTAAGAGATATTATTGCCATCTTTTGCTCTCTTGAGCTGCAGAAAGTAGTGTGTGTTTCCTGATTAAAGAGCAAGACAAGCAGGGCTCCTGCAAGGCTCCCTGCATGGGCACATTTTCCTCAAGAGCTCGCAAGATGAAGGAGGCAACATGGGGCCAGCAAATGAAGACACAAACAGTCATGAGTTTGTTCTCATTTGAGCAGGGGGAGTTCAGCCAAGGGCCAGCTCATCACAGCTCCTACTGCAAGGCAGGGCAGGGCACAGGGCTGGAGCTGAAGCCAAGGGAGGCATCTCAGCATCACATGAAACAAGGAGAAATCCACTTGTGCACCTCCCCACATCCTTGGGAGTCACAAAGCTGCTGGTTTGTGAAACCTTTCATTAATGTTCCCAAACAAGCTCTGGGACACTTTTGCAACACCAGGATCCAGCCTTGCCCGTGCCAGCACAGCAATTTCACAGGGACTTAGAAATTCTGCATGTTTCTAAGTATCTCTGCAAAGCGGTTCATCTGCCAGAATCTCACACTTCTGTGAGTGAGGACCCTGCCAGGGGCAGTGGGGCACACACTCCTGGGGATGGCAGTGCCATGGACAGGCAATTTCCATCAGGAAAGCAGAGCAAGGCTGTGCTCCTTGCAGGTCTCATCCTCCCATCTCTCAAGAGACTGCTCTGAGCTGGAAGAAATGGAGGAGAAATAAATCCCACCCCCACAAAGAGGTTGGGAGGTGCAGGGACAGAGTCCTGTGGCAGTTTCCCACATGCTGCAAGGGTTTAGGAGCTCCAAGTGTGGATAAGCATCCCAAGCCATTGCAACTTGTTCTACTTCAAGTGCCCATTTCAAGCAAAGGCAGGAAAGCCTTGAACCCCCAGATAAAGCAAATTAGTTTGTTTTGGAAGCATAGAGGATGTTGGGATTGGGGGTGGAGTTGGAGCATCTGTGGGACTTGATAATGGTGGAAATCCAGCAAAAAAACTTCCACAGACTAATGAGTGAAGGACAGTGGCACAATAAAAACTGTGCCTGGGGGCAGTGGCTGTGATGTGCCTTGGTGATGAGCAGGAGGGTTTGTGGGGTTTGTGTGGAAGTTTGTAGGCTCCTTGGTTTTAGGGGCTCAGGTCCATGATGTGGGGTGGTTCATCTTTGCCTTGAGACACAAACAGCAAGGCTGAGCTAACAAGGGCTGCTGTTCAGTGCTGTGAGGAAGGAAATCTGTCGCACACAGGAAACCCCCAGCTGCGGGGCAGGACAGAGGGACAGAGGATGCTCCTCTGCTGGGAGCTTGGGAGAAAGTGGAATGTGAAGAGGCTTCACAGGGGAGGCAAGCACAGAGCAGGCTGCAGGCTGGATTGCCACTGAGTGTAGATTTTGGGACCTTGAGATGGCTCGAGGCGGAACGTGGAGGACCCTGCACCAGGTGGGGTCACTAATGGTGGGTCACTAATGGTCCTTCCCATTGCCACCTGACCCTGTGTACTGGAGGGGCAGGAAGCTTTCCAGGCCAAGGGCTGTTTTGACTCAAAGAGACAAAAATCCTGTCTGGGGTTGGTACCACGGGCAGCCAGAGAAGCTGGAGGCTGTGCTGTGTCTGTGCAGAAATCCAGGTGCATGCCATGCCCCTGGCAGCCAGGACAGGCTGTGGCAGTGCTTGAACAAGGTTTCCAGGTCTGGGTGGGAGCCCTTGGCACTTGTCCCTTCCCTGTGCCCTCCGGTGCTGGGCATCCCACTGGCACACCCAGCTCCAGCAGTGATCCAGAGTAGGAACAGTGGGTGCCCCAGTGCCCTCTTCCACACTTGTGGTGAGGGCAGCCCCAAGCTGGCATTCCCTTTGGGAAAGGGGAAGGAGCCAAGGGAAGGTGCAGATCCTGCAGGAGAGGGTGCTGAACCACCCTGGGGATGCTGAGTCCCAGGGGCAGCACTGGCTGCTCTTGAGATGCTCCAGAGAGAGAGCAAGGCCCTGTGGAGACTCCTTGGATGCTCTCAGGGGCATCCCACAGGCAGAAAACCCTGCTGATGGCAGCAAGCTCTGCCTGTCTTTGCTGATAACAGCTCCTACATGGCCAGGCAGGCCCCTTTCCCTTTCAGTGTCCCTTCCCTCCGTGTGAGGGGTGCTGCTGCCTGGCAAGAGGTTCTTGGCACCTCCAGTTCCAGCAGCAGAAAGGCTCAAGTCCTTAAAAGGTGAGGAATCTCTCTGTATTTATTGTCCCTCGGCGCTTTTTGCAAGAATATGGACGCCTCTGGATGCTTTTCTGTGCAAGCCAGTGTTTTACAAGATAAACAGGCTTTTCCAGAGCTGTGCTGAGCACGGGTACAGGCATCAATAGTTGGTCACTGTGTGCCCAGAGAGGCCAGAGAGGTTCCTGGTGCTCTGCAAACACGTTTCTCCAGGAGGGCTTGGGTGCCAAAGCTGACAGAAAATAATGCAAGGCTTTGTCCTGGAATTACACTGTCCAACATTAAATTTTCCTCACTTTCTGGCTCTGCTCAGCTCTGTCCCTCCAGGAATGCAGTTGAACTTCCTCCTGAGTTATGTATATGGCCACCAACACCGCCGATTCTTACGCGAGAATTTAAAAATAGCTGTAACAATAACAGAGGGGCTCTGCCTCCCCAGTGCCTGCCCACAGCAGAAACAGAGCAGAGAGTTCACAGCCAGGCTCGTGACCAGGCGCGCTCCAGGCCTCCCTTCTCCCCTCTGTCCCTCCAGGGAGCAGGGTGAGGATGCACAAGGACTCTTGTGATGGTTGCCAGGCACCAGGGGCTGCCTGGCACGGGTGACACAGGGACAGGAGCCTCCTTTGGCTGGAGATGAGGGGTCCACACCTTGGGATGGAGCAGTCCCTGTGCTGCCCTGGCACAGTGGCAGTCAAGGTGGGCTCAGCCATGAGGCACTGCAGATCTGTGGCTCTTTCCTTTTTTCTTGTGCCTTCTCCCAGTGTTCAGGTTGTGGATGGGATTTGCCTCCACGCCATGGCAATGTGGTTTGTCCAGGATGGCTGGGGCTGTCACTGGTGTGCTCCTTCTGCTCGTCCCCACGTGCTTGGCAGTGTGGGTGTCTCCTGTCCCTGAATATCCTTTGGACATGTGCTGCATCCTTTTCCAAGGAAAGGTTTGCCTTTGGCTGGTGGGGTGATGAGAGGGGATGAGAGCAAATGGGGCAGGGAAATGGATGGAGGCCGAAGGTTTGAGCTGCTGCTTCTGGCAACATCCATAAACCCTTTACCAGGGCCTGTACCAGAGGTGCTCGATGCTCTCCCTGTGCAGGCAAGGGTGGGAGGCTGGATGAGGAAGAGATGGGAGAGTTCTGGCATTGGACAGGGGATCCAGGGAGCTGAGCTGTGACAAGGCGTGACTGTGCTGGGGATGTGCTTCCTCCTGCTGCCTCCCAGCGCTGCCAGCCAGTGTCCTCTCAGGGAGGGCAGCTCTCTTCTGCCTTTGGAGAGTGTGGTTTGAAGAGGAGACTGTGCAGAAGAGCAGGCCTGGCACCCTTGGGAGCACTGCTTCCCCTGGCTGCTCCCTGTGACCCCTCCACGAGCCACTGGGCACACTCAGGTCACACTGGGCACATTCAGGTCACACTGGGCACACTCAGGTCACACTGGGCACAGCCTTGGTAAAAATGCCCAAAGCACACAGCTGGCAGAGAGCAACTGCATGACCAGGGCTGGTGTTCAGCCATGTCCTCAGCAAGCACTGCTCCATCATTCCCTTTGGAAAGCTCCGTGAGCACAAGAGTTATTTACTGTCTGCTAACCTAAGTAGCCACACAAGTCCCATTTGACTTGTTAATTATTTCAGCAAAGGCAATTAATTCTGAAGGAGCAAATGATGAGGGGAAAACACCCACATCACCTTTCAGCAGATGCAATTACTGGGTCAGAGGAGCTGCTTTGCTTGCTTTCACAATGCACTGCCCGGGAGAAGCTCATGGACACTGCTGGCCGTGCTCTCTGCCGGGAATGTTGAAGGCGGTGCTTGCCTGGGGCCCATCTCCAGGGCTGGTGTTTGAGTTCAGCTGTCAGAGCAGGACCTCCCAGGCACGGCAGGGAGGGTTTATCTGGGGACAGCTCAACAGATGCTGGATGAAACACAGGGAGGAGCAACATCCCTGGCCATGGGGAGACTTTTCTGCTCCTCAGTGCTGGCTGAGCTGTGTGGAGGCACAGATGGGTCTGAAAAGGCCCATGGCACCTGGGCTGGGGCTTGGGCAGGCACCTCCTGAGAGCAGCCCAGCCTTGTGGGGTGCCCCAGATCTGCTTTGGCACCCATGGACCCGGCCCTGGCAATGCACCTCTTGCATTCTCCCCCATGGTTAGCTCGTGGTTTAATCCTCACAGGTCACTGTGAGGCTGTAGTGAGAGCAGGAGCAGTTTTATAGAGGACACAAGCAGAAAGAGCTGCTTGGTACCTTGGGGGCACCCCATGGCTCTCCCCCAGCCTAGGGCAGGGCTTAACCCAGCACGGGGGCAGCTGCTGGCCCCAGCAGGGTGGGCTGCCCTGCAGCTTTGTCCTGGGTGGTTTCCTGCCTCCCCCTGAGAGTGGAGCAGGCTGTGAGCCGTGGCTGTAGCGCAGCACACACCGAGCCTGAGGCACCATGGAGATGGAGAGGGAGGAAGGGCATGGGATGGGGCAGGGGCAGCCGTGCCAAGGCACCACTGCCCCTGCCAGAGGCAGAAACACAGGGAAGGCAAACCAATGAGTCAAGGAGAGATGGCTACGATGGAAACAGCTGGAGGGGAGAGAAGGGTTTTCCATAGAGAATATGCAGGAGCAGTACTGGATCCATCAGGAATCATTACAAACTTTATTTCTCTGTGCATTGTGTACCATTGATAAGGATCATCACAATTAGTGGACTCACTGCCTATAGTGGTGGGCAATACACACAAAGAAAAAAATGAAGCCAAACAGATGAAAATGAAATCATTGTACATAAAGGTAATCATAAACCTGAACAACCTGCACCTGTGTTTGATTTTTCCCCAAAACAATACGAAACAAAAAAGAAAAACCCCAAAACAAATCAAAAGTGAAAAAAGGCTTGAGAAGAAAAAAAAAAAACATAAACCACAACTTCATATTCCTAGAGAAAATCTTACAGCAGGTTAATTAAAATTTCCACAGATAGTTCAAGATGAGTACAAATACCCCCAGCCAGCTGGTTATGGTACAAGCATCAGACATGGTTTTCAGCTGAGTGGGAAGAGCTCACCATGGACATGCAGGCTGGGAGTTTGCCTGGCTGGAATGTCAGGAAGCCTGGCAAAGGGCAGCGGGTCAGGAGACATCTCTCACCACCAGTGCCCAGTGTCGGTGCCCCGGGGAGCTCTACACCCACATTTCCCTGGCTCAGCTCTCTATCCCAGCCTGCACTCCTGGCACCAGGGGGTGATGCTGAGTCACACCTCCCTGTCTCATCCTGTCCAGTGACTTGGGATTTGGAGAGTGCAAAACACGACCTTTTCCTGGGGGATGTGTCCTGGTCACACTCAGTGGAGTGGGAGATCTCGCACGGCCCTTCAGCCCTGCCTCCAAATGGCTGTGGGGAAGGACCAGCTTTGGGGACTGGTCCTGATGGCTTAACACTCAGAAACAGGGGCTGTCACTACACCTCTGGGGGTACAGGCAATAGCGGGGGGCCAAGGGCTTTGAGGCAGCCACCGACTCGAAAGGCAGAAGCATGTGGGGTGCTGGGAGTTAGCCAAGCTTGCTCCCCTCAGACTGCTCACCCCACTCCCTGGGACCCTGTGTAACACCTCCTGTGGGCAGAGGAGGCCTCACACTGGCTTCAGCACGTCAGCTGGACAGAGCCTGAAGGCTCTGGGGTGTGGGTTTTCCTCCCCTGAAAACCTACAACTGCATGGCTGTTATTGCTTCTCATGGAGCCATGCCACGAGCAGTGAGTGGGGACAGCTTTCCATCCTTTCCACCCCCGCTAAGAGGAAACAAACAAACAAACGAGCAAAACCCTATGGCAAAACCGAACTAACTAAAAATAAATAAAACCCAGTGAAAAGAAAACGCTTGTAATCTGCAATGCTCAACCCACATGGTTGGAAGGACTATCGCTATAGGATGCTATATACAGATAGATTTCATTTCATTCATGCAAATGTTACAAGTACCACGACAGCATGCCCGAGGAGGCGGAGGAGTGGGAGGAAGGCTCCCGCCGCTCCGCGCGGCCTCGGCTTGGGACACGGGACACGAGGCTGCGGCTGTGCACCCCCAAAGCACGGACGGGGAAAGGTGAGGGGCATGTGGGTGGGAAATGCTAGTTGTACACACGCCAGAACGAAACAAAAAAACCAGCCCCAAAGCAATGACGAAAACGGTTTGTGTTCTATCCTTAGAAAGCTCCCAGTTTCCCCTTGTCTTCAGTTCGGTCTCTCGCTCCTCTCCAGCAGGGCCAGAGGGCCTGTTCCCGGGTGGTGAAGGCAGCTGGATGCGGTGGGAGATCAGAACCCTTGCTCTCCTCTCCTTCCCTTGCCCACTGCTCTGTTTCTCACCAGCTACTCTGGCCTTGCTCACACCGACACGCCCCGGTTGCCTTCTCATCCGTCTTCCGGGACCAGCGGGTGGGAGTCAGCCATGGAAGGGGCTCGGTGGCCATCGGCCGCTCCTGTTGGTCGAGCTGCAGACAGGGCCCTGCCCCTGGCTCCTGGCTGGGGCCGCTGCCTGGGGAGGGGTCCTGCTGGCTTTGGGGTCCTGCCTAGTTCAAAGGATGCTCCAAAGCCGCTTTCCATCAGCAGGTGTGTGAACATGGCAAATCTCTTTTATTCTTTCTCTGTTCATTATACACAGCTTTATATCTATATCTATACCTATATATCACTCCATATAGATATATATAGATATACACATATTTACTATCTCTGATTGTCCCTTTAGAAGCCCTTTATGTGGCAGTAGGCTTCCAGAGATGAGAAGAATATGTACAAGAGCCAGAGGAGGATAAAGAGTGAGGATGTGAGCAGCTTGGAAGTCCGCGGCCCGCCCAGCTCACCTCCGATCTCGGGTCTCCGCCGGTAGAGCAGCACTCCCACACTGATAAAAGCAAAAATGGTGAAGAGGGTGACGGAGAAGGCCAGTGTGCCAGGGGAGACTTGGAAGGCTTGTCCGTGCGCCGCGTGGTAGATGGCCGCGATGGACCAGGCCACCCCGATGCCCAGGAAAACGTTCACGGCGTTGCTGCCGGTGACGTTCCCGATGGACGCGTCCGCGTACTGGTCCTGCGTTGCTGCTACTTTGCTGGCAAATGTGTCTGCAAGGGAAAGGTGGGGAGAAACCCTCAGGAAACACCCAGGAAAAGAGGGCAGCTTGGGGACAAATGTCAATGGCAACACCTGGGGATAGAAAATAATGGGTAAGGGGATAGGGTACAGCCCCTTCTAATGGAAATTCCAGGGAATCAGGGGACCATCTGGTTCTCTTGGACCATCAGGGTCTGGAAATGCACAGGAGGGAATTTCAATGGTCAGAAATAGCCTCTAGAACCTTTTGCCTCGCTGAAGTCCAGTGCCTTGTGCAGGCCCTGACACCTTGGTAAACCAGGCCATCCTCCATCCCTTGGGAAGAAAAACCGTGTGGGTAGGTGCACGCTTGCCCAGATGCTCTGCCAGCTTTAACACCCGTGATAAAACTTGGCTGGCCATTTTAATGGAACACCTTGTGTCAGGCAGACCAGCATGACACTGCTCTGTGCCACAGGGAAGGGCTGATTTTACATCCAAACCCACTCTGGATCTGCAGGGGGAAGGAAGAGCAGGAGGGGTTAGCGTGTGGGTTGGTTCAGGTGAGCACTCTCAGCTAACCATGAGAAGGTGAGTCCTGAACATATCTGCACTCCCAGATCCCCTTGGGTACAGGCAGTGCAGTGTGGCCCAGGAAAAGAAAACAGCGAGGTCATATTTCACGTTTTTATATTCTACAGAATTTCCTTTCTGTTCCTCCCCACCTGGCTCTAAGGTGAGATGGCAAAGTGCAGCCTGGCACAAAGATCCAGCTCCATGGAACAGGAGGGGATGGGATGGACACAGTGGGAGAAAAAAGAAAGAAATCAAAAGTCTGCTTTATTAAAAAAAAAAAAGCTGCCATGGACATGCACCTAAGGGAAGGAAAAGGCCTTGATCACAGTGCAGTGACAGAGTTGGGGGACAGTGCTGATGCCTCGATGGCTCTGCTGCTGCCAATGGGGGAGAAGAAATGAGTGCAGAAACAACCACCTGCACTTCTGCAAGTTTGAGCAGTGCTTTCAATGCAGGGGAGGTCCCTGTCAGTGCTGATTTCTGTGCACCCTCCTCTGGTGCCTGCCCATCTCCTGGAAAGCAGGGCTGAAGGAGCCCAACCAGCACCCAGCTAACACAGCAAGGCCTGGGAGCCAAGTGAAACAAGAGTAGCCCAATGTATTCTAAAAAAGAACTGCTTAAATGCCACATTATGCCAGCCAAAGCAGGAGGAAAGATTTTCACTGTCAAACATGTGAAGAAGCTCTGCAAACCTTCTGCTAAAGCCTCTACTGCCAGAGGTCTAAAAAATGCTCCTTCTTCTGTTCCTTGCCCTAGATCTGTTCTCTTTTGGTTCTGCTGCTTCTTCTCTTTGCCTTTGCTATCAGTAGGACAATTTCAGGACCTTTGAGCATCTGGGTGCCAATAACTGGAAGTCTGAAGGTGGTGAGGGAAGGTATGACTGATGCAAAGGATGGTTGGGGTGGGTCAGAGCCCCTTGTCCAGAAATCAGGCTCTGCCTGCCCAGCACAGCCCGTGGGAGAAGGTGAGTGAAAGGCACAGGCTGACATGGGAATCCACAGAGCTTCACAAGCTGCATTTCAAGCAGCTCCCCCAGTTCAGCAACCTCACCTTGATCCATCTGAACCTTGTCTCATACAAAGGTGTCCATGCTGGAAAGTGTGCCCTGAGTACAGACTCACACTTAATTCACCCAGGAGCAAGGTGAAAGCAGCAGATGCTTAAAATGCAGGACTGCCAATGCTGGCAGCATTTTAACTGAAGACCAATTCCAACTCTGAAAGTGGACACCAGGGAGGCTGCCCACAGAAACAGATACTTCACATTCTTTGCAGTGGGATGGGCCTTGAAATAATTCCCATGGGACTGAATCCACATCCTGGATGTGGATCCTGGTTCTATCCTTCAGCCCATCTGAGACTGCAAAACAATTTCCATCTATATCTCAAACCTGTGCTTTGGGATCCTGCAGAGCACAGCCCCAGCCCCAGCCCGGGTGGGGATGGAGCTTCACAACAAAGCCCGTGGCTGTGCTTACCTGGCACCGATGTCCCCAGGGCGACAAACACGACGGCAGTGACCGAGTCCTTCAGACCAATGGTGCAGCCAAAGTGGGATGCCAGGTCGCCAATGAAGGCTGTCAGGAGGCCAATCATGAGGATGGAGACAACGAAGCAAGCCCAGCCATTCCAGTAGTCTGTCGGGGGCACGAAGGCAAAAAGGACCTTCCAGAAGACGGTCAGAAAGTGCATCACGTAGTCAAAGCAGGAGGGCAGCTTCTCCTCCCCACATTCATCATCATCATCATCTTCCCCTGGAGAAAACAGCAGGGCCTGATCAGATCTGCTCATCCTGGGAAATGTTGGGCAAAGCTCCTGTGCAACTGCAGTCCCCAAAATGCTGTCTCTCATGATTTGGGCCCTGGAAGGCCTTGACTTCCAAATATCTCATTTTCTGAGCAGTCATCAGAGTGGCTTGAAGGCCTTTCCTTGCCCCTTTCCTCAGCACAGAGACACACCCCAGAGGCAATGGTTTAAAAAAGCAACCTGCACTTCAGAAAATGCAGAGCCTTGTGCCAGCACCTCTACCTGAGTTTAACCATCAGATGCTTTCTGGGATTCAGCTCCTGGTCAAGAGCTCTTACCCCAAAAGAAGTGGGAAAAACCCAAGCTCGTGCTGGCTGGAGCTGACTGGGCAGGCAAACCCAATGAGCAACTCCTGCCTTGTGGAGACCCCACAGGGAAGCCCCTTCTGGGCTGCTCTGAGCTGCTTTCCATGAGTGCCTGCAATTGCTTCCAGCTCTCTGGAAAGGCAGCTGGCTTTGATGGTGCTGAGCTGCTCTGGTGCTTCACCTTACCTTTGCTGCAAACCAGGATCAAGTGATGGATTTTTGCCTGCCCTAAAGCCTCCCTGCTGAATCGCTGCTGGCTGTCCTTCCCTGCTGCATTTCCCTGCCCCTTCACATGCTTCCCTATAAGCTCTGGTTGCCCATTCCTTGATGTCTGGTCTCTCCTGGGTCAGTGGGAACTCCATTTCCTGCTCCAGGCATTGGCACCTCACCTGTCTCTGCAAAAGCCCTTGGCATCCTGCCTGCAGGGAGTCCCCACGGGGTGGGGGTGACCCCACCAGGGAGTCCCCTGGGGCTGGTGCCCCCTTGCCTGGCTGCTGCAGCTCTGAGGAGCTGTCTGGAGAGCCTGCTGGCCAGCCTGTGCCACGGGCAAGCTGCATGGCAAATGTGGGGCTTCCCCAGCCTGGCACAGTGCACAACATCACTGCTGGGGCATGGTCAAAAACTCCTCCTGCTCACACTGGAACCACTCCCAGACTTGAAGGGGAGGTGACAATTTTCCAACTAAGCCAGTGGGAGCTTTCCTGCTGCCTTTAAGAAACAAGTATGAGTTTCTAAGTCACAAATGTTCGGGATTCCAAGGCTAAGTCGTGCTAAAGACATCCCTTGCATTTTGTCTGGTGATTTTCCACGTTTTTGATGCTTTTTGTTTTTCCGCCAAGGATGTGGACCACCAGGTCTCCCTGTATGGCTGTTGAAGGAATCTCCTTAGCAAGGGAAGATGCAAGCTTTGGAGCTTCAAACTCACTATGGCAGAAACAGCAGCTAATCAGTGTTACTGTTTTGGCAGATATAAATACCCATTCCTGTGCACTGTTGTGAAGATAAGGAGCAGTTTTCCAGCCTGGAAAGCCGATGTTGGCCTGTGTTTTCCCTCAATGTGCAAAGGCTGCTAATGGCAGGATACACCATGCTGTGCTCGAGCTGTAATTCTGCAGCAGGTACTTCAATCCTCTGCCAAGCTCAGGGAGGCATCAGGACTGCTATGGACCTGAATCTTTATGGAGATGATAAAACAGACTGAAAAATGAACATGAATGGCACTGTCATAACACTCATCCAGATCTGCCTATCATTTTGTTACACAGCCACGATGTCTCTGTTTTGAAGAGCTGGCCAGATCTTGTGGAGGTGACTTGAAACACAGGATGGTGACCAGGGGTGCAGTCACAAACAGGCCTGCAAGCCCCAGAATGTTTTTGCTGCAGCAGAAGCTTTATAGCTTTTGGGAGCAGACTAAAGGAGCTGAGTGACAGGCTCTGGACAGCCCAGAATGGCACAGCACAGTGTGGCACAGCCCTGTCTGCACCTGCACTGCCCTTCCACAGACCTCACCTTCCGCTGCTCCATTCCCCTGCAAACACTGCCCTGAGCTGATCATTGGGTGGGAAATGGGGGTTTAATGTTTCTTTTCTCAGCTGGGATGTTACATTTTGAAGTGGTGATGGGGCACTTTCACCTGGTATCCAGAGTGAGCTGTGGGGAAAAAACTCAAGCCCAACCTCCTATGTTTAAGGCATTTTAACTTATCTGGCACAAAGCCTGAAGAGCTAAAGCCTGGGTACTTCCAGAGCTCAGAGACAAACTACTACTCAGATCCACAACTGCAAGGGACAGCTCATGTCCACCAAAATACATCCGATTTATTAAATGCTTGTTAATCATCTGTTAGCTCTGATCATGGCTGTATATTCCAGATATGAGGGCAACACAACTGCAGTCTTTACGGGTGTCACAGAAATGGGATCCAACCATCAGTGACTATCTTTGCTTTAACATGGGATGCAATTATGTAATTGGTTCTGGCATAGATTAGTTTAGCCATATTAGCTACAAAACCTGCAGCAAGGATTGTCTTGCATGATAAATTCATGCTGAATACAAAATAATGGGAGGCTCTTGCCTGGAGGCTCTGAGAAGAACTGTGCTACAAGAGAGGGATCACAATCTGAGGAGAAAGCTGCTGCACAGTGTCCTGCCCTTGTTTTCCAGAGGCAGAGGGCAAATGGTACTGCCATCATTTTTAATTACCTGGTGCTGGGCAGAGGTTACCTTGCATAGCAGAGTTAGAGGTAGGAAGCTGAGCGCTCCCCCATGCACTTCAGTGCACAATTAGCCAGATGAGAGGTAATTGCCTTCCCCAGGGATTTAATTTAAGCTGTCTGATTTTGCTCTAATGTGTGCACACACAGCCCAGGCTGGGCTCTGGGGTTGTAACATCCAGCCAGTAAGTAATAGTATTTCCAGCTGTTAAAACAACATCTGGAGGAGACCTTCTTTCTTTCTTCTTCTACATATATGGGAATGATAATATATCCCCTACTGGTAAACATGGCAGTGGCATCTGTGAGAACTGCACAATAAGGCATTTGAGGGAAAGACAATTCTCCAAGGGAGGGAAGGTAAGATCACAGAGAATCTGGTTCAACCAGAGATATGATGTGCTGCTGCAGCTATTGGGCTGCTGAGCCATAATCCTCCAGCCACAGCTGGCTGGGGCAGTAGGAGTTCCAGAAAGCAGGGTGTGTCAAGGGAAAATTTTGGCTCAGACAGAGTGACTGCCTTCAGGGTTTGCACCCTCACTACTGTGCTGTCCTCAACACAGAGGTACAGGGAGAACCCGGGAAGGGGAGCACTGTTGCTTCACACCAGCCTTATTTATGCCACTCTGAATTTCCACACTGTGTTCTCCTCCCAGATCTCTCCCACTGAACTGACTTTTCCCCCTCTGCCGTCTGCTACCAGCCAAGGTGTTGCTCTGCCTGGTGCTACAGACACGCTTCACGCAGAAGGTTTCCTACACATGAGACAAGGTGCCCTCACAAAAGGCTTTAATCAGCTGCCTTATTTATGCAGAAGCTGTAAATAACTCTGCCACCTGCTTTGCCTCCTGCTGCTCCACTACAGCCTGTGTTAGTGATGCAGCTGAGGCGAGGCGAGGGTGATCGTAATTCACCTGGAGCTGCGGCCCAAACTCACCCGCGCTGACAGTAATGGCCTCAATAAACTGCTCCCTCCAGCTGTTTGTGCCAACCACCAGGGCCAGGTTCGTCTTCTTAATGAGCTTGTCCACCGTGTTCTGTGGAGGGAGATGCAGAGCACAGAATTAGGGGCTGGAGATATGGGGCTAAAGCCCACCAGTGCCACTGTTTATGGGAATGTGTTTATGGAACAAGCTCAGCAGATTTTAAGCTCAAGAGACCCAAATGTAAGTACTTGCAATTCCGTTCGTGGCTGCTAGAAAGACCTTAGGAAACCTGCTCATGGATGGGAGTTTAAACCATCTCAGAGCCATAGTAAGGGTGGCCTGTTATATTTTCATACTACAGAAAAATAGAGAAGATAATGAAATGGCCAGTTTTCAGCTCTTGGCCTGGCACACGCATCCACGGCAGCTGAGCCGCACAACCATTACTTGCACTTGAGGTTATCAGCCCTTTGCACTGGGAGTGCCAGGCTTGGGGCTCACTCAAGGCTGCCTGTAAGTAGGAGCAGTGTGTAGAACTCACTGTGAGAACAGGGTGATATTTTAAAGCAACCTGCAGCATTTGGGACCCCAGCTCCTGTTTCCTGTGTGATTCCATGCACTGCCTTGCTTTGCTCCATTACCATCACCATGTGCCTCCCAGTGCTGCACAGACCCAAAAGGAGGAGGGGGAAGAAGAACAGGGATGCAGGATGTGAACAGTACCTTGAACTCATAGGATTCCTCAATGATGATCT
Source organism: Zonotrichia albicollis (assembly GCF_047830755.1). Classification (NCBI taxonomy): domain Eukaryota; kingdom Metazoa; phylum Chordata; class Aves; order Passeriformes; family Passerellidae; genus Zonotrichia; species Zonotrichia albicollis. The sequence goes on from NC_133821.1 coordinate 23,876,512, forward strand.
CGAGTTTGGTGTGCTCCCCCAGGACTGGGCGCCCCATCTCTGCGATCCGACGCTCTTCCTCCTCCTTGCTGGTCAGGGGCTGCTTTTCCTCATTCTCCTCTGCAAAGCAAAGAGCCCGTGGGTGAAGCAGGCCCAGCTGGGCACTCTGGATCTGGCCTCCTGTCAGAGGGGGAGGTCAGGAGGCCTCTGAGTGGGAGCGTGAGCGACAGAACAGCGGAGCAGCAGTTCATGGAGCAACAGACAGGATAGTTGTATGGAATGCTATCAAGAGGTCTGCAACTCATCCAACCTCAGAGGAGTCCTGCTCATCCTGGGGCTGGGGAATATCTTATTGCTTGGTAATTGCTCGGTTATTAATTGCTGCCTCTGCCACTGGGCTGCTGGGAAGGGGAAAGATCAGCACTAAGGCTGCTCCATTCCCCAGCACTCCAGGTCAGCACTGAAGTACAGTCAGGGCAATTCCACCAGCCTGTTACAGCAGGAGAGCTCTGTCAGCAGCTCCTGGGCTGAGACACAGATGAAATCTTGGCTCTGCCTCCTTCTGAGCAGGCCTTTGCCTTGGAGAGGGGGCTGGCAGCCAACGCCTGCTGTGATGGCGGGGCTGGAGGGAAGAGCACAGATGTAAGGAGCCATCCACAGGCCAGTGCCTGGCTCCAAACCCTAAAAGAGGAGGCAGCAGAGGGACTACAAGATCAGTGAAGCAGGTCTGCACCTCCGCTGTCATCTGTGTGACCTCTGGGGCATGGGGACTGCAGGCAGCATGCCCTTTGTCACTGTCCCTTATGCAGACCCCATTGAACTCCCTTCCAGTCCACCTGAGGGATGGGCAGGAGAACATCAGGGCTAAAAAGGACTGGAGTTAATGTGTCAGTAGGCAAACACCCCAGTCAGTCCATGTGAGACTGACATGGTGCCACACCATAGGTACCTTGGATGGAGACCACGGTGCAAGGAAGAGGATGATCTCTAGCCTGGACCTTCCTGAAGACAGGTTTGCCTATTAAAGTGATCAGCAGGAGATCAGCAGGGGGGACTGCACACACTCTACAAGCTGTCCCCGTGCAGTTAGTAAACTCCACTCTTATGTCACACGGGGTTAGTGCTGCTCCCTTGCTGGATGCCCCTTGTCTGCTCAGGTGGCAAGGAGTTGAGGGAAAGCCCTTCTCCTCCTGCAGGCCAGAGAGACCCACCTTGGAGCCAGAGCCTCCTAAATCTGAACTATGTTTCCAGGGCTCCTGAGGAGCAAGGTGTGGGATGCAGGACCTTCTTGTCCCGTGTTGTTCAGCTGAGGGAGGGAAGCTTGGCTGGCTCATGCCAGAGGAGCCATGGGTTCCTGCCCTTCCCGCAGCGCTTGGGCCTGGGAAGTGAGAAAAGAGCCCTGTGCGCAGGGAGGGGACAGCTGGATCAAATGGAGAAGCCCACCCTGCTCCAAGACATGGAGAGGGGTGGTTTGTGGCTTGGGAGGTGACAGGTGACCCTCCCTGAGGCTGGGTTAGGTGCGTGAGGCAGGCAGAGCACTCTGTGGGAGCACACATGGTTAGGCCGGGCCTGGCAGGCCGCGCCTGCTTACCATAGCGGAGTTTCCCTCCAGGACAGAACAAAAGCAAAGAGGAAACCAAGAGGAAAGAGCAGGGTGAGCATATGGCCATTAAGAGAAAGGAACAGGGGGACAGGGGAAGAGTAGAAATCCATACCTGTGATGGTGAAGCCACCTAGATGAAACAAAAAATGAGAAAAAGGGAGAGGGAGAGAGAGAGAGAGAGAATAAATGAGGATTAGCATTTGCACAGCAACACAGACATGGTGGTCCTTCCCTGCCCCACTGTGGACATGGGGTCTGCTCCCCATCACACACCCCAGGGATAGTGTGGGGAGACCTGGACACAGGCTTTTCAACCCACATCTGCAAGCTGCCACCCTTTGGTCTCTGATATATGCTGTGGATAGGGTGAAATCTGTCCTGGGGCTGCAAGTGCATGGGGAATGAGGATGCCCACTCCCCAGCTGCCCTACCCTGGAGGTGGCCAGCAAGGAAATTCAAAGGTTTCTCAGGCTCTAAGTCTCCCCAAGACAGGAGGCAAAGTTTGTAAAGGATTGGACAACTTTCCTGTCCAGCCACAAGAATTCCCCAGTCACCGGGAAATCCTGTATTGCCACACCAGTTTAGAGGTGATGGGTTCATTTGTGTGGCACAGGTTTGTATCTTGGGGTGCTGGCAGGTTTACTGTGGCTATAACAGCACCACCCCCCCAAAAATGCTCCTTGCACCACCTCTTCATATTGGTGATTTTGGGGCTCTGCTCTAAGGAAAGATGGGGCATTAGGTACCTGAGCTTCCTTAAACAGTGCTGACCACCCTAAAAGAGAATGCTGTGAGCAAAGAAAAACATCAAGCAAAATTGATTGTCTTCCAAAGTTATGCAAACCAGAAAATGGAAAGGAAAAATGAATGCGCTTACCAAGCTCATTCAACAACAGGGCTGTGAAGGAGACAGAGACAAACACAGAAGAAGAAAAGTAAATGAATAATGAAATCAAAAGGGATATCCACAGAAAGACACCAGATCCCAGGGCAGAGATTTCAGATCTGTAAAGCTGCAGGATACCATTAGTGTTAAGAGAAAGACACTAAACAGAAATGTTTCATGGGATTGTGGATTTAAAATAAAAACCACTGCAAACATGGGGTGGGTATGGGATTAGAAGACACACTCCCAAAAATTCATTTTTCCCCTTTGAATTGTATGTGCAAGATCTTCCATTGGTCTCAGAGGCAGTTCTGCCCCGGTGGGGACACAAGATGTCCCATGTGCAGCAGCTACTGGCTTTGACCTCCTCCAGCTGCCTGACGGGGAGCAATGGCTCCGGTGGCAGCTGCACTTTTGGCACAGACAATGAGAGAAGAAAAGTCTGTGGCAAGGCTTGGCTCAAGGGTCTTATGGCTTAATATTTTAGATAACCAAAATAAAAGAAAAAGCCTCTCCCTTAGTGCCCTGGTGGCTCTTGGGCCCCACCACAGCCCAGGGGTGACATTTCAGAGATGCCCTTGTCTCTCTTGAGCACAGGGCTCCTCCTGCCTCACTGCTTCTTGTACCAAACCAAGTACAAAGAAACAAGTTTAAAACAAAAACAGATTTTTAAATTGCATGGCCAAAGCAGCAAATAGCTGCTTTAAATAGTCCCTTAAAATTTTGTCTTGCCTTCCACTTAGTGAGCCAGTAAGCCTGAGCTTCTCTCAGGTTTCCCCACTTATCTTTGTGACCAGGAAGATAAGAAATTTTTTTCCTTTTCCTTTTATTTTTAGATAAAAATTTCATGTAGGATCTTCAGAGCTGGGGCCACAATTTTTAACCCTTGGATCTGGAAAGCATGTTTGCTCCTGCTGGACTTGCAAGGCTGAGCACACACTGGCCCCTGTAGGCAAGGACAGAGCTGCTGAGTTGAGTCCTCCATGTGTAACTTAATCCTGGCTGTACTGTCCATGCTCCACAGATGCCACCAGCACCATTTAATGACACAGACCCCACCTGCAGTGCCTGAGTCATGCCAGTGTCTGATTTTTTAGCCCAGCTTTTGTTAGGTAGTCACGTAAACCATCAGGGAAACTGATGGAGGGGACAATGCAGCTGACTTAGCACCTGAGCTGAAGAGGAACGTGCTCCCACTCACGGGACTACTGAGGGCCTTGTCTGTTCTGATCAAAGAAATATTATAGCCTAATGCCTGCTGGAGGGAGAGCTGATGCCCCAGAAACTAGAAAGCAGCTCCAAGGCACACAGACCGAATCTTCTGCAGAGGCTTTAATAATGGTCCATCTCTTAAGTAACTCTAAAACTGCTTCTTGCTCAGCCACCAGTAGTGTGCAGAACCAGCTGTTGCCATTAATCCTCATTTAATTTTCTAGTAGAAAAAAAATAGCATGGGAAAATAGGTGAACTCTGTCTTTTTGGGAAGTTTGGCATTTGGTTTAGAAATGTGATGAAAGAGGAAATTGTTTTTATTATTCCTGTGAGAAGCTATTATCCAATGCAGAGCCATGAAACTTCATTTGAGCATAACCTGATTTACCTAAACTGATTGCATCTCATGATATTACCTACTTGGGCTGTGATTTTCGTCTATTTTCGGATCCTAGTGCCAGTATAAAAAGGCTAAAATTACTGCTCTGGCCATGCATTTTATCTCAAGTGAAAGCTGTTTCATCTTCTGATAAAAATGATGCAGCGCTGCCCTTTTTACTTGTCGAGGCTGGATGTTCTCTTGGATTAAATGAAGGCACAGCAGGGCAGCACTCCCAAAATGTCTCTGGGGGCTGGTGACGCTCCTGCTCCGGGGTAGTGTCAGGAGCACTCCTCGCTCCCTGGGCTGGGATGGAGTCCTCTCCAAACAAAAGAGGGAAGAAAACAGAGCAAAAAGGTGCAGCGGCCAAGCTTCAGAGGAGGGAGGGCAAAACGGCCAAAAGTGCGAGGAGAAAGGAGTGTGAGAGTAGGGAGACACAGAGAAAGCGGCAGCGCCTCGAGAGCTGGTCTGGTTTTACTCTCACACCTTTCACTCCTCGTCGTAGCCACACCGGGTCCCCAAGCACAAGGAAGAAACTGCACTCTTTCTCATACTCCTCACGGTCAAGTACTCTAAGGGTAATGAATTTCCTGTGGGAACACAAGACAGAGGCAAACACATGATTGGCATCGCACACACATGCAGGTCACGTCCGCCCGGGTGCTGTGGTGACAGAGATGGTTGGATGGAGGAAAGGGGCTGCACATCCCCCCTTTGGGGCATATGGGGAAGGGCAGGAGCATCCTCACCACCTGGCCCAGGTCATGCCATGCTGGCCTGGGGACAGGCTGTGCTCAGGGGGGACGGGAAGTGGCCTTGCTCCTGCCCTTTTCCATAGGCACCGGGGATGTGAGCTCGGTGTTGCAGGTGCCAGACATGAGTGAGCCAGACAGGGACACACAGGCTGGGCTCAGCCCCGGAGCACATCCCCCACCTTTCTTCTCACTCATCTCCACCAGCCGGGGCTCCCCGATCTCTAGGTAGAAGGTCTTGTTTTTCTCATACTCCTCATCATCTATCACCTTGATTGATATCGTTTTGCTGGAACAGAGAAGAAGAAATAGAGATTCAAGAGTAAGGGGGGAAAAGGGAGGAGGAGAAACAGGGAGCAGAACAGGAGAAGGAGAAGAAGGTAGAGGAGGAAGGTGGAAAGAGCAGGAAAAGGGGGCTGTGGACAGAAAACAGTGGTTTTGGTGGCACAGGCTGGAGGGACAGCACAGTCAAAAGCAAAGGGCAGGAGCCAATAGGCCAAGCTTGTCTCAGGATAGGCAAGGACCACAGAGCACCAGCAGCCTGCAGGTGCCATCCTCCCTGGCATGGCCAGGCTGGGCCAACCTTCCCCAGAGGTGTCTTGACAAGACATGTCCCTTTCCAAAAACCTGTGGTGTAGAACAGCCCCTTGGCAGCTTGCACACGTTGCATGGGCACAAGCACTGGGAACCAGCACAGACCAAGCCCCTGGAAGCATGATGCTCAAGCTTGGGCATGGAAGGGGCTCTGTCTCCCCAGGCTCAGCAGATTCATGAACAGCATCATGATCAACTGCTCATTCTGGGCTTTGGAGGCTCTGATTTACAAGCTTGAAAGGGATGTTGAAGTAAGGACTTTTTCTGTGAAGGGAGTGCAAAGGAAGAATGGCCTTTCTGGTTAGGGCAGGCACATGGAAAGCTTCACTGATGGTGGGATTTTGTTTCTTAAATTTTGCTTTACAAGCAGCCCATCCTTTCCCAAGCCTTCAAGGCTTAGTCCTCTCCCATTAGAGACCTGAGCAGCAGTGCCCTCTCACATGACCCAGGGGTTGCTGAATTTGCCCCTGGAACATCATCAAGACAGGTCTGAAGGCAGAGTCACTGCTCAGAGCACAGCCACAAGCACACACCACAGAAGCTGAAAGCCTCACAGGAGGCTGGGGCCACCAGGAGAGAGACTTGCTTCTTGAGCCACTCAATGAAGTAAAAATTGCTCTTCCAGAGGACAAAAATTAGCACAGAGGTGTTTCAGCTCTTTTCAGGGACTCACAGAAACAACTGGCTGAAAGCTGCTCACCAGAAGGTGGCCAAACCTGGGGTACAAACATGAGGTGGTGGACCTGTGCTACTGTGGTCCCTCCTACAGCAAAGCCAGTGCAAAGACAGCACAAACAGAAATCCAGCAGCCTCTGCTCCTCCCTGGAGGCTCTGCTCACTGTCCTGGCACTGCTGTGGGGACAGGACCTCCTCCTGGCTCTCATCTCGATCCAGACAAGGAACAGCACCAAACAAAAAGCCAAGGCAGTGACTGTAGTTCTGTGTCTGTTTCTGGCTGGGTGTGCTTTCCCCCCACACTCACCTGACAGCACTGCCCTCCTGTGAATGCTTTTGCCTAAACCAGCTTTCCCTCCCTGCCCAGGCCTGAATGCCTTTTCCTTCACAGAAATGTTTCCTATCCCACCCCGGCTCCCCTGCACTTTCCACGGGCACCCAGCAGAAGCTGAAGCAGCCCTAAGGCTGCTCCAAGACATGATGAAGGAGGTTCTGCTGTTCCTGGCAGGTCCCAGCACTGAAACCCATAAACATGGAAGAAAGCCACGCTCTAGGGGAGCGAAACTGAGGCCACACTGCCATGATTTCTGGCTTTCTCCTCTCCTTGCACATCTGCACTGGCCACCCAGAGCCCCTCTGCTAAGCTGACAAGTATTTGGCAGCAGGGCCAACATTTTCTACTCATTCAGGGTAAACACCTCAAGCACTCAGAGGAACAGCCAGGATGATTTCTTGTGCTGTTTGCTGTGAGTCAGAAGTGTATTAAGTTTGCCCTTCATGCTTTTAATGAAACCATTTACTCAAGAGCAAGTGATGGCTGTGAAAAGTGTAACAATGCAGCACGGCTCAGTGTAATTGTATTTTATAATGAATATCTGTAATAATTTGTTCACTTTGTAATTATTGCTGCAATAGGTTTGTACACAGGAAAAATGGTTACCAAGCAGGCAGCTGATCTTGCGTTGCGTTGATGAGTTAGGGGAAATTATCATGTATTAAAAAACTAATGAAGGATATAAAAATGCTCTCAGTTAAGCTTTCAAAGACAACCTGATAGAATTACCAGAATGGCACAATTTCAGAAACATTACTAACCAAATCAATAATTTTCCTGACAGCTCCCATTAAAATGTACACTGCATCCTGGCCTCATGCAGGAAAAATCCCCTCAGGAAAGTTAATTAAGAGAGGTGCCTTTTTAAATTCTGAGGGCAGCAGAGACATCAAGACATAAACTTCCTATGGGTGTGCTCTGGCTTGCCATGTGTGGCACTCCTCAAAGCCCCACAAAATAATTCTACCTTACAAAAAGATATCTGTGTGCCAATTAAAAAGGAAAATAAAAATCTGATGCTTAGATACAACAGCAATAGGACTTCAGGAATAAAGCAGAGTAACGGGGCTTTAAGTGCCACTGCCAGGAGGTGGTGGTGTTATGCAGTTTTCCAAGTGATCACTCCAGGGTGTGAACAAGTGCCCTGTGCTGGGCAGACTTGTGTGCTGCTGCTGTTTCTGCTGCACAAGGCTGCTGGGAAAATGGGTAGGCAGAACAAATGGCAAGTCTGCTCTCTGGGTGAATTTCCAATCAGCAAAAATTGCTGAGGCAAATTTGTCCCTGGGATGAGACTGCAATCCTGGAGGAAAGGATTACCTCCTAATGGTCTTTGAGAAACAGCAAGGATGTGAAAATAACACAGGCTATTGTTAGAGCGTGCCTGATCTCCATCCCAGCCCTCTGCCTGCCACAGAGCCCCTTCCAGGGTCCTGCACACACATGGCAGGGCTTGGGCAGTGCAAAGGAGGGTCAGGCAACTGCACCTTTTATCCTGCATTACAGTAAGGACTGCTGGCTACAGCAATCTAGGACAGGCACTGGTGTCCTCCTGCTCCTGCTGGACCCTTCCACGTGGTCCCTGCTTCTCACTCCTCTCCTAGGTCCAGAATGTGGTGGGAATGAGGTGGGACAGAGCCAGGATGGCTGGTGAGGCTCACAGAGCAGCCACAGCCCTGCCTGCAGTATCTGTCCCTGCACTTTCCCAGCTGGACACAGCAGGATGGGGAGATCAGAGCCCCCACAGCACAAGTACCTGATGAAATTTGTATTTAAGATTTCTGTTGCTTGTGCCTCAGGAGCTCTTCCAGAAAAAGCTGTGATAGTGCATAACAGAAAACTACAGGGACGCTTATTAGCACCCTGAAACCCCTCATGCTGTGTGACTGCAGGGCCAGGATCTAGGAGTCCCAAAGCCACAAGATAGAGGGAAAAAAACAAGGGATAAAAGCAGCCTCTGAACCATTATACATTTTCTTCACCTCGCGGGAATCTGGGGTCAATACAGAGGGTGCTTCCAAACTGCCCCTTCTGGACAGAGGACAAGAATCAGCTTTGATCTGGGCTGGCAGTGGTGCTTTTGCCATAACCTAATGTCTCCTGGAGCTGAGTATTTAAGCCAAACACTCAAGATCCTATGAGTGCACAACACCACAGCCTTTGGAACGGCTGGATTAGTTTTCCCTCTTTTGACCCTCAGTCGTGCTGCAGGTGGGAAAGAACAATTTCTGAAGAATTCTGGGGATAGAGGTCCTGTGTTGACATAAATAACCAATCTTGATTGTTCTCCCTGTTCCTTCCTCCAGTGATACCATGGGACAAGTTAGCAGCAAACCAGGGCTTGTGATGCTGGGTTTTCCTTGCACTGGTGCTGGGTCCATCTCACCTGAGCTAAGGAGCTCTGCTCTGAGGATTGAGGGCATCCATGACCCATCTGTGCCAGAAACTGCACTTCCCTGAGTCTGCAGCCCAAGCAATTGCTGAGGGAATGAATTTCATCCCATTTCCATATACTGGAAATCAAAGAGTAAACAGGTCTTGCTGAATTTCAGCTCCAGCTCTTCTCCTCTTGCAGACACCCAGCAGCAACAGGAGAGAAGTGGTGACTTTGTGGGCTCTGCCCTTCCTCCAAGTCCAATGCTCTCCATCAGGACTTTTCATTTCAAACCACGCTATTTCATTCACACTGAAGAGGTCTTTTATCACAGCATTCCCACACATAACCCTTGGTTACCACAGCCCATGGGAAAGTCCTCCTGGCTGGTGATGCTTTAGGGAAGAGCTGCTGCAACAATGTACAATGGCAAAAGCAGGACAAGAAGAGAAGCAAAGCTTAGAGCAAAATGCCAGCTAGGGAAGGCACCCTGAGAGCAATCCCATGAGTGTGCAGGGACAGGTACATATGCAATGAGCTACAACAGTCTGGCACAGGGTGCCAGGAGCAGGACAGAGATCAAAGCAAAACATTTCTCTCTGACTATTTTTTTGACCACAGGAGAGAAGATGAGCACAGCACGGGGCAAAGATATAAGGATCTAGGACTCCCAGCCCTCCTGTCTGCACTGGACTTTTCCCTCAAGGGATCAAATAGCATCAGAAATGATTGGTGAGGATCTCCATGGACCTTTGCATTCCTGTTGAACCCAAACATCTGCCCAGTCATGACACACCTGTGAAAATCCTGAGTGTATTTGCAAAACTCCTGCCATTCCCAATCTCCACTGCACTGCTTAGCCCAGTGAAATGGCAGAAACTCCTCTCCTGGCTCAGGCAAGCAACCAGCATTGCAAGGACCACGGGAGCCTGGAGGGCAGCAGCAGCCAGCTCTGGAAAGACTCAGGCAGGACATGCTGGAGGACAGGGGACATCATCCAGGGCACTGCTTGGCAGGGCCAGATCTCCAGGGGCAGAGATGTCCCAAGTCCAGCGCTCACTTCCTCAGCTCTCTTCCAGAACCTCAGCCTTGCCAGAGCTAGATTGGCCCAGAGGTTCTGCACACAGTCAGTAGTGGTGTCTCCAGTGGGCCAGGAAAACAACAAACACACAAGCAGCTGTCAGAGCAGGCAGTAACAAGCCTGCCCATGAGAATGTGGCACGCTGCTGCTGTCTGCACAGACACTTGTTCCTGAATCAACAGAGGGAATGATGCACTTCTGCAGCTTGTCACCCATCCAGCTTCCACTGATTGCCCAGGAGAGCCACAGGAGTGGCTTGGAGGATGTTCAGCTGCAGATTCACAGCTACAACATCCAGGCTGGGCAGCCAGGAGTGGGTTGTGCTGCCTAAGCCTGGTGCTGCCAGCCCTGGTGTCCCAGCAGACCAGCACTTCCCACCCAGAGGGCCATCAATTAACCGAGGAACAGCCATGAGGGACACATGTTCTGGAGGTGACATTGCAAAGCCACATCCATCGGTGCTCCTGTCCAAGCACAGGCTCCCAGGCTTCCACAGAACCCTGCCACATTGATTTCTCATACATCTGCCTGCCAGCCACTCACTTAATTAGCTGAAGTTAGAGCTTGCCATGGGAGATGGGCTTGGGAAGCTCCCAGCCTTGCACAGGGCACTGGGCAGTGCCTGTGCAGAGGGGCTTTGGGGCAAGAAAACTCCCAAATCATCATCATCATCATCATCATCATCATCATCATCATCATCATCATCATCATCACAGCTGGGCACCACCTGAGCCAGAGGGCAGGGCCACACAAATGGCCCCCAGTCACAGCGAGGAGCCTGGACGAGACCCCCGGGCATGGCTGGAACCGAGCACCAAGAGCAGCTTTCCTGCTCAATTTCCTGACAGATACTTGAGGAAGGAAGTTGCTTGTTGCTGGGAAGAAAAGGAGATGATGGGGCTTTTCTTTCACCAGCTGACAACAAAATTGCACCTTATGGTGAGGAGGTGGCAGCCTCGTGTACAGAGAGGCACCCAGGTCCATGGTGGAGGTGTTTGTGCCAGCCACAGGGTGTGTGTGCGTGTGTGATGGGAGACACAGGTGAGGGCAATGTGACACCTGCTCAGCCAGCACAGGGACAAACCTTCCTGAGGGACAGAAGAGGGGCAGAAATGGGCCAGATTATTTGGAACTCCTTGTGCCACACCTTGTTCTTTTAGCTGCTCAACAGTGGTCTTAGGCAGAGGAGAGGGTCTGTCAGGGTTTCTGTCCCTGCTGATGGGTTCCCATCTGTGTAAGATGTCCCATGAGTCACCCATGCAGGATCCTTTGCCAAACCAAGCCTAGCTGACACGAAATGTCTGTACTTAATGAAAATTCTGCCTGCAGCACTCTGCAAACATGACAGGGAAGGAAAAGGAAAACCTGCCTGAAACGAAGCATGACGCATGCTTTGGGAAGTAGGGATGTGAGCTGATCTGATGTGGCAGCTTGGTTTGCTGGTCCAGCAGCCCAGGTCTGCACGGGGCTTCACACTCCAATGCCTCCCAAAATGATCAAGCAAATCAGCCTGGACACAGCACACAAGGGGAGGGAGAAGTGGAAATGGTCCCTCTACACCTTCCCCCCACCTCTGGAGCCAAAATTCATCTGGCTACTCTCATTTTCTTGTGTGCCCTTCCACCTCCTTCCCCAAGGTCTCCTGAATCCATCAGACCGCAGGGCTGTGTTGTCATTTCCATGTCTGCATAAACCAACTGCTCCCCTGGCCTCAGGATGTGCTGAGTTTAAATGACAACATAAGGCTCAAATACACAATACCGTCCTGCTCCAGAGCATCAACACCAGGAAAACCCTGGAACAAGATCCAGCCTGCTCTTCCCTGGCCTTGCAGAAACACAAGGCATGAGAGGTGGTCTGCACAGACAGGAAGACTGAGGGCTGTTGCTGCTCGAATAGCTGGGAGATGACAGGCACAGCTGATGCTCAGTGTCTCAGAAAATACTTTTTAGGAGCAACGATTGCCAGGTAAGATGATTTCACATGCCAGACTGAATGCTGCTTGACTCTCCTCCTAGGAAGACCATATTGAGAAGGATTTGTCAGATCAGAAATGTTTTTCTGGCAAATCCTCAATGTTTGCTCTGATGTGACTGTGAATTCTGTGCTCTGACTAATGCACTTCTTCATCCATCTGCCAGTGTCACATCTTGCAAGGGACCAGCTGGGTGAAGATGAATGGGACTCTCTTCATCTGCCCCAAACCAGTGTCTGAGCCTTCGGTCATGCTGAAATGTTTCCACAGCTCCAGCTGTGGCCTCCTCTTCCATGGCTCTGGATGTGGTGACACCAGGAAAGAGCTGTTTTCCTGCTTTTTCCCAATCTCATTGCCATGCATGTCTAGTGATTATGATCCACAGCCCTTAAAGCTCCCAGAGTGCCTGCTGGAGGCAGGATCCCTGAGGAATCAAACAGGAGACCATCTAGATCAGTGTCTGCAGCTCCAAGGACAGCTTGCCCAAAGAGTGCAATACCCCTGATGACTAGGAGGGAAAACACATTTGATGTGAATTTGATCAAGAACACCCCCAGCAGCAATTACTTAAGGTACCCAGGAAAGCTGACAGAGTGGAAATAACTTCTCCCCTGGCTGTGCACAGCCCTGCCCATGCCAGCTGAAAACTGCATTAGTCCTGAAAAATCCAGCCTGTGCTGCAAGCAAAGGATTGACTGCCCAGGGCTCAGCCCAGCCCAGCATCCTTGCTCAGAATAAAAGCCTGCAAATCTCACTTCTAAGCCTACAGGGTTAAGAGCCAAAATCTGGCATTTCCCCCTGGTCTGCCTTTCTGGGATTTTCTCTTGACTGACCTGGTTGGGCAGTCAGGTCTGTGGGTATTCCAGGCAGGTAAATAAGGGGACAGAAACTTGGCACACAATTGCTTCTAGCACCCAAATACACATCCAGCTTTTCTCTGCAGCCAGGTTCCCCCCCATGACAATAATTGCTCTCACCTTTCAAATAAATATGACTTGCTCTTCCCTGTGGGCACCTGGATAGTTGCCATGACAATGCTCCTCAAACAGAAGACATCACTCTTATTTATATGGCTTTTGGCCTCCACAAAATGAATTTCAATGAGCAATTGCCAGCAAAACAGAACATTTTTGCAGTTCTGTAAATCATTTAGCAAACTTTGCCGAGTTAAACCTGACAAAACAAAACAGTGGTGACCACCAGAAATAATAGGTCAATGTCTAACAGCATGGCTTCAGCATCAGGAATCAGGATTCAAGGAAGCCCAAAATACATGTGCTGTGCATGAACTGCTCCAGCACCACCACTACAGCAAGACTTTGTATCAATCCTGGCAGTGTTTCCCTCGCAGGGAAGGCACATTTCAATTCCTGCTTGCCTGGGTTTCAGGGTGAGGGAGAATTTCCCTTCTTATTTGGGAAGACACTTGACAAGGAGTCATGATTGTGCCCTGCCACTCTGCCAGGGCTGCTGACAGCAGCTCTGCTGCTGGAAAAGCAGCTGTACATGGGAAAAGAAGGAGAAGATGAGGGATGCTTAGTGACAGCAGAGGGCATGCCACAAAAATTCAAACGGCAAACATCAATACAGAATGTACAGGTCTGCTTTCAAGAGCAGCATCCACCGTCATTTCAGCTCCATGCTCAGCCAGGCATGAGTCTGACTCCTCTTATTTGATGGCTGGCCCCAAAGATCAGGCCCTGCTTTTCCAGACACTCCTCTGAAATCCTTGGAGTGGTGACCCAGCAGCAGGATCAAAGCCTCCTGACGGTGTGGCAGGAATAAACACTTGGCCATCACTACATTCATCATCCCCTGCCCAGTGAAGGACTTCAAGACTTGGACAGTGGGCTCACACTGAACTTTCATTAGAAGAAGTTGTAAGTTATCCTCGGCCAGGGTTCTAGGGAGGCCCAAGTGGAATGCTCACAATTCAGCATTTTAAGTGACTGGATGCAGAGTTCACCCCTGGTCCAGCCTCCCTTTGGCAAGTTCCCTGTGCTGGGACGGTAGCAGAGGTTACCTGATGCTATAAAAGACCAAGTGAATTGTCTGGGTCCCAGCACAGGAAATGCTGTCATTACATAGGCTTGAAACATCAGGGATGCTGGGATGCTGTGCAGGGATTTCTGAAGACCACCACCCAAGCTGAGAGCTACACCCCAGTGCCTTGTTGTGCTGTCACTATGCCTCAAGAAAGGCCCTGTGAGGGAGATGATGCAGATCCTGCATTCCTGTCCTTTCTATCCAGGGATAAGGCCAGCAAGCTCAGACAATGTCCCATAAAGCATCATCCACCCCCAGAGAGGGGCTGCTGCTGGGACAATGCTGCCTTAAGCAGGGACACTGTTTGGACCATTAAGTCAACAGATAACCCCAAAATCTCAAGACTGCACTAATGGTGCTGCCTCATGTATTCACACTGCTATTTTCATTCTTTGGGGATGGCTCTGGCCAAGGAAAAGCATGTGCTAGGGTTGAGTACCAGCAGTGGAGTTCCTTGTCTCCAGCCTGGCAAATCTGCAGACAGCTTGGTAGTTGTTTGGTTTGCTGGTTTTTCCCTCCTCTCCCTTTTCAATGACTTCCATCTCCAGAGCTGAGATGAAAAAGTATGTCAGTTGAGATGGGATTTTTCCCCTGCCTTTTCAAACACCTCCAGGTCTTTAGGAATTGCCAGGGATTCATGCCCTTACCCCACAGAAACGGCTCCAAAAAGACCCCCACGTCCTCAGCAGGTGTGTGCAGGGCTGTGGGACCTGGCTGGAGAGTGCTGCCACAGCAGGAGCCATTCCCTGCCCCTGCTGAAAGGTTTTGCCACTCTGGTGGCTGCAGCATCCTGACAAGGGCCATTCCAGTGGAGCTTCCCTGCTGCTGGACACTCTGGAGGTCAGGAGCACGTAGGCAACTTCAGGAGTCACCGTTCACACTGTGACTGACACACCACCTGTTCACTGCCAAATAAATTCAGTTGTGAAATACATCCCTCTCAGCTGAAACTCGGGGCACAAAAACCCTTTGAAAGAGACACCAGATATCCTGAAGTCCCCAGTGATCCATGGGGTTAAAGCTTGTGGTGGGAACAAAAAAGCAAACACAGGTTTGCCAAGGATCCCTCCCAGCACTGAGATAGGCAGGAGACCAATCCAGTGAGGAGAATGAAAAAAGTCTGCTTCTGTCTCCAGTTACCAAGGAGATTGTTCAAACAAAGCTAAAATAAGAGGAACCAAGTGGCCAAGAGAAACGTGAGAGTGGAAGAGCCACTTGAATGCTTTGTGATGGCTTTGCTGGGCAGGGTGTCTGTGATGGGCTCAGCCTTGGCCAGCAGCTCTTCCCCTTTTCCCAGGGGAAAATTTTCATATTTTGGTTTGCAGGTACCTGCTTGAAAATGGCCAAGAGCTTTTAAAAATGGCAATTGAGAAAAGCCCCTGCCCACAGAGGTTTCAGCCATGTGCCAGCCCTGTTTATGGCCATTGTGGCAGCAGGACACAGCACCCGGTGGCCTCAGCCTGGACCTAGGTGTTCAGGCTCTCAGAGCAGATCTCCCTGTGGCAGCAAACTAAATCCAGCTCTGTGTGGGGCTAAAAATTCCACCCTTTGTGGCCAGCTCAGCAGCTCCAGTGTCTGCCTGTAAGATCAGAGAGCTGGCAGATACATGGAATATGGGATGAAAAAATCCTACTGCAGAGCCCCATGGACACACGTGTGCTGGATTTGCTCCTGTAGCAGCCACAGGATCCCAGAATCATTTAGGTTGGAGAAGACATTTAAAATCATCAAGATCCACTACTAAAGATGAGAAGACAAGCACCACCACAATGTACAAGAAGACAAGGCTCTCTCCAGCCCCACCTCATGCCAGGGCTGCACAGGGGCTGCCTCAGGTCCAGCTGCACATTTCTCTTGTGCTGGGAACTGCAGATGTTACATGTAAGTGGCAATTCCCACACAAACCCCAGAGCCTGTGAGCTGCTTTCCATCCCTCTGCATTCCTTAGTTAAGACAAGGAGAGAGAAAAGTTCCCAGATGCTGTTTCTCCAGCAGATCCTCATATCTTACACATGCTCATCCGGATGCCTGATGCAGTCAAGGGCTGTGAGTTAAAGGCAGAGCCTGTTGTTGAGCCTGCCCACGACTTTCCACTATTTTAGAGTCTATCTCAGCTGCTTGGTGCTTTGCCAGACTTTAGCCATTCAGAATGAAACTTTCCATGTAGAGTGGCCACTGCTGAGAGAGTAATGAAAAGCCCCACCATCTCAGCTTTGGAAAAAAAAAGAAATGCTGCTCTGCCCATGCAAACTTTTTTTTTCCCAAACACTATATTGAGTAATTCTCTCTTCCTTATGCTTTGCTGCAGAGGACAAAACTTAGCAGAAGGATCTCTCCCTAGTGCTCAGGATGTGCCAATTTTCTTAAATTAGACCAAGTCCTAAGACTCTAAAAACTTGCAAAATGCGTAGGCTTCTTCAAACTGGCAGCTCAAAGTCTTGGAAGATTTAATCTGCTCTGGAAATGCTCCATTCTTTCCCAGTGCCAAACCTGTTTTTGCACAGGCTGTGCCCTCAGCAGGGCTTTTCCTGTGCCTTGGAGCTGCTGGGGAGCTGGGAGCTCTGGCAGCAGCAGGAAAGCTGGCTGGCCTGGGTACCCATGGCAGGGGCAACCATGGGGCCTGAGAAATCCCACAGCCATTCCTCCCCTCCTCCTCCTCCTCCTTCAGTGCTGACCTCTGAGCCACCAGTGTCTCCAGGCACATGGACTCTGCATCATAGACCCTGTATCTTTCCTGGGAGGATCTCTGCAGTGTTTTCACCAGCTTGTGGAGGGAAATGATGAAGCTTGCTGGGACACAGACACTTGCCCCCATAGTGGGCAAGTGTCTGTGTCCCAGCCTGGGATCTGCAGGATCTCACTTGACTTAGTGAGCCAGGGCTGCTGGGGAAAGCCAGAGTTTATCTTGGCTGGGTCAGTAGAGCCTGCTCCCTGTGCTGTGTTCTCTGGCTGCAGGTGCAGTGATGCTACCAAAAAACCCTGCTGCTCCTGGAGAGGGCATTTTAATACCAGGAGAAGCATTTAAAGCATGAAGAGGTGGAAACTCACCTCAGTATTGTGCTCAGGAGTTTCTCCCTAGTGTGGGCCTGCTGGGAACCACTGGCACGGTTTAGGAGCTGTTGGGTGCAAGGAAGGCAGGAGGAAGGCCACAGGGAAAATGGTTTCCCAAAGAGTCCTCCCAGTGCAAAGCTGGGAAAGGGGAGAGAGAGATAAAAGCAAAGCCAGCACGAGCTGCCTTTGGCTCCAAAAGCCTCCGTAGTGATGGCAGCTGCAGTATTGGAAAAGTAAAAGTAGCTTTTAAGAAGTGCTCTGAAGACACTGTCAGGATTCAAGGAAACCCTAGTAAAGTGGAGTGAGAGGGAACCAAATTGACCAAAGCAACCAGCCAGGAAATACAAGCTGCCTTTTGTATCTTGCCCCTTTTCCTCTCTGAAACTCATTTGCTTTTCCTTCAAGCATGGACAAGTGCTGTTGTGGGGCTAATAATGCTTTCAAAGCAGAGAATGAAATCTCAGCTGGAGACTCCATTCAAAGGCAGGCTGAGGTGCCCTTCCAAGAGCTCTGCAATGCAGCCCCCCTGATGTCCTTCATCACATCAATTCACATCATCTCATCATGATACCTAGCCTCCCATTGAATATCAGGATGCCAAACTGACCATGAGCATATTTATTTATTTACTGCAGTCAGGTAGGGATCCTCTAGCAGCCACACACAGTTAAGTTTTATTTCCTCACCAGTGTTCACATTTTAAAGCTATTTAGGTTAAATTAAACCCTAATCTCAGCAGGGCTCAGGCATGGAGAGTCAGGGTTCCTGGCCATGTGCTGGAGTGTGATGGGCCAGAAGCTGCAAGTGCACCAAAAGACTCAGCCTATGTGCAGTAAAATCAGTGGGGACGCCAACCAAAGCTGAAGAGAGGGGCTGTGAGCCCACACAATCCAGTCAAATTTCCCCCTGCCTCAATCTGCAGCACATTTTGACTGCATTTCAAAATGAATGGGGAAAATCTCAGCAGCAAGCAGGGGATGAGTCCCCAGAAGGGCTCTGAGTGTGGCAGCACCAGGAGAGCTGGGGTGAGCCCCAGCTCCGAGTGCTCAGGGCTGGTTTCAGCTGAGCCTGGGGGCCAGGGGCAGCTGCAGCAGCCTGGAGCTCTCCCTGGGAGGGAACATTTGCCCATGGCTGCTGTTTCCCCAGAGGCACCTGCACAGAGCCCATTAGCAAAGGTCTCAAATTTTATTGGCTCTACTCAGGGAAGATGTCATGGCATGGGGAAAAACAAACCCCCAAACCATAAGAATTTGGAATGGTGCTGCATGCATTTTCTGAGAGGGATTTTCAATTTGTTGCCTCCTTTTCTGAGAGCTAGACAATATATCAAAGAACATATTTGGGGTGGGGTTTTTGTGTGGTTTTTTTTTGGTCTTGTTTTGTTTATTTGTTTTTGGGTTTTTTTTAAGAACCCTCTAGCAACGGTCTTTATTGTTTTCCAATTCATAGCTGCCAGAGAGCCTGGAGGATTATTCTGCACAGAGCTATAAATGATGCCCCATATTAATGATTGCTTTCACTGATCTTTGGAGGAAAATTCCAGAGTGACTTGTGAAGATGAGATTTCTATTTCTACGTCTCACATAAACAGCTGCATGTCAAAATCCTAGAAATAGGTGTTTCCCAGCTCCCAGAAACCCAGATAAAAATGCCCAAGGTATATTCCAAGTGGACAACGATCTGTGTGCAGTGGAAAGCAGGGAACAGAAATGATTTCCAGCTGAAGAGCAGAGAACCCTGCACCACATCCTTGGACAAGGGGTACACCACAGTTTTTTCAGAGGGGCAGAAAATGCCATTGTTTCCCACCTGAAACAGCTGTGCCATGAAAAACATCAGAAGAAGGCTGGTTTGAAAGCTGAAGATGATGAGATTTATGTCTGATTTGTAGAAGACCTGGGTACAGGCACCGACTCCTCTGGGTTTGCCATGGGGCAGAGCCACTCCCACACCATCCCAGTGACTCCCCTGGCACACACCCTGTCTGTGTCCCACAAATGGCAGGGCCATGTATATTTAATAGGCACGCACACACACACACACAGAGGCACAGCCTGGAGGCACTCAGCCCCAGCACTTGCAGCTTCCTTGCTGGCTCGGGGTGCTTTTGCCTTTTCAAGTCGGGAGCAGCCCTGTTTCCCTGCTGCAATTGGTGACCAGCAGCCAGGCACAGGTAAGGGTTTCCCAGCACACTCAAACCCTGTGAGCACAGTGTGAGGAGAAGGGCAGTGCCACAAGCAGCACAAACCTGTTTGCTGACCTGATGGGACTTACACACACCACGCATTTTGTCCTTTATTAGGTCTCCTCTATTATTCACTCTATTATTCATGATTCCAGCCTCGTTTTCTCAAACTGCAGGGAAAGCCAAGAGCTAATCAGGACAAATAATTTTTAGGCTGGCAGCCTTCAGCCACCAGCACACCATGGAGATACACTGGGTGCCAGGGGAGCCAGGATTTCCATTCCAGGGTTGTTACGAGCTCTAGAAAAATGAGCAATATCCAGGCAAATCAGGACCAGCTGGGAAAGCTACAGCCACTGGGAAAAATTTGACAAGCCTGTAGGGCTTCCCCTTTTCCAGCATGTTGATAGCTACAGGAAACAGACACTTTTTAAAGCTTTCACAACCGGGTTTCAGGAGGACCCATCAGCCTTACTAAATATAATATTTCACTCTGTGAGCCATTATTTATTTATTTCTCTTGGCCCTGCTGTCCCCACAAAGCTGCCTGGAAGTGAGGAAACTTGGCCTCACTGCATTTCACACTGAAGCAATGCTCTGGATCTGCAAGTCAAGGGAAAACAGGAATCAAGTTAAAAATATGCACATATTTTTGTGTATATATATATATATTTGTGATTAATCTTTGTGGCAAGGGGTTGGGACTTTTTTTGCTTTTGACAGAACTGCAGGAAGGCCCCGGCAAAGAAGAAAAAGAAGGCTGGGAAGTGAAGGATGTGCAAGGCCTGTTTGAGCTGTTTGTAGCTGCTTGTTTAATAAAGACCTTTGCACAAGATCCATGTATTGAAGCCCCCAAACTAGGTGCCACCCAAATTTGGTGAGTGCATTCAGGTGCCAGTTGATTTCCCACTCTCTCCACACTGTTTGCTTCAGCTACATGCTTGGATCACAAGTAGGTTTGTCCAGCTCCTCCACATGAACATTAAAAGTGCCCAAATGCCTCAGAGGAAAGAAAAATGCCTGACTTTGGAGCTGGCTGTGCACACCAGCCATTTGCACCAATTTACATGAAATTTGCATTTCATCACTAATCACTACTCAAATGTACGGAAAATATGGTTTTAATCAGCTGACTGTGGGCAAACAAAATAATCTCTCTCCCAGTTTTAAGCCAGTGACCTTCTGTCCCAGCATCAGAAATGACACAAATTGCCACTTGGATGGCCCAGGCTTCTCCCAGGAAAGCCAAGCCAGCCTGAAGACACCAGGACATGCTGCTCTGCCCATTCACTCTCCTCTGGTTCCCTCTCCGTTGCAGTGATAATTTCTTCTAGGAAAAGAGGCACAGGATTCATCCCAGTGCTTCCAGAGCCAGTGGATTTGCTCTCAGCAGCATTTGCTATCAGCAGCCCCCTCCATCACTGGCCAGGGCACAATATTCAGGCTGTCATGAAGCCAAACACAGTGGATCACCAATGCACACTCGTTTTCCTGCCTTGCCTCCCTCCCTCCCCTCTCCTTGGGACATCCAAGGATGGCCTGGGCTTTTTATTTCAAAAATGCATTTTGGCATAGTGTTCTTATTAGACCTTAGAAAGCTCTGGCCTGCCAGCAGAGTTCTGGGGACAGGAGTGGATGTTCGTGAGCCCGGGGCCGAGACATCCAGCAGAGAAATCCCAGCTCTGCTTGTGACGGACTCTATGAGGTCTCAGGAGAATGAGCCAGGCCAACATTTTGTTGCAGCCTTTGGAGGAGGATGCTGAAGTCACCCAGTCGAGCTGGCCCAGTGCCCAGTGGCCAGTGTCACCCTAGTGGGCAGCGGGCCAGTCCGGCAGCGCTGCAAACGCAGCCTTTTAACAAAAGTATTGAACTGGATCGGGATGTCTGGCCTTAACAAGCCCAGATTAACCAAGGACTGACTCCACTCTGCTGCTATTTTTAGCTTCCAAAAACAGTCAGAACATGTGCTGCCCCACCACATCTGCCTGTGAAGGCTCTCAGCCTGGACTGAGTCAGAAAGGGGTTTGACACGAGTGTTGCTGTCTCTGTTACTCATCCCCAATGTCCCCACGGTGCTGACCTGCCATCTCCCCCCATGCCATGCCCACTGCAGGCTGTGTTTCCATCCACACCATTGAGTGGGTGTCTCCAAACATTGGTGCAGTGCTTCCCCAGAGCTGCCCTGGAGCAATGGTGCTGCCAGGCCCAGTGGGATGCTGCTGAGCAAAACCACCCCGACACGCCAGTGGGGTCTCCTCCGAGCCTTGGGGGCTTTGCTGATCTAACAAACTGCTGTGCATGCTGCCTCTCAGCCTCCTCTTGCTGAAAAAATGACAGAACACACCTCTGCAGGCAGCAGCTGCTTGGGCTCGTGCACCAGAACACCTCAGCAGGCAGGAGACCCAAGGGACTGAAGTGGCTGTGAGGCAGCAGTGGTGTGGCCACGATGGATCTGACCGAGCAGCCTTGGCAGGTGCCAAGTGAAATGTCCCAGCCAGCTGGTGGCATGGGGAGGGCTGCTGGCACATCAAGATGTCCATATCTGCCTGGAACAAGCTGGAGAAGTGATGTCCTGCTGGGTCCAAGCCAAACAGCTCCAGCTCCAGCTGCCTTTCTCTCAACACCTCCAGGGCTGAGTGCTGGCACACCAGGCAGGAATGCCATGTGCCTCTTCCCAAATAGGTAAGGCACTGCACAGGCAGAACTCTCTGATAGTGAGGTGTGAAATCCAGCACTCAGCCCATGTTTAAAAAGCAAAGGTCCTGCAAGGCTCCTTATCTCTGCTGCTCCATGAAATACAGTCCGATGAAGACATGAAAAAGAAGCCTTGTGGTTTTTTCCCCTCCACTTGTGATTCTCAGAGGAAGGCAGGGTTTTTAAAAGCATAGGCAATTGCTAGTGGTCTGCCTCTAGTTTTTCCCAAATCTCAGTCCATCAGAGAAGACAATTAAGTTTGGATCTAGATGTCAAAATCTACTTGAAAAAAACATGCTCAACCCAACCATGAAACTCTTCAGCGAGAACTTAAATTCCTGCTGGACTGGGAGCTGCTCTAGCTACTGGATTTTATAAGTGGAAGGAGAAATTTTTTTCCACTTGAATTCAGCAAGGTTGGTGGAGATTTTTTATGGTTTGGTTTTTTTTTTTTTGTCAGAAGGTATAAGATGTTAATTTATTACAAGTATGCATTTCCTGCAGAACAGATGGGGCCCTGTTGTGCAGATCTGAGCACTAAGCCTTTTCTGCACCTCCCTTTGCAGCTGTTGACTGTAACTCCCCAAGGAGCAGTAACACACAGCCCACACCTGGACACATCTGTCTCCTCCTGCTCAGGACTGTGGTCAGCAGTGGGCTGCACACAGAGAAGCTCTGCTCTGGCTCAGCCTGGCAGGGGCTGTCCCCAGCTCTGGGGTTTGGCACTACAAGTGACAATGCCCTCACTGACACTAAAGGCTGAACTGGCTCTGTTACCCCTCCCATCCTCAAAACCTTCTTGCTCTGGAGGAAAAAGATGCTGAAGGATGGGAGATCACCAGAGATTCATTTTCTCAAATACGGTGTTTGTGACCCCAAATACGTAGATGCCTCTTTTATTAAAAATGACGCATTTCCCTATGTCTGAGGATCCATTTAATGTACCTTATGCTATTGGTATTGCATAAGCTGAATGCAATATTTATATTGCATTTGCATTAATATTGAGCTTATGCAATATTGGTATTGCATAAGCCTAAATGCTTATGCATTTACTTGATTCGTTTACAATCTTAGTTTCCATGTTTGAAATCAAATAGAGGCCACAACATTCCCATGAACACACTCAAAAGCTCCTCAAAATGACTGAAACTCTCACTTCTATGGAAGCAACTTCCCAGTCCTAAATCCAGCTGTCCTTATATCCTCATTAAACCATACATCAGTCCAGCAGATCACAAAAACTGCTTGGCCCAAGTGACAGATCTGCAATGCCTCTGCTCACATCCAAGGCACACTCTGGGATTCCCATTTGTGTTGCACCACTCATCCTGGTGGTTTCCAGCTCCACCCCTCTTAACATCACTCACTAATCACAGATGGACTCGGCAATCCCAGCCAACAGACATGAACTGAACTCCCTGATATGACCAATCCTCTAAAAATACTGCAGTTTCACAAGAGGGAGGGCCTGGGTGGGAGAGTGCCAGCAGTTCTGCTCTGGCACATTTTGCTCTGGCCCTGCTTGGTTCCCAGCCCGTTCAGCAGTGTGGAACAGTGATCCTGCATCCTGCAATTAAACAGGAACCACTCCCTCCTGCCGTGGGGAGAGCGTGTGTGAGATGGATCCCCTCCACGCTTGCCATCTCCAGGGCACCTGCACAAACACTCAGCAAATCCCTTTTTCTCCCCAGCTCCTGCCTGCTGACAGCCTGGCTTTCAGGTGGGAATTGTGTGCAGGAAGTCTGGGGACACCAGGAAGGAATTTCATGCCCCTGTGAAACCGGAGGGAAATGTGTTGTCAGTGCCAGGTGTGGCAGTGCTCCCAAGCCCTTCCTCACAGCCTGTTCCTGCCAAGCACACCCATGTCACTTGGCTCTTCAATCCTTGTCAAAAACAGGCAGGCAAAGGCTGCTGGTGCTCCAGGGCTGTGGGCAGCAGGCAGCACCCGTGGGTGTCTCAGACCTTGATAAACTGGGCATGATTTCCCCTGCGTGAGCAGGATCAGCCATCTCACAGAGTGCTCATCCATCCCCTTGAGTAAAACCTTGGTTTGCTATCCCTGTGACCCAGGCACAGGGCAGTGCCACTTGCCAGGTATCATTCCATAGGGAGCTGGAATGACAGGGGAGGGGAGCCTCTCTTTGTACCCCCTTCCCCAGTGTGTTCAGCACCGAGCACCCCGAGCTGAGGCCACCCCTGCTCCCTGCATTTCTCCTGCCCTCCCTCATCCCTCCCTCTGTCAGCAGGAGCTGCAGGGCAGCCCTGACCCCTCTCCCAGGAGGGGATGCTGGATTGTGCCAGAGTCAGCAGCGAGTGCTGCCTCCTTGGCTCATCCCTGAGTCCTGGTCTGCCAAAACAAACCCAGGCTGGTCACAGAGGGGCCCTGGAAATGTGTCCAGGTGCTCCTCTCCTTGAGTTTATTTCCTCTGAGTGCACTCCTGATGGAAATGAAGTAAGGAAGCCACACCCTCTCTGCAGGTACATCCCACATGCTGGCCCTCCACAGAAAGAATAATGAAATGAAATTAACACCTGGCCCTTTCTCCAGGGTTGGAAAAGGGTCTTTTCCTTTTTGGAAGAAAAGGAGGAGGGGAGGGGAGGGGAGGGGAGGGGAGGGGAGGGGAGAGGAGAGGAGAGGAGAGGAGAGGAGAGGAGAGGAGAGGAGAGGAGAGGAGAGGAGAGGAGAGGAGAGGAGAGGAGAGGAGAGGAGAGGAGAGGAGAGGAGAGGAGAGGAGAGGAGAGGAGAGGAGAGGAGAGGGAGAGGAGACTTTTCCTTCTTGGGAGAAAAGGGAAGGGGAGTTGTGTGACAGCAGCAGCCCTGGTGGGGCAGTGAAGGTGCTGTGACACAGCTGAGCCTCGGGACATGGCAGGAGCTGGCCCAGGCTGGCTGAGCAGGGAGCAGTGCCTGTTAGCCAGATATTATAACTGTGCTGTGCACACTTAGCCAGATATCCCGCCTTCCCTGCTTTCCCTCATTGCTCCAACGCTTTTCCTGCAGGAAGGAAAACCCTTCCTGCACCTGCACCAGCTGTGAAGAAGGAGCAGAATTGCCCCCAGGAGCAGAGAAGGCCAGAGTGTGTCTGTGGGGCTGCAGGTTTTGGCACAGCAAACACACAGGAGGAAACCATCAGGTCACAGAGCAGCCCCAAGGAGGGGATTACAGAGCTCCTGTTGCACGAGGGACTTGACATCCAACATAGTTAATGCCTTCTTAATCACTCATAAGCCATTCTGCTCTGAAAGAAAAATAATAATGATAAAAAAACCCTCTTTAGTCTCTTTGCTTTTTATTTTTCTGTTTGTAAATCCCAAGGCCTTCAAAACACTGCCCCTGATGAGAGAACTTAACCATTAACCTACAAAGAGCCAACAATGATTATGCCTCTGAAAATAGATTTTATCCATTCCCTCCACTTGCCTCTACTGATCTAGACACAAATGCTTAGTGATTGTTACTTGGCAACCATGGTAAAAATGTTCTGAGCCACACGTGGCTACAAAGGATGAAATCACTGTCATGAAATTTCCAAAATAAGTACTGTAATACCAGAACACTTATTCCTAAGAGGAACAAACAAACCTCTGCCTTATATATTGTTGTTGCTGGTGTGTTGTTTTTTTTTTTTTTTTTAATAATTCATTTTTTATGAGCAAGGCACAGTTTTTATTCTTGCTTCTTTGTGACTTCATTCAGGCTGTTTTGCTGTAGTGAGCGTCACATATGTGCATATATGGACACACAGCACTCAGGGAAGCACTCACACCCTCTCCTGAAGCCTGGACAGAAATACAGAGCTGTAGGAGGGCTCAGAGGTCAGGGCAGGGACCTCCAGAGGTCTTTGGCCAAAGCAAGGCCCACCCCCAAGCAAGGGCAGGGTGCTCACATGGGTTTCTGTATAGGTGCATGCAGGTGCACAATTTCCAGGCTCTCAGAGCAAATAATAAAAGGTGAATCCATCTGAGACTGCTTTAAACTAGAAATCACTAGTGCAGTGAAAAGCTGGGGTGGATACCAGTTATTGATTAATCAACTGCTTGGACCTACAGTTGTCAAATGTCCAAGTCAAGTCCCTGTAAATCCACTCTTCTCCTATGGCTAAGCTCCTGTATCCAAAGCAAGATGGTCCCACAGGCTGCCAAAACCAAGATGCCACTTGCAGGAGATAGATACTTCTCCACATACCAAACATCTGAGCTTTAATATTTGATAAAATATTTCCCAATGGGAAAATGTTTGTGTTGTGGCTCTCCCAAGGAAGAACCATGTGCCTTTAGATCTGATTGAAAGCTGTCCTGGGTAGCCTTTGATTAACACATGTTTCTCTGCTGGTCTCTCAATAAAGCAGGGAAGAAATGGATGGTTTTGCTTTGCTCAGAGACCTGGGGCTGGGGCAGCTTCTGGGCAGACTGAGCTCCACACAATCAGAAGGATCCGAAACCAACGCACTCCAAGCTGAACCTTTCAAACACGAGCCCCTTGAAGTTGTCTAACTTCTCACCAGGGAAATTTTTAATTTCAGAGATTAAACACTGTGTTTGGAGATTCAAAGGCAAGATGCAATGCTGATTAGCATTTGTCTCAAAGCCTGATTATTCACACTGTTCCTCTTTTAGGGAACATACTTCTTTCAAGCTCGCACATAAATTTGTGCCCACAGATCCGCTCTCTCCTCTGATCAATACCCATTAGTTGCAACTTCTCCTAGATTTGAGCAGCAAGGGCATCTCCTTCTCCCCAGACCAGTGATAGATTGGATCAGGAGCCTGAAATCAGATTCACCCTGGTTTTCAACACTGCTCATCCCCATGGCCCTGCATGCTGCACTGGGGCTGCTGGTGAGAACAAGGAGCACAGAGAGCTGCTTGTCCCTCTCTGCCATGGGAAAGGCTGCAAGGGGCTCGCAGCTCCTGCACTGGGAATATCTGCTCAGCTCCCTTCTGCCTCTTTGAGTGGAATTTTATTGGCAGTGGAGGGACCTGCACCACCTCTCCCAGCAAGCAAGGGCTTAGTGAGCAGGGTCTGTCACCTCCCTGGGATATTTCCAGGCTGATGAAGGCACTGCAGCTTGAATGCCCTGGTTTGCAACAGAAAAGCCTTTCCCTGCTCTGCTGCTGCAAAGGAGAGAGAAGCCCTGGTGGCAAACACTGCACTGTGAGCCCCACAGGGCTGCAGTGTGACATCCATGGAGGATGCTCCCCTGGCACAGCAGGGCTGGCTCAGCCCATCGCAGCTGGGGCTCTCCCTGAGCCCTCTGCACCTTCCATGGCTGAGCCTGGTCCCTCTGAGCCCTGCCTTGGTGGTGTGGGCTACACAAGGAAACCCCTGAGCCCTGGACAGACCCTTGGCGACATCTCCAAGCCACTCTCAAATGTTGCTTTCCTGGGTTTCTGTCTATGACACAAGCACAAACCTACAAAACACATCCCCCCAGCCTTCCCTCAGCAAGGGTTTGGGAACAGCACTTTGAAATCTCTCTGAGGCCCTTGCAGACCATGAATGGTGGTGACAGCAGCTTAACCGAGTGAAATGAGATGATGCCAAATAAAAATCACCTTCCCTCTTTTCTGGGTTCATCCTCCCCACCAACCTAAGCCTTCCCCCTTACTCCTGGCCAGCAGGCTCAGGTTTTTGGGTCAGGGCTGCCCTGATGGATGCATGGCCCACCTTGCTGGGATGTTTTCCTAGGCAAAGCCAGGATGGAGAATTCCCAGCTCCCCCTGGTTATTTCATGCCCTCTCTCCAAAGCCTTTGAGAAGAAACCAGCCAGAAATCCCAGAGACACAGGGAAGAGCTCTGGGGCTCCCTAGCTCAGAGGAAGATGCTTTCATCTGTAAAGTGAAATGAAACAACACTAAGAAGGGAAAAGAAGGGAAAATTCCATGCAAAGAATTTTAACTTCCCTGCCCCGACCAGTGACACAAAACCAGCCTTAGACAACCCCATACCACAAAACCCACACACAGCATTTTGCATCTGTTTCCTGAAGCTGGGCTCAGGGTTAAGCTGGGCTCTAAACTCTGGCAGGAATAATTTCTGTTTCCTGCTGGCACTTTAGAAATGGGTTTGAGCACTGGCTTTTTAATGGGCGAGAGCTGCCAAGCCGTATCAAGTTTTCCATACTTAAAAGCTGATTTTTCCCAAGTGCACTTTTAAGAGATTCTTCATAAAGAAAATTTAAAAAAAATCCTTGCTAAATTGCATCTGCTTTCTAAACTCACAATGCAGACATGCAGAGCTATGGGTGACTAATAGGTATTTAAGCTAGTTATTATTTTCTTCTGCAAACAGTGGCAAACCACAAAAGCTAATAATCTTGGATTTCATTATCTTGTGTGCTGAACACTTGGTGCTCCAGACAGCTGAAAACAAAGGGAAAATTTCAAACTCTGTATCTCAAAAATGCAAACTGTACAAGAGGTGCTTGGAAGAATGATTACCTCAGCCCAATTCAGCAGGGTTAACCTGTTAGCATCCGCTTGCTGAGAGATTCCTGATGAGTGGTTTGTCGAATTTAATGCTTGGATTGCCCAGCAGCAGGGCAGTGTGACCATGCAGACGCAGCATTGCCCCCATGGCCTTCTCAGTGCTGCCTTGCCTCAGGCAAGTGCCCTGATGATTTCACACCATATTCTCAGTGGCCTGGCAGTCTCTGCACTGCATGGAGTGTGCTGAGAGCTACCTGTGCACACAAGTGCCCACGGGCAGGAAAGCAAAGCTTGTTTCTAAAACCTTCATTCTGTAACAATTCACCACAAATCTGATGCTCAGTGCTCCCACAACACACCTCCAGCAGCCAGGTGTGATGGTGCTGCCTGCCCAAACCTCTCTGAGCACACAGCAGGGCCAGCACATGCAATTGAGAGCTCCTGGGAGAGCAGGAGGGAAACAGTCCTTTTAAACCATTTCCATTCTGAGCTACCACCACTGGGAGCATTCCCAGCTCAGCATCACTTCCAAGATTCAGCCATCACTAAAACACATTTTTCTGGCTGACAATATTGGCATCAAAGCTGAGCCCTGCCTGCCCCTGCTCTGCATGGACAAAGAGCAGGGGGAAGGAAATATTCCTTCTGCCTTACAGGCAGCAAGAGGAGCTGTTTCTGTATGATTTTAGATGTTTAGGTTATGTTTTCCCCAACACTTGGAACAAAATAAATAATGTTTCCCATTTTAATTTCCCCAAAAGCTGATGACCTCCCTGTCTTTGGGTCAGCCCATTCCCCCACCTGCCAGCAAGTGACAGATTAAAACATCCACTTTCACTGCAGCTCTCCAGTCTGGGAGCTTTTTGAATCAAAATGAGACAGGCTATTTGCCAATTCACTTCTACATAAAATGTGGCTTTCATCAGGGCAGGAGGACAGCTGGGGGAATGGCAGCTCCCCTGGCTCCTGTGCTGTGCTGGCAGCGTGTGGCTGGGGCACATCACACTGGGGAGAGAGGCACAGCAGGCATGGGGCAAAGAGGTGGCTGAGCTGTGAGTTTTGTGAGGGTCCTGTGTCCACCTTCTTCAGCACATCCATCCTGCTCCCCCTTGGTTCCTCTCTGCCTGCCTCACTTTCCAGCTCTCTCAGGCACCAAAATCCCAGCAGGCAGCCAGGGCAATGTGCTTGAAGAAGGTGGACACAGTGCAGCAGCAGCCATGGGCAGGAGGGGGCTCCTGCTTAGCCGGGACAAGTGAGGACCAAATCTCTGCAATGGGACATGGACACACAAGCCTGACCAAACCCTTTTGTGCAGATGCCCTTCTCCATTGGGCCACTCTCTGTCCACCCTTTTCCCTCGTCCCATCCACTGGAGACAGCATCAGGCCATGCAGGGAGCCTAACAACCCATCCCCAGCCTGTGTGTGTGTGTCCAGCACAGGAGCCCTTATATATCCCTTAGCTGAGCCAAAAGAAGGCTGCCAGAAGAAACTGGTTATAATTTAATATGCTTTATGATTTCCTCATGAACCTGGGAGCCCAGAGGCTCTGCTCAAGGCTAGGTTAGCAATTTATCTTTGTGTATGGGACAACATCCTACAACAGGTGATGAGCTGCCCCTATCTCCACAGGCATCCTGGGACACACACAGACAACAGACTAAAAAATATATAGCCTCAATGGCTCTAAAACTGCTCAGAGATAAAGAAAGATGTGAAGGCAGGAGGTGTTGGGGAGGCAGCAGCTGCTGGAGGAGCCAAGGGACGGATTAGTTTGCATAATTCATTTCTGCACTTCAAGGGGAGGCTCAGGAGCCAAGGTCTCCTCTTGCTGAAGTCGCTCTCCTCCGTCA
The DNA here is from genome assembly GCF_047830755.1 of Zonotrichia albicollis. Classification (NCBI taxonomy): domain Eukaryota; kingdom Metazoa; phylum Chordata; class Aves; order Passeriformes; family Passerellidae; genus Zonotrichia; species Zonotrichia albicollis. The sequence continues at coordinate 23,906,610 of NC_133821.1, forward strand.
GCATGCAGCAGAGACACGATCAATCATGGCCACTGCAGCTCCCCAGTGACATTTCCAAGTGCTCCACTGAGCAGGGATGATTAGAGATGGCCAGGATGCAGCCGTGGGGTGCCCAGGGCTCTCTCCCAGACCCCTGCAGCCACTGAGCTCCACCCTTGCTCTCCCCTCAGCCACATTTCCTGAGACAGATGGGATCAAGGAGATAAGGCTTGTACATAGCTGCACCAGACCTGATAACAAGCCATTAACAAGAGGCATTTTCGTGCTGCACTGCTCCTCACAGGAGACTGACAACTGCAGAGTAAACAGCAGCCTGCAGATAAGCCCCAAGTGCCTCTGTGGCTGCCCCAGGTGCTGCTCAGAGCCCAGGGCAGTGCTCAGCCTGCCAGCCCCTGTGTGCTGGGAGCTCTGCTCCAGCACACATCACCTCTGTGCCAGCCTCACCGTGACTGTCCCCTACCTCTGGGACAGCACGAGGCCAGCCAGGTTTGGGAAGAACCTGGGCACCTCAAATCTGGAATAGCTGCATGAGATTCTGCATGTTGCTGCAAATTGCTGAGCTACTGGAGATTGGCATTGATGGCATCCTTGGGTGGTGTATGGGACATGGATGGCAGCAGGACCACCTGGGATTTGGCTTCCTGAGCCTAAAGAAGTTCTGGATTTCTAGTGTGACCACTTCAGCCCTGTTGGTATCAGATGTTCCTTAGTCAGCACAAGAGAAATCCTTTGCCAGGCAGGGTGCACTCCCCAGGGCTGCAGCTGCTCCTCACCCTCTGCCTGTCCAAGCATGTTGACCTCAAGAAGAAAGCCCTGAGGGAATGACACATTCCCTCCCAGCCCTCCTTGGAGCCTCAGCTCCTGCAAGGAAAGAGCCAGAGAGCCACAAGTGCCTTTGCTCCAACAAGGCAAGAACAGCTCCATCCTGCTTGTGACATTCCAGCCTCTGCCCCAGGGATGTGACCCTGCTGGGGCCATGCTCCCAGAGCCAGGCACAGCTCCCAGCTACAGCTGGTTCTTCTTACTGGGTGATGCCTCTGCAGGTCACACAGCCTTCCACTCTGTGTCCGCCCAAGGAGCCATCCATGCGCTGGGCAGCCCTTTCCACATGTGGGAGGGAGGCAGGAAGGATTCCAGGAAAGAAGGATTCCAGGAAGAAAGAAAAGAAAGGAAAGAAGGAAGGATTCCAGGAAGGATTCCAGGAAGGAAGGAAACGAAGAAAGGAAGGATGGATTCCAGGAAAGAAGGATTCCAGGAAGAAAGAAAAGAAAGGAAAGAAGGAAGGATTCCAGGAAGGAAGGAAACGAAGAAAGGAAGGATGGATTCCAGGAAAGAAGGATTCCAGGAAGGAAGGAAACGAGGAAAGGACGGATGGATTCCAGGAAGGAAGGAAGGAAACGAGGAAAGGAAGGATGGATTCCAGGAAGGAAGGAAGGAAATGAGGAAAGGAAGGATGGATTCCAGGAAGGAAGGAAGGAAACGAGGAAAGGAAGGAGGGTGCTGGGACAGCACAGTTTGAATGTGGTGCTTTCCCTTCATCACCTGTACCTCCATTCCCTCAGCAGCCTGGGGGACCCTGAGTTCCCACCATCACCACCAGGGTCACAAATCTCCTGCCTGAGGCCCAGAGCACCTGAGGAGGGCAAAGGGGAGATCTGGCAGTGCTGATGTGATGTCTGGAGCCAGCTGTGATCCCACCTCATCACCCAAGCTCAGAACAAGCACAGACTTGCTCCAGGTGATGCAGAAGACATCTCCCCACAATTCAGGTGCCAGTGAGTCCCTGCACATGCTGGGCTGGATCAGGGGTCAGCATGCCAGGGTGAGTGGGAAGGCAGGCAGGATCTCAGACTGCAGAGTGAGCACAAGGGGTCTCTGAAGCTGACAGAGGGAAGGTGCTCCTGCAGGAGGCAGCAAGGTGTGAGAGAATGAAGCTGCTGAGTGAGGAGGTGATGGTGGTGCTTGTGCCTGCAGTGGAGGGCAGCAGCTGCAGAGGGAACAGGCACTTCCCAGGGATCCATGGACACCTGGCCCCGGCAGCAAGAGCTAAAAATACCCCGCTCCCAGCAGAGGCCTGGGAAAGAGCGGCTTTCCCATGGCACAGCCAAAAGAGCAGAGGGCATGCAGGGTGGCACAGTGGCACCAGGGCTGCTGTGCAGACCCACCACCATCCCTGGAAGGGAGCTGGGCTGGGAAATGGATAAAGCAGGAGGAAAATGTGCAAATGATTAGTGACTCCCATCCAGTGGAGAATCCAGATGCTTCAAAGACAGGTCTAGCCCTGACACCACAGCCTCAGGTCTGAGCTTTTGTTTATTTTGTTTATCTTTATTATTTGTTTTATGGCTAAGGTTTGAGCTTTTGTTTATTTCCCATTGGAAGACCCTGTCTGTTACCAAACTTTTACTACCATGGTTGGAATCTGCCCAGGCTCAGTGTCAGCCCTGCAAGGGTGCTGCTGCTCACTTGGCTGGATGGAGCAGTGCTCCAACCCTGCCCAAAAGCAGAGCCATGGCACACTGTGGGGTGACAGAACAGAACACCCGCCTGCAGCTCTGCTCTCAGCCCTGCTTGAGGGGGCGAGTCCTTGCCTTTCACATAGCCACCTGCCAGGTGGGGGATTTAAATAGATTATGTGCCTTCAACAGGGGAAGGGGGTGTTGCTTATCAGTGCAGCATGTGAGATCCAGTTTGTCACTTGGAGAAATGCAGGTTGAAGTCACAGGCAGTGGCACTTTTGAGGCTGCTCACCCGCCTGCTTGGCGTGAAGGCACGCATGCCATCTACGCTCACTTTGTTCAGAGGCAATGTTCTTGCCAATCTCAGCAATACAGGGTGATGTAAGGGTATCATCCATTATTACTATTTTCATTCTTGACACATGGAAAAATTAATTTTCTTTTTAGAAGTGATGTATGAAGGGCCCAGATTTGCCTGAATAATATACGAACCTATAATCTGGCTGCTACCCTTTGTCTGAAGCATTAATATTAGCAGAAGGCAATTTAGGATGATTGCTTTTAAGTTGTAAAGCCAATGTTCAATTAGAGCATGAAATGAAAGACTTATCACTAGTACTGGCATAGAGATTTATTCGCAGAGTATTTATTTTCAGCCACAAAGATGCTGGTTTTGTCAAAAGTGACATGTTTAGAACAAGCTGCTTTTGTCTAATATTACTATGAAAAAATGGTTTGGAATCAAACATTTTTATATTTAGGATAATGACAGCATTTTGTTGAAAAAAATTCAATGCCATGCTTTGAATTTCAGTCACTGAGTTTGGTTTGAGGAGGTTTCCATTCCTTTGCAGGCTGCAGAGGATACTGCTCACATTCTCCTGCACCTTTTGCTAGGGTGAGGGTAGTGGAAGCAATACCAGGAATATTTTAATAACCAACCAGAGCTCCCAGCAGTCTCCCACAAATCTGAAGCTTTGTTGGACCCCAGACTGAACTGTGAATGAAGCCTTTGTGAAATGCTGGTGACCAGAATCATAGGCAGCCTTCCCTCCAGCAAGCAAAGTAAATGCAAGTTCATGGCTGGTAAAAAACCCCAAACGTGGCTGGGGTGGCAGCACAGGAGCTGGGGAGCCCTTGTCTGTGTGCAACCCCTGGGGCTTTCAGGCTGCTTCAAAATGGAAATTCCCATTTTGTCTGCACCTTTGGATGGCCAAGACTCCAGACTTTCTAGCGAGGCCTCAAGAGAGGCATGGGGAGGGATGGGTTTGTGAAGATCCAGCAGCTCCGTCAGGGAAATCTGCGCACACAGCGCAGGAGGTTTCCCATGGGAGATAAAAGGGAATTCCGGCAGGGACAAACAGCCTGCTGGCCTGTGACATCAGCACACAGCGGCTGCTCTGTGAGCTGCAAGTGACTGCTTTGTCCCAGGTATTGCTGACTTTCTACCCACGGTGCTCCCCAGGCCCCCTGGAGTCCATTGGTCCCTGTGCTTTCCAAAGGGAAGCGGTTTGTGGCTGCAGACTGGGGGCTTGCACTGGATTGCTCCAAGAATAATGAAAAAAGAGGGACTTTGGTGCTTGCTGTGCCATGAGTGCTTGGAGGGAATGAGGCACATGCAGGGGACAGTCATGGTTGGGAGGTTTGTGTCACCCAGGGCTGGTGGTGGGGATGGAGAAGGTGCACATCCCTGCACATCCCTGCACATCTCTGCAGGCTGCCTGTCCCTAACTCCCAACATGACCAATCAATGCAACCCTTAAGTGGAGCTTAAGGGAGCTGGGGATGCTGTGAGAGAGCAAGGCCATCAGGGCTGAGCTCTGCCTGGGAGAGGAGAGCCTTTCCCTCCCCTGGCTCCCCTGGTGGGACAGCCAGGACCCACCTGGTCCAGGGAAACTCGCCAGTACATCTTGTTCCTGCTTGGCACTATTAATTTGGCTAAGCAGCCAGACCTGGCACAGGGTCTTGCACAGAGTCTTGCACAGAGTAAAAAGCCCCAATGCTGAGACACAATTCAGGACCAGGATGGTGACCTGCTCCTCTCCTGGCACTGCCCTCCATGCCTGTGGCTCTGTCACTAGCACACTCCTTGTCCCTCCAAAATGCACCACTACTTCCCAGTTTCCCCTCCATTTAGAATCTGTGATCCAGCCTAGAGGTGCAGAGCAGGGTTTAACCTCTGGAGATGGCAGCTCCCATTGCTCTCTGATCCTCTTGCAGCATTTGTGTAAACAATTTGCATTCAAGCAGCAACACACACAGAGCAGCTCTCTGCCAGCACAAGATGGCCAAGTGTGCTCAACAGAGAGGCACTGATTTTTTCCAAGGTAAAGGTCTGAACCTGAATTGCCACCAGGACTTTCTTTTTAGTGGATGAAGAATGGCAATTAGAAATGTTATTCATGCATGCTTTCAGATGGGTTGGCAGTTGTTTAGTTTAATGGTATGAGATGGTTAGTTAGAGCAGGACAGCTGGGTATCTGCAATTAATCTGTGCTCAAAACACATTGAAAATGAGCAATACAGTCTGGCTGGGTCTTAGGTTGCTGATATGGAAATCCCAGTGGAAAGATTAAAGGAGTGAAAGGACATATCTCTGAGAGAAGTTTATTCCCACAAAAGAAATCTCTTGGTTCATTTACACAAAGCTGTTTCTCAAGGCTTTAGCGATTATCTCCTTCCTGAGATATTTTCCAGCTGCACTTTGCAGAGGGCTGGATGGATCTGAATTACACCTTGGTTCTGAGCAGCCTCTGGCATAAGTTTACAGCATCAAGAAATGGAAAAAAAAGAAGTACTAGAAAGTTTCTTGCAGTGGGAACATTTGTCACTGAGATGTTTCATGGAATAAACCCTGGGCACGAGACCAAGAGAAGTAATTGGACTGGCCACGCTCCATGTTTTAGATACTTGTCTTGGGCTTTGCAAATGTGCAAAGAATATCACTTCTTTCTTCCAGAGAGAAAGGATGAGAGGGGTTGATGGCATTTGTTTCTTCAGCTTGCGCATCCTCTAGGCCTTTACCCCAAAGTCACGCTGCTTTGTCCCTTGAAACACTGCCAGCATGAAAACCTGCTTTTTATTGCCGTCCTGAAAGCCCTGAGATGGCCTGAGCTGCCTGCACAGGCTGCCAGAGCAGGCAGGAGCAGGCAGGAGCTGCCACGTGGGAGTCACACTGCGGCACGTGCTGCATCAGCCCCGGAGTCGTGCAAGGACAGCGTCCCCAGAGAGGCACCTTGCCACATGCCTGCAGCTCAGCAGGGCCAGGGGAGATGTTTGCAGTGTGCTTTCTGCTGGCATCTCCCCCAGGCCATCCATCTGCGACCTCGGTCCCAAGGGTGCCTCCAGACTGCCTAGGGGCAGACAAATCCCTGCCCTTGGTGCACAGCCCCCACTCCTGACAGCTGGGAAAGGGAGGGCAGGGGACGGTGTGAAATGCAGGGTAGAGGAGGCTGTGCCTAGAGATGTCCCCTGTGCTCTCACACAGCCTGGAAAGGTGTTTGCTCCCCCACGCCATGCTGTGGATGAAGCTGGCACGTGTGATGGGCCCTGCAGCCTCCTGAGCTGGGCACCCAATGGTCTCACCTCAGAAATGAGCCTCAGAAGTGAGGAGAACAGGCCACATGCATGGGCCCAGCAAGAGAAGGAGGAAAAGAGAGAGGAAAAAAGCAGACCCCAGGGTCAGGATTCACCTGGGACAGCCCTGAATTTATCCTTGTGCAGGCAGCCCCTCGTGGTCTGCTCAGCTTGTGCTGGTTTTGGGAATGCAGGTCCTGTTAAAGGTGTGAGAAGGCCTGGGGGTAGCAGGGGCAGGATCCACCTGGGAAATGCAGGGTCCTACAGGTCTTTGGAAAGACTGTCTGGTCTGGGCAGGAATGCAGCTCCCCCTGCACTTGGGAAGCTGCTCCTCACTGCGCTAGTCCCTCAACACAGCGGCTCCCAAAGCTCCTCTGGCATCACACCACCTTTCTCAGCATGGATTTGCTTTTTAATTTTTTTTTTTTTTTAGTTAATCCTCCATCTAATCGTGCCTGGCAGGTTTAGAAGTAAAAGGAGAGCAGCAGAAGGCAGCAGCTATTGAAGCAGCTCCGCAGAGGGAACGGCAGCTCCGCGATTCCAGCCATGCTGCAGTCCCTGCTGGGGTAGCCCAGGTTCTGAGGGATGGTCTAAGGATCAGCTTGATAAACACTGCAGCTCCCTGTATTGCCAGCTAGGTGAGTACTCAGGCACAGATTAATTGCCATCCTCAGGAGGTAATTGAAGGGACTGTGAGCCCTCTCTCCATGCCAGGCAGCACAGACCACATGGCTTGGCCATGGTGCAGCTCTGCCTCCAAAGCGTGGCAGCCAGAGGAGACGGATGGATTTACACAATCTCTGTTTGCCAACAGGCCATCCACCATCAATATTTAAAGCTGAATGAGTCTCCAGAGTGGGATGAGGAGAGCTTGATAAGGCAGCATCCATCATTTTGGTTTTTAATTTTGCGCCTGCTCACTCAGCGCACGGCATTATACACATATTGAGTAAATGAATAATGGATAAATAATTCACCAAATGGTTCAGCCTCTTGGTTCTCCCAGCCATCATGGAGCTTGGGTGCCTAGCACAGGGCTCCTGGAAGCACCAAGTGCAGGGAGGTGCTTTTGGGGGGTAGTACCATGGTGATCCATAACCCAGCACTTGTGGAGTCCCTCTGCCAGCCGCTGTGACTCCACAGCTGCCCACCTGGTTTACAGAGGTGCTTCAAAGCCTTTGCTCCCCTAAAACTTCTCAGGGGCTCACTGAGTGAGTGAGCTGCCCCACACCCATCCCTGCTATTCCCAATGTGCTGCAAGGGTGCCCATGGGCAAAGTGCCCAGGACCTCCTGCTGTCCCTTCTTTATGCTCTAGGGCAGCCAGAGAAATCCTGGTCCTCCTGAAGCTTGTGCTGAAACTCTGCTGGTCAGGCAGAAACTGCAGCCTCTGCTGCCACCACCTGAATAGGGAGGACAGGCTTTTGTCACCCCAAGGGGCTGTTTGGCACAAGCACTGGGACACTGCATGTCACAGCTCTCAGCAGCACCTTTAAAAGTGGCACTTCAGCTGAGGGGAAAAGGGACAATGATGCCAGTGTCTGCTCTAGGAAAGGCGATGAAACCAAGGATGCAACAATTTCAGGAAGCGCTCCCCACATTCTTGTGAGGTTACAAGCTGGCTGCACCCCACTCTACATTTATTCCTCCTGTCCCTTCCCTGTAGGTACAGGGGAGCAGAGAGCTGCATTGGAGCAGAAGGGACCTGCCAAACCTTGGTCAGCAGCTCTCTGCTGACCCTCCACTTCCCAGAAAAAGCATCAAGGTCTGCAGGACATGTATGCCTAGGTCAGATATTGCAGGATCATTTGCTGAAGCACCCAGAAGCCTTACCTGCAGGAAACACTGACAAATGCCTAGCTGGATGGTAAGAGCATGGCAGGCATGGGAGGGGCTGTGCAGCAGGGATTTACCACGTGTAATTTTTCTGCCAGGCTCCTTCAGGGAGCAGACATTGGTCCTTAGCTGCCCCACAAATCACACTGTGAAAGATTTTCATCCAAGAGACTTTCATCTGCTTCTGCTGGTCTCAGCATCAGCCTCTCAGTGCCCATCTGCCCACAGCTCTGGCTGCAGCTCTGTTCTGTGGTTTTAGGCTCAGGCTGGCCAGCCTGCCCCAGTGCACCACCAGAGAAACTCAGCTCTGCTGGGAGAGTCCCTCAGGGCCCTGGGGGAGAGGGACCTATCAGCAGGGCTGCAAAGCTTCCCTGGTCAGCTTCTCCTTCTGGCTACCACCACACAACTCACTGCTTGGGACAAACTTGGGAAACACCAAGCCTTAATTTATGGTGGCAAACAGAAAATCATCTCCAAGTGTTTGGTACAAAAGGTTTGCTGGAAGATGCTGGAGTGAATTCTCTCCAGTGGCAATCAGCAGGGTCTGAACCTCTGCAGAACAGTTTGCTTTGTGCTGAAAGCTTTATACATTCACCAGAACTTCTGCAAATTCTGGTCCCCGAGGGGTGTGCAGGCAGTGTCACCCATTCCAGAGCAATCTCAGCCCCTCTCTGCCTGCAGATGTCCTGACCTGATGTGATGTGATCAGGTCTGCTCTGGTTTCACACCTGTGTTGTGAGAGCTGCCTCCTGAGCTCTGTGCATTTCTGGTCTCCATATGAGAAGTTAGAGCAAGCCAGTATCATGGATATAAGGCATGCCTTAAAATTCAGCAACCAGGTTCCTAAAACATGGATCCTGAAACATGGAAAACAGCTTTGGCTTTCCTGCAATAAGGTTGCAGTGAGCAGCCATTTCCCAATGCCCAACCACTTCAGCCCATGCCTGGGAATGCTCAGCAGGGTCTGGCTGAAGCCATGTACAGCCATGGGTCACGAGCATGCTGTGACATGGGGCAGCAAAGGGACACACAGAGATGCCTTTGGCTTCCTCTGCTCCTCTCCTCACTCCTCCTCTCCTGTATTTCTCCCAGCTGCAGCTGTCACACAGGAAAGTGCAGGAAAACTCACTGAGGCAGTGGAAGTGTGGCTCAGGCTCAGCAGGAAGCACATGCAGGACACCCCTGGCATACCATGCACATCCAGGCAGGGACAGGGGATGGGAACAAGCCTTTCCAAACCAGCTCACCAGAAAAAGGCTACACCTCACCCCAGTCCCTGCTGTGCCCCTGCAGTTTCAGCACCAGGGCTTGCAGGGGATACAGAGGTGGAATACCCAAGGGGTCAGCACTGGGATCTCTCAAGCTCTGACAAAGCCTGGCAATAAAATTTGACATTTGGGGGGAGACAGTTTTTATTACTTTTTTTTATTTTTAATAGCAACAATAAAAGTCAGTCTTTTGGCAGGTGCCTGGAGCTGTGTTTTGCCAGATGAGAAATGGTTCAGCATGTGATAGCTGAGTTCATGGGCTTGGAAGAGCTTGGCAGAGCAGTGGGATGGTGTCTTTTATACACTTCTTTTAAGGGGAAAATTCACAGAGGGGCAAATGAGCAGAAAGCCAAAGGAAGTGGTGTAGGAGACCCTTTGCAAGCCCCTGTGGGCAGGGTCCAGGTCTCTGGCCAGCTCTGTGCCCAGAGTGAGGACATGGGAGCACAAGGGGACAAGGGCACTTTACTTCCATTCCTGCTCCCACCCCCAGTCCAAGGAAGAGAAATAAGAGCCCAGTATCAAAGCAAAAAGCAACCAGATCCCTCCCCTTCCCTGGTTCATTTTGAGCTGACCTTTAATAATTGCAGAAGGGAAAATGGGCTGGTCAGTTTGCATTAGAAATTCACTGGAGTGGCTGGTGCATTCTCCTGCTCATCAAATCCCAGGCACTTGGATAAGCCCTGTGAGCAATCAGTGCTACAACCTACAGCCAAAAAATTTTACAAGTCCATATGCATATAGTTAGAAAAATGTTGATTAATTTGTTCTGATACACTTCAGAAAAAAAAATCCCTCAAATAGCATCAGGGAGCTCAGGCAGATTATAAATTGCCTTGCTCAAGATTGTAAATATTGCATCCATGCCTCCCTGTGTGTTTTAAAGACATTTTCATGGGCTGTGCCTGTGTGGAAGAGATTTGTTTTAATATTTTACTAAGGAAAGCATATTTCATCTGCGTGGTGCTTGCAAGAGAGGGAATTTTTATTTTGAAAAGCTTCTTCAGCTGTGAAGGGAGCAAGTGCGGACGACACACAGACATGCTACTGCAATAAGGCAGGACGCTGTAGCTGCCCTGAGATGTGATTTAAAATGCACAGGGCAGATGTGAGAAAAAGAGAGCAAAAAAATGGAGATCAGGAAAAAGAGAGCAGGCACTGAGCTTTGAGCCTCTCATCCTCCCAATTCCAGGTGTGCAGGGGCCAGCCCAGCCTGGGCACAGAGGGATCTTGGAGCACTGACTGCTGCTAATTCAGGGCAATCACCTCTTGCCATCAACAGCCAGGCATCTACTGATGAGGGCTGGCATGGCATCACCATCAAGGGATCAGGGCTCGCATGGCATTACCATTGAGGGATCTTATTTGCATCAGGGGATGCCCAGCATGAAAAAGCCACTTTATCTTTTTGCAAACATAACCAAATTTCACCTTGTACACTCGCAGAGGAAAAGCTGGAACTGTGGACTGAGTACAACGTGGCAGCTGCCATGACCTATACAAGCACCCTCCTAAACCAAATGTTTCATTCAGGGCTGCTCTGACCCTGGGTTTTCTTGCAGCTCTGGGGCTGCCTGGACTGATTCTCCTGTACTGAGCCGTGCAAGATCCCCCCTGGAAAGTTTCTGTCTCCTGCCATGGGCACACAGAGCTCCCTGCAAGACTTTGCTGGGGAAAGTAACGAGGCTGAATTCTGATGCATTTGAAAAGCAGAAAGGATTCCCTTCCCACCTCCCAGCCCCACCTCACCAAAGTCAAGGATCTACCTGATCAGAGGGTTCCTCTTCTCAAACTGACTGAAGAAACATCCCTGGCTTGGCACTCCCAGGGAGACCATCACACTGGAGCTGGAGGGTGACATAACCCCAGGAGACCCTGCCACAGAGACAGCTCCAAATGCCAGCAGAGCTGCAGACAGCTGCAGGACTGAGGAGGGAGAAAACAGGGCCCATTCTGTGCAACAAGCAGCATTTTAGGGAGAAAGTCAGGAGGATAGACTGAAAGAGCTGCTGTTCAAAGAGCTGCTAACATTTCCAGCTTGCCTTGAAGAATTTTGTCTATTTTTGTGCCGTGAGCTGAGCTCTGCTGATCTAAATCCAGATCAGCTCCGCTTCACAAACGCAGCAGCTCTGAATTCAGCCTGGTTTAGCTCTGGTCTTTTATCCTTGGGAAACATGGCTCGCTCTGAAGATGGGAGGAAGCACAATGCTATGAAAAGCACCAGGAATTCAGCCCTGGGAGCCAAAGAAGCAGGCACATGCTGCAGGGGGTGAGAGCCACGTGCAGCCAGCCGCAGTTATCCTGAGACACCGCGAGCAACGAGCTCAGCAGCCAGCCCGGCCATCCAAGGCAGCCAGGACATGGAAAGACCTCACAGAAATAAGGGCAACTCTCTCCCAGTGCTCCCAGGGGTGGGTTTGGCTTGCATGGTGCTAGAGGTTTGCCAATGACAATCTGCCACTAATAGCAAGATGCAGGATGTGCTGAAGACCTGGACCAGAAAAAGTTCTGCTTTGTGCCTCTGAGACCTCTCCAGCTTACAGCACCTGATCCTGTGTGCCCTTCTGCAGGGCTGCACTGGGCACTGGCAAGGTTTCAGAGCCGCACAAGCACCGAGCAAAGCCTGTGTGCAGCTGCAAAGAGCCTAGGGCACGTTGATCCTTGGTGCACACTCAGACCCTCCTCTAAAAACCCTCCATGGTTTTCACTGTGCACTGCTGTGGGGTGGAGAAATGCTGTTAAACAGAGAGGAGACACTGCCAGCAATTGTCTTCTGCAGGGGTCAGGGCAGACCTCAACACCCTCAGAGCTCTGTCCTGACATGTGCCAGGACATCCCTCTGGTGACTTGCTCCTGGTGGAGCTGCTGGCCTGCTTTCAAGTTCTCTGCTTTCAGCTGCAGGACCCCAAAGCAAGGCAGAGTGCTGCTCCATGGTGAAGTGTCTCCAGCATGCACTGGAAAACAGCATTCAGAATGCTCAAAAGGCACCTAAACCCAACTGCTGATGCAGGAGTGGCAGGAACAGGAAACATCTTCCACTGCTGCACAGCAGCTGTCCCTCAATGACTCTTCCAGGTACTGGCAGCTTCTCTGGCACACATAATCTGCCTGAAATTGTCTGCATTTATCACTTTTGCCATGGTGTTTGAGCACCTAGCAAGCTTTACCAGCTCTCTGCGATACAGAGAGCTGCTGCTGGCTGCTGGAGCAGGTGGGGAGCTGGTGTGGATGGCATGTGTGATGTGTGGATGGCATGTGTGAGTCCTGGGGATGGGAGATGTCCTCCTCAGCCCTCTCTGCCAGGCTGCACAAAGCTTGCTCCCCTTGCCTGCAGAGAATCTAGACTCTAGAGCATGAGCATCTGCCTTACCCTGGGGTAAACAGCAAAGATCAAGAGCTCGATTTCTGCTTTCTTTTAACCTAGATTAGATTTAAAAAAGCCTTTCAAAGCTCCCTTTTCAGCCTGCTTTTCTTAGCTGCAAGCAAAAGCCTGCAGGCACAGGAAAGACAGTAAGCAAACACCCCGAGGCACGCACAGCAGCCCTTGGGGGACACCATCAATGCCCCCAGCCTGATGGGTGACAGTGACCAAGCCTGCCCCTGCCTCTGCTGAGCGCGGCCGCCCCGAGCTGTGCCACCTCCAGTTCTGTGAGAAATCCTGCACGGCATCTGGCCACAGCTGTCTGGGCACACACACCCTGCCTGGCCTGCAGCAGCCAGCCCCGAGGAGACAGAGAGGAGAATTGCTGCCCCAAACACAAAACCTCGTGCCTGGATGCACAAGGGATGTCTCCAGCAAAGGGCAGGCACCACGGGCAGGGCACTGCAGTGACCCAGGATTTAGTTGTTGCATCTGCCTCTGGTTTCATCCCTGTCAAGTGGCATAAACAATCAAATCAGCATTAATAAGGGCATTTGGTGGAGGCTTTTAGGTTCTTATCTTGCTTTTAATGATTCATTCAGCTTCCCTCGGCTCTTGCAACCCAAGCCCTCTCCATTCTTCCTGATCAAAACCTGCCGGAAGCCACCCCAGCACAGGCTGGATAAATTAAAGGGACTTGGGCTGCGAGGACTAAAGGACTCATAAGGGGAGGATGAGCTCTCTGTAGAGGCACACAGAAATAAGCCACATTTGCTCGAGCTTATGATCCCTAATTAGCAGCTCCACGGCCGGGTAACCACCATACTGCTGCTGCCACACGTTCATCCAGGCTGCATTTCCTGATGGGATCATCCCTGGCAGCCCCCAGCCCTGTTCTGCCACTCTGCTCTGGCCCCATGGCCACATCAATGCTGTGCTGTGGAGGTGCCACCACGGAGGGGACAGGACACCAGAGAGGGGATATTTTTGCCCCACACTGCACCATTTTCATGTCCCATTTTCATGCCCCACACTTCTGTATCAAGCAGTCTGAGCAGCTCTCAGCCAGGGCAGAGAAAGCCTCCAGCACATCTCACATCCATCAGGCAGCTCTCCCTGCCCCTTGATGCTGATGTATGGTCTCCTTGTCCAGCTGCCAGAGGGACCCCTTAGATCAGATAGCTTTTATCTCAAAATAAGCCCTGGAAAAATAATACAGGCTTTATTTGTCATTCACTCTGGGAAAGTTTTGAGCTAATAAATAAAGTGAAGTTATTTTAAAGAGCAATAGCTTTCTTAAAAACTTCAGTTCAGGGCTCTGAGAGAAATAACAATACCTCTGGTGCCTAAATACCCATCAGCTCGGTTTCTGCAAAATTTGGTTTCTTTGGCTGCAAAGAGCAAAACTTTGCAAATGAATTTGCATCACACTCATGTAATTAGCAGTTAGCTCCCTGGTGGAAAATGATTCCCCCACACAATATTTGGGTGAATCACACCCAAGTGGGGTTTTTGTAACTAGTTTTGTGCATGTGCATGTGCACATTCATAAGCACAGAGGCACATCAGAAATCTTGGGCAAATTCTTCCCTTTGATCTGCTCTCCATTTCAGTGCAATTGAGGCCAGAGGCCTCAGCTCTTAAACCACAGGAGACTTCAAGTGTGAATGTTGGTATTAGCAACCCCCTGCCCCACTGGCACTGAAAGTCAGAGATGGGCTTCTGCTTCCTGGTGTCAGCCCAGGACTCCTGAGGACAGCTCAAGAATTCCTGCACAGTTTTGGGGAGCTATTCACAGTGCTTGAGTAAAGAGGTGAGAGTGTAACTCCCCCAGTGGAGTGCAGACATGTGAGAAGCACAGCACCATGCAGGACAAAACCCCTTTGCCCTAAGCTGGATTTTGGAGCCTCATTTTCACATTGATTAGAGCTTGTCTTCCTCTCCTGCCCCCAGCTCACATGTGGGACAAAAAGTTCTCAACTGTTTTTTCAGGGTACAGAGTGGCTTTGTGCAGTAACTGAATTAAATTTGACTGACTTTTGCCTAAACCTCATGCAGCGAGCTTGGGAGACACCCCTCCAGCAAAAACTGTATTTCTCCGTATTGTCCTTTTCCTGTGGTGGCAAACATGGCCTTTCATCACTTGCCCAGCTGGGTAGATTGGCAGGATGATGAAAAAATGAGAGACCCTCAGTAAATTCAGTCAGTGATGTTGGCCAAGTTTGATTGAGTCCCTCCTGCTGAGGACACTGACACAATCCAATCACTCAGTGGGGCATTACCACCATGTACATCCATGCCTGCATATGTATTTTCATAGAACAGTTCTGTGTTGGAAGATTATCTAATTCCAACAGCCCTGCCATGGGCAGGGATGCCACCGACTAGAGCATGTTTCCCAGGGCCACTTCCAACCTGGCCTCCAACAATTCCAGAGATGGGGCATCCACAACTTCTCTGGGCAACCTGTGCCAGTGTCTCACTCTGTTTATGAGGGCAGGTCATGGGAAGATGGGCTTCAAAGCCATTGAAACCCTTGGGTAGGTTCAGTTCCCAAATCAGCAAGAGAAAGAGCCTTAGGGCTTTGCCCTGATAGGGAAGGTTTATGTACGATTTGGGTCGAATCCAGGAGTCCTTAGTCACTTCTTAAAGGTATAGAAATCCCCCTGGCCTTGCAAAGCAGCAAGGCATCTGCACCCATGAAGGAAATGCAGGATGGGAGCCACAGGGGGGTTTTTCCCTCCTTTTCAGCCGGGGACAGGAGCTGTGGGAGCAGTGGAAAGCCACCTGCACCCAGTGGGGAAAGCAAACAAGGATGATCAGTTACGTGCAGAGCTGTCCCCGGGCTTCATTCGTGTACAGCCTGCACCAGCCCATCTCCTGCGTTATTTCATTACACAGCTCAACCAGAGCTGCTGACTTTAGGCCTCTGCTGGTATTTCTCCTTGCAAAGTTCATGGGGTAGAAAGTGTTGCTTTTTTGTTGGGACTGGTTTCCCCATCTGAAGGGAAATGAGCCTTCACTGAAAAGCAACAATTCTGAATTCTGCCCTCCCCTGTGCACATTGCAGTGCTGCTTGGGGATAAAAAAAGCTCAAGGATTGTTTTTATGTTCTCTTTCTCCTCTATACTGTTTAACATTGTTTCACAGAGACTCAATAACAGCGTGCATGATATGCTCCATTTCTCACAGCATGGTGAACCCAAATTTCATGTATCAGAGAGCCGCTCCCGTGCTGAATGAGACACCAGGCCTCACTAGAGTGGAACACTCCCCCCTCGAATTGTCACTGGGAAATTTGCCACAAAGGTGTTGGGATTCACATTCGCTGAACCTGAGAGAAGCAATGAGAGAAGCAGAGAAAAGAATGATCAAAACAGTTCTTCTTTCATTTGCTGCTCCTGTGTTATGCCAAAGGAGAATGCAATATGGAGATTGTTTACCCAAAGTAATGGGGTTTTGTTTTCTTGGCCTATCGGGGCCAGGTGTGTGCGTGTGTCGGGACTGTCGGCAGACAGTCACGAGATTCTGGGCAGTTGAGTTCTTGAACAGATTCAGTTTAGATGTAGTGTAATATAGTATAATAAAGTAATAATAATATAGAATAATAAAGTAATTAACTAGCCTTCTGATATCAATGGAGTCAGATGCATTATTCCTCCCGGACGCTGGGCAAAAATATCGACTTTTGCCCAATATATGCCCAAATACTGATACAAAGGGACTCAGTGAACATGAGGTTAGCTTAAATTTAAAATAATTTTTAAAAGCCCTTCATAAAATGAAGGAATCTGGCTCCTCTTAAGATGGGTCTAGATCTGAAAGGCTACAGCAAAAGCAAGCATGGCAGTAGCTCTCCTCATGCTCACCCAAGGGGATGCACCACTCATTTCAGGATGGAGAGGGGCCAGACAGCCTCGCTGCCTTATGTAAAACTTGTTCATGTTGTTCCTGGTCTCCTGAAGGATTCCCAAGGAAGCTGTCCATCCTCCTCTGCTGAGGGAGGCTGCCTGGATCCGCAGCAGTGATACCACTTCATGGCCCACCTGGAAAACACAGAGCCTGGCCCAGGTCCTGCATGGACCCTTCACTGGCTTCAGCAGGCTGTGGTGACTGACCCTCTGTAAGGAGCTGGCTGTATTGCTGGATGGGAATTAGATTTGATTACCTGCTGGCTTATGTGGGTTTCAGTGCACCAAGAGGGGCAGCTGCTGTGTGGGGTGAGTGGCCAGTGGCCATGGCTGTGCCTTGCTGGTTTGCTGGCAGAGCTAAGAAAAGGCCTTTGACGTTTTGTCTTCCTCTCCTGCCCCCAGCTCACGTGCGGCATAAAAAGTTTCCAACCTCTTTTTCAGGGTACAAAGTGGCTTTGTGCAGTAACTGAATTAAATCTGAAGAGAAAGTGAGCCATCAACCAGAGGTGTCTGGTGTCAGAGCAGGAAATTTGAGGATAAGCATCTAAGGGCACTCTGTGCGTATCTTGTGCGTAGTTCAGATGGCTTCAGCCTGGTCCAGCTCCCACGAAAGGACAGCAGTAAAAGCCACTGACAATGGCTAAGGGATCTGAGAGAGGCTGAGGCTTTGAAAATACCTCAGAAGTGGAAAACAAGGAGGAAGAATAAGTGGTCAGTTTTCAAAGGAATGAGCTCACCTGTGGGGTGCGTGGGAGGATGTACAGGGCTGCAGAAGGCCTTGAACAGGCTGAGAAAAATGTATGGATGTACACACATACAGAATTACAGAATCACAGAATAATGAGGTTGAAGAGACCTCTAAGATCATTGAGTCCAACCTGTGCCCTAGCACCTCAACTAGACTATAGCACCAAGTGCCACGTCCAGTCCTTTTTTAAACACATCCAGAGATGGTGATTCTACCACCTCCCTGGGAAGAGCATTCCAGTACTTTATTATTCTTTTGGTAGAAAACTTTTTCCTAATATCCAACCGATACCTTTCCTGACATAGCCTGAGACTGTGTCCTCTGGTTCTGTCAGTGCTGCCCGTGGAAGAGACCGACCCCACCTGAGGCTAACACACACGTGAATGCACATTCAACTCCAGCTTAGAGAGAATGTGAGAGCCTCCAAAGGCACCGAGGAGGACAAGGGAGTGGGAAGATGAAGTCTGAAGAAACTAATGCAGAGCAGCACACATACCAATGGCAAGAGACCCAAACTACTCCTACATGCCCTACATTGTAAATCAGCTGAAGCTGCTCCTGAAAACGACTTCCCAGCAGCCAGCCCGGCGAAGAACTCTGACATCATAAAAACAAAATACAACATTTTGCTGTGCAAACAGTAGATTGGAAAAAATAGTATCCAACCAGCACAATAACATTCAGTAAAGCAGCTGCAAGGGCACATATGAGGTTTCTGTTATTCCGCTTCAGAAAGGGAGAACATCAAGTAACAGGGTGACAACTGATAAAGGAGTGCAGAGATTTCCATACTAAGCCAGGCTGCTGCACACAGAGGATTTGTTTAGCTTAAAGATAAAGCAATATATAAAGGTCTGCCTGACACTTCTCATTTATTCTTCCTTGACACAAGAATAAATGATCTCGGTGAAATGAAAAAGCAACGTATTTCAAAGAAACAAAAGGGTTTTTATATTCTTACCTACAGTGCACCAAATTGTGGCACTGACACGTTGTTGAGATCAGGAAATTAGCATGATTAAAGACAGAATCAGATGTTTAGGAGGAAAATACATTTCATTTAAAAGAAAGTTTAGGAAAAAACCCATGCAAGCCCCTGTGCTTCTATGAGAAAATATTAACAAATATGCTTTCTCATTCAGTCCAGACCAAACAACTAGGAACAAAGAATTAGTCCAAAGATGCTGGAAGGTAGCCCCAAACCAGTGATTCTGGAAATGGTGAAGATCTCCCTCCACTTCTCTCTGTGTACTGAGCTGTGTGCATCAGAAAGGGAGATGATGATGGGCAGGGAGTCAGGGACACCACAGCCCAGCACCAGTGAGGCCACCAAAAGGTCCTTCAGCTCCCATGGCCACCTCAGGTCACCAAAAGATCCTTCAACTCCCATGGCCACCTCTCAATTTGGTTGTTCAAGGCCCCGATAAAGGCTGAAGAGCAGCTGAGGTCTGGAAAGCTCACCTGGCAAGTGTGGACCCAGAACAGTGGTTCTGGCAGGTTCTGCTCCTTTGGGAGAGTCTGACCTAACCTGCATGGCCAACAGCACAATAATAATGGGATCCTAAGGAATCCAGATGATTATTCTGAAACATATAACTGCATGCAGTAAGATGAACAAAAAAAAAAAAAATTTGCTGTGTCTGTAGAAAGCAAAAAGGGTTGAATTTACTGGGTAAGGGGAGTAATTTAACTCCCTTGTCTCTGAGCCATGCAGGACTCAGCAGAACCCAGGAGGAAGGTTTCCCCTGGCTATCAGTGGATAGGATTTCAATCATCAGCTGTTTTTATCCTACAGCAGCCTTGCTTCCCCATGCTCCCTCCCTGGCCTGACTCCTTTCAACCTTGCGCCTCACGGCTGAGTGCCTGGCTGGAAGAGAAGGGTATGGAAATGAAATCACTGCAAGATACAGAGGGCAAACAGGCAGCCCAGGGTGCAGCTCCAGAGGTCACATCCTCCTGTCCTTTCCTATGGGAAAGTGCTCTCTAGATCTGCTCACACCCTTCCCCAAGAGTTTCAGAGCCCAGAGCTGACCACCCAGCCACAAGCCTGAGATGTCTTTCTCCAGCTGGGCACCCTGGGCAGGGATGCTCTGCTGCAGGAACAAAAGGCTTTTTCCTCTCTTTATCTTTGCTGGCACCTTGATGGTGTCCCCCAGAGTCAGAAATGACTCTCTCTGAGAAAAGAGTGAGCAAAGAGGCTGCTCCTTATCAGTGGCAGGGTACAGAAAGGGACAAGATCTTCCCACAGTGGGCTCAGCTTTGTGGTGGGAATGGAACTGCAGCTCCTGGCAAGATCCACAAACCAAGCCCAACCAAACCACTCACTGTGGTAGGGGGATGCTTGCAGAGTGAAATAGCTTAATTGCTGATCCTTGTGTACCCTTGGACACGCTGATATTTTCTTCTTGCGCCATAGAAGCACTGACATCTTCCATGTGGAACAGCTCTGGGATGTGGAGAGGGAGGAGAAGCCACACAGGAACAATGTATTGACTCTGCCAAGGTCCTGCTCAGCACCTGGCTGGGGCACAGCACTGTCTGCTGGGGGCTCTGCCCATCTGGGCCCCTGAGAGTGCTCTCCAGCAGTGACTGCTTCTGGCTCAGGGCTTCCCAGCCACAGGAAAACATGGAGCTTTGCCTGGAACTGAGCAAGGGCAGCCAGGGCCTGGCATGGTGCTGCCTGAGCAAAAGCAGGGGTGCACAGAGGCCTGCTAGTCACTGGAACTGGTTACTGCTTCCCTTTCAGTGGTCCCACCAAGGAGAAGAAGGACCCTAATGCTGTTCCCAGACCTGCTCTGACCTTGGTGAGCCCAGTGGGCCATCACCTCTTGTCCTGTTTGCCACAGGGTGGTGAAGATGGGTGACATGTACAAGCCAGCCTTCTGGGACTGCTTGAGCACACAGGCCCACAGGAAATCTCCACTGCAGGTCTCCCCACAATCTCTACAAGGAGGCTGGAAAGGTAACACCCATCATTTTCTGCTGCTGCATTGCTCCCAAAGGCAGTATGGTCTACCAGAATGAGGAGATCTACGTTTGCCCAGGTTGTCTGCAAAGTGTTGGACTTGTTGGACTGTCTTCATCCTGTTTGCCAGCAGCAGGCTTAGACTGGCTTTCAGACAATGTCAGTTTGTGATTTTCTTCCAAAGGCATCACATGAAAAATGTTCAGAGGTGTTTAGCCCCAAACAGTGCTGCAGAGGGGCTGGGGGGTTTCCTTCTTGCTCCCCATGGGGTCTATCCCACCAAGGGGCAGGGGGAAAGTCTCCAAGTGCCTTCACTCCCCTTGCATTGTCCCTGTGAGACAGACAACTCTTTGGTATGGGAGCACACAAGAGGAATCATGTCTGGCCAAGACCCAGTTCCACCATGGCACTGGGGCCAGGAGAATGGATGCAATGGATGCATTAAATTTCCCTATGCAATTTAATGGAGTATTGGGAGCTCCCCTCATCCCTGGAGGATCCATGGAGAGAAACTGGACTTGGTTCATGGTAAAGGGAAACTCAGAGCTGGACCACCACCGAGACACAGCAAAGGCTGTGGGTTCTGCATGGGCAGAGAGGAGGTGCCCAGACACACATCCAAGGAGGTCAGCTGGGCAATCACACATCAGGGAATGGCCAGAGAAATCACTGCCACCAGTGGCTTCAGGGTTCTCCCCACCCCATAAAACCCTCTCAAAAAAGCAGGAAAAGGGGGTGGATGGCAGCAGCTGGTAGGAGGAAAGTGCCAACAGTGAGAGTCTAAGACTCATCTGGGATGTACAGAAATGCAGCTGGGCCTGTCTCTGGCACCTCCCCAGCAATTCCCCCAAAGCTGGGGATCAGACAGCTTTAACATAAGGAATCTTGATCCTTATAGAAGCTCCCACCCTACACCAGAGTCCTTTGGGAAATAAAACCAAGGATGAAGGCCACAGGAGCTGTGGCTTTGCATCACTAAGCACGTCAACACACATTGGACATGCTCTCCTGCAGTCCCAGCTACTATTTCTGTCCCTGGGTTTCCACAGCTTCTTCCAGAGATGCCAGTGTGGTATCCAATTAACTCATCAGTCACAGCTCCCCGAGCTTTGCTGGGTGCAGACTCTCAACCACATAAATAATAAATAGGAAAACTAACATCTTGCTTCTGTTCCTCTGCTCCTTTCAATTGCTAATCTGGAGCAGCCACCTTAGTGCATGCTCACACAAACACACACACACACACACACACACAGATGCACACAGAGACACCAAGTGCCTGCACTCCACTTTGATTAATTGTGCATTTGGTGACGAGTTCAGCTTGTGGCAAGGCTGTACACACGACTAGAAAACAAGGCTGGCTTTAATAGACCTAATTTTCATTAATCGTGTTGCCTCTCTCTGCCTCACTGCTGAAAGGAACTGAGGTTAATCAGAAAAAAGGAGTCTCTTTTGTAGAGCTGGTGGGAGGTTGCAACAGGGCTGCATTGGTTATTTTCCATACTCCCCTGAGGCTCATGTAGGAACAGACATTTAGTCCAAACTATATTACTTGGCTAACAAGATTTACAAGCAGTTTGAGATAATGCAATCATTTCCAAAATTAAGGAAGGGCATTCTCTAAAAAGTAAAGCTTGGGAGGAGGGGGCTGAGGGCTCATTTTCTCAAAATTTATTATCTGCAGCCTGGGTTTTGCACATGTGTGTGTGTGTGCTGCTTTCAGACTATGACGATTGAAATAAAGGCCAGCTCTATAGATTCAGAGCTAGCTTTGTGTGCAGCATCATTTTTCATCTTCATCCCAATTTTTTCCCCTACCTCTGCTTCCCATGGATTTTACACAAAAAAACAAACAACAGCACCTAAAAACCCAGAGTGCCCAGCCTTGTCTCATCACCCTGTGTGTGTTACCCCACACAGCCTTCACTTGCAAGGAGCAGCACAGGAGCAGAACATGCATCAATACCAACAGGAATGCTGAGCTAATGCAATAATGCTCTCCCAGATGGATGCCTGCTTTACAGTGTGCCATGTCCCCAGGGAGTCTGCCTGCTTCCTTATTCACCTGAAGCTGTGGAGTAATGTGGTTAGCTTTCCAAAATGATTGATGGTCCTTGGGCCACAGAAATCGGAGATGGAAAAGCCAAGTGCATCTTGCTGCTGTCCACCACCTCACCTGTGGATGCATCCATGCCCATACACACAAACTCCCTGCTGCCTGTGCAGGATCCCTCCCTATGGATGGATGAGTACATTGGGATTTTTATCACTCCAGAGGAAGGGTTCCCAGTCTGTCCCTGGAAGGCTGTGAGCTAACCATGCAGACGTCACCCACTTTACCGACAGTCCTTCCTTCCCAAATGACTAATTTTCTCTTGCTCCGTCTCCCTTGCTCAGCTCCAGCATCCTGCAGGGTTTCCTGCCAGTAAACAGTCTTGTCTTGGTTCCACCAGGCTCTGCACACAGATTTCTGCTGTTTCACCATAAGCAAATCCCTCAGGCTTTCTCTGCCCATGTCTGTGGTCTTCCTGGGCTGTGCACTGAACCATGCCCATGTAGGCAGCTGGGGTTTTAGTGCAGAAGGATGAGGAGATGTGGGTATTGTGGCTGAAAAGGCAGGATGGCCAAGGCAGAGGAACTCTAAGGACAGTGGAAGATGCACTGAGGTGTGACTGGAGCAGCAGAGGGAAGAGCAAAGGATCAAACCTTGCTCCCCCTCCAAAAAAGAATGGGGCACATTAGAAGCCCTGCATGGCTGTAAAGACAAACCACCTTCATGCACTTCATCTGCTAAGTTTCACGTGCACAGCAAGGTCTGGTAAGTGCACAGGATGTTTAATATTAAATGTACAATTCATTATTTACACCACAAAAAAAAAAAGAGCACACTGAGGAAGCTCTTCTGAGGCGAGCAACGTTCCGAGCCTGGCCCCAAAAAACGTCGCTGGCTCCTCCCAGCAAGGCCAAGGGGAACAAACTCTTTAGAAGTCTGGGAATGCATCCACCAGCAGCAGGGGTGTATGTAGGTCATGGTGATGCAGTGGAGCCTGGGGCTGGGGCCAGCACTGTGGCTGGGGCTCCTTCCCCAACCTCCTCCTGCCAGCCAGCTCTGCCCACACAATCACCAGTGCCCTCCATGCCATCCGTCCTCACCCAACCCATGGGGAAAATGTCCTGCCCTTGGTCTTTTCTGATTCCACAAGGTGAAGGCAGCAAGGGGGAAAATAAACAATTTCAGAAGAGGACTGTGATATCAACACAGAAAAGGGATGAGAGTGGCAGCACAGGGAGCTCAGCAATCCAGAGTGTGAGCTCAGAGGAACCCTGGACTCTGGGAAGGGAACAGGACTGTGAGGCTGCAGGGAGGGATTCTGGCTAGAGCTGGTGGGGAAAACTCCAGATCTCTTTGGAAATCCCTCTCATTTCCCACAGTAACAAAACAGAGCTGGGTTGCCAAACAAATACAGGCAAGTTAAAGCTAAACATACCTACCAAAGCCTTAGATCCAACCCCAGGCAGTGCTTCTTTAAAAGAAGAACGCATTTTTCTCTTAACTGGTTAATAGTTCAGACCCTGGCCAAATTTGTAGGAGCCTACAGAGAACCTGAGAGTCAGCTCACACTGTTAATGTCTGCCCATTATCCTTGTGCTGCTGCTGCAGGAAGCATAGATGGACCCTGCCTCCTGTGGCAGCTTTCTCTGGGGGCTGTACCTGGCTGCCCCAAATCCAGCCCTGCCATGCCCAAAACCACCCCATGGCTCAGGGCTAGGCAGGCAGGCTGCCCCCCTGGACCCCCCTATCTCTGAAAGTCCTGGCTGTTTTATTTTGGAAATATTGATAGCAGGAATCGTGTTCTGAAGCAGAGAGTGAGCTCCTGAATTATGCCACCAGCAAGGCTTGTCTCCAGCATGCCAGCAGGGTAGCTGGGACATAAACAATGTTTTCCACAGGGGTTCGTGTTGATGCATCCAGAGTACCTCATTGTCTGCCTCCCAGACTCAGGAGCAGTTTAGGAGACTTGACTTTTCAGAGAAAGCAGCTGTGGTATTTTCCTCTTGCACAGAGCAAGGGAAAAAAAAAATAAAAAAGGGAAGAAGTTTCCAGCAAGAGCCAGCAGCACACAGTATAAGAGAATTTCAGCTGATCCCTTTATTTCCACCACACTGTGATGAGCCAAAGTTGGACACTTTCATATCAGTGCTTCTCCCTTCCAGAGAGCTTCCACCAGAACCTTCTCCAGCATTCCAGTGCTTTCCATTCCTGCATAGACTTGTACTTGTTGATGAGGAAATGAAACTCAAAACCCCAGAAAATGTGTGTAAAATCCTATTGCACCCAAACTCCATGCAGATCAGACAGAGAACATGCCTCCTCAAGACCAGTGGCTGAGTGCTTAGCAGCAAAACACAACAGAGAGCTGGAGAAAGTTCCTTACCCAAATGCCACCATGCTGAATATTTGCAAGTGCTCCTGTTGGAAGCCCTCACCCTTCAGCTTCCATGCTGAATATTTGCAAGTGTACCTGTTGGAAGCCCTCACCCTTCAGCTTCCATGCTCAATATTTCCAAGTGTACCTGTTGGAACCCTCACCCTTCAGCTTCCAGGTTGCAGTGGATTGCACAGAGCACTTCCAAGCCACTCAGTTCCTCAGCAGGGCTGAGTGGCTCTGAGTCAGCAGAAGCTGCCTGAGACACTAAAGCTGCTCAGCGTTCAACGTGATGGAAGAAGTAGCAGGCAAAATCCTGTAACTCATCAGACAATGTAAGATATCATAAGTAATAAGCAGCAGTGGCAGTCTACAAAGTGGTTTATAAAGGGCTTGATGAGTAACTCAGCTGAGCCTCTGGATTACACACAAGAGGAATCATTTCATTTCTGTCATGCAGCAGCCCATCTGCAGTGTGCAAGGAACCATCCCTGCTTCTCACATCTCAAGGGCTTCAGATAAAAGGGTGAGAATCGCTGCCAAAGCCAGGAAACATGAGGCAAATTTTTCACTTGCTCCTGAAAGAGATGAGTGCCTCTGTATGCCAGATTTCTGTAATTGGGGAGCACTTGATGTGCACAGATGTGCAAAGCCTGACATGGACACACAACTGGGAAAAGTTCAAGAAGAGGGCCATGCTGGTTGATTGCTGCTCCCGAATTCAAAACCAGATTTGGCTAGAGCCACTGTCTTACATCCTACAAAACTGCACTGATTTCTGCCCTCTGCAATACTGCTGAAATTCAGGGGACAGAATACAGAATGCCTGCAAGGGGGACCCAGAGTGAAGCTGCACACTGTGAGGTGCAGGAGCTACAAGCACCCACTTCTCTGGTCCAATCACCACCTCCAGCATCAGCAGTCCTGCTTCCTCAGCAGAGCCTCCCTGGCTATCTGCCCAGGGGATCCTACTGCTTCAGCTCTCCTAATCTCCCTGAATTTTCCACCAGACTGTCTCCATTCTGCCTGCTCACAGAGGGTCCCTGAGTAACCTACTCTCTACTTTGAATTGCTTGAATAATTCAGAGACATGGAGAAGCCAGCAAAGAGCTTGCCTAATTCTCCTGAGAGATTTGAGTCAGCATCTTTGCATTTATCTGCAACAAGGAAGCCTCCTGCATGTGCAGCATGTGTGTTACATCCTAGGCACGTGCTTCCTTGCAGGTTTGCCTGAAAATGCACACAAGGCTGATGTGGCCAAAAGGCACTTGGCTCTTTGCAGAGCACTCAGACAGTCAGATTGATAGCGAGCATTCACCCAGGACTGACAGGACTTCAGCCCTGACACCTCTCTGAGACAGCGTGGGATGGAGTGGGCAGCTGAGCATGAGCCAGCTCATCCCCACGCTCCTTGTGAGTCCTGCTTGCTGTTACTGAGCTTCTGCTGGAGGGCAGGAAGGCTCTGCAGAAGGATCTGGACAGGCTGAGGGGTCAAGGCCAATGGTAGAAGGTTCAAAATCTCCTTCAGCACTACAGGCTGGGGGAAGAGTGGCTGCAAAACTGCCTGGCAGAAAAGGACCTGAGGGTGCTGGTTCACAGCAGCTGAACATGAGCCAGCAGTGTGCCCAGGTGGCCAGGACAGCCAATGGCAGCCTGGCCTGGATCAGGAATAGTGTGGCCAGCAGGGCAGGGATTCTTCCCCTGTGCTTGGCACTTGTAAGGCCTCACCTTGAGTGTCCAATCCTGGATCCCCCAATTCAGGACAGACACTGAGGACAATGGAGCTGCTGAAAGGTCTGGAGCACAAGTGCTGTGAGGAGCAGCTGAGGGAGCTGGGGGGGGAGTTTAGCTTGGAGAAAGGAGGCTCAGGGGAGACCTTATCACTTTCTACAAATCCCGGACAGGAGATTTGACCCAAGGTGAGGGTTGGCCTCTTCTCCCAGGCAGCTAGTGACAGGACAAGAGGAAATGGCCTCAAGATGTCAGATTGGACATCAGGAAGAATTTATTCACTGAAAGGGTGATCAGGCTGCCCAGGGAAGTGGTGGAGTCACCATCACTGGAAGTGTGAAGGTGGCACTCAGTGCTGTGGTTTAGCTGACATGGTGGTGTTTGGTCAAAGGCTGGACTTGATACCAGAGGTCTCTTTGGAAGAGAATGATGATACCAGGCGGTATCATTGAGTATCAGTGGTGTCATTGAGTATGATACCAGAGATAACATCTCTAGTATCATATCCAGTGATACCAGAGGTATCTGGGAAGAGGTCCCTTCCAATCTTAATGGTTCTGTGATTCTCAGCAACAATGCACTCCTGGGCTCTTGCCAGCGGAGTTGGGTTCATGCCAAATGGAAAGACATCAGGAGAAAACATCTTCAAAATGCTTCAGATCACTGCCTTGCACTTCAGCCCACTGTGCTGAGGGGGAGCCACCCCAGCCACCCTCCCTTCTGCATCCCTGTGTGCAGTGGCACCACTGCCACTGCCTGAGAAATGCCCTGGCTGGACTTTGGCACGGCTGGTGGGGGACCACTCAGGCATGGTGACAGTGGTCCTGGCTCACCCCAAGGACGGCCATTTCCTGAACTCATCCATCTCCCACAGCTTTCTGCTGCTTGGTGCAGCACAGACAGCACCCTCCAGCTCCCACAAGCTCCTCTGCCCCTGCTCAGGCTGCTGGCTGCAGATTCCAGCAGCAGCCCCAAATGCAGCTCTCCATCCTCTGACATTCCCAGGCAGCCCTGCTGTTCCAGCACCTCTTGCTCTGCCTGGTTTGGCACTACCAGAGCTGATTTTAAACCCTGGAGGGTTGGTTTTCACTGTGCCATAGAGCTGGGTGAGGCACAGTTGTGCAAGCCAGGCTGGCTGGGTGTGAGACCAGGAGCAAACCAGGCTGGCTTGGGGAGCAATCTGGTTTCCCAAAGCTTGGTGAGATAAGCACAGTCCAGCCTTCCCTCCTAATTCATAACCATGAAAAATCTGCGCTTTGCTGCCTTTGTCCATCTGCTCCAAAACAAAATCCACATCTCTGATGGCAAAAAACAGGGCAAGAACAGCTGCCCTTCACCCAAGAACACAAAAACTACCTAGGGAAGTGTGCAAACCCTGGTTTCTCCTGATCTACAGCTGGGGGATTGTCAGTAAGGAGATGGGAACAAGCCCCTTCTGGCTGAGAGACGGCTTCCAAGAGGCTGTGGTGAGGCAGAGTTTCTATTCTGAGCCACCATCTCATAAGGTCTCTAGCACACGGCTGCTTTCCCAGACCTTGCTTTAACTTCTCTGGAATGATGGGAGGGGAGGGGCAGCCACGGAGCCCTCCTTTCTGGGGGGCTGTTTTTGGCACCATGACAGCAGGCTTTCAGTTTCAAGGGGCACACAAATATGCCAGAGTGCTGTGGGCTTTGCTGTTAATCAGTTCAGTACACCTAATTCTGCAGCATCAAATGTGTCAGGCTTTCCAGTTCTCATTTCCTAATTTATTCTCCCAGGCTGAGATGGCTGATTTGTGCCTGTGCAGCTCCTCTACAAGGCAGATTCAGAGACTATCCCAGCTGGGTAGTAAACCAGGATAACAGTGCTTTACAGCAGAGGAATTAGCAAATGGAAAGGAAAGCAGAGCGAGGGAATGAGTGTGGATGAGAGCTGGCATGAGCCATCACATCTGCAGTGATTTATTTCCAATTTCACTTATGGAAACCTCCCTGGGTACAGACTGCCTTTCCCCACGTTGTCTTCATTATCACTCCACCTTGGGCTGGGTGATGTGGGCGTTTGATAGACTACCTGGAAGCCTTGTTTATTTCCCTGGTGTTACCCCGTGGTGGGATGAAACCTCTGCTTCAGAGAGCTGTGCCAGCCATGCCAGGCAAAGCCCTTGCTGTCCCCAGGGCAGGCCTGTGCTGCAGTGCCCTGAAGAACAACTGTGCCCCCCTTTGAGGCACACCCCAGTTCCTCACAAGCAGAGAGTCTGCACACCAGCCAGCACAGGATCTCTTGGTGTGGGAAGCAGAATCAAGCAGGGATTTCCCTGTCTCACACTGACAGAGACCACAAGCATCTCCCTTGCAGGTGGCAAGCTGCCGATGACTCCCAGACGTGCTGTGGCCTGGACCATGCTCAAGAAAGCATCTCATCACATTAACAGCATTATCACTTATCAATCAGCTTTTTTTCTCTCCTGCCTTCTTGGTCATCAAAGTGTTGAGAGCTGGTGTTGCTCCAAAGAATTGGGTTCCTTCTGCAAGAGGTTTGCACCCATGTCTTCTTCCCAAATTGCTTGTGTCCTCCATGTCCCCATGGGTTTGTGAGACCTAATCAGCCAGACCCAGCAGCACCTGCCATCCTGCATTTTGCACCCTGGACAGGACAAACTGCAGCAAAGCTAATAGAGGGCAGTGATTTCACAAGTGAAATGCTTCTTTGGAGCAATGGAAAAACACCTACTTCCCCTGTTAAACCAGGATTTGTCCATCTGCCTTCAGCTCTCGCACAAGGAATTATGGCTGCCTCATCGGCAGGATTTAGAGCTGCAGCCAGCTCAGGAAGATCACGAGGCTGTGTTTACTTCATGACAGATGTATGGCTTTATCACATCCTCTCCTTTGAACACATATCCCCTCCAGTACGTAGACCTAAGGTGTCTTCGGGCAGAACTCCGACAATACAAGAGAGAGAAGATCCTGGCTTTTTCCTGGCTTAAGCTCCCTGTCCAAGCACAGCAGGACTGGTGGTACCAGGCGTGCTGGAGAACGTGTTTCCTCACTTGTGCATGTACCATTTTGGGTCTAATTCATCCTGGCTGACAGCTACTAATTTGACAAGTACTTTAACCAGACATGTTTTTAGAGTGCTTCCCTTGCTCATGCGTGCTGGGCTACACGGTTGCACACTGTGATTGTGCATCTAAAATTATGGTAGCTGATAAACTGAAGGCAGAAAAGGCAGTTAGAGCTCAAGCAGAAGCCTGCCAAGTTTCTAATAAAATTCAAAACACAGCAATATTTAAGAGCATACACGAAGCCAGCGTTTGTCTGTGTTTCAGTCTGCCTTGAAATCCCCTGAGCAATCAGCCCACATGGAGGCAGCTTAAGGAATGGAAAAATCAGTCACTTCTATTTCTCATGTCTTTTTTAGTCTGCAAAGTACAATATGCAGTGGGAAAATAGGATCCAAACCACTTACTCTGCAACAAAAGCGATTTTGGTTGTTTTCAGCTTGAGAAAACCAATGATAGCACTTCCTAAGGCCAGTCATGTCAGAATTCCATATGGATGCCTGATCAATCACCTATCCTCAAATATGATGCTTCTTAGCAGAAACCCCAAGTCCCCAGATGATCCTTTAGTTCCATGGGCACTAAAGAAACTTGCTTACAAGTCTAAGTAACAAAAAAAAAAAAAAAAATCAATTCCTCCCACTATTACTACTGCAATTCTTAGCTATTTAGTGCCCCACTGCCAAGCACAGGTTTTTAGTCATTTCTTGTTAAATCTCCAGAAGGAAAGAGGCACTTGTGCTGCATCTGTGGTTGTGTCCTCCATCACCTACAGACCAGGTTTGGGAGATCTCAGCAGCCAAGGTTTCTGGTCCCCCCTAGTCCTACAGTGAAAACAGAGGAAACATCTCTCTGCTGCCAGAAATGCCCCTCAGAGGTCTTATCCAGGCCTAGATGGATAAGATGGATAGCTGGAGAAATCTTTATGAAAGCTTCCAATAAACAATGCCAATGGCCTTGGGTTGCAGGTGATATTTCCTGAGCTCTGACAATGTTAAGTTGCATGCTGGTGTTTGGCATAACCCCTTAAAATCACCAGCTTGTGCAATAAGATCATTTTTATAAATATCATAGGTGACATTTTAGCTGTTTGTTTTACCTACTGGAATTCCAGCTCGCATGGTATGAGTAGTGCTCCACAATGAGAAATACCTCTGTTTGTGAAAATTTTGGCTCTAAATTTCACATCTGAAGTATTAATTGCCCTTATGGTTGGAGCCTTTCCCAGTTTTCCTTTTGAATATAAGGGATCTCTGATCCTTAAACAAGGCAGCATGAATCACTACATTTGAGTGGAGGCCACTTGCAGCTCAGGCTTAAGGAAAATCACTTTATTTCCTCCAAATGTCCACAATTCTCATTAGAAGAATAATATTTACCATCAGACCTTCCCAAAAATGTCTTGCTAGAAGTTTTTTCCCCATTCAAAACTTATCTTGGAACTATTTTCTGAAAATGTCAAGCCCTCTCTATTCCTCAAACAAAATGTTTGAGTACCACATTTCCCCTGACTAATTTTTACAGTATTATGTTAGTGTTCTTTTTAATTCCTATTATTATTATTACTACTATACCTATTTCTCTGCCATCACTTTACATCCTCACTGTTGCTGAGTCCTAACCATTTCTCTGACTTTCAGCATTTCATTCATTTTTCAAAACTGTCAAAAACTGGAGGGGAAGAATGACTGTTGTCTTAATTATCTTTGCTAAACAGTTTTCTACTGAAATTATGAAATGCTACAAGTTACCATTGCTGTGGTTTTACTTTTCATTTGCCATATCAGAGATTTCTTCCCATAAACTCAGGGAATTCTGAGAATGATGGAGAGTAGAAAAAGACATATTTAAAGAAGAAAGTAAATGAAGAATTTCTTCCCAACCCCTCCCAGGGCCTTGACAGTCACATATGGTCCTATTTGAAAAGATTGAATAAGAGCCAGAAAAGAAAGAAAAGGCGATGATTCTAGGTTTTGGGCTGGTTTAGGGATTTTTTCTGGATTAATCCAGCATTTTCTTATTTCAATACTCTGAGGTTTTGTATTTTTTCAATTAAATTTCTTTTCTCCCTCTTCAATGAGAGACTATGCAATTCAAACTATGCAATAACTTTTCCTATTTAATATTTCACCAGCTCACCTGGCACTTTGCCTCCAAAAACAGGGCTCAGCACTGTTTATCTCTGGTTATGGGGATCACTGACTCCCCGCAGCCAAACCTGTGCTGTGCATTGTGTCTGAACACAGTTCTGGGATGGTTGTGAACAGCGAGCTGCCAGGCACAGGTGACTCATCCCCTGCCCTGGTGGCTGCCCAGGGGCACCCCAAGGCTGTGTCCTGGGGAAGGGCTGTCCCCAAGGGCTGTGTCAGGGCACCCCAAGGCTGTGTCCTGGGGAAGGGCTGTCCCCAAGGGCACTGCAGCCCCAGGAAGCCCAGCACAGGCAGTTTCCAGGTTACAAGGTATTTGTCTGCTGAGAGGGCACAAAGGCTCTGGGCCTTTATCAGCCTCAGTCAACACACACCATTAATAATCATTACTGCTGCACTGCATATTGCTTGGCACCCTCGGCCAGATTTAGCTCTGCTTTCTGCATCACAGCCCTACACATGCTCATTACCACACAGTTTACAAACAATGCAATTACTTGGGTGATTATTAAAGCTACAGATTATGGCAGAAAGGCTTTTTTTAATCTCTTGAACCATCAGAAAACCTCCGGGCACAAAAAACCCCACGGCCATAAACTGAAAACCAAACCTAACAATAAAGTGATTGTTACGGGGATTAAATTATTTTTCCCCCCATAACTGCTTGAGTGTTTACCTTTTTCCTGGTTACTGGTTATTAAGGATATCATATACTTGCCCTATCCATTCTGTCCCTGTATTCTGTGCTGAGAAGGGGAGCAGAGGAGTGTGAGCAGGTGGGTGCTGCTGAGCTGGGGAAAAGCAATTCAGGGCAAGTGACCAGCACAGACAGGGGCAGAGGGAATCACTGCCCCACAATTGCAAAGTTTCAGATATTTTCAGAGCACAACTAAGGCTGTCGGCTTTTAATTCTGAAGCATAACTCTTGGAATCCTTTAAACTGTCAGAATTAAGAGAAGAAAAAAAAAAAGCAAACCAAAACCTGGAATAAGGACAAAGCAAACAGAAATTAACATTCAGAGAACACTCCTGATACCTTTCGATTTCTCATTCTGGAGAGAAAGATAAATTCTAAAATCTTAAGCTCTCCTACTTGCAGCAAATCCTGCCTTTGCAGGGGAACACCATGGACCCACACTGTTTAGGACAATGACACCATGCTCCTGCTTCCCAGTATCCTGTTCATCCAGCCTGACCAGATGTGCCCTTGTTTGGGCCACCAAATCAGTGCTGATACATTTTTTGGAAAGCCTTGTGTCTCCCAGGTACACGGATCAGGACCTCCAAGCCATGAGCAGCTGCCCTGCACTTCCCTTGTAATGCACATCAAGGGACACAGAGTGACTGGGAGGCAGGGGCCAAGGAATATGAAAGATCTCAAGCAATTAAAAAAAAACCAAAAAAACCACCCAAAACAACAAAATAGCTGTGTCCCAAACCCATGAGGTTCCAGTCCAGTTTGAAATGCAGGGTGTGGAGCTGAAGGCAGCCTTTCAGCCCAGCGAATGCTAAAGCACATCAGAAACCCTGGGAAGGCCTGGTGGTTTCCCTCAGGAGACACCCGACTGAAGCCAGCAAGAGGAGCCTCTGAACAGGGCACAGCTGCTGTTCTCCCCCTCCCAGCAGACCCAGGTCCCACCTGTGGGCTGCTGAATTTCTGAGAGCTCACCCCAAAGGCCCTGGGCTGCCAGGGGAGCTGCTGCAATGCTGCAGGCTGCTCCCAGACCCCACTGCCTCCATTTCCCATCTGCAAGGGCAAGATTTGTGGGGGGTTTAGGTTTGTAGAAAGTCTGCAAAGCCCTGTGAATGGGATGGTGCTGGCATGGCGTTGGATGTGGAAGTGCTGCTCCATCACCTGAAGGAATAAGCTCCAGTGGGAGCTGGGAGGAGAGGTGACCCAGGCAAGCTGAAGGTGCTGGATGCCACAGGCAGCAGGGCAAAGATTTCCCCCACTGGCCTCAGACACCTATTTTTAAACTATTGCATATGTTTCCTTTCATTACCAGTCATACTCATTTGCTTTGAAGGGAGGTTACAAATAAGGAGAAAGCCCCTGGTTAATTGACTGGATGATTTATTGCATCCTCCCTCTCTTAGCAGCCACACAGGCTTAAAAGCTGCGTGAGGAATGGCTGCTCAGCTTTTGTTTGGGAATGAGCAGGGTGAAGGCTAACGTGGAGGAGATGGGAATGACCCCAGGCTCTGCCTGCCTGGTTTTTAACTGTAGACAGCTCTTTGGTGGGGAGGGGTCCCCAAAAAGGAGGCAGTCCCTGCACTGTGCTGCTCACAGGTCAAAATCTGTCACTCTGTTGGCAACGTGTCTGGCGTTTACTCTGCAGCATCAGAACTTGCCCTCACTTGGCACTTCTGAGAGATGTAAATACAGACAGGATAAGTAGACAGAGATTTTCTAAAATCTCATTTACAGGCACTTTTTCAATGCACAGAAGCACCCTTACTCTCTGCTAACCCAGAGGGCAATTTGTGATGTCCTTAAAGTCAGTTCCAGCAAGTAATTTAGCAAACAGCTTTCAGAAAGGCCAGAAAGCACCATGGAGAATTGGGCTTCCCTGGCAATGAGAGAGGGGGAGGAAAAAGGTAAAAAAAGTCTCGAGGAAAAAGGTAAAAAAAGTCTCAAGGAAAAGGAAAAAGAGTATAATGAGTAACATAATGGAATGGAGAAGGGACTAAAGAAGAGAAAGTGGAAACAAAGTTTAAAACAAGCTTAAAAAGCCATCCAGGGAACAGAAAATAAAACGAAACCCTGATCTCCAACAAGGTGCTCAAATGTCTTGGTTCTGGGTATGAACAGAGGAGCTTGGACAGAGAGGCCAGAGCAATGTTATTTGAAGCAGCTTGCTGGCTTTCCCTAGAGTTTAATAATAGCAACTGTATTTATACGACTAAAATGTTTTTGTTAAAAGGCTAAGTACTGGTATGTCATGCTAGTCACTTTAATTTAAAATAAATTCTAAAAGTTCTCACTGGAAAGGCTTGCAGCTAACTATAAATATATGCAATATGCTGATGGATTTTTTTTTTTAAAGCAAATTTATTCTTCTTCCGAGGCACTAAATTGCACAACTGTGCAGCATTTCTGTGGCACAAATTTCCAGGGGTCCCAGGAGTCAGGATTTCTAACTGATCTAGCTGCATTTTTGGTTTTTTTTTTAGCCCTACTGCATGTAGTGACAGCTCTGGCTGGTTTGATGTGGGTTTCTGATACATGAAGAGATTCAAAGAGATAGGTGAGAGGGAGAGATAAAGGGGAAAAATGAAAAAGGAAGAGTCCTGGGCAAGGTGACAGCACTTTTCATCCCTATTACTCTGAGCATTTGGATGACAAAAGTCCACATTTTACACTTCCTTCCATTGGGAACTCATTGCTGGTGGCCAACAGGGAGCAGAACCCAGGTGAATCCTTTGGCTGTCACAAAGTGAATTGTGCCAATCCCACCTCCTGTGCCCTGTGTGGCCACAGCAGCAGGCTGCCCTTGGCATTGGGCACTCCCATCTCCTTTGCAAGCCTCAGGATGCCCCTCAAGCCCCAGTTTCTGTAAACCAGCCCAGCCCTGGGCACCCTGCCAGCAAGGAGAAAGCAGCCAGGCAGGGTGAGGGCTGCAGAAGCAGTCCTGGTGAGCCCCTCAGCCAGCAGTCCAGCCCCAGTGAGCTCTCTGGTTCGTGGTGTCCATCCATCCATCCATCCATCCATCCATCCATCCATCCATCCATCCATCCATCCATCCTCCTGGGGCAGCCGGAGGACGCGCTCCATTCAGCAGCCTCTGCCAGCAGCAGTGCTTCCACTGCAGTTTGGTAAAGGATAATTATGGTGAATTCCTGAGAAGGGGCTGAAGTCAGCCTGCTACCAGATAGCAGGAAATATTTATAACAATCACTTCCAACTGCAGCCTTTCATCTGAAATCTAAACAGAAAGCTGAAATCCCAGGCCTGTAAGTTGATACCTTGGCTATATATGGTCAAAGAACTCCATGGGGGAGAAAAAGATGCAAAGTCCCCAGCACTCCTCACACACAGGGCTCCAAGAAGATCCATTAACCTCTGTAAAATTAGCAAGCCCGTTTCGTCAATTAGCTTTGAAGTATGATTGTCACGCTGTTGCATTAAGAGCTCTGCTCTAGCAGGGATGTCTCAGCATGTCACACTCACAGCCACGTGTACGGCAGGGAGCAGCATTCTCTGAGTGCTGAGACCTCGTGTGCCTGTGACAGCAGCTGGGAATTGAAAAGCAAAAGTTATGGGGTGACCCCCTGCTCTCCTGCAGGAAAGCACTGCCAGGCAGAGGCAGGGCGTTCTACAAGACACAGGAACAGAGGAATGGTTCTTTCTGGTATTCAGGCTGGCAAAAAATGAGAGCAAAACCAACTCCTGCATGAAAAGGGACCTAGAAAATCACAAGTCACTGAAATGCATTGCTTCAGACTTTACTAGTGTTTATGACTTATCCTTTCTGAAGGAGTTCTTCTGATAGCAAAAGTGCACATTTTACACTTTTTTTTTTTAAGAACTCCCACCACACCTCCTTCTGCAGCAGCAGGAAATGAACTGCAGAGCTTTACTCACATTGTGTCCCCCCTGGTGCAGAGCACAAGGTCCTTCTTTCCACCCTGGAGCATGGGTGGGATTGAGGCATTTCCTCATTGCCCTCCTCTGCTTTTACCTGAGCATTTGCTGACAGGGACAGGATGCCCAGAGAAGCTGTGGCTGCCCATCCCTGGGAGTGTTCAAGGCCTGGATGGGGCTCTGAGCTACCTGCTGTAGTGGAAGGAGACCCTGCCCACAGCAGGAGAGCAGGACTGAGGTGATCTTGAAGGTTCCTTCCAAGGTAAATCATTCTATGATTTTATGGTTCTATGATGTATGTTCAAAACCCGACAGGCCTGAAAAACAGCACTGCAGGCTTTTCTTACAGGAGGGAAGAACAGGTTCGTGGCCCCTGAAGAATCAACAGCTTTGACCCTGTGATTTTAAAAGCTTTTTCTTGCTGAGGCACTGCTGTTCAGCACAGAGATGGCACCGTGCTCAAAAGCAGGGAGCTGGCATTCCTGCTCTCAGCCTGCTGCATGAAGGCTTCTAACAGCTCACCCATGTTAATCTCAAACCAGTCAAGTGAGTTTGCCAACATGTCTAAGCCTTGAGCTGCAGCTCACAACACTTGGTCCTCATCAAGACATCAGCCTCTGCACTGGACATCTCATAGAGCATTCTGACAGGCATGTGCCCCTGGGGCAGCCTTTCCTTTTCATTGCAGCTGAATGCCTTCCCACTACTCGCAGCTGAATCTCAAGAACACAGCAGTGAACATCTCAATTAAAAAGCAGAGATTATAACCAAAAAGTCACGTTTCCTTTCTGAGATCTAACATACTGTCTCAACCTGCTTATTGTTATTAAGCAAACAGCAGCAATTCCATTTCTGCATATGTCCCTGCCATATGGGGTGTCAAAACCATGAGAACCACTTCTATTTCAATACCAACCTTCTTTGTTTCTCTTTCTGTAACTCACACTGCATCTCACAGGGTGTGATCATGAAACCACCAAACAACCAACCAAATTTTGGTCTGTCTCAGTGCCAAAGCAGCAGTAACACCAGCCAGCTGTGACACAGCAAAGGGTGAGTTCCCAGGGTGGAACAATGCCTGGACACAGAAAACCTCTTTGCAGTGAAGGCAAATAAAGATATGCAGGCTTGAGAAATACAGTTTGAAAGAGAACCCACCCCCAAGAGGGGGGTTGTGCTGGAAGTTATTATTTGTGCTAGTTTTTATTGTGTGGGCTGCATGAGAGGGCTCATCCAAGCAGTGCTGGTGCATTCCCACAGGAGCTGATCCTGCAGGCAGCACCAGGCTGGACGCACATGCACCACCGCACATCCCACTGCGGCCCGGGGCACCCGAGGGCACCGGGGTATCCTGATTTATATCCCAGGAAAACACAGCTCATTTGTTCATTTGTGGCCTCTGAGCACTGGGCCTGACACACAGACACCAGTCCTCTCTGCAGGGAGCCTGCAGGGCCAGGCCGGGAGCAGCGTTTCACCTATGTGGGGAGTCAGAGCACATTGTAAGGCAGGATGACCCATGGGCTGGAGCAGGGCATAAGCCTCCTAACCCTGGGATCATCACACAGAAGATGAGCAGAGGAAGCTGGAATGGCAGGACAGAGGGAAGAGCTTGAAATAGGGGCACTATGATGAAAGACAAGAGGTCTCTGTGGAAAGAAAGGGTTCTCCAGGCTCAGAGGAGGATTAGCTGTAGTGAGGAGAGACCGTGATGCCTGCTGCCTTATGTGAGAGCCCCTTT
The DNA here is from genome assembly GCF_047830755.1 of Zonotrichia albicollis. Taxonomy (NCBI): domain Eukaryota; kingdom Metazoa; phylum Chordata; class Aves; order Passeriformes; family Passerellidae; genus Zonotrichia; species Zonotrichia albicollis. The sequence continues at coordinate 23,944,407 of NC_133821.1, forward strand.
GCTGCCAACCCTCACTCCATGTGCCTCAGAAGCCTGGCCACCTCTGTCCCCCGTGCACACTGCTCCCTGCCTTGCGTGCCACAGCCCAACACGTGCTGCTCCAAACACTGCGCAGGGACAAATCTGAAAAGAAAGGCCCATCTGCCAGATATGCCCAAGCACCAGGCTGGAAAGGAAAAGGAGCTGTCCCCAAAAGAGCACAGTGATATTTGCATGCAGGCTCACTCTCCCCAGCTGCAGGAGCAGCCATCTCCACTCTTTCATGTGAATACGCGGCGTCCTCAGTAGAAATCTGGTACAAATATTTCTTGGATCTTCTCTCGACAATCTCAACAGATATAACCCAGGGGTTTAGCTACTGGGGAAAACTCTGCAGTCTTTTATACTCCTCTAGACTTCAGAGATGCACTGCCTTTGCAGCTGGGATTTTTGAGATTTCAGAAGAGCTCCTTTGCCGAAAGAGCGGCCGTGGAGCCTCCCGACAGGAGCAGTGGCCAGGGGATGAGCCCTCCTGCTCCCAGGCATTTTCAGCCCCAGCTGTGGCTCAGGTGCCTTCCCCCTACCAGGCTGCAGCCACCCTTACATCTCTTCGGGCAGAAAGGGGAATTATCCTCCCTTCACCTGGCAGGGGCTGCCCCCCAGGCCCCAGTGCCCACATCCCCAAGGCAAAGGCACACCGTGCACCCTGCCAGTACATTCCCCTTCCTCCTCTTGGCCCAGTCAGGGCTATTAACAGGATAATGAGAAGAAAGAAGTACAAGCCTGAAAAAAGCATCTCTGATGGGAGCATTTCAAAAGGCAGCCAGTTTCCAGAAGGCAAGAACTATTCTCCACGTCAATTATCTACAGAGATGCAAGAAACTGGATGACAATGAGAAATTAGATAATAAAAGCTCTGATTTAACTCATTAAATTATGGCTCCAGGTATGTGTAGTCCCAGTGCATGCCAAATTTTATTTATGCCTGCATTGCAACCACCACTGGAGAGCATTGCTACAAGGCACAGAGCGACTGAGGAAGAAATTGAAGGTAATTTTGTTCTGTAGCTCAAGAAATGTGAGCCATTTCCACTGTCACAGCACGCAAGCAAACCTCCACCTCCCTCTCAATGGAACCTGGAGCAATGTGACTGCACCCCCACAGCAGGACAATGGCCCAGGGCCCTCCCAGCATTGTAAATCTCTGCAGGTCACTCATCCTTAGTGTTGCAATGCAGGTTTCTGTCATCAGCCACTGAAGGAGGCAAAAAAGACATTTTCTTTCATACCAGGTGTTTACTCTAAAATACAAGCAAACAACACCTCTAAATCTACATGGTTTCTTCTCCTCCAGCTTTTTAAATGAAAAGCAGGCATGCTTCTGTGGAGTTTCCAATTTTCCTAACTCACTGAGGGGAGAAAATGCAGCAAGGTACTTGTGGGGAAAATCCTCAACCTAACATTTCCTCAGTTTCTGCTGTTGTAGGAATGACAACCAACAAACATATACAACCTCTGTCCCACAGGGAGGTAAGCCAAATTATCTTCAGAGGCCATCCCCAGCTGCTTTGGCATATGTAGCTATGTTGCATTTGCACTTTAGACAAATTTGAGATGAAGCCTTTCTCCACGGCCTTTTATACTATAAACTGATGGCCTCCATCTCAACTAAAACCAGCTGAGACATCCCACAGAACAATGAAGAAAACCCTGCTCAAATACTAAGGTCACCCAGGCTGCTTGGGCTCACCAGCAGGCAAAGAGGCCCTCAGAGGCCCACCTCACTCCCCCTGCAGCATGCCCACACCCCTGGGAGCATGGCCCCGAGGGAAGGGCTTCCCCTTGTGGTGCCTTCCAGCCTCCTCAGGGTTTAAACTCAGCCTGCTGGTGCCAGCTTTGTTACAGGTGTGACATAAACTGCTCTGTCCCAGATCCTGCTTTGCCTGCAGCAGATTCCCACCGCCCTGTTGCGTTAATGACACGCTGCTCTTTCTGTGCTGGCAGTCATTAGTGCAGTGGTGTTGGGGAGATAACTGCTGCCAAACCAAGGCCCCTGCTCACAATAGCTGGTGCAAAGAGAACATCATTTTACTTCATTTTTAATGACCCAAATGCAAGCCTAAAGCTACCAGCGTTCAAATGTTAGCTCAGCTCACCAGCTCTCCTCTAATTAGTCCATGAGCCTCAGCTCAGAAAGAAAGAAATGAATAAAACTTCTGCCACAAATCAAAGTGCCTGCACCCAGGCAGGGCTGGAGGGCAGGCACTGCTTCCCCATGGGGGTTGTAGGAGGCCACTGTCACGTTGATCCCCAGGTCCAAAACTGGCACAGGGCTCTGCCACTTCCACCTGCTCCTTTGCAGGATTTCCCACCACATAACTGGGGTGCTAGAGGCAAATCCTTACTTGCAAAGAGCTGTTGCACAAGCTGCCTGACAATCTATACCTTCCCAATGTATGGGCTTTCACAGAGAAGCTGAAGCGCTGAAGTGTTGTTGCTTCACCTTCTGTCGCAGTTGCTCTTAGCAGGGTTTCCCAAAACACTTGGCCTGAAATGTATCCCCCTGCTTCAGTTTCCCAAGTCAATGAAGGAGAGTTTGGGTCAAAGTGCAAAATGAATCTTCTGTGAAGGAAGAAATAACTAAAAAAAATAAATCTGACAATCTCAAACTTCAATTAATTTCTTTAGACTTCCAAATTGGTTTATTCAGGTTGCAGATTTCCCGAAAAGTAAATCTTCCTTCCCTAAATAATAACACTCACACAGATCATTACATTTTCCTTCACGTACAGGAAAGGTATTTTAAACCTCTGCTCTAGCTGGGAGGGAAGAGATTAACACAATATTAAAAATGGAGCTCTTCATCTTATCCTTTTTCCTTCCTCTCTCACATGCACTGCGTTGGCACCAAAACGCTGATGAATAGCAGGAAAATTCAGATCAATTTAGTTCTTCCTTTCCCAGACAAGTGATTTTTCTTGGCAAGGCTAGAAGTACTCTCTTTTCCTCATTGCTTTTACCTTTGATGCCTAGTGCCAAGCCAGGGTTCTTCCTGCAAACACACTGAACATGACACTTGACAGCTTTTTCAAAGTACCTGTTGCCAACGTGAGCAGCACAACCTTGCCCTAAGGTTTGATGGGACAGGGGGTTCTGAGGGGAGCCAAGCACTTTGCAGCTCTCAAGTGCTCAGCAGCAGCTAAGAGGAGGCATTCATAAAAACCATTGTGATTTTGGCTCTCTTTCACTATTTCCTTCCACTCCTTTTCCAATTATTCATATTCTGCCTTAGCCCACCTCATCCCCCCAGCTGCCTTTCCCTGGTTATCCTTTCACCCATCCAACTGCTGAGGCATGGGCAGGTGCAGCCCTCAGGTACTCATGCACCTCGAGGTATTTGCATCCCTTTTGGAGGTGGCTGCAGCTGCTGCCTGAGCCCATCCACTCCCACCAGAGGAAAACAATGGTGTGGATTAGCTGGCTGAGCTGTGCAATAGCTGCAGGTGACAAATGAACTGTGCCCGTGAGGCAGAGCACTGGCTGAGCAGTGCCACACTCCCTCTGATATATAGGATTTATAGGATTAAGTGCCTGTTTTTCAAGCCCTGAGAGTGTGGCTGTGTTTTCAGAAGGCCTCTGGTTTATACCATGTGTGTGGTTAAGCAGGTTGCTGTGGCTCTCCCTTGTCGCTGATGCTGACTCTGCTTTTTCTCCATTTCACACCAGAAACCCCAGCACAGTATCAGCGTGCCTGGCCCTGAGATTACAGTGATTGGGGGAGGAAATCAGTCCCTCTTGTGCCCCACAACCACAGAAAGAGAAGTTATTCTCAATGTGAGCTAGCCCTGTGCCCATGCCCACAAAGGCAATGGGCATCTCCTCTCCCAGGCTTCCTCCCAGCACTGCCAAGCCTCTGGCCCTGCTCACAGCTGGCAGCTAACAGCTTCCCAGCATCTCCCCTCAAAATGCACTCCTTCAGCAGGGTAATGAGCTCACCAGGTTGAGTCTTTTACCGACTCCCCACAAATCACTGAAGGGACAGACTGCTGCTTTGCTTCATTAGCAAGTGTTTTGTGGAAATCTGTTTGTGTATTTGCAAGACACCAACATGCTCATTCATACTAATGCAGAAATGCTCGAACTGAGAAGCAACTTAAGCCTTCCACCTTTCCTTCCAGCTCTAGAGGACTGGCAACACAGAGCAATTCCTCCCCCAAAGCATGGCAGCTTCTTCCCTGGCACACCAAGGACCAGACAGGGCACACTACATATTAGTCAGCATTTTTCTTATGACCACAGCTCTTGGAGCCTGGGATTCAACAACAAATTCAATTTTCACCTAAAACACAAAGAGTGAAGGATGCCCTGAGGTTTTTAGCTCCTGGCACAGCAGAGGAAAACATCACCAGAAAGGCTCAGACAAATAAAATGAGCCTCAATGGCACAGGCATCACTTTTGGGTCTTGTAACATTTTAAGCAGCTGTATCACCAGGGATGGAGGCTGTTTGTGACAACATCACAGATGTGACTCATGGGCTTTGCACATTGAAAGGAGCAAGGCTCTTCACGGGCAGAATGTGAGGGCAAAGGCCAGGCAAGAGATTGCTAAGGAATCTCTGCTGTCTGACCATTCAGGAGCCACTCTGGGAGTCACAGGTGCACCACCCAAGGCTTCCCCTGCTGGGACCAAAGCCCCTTGGCAGCAGGAGGCTCCAGTGAACCCAGCTTGGCTCCCACCTCACCCCACTCACACAGTCAGATTCTCTCACTGTCTCAGTCCCAGGTTTCCTGCACATGTCTGGTTCTTTTCATTTAATGGAGGTGCAGTCACACAGCAACAGCCTGAGCTGATGCCTCCAGGGTCAGTGAAGGGATCCCTGGGCTTGTGCACCCTTACAGTCTGTGCCCCCATTCCCCTCTTGCTCTCTATGCTCCTTACACTTGATATCTCTTTGGGGTCTCCTGCTTGTTTATTTGGGTTCTGTAGAGTCTCCAGGGGACTAGCCAGCCCCAGGCAGTGCTGCAGGTCCCTGTCCCCTCTGTCAGACACAGGGTTGGTGCCAGGTCACAGCCCTTTGCCTGAAGCTCTAGTTCTTTCCCCCACCCCGGGCACAACCTGCAGCTCCCACTGCAGCTGCACAACAAGAGACCTGCCCTAGGTGTGCTCCTCAACAAGAACAGGCGTCAAGGATGCAGGAAAAGGAGCCCTAGGCTTTCACCCGTGCTTTTCAAAGCTGCTGCCTTCAGAAGGGGTCAGCCCTCTGGCACTTTGTATTTACAAATTAAAACAGGAACCACTTCCTTCAGCAGCCAAGGCTGAACTAAAAGCCTTCCTTAAGGGTTTGAAGTTGCTGAGGAAGAGGAATTTTGGATAACTTGAGGCTGGTTCTGCAGTTCTAATCTGTCAGATGACATGAATCCATCCAAGCTTTCCCTCGTCGTGATTCTGCATTAACACCCAGCAGCAGCCATGGGATGAGAGCTGCTGCTGCAGTCATGGAGCTTTTAGCTGGCTCAGCTGCCTCAGCTGACAGGGAATGTTTGGGCACAAGGCAGGGAAACCACTCTGCAGGGAGAGCAAACTGCCCTACTGGCTTGAAGTGGACAGGTGAAAGGATCAGAAGTCAGGGACTGTATATAGGATGCAGCAAAGGAGCAGCAAACTGGCTGCTTTAGTGGCTAGGACAAACTCGTAGGAAAATAACCTAGATAACTTTGCAGGATTTGTGGAGCAAAGGGGAACATTGGCATGGTGCTCCCTGGAGATTCTAGGATACCCCTGGCTGGCAGGCACAGGGGCAGGAGATTTTTCTCCTGCACAATGGGAGAAAAGGGCACAAAGGTTGTTTCTCAGACCAGGTATTTACAACCCTCTCTGACTTCCCCTACATTCTCAGGTTTGCCTTTCCTTGTGTAAGTGCCTGCAATGGCCTTGCTCAGCTGCATGTAAGAGCAGAGCAATCCAATGGCCTTGCTCAGCTGCATGTAAGAGCAGAGCAATCTCCCTTTCTGTTCCCAAGAACTGGGTTCACATTATCTGCTCTAGGAGAGGGAGGACGTCGTGCAGCAATAAGGAGATGGTGGTCCAAGGGAATTTTCCTAGCTCTTCTCTTCAGGTGTGTTTCCCAGGTAAAGTCTGATAAGCACAGCCCCTAGCCTACCTCTGCCTTCAGATCTGTTCAGTAGCACCTCTGGGAGGGCTTTCCAGGACTGCCAGCTCTCAGGGGGCTGAGATACGGTGTTTTAATTGTATATAATTAAATACTGCTCCCTTATCTAGATTTCAAAGTTTACTGTTGGGGTTTCAGTGCCAATGCTCTCTTCTCCTCTAATTAGCTTCCTTAATGTGTGCAGCCTTGCTGCTTCCCCCACGGGGACAGGGCTCTCCTGCAGGGAACCTTGGATTGCATCTAATTATTAGCAAAGGAGACAGACAGCGGCACTGCCCCTGCCCCAGGTGTCCCTTGAGAGCAAGGGACACAGAATGGGTGGCCACAGGGAAGCTGTGCCACGTGTGCACGTGGTCTTTCTGCTCCATCTGTAGGTGGCTTTGCATGTTAGCCCATCACAGGTTCCTGGCAGAAGACCCTGCAGGACAAGGGGCCACTTGACTGAAGTGCAGTTCACATGAGGAGCATTTTTGCCTGGCTAGCACATAGCAAGAGGAGAGGAGGAGTTCCCAAGGCCTCATCTGACCCAAGGTGCATTGAAAGAGACAAAACACCTGACACCTTCAGTCAGTTTTTGGGCAGTGCCTTCTAAGCTGTCTTCTGCTGTTGACAGAGGCCACCCACTCCCCCAGGAGGAAGTCACGAGGATGGTTACCCTCAGCTTGAACATCTTCAGGATACATCACCTGTCTCATTCATTGCAAGAGCACAGTGTTCTGAGCTCAGATTTGGCTGCCAGGTCATAATGGCACCTCCTGACTTGGTTGTTCCCCTCCCACTTGAATTTGTCTTTATGGCTCTTCTTACACAAGCACTTTACAGTGTTTTGCTTCTGTTCAGGCCAATTCACATCTCTGTAAAGCCCCATCCTACCTCTGATAACACTTTCAGACTATTCTATCTGCAAGCTAAACCACCAGTTTTCTCTTTCCCATGCCCAACAAGCTCCATTTCCACACAAGCACCTACTGAACACCTTTTCACCCCCATCCAGTGACACATTTCTCTTTCCAGACAGATTAGCCCCCTTCACCCCAGTGGCCCATTTAGCCAGGGCTTGCTTATGACAGTGCTAAACAAGACAACATTAAAAGCCCTTCTGAAGCTCAGTGATATGACAACACTGCTTCTCCTTTACCCAAAAGGCTGGCATAAAAGGAAATTAGGTTGGCTTGATAAGATTTGTTCTTGACAAATATATGCTGGCTGTTATTCATCTCCTTGTTATCTTTGAGGTACTTACAAATAACGTGTTGATTTATTCTAGGCTCTTTTAGGTACAAAAGCAGACCTAATCTGGCTCAGCTGCTTTTGAAGGCAGCTTCTGAGCTTGCCTGCACATGTCACCTATTGGCCAGGAAACCTTCCAGAGGGACTGCTAAGAGCCCCCCAAGCACTCCCCTTACAGCACAAGGCCAGATTTCTGTGTGTCTCCTGTTCTGGGGACAGGCAGGCGGTGTCATCTCTGTCCTACACCTCAGGCCTCATGATCACAGACATCACTGAGGGACCTGCTTCTTAGCAGAAGCTGTTGCTCAGCTCCCTTCCCCTTTTCCCTCTGCATTGCTAAGGCATGAATGTCCAGAATATCTCCTTCCCATCTAATTCTTGTCCAGTTCATGCTCTGCCTGATTCTGACCCAACCCTCCCACACTTCTCTGTTACAATCCTCCCTACTAGACTGACCCATTTTCAGATTTTTGTACGAGTGTTTCTGAGTTCCAGGTCACCAGAGAGCTCATGAGTCGGGTAAATCTCCTGCTACACTTCCCTCCTTATTCCCAGGGTGATATGTGCCTGGGGCATTGATACTGACTATGTTTACATTATTTTTGTCCTGTGTATGGGTGATATCTTATTCCCCTAGGTCCTGTCACATACCCAGTCACTAAGAAGAAAGATAAATTTCAATAACTGAAGTGTGAATGGAAATCTACTGAACCAAGCGAGCACTTGGCTCCTGTGCAGGTAAAACCTGCTCCCTACCTGCCTGAGCCAAAGTAACAGGTTTTGTTTCAGATCAATCCTCCTCTTCTCAATGAAACCAGGGCGTCTCTCCCCTGCTCTCTGCAGCTCAATTCATTCCAGACTCCCTGCAGAACTGGCTTTTTTCCTGCCTTACCTGCTGTGACAGGGCTGTGAATTTCAGTGAGGGCTGTGCAGCGTGAGCATGGCGGCACTGCCGAGGGCCGAGTGCGGCTGTGGCCGAGGACAGACACACAGATCCTGGGAGCACCGTGTCCACAGGCTCCAGACAGGAGTGCTGCCTGCCCTGCTCCTAAGGCATGCCAGGAGAACTCATCTGCTGCCTGCCCTGATCCAAAGGCGTGCCAGAATAAGGCATCTGTCACAAGGCTGCTGCTCAGGATGCACGGGGGAGGTTCTGGGGCAGAGGTGGCACGGCCACGGCCACATGAGCAGTACAGAGATGGGAGGGCAAGCACCAGGGAGAGAGCCAGGCAGGGGGGATGCTGAGAGCCTGCTTGGCAGTTTTGGGGGCTGCTGAGTGCTCATGGATCCATAGATTTCTACTCCAAATTGTTTGCAAAAACCCACGTGTAGCTATTTTGCTCTTTAGGATCACGTGTACTGACAATTTAAACCGGGAGCACGCAAGCACATCTCAAAATGGGTTTCTTACTAGGAAGCAAGCAACCAAGTTTGGAAAAGAACTCTGAGCAAATCAATCCCTTTTTGTCTTCATGTCCTTCTTATGTCCCAGCCAGCGAGACAACAGCTTTGCCACCTGGTGACAGTGCATCTGGCCCTTGGGACAAGGGTCTCCTGCAGGGTGTGCTGGGCTTGTGGCTGAATTAGAGCCATATTGCATGGCCCCAAAATAGCACAGTGTGTGACCAGCACACATCAGTGTTTTAATGGGAGCAAATAACCAGAGGATCCACTCAAGCCCTCAAAAGAAGGTTCCTGATAACAATGCCATAGAATTCAAACCATTCCTTGAAAAACTCCAAAGGTAGTGTCTCTGCACTGGACTCCACTCAGTTGTGCCCCATCCCTGCCCCCAGCCATCTGCACCTCAGGGGACCTTTCCCCGGAAAGGACTTTGCTCTGGGGGGGCAGGCATGTCATCAGTTCCATGTCTCTCCTTCCAGCACCCAGCTGACAGGGATCCAGCCATGCCCCTCGTTCGTTGCTATTGCTCTGTTTCTCACTGCCAGACACATTTGATTGTTACTTTGATTGTGTAGGAAGCAGTCCAGACATTATGGAAATGGAACCATATAGGGACTGGGCAGAGGAGGCTCATGCTGGTCACCCTCTTACTTACACGGCAGTGGGAATATTTTCTCTCTTACACTAAGATATTTTTAAAACAGAGAATGCTGTTACTGTTTGTTGTCACCCAGGATCCAGCATTGCCATTCTTGGAAACCAGCACAGTGCTTCTAATGTCATTGTCAGAAACTTTATTAGTAGAGTTTTTGATATCTCCCAAGATGTCCTCAGGCTAAGTGGCATTTATGACTTGGAGAGGACTGACCCTAACTCCAGCCATGCTCAGGACTGCAAAGAGGAACACATACCCCATAGTACCAGTGCAGAGAGACCATGCATACACCATGGCAAACACTGTGGCTGTGAGAGGCTGCTAACCAAAGCTCCTCATCCAAGAGTACTGGGAAACACAGGTGGGTCAGCAAGACCAGACTGTGAAGGTTAAGCTAAAACAGTTTCCCTGTGGTGCTGGAGAACAGGGGAAGGAGCAGAGACAAGGGACAGGATAGATGACTTTCCCCTTGCATGGCAGTGGTGTGTATGTCCTTGCTAGTGGACACATGATTTTGTCCCTGGTGTGAGCAGAGCCAGTGGAGACATGCAGAAACCAGCACCAGACATGGAAGACTGCATCTGACAAGGGCAGGGCAGCATCACATCCCCCTGAGAGCAGAGAGCTAGCTGATCATGCTCACTTGCCTGCAGCATGAGGGATGCTGCCTCCCAGCTCAGCCTCTCCTTCTGAGGAGGGGCTGCTTCTGACTCACTCTGCCAGGTCCAGCTTTTCCTCTCTGGCTTTGGATGGCAGCAGATGTTTCTCTGCCCATCTGTACAGATGCTTGGATGCTGGCCGTGGTCAGCTGTCTGCCTTTTGTCCTGTCACTCTCATTCTGAGCCCACGGATTCAGCCCTGCTGCTGGAAGAATACCGAGTGCCATCCTCTGAGTTCAAACCCAAGGGCAAAGTGTCAAAGGAGAGAAGTCTACTCCCAAGGCAAATGTCCAACTTGAACTCCAGTTCCATTGGGATCCTGTGCAACAATGAATTACCTCTCCCTGCTCAAGGGCTTGCCACAGCCATGGATTTTGTGTGCACAGCTGGGAGAGGGATAGATGCCTGTTCTCTTGTAAAAACCTCCTGGTGCCAATGCTGCTCCCAACAGTGCTCAAGCACAGGCCAGGGAGAGAAGGGGCTGCAAAAAGGAATAGGACTCCTCCTACCTCCTATTCTTGTCTCCCTATCAGGGAGCTGTGGAGCAGTGCTTCACTCTGAGAGAACTTCCCTGCGCCAACAAGCTTTGCTAGGGCTGTTGTTTCAACTTCTTAAAACAAGACTAGATCCTGCATTTTGTGAATCACTACAATGCATTTAATAGGTAGCCTTTTCATAAGGGAGCGTAGCGGATGTGTGCACAGGCCCTGATGAAGCTAATAACTACCTCTCAATGGCTTTCAGGGAGTTATTACATATTTAAGATCCAAGCTCCCTTAATCAACCACAGAGATGCAGCTGGCAGCAGTAAATTGCCAACAACAGTTCATTACAAATAAGGAAACATTGGTTTTTCAAGGACAAAAACTGTGTCAGTTCCTCAGCTAACTCCTGTCCTCACCCTTCTCCCCCCGCCACTCACCCCCAGTGATGTGCTGGCACAACTTGCTTTGTCCAATAACACGACTTCACTGCCTAATCCCCTCCACAGGGGACATCATGCAAGCAAGTTCCTGGATTTCCTGACTTATTTGGGCAAACAGCACAGTCTGCATCCCGTGTTCTGTACCCTCCCTGAGGGAGTCAGGGGCAGGACTTGTCCCACACCACCATGAGTGGCACAGGAGTGCCCACACTGGCTTCACTCTGGCAAGCGAATGAAGTCATGGGACACTCTGAGACACAGCTGTGAGTTTGTCCTTCAGGGGCTTGAGACCTAACCTGGCACTTGGGAATAAGTTTTTCAGCACCTGCCATGTCCTGGGCACAGCACAGAGGGGAAGGTCTGTGGACATCCCGTGGCTTTATTCCCTGGCCGTCTCCTAACAGAGACATGGTTGACCATGCAGCTGATGCAGGAGCACAGCACCTTAAGAGAGATGCCCATGACTGGGAGATATTAAGGCTACTATTTTAAGAGTGTTCAGGAAAGACTAAACATTGTTTGAATGAAGAGGAAAAAAAGAAAAGACAGCTGACCCTGTTAGAGCTGTATCTTCCCATATGAAGAGGCAACAACCAGCTTTTGGCCTTCAGGAACCAAAGAAATTACACATTTCAGGCCCAGAGAACTTCTCTCCTCAAAAGGGAAGCAGGCCCCATCCATGCCCCAGCATGGTGCAACAAACCTGCTCAGACTCCTACTGTGGGCCTTGGCCAGGGCCAGCTGCCATAAGAGAGATATGTACTGGATGGGCCAGGAATAGTGGGTGCTTCTGCCAAGGATCCAAGCTGGCCATATCTGTACTGCCTACAAATCCCCCTGGACCAAGGATCCAAGCCCTAGATCCAGCTGGCCATATCTGTACCGCCTGCAAATCCCACTGGACCAAGGATCCAAGGCCTAGATCCAGCTGGCCATATCTGTACTGCCTACAAATCCCCCTGGACCAAGGATCCAAGGCCTAGATCCATCTGGCCATATCTATACAGCCTGCAAATCCCCACTAGGCCAGGCAAGACTTCCAGTGGTGAGGGGAGAATACTCTGCAAAGCCCATGCTGGGCCCTGGAAGGAGGCCAAGCAAGAGTTTAATCTTTGTTTGGTCTCCTTTGATACCTCACAGTGTGCTGCCAGACATTAACCCTGTGCAGGCTGGGGCTGTGGAGTCAGGGGGTGCACACTGGCCCAGAGGAACAGAGTGGGACCACAGAGAGGAAGAGAATGTGCTCAGCAGTGAAACCTGAAAAATTGAATGTTTCTTTGCTTCCCTTCCAGCCTGGTTTACAGCATTCTCTCTGCCACATCAGAAGAGATCCTGCTCTTCAACTGCATCCAATTGCAAGACTGCTCATCCTGGAGGCTTTACTTTTTTCCTCTGAAGCTGCAGGCTACAGATGAAAAACTGATATAGCGGGGTTCCAGGGCTGAGTCAGGATATTATTTTTGCTGTTTCTTTAGAAATACCTGACCCAACTTCTTTTTGGGGAAGAAAATAAAAGGGGCACTTAAAAAAACAGTACCACTTGGTTCCCCTCCTGCCACCATCTCTATTTAGTGACATTGACATTTTTAAAGGGCTCTTGGGAAGGAGCCTATGTGGTTTCTGAGGACACTTTCCCAAAAAAAAAAAAACCATCAGAGAATGTAGCTGATGGTTTGTGTCTCTTTTAGTATTCAGCTCCTAAATTTATGCTTCCAGAGAAATGCCAAAACTGACTTGGACAAGTAAAATTCAGTGGGCAAAGAGTGTCATTTCCTAAATCTGCAGCAGGCATGTTTTATGGAAACAACTATACTGCATATTATGAACAGCAAGACCATTTGACATAAGATTTTCCAAGCATTTACAGGTGTGACTGCATAGGTGAAATATGAGTTCAATTGGTTGTCCATATGTACCATCTTCCTCGCTGATATTAATGCAGTAAAATCTTTTCTTTTGGGGTGTGTGTGCAGACATCTGGAGTGCAGATTGTAACAGATCTCTAGTTGCAATGTTATCCCTAGAAAAGCTGTGCTTTTTGAACATGAAAGAACACGCTGTTTTCAAAGGGCTTTGCAGTCACATCTGGAAGAAGTGCTCCTCCTGATGACGAGACAGAAAGGAGAAGAGCTGATGTGATATCAGCTGAGGGAAAGCTTGCTTCTCCTCTAATATAGGAAGCTGGACTTCTTTTGAATTATTTAGCATTCAGTCAGCAGATAAAAATACACTGCCTGGATGAACCAGTGACCTCTTCTATGATCACAATAGCTGTAGTAGCTGGGGGACAGGAAGGGCTACAAGTGCACATCTTCTCCATGTTCTCCTGCAGAAAGCTTCCATCATTGATGGAGATGCAAGACAAGGCTAGAACCATCTTGTTGAGGCTGGGCTCAGAGGGAAGGCTCTCTTACACTTTAAATCACAGCACCCACACTGATATCTCAGAGCCCCAGTACCTGTGCAGCATCACTGAGAGTGACCTTGCTGAGACCCCAGCCAGACACGTTTCCCCACGAAGCTTGGAGCAACATGCCATGCAAACCCCATCTAAAAGCTGCTTATTTCACCTAACATGCATCCATTGAACACACAAGCTGTGCTCCAGGAATGAGGAGCAGAAAAGCACCACTCCAAGAGACAGTGATGGGTTAAATGTTCCACAGGAGGACCAACATCTTCTCCACTATGCATCTTTTTTTGGTAGCATCAGAATGAGATATTTGATTAAATGCACAGGAGCAGCATGGCTTCAGCAGTTAAACTGCTATTTTGTGTATTCTGGGAAGGGGGGACATCAACAGATTGCAAAATGGGAAAGTCTCTCTGGACACTGCAAACAAACAACATGTTACGTAATTAGGCCTTTTGGGAACCAGAGGAAGGTCTCCAGAAGATCAGGGCCCTCCCAGCGCTTTCTAATTTTACTGGGACTTACCAGCAAGCCAGCCCTCTAATAATAGAGGCTTGTGCATGCTTTTCTTTCATCTTCATGTCTCCCTGTACTGCCCTACCTTTGTTATTACTGCCCCAGAAAAACACATCTTACTCACTTTTATCAAGCTGATTCATTCAGACTTGAATGGCAGAACTGAAGAGGCACTAAAGACCTTTAGAAAGGGCAGCAAAGACATCTCTTGGCCATCAGAGCATGAGAAAACCCGGAATTTTAGAACTGTATTGAATCTAGTATGCTAGGGAATTGCACCATTCCACATAACCGTGGCTTAACTGAAGTACAGCACTATCAAGCAATGACAGAGCAAAAAGTCTTTAGCTCCATAATCCACATATTGTGCTAGTATATATTTATTGGAGCAAATTCTTCCAGGGGAGCATGCCTGTAAGCAGCAGCTCAGCATCAGGAACCCTCTGCCTCTGTGTCGTCCTAAACTCATGTCCAGGCAAAGCATGGACCTGGCAGGAAATCTGCCAGTCAAATTGTACCACCCAGCACCTGAGCATGGACTGTGGCAGCTGAGCTTTAGATTAATAGCTGAGCTTTACATTAATACTGCCTTTCAGCCCATGGATAGATTGGAATGTGTACCATTGCTTTCATTCTGTCAATGTCCTCTCCCACCTGAATGGAGAGAGCCCCTTGGTCAACATCTGTCCCTGCAGTCGCCACCTCCTTACACTTCTGAGGTACCATCACTCACTGTGATTCCTGGGATGGATAGTTTAAAGACAATAGAGATACAATGGCAGGCTTGGGTTTCTGAGAAAGCTCCTTTCCCCTGTTTCTTGCTGGCTGTGCACATTCTGGCAGCTGGTAAGAAGAGGAAGGAGGAGGCTTGCAGCCCTGGGGAGGGCACACCAGCACAGATCCCACAGGATGTGGTCAGCTGGCTTCCAGCACACCCCTTGCTTTCTGGGCTGTTAGCAAAAGCCATCAGTGAGCAGCTCAGAGGAGGGAAGGACACACCAGGCACAGCAGTGCTGGGGAGAACACCTCACCTCATCACAGCCCAAGCACCAAGGGGCAGCACAGACACAGTTTTGGATGAAGGACAGCACAGAGATCCTGGCCACAGTGCTGGATCCATGGCAAGGCATATTCCAAGCCCCTCTGAGCGCTGTTGCAGAGCCTGTGGCTGTGTTTGGCCTGCCATGTAAACATGTCACATCCCATGGGAGCTGGGAACAAGCAGCAAAGGCTAACTGCCACTAGCCCAGTTCTGGTAGCACTGAGCGACCTGGATAAAAAGCAAAGAGCCTTTGGGAGATATCCTTATAGCCTAGTTCACTGCATCTCTGCAGACAACTCCCTGCTTCTCCCAAAATGATAAAAAAAAACCCTCAAATAACTGCATTCCTCTCTATTGCATTTATCACTCAGCAGTCAGGAGCCACGTGCTCTTGACCCTTGTGTGAGCAGCATGTCTGTTGTAGCCTCCAGAGCTACAACATCATAGAGCTGAGAACTTTTTGCTCAGTTTTTCCTGAGAAGTCAAAATCCCAACTGGTATAAATCCTGCCTGGGAACTACAAATCACCATTTTCCCCCCCTGCCATCTACTTCAACAAGTTTTATGAAGAAGTTTCATTCTCCCTGTGCAGACGCAGCAGATACAGGTGACAGACAGAACACAAGGACCACTCTGGGCACTCACCATGGTTTGTTTCAGCTCCTGGGAAACCAGCAGCACAATAAATAACACCCAAGCCAAAATTTCGCTCTCCCTTTACACAGCAGTGCCCTTTACCAGTTACTTCTTTCGGTTCTAGGCAGTGTTTTTGTGCTACAGACCTTAGTCCCTGTTGGCTGCAAACACAGAATTCACTGTAGGATGAGCCTCAGGCTGGAAAAACAGAGCTCCCAACTCTTACTCCTCCCAGAGCACCAGCTGGACAAGGAAATGTCTTCATGACATACCCAAGGATAGGTGTTTTCTACCATGATTTACTGAGCAAATTTATGTTCTCCACATAATGTAATAAGGCTATAGCCCTAATAATTTCCCCACCATCCAAATAGCACCACTCAGGAGTAGCCTACAACAGCTTTCAGCCTCCTTTTTTTACTCGTAAGGAGTCGAATATGGTTGCGGTTCCATCCTAACCATGAGGTTTCCCTGCATGACAAGCACTTTTCCAAGACCTGTATTGGACAGTGACCCAGGCCTGCACCCTTTAGAACAGAAAGAGGTGAAGCAACCTTCACCAAAGCCCTGAGCAGAGCATCAGTAGGACAGCTGTGACCCAGTACTGGAGGATCTGAGCCTCAACAGGAAACAGGAAGCAGGTACCGCAATTCACACACTCAGTTCAAGGCCTCTGCAGTTCAGGCCCTCATGCCTGGGTGGTCACAGCCACCTCAGGTTTGTTCTCTGCTCTGCTGCAGAGCAGTAGAAGCTGCAGCAGATCTGCAGGCTGTAGAGATCTGTTCAGGGCATGGGTACAGCTCCCAGATCAGCTCCACCTCCCTGCTGCTGGAAGGAAGGCTGCAGTGCCCCTGACCAGGCATCACTCTCCAGTCTGCTGGCAAGGCAGGGACACAGCAGTGTTTCAGGCTCCCCACAGCACCTGAGGCCATTCATGGCTTATTGCAATGCACTGGCACCCAAACACCTCCAGTGCAGCTCTGGGAGCAAAGTGTATTTCATTTCAGGAGAAACAGAAACTGTAAGAAACAAATAAAACCTTGACTTACACTATCTCATCGTTCTGGAACTCCAGCTCCCCGCAGGTGTCTTCAAAGTCCTCTCCTCCACCTTTGGCCGTGCCTTCAATGGTTTTGTAGGGCACAATAACATTTCCTCGTGCTCCAGAGGTTCGCAACACTTTCACTTCCATGGTTCCTACGCTTTCACTGATGTGTGTTACTGGCTCCTCGAAGGTGAAGATGCCGGCATGGTCATCGTCAAAAATGGTGACGGTGGCAGTAGACGGCGATCCCAAGCAGGCGAGTGTTGAGACACGGCTGGCCTCAAGAACGCCCTCATCTGAGGCCTCCGTGCTCACACGGACGTTGCTGAGGTGGACCAGGAAGTTCTCATCCTCCTCAAATATGTCGTCGTCGATGATGCCAACGCGGATTTCCTTCTGGGTCTCTCCGGGCTTGAAGACCACCGTCCCCTCAGTGAACTCGTAGTCAGAGCCGGCGTTGGCCGTGCCGTCCTCTGTCCGGAAGTCGACGTACACTGTGTTGGTCAGGTCTCCTCCCCGGCGGACGATGGTCAGGGCCACGGTGCCACAGTTCTCCAGGCACTGGTAGGTGCCCTGCTCGAAGTAGAGCTTGCTGACGGGATCGTTTTCAGTCACCTCGCTGTTGACCTCGTGCATGCTGACAGCCTTGCGGGCCTGGTCTGCGGCGTGTCTCTTCAGGATGTTGCCGGCGCCGGTCATGAGCCGTGTGGCCTGGATGCGGTAGAAGGCCCTGCTCTTCTGCTGCTGGCTCAGGACCTGGTAGTTGGCCAGCTCTATGAGCTGCTCAATTTCCTTGTCTGGGTGCTTTTGTTTCAGCTCCTTCAGGATCCGAGCCATTTCCCTCCTGGCTTCCTCGTCATCCTGGTCTTTCTCGTCCACCTCCAACACCAGTGTCCCATCCAAAAAGTTCTCCACGTGAGAATTAGCAACCTTTCCGTCCATCTCGATGTCGGCCTTGGAGGAGGGCCGGTCACCCTCGTGCTCAATGATCATGCCTCTCTGCTTGCCGGCTCGGTATTTCTTGTAGACGTACTTGTAAAATAAAAGCCTCCTGTCAGCTATCCAGGCAAACACCACGCAGATGGGGAAGAAGAAGAAGGTGAGCAAGCCTTCCCAAACCTCCACAATCCCAGGAGAAGACACAGATAAAATAATGTAAAGCCAAGTGTAGGCAAAGATGCTCCAGGCCGCTGTAACAAAAAACACTCGCAAGTGCTTGATCTTCCTTATCTCTCCATCTGGCACCACGTACACACAGATTGCAATGATGACAAACATGTTGAAGGCAGCACTCCCCACGATCGTGCTCGGCCCCAGGTCCCCCGCTGTGAAGCCATGGCCGCACACCTCGATGACAGACAGGAGGATCTCAGGAGCAGACGAGCCCAAGGCCATGAGTGTGAGGTTGGAAACAGTCTCGTTCCAGATCCTCACGGTGGTTTTGCTGGTCTCGCCGTTGGGCTTCTTGATGGTTATTTCCCGCTCTTGGGACGTAATGACTTCGATGGAGGACATGAAGCGGTCGGCTATGATGGACACTCCCAGGAACATGTACACCATGGCTACAAAGTACACCGTCGCCCGAGCGATTTTGTCCCCAAACGAGGGGTCCTGGGGTTCCCATATTGGTAAAATCACTCCCTTCTTGCAGATGTAGGAGCCAGCGCACTCCTCGGTGTCGTTGGCGGGCAGTTCACTGGGGCTCTCTGCACGCGTGGCCCCTGCATGGAGGAGCAGCACCAGGACAAGGCTCAGCAGAGGGAAGCTCCTCCCTGGGGAGGCGTGCGCGGTAGTTACTCGCGACATGGCCGCTTCCACCAGACGGGTCCCGAACATCCTCAACCTGAAGAGGCAAAAAGCAAAGATTAAGTGAGGCCAACCAGAGATAACAGATTTTCCTCTCTGAAGATATGATCAGGTTACCCTGTTACTCAAGAAGATGCAGCTGATGAGCCCATTTTGTTATGATTAGTGATGTTTTCCCTGTAGAAATCCTCTAGTTCAGTCATCTGAACCAGGATGGATTCAGATGGTACCAGCCAGCTAGCACCTACTCCCTTTAGCTACCATGGTGTTTCTTTCTCTTTGTTGAAAACCTATTTGTTCAATTGCATTTTCTTGTCCCTCTAATCTAATTAAAGCCCATCGTTCTGCTTCACAGCTGGCAGAAGTGTTTCCCATTTCAAAATTACAGTGCAATCACTCACTTCACTGGAATTCAGGGTAAGAGCAGGAGAGGACAGGAAAATCTACTATCCCCTCATCATGCCTAAAAAATATTTTTGTACTTTTTTAGTCACTGTAAGCTATGTATTTCACAGTCTTTTGTTGCTCACAGTCCTCCCAAGCATCTACTCCACATTGGAAATCTGCACAAAGTGAGCTTGAGCCCTGGCAAAACCTTACTCTTAGCAGTAACTTGGTCATAAGGTGCACCAGAAGGGCAGCCTGTAATTAATGATTTTGGAGCCATTCCTTCCACAGTGCATCACTTTGCACCTTCCCAAAACTGGAAAGAGCCGCATATGCATGGAAGCCTGGCTCTCTTGGCATGCTTCTAGAGGAAACATGTCCCTATGCTCTTTTCCCACTAGGTCAGCTTTGACGGCTTCCCCTTCAAGGGCCTTTCTCACTCCATTTACAACATCACTCATCAGGCATGACAGCCGTTCTTGCCCTTGTCCTGCCTCAGGATTTTCCAGCAATGTAGAGGAGCTGTTAAAGAGGTTTGCAGTTAGTTAACAGTGCATAAACCGACAGAACAGATGCCTTTAAGTACAAAGAGATGCTCAGTGAAAAAAAAAAAGCCTGGGCATGCTCAATGTTACAGTCTCAAATTTACTAGCCAATAAAGCTAGATCCCTAGTTATTAAAGCTGTATTTTCTCCTCAAGGAGAGCCTTTGCTATACCACGCTTCTCCAATCCAAGTTAATTTAATCAGATGGTACTTAAAAATGTTTCTATGAAGAGAGGAAAATGAGCACATCAATACCTCGACTTCACTGGGAAATACAAAAAGCTGAGCTGATTTTCCTCAGAAAAACCCCATACCCCTGAAAGAAAAAATCAACAAAGCTCAGCCATTAAATATTTTAACTCCTCGTTAGGGCAGGGGCACATCATGCAGGGACAGAGCTGTGTGCAAAGGAACAACTGGCTAGAGGAATCAATGGGTACCGTCCCACACTGTGTTATGGGATCTGCTCCACAAAGAGACACTGTAATGGTGGATCAAAGCTCTCTCCTCCATTTGCTTTTATTTATGGATGCTGTTGCACTGTTATTGGTCTGGGAGGCTAATACTGAGAATTTATCAAGACAGTTTCATATAAACGGCATTTTCTCACCAGGAACTCTTGGTCTGCCTCCAACCCCCTCCTCCCTGGTATTGCCATTAAGAAAATAAAAAGATACATAGTGGAGGAAGTGAGCAAATCAGAGAGCTGGGTGATAAGAACAGATGAATGGAACAAGAAAAAGCAAGTCTCTTGTAGGAGGCCAGATTTAAAATAAAGTTGTTTGCATTAGGAATCCTGCTAATGCTACAAAAAAGCTCTTACTACCAGACTCATTGCCCCCCTGATCGTAGTGCCTGGATACCTCCTACTTCCCCAAATGGGAGCTCTAGCCACTGCTTACAAGCCCACAGTGAAAAAAATGCAAGCATGGTGTTTGCAAAGAGGAGCACCTTGTTGCACACCCTTCAGTGGATGGCTAAGCTGAAACAGGTGTGCATTCATGGTCACTGAAATTTAGCTGAAGCATGAATTAGTCACCCAACATCTGTACTGCCGTGTTTGACACTGCTCCAAACCAAGTCACGGAGATATTTGATAAAGGGGCTGTCAAAACACAGCCTGACTTGGTACCTACTCTGTTAACCCCAGATAGCTCCTAAGTGTAGTTTTGTTTCCTTTTAAAATATGTAGGCTTAAAAAAATTCATAGTGGGCATAAAATATTACTCAGTTTCATGGTTCTTCACCCTCTCCTTCTAAAGGGTAGTACTTTCTCAGAAAACTCAAGAACATCCACCTGTCCTTGTTCAGTTAATTTTTCTCCCTGTGGCAAGTCATATCCCTGCACATGTACAATTATTCAGAGCAATCAGGCATTGTGAAATCCCCTTGGCAAGAAGAGAAAACAGATGGTTCTAGAAAAAATATTATGCTTTGGGTCACTGATTTAGGTCATGAAGAATAGGAGAGTCCCATCACACTTTGGACCAACTCTCCAGCCTTAAAAGGATTTGGGTACTGGAAGTCTCATTCAGAAAAAAAAAAAAAGACACCCACGAAATCAAATTAATAAGTAATTTGAACTTTATTTACCATGTGTTTCCCCTTTCAAACACTCTAATGTAAGTTGGGTTTTGTTTTGGTTTGTTTATTTTGTTTGTTTGTTTGTTTGTCTGAAATCAAGTCCCATACTACTTTAAACAGGAGGAAAAAAGGCCTAGAGGCTTGCATCTGAGCAATCCGTATTTCTGGCATTCCCAACCAGCACTCCATGTACAAATAATATTTTTCCCTCAGATGTCAGGAGGTAAGAAATGTGGAGCTTTTTGGAGAGGGATAAGAAATGGCTGGAGCTTTGGAAGAGACATCCACCAGCCATGCCAATGTGCATCCTTTGGGCAGCAGGAGCATCCCCCAGCTCTGCTGTACTTCCTCCAGCATTTTGTGGTATAGTCACCAAGCAAGGCTCAGACATCATGACCAGCTTTCCTTTTTAAACCAATTCACAGTGAGGCTCAGGAATTATGAAGGGCTAGAAAATGCTTGGCTGGAACATGCTAGTTACACACATGCAGCCAGAGCCTGACACTCAAAATATCCCTGAGAAGCACCTGCTATTAAATCATCAGCATTTCTTTATTTGTACAATCCAAAATAAACAGCTTGGTCCCCAGAGACTCTCTTGCTCTGCATTTGCCTACAGTCTCAGCTCACAGTCAGCACACTGTGGCATAGTGTAGGAATATTCCCAGAAAAATAATTTCCAACATGCTGCAAGGGGAAGCAAGGCTACCTGAAGAGCAGCCCTCCCTGCAAACCCAACTTTGTTAGCTTTTCATTAAGGTCTCAATTGCATTTCCCATCCTGGCCATCAGCAATAACAGCGTGCGCAGAAGCTGATGCGCAGTGCCAGGCTGGCAGCCCTGGCAAACCCTGCCTGTCCCTGTGCTCATGGCCTTGGTGGCACTGACCTGGTGCTCGTGGCCTTGGTGGCACTGCCCCGGTGCTCATGGCCTTGGTGGCACTGTCCCAGAGCCTCTGGGGACAGAGGGGTCAGGGCAGCACAGGGCAGGGGCTCAGGCTGCCCTCAGGCTGGGTGCTGGCCATACACACGTGGTGAAAAATGCCAGCCCTGCCCTGCCCACAAGCACCACCTGATGCCCAGGGACAGCACCCTGAGCCCTTCTTACCACTGCAGCAGGGGAACTGTCCTGGTGCTGCTGGAGAGCTCTCAGGGACAGCTAAAACCAACCAGGACAGACAGAGCCCAGCCTGCGTTCTCCTGAGCCCCTTTCCCTTTCCAGACCAGCTCCACAGGGGTGCCAGCAGGTGTTTCTGCACAGCCAGGGAGGAAAGCCTGGGAGAGGCTCCAGAACAAGCTCAATTTACATGGAGGTCCTGGCCAAGGGTTTTCAGGGCAACCTTTCTCCCACCCCTTGGTGCTGTCAAACACCAGGAGGGCAGCTGCTGCCCACAGCAGGGCTGGGAGGGTTGTAGAGATATTTGCCTTCCTGCTGGACATAGGAGCTCTAGGTTTTACAAATTGGTAGGAGAGAGCTCCTGCTGCCAGCTCATGCTCCTGCCCCCCAGCTGAGGAGCTGCCAGATGGGGAGGAAACAGCCTTTTAGACTCTGCTCTGATCTTTCCCTGGCAGCATCGATCCTTCAGGCTGACTGGCTGCCGCATGCAAAGACAGCCTGAAAGCTGCTCTGCATTTCAACAAAGCACAGCTTTTTCTTTGCAGCAGCCTCCCAAAAGTCCCAACTCCATCGAGGCACTTCAGCTTTGAAATACCCACTGTAAGACCCACCCTGTTATTTTCCTAAAGCTTTGAATCACACTCGGGTCTATGACCATTTGCAACACACTGGAAGTACCATTATTTTTAAGAGCACTAAAAAACCACTGCTGGTCCAGACACTTTAATTACAGAAGGACTGGGCAAGGAAGGAAATGGCTTGGGCTCAGGAGGAATGAGTGGCTACACAAAGAAAGAGGTTTTCCACATGGAAATTTTCTCCCAGCATCCCACAGGAAACGTGCACAGAGCAGCTGGCTCACAGCAGTGTTCACACCATTACAGCCCCCAACGGTGCCCACCCCACTGCGACACCATCATCTTCATCATGAGCATCATTCCTGCCAATTCGCTGCCAGCTGGGATGGGAGGTGTCCCCACAGCTGTGTCACCAGCATGCAGGAGGCTGGAGCAGCACCCTCTCCCCACAGGGTGCCTGGTTGCTTGCTGGGACCAGTAGAAGTTTGTTCCTCATGTGAGAGCGGCTGCTTTGTGGGAGCACAACCAGGAGCGTGTTGCAACACCACGGGGATTCCCAAAGAGTCTTTTCCCATCCTGCAGTCAGAGCTAGGCAAGAGAGGACCTTTTCCTAGCAAGAGTGTGATAGGGAAAAGCAGGGAAGGCAGCTCAAGCCACCCTTTTCTGGTGTTACAGGCTGGAGAAAGACGGTGTCCCTTCAATCAGAGGGGCCAAAAACTGACAAAGATGCAGCTAGTGGTCACTGCAAGGAACAGCCAGCCTGCACGACAGAGAACAGAGGCTCAAAGCAGCTCAGCTGCTCCCCACCCTGTCCCAGGGGAAAAGACAGCAAGCCCCAAAAAGACAGATTCTCTGTCAAACCTGAAGTCCCCAGGTTACAGCACCTCTCCCCCAGTTTCTCTTGCAGGAGAAGAGGAACCTACTGCAATCTTCCTGGGAAGAAGCACTGCATGCCTTGCCTCCATGCAGGGCACTTTTACAGCCATGGCCCCATCTCTGGAGGAACAGTCAACTTCTCCTCTGCTGCTGGCCCTGCCTGGCTGTGCCCAAGCCTGTATACCTGTGCAGCCTCACTGGAATCAGCAGCCTGCTCTCCAGCAGACAGCTTGGGCAGAGCCTGCTCTGGAAAAAGACATGGCTGTAGGGAAAAAAACAAACCCAAACAACCATCTGGTCTGTGACCATCACAGGTCCAGCTTCCTGCAGCCAAGGGACACAAAAGGGATGCCAAGAGCCCTGCAAGGAGGTGCAGGGTGCTTGGAGATCTGTCTGGGCCGACACAGGCTCCGCTGGCTTCGCTTCTGATCTCGCTGCTGACCCCGTGGCGCAGCTTTGGTAAAACTGAGCTGCTGACAGCTGTGAGATTCAACCACCAGGGCAGGAAAAGGACCCTTCTGCTGCACCGGCACATCCAACCCGTGCCAGAGAGCTGCTGAGTCCAAAGGCTGTGCTGCCACTCCGGGCTGCATAGCGTGACGGCGCTTTAAACACTGCTTGGAAAACCCTTGGCTCGCTTCCCTGCTCTGGCTCTGCCTGGCTCCTGCTCCCTTTCACCCAGCTCTGCCACTCCAAAACAGGCACAGCCTGTTGGCATCCCCCACCCATGACCCTGGAGATCTCCACATCAGGAAAATGATTTCCAGGCCATCAGCATCCTGATTGCATCAGTACAAAAAAACATCAAAACCTTTCCAAATATAGTCAGAGGCACAAGCCCTCCATGAAGCCGATCAAGTAAAACACACATCAGGCCACCCTGGTTTCTGTAAAGGACATTAAAAAGTAAGAATAATTATCAGTCTGCAACTGATTTTTCCAAGTATCCTATCTCTTCAATGAAACATCCAATCTCCTTCCACAATTCCCCCAGCAACTCTCCAAAATAAACGGACAAACAGAGAAAATAAAACATCCCTGATAGAAAATTTCAACCGCATTGGATGAATTTGGGGGCAGCTTGCAGAAAATGAGTTTGGAACCGTTTGTCAGGGAGATTGCAGTCTTGCTTTTCACACATGGAGACCAAGTGTCAAGTTGTCCCTTTCTCCCACGACTCAAGATCTCAGCAAGGAATAAGCCAGGAAATAAGAAGCAAGGGGGAAATGCCACATTTCTCTGGGACTGTTTTTTTTTTGTTTGTTTGTTTGTGTGTCTGCTTCTCAAACAACTGTCTTCCTACTTGCTGCTGTCTTCAGACCATTTCTTTACCCTTACCACCTGCCTTTGGTCTCTTCTTTATCAAGCAGCATCAGGCTCTTCCCTGTGATTCCTCTTGGGTTGCTGATGCCTTCCTCTGTGCCTGTGCATCTCCCTTGCTGATTTCAGCACAGTCTGCCCGTTCTCCATGAGCTGGCCCCGAGGCTGCCTGGCTGGCAGACTCCCTGTGTGATCTCAGGGCAGCCCAGCATCTCCCTGTGCTCCATGGCTCTGTGTAACATGGGTAGAGCATCTCCCGTGAGTGCTGGGAGAGTAAAACACTGCTAATAAGCCTGAGGCTCTTGGGCAGCCTGGGGAGGAAGTATCTGCCCAGAGGTGCCCCAAAGAGGCCAGAAGGGAGGAATTAACAGGCCTATTGCTTTTCCCTATGCCTGTGTCCTCTCTTCCCTCTGGGACTGCTTTTGCACTGGGTTTGTAGCTGTGTCTGGGTCTTCTGTGCAGCGGGAACAGAAAGCTTCAAGGGAGAGGAGATAAATCCCCATCCCCAGCTCCCTGTGAACATCCAGGGATGAAGAGATGGAGATGTCCATGGGGATGGCTGTGGGGGAAGACCCATGGAGATGCAGGCTGTTGACCTGAGCAATTCAGGCACGGTGCCAGGCGGGAGCTGGGCAGGCTGGGCTGGGCTGGGGCTCACCCTGGCACGCTCCATCCATCTGTGTGGCTGCTCCTGCCTGGGGAAGGGTGGTGGCACCTCCCAGCAGAGCCACGTCCAGAGGCACAGCTCTGGCACGGCTGACTCTAGAGGGAGCTGGATGCTAGTGCCGAGCAGAGGGACAGCTTTTAGACCCCCAGACATCAGGCAGGAGATTCTTGGCCCAGGTGTGTGCCAGCCCTGCTTTACCTACCTCACACACGAGGTTAGCCACCCTTCCTTCTCCTCAGACTCCCCCGCCTTCTCTGTCTCCTCAGGAGCTCTTTACAGCACCAAATCTCACTTCTATTTGTAGCCAGGTTTCCTTAGGAAGCCAGGCACATGAAATCACAGTTTCCATGTCTGTCTGTCTGTTCACATGGCTCCCCCCCTCTTTCCAATTTCAGTTGAAATCACCAGAGGGATAGAGATAACAGAAAAAGCCAAGTTCCTCCAAGGTTCCTGAAAGCAGCTGGAGAGATCCCACTCACACCCTTGGCAAGGGAAAGCCCAGCCAGGAGCTCAGCCCACAGTGGATGCCAGAGCACAGCAGCCTGCAGCAGCCCCAGGTGCAGCCAGGATTTGCACAGCTGTGTGCGCTGATGGCCAGGAGCTGGGAGCAGATCCCAGCACTCTGAGCTTGGACAGAGCTCCAGGTTGTTCCCCGTGCCAGTCACAAGGAGAGCCCCTGTCACTTGTGGTATCTATGACCAGCCTGTTGGTTGATTGCCCAGTGAAGCTTGTATCTTGCAGGGCACTGGGCTTTTTTACAGGATCTTTCATTAGGATGCTGGAGAACAGGGGCTTCTTTATCCCAGTGAGCAATCAGGACTGTGTCTCCTCAAAGCCACAGCAAAAACCCAAATTCTGTCCCAGATGTAACACCTGAAAATCACAACCCTGAGCGCCATGAGCATATCAGGGTACTACAAAAGGCAGAGAAGTGTCTGTGCCTATACAGCATCATTTTAGGTGCTGTAGAGACTCCCAAGAGCGAGGACATAAACCCAAGTTTGTGCCATGTCATGTGCAGCAGTGCCAGGTGAGAAGACCAGGTGCAGCCTGGGCAGGTATAGGACAGTGTACATTTAAGTTTCAGGAGCTATTCACAGCCAGTAGATTACAAAAACCTTACAGAAAGTGAGGGAAGGAGAAGCAAGCAAAGTTTCATCAGGTTAGAACTGTGCTGCTGCTGACACTCAGGGGTGCTGGACACAGGGAGTGTGTCCAACCTCCTCAGGCATCTGGAATGCAAAGAGAGGAACCTTTGACCAATGCGGCTCCTCAGCACTGACTGAGGAATTGTCCGTGTCAGCTGGTGAGGTGAGCTGGTGGGGGTGTGAGTGGAGCCAGACAGCTTTCCTGGGAGCTGGTGGTGGGGCTCATGGCTTGGCTGGCAGGTGATGCTCCTAGAAATGTCACATTATTTCCCTATTTGGCCTTAATGTCTGCGCTGGACAAGGGGCAAAGCTGCTATTGCAAAACCAATCAGAAGGAAAAGGGGAGAAAGGAACAGCTGATAGACACTCCCTAAGGACCACAAATGCCTTTCTTTGATGATAGCCACGTCCCCAACCAAAGCCATATGTCACAGCTCATTTTTTCCCGGATGCCACCATCACATCAATACGCAAGTGTCCCAGCTTCCCTTTTCTAAACAAAAGCACACCCCTTCCCTTTGCGATGGTGACAAACAGCACGTGAATTACCAGGCAGGTACCAGGCGAGCACACAGAGAACCCCAGCCCCTCTCAGCCTTCATTTCAGTTGCCTGACTTGCGGATTTGCAACATCTGGGACTGGAGGAATGAACAGGTTCCTGCAAAGCGCAGGCGAAAAGGAGCCCTGAGAGCACACGCTCGCACCCTCACACCCGTGACCTTGTGATTTTACTACAGCTTTCATTTTCAGACTCCAGTCCTCCCTAGTGCTTGCTGCATTTCTGCAACATTTTGGCAGTTTGCTCTCGCCTTGGAGACAGAGCAGAGTGTGGAGTTGTTTTGCATGGCTCGGCGGGGAGGGAAGCAACAAGGCTGTGAATAAAGAATTAAACTCAAGATGACGGAAGAGCCCCAGCCATGCTTCCACCTAGACAAAGCCTACGTGATGAGCGCTGCTTAATGCCAGCCCTTAACACCGCACGCCGCTCGAGAGGAAAAGGGGAATTTCGGCGTGGCTGCAGGTGCCGCCGAGCACTCCCCTCGGGCAGCGTTTCGAGGCAGGGGGAGCAGCGCTGCCCGGCGGCACGCACAGCCCCGCCAGGCGGAGGCACCGCGCCCCGCCGCGCACGGGGATGCGCCCCGAGCCCCCCGGGAGCGGGATCAGCTCAACCCTGCCCGACCCCACCTGCCCGGCGATGCCCGCCGATGCCCGGCGATGCCCGGCTCCCGGGCTAGCGGGGAACCGACCCCCGCCGCAGCCGCGCCTCCCGTCGCGACATGTCGCGATTGGCCGCCGGGGGAGGGCAGCGAGCCCCTCCGCCCGCCCGGAGGTGC
This sequence comes from Zonotrichia albicollis, assembly GCF_047830755.1. NCBI lineage: Eukaryota > Metazoa > Chordata > Aves > Passeriformes > Passerellidae > Zonotrichia > Zonotrichia albicollis. The sequence continues at coordinate 23,972,443 of NC_133821.1, forward strand.
CGCGGCGGGGTTGTAGGGAGCGTTCCCGGTGTGTGTGTGCCGAGTGCGAGCATCCCATCCCCGCCTCCCCATCGCTCCCGCACGGCCCCGGTGCCCCGTGCCGCCCCCCGGCAGCCCCCGCCGGCGCTGGGATCGCGCTCTGGGCAGCAGCGTGGGGCTGGGCAGGGTCGGGGCGGGGGCCGGCCGCTCTCTCTCTCGCTCGGTCCTCGGTCCTACCTGGCGGGCAGCGGCAGCGGGCGGCGGCTCAGCAGCGGCGGGGCATCGCGGCGGGGCGGGCGGCGGAGCCCCCGTGCGCGGCTGCGGCGGCGGGCGGGAGGCAGAGAGAGAGAGGGAGGGAGGGAGGGAGGGAGAAGGGAGGGAGGAAGGAAGGGAGGGATGGAGGGATGGATGGAGGGAGCGCGCGCGCACACACGCGGCCGGGCGCGCCCGGGGATGCGCTCAGCCGGCCCGCCCCGCAGGCTGCCTCCCCTCCCTCCGCATCCCTCGGCCCCGGCCCTGCCGCCCCCGGGCAGCAGCCCCAGCGCTCCTCCTCGTCCTCCCGCTGCTGGAAGTATTTCCCGAATTCCTCCTCCGATCGAGGGACTTTGAAAGGGAGGGCTGGTTGCGGACCCACCCCCAGCAGCCCTGCCCTCCCTGCTTGGGGCAGTCCCCAGCCCTGCCCTGCCTGCCCCTAGCCCTGCCCGTCCTGCCCGGGACAGTCCCCGTCCATGCCCTGCCTGCCTCCAGCACAGCCCACCCCACCCTGGTCGGTCAGCTCCTGCCCGCATCCCCCGGCCGACCTGCAGCCTGCCAGGGCCATCCTGAACCCATCTGCACCCTTCAGGAGGGAGAGAGCCCTGGGGAGGATGGAGAGAAGGGAAACGTGTGTGTGTGTGTGTGTGTGTGTGTGTCTGTGTCTGTGTGTCTGTATGTATCTGTGTCTCTGTGTGCCCGTGTCTGTGTGTGTGCGCACGCCTGTGTGTGTACAAGCAGTGCCTTGCTGTGTCTGTCCCCGTGCCCCACAGTGTTGCCCATGGCAGCTGTGGGGAGGCGGGAGGTCAGGAGCATCCCAAGGGGCCCTGGGTTGACGTTCACCCCCTTCTCACATCCTCAGAGCTTTGGCCAGGGTCAGCAGGGGACATGGGGTGACAGGCAAGGAGCATATGGGTCAGCTGGGACCCTCCTGGCAGCTGGCTCAGCCCCTGAGCCCACGGAGTCCCCTGTCCCCACAGGAGGGTTCTGCAGGAAGGCAGCAGCCTGGCACAGCAGGACTTGCCGCACCTCAGGCTGACCAACGTGTCCTTCCTGTGGGCAATTCCCCTTTCACCATGCCTGAATGACTCCTCCACCCTTCGCTGGCTCCAGCAAGGAGCAGATGAACCCATTGTCCCACCCTCCAGGCAAAACTCTGTGACTTTGGGAACTTAAAATAGGACCAGAGCTAATAGCTCACACACTGGTGTTCAAGTTCCCAGCGACCTTGATGAACCCTCTGTGCCCAGATCCCCAGGTGCAGCAAGAACTGTGGGCAAGCAGAGACATTGTTCTAGCTCCTGCACCCTCTTGCACAGCAACCCAGAATTTTACCTCTCAATTTCATTTGTGCTTTTCTTACTTGCTTTCAAAAAAAAGAATTTTTTTAAAGATTTTTGCACCACTGTGTCTTTCAGCAGAGTCGGAAAACTAAATTTCTCTGTTCAACATGAGGAGTAGGACATGGACACTGTCACAAAACTCCTGTGTGAAGCACTTTGTGATGAGCTTGCCAACCAACAAACCAGTTACTTATAATTAGTGTTGCAGCAGTTATGGGTGTTATTTAGTTTTGGTCTCACTCTAAGAGGTGAGATTGCCTGTATATGGAATGAAAGGCATTTCCATATAAGAATTTGGTTTAGAAAAAAACAGAATTTTGTGTCAAATAGCTAACTCTGATTTTCTGCCTCACCTCTTTTGATTTAAAACTCTTTAGAGGAGAGATAAGTTTGCATCTGGCCATGTGTGGTACATTGATGGTACTCAATTCTCCCAGCAGGGCCACTGATATAAAATGAGCCCAGCTAAATGTGTGCAGCATGGCCAGTGCTGTGCAGGGCTCAGGAGCTGAGCAGGGCAGTGGATGTGGATCAGTGGCATTTGGTTTGGCAGGGGCTGCAGGATGCACTGCCCAAGCTGGCATGGCAAAAGGATAATGTGAACAGCAGAAATTGGCATGGGTGCAGCAAACACAGTCCCTGCTGGTGCATTTCACCCTGCACACTGAAATCCAATCACTGCACCAGTAAGCAGTGGAACACAAAATTTAGTCATGGAGTTCTCCCTAAAACTCCCTAATTCCCTCAGTAATGTTGCTGACCTACTTCCCAGCTCTTTCAGTGAATGCAGTACCCAGTTCCTCTGGATCACCAGGGCTGTGCTGATGGCATGCACTGGTGAGCTGCCCTCTGAAGAGCCAGGCTCTCCTCCAAACTCACCTCTCTCTGCAGCTTGCAGTGGTGCTCCTGTCTCCAGTGCCTCCTGTGAGCCTCTCAGAAAGGCTGCTTCAGCTGAGGGATTTTTGTGACATTCCAGGGGAGCTGGAGAAAACAAGGAGTTGGTCAGTGTTGGTGGTGATGCTCATTAGTCCAGGACCCTTTGTACCCACCCAGCCCTAATGGCACTGGGACAGAAAAGGCAAAGCAGCACTATCCCATCTGAACATGGGAGCAGCTTTGATCTGGCTGCTTCAAAAGTGACTGGATAGGAAGAACATCAGGCTGGGAGGCCTGGAGATGTGTCCCACTCCCTGGTCCCTCACACACCCCTTTCCAGGCACATTTAGATCTTCATTTCTTACAGTCTCCAAGAGAAAGGCGGAGATGGGCTTTGAAGGAAAGAGTGGAAGTCAGGGAGTGGGAGAGACAGTGAGCCCAGTAGCTGAGAGGAGGTGCTGTGTTCCAGGACTGCTCCCCACTGCAGTGGCCATGCTTCACCCTGCTCTTTCTCAGCCAAGCTAGCTGGAGTGGTGGCTGTGGCAGAATGGAGCTCTGCATGGGCTGTGAGATCTGCTGGGTGAGCTGAGCAAACGCTCCTGCGCTCTGCCTGGTGCTCCAGGCAAAAACCCAACAGGACTGCTCACGTCCTGACACAGCAAGTTCTGTCACTGTGGGGGCACATCTGTGCTTCAGCACTCCAGACTGCAGCCTGCTCTGGGCTGGGAGAGGCAGCTGCTTGCTCCAGCCACCTCTACCTGCCTGTCACTCCTTGCAGCCATGCAGGAGAACACCTGCCACTGCAGCCATGCTTGCAACTGAGCACCTGCCACTGCAGCCATGCAACTGAGCACCTGCCACTGCAGGCCTGCTTACAGCACGGGTTCCTCCTCTCCAAATCATGGAGATTCTCATGCCAGTAGTAGGGAGCGGCTCATTCATTCCCTCATTCATTCATGCCCACCCACAGCTCTCCCCGACAGCAGCCTGCATCCCTCTGCAGTTGCTGGAGGAGGTTTCTGGGTATTGTCTGCATGTGAAGAGCACAAAGGCAATTCCTCCTGGCAAAGAATGGGGTTAGTGGGCTGTGGAGCCCTGAGCACAGGACAGAACGGTGCAGGCCAATTCTCTGCGCTGCGCCTTGTGAAAAAAAGACATCTGAACTGCTGCACAGTTTAGGGGAGGGGGACACAAAGCCTCAGGCACTTTTTGCTTGGAAAAATTCTGCCTTGTATTCCCTGTAAGAGACAAGAGGTCAGGACAACGCTCAGCCCAGCCAAAGCATGTTCATCTCCGAGGAGCTGTCCTACCACCCTTTCTTGTCCCTCTTTGGAGCATCTCCTCAGTGGAGTGCTTTGGTCTCAGATGATGCTGGGATAACCAGTGAGTCTGCTTTGGCTGGTTATCTCTGGTCATGGTGTTCCTCGAGTCCCTCAGGAGATGCCAGAGAGGTCCTGCAGAAGCAGATGGGTTGTCACCTCTGCTTGCCATCCATCTGCCTTTGCTCCTTGCTGCAGCAGGCTTGAGCATGCGCTCCCTGAACATTCTCTGGCTCTCCAATGCATGTTCTTGGCAGAGACCTGGAGATCCCTGGAGAGTGGTGTTTCTAAAAAAATGCTTAGAAACATCCTTTCCAGCAATTTGAGCACTTCCTTTCACTGACACCTTCAAACCAGCCTTTGCTGTTGGGAGAATAAATCAGGCCTTTAGAAATGTGGCAGATGGAGTGGGACACAGCAGTGAGTAGGAAGGGCAATTTTATATGCTGGACATCAATATATTTCTCTTTGAGCTCTCCAGGCAGTGCCTCTGTAGCTGTTTCCAAGCATCTGGTGCAGTCTGAGCCCTGATGATCCCGTGGAGGTCTGATTGCACCACAGTTGTCCATCAGCCAGCCAGGGGGCTTGGATGGGAAAGGTGTCTCCTGCCCTGGAAAGCTGAGAGTACAGACTGCACCCTGGGCAGGAGGCAGTGTTTGATGGAATGTTTGGGCACACCTGTGAAAAGTGGGCAGTGTGTGATTTGCTGTCCCTCCCCTGCTTTGAGAACCTGCAGAGGTAAATGGAGAAACCAAGCTTGTGCCCCTTTAGAGCTTCCCCCCGGATATTTGCTCTGTGCTGTGTTTTATTTATGTTTAAACAATAAATCCAGAGCATAGCATTTAACAGCTTGGGAGAGAGCTTTCTTGGAAGAAGCATTGACTGGCCAAATTTTGCAGAGCCCTGCTTATGTGTAATAGGCACAAAAGTACAATTGCACTGGAAACCACCTGCTGCGTGGGGACTTGTCCTGAGTTGACTATATGATGCTTTTATTCCCAATAGTCTCGTTCTGTTTATGCTGAATAATAAGTTTTGCACCTTTAAGACACGTTCCAGAGAGTGAAGGAAGGAGAGAAGAAGATTTTAAAGATTCTCTCCCAAATTTGCTCTGAACCAAGACAGGACTGAAAGGAGTAGTTAGGGGGGCTGGACTTGAATTTAGGAAGCTTGGAAATGAGGAGAATTGCACATATTTTGCAAAACATCTAGGCTGAGAAACAATATGCTTGTTCTTCTCTTCAAATTCTGCTTCACGGTTGTACTTTTCTTTGTGGAAAAAACTCATTTTCTGGTCACCAGGAATGTACAGGAAAACTTCAATATGTGCACAGAATGACTTCAGCAGCTGGGCTGATTGAGAGAGATGTACAAGGTGCAAACTGTCTCCTCACTCTTCTCAAAGGGCTGGAAACAAAAAAGCCTTCTGGCAGCTGTCAGTTGTCTCAGCAGCAGTGCATGCTAACACCAGCATCTCACTCCCACTTCTCAGGCAAAAACCAGCTCCTAGCTGGAGCCACTGAATCACTGGAAAATGAGGCGCCAGATGTCCCCTGCTGAACTGGCTGTCCCTTAGCATCTTTTCCTAGCAGAACCATGACACCAATGGAGTTTTGTTTTGCTGTTTCAAGACTTCAGACCGCAGGGACTCAAAATGCAAGGCTGACTGAAATTTGTTTCCCAGTGAAAACCACAGCCCAGTGACTCTGCTGCTTCCCTGCAAAGGGCCATGAAAGTGCAGTGTGCCAGCTCTGGGGTAGGCATTAGCACTCTCCAGCTGACACTCCAGCCTTCTTCACCACCATCCCAAGGCCTGGAAAAATTTTGGTTGAAAAAAAATAACCCTCCATAAATACAGAATTATAAAGTAACAAATAACATGTTCTCTGGATTTGTCTTCTGCTCTTGAGCCCTCTAGTTTGGTGCTTTCCAATTTACTTGACAACCAGAAGCAAGTTAACAAAACCACGAGAGTGTTGAAATAGTGATCACGTGACTCCAGGAGCTGGGATTTCCAGAAAAACAGAAGTGCGAGTACCACGTGGCACCGTCTGGGAGCTGTGTCCTGCAAACTGGGGATTGTGAGGCTTCCCCAGCAGCTCTGGCCCTATTCCTCCTTTGATCCCTGAGCAGGGTTCCCATAGTTACCAGTGGGAGCACAAGGCAAATCAGATGTAGAGCATGGTTCTGGCTGTGGCCCCTGGTTGTGAAAGTAATTTGGCCTCCTCTGTGTCATCTGTTTGCCAGCCTTCAGCAAGGCTGGGTATTCCAGGGAAAATGGCCTTTTTTGTTAAAAGTGAGATGTGACTGGCCTGAGCTGCACAAAGCACTGTATTGATATTTTATTTATGTCTTCTAGATCAAGAGGGCTGGAGGAACACCTTGCAAAAGCCAGGCCCATTAGGTGAGAGGCTGTGCAATGATTTCTCCTAAAGGGAAATTTTCTTCTCTGTAGTGGGCTCTCATCTCTGCTGTCCTTGAGGGTGGTCAGAAATGTCCCCTGACTTCTTGGTGCTTTGAGGGTGGTCAGAAATGATCCCTGACTCCTTGCTGCTTTGACTTTATGAGGCTCTGCTTTGTTTCACTTCCAAGTGGCCTTGCCTGGCGAGGTGTCCCTCCAGCACAGCAGAGCTGTGCCTGACATGAGTCCTCAAGTCCTGGGGACAGAGGGACATGTTGTCTGCTGTTATCAGTCAATTTTAGCCACAAGGACCCATGTGGTTGGAATTTCTGTGCTCCTTGGCCTTCCCAAGGCACCTTGCAGAAATCCTGTGTCCTTGCTCCTGCTTGACTTTCCCCCTGGGACAGCTGAGACAGCAGCTGGGTTCTTTTCCCAGTTTCCTTCCCCACAGTTCAGTCTGCTGGCCAGACACTCACACTGGTGCATGCACAGATTTTGCTGTTTGGGCACAGTCTGCTCCAGTTCTGCTGTTTTTGTCTGAAGATGGATGAACCAAAAATGCTCATCCTCTCTGTGCTGCCTGCTCAGGCAGTACTGAGGCAGAAACCAGTGCTGCATCCCCTAAATCCCTAAATGTAGGAATTGAAACCTTGCATGTAAAGAGAATTTACAAAAAAAAAAAAAAAAAAAAAAAAAAGAAGCAAGAAACAAGAAAATCAGACGTAACTTCCTGATTGCTTAGTGGTTATGGGGTTGGGGGTTTTGCTGGACACTTTGGAGATATGAAACTGCACCATTTGTAAGACTGGATTCTCCTTTCAAATTTCCATGCTCTCATGTGCTAATCTGTTTTCCCCTTGAAATTTCAAACATGGCCTGTTTAAAAGCTGCCCTGAGCTGAATGCTTTTATCATGCCTTTCTGGATTGTGATGATGCTTTAAAATGATTGAAGATGCTTCTTTGCCACCTGCCTCATGGTTAGAAATCCCTAGGGCCCTTAAGGAAATCTGCTGTTATGGGAGCTGTACCCAGCTTCTCTGAGATCTGTTTTGGTTCTGAGGTTTTTGCTGGTGTGTTTGGTAGGGCAGTGTCTTACAGGCCTGATGGGAATCCAGGCTTTCCCTTTTCACTCAGCTCTCTCAGTGCACCTCAGTCACTCAGAACCTTTCTGCCCCTGCACCTCAAGATACCAGCATGGTGTTTTGGTCATTGTGCCAGGGCTGCCAGCAGTACCTGGATTTTATTTGCCACCAGTGGATTCCAGAGTTCACAGGTGTATTTATATGGCCAGTGGCATCAGGGAAGCAGGCAACAGCTGCATAAGGAATAAGAGGGGTGAGAGGTCTCCAAGACATGATTCAAGAGGAAACAGTGCAGGAATGCAAACTGACAAGTCAAGAGGAGACATATATCCTTGCACATCTGAAAGAGTGGATGCTTTCCATTCCTCCTGTGGACATGATAAGAAGTCAGGGGGTTAAACTATAGGCAGGGACACTGAAGTTTGGCACAAGGAAAAACTTTCCACAGCCATGAGAGGAATGGTGTAGGCAGCTGGGCTGTCTGTAAGGAGGAAGAAGTGTGTCTTTTATCACTGAAAAGTTTTAAGATCAGGATGAGCAAACCTCAGATCAGGTGTAGGTGACCTAGTTCTCAACATCATTTCAGCAGAAAAATTTGAGAGATGAACAATCAGAAGACAGTGAGCACACCACAAAGAGAACACCAAGGTTGTGATTAGGCTGAAAGGAAAGAAGATGTGCCTTTAGGCTTGGGACAAAAATTTGGTGTTGTTGAAGAGTCAGAACTTTGGAAATTAGTCCATGATGGGGGAGCATAGCAAAGTCTAGGTGGCAAAACTATCCAATTTCACCCAACCTGGGAGCACACCGACCTTCATTGCAGGCTGGCAGCCAATTTCCTGGGGGGATGAGGCACTTAGCTCACAGGACACCAGGGAAGAGAGCTGATTGATGCTCTGGAGCCCATGGTGTATCCACTTGAGTTTTGTCCTGTCAAGGTTTGTCCAGGCTGTTGTGGTTTAGTAATGGTATTCCTCAGTTTAATACTCCACTAAAGCCACGTGCTGCTCCCACTTCAACTGGAGGAACAAATGGCAAAGATCATGGGCTGAGATGAGAACAATTTACTGGAAACAGCAGAGAGATAAGAAAATGAATGGTAACAGCAACACTATTAATTTTAAAAGTGTACAGAAGAGAGAGAGATTCACATGCCAATATGCTCATGAGAGAGCCATTCTTTTGCCCAGGCAGATAGTGATAGAACAATGCTGGTTGTTTTAAACTAAAAGAGAAGAGATTTAGATTAGATGCTAACAAGAAATCCTTTACTGTGAGGGTGGTGAGGCACTGGAACATGTTGCCCAGAGAAGCTGTGGATGCCCCATCCTTGGAAGTGTTCCTGGCCATGCTGGATGGGACTTGGAGCAAACTGGTCTTGTGGAAGGTGTCCCCATAGCAGGGGGGTTGGAACTGGTGGATGATTTTTCAAGTCCCTTCTAACCCAAACCATGGTGTGATTTTATGGTTCTATGAAAATAATATCTTTGGTTAAGCCTGACTTAACTAAAGTCTGACATGTCTAACAGCATGAAATAAAGATATGAGAAGCTACCAGGACCTGCAGATTGTAAGAAGAGGGGGTGATGCGCATGCAGCTGACCGTGTGTGATCAGTGGCTGCACTGACTAGACAGCAGCAGGAAAAATTGCAGGAAAGAGAAACAATCCTGATAACAAAGGCAGGGCACCAGCTTAATCACTGGCTTGTCTGGGGGAGAGGGACTGGATAAAGAAGCAGAACTCAGGAACCAAAAAAGACGCAAAACCAAAATGTGAGGTAAAGGAAGTGACACAGCCAGGCTGATCTGGGGCCTTTGGTCAGCTGTGTGCTGGATTATGGCAACGTGACAAATGAGCCACTGTGGTGGGTTTGGTGTTGGCCAGTTGCTATTGTGCTTACTAGAATGTACTCACTAGTTTCTTATTGTAGGATACGACTGGGAGAAAGGTAAAGTAGGTTTAAAACTTTAAAAGGGTATAAAGAAAAATTTATTAATAGTAACTAAGAGAAAGAATTATAAGAATTAGAATAAAACTTTTAGGACATTTTTCTTCTCTTTGCAACTTCTTCTTTCCTAATGACAATGTAAAGAAAGGATGCCTAAAATTTCAGTTAGTTTGATACTTTTAGAATAGTCTTTCTTCAGCTTGCTTAGGGAGAGAAGTCTCTTGTTAATGTCATGGAGACTTCTCCACAAGAAAACAGTTCTTTTGTGGCTCTTAATTTTCATGAATAGCAGCTGCCCAGGGAGATTGGTAATTGTGGAATCCCTCCCATATTCTGTAAGCTTTTCTTACAGCTGTATTTATGGGTTATGTCAACTTTTGGGGTATTGTTTTTGTGTTTAAAGGTAAAACTTCTCATTATCTATCTTTGAAATAATTTTCGTCTTTAGGAACAGAGATCTTCTCTTTCTTGGGGTTACAGGACCTTCATTACTCTTCTCTCTTTCTTTGTTCAAATTTATCATAGGATTATACTTAGTTTAATATTTGCTTACTTTAGCATGGAGGCCTTTGTTTGATATCTATAATTTGAACACTTTTATTTCCTTATACTTTCATGCATTGCAGGGAAAAAGAATCTTTCTTCCTGTTTTTACAAGAGGATTTTACCTTAAAACTAAAGGCGTTTCTTCATCCTTCTTATCTGGGACTTGACTTCTTCTTTACTGACTTCAGTGTTTTTATGTTGTTCTTCCACATGTCTAGATTTTATTATTTTCTCCCACTCAAAGGAAGATTGAAGCACTAAAAAAAGTTAATGTCTCACCCAGGGCTTACAAATAGTCACTTAACCCCAGCTGGGCTCAGTACCTTACTGATCGAAGTTACAACTAAAGAAAAGTAACAAAGACCTCAGTAACTGAACTAAAACTCAGCAGTGACACACTAAAGAAAGAAGCTGACAACTTCTCTCCCTTTACTCAGCAACTAATAAGAAAAACCCAGCAAGTGCCCACAGCAGGGGCAGCCCAGCCTGACCTAAACAAAACAAGGGCTGGGCCAGCCATGCTTCTTTACCAACCAGGAAAAAAAGGAAAAAAATCACAGATTTCTTCCATCTGTAACATGTATTTTTCACAAAAGCATATACAAGTTTTTAGTAGTTCAAACAGATTGTCAATTGCACAAAAACTTTACATCACTCCCATGAACACCTCCTATACAAAACCACTGCGGCAGCGTAGGTGTGATGATGGACCTGAAGTCAGCCAGGTCATGAACATCTGCCACATCCAGCACACCCCCAGCTCCTCAGAGAGCCTGACTCAGCACAGGCCTTCCTGCAGATGGCTTTGTGGTCCAAGACCCTGCTGAAGTGCAGTGTCTGCACGAGACACTGCCACAAAAGAAGGGACACGCGCCAAATGACATCCACGCCAAAGAAAAGAAATGAAGTTACAACTCAGGATGAAGGCAGGGAGTCTGTGCTGGGGAAACATCAACTTTATTAAGGTTAGAGCCTTCAAGCTTGTCTTGCTGTGTGATTTTCCGTAAGCTGCGTACATCAAGGCACGTTTCAACATAAGCAGAATGTGTTTCAAAGAGAAGGATGTTAAAATTTGGCATGTTCTTATCAACGGGGACAGAAAATATCTAGAAAACATTGGTAGTGGCACAGCTTGTAATGCCTACAAACTTGTCTTGTTTTGTAGCAATCTTCTAGGTCTGTGCCTCAAGGCATGCTCAAAATAGTCTGCCTGGTTAGTTTTAAGGTAAGAACATTGAAATTAAGGGTAAGAGGCTGAATACTTTTTTAGTTCATTATTGTAGAGGTACATCTTCAGGCCTTTTAACATCTTCAGGCATTTTAACACCTTAAGGCCCTTTCTAGGTACACATGGAGATGGTGCACAAATACACAGACTTGTCCTGGCCTCTAAAAATGCAATGACTCTCACCAAATTATGGATCCTCAGGTGGGTCTTTGGTGATTTATTTTGGAGGTTTTAAGCATCTAAAGAAGGTCTGAGTAATTTTTCTAAAATAGTCATTATTTGTCCTGAATCCTAACTGGTGATTGACAACTTAACAGACAAACCATTGCCCACTAAGCAGATTTTCAGTGGCAAGCAGTATGAAGATTTCTCTTCTCTGACAACGAAAGGTTCACATCCCACACACACCATTCTTCTTCACATGATCCCCACACACATCTCCATGGTCCTTGTGCACACTCACAGCAGAGAACCTTCAAGATTAACTCTTTTGTCAAGATTAATTTGGACACATGTCACACTTCAGGAGAAGGGTGAGGTTATAAGCAAGGCTCTAAAAGACTCTAAGTGTCAGTTACTCTTGCTCTCAAAACTTCACTTTGGATCACATCAACTTAAGCCAAAAGGCAAATCTCTCAGTTATCAAGAAAGATGCTTTGTGGAGCATCTCTTTTCTTCAACCAGTGGCTAAAATGTAGAATCACAGAAAGTTTTAGGTTGAAAAGGCCTCCAGGATCATGAGTCCAGCTGTTAACCTAACACACCAAAGTCCACCAGTAAATCATGTCCCCCAGCTGCCACATCTACACGTCTTTTCAATACCTTCAGGAATGGTGATTCCACCACTTCCTAAATAAATAAACAGGACTCGTCCTGATACTGAGGCCTGGGGAACACCCCTAGTGACAAGAGAAACTTTTTAATGTGTTTGTTTTCCAAGCAGTGCTGTGGGCTAAGCCCAGGATAGAACACAAGGAACACAGGGACACTGTGGTGCTGGACCTTGTTGGGTTAAACTTTTGAGTAATGCAGCCAGAGAGTGAAGTGAGGACACCTCTCACAGCTGCATGTCTCTCTTTTTGCAGTATTTTTCTCATGAATTAAGGCTACCAAGGAGATTTGGAAAACATACTAGGATTCCACAAATAATTGGTTCATCGGTGACTTGGAAAAACATGCATAGGAGGTAAATGCTAGAAGTTAAACTTATCTCCTTGGTCAGGACAGAGCTTCTGTCCTGTGCATGTGGCTTACATCTGAAAGATGTCATAGCAGGCAGCAGAGCAGCAGTAAAAATCACTGTTGTGGCCACTCAATAAAAGTGGGGACCTGCTTATCCAGATAAAGAGAGGGCAATCCCCAACATCTGTCTTGCTCCTGAACTGGGCATTTTTCCTGGACAGAGAATGCTTTCAGAGCCCTGCTTCAAGTAGCTGTGTTCTAGATCTGTGAGTTCATCTTGAAATAATAGTTGGCAGCCCAAAGCCATGTAACGTTTAGCATGCTTTAAGGGACCATATGGAATAAGTTACACTGGAGTAAAACAAACACCAGTCTCTCACATCCAGTGTTATTGTTAACAACTTACTGGGCCGTGTGTATTTTTCAGCAGCGAGGATGACTCACTAAATAACAGGATAATACCATGGATCACTAGCATGTTGTGGTCTGTGGCCACAGGAAGGCTTTACTTTTATTGTGTACATGTTGGCAGTCTCAGCACAGCAGCAGCAAATCCAGAAGTTTATTGCTGCGTCTCGGGCAGAAGCATAAGATCTCTGCTTGGAGCCTTTCCGTAAGCCAAAGAAATAACACAGGATAATTCTCCTGTCCTGCTTGCCAGGCTGCAGCTAAAGTAGCAAGCTGGGAATCAGAGGCTGGGAAAGGAGTTGTCACCTTGGATTTGCTTCCTTGCTCCAGCGTGTGGATGTGGAAACACGGATGCTGGGAGGGGGCTCTTTCAAGGAGATGGGATCCCCATTCCCAGACTGAAGCCTGGATGCATGGCTCCCTATTAGAAACAGCTGTCAAACCAAGTGGGTTTGGAAGGGTGAAGCGGTTGTAGGGCAAGAGATACATTCCACAAAACCCTAGGCCCCTGCAGAAACCCTGAGGGTGGTGAGGGATGCCTTAGGTGGATATGCACATCCCATCAGCTGCTTCATGACTCCTCCATGACTTCTGTGCCTGAGGCTGAAACCATGCCCAAGTCTCTGTGGGCCCCTCCATCACCTCCACTGAGCTCATGTGCTGTCCCTTGCTTCCTAAGGCTTGTTGAGATGGGAGATCTCCCTGTGGCCTGGGAGAGCTCGGTACCTGCAGGGGTGTAGTAGCCAGAAGGGGACACAGTTGGGACTGGATACCCCCTCACATCACTGCCAGGAGCAGGGGGAAAGGAAACTGTCCTGGGCACAAGGGGTTCCTCCTGATGGAGAAAATGTGGCTGGGGGAGCCATCAGATACTGCTGTTATCGGGGGGTTCTATGTGAATTGTTTCTTTTCTTTATCTCCTCTGACATTCAGTATTATTGCTGTTATTGTTCATTCTCTTATCCCATTGCTGTTTCCAGTAAATTGTCCTTATCTCGACCTGTGATCTTTGCCTTTTGTGCCTCCAATTGGAAGGGAGAGGGAGCAGCACAGAGTGATTTTAGTGACTGTATTAAACTGGGGAATACCATTCCTAAACCACAACAAGGGAGCATTTCCTGTCCCGTTTCCAAGAGGGACTCAAGGAAACCTTTGCCTGGAGGGACATAGAAAGGCAGCAACAGTTTTGCAGGCCCCATTCCTGCACTTTCCATGTTTTGTTATTTTTACATTTTCCTCTATTTTTCCTGCTTTTGCTTATATAAGAGGGCAAAAAACTCCAAACTGATGTTCCAGTGAAGGAAGGAACATTTCTCTGGAAGAGCAGGAAATGATGCGTGGTGGTGTCATGCAGGATTAGTCTGCAACCTCCAGGGCACACTGTGGTCTGTGGGATAACCTGGGAAATACCACAGGGACAAAACTCATCCTGAGCAGAGCTTGAGAGCCGTGGGGGACTGATGGCAAGAAAAGGATTTTATATGCTATTTAGTACACTTTATTCCTGTGGGGAGTAAAGCAACCCAAGTGCTGAATCTCCTGCCTTGCAGGGGAAAATCTATACCTGAACAGCTCTCTGTGGCAGAAGTTCCTAAGCATTTGTACTTTTTGGTTATTTAGAGAAAAGTCATTAATCATTGTTAAGCTGAGTGGAATCCAAACTGGTCTTCCCACTGCACGTGTACCCAATACTCACATTTTGCAGAATACCAATTCTGTTAGTATTTTCCTTTTCCTATACCCACCTTTCTCCATAAATAAACTGATGTGGAATCCTCCAGGGTGAAATCTTCTCTCTTCTCTCTTTCTTCTCTCTTCTCTTCTCTTCTCTTCTCTTCTCTTCTCTTCTCTTCTCTTCTCTTCTCTTCTCTTCTCTTCTCTTCTCTTCTCTTCTCTTCTCTTCTCTTCTCTTCTCTTCTCTTCTCTTCTCTTCTCTTCTCTTCTCTTCTCTTCTCTTCTCTTCTCTTCTCTTCTCTTCTCTTCTCTTCTCTTCTCTTCTCTTCTCTTCTTCTCTTCTCTCTCTTCCCTCTCTTCTCTTCTCTTCCCCTCTCCCTCTCCCTCTCCCTCTCCCTCTCCCTCTCCCTCTCCCTCTCCCTCTCCCTCTGGAAAAGACTCAGCCAGAGACATCACAAATGGAAACCTGCATTTTATGATAGCAACGTCAGAGTTCAGCATTCCAAGGACTTGGGAAAGATCCTAAAAACAAACATCCCAAACTCAGGAGGAAGTTCAGCATTAAATATAAGAGAAATCCAAATATATTGAAGAATGGAAATCAAAATAACTTAAGCTTTGCCCTGCAGTGACCCCATGCAATGAGAATACATTTATGATTAGATAACAGTGATGGCTGGAGCCCTAAATAGGAATAAACTGAGTTTTGAAGACGTCCAGATTTACTGCATTGTTGCTGTTTTTTCCCTATATGCTGCCAGAATAATAGTGAGCTCCCCAAAGGATCAGCTCTGGAATGAATGTCCACTCATAAATTCTCTGCTTTATTTGTAAATTGTCAGAAAACACCACCACTACTAAAAGCTGTCATGTTGTTTCCTCCTCCTGTAAGAATAGGAAGATTATGTTTTTGTGAGAAAACCAAAGAAGAGAGCTGGACATTTTCAGATTTTTTTTGAAGAGGCCTCAATTCCTGGGCCAAATCAGATTTCAATTTGCAAATGGGTCTGCAGGTTTCTAGGCTGGGAGCAGGCAGAGCCACTGCAAACAGCCCATTTTGCTGGGACATGGGCAGGAATGTGTATCTGGCCAGAGAAGTGGAGCAGTCTGTCAGTGTGTCCTCATAATGTGCTCCAATCTTCTGACTTCCTAGAGAAAAGACAGAGATGGTGCCCAAACACCATCCTTCCATAAAAACACTGAGGTGTCTGGAGGAGGAGAATGTGCAGTGGGCTTACTTCAAGTCAGAGCCAGTTTGCAAAATCCTTACTGAATGAATTCAGGCTGTAGCTCTGCTTGCTGATTTCTCTTTGGGGATGCTCTCTTCCTGGGCACGCTGTAAACCACAAAGGTGGTTTTGCCTTCTCACACCAAAGTCTGAATTCGGGACTGACTGGATGCCTGGTGCAAAGGCTTTCTTCAGATGTGTTCTCTGAAACCCAGGTGTGTTTGGCTTTATTTTTTTAAAGCCACGAAGGTGTCTTTAAAGACACAAGCCACCAGTGCATCTAGAACTCCTGTGTGCCTTGGCTCCTTTCATGAGACACAGGACATATTCCTGCTCCCTCCAGGTGCCACCGGGGCGAGGACAGGAATAGGCACATCAGCTTTGTGCCTGTTCCTTCACTGCCGCGTTTGTGCTGCCCCGAGTGAGCCGTGCTGAGGCTGATGGTGAGGAAGAGCAGAGCTCCCCCTTCCCCCTCTCCAGCTGCACTCTGGCAGGGGATGGAGCGTGGGAGGACCTCGGGCGGATGCTCGGAGGCTGCTGCGCTCCCAATGACGAGTCACTGGTGAAAGATGTCAGTGATACCATCACCGATGCTCCTGGGGCTCTTTGTGCTCACGCTGGGGTCTCTCGGTGACATCCCACCCGCTGCACACAGGGGGATGAACACATCCCAGCGGTACCCGTGGCTAATCGATAGTAAATATTAACAGCAGCCAGCACACTGATAACAGCAATAAGTATTACAGATAACGCTAATGCCTGCAAATGCTCCTGACAGAGGGAGGGGGGCACAAAGGGCAGTCTGCCTTGGGGCTGGCAACCAAGAGATGACTCATGCCACCAGGGCTTTGTCTGCCAGGCCTCACTGCCCCAGGCCCTGCACCGAATGGAAACAGCAAATTAAATAAGCTTTCCCAGCTTTTCCAGCTCCATCCTGCTATCCTGCTCCTGGCCTGCCCAGCACAGCTGTAGGGTAACACCACACACGGATCAGCTGGTCCTTGTGTCTCTTGGGGAAGGGAAAGCTCTCAATCTGGGGAAGGGAGGTGGGGAGAAAAAGGAAAAATTGAGGAAGAAATTTTTTATATCAGCATATTTATATTCACCGCAACCTATGAACCAGGACCATATGCAATAGAAAATGGAAGCAATCTGAGTAAGAATGAAATGCAGAAATGTTATTTCGTAGCATTAGCAGCTAAAAGGTTTATTGGTTAGTGACTCACTAGCAATTTAAAAGCTATCTATTGACCCCAATTATTTAAAGATTGATTTCTGTCTTAGCATTCCTGTAGGCAGGTGGCACATGTTTAAAAGGTACCTCTCAAAAGAATCAAAGTTTGCCTAGCACAGACAAAGGAAACCAGACAAAGACAAGATGTGTATTTCAGTGAGGGTGAAAGCTGAAGAAAGTGGGAATATCTGTGGAGATGCTGGCCAAATAAGGGAGGATGAGGGCATTGGCCCTTTCAACTGCAGACTCTACTATGGGGTTACAAGCAAACACTTCCATTATGTTCCTCTTATGTAAGGACAAGGGAAGGCATTTTCATTCATGAATGGAAATGTTTATGACATTTGTGGTCTAGTGATTTCCCTTTACAATCATCCTTCATATCTCTGGAAATCTCTTACAATTTCAGTAATACTCCTGATATTATTTTCAGTTCTTTCTGTATAATTTCACTTCACCTGCTCTGATGGTTTTTTTCCAGTCTATTAACCACCTGAAAAATGACAATGCTTTACCTAGAACTTTGCAGTGGGACTATGAATACAATATTGTAACACCTGAAAACACATGAAATGTTAACCCAAAGCCATTCACTAGCATTTATAGAAAAAACTCATGTTTAACTGTACCACCATATACCAGCCAGATTTTAAGCCAAGGCTTGAAATAAAAATAATAAGCTTTTTTGTGTCCTTTTAACAAAACACTTGGTGAAGAAAGCCTCTCTGCCAAGGCTATACTCTGTTTTTGTGACAGTGCCCAGTTCCCAGAGCTGACACATTTCTGTGCTAGTTTGAAGGAGACCTATTACTTCAGTACTTTAGAAATATTCACAACAGCACACAGCTGTTTTCGCTGGAGCTGGCTTTCACAACACTGTAATGGCAGTTAAACTGAACCAAAAATCCTTGCACAGGATGTAATCAACCTCAAATCTACAGAGAAACATTGGGAAACTGCCTTTTAAGTGCCAAGAAAAACAACAGTCGTTTACAACAAGCTCTTCCTAATGTCCAGTCAGCTCAACCCAAGTGAAACATGTTTCTCAAAACGAAAGTAGCGCAGAGCAGGGAAGAAAAAGCCCTTGACTTTTGTAATGAATTTTTTAAAATAGAAACACAGAGAGACTCTGACACTGGCAACCACCACTGATCCCTCCTGCCCACTGAAGCTCAATCATCACCCAGTCTGTGAATCCACTTCTTGAGTGATAAAACTCTTGTTTTCCAACATTTTTCTCCGGCCTCCTTCAGACCCTTGGAAAGTTCCTGTCCCTCCAGCGGCAGGGCTGTTATATGTCATGTTTCCTACTCAGAGAGCTTAACCATTATCCAGCTCTTGGAGCCATCCCATCGCCCCAGATTTACGGCTTTTCCCAGGATGTCAGTCCAACCAAATCCCCAGGTGTTCCCAAGAAATGCCTGAGTCGCTCTCCACTTACCCCAGCCGAGGCTCAGCAGTTGTGGGCCATGCAGAATGGAAAAAAGCCCTCATATGATAGTGTCTCTATATTTACCAGAAAGAAAGGAGCTGGGGTGCTTGTCCTTTAAGTGTCTCTAAAGATGGTTTGCATAGCTGGATCTCAGCTTATCTATGCTTTTCTGCTTTCGCTTCCATACATGGATCTGTTCCCAACAGTAACTCCAAGCTGTCGAAAAGAAGCTATCTGGCAGCTTTCAGCTTCATCTGACACGTAAATGAGCGTGAATAAATAATTACATTTGCTGCCGTCTCTCTTTTTTTTTTTTTTTTTTTTTTAATTGCACCTCAGGACACCTTTTCTTTTTTTCCTTCTCCCCAGATTAACATTTTGCTGTTTTTCCCAAAGTTATTCCTAGGGGAAAGCAAACAGAAATGACCCAGGCAGATTTTTCTCTCCCCTTCCCGCAGGCTCACATAATTTTATTCTCATAAATATCTTTTTTTTTTTCCATTTGCTTTGCTTATAGGTCAGAGTTTTGCATGTTTGCTACTTGGAATCATGTCAAAGCAATATACATCATGTCTGTAGCAAAGGAAGGTTAAAAGTCAAATTTTTGGAGAGAGAGAATACAGCTGAGCCACGTGACTGCTCCCAGATTAGCAGCAGTAGCAGGAGTAAGCATTCCTCTGATATTACAGTAGCCACCGTGGGACATGCCTGAAACTCTGAAGAGAGAAGCTGCAGTTTGGAAGCTTCCTGCGGATCTATTTATTAATAAATCACTCCTTGTTCTTTTCCCTATCTTTCTAGGTACTTTCCTGCTTCCTCGATTTCAGTTTCAGAATGGGCTGATAAAGAACAAATATGGGAGGGAGCCCTGTGGCACAGGTCAGGAAAGAACTCATATAATTACCCTTAACTCTGCCCTTTGTAATCTTTGCTGTGCAAATGGAAATGTTAAGGGCTCCAGTGAAAGGGAAACACTAAATAATGTCTTTATTATTGTTTGTTATAGTGGCAGCTGGGAGTAGAAAATATATTAGTGAGCTAATCAATTGTTTCGTAGTGGGCTCTCTGGATGAAAGAAAACTGATAAAAGCCATATTCAGAGAGACTTGAGATATCTAAGGCTGAATAGATGTTCCTATAGATGTTTCTATATATAATAGATATTCCTATTTGGGCACTTGCATGGAAAATGGCATCCTCAAACATGGTGGCTTTGATTCATTGCAGGACATGAAAATTCCTTGTATATTCCCACACACCAATGACCTTGACTGTTTGAGATTTTTCGTAAACATCTGTTGAACACCAGGCGGAAGAGAAGTTTTTAAAGAGCTCACCAGCTCCACCTTTACAATTAATGATAAACTACATTTTCTACATTAACAAATTGCCCAAGTAGAAATGCCTCTTCAAGTGTCATATTTGACTCCTGCTGTTTGCTGTCTCAGAAAGTGGAGGGAATGTGCATGGGAGTGTGTGTATAAATGGGGATCTGAGGAGATTCCCAGCATCTCCCCAGCACCCAGAGCAGACAGCCTCTCTGGGAACACATCCCAGAGCAAACTGAAGGCCAATGGAAGAGTGCAACAGGCAGCAAAAGGAGTCTGGAAAAGATAAGTAGTTACAAAGGAAACCCTCCAGTTTTCAGTACATTTTCCAAGTGGCTGTATTGCGTACAGACCCCTGTTGTCTGGGGTTGTGCAGAGGGATGGGATGAAAAAAATTCCTTCTGGAAATTTGCCCTGGAGTTTCTCCAGCCTTTCAAGAGCAGGAGCCATCTCATCCTGGGAAGGTGCTTGAACAGGAATATCACCATTGCATGTTAGACACACCTGGTGACTCAGGAGGTCTGTGTTCTAATGCAAATGAGAACATGATTCAGCAAAGTGTTTAAATTCCTGCTTAATTTTAAATATTGAATAATACTTCTGATTCCCCTGGGGTTACTCATGTGATCTTCATTCTATGCTTTACTAGGTTGCCCACATATGGACATGAAGCTGCCATGAAGCAGCACAAGAAATAAACAAGGTTTGGCACTCACATGTGGGTGTATTTGCATCTCACAAATGTCTTGGCTTTAGGTATTGCTCCTAGGAGGTCTAAAGGCCAACAAAAAATGGGCTAAGACAAGAAAAACCACAGTTCATTGCATGTGTCCTCCTTTCCATGAGGGAAATTGTTGAAAACCACAGGTGTCTGTGGTT
Organism: Zonotrichia albicollis; assembly: GCF_047830755.1. Taxonomy (NCBI): domain Eukaryota; kingdom Metazoa; phylum Chordata; class Aves; order Passeriformes; family Passerellidae; genus Zonotrichia; species Zonotrichia albicollis. The sequence goes on from NC_133821.1 coordinate 23,992,785, forward strand.
TTCACTGCCAAAGAAAAACCTAGGTGGCTTTGAGAATAACATGACAAAGCTGCACTCAGAATTTCAGTAGCTACAAGGACAAGGGAGTAGGCTGTTTTCTGGCTTTGATCTGCCTTTTGGCACAGTGGCCTTGTCACCCTCCAGATGGGTGACACCACCCCCTTTAAACTCTGCTCCCCACAGAGAGAGGCCAAAGAGCTTCTCAGATTTTCCGTGAGAGGTTTTTCCATTCTTCCCTGCTGGGAGAGGTGAAGTCTGTATCAGGGTGGTGATAAGGTGAAAGGCATTTTCCTGAAGCAAAAGAAAGAGCAGACAGCAGTGTTGCCAAGCACCGAGAGGGCCTCAGGGAGATGGAAATAAAGCACCTTTGACCTCTGTGCCCACTGACTTCCCTCCTCCTCCCCAGAAAAGCAGACCAGGGGGATAAAGTCCATCTTTGTGGTGAGACATGCAGGGGACATCACAGCTCTGCCAGGCTTGGCACCAGCTGGACTTGCAGGAGTGCTGGTGGATGCAGGGCTGGACCAGGACCTGTGTCTGTGACAGGTGAGGGTGGTGGACTTCACCTGCTGAAGCCTGGAGAGCCCCCCCCCAACACCTGAGTCCCGTCCCAGAGCCTCCCCAGGCTCTTCCATAGCATTTAGATGCTTATTGTCCAGGATTGTTCTCCAGGAGGCTGAGCTATTTTGTGCTCTCTGTCCTCTCTGCCTGCTGCTATCAACGCTGTAGCCACAAAATGAAAGCAGGCCTTGGTCCTCAGAAACACGTGTGCTCTTCCCCAGGCTGTGTGCTGCAGTTTGGAGCCACCAAAGAGGTGTTGAAGTGTCTTTTATGAATATCAATGTGGATTTCGTAAGAGTGATTTAAATATAGCTGCCTGCTTTCCTGGGAGACCCTGTAGCTGTATTCTCACTGCAGCAAAGGCTGCACCATCTGCCCAGCATTCGCAGCCGCTTCCCAGAGACCGCCAGGGACTTGTCATCCTGCATTTGCCTTGCACAGGGCTCCAAAATGAAGGCTTTCTGGGGAAAAGGGATGGATGGGCAGCCTTCAGCGCATTCAGATGTGTAGCTCAGGTGCATTTATGTGGCATTATGCACAGGGAAAGCTGGACACAGCTCTGAGCAACCTGATCTAACGTGGAAGCCAGCCCAGCCCTGAGCAGGGGCTGGACCCCCAGAGGTCCCTCACAGCCTTAATTATCCTGTGGTTCAGTGAGAAATTCAGTTTAGGATATAACCATACGGTAGAGGAATAGCAAGGAAATCTGAACTCCTAGGGCACCTGTGACATTTTCTGTCTTCCTCTTGTTTCTTGTGCCTACCTTCAAGCTCTCTGAGTGTGGTTCAGCTCTTTTTCCACATCCATGGCTTTTTTCCAGTGTTGTTTGAACCTTACTGCTCTGCAAGTGAAAATCCACTACTTACCCTTTTTTTTTTTTTTTTTAAAACAAAGTGATTAAAATGCAGTTGGGCCTGTGCCCAGGTAAAGCACAAGAAAGTCAGGCAGTCATTCTTTCCTTGTGTTAAGTATGTAAAGTTTTGCAAGCAAATAAGACTTTTTCTGTTTAGGGTAAGCAAATATGCCTTGAACCTGGGGAGTGTCCAATTCTTAGTGATTGTTTATTTCACCAAGGCATAAATTACTGTGCCTTCAGGACAAAGCTAATAGAAAAAATGCTAATTAGTGCTGGTCAAAAATTTTCCAGTGGAACATTTTTCTGTCAGAAACTCTCCTGATTAGTCAAAGTTGAAATGTTCCAGAGGAACATGTTGATTTTGCTGAGCCTCAAATGCCACGGGGTGAGCTGAGGTGGGGTGGGAGCGAGGAAGGAGGGAATCCATCAAAACCCTCTTGCTGATTCCCTGACAATTCATCTGCTTGGCTGCCAGCCTTGTGGCACTGCTGAGGATCAGAGTTTGGGGCAGTCTGCCATGCAGAAAACGTGCTGATGAACAAGTTGTGAAAATTCCCTTTTCCTGGATGGGAGCTGTAAGTACAGAAGTCAGGGAGCCTCTCTCACCTCCCCGGCTCCCTTCCACGGGACACCAGCCTGGGAACGTGCTTGCAGAATGGCATATCAGCATTCCCAGATGAGGTACCTCAGGCAGCTGAGTCACACCTTCTCCTCAGCTTATAAAAGAGAAGACATGAATTTTGTTCTGGGATTTCTGCTGCGAGGAAAGGACGAGCTGCTCTGATATTATCAGTGTTCATTTGAACTCGGGCTTCTACAGGTGCAGCTTTTCCAGCTGTGACATGCCAAATCCTCATACAGTGCTTTTTTATATCTCACACTTCCTTGTGTTCTGACAGAGCTGCCTCTGCAGGTGGAGAGATGAGGATCACAGCACTGTGGTATTCATGAATTCCAAAACAGCTACATGGGCTTCAATTTGCATGGAACTTTGAGGGCTCTATGGCCAAACAGGAGCTGAAAATCCCACGAGCTTGGGTCTGGGGGTCCCAGCTCACTCCAGGCTTGCTCTGCTGGCCTTGGGGCCAGACATGCCACCAGCAGCATGTTTGGATGGTGCCTGCACCAGTCCATGTTTGCTCCTGGCTCTGCTTGTGCCTGCTCACTCCTTGGCTTCCCTCCTGCTGGAACCAGCCCAGCTCTTTGGCCTTCCCCATCTCCCCCTTCCAAAAACACCCCTGGGGCAGGGCACCAGTTCCTGGGGGTGGTGGTCATGCCCTTCCCTTGGGTAGGACCCCTCTTCAGATCCCAGAGCTGGCAGAACATGGCTCTAATGCTGATCAGAATATTGCAGGAACCAGGACTGAGGATACTCTGAATTGCTCAGCATTAATATTTGATGCATTTCAATATTTAAAGAGCTAAGATAATTTAAGAAACACTGTCACTTTTAAAAATTATTTGTAGGCAACTTATAATGGAGCAAATCCACTTGGAATGAACAATATTTTGGCTAGGGGAGATGTATGGCTCAGACAGCTGCCTACATTTATTTAAAACATCAGAGAAATGACAATTTTGAAATTCTCTGCTAGAAACCTCAGGTCTCAACAGGCCAGACTCCCAGCCAGCAGAAGCAAGCAGAGGATCCAGACAATGTTTTAATGCTGGATGTGCTCAACAATTTTGTTGAAAGTCTTGCCTGTTGAAAAAAAAAAAGGTAAAGGAGACAGAGGGTTTCCCTAAGAGTTTTGCTTTCAGTGAAAATATTTGGGTTGTCATCTGAAACTCGAAAACCACATCTGGAAAAAAAAAGAAACTGCTGATTGCCAAGCAAGGAGAAAAAAAAATTCTCCCACCTTTCTCCTTTATTTTTTTTTTTAATTTTATTTTTAATTTGTTTGCCTAGAGCAGGCTGTCATGAGGGGCTGCAGCCTTGTACACCTGATCAGGTGCTGATAGCCCCATCATTTGCCTGATAAAAGCCTCTGAGACTGCTCGGAGCTGTGACAGGAGCAGCATCTCCTTTCCATATCATCTCCCTCCCATATCACATCGCTGCCCAGAGCACAGGGCAGCGGGACGGTGGCACCATTCAAACGCCACCAAACCGAGCTGCTTTATGTAACACAATCTGCTTCAAAAGAACCCAACGCACCACGGAAACTATGCGAGGCGAGCCAAGAAACCCTGGTACAATAGCACAAACAGAGACAAACAGTCTGTAAAGGACAGCACACTTGGTTACCAGTGAGGGAACATTCTGCATTAAACAGTCCCTTTGTTTCTCATTTTCTCGTTGTGATCATCAAGGGAGATCTGCAAACACGACATCAAAAGATCAGCCTAGGAGCAAAAATTCATACCTGCAGCGGGTCTTGGCAAACAGGAGCTGCTGGTTGTACAGTGCACAGGAATTTTGTCCAGCTGCCCCTGAGGGACCTGGGGAGAATCACCACACTTTTATTTTCTTCCCTAACCACTACTGTGGTATAAGCCACTTCTTCACCTTCCTCCTCTCTGGTTCTCCTGTGTGCTGCCCAAATACCACCCTGTTCTCTTAAATTCATAGAACCACAGGGTCACAGAATATGTGGAGTTGGAAGGGATCCATCAGGGTCATCGAGTCCAGCTCCTGGCCCTGTGCAGGACACTCCAGGGGTCACACCCTGTGCTTGAGATTATAGTCCAAATGCTTCTTGAACTCTGCCAGGCTTGGTGCTGTGACCACTGCCCTGGGGAGCCTGTTCCAGTGCCAGCCACCCTCCAGGTGAAGAAACTTTTCCTGATATCCAACACAAAGCTTCCCTGACTCAGCTGCATGCCTTTTCCTTACATCCTGTCACTGGACACCAGAGAGAAGAAATCAGTACCTGCCCCTCCACCTGCTCCAGTGAGGATGTTGAAAACCCCACTGAGGTTTCCACTCCTCTTCTCCAGGCTGAACAGACCAAGTGACCTCAGCCACTCCTCACACGGCTTCCTTCACCATCCTTATGGCCTCCCTTGGACACTCTCTAATAATTTAATGTCTATTTTATACCATGGCACCCAAAGCTGCCCCCAGCACTGTGGAGGTGAGGCTGCCCCAGTGCAGAGCAGAGCAGGACAATCCCCTCCCTTGCCTGGCTGGGGATGCTGTCCCTGATGTCCCCAGGACACAGGTCACCCTCCTGGCTGCCAGGGCACTGCTGGCTCATGTTCACCTTGCCATGGACCAGGATCCCAGGTCCCTTTCCATGGCTCTGCTCTCAAACCTCTCATTCCCCAGGCTGTACATCCAGAGCTGCCCCATCCCAGGTGCAGAATCCATCACTTGCCCTTGTTAAACTTCACATGGTTGGTGATTGCCCATCTCTCTGAAATGTCTAATTTGTATGAGTCTGAGTAATTAAAGAAAATCATTCTCAACCTGCAAAAAGTGGCAAGATCAAGGTTCTGCTCTGCATGGCTTTCCTGCTGAATTGCTGGCTTGGTCCAACTCCCTGTCTCTGCCTACAAACCCTGCCCAGCTCATAGCCTCAGGCCCTGGCTGATCCTGCAGTCCAGTTTGTTCAGCCAACACACAAGGACAGTGCAGGGAAAGGGTTTCCTATGGAAATCTCCTCAGATCTTCACATCTACCTGGTGCATTAGCATCTGGGACCTCAGTCTGCAAGCAGAAACTGGATTTGATCTTGTTCTGTTCTTGTTCATTCCTGTGCAAAGCAGAAATGGAGTAAGTTTGTTTTCTGCTGCTGTGTCTCTTTGGGGCAACTTCTGTCTGTCACTGGAGGTATGGAGGCACTTATGACAGAAGTGTCTGATTCTGCTGGGTTCTAGGTACAGCTACAATGCAGTGAGGGAAAGCAGCTATTTTTCTCACTAGTGATGCACATGGCAAAACTGCTATGGCAAAAAAGAAACAGCACCTGTCCCAGAAAACAGAAGCAAACATGACAGAAGTGTAGTAACACAACAGTCAAAGGTTTCAAAATGTTCACAGTCTTCTGATGGATGAAGGCAAGAGAAAGGCAAACAGAAAGGAGATTCACACTTCTAATCACAGCAAACCACCCAGAGGAAGGTCTGGTTCAGCCACCACTGAAAGTCACTAGCAGAGCTCTGCCAATCTTCCTTGCAACCAGAGGAGATTTTGGAGCCCTGAATGGTTGAATATTGTGAATTTCAGAAATTTCTCATCTTTACAGTTTGCTCATGGCCTGATACTCCTTTGTCCTGACTAGAAAGGAGATACCATATTTTGATTTCTTCCCCTGATGTGAAGCCATGACCAGATTCACCCAGGCCAGTGGAGCTGCCAGGACAAAAGTGGTGCTTTATCTGAAGAAAGCTTGGTCACAGAATTCTGCCTGAAGGTATCTGCCATCCAGAGAATCATAGAGATCATCAGCCCTCTGGGATTAGGAAGGAGTTCCCATCCTGTAGCTCAGGGGTTCCCTTGCAACTGCAGTCATCTTGAGGTGATGGGATTTTGACAACTTTTCTCCAGAGTGTTTTCATTTCTGAAACCTTGTTGGTGTGATAACATTAATCAGCACTTCTGTGGAAATAGTGCTTTTGGAGATGAACATTGTAATCAGGATGAAGAGCCTCTGATGAGTATTGCTGAAATTAAAGAGTCTAAATTCAGCAAAATTGCTTTCACTGGGAAAATGCATTTTGATCCGAAGCCACTGTTATCCACTAGCTCCATGCTAGCTTGACAAAGCCAGGGATTCTCACAGTCAGAGGGGGCCCCAGCAGAGATGGTCCTCATCCCCCACATTTCCCAGCCTTGCTTTCCTCAGTGTGCCAGGGCTGTCCCCCTTGTGCTGTGCCCTGACAGCCTCTCTGGCATCTGTGGCTCCTGGAAGGCAGTGCAGAAGCAGAAATCCTGGTCCATGCCTGTGCTGGAGAAACTGGGAGCTGCCCATTGCTTGCTGCAGGGCCCCTCATTCCACATCCTGTTGCCCTGCTGAAGAGATTCAGATTTTTCTCCTATTTTTGTGTGTGGTCCATAGATGTTCCAGGGCTCTCAGGGACCTGCAGGGTTGGGAGGGAAGTCCAGGGGTGACAATGTTGATGTCCTTTATTGGTGTCCCTGTGGAAGGGGCTGTCTCCAGACTCTCCTGGATATGTTGAAGCCTTGCTGAAGGCAGCAGCTTCTCCCATGGGGGCTGGGGAAAGGCAGTTCTTTGCACCTCCCTTTTGTGACAGTATAAACTGGAGTAGATAAATATTCAAACCCAGAGAGCAAAGCAAGGGTGCGATGTCAGTGTTGGTGTGACTGGAATTAGGTAATTTGTGCATGAACATGACTAAATATGAAAGAAAGGTATCAGGTTTGTAAATCTGTCAAGGGTGAAACATTTCAGAAAGTCTGGCCTATAAAACAGAAATACAAAGACTAAAAGTATCACTTCCCTCCAAAAAGCATGAAATTACTCACACTGCCAGCGCTGGGACCATAAAGCTGCAAGTGCACAGCTCTGGGGCAACCCAAAACTCTCTTTTCCTACCTTCAGCCTCCTTCTTTACCACCTCCCTGGAAAGACAGAGGAAAGCAGAGGAGAAAGCAGAATTTCTTAAGGCTGGCTATTACTGCTTATTCTTCACAAGCTGCTCCTTAATGCTGTTAATGCATTTCATACAACACAGGAGAGATTTAATACGCAATTAAAATAATTACTAGGTAATCATTAATAATTTCCTGCATGTTCTCAGGGGTCTGAAAGCGAGCTCCAGGCTGGCAGAGCTGCAGTCCTGCACGGCACGTCCCATCATTGATTAAGTGTCCTCATTTTTTCCCCCTTCCTCAGGATTGTCTGCCCAGAATAACAGAATCACAGAATGGTTTGGGTTTGAAGGGACCTTAAAGATCATCCAGTCCCAAACCCTCTGCTGTGGGCATGGGCACCCCCAGTAGACTCCCTTGCTCAAAACTCCATCCAGCCTGTCCTTGAACACTTCCAGGGATGGCGTATGCACAACTTCCCTCCAAAATTTCTTCTTTATACCTGATCTGAATCTACCTCCTGTTTGGGGGTAGTTGGAGGGCAGAAAGAAGAAGGGAGCTGATTTTGCTTGCTGCTTCCTTTTGTACTATCAAAAACACCTCCATTCTTCTTGAGGCACAGGAAAGGGGACAGTGTCAGCAGCCAGAGGAAGACAGGAAGGTTTACCAGGAAATCTTCTTTCTCTGTGATGTTCAAACATGGGCATGGAAGCCCAGAGAGGCTGTAGGATGTCCCTGCTGGGAACCCACAAATCACAGCTAGACATGGTCCTGAGCAACTTCATCTGAGCCTGACCACAGTCCCTTCCCACCTCGATTATCCTGTAATTCCCTGCATTTCCAAGAAGCTCAACAGAGGAACTTTTCTGGCACTGATGACTGCTGTTTACCCAGCAGGAGGCCCAGAGCAGAGAGCCAAGTGCTCCTTCCATGGGTGTGGGCTGGCTCCAGATTTACCTCCCCATTAGACACCCTAACCTTCACACTGTGTTTCATCTTCTGCTAATTAAATATTCAGGACTGGAAGGCAGTGGAGACAGAGATTGATCACTTGATATTTCAGCTGTGATTACTATGAATTCATTCATTTAAACCATTTTGGAATTTATTTTTCTTGCTTTTGAAGGCTGCCTTTGGATAGTTTAATAACATTAGATCTATTGACTGCAAAAATAAATATCTGACAGCTCTAGTTTAGCAATGTCTCATTTGTATGGATGCTTTCTGATGTATAATAATAAATACATCCTTGTTAGGAATATATGATCTATAAATCAAAATTTCCAATGTCTTTGATTAATCTGTGTGAGTGGTGTGAGGAGGATTGCTTTCAGCCTGTCACAAGCAATCCCTGCTCTGGGCTCTCGTAGCAACCACTGGCACTGAGGTCATGAGTCAGATTCTATTCAATCCCGTTTGTTTTCATTTCCCCACAACCCTCCGAGACATTCACCTCTGGGGCTAACATTTTCTGTGCTGTGCCTCTGCCCGAGGAGGGTTTCAGACAGCTGTATTTTGGGAGGAAGGGCAGTAAGAGGCACTATTTTCCCCTGCCTCCTATGGCAAGGACAGTGGGATAACATTTGCAAAGTAGCAGGAAAGTTCTCCTTCTCTCCAAAGAGGTGGATACAAGTTTTCTTCCAGCCACAGCTGGAATGGGTGAAAAATATTGTATGAAGCATGAATTCCAAGGAGTCACGTGGGAAATAGTTTGGTAGAGCCCCAGAGCATCCCAGTCCTGCACAGGCAATTCTATTCTCATTTTTGGGGTGCTTCACTGCCCAAGCACCATGGGAGAGGGCAAGGCACTGGGATATCTCCAAGAGAGTGTAAAATTTTCAGGAAAATGCCTGGGCCTTCCTGATACCAGTAGGTTTTCTGTTTTAGCGTAGGCCATGTGTATCCATGCCCTGTTCACAGCACCTTTTAACTGAGACTTTTGCATCAGTGAGCTCTTGTGTAAGTGTCCTGGCCTCCCTTTCCCTGAGTATGATGTTTCCACTAATGAAAGTGATGTTTGTTAGCTAACAAAACCTCTTTGTAAAAGTTAGCCTAGGTTCAGAAATAGCCCACCTTACCTGCCTGTCCACTCCCCACAACCAGCCCTGGTCAACAATCCTGCAGGTGTATGGCCATGGGATGGCCCTCCTGGAAACCTGAGTGACCACATAACATGGTTTTTTCTACAGCAGCAGGTTTGCCAGTTCAGAGTTGGAGATGTGGTATCTTGTGATGTGGATTTAGTAATACAATTTAAGAAATTGCATAAACCCCAATAGGATTTTTTTGCAACGAGATGGTGGTTTTACTTAATTCTAGCCTTAACTTAAACTCTAGCTAGCTCTTCTAGATTAAACTTGTTCTTTTCAAGCCCACACAGTTATTCTTAATGGTCTAAGCTCTCGAGGTTGCCAGAAGTGCAAGGATTCTGCTTTTAGAATATCCAAGCATTTTCAAGCCTGTGCTTCCAGTGTATGCGGAAGCAATGAGAGATTATTATTAATTCCAACCCCACTGCAGAGTGGAACTGCAGTGTGGTGGTGCTAAGGTTCCCTCTCTGCCTGGAACTGAGTCAACAGGAGCTAAGATAAGCCTGGGAGCAGCCGGAGCTCTGCTGGCGTCAGCTGGGGTGTCTCTGAAGAGGGAACATATGTTCTCCAGAGCAGCCTCTTCATTTGCTCTTCCCTCATAAACTTTTATGGTATGATTTCCTTCCCCCCTTCCCTCTCTAAATTAAGAACTTCAGCTTTTTTTTTTTTGAGTTTTTTTTTTTTAATTTCCCCTTCCCTGTTGGGGGGCAGGGAAGGGCAGATGCTGAGTGACAGAAGCGTTCATTGATTAAACCAATGAGATCTTTCATGTCCTACTTAAGAAGAGAACTTGAATAACTGGAAACTTGAGCAATGCTCTGAAAGATCTTAATGATTGTCAGGTTGTTAAATTGGCACCCATGCTGCATGGTAAAGAGGGAGAAAAATGAGATGGAGCTACATTAGGCTGGTGAAGAAATCTCTAAAGGCTGCAGAGTCCTCAGAAATGTTCAGCAGACTTGATGGTGGTGCAGGGGATTAGATCTGCCAAGCACATTCATAATAAATCATGAGAAAGAAAAGAGTAAGAGGGGACATAGAAACAAGAAATGGAGTTGTGTAGAAAAGCATATTAACAAATGTTCCAAAAGCTAAAGGAAGAATGAATGCTTGTTTTCTCCATGGAGAGAACTTGCCTGTGGAATCTCCTACACAGCATCCAGGAGGATATGGCCAAGCTTGCTGCTGATACAGACCTGTTCTGGATTGCCTAAACTAACTTAGGAGATTCAGAAAAAATGAACTTTGCCAATAAAATTAATTTTGTTAAACTGCAAAATTGTATCTGTGCATGCGGGGGAGCCTTCAATATGCATATATGCTGTTTGTCTCATGTACCAATTACAGAGAGGGTCTGATGATTTGTGAGACTCTGCAAATCACTGTGAAAACGTCAATTTGCAGCTCAGCATGGTCAAAATTGAAAATGGGATGTGAGAAACTATTAGGAAAGATATCCAGGGAAAAGCAGATGACATGGTTTTCCTGCTGCATAAACCCCACATGTGCCTCAGACTTGCACATGGCATGAAGCTTTGTGCACTCTGCCTCAGAGAATTCCATGGAAGCAGTGGAGGGACAGGGAAAAGCAATCTAGGAATCAAGGATGGGTGAATGGTCTTTAAGAAGAGTTTAAATACAAGTTTAAATATAAATATAAAAGAAAACAGCTGAAAGGGCTGTGATCAGGTCCTCCATGAATAAGGGGAGAGCAGAGAAACAGCAGCTGCTGCTTTTCATCACTGAAAAACCTTCAAAGATTTTTTAAAGAGATGTTAAAAGAGACTGAAGAGAAGACCCTCTTCCATGGATCCCGTGTTGCACAGTGAAGTCGTGGTGCTCCCTGTCAGAAAGTGCTGCACAAGCTAAAGATCTAAATGGGAGAAAGCTTCAGAAAATAATTAGAGAACTCTTCCAGAGATGATCTGTCAAGGTTGTCTAACAGGACAATAGCTCCTATGGCCTGCACTCTGACCAATTTGCTGGGCAAATATGGCAAGGAGGAGGTGTTTGTGTGTCTCCCCCAGAATTTGTTCCCAGCATGTGATGATCACACAAGGTGCAGACAGATATAATGACTGGGTCTGATCCATGTATCTGCTGGAATAATGACTTTTTGCATCCCTCCTGTATTCTCCTCCCTGGCACTGAGTTTTCAGGCTGTGCTACTTTATGAATTTACAGAAATAAGTATGGGGAGCTCTGTTTGGGTTGGATTTCTCCAAAGGATAGCAGCAATGTAGTGTACAAGGACTGGTGACAGTCAGATTCTGCAGTATATTTGAGACAATGAATCTGTTCTGTTCTACATAATCTCCAGAGCCCAAGTACAAGGTGCCTTGCAGTCAGCATTTTCCATGTGCCCCTGAATGGCTTGGAACAAGAATGTGAAACGTGTTTTAACAGTTTCAATGCTTGTTCTCAGAAGTGGTAGCATTTTGGTGGCATGGGATCCCATCCCAAATATTTTTTTCCTCAGTCTTGGTATCTTTTATAGTGAAAGCACTTTGCACATTTTGAGTTACTCTAGCAGTGACTGCTTTCACTGCTAGAGTGAAAGTGTGAAAATTTCTTTTTATTTCTACCACTTGCTAATCCTGTTTTGGCTGGTGCAGCCCCTGCAAAGAGCTCTCTCCATGGGATGTGTTACTCAGAAATGATCCGTACTATGGCTGAGATTCGGGGAGTGCTTTGATCTGTTTTATGATCTGCTTCACTTGCAAAGCAAACTTGTTTACTGTTTGCCCATTTGGTGGAAAGGGGGAAAAACCTTGCATTCTTTATTTTATCCCTTTGCTTGACAGGGACAATTTTGCCTTTAGATATTCACCAGATTTTTAAAAGGGGGTGTTTCTGGGTACAAGGCAGCTTAGGGGGGCAGGTAGCACATCCTGATACACTGATCATGAGCGTGGGTGTGGGAGGTAGGGATAAAAAATTCCCTGCAGACCCCTGGGGAAAGGGAGACTGTTTTACAAAAGGTAGATGGCACAGATGGAGGGATAGGCTGGGAAAGGAAGGGAAGAGGATTTTGGTGGGAAGCGAAGGATGGGTCTGGCTTTGAGGTGAAGGTGAGGAGAGAGAGCTGGGAAAAGGGAATATGGGTAGAGGAAGAGGCTGGCATACCCCAGCTAGCTGGGAGGGATGTTGGGATGGCCTGAGAAAAAAGAGTAAATCAAAGTATCACAGACAGAGATCAAATAAGAGGAGACAAGCATGTGAGCCCATGCCACTTCAAATGTGTTTTTTCTCTGTTAGCCTGAGAGGAAATCCCTAATCCCTGTTTCATTCTCCGGAGCCAAATGCCTATTACAGCTTCCATTTGATAATTTGGGAATAGTATCACCTCGGTGCTGTGGTGAAAACATGTGTATTCATGTGACAAAATAAATGTTTTATTAAAAAAAAAGAAAAGTAATACACACAGGAGATGGTGAATTAGTGATGGACAGACTTGCAGATTCATTTCTGGGGCCTTTTTTATTTGTACTCTGAACTGAGGGAGACACCAAGAACCATAGCGCCTGTTTCCACAAGATGCGTTAGAAATTTAGCTTAAAAGATGCTCTAGATGTAAGAAAGATTAAACACTTTAGAATATCTAAATACCTCCTCTTATCTTCATGGTACAGTAATTTACTACCACGTCCTGTGCCTGAAGACAGAGGAACAAATTGTGTTGTTTCTGCTTTTCTTTTGATGGACTGATTTCTGCCTGGTAACTCTTCCATGTGGCTTCTTACTTTTACTACTTTTTCCATATTAATAGCATCCTTGCCTTTCTGACATGTATTTCTTATGAGAGCTATCAATTCCTCTTACCCTCATCGGTGAAGAAATCTGGCAAACATATTTATGCACTGGATCAGATGCCAGTTCTCCAGAGCAAAATGAAACTAAAGTTACCACAGCTGGTGTCTAAATCTGCTGACGCCGCATTCCCTTGGGAGCAAACTGATTTACTCAGTCTCCACTGAGCAAGTGAAGCAGGAGGTGAGCCCAGGTCAGGAAATGGGCAGGGCAGAACCAAGCCATGATGCTGTGTGGTAGGCAGAAAAAAGGCTTTAAATAAGAGCACAATCTCACTGGCACGAGGGAAAGGATTCCCCTCTTCCCCTTTGGAGGCAGCAGGTGAAATGTGCCCAAGGACAAAGACAGTCACTCCAAGACACATTTGGATTTTAGACTACTCTTACACTTTGTTAATAGTCCAGGCTCTTCCTAGCACTGAATTGTGAAATCTTTGCAGACATAATTCTAATAGACTTCCTTTACAGTACAGCAATTATGGTGATTGATATGGACAAATGTGATCTTGAAACAGCAATAACGAGACAATATAGCTCAATACTGAAGCAAATGCATTTTGAAAATCAATTTTTGAGATGAAAATTGCAGGAAAAATCATGCAAGTGTGCGCTTGACTCTCTCAGTCTTGTCTGGCTTTTGTCCTGCAAAACTTTTAGCAGCGACCTCAACCACATTGATGTGGATTATTACTCCCTCAGAAGGCTGTGCTGTGACAAATGAGCTTACCTGCTTATACCAAAAGGCTGGAAGTTAAGGTATATTTTGCTGCATAGTATCTTTTTAGAGGAAGAGAAAATGTTCTGTAACATGCTTAGCAGTATCGAAGAGGAAAATGTGAATCCATTACAGCTCACACATAAAAACTCACTAAAAATGTGTCCAAGTGCAAGAGTAGAGAGCAGATACTTAATGGAAAAGTAAAATGGGCAGAATCAGCTTGAATGGCGGGTCTGACCCAGCAAACAAGTTTACAAATGCACTTCAGTGTTCATTTGGTGCTGTAACTAAAATATGTGAGCAGTTGTTTGAAAATCCTTGCGCACAGGGAGCTGATCTGCAGCAATATTCTCATTTATCACCAGCTTCCTTCCAAACCTGACTACCTGTGGAAGCAGGCTAACCTCAGCCTGCTTTTCCTGCAGCTCTGGTTACACGAGAAGGAGGAACACGGGGCTTTTCACTGATATTTGCACAAGGTGAAGTCATCGCTCCAGGCTGGGTGAAAATGCCAAGCTCTTCCCTTGTCCTGGAGCTTCTGACAGCTCCTGCAGAACAGGCTGCACTCCCCTCTGCTGGAGGGAAGCTCGGTGGGCGACATTCCTTGGGTTGCAGGGAAGACAGGAGCCATGCTCTTTCTCCAGCAGGGAGGTTTTCCTTCCTTCCACTGACGGGTGAGAGGGTCAGTGGGAGGTGAAGGATGCTGTGTCCTGTCCCTGGCAATGAGGGGGTGCTATAATGGCTGTATTTCCTTTGTTGTGTCACTGGAAGGTTTTTCTCTCCCCAATACCACGTTTAACCTGATGCTTTGTCATGCTGCTGTCTCTGAGCACAAGCATGCATCTTTCGAGAGCAAGCTGGAGTATTTCCCAGATCTGTGCCTTTGGTAAACTTGCTAGATTTCTCTTGCTTAGCATGGATGATTATAACAATTTCATCAAAATGATGGAACAAAGATTTTATATGATTTCCATCTCCTCATGTGTTTGGAGCTGCAGTGCTTCAGGATTTGAGCTAGCACAGTCAGTGATAAGAGAAGACAGAGGTGTACACAGGAAATAGGAGCATTTTAAAAATTCTAAATACTCAAGAAATTTGTGTGTACATCAGGAAAAAAAGCAATGCAATGTAGGCCACCAGAATTTACCCTTTTACCAAGGAGCCTTGCAACAGCTCTGTGTGACTCCAGCAAGACATACCAGGTAGTTTTCAGGGTGCCAGACACTGTAGATTTACCTGTTACTCTGACATTACCAGCTGCTGGGGTGGGAAAAAAAAAACCCAAACCCCAAAAAGACAGCATCAATTTCTGTTTTCTTTCAGCCCAGTGGAAGAAAGAACACATTAATACTCACTGTCTTCTGGTGAGAGTCACCCCTCTAACCAGTAAGGGTGGGGATCACTTACACAGTCTGTCTCCCTGGTGCATCCCGATTTCTAGGAGCTGCAATTGCTGGTTCATCACTCACTGTGTCCACAGTTTCCTTTTCTGTGATTACAGCTTATCAGTGGCCATCTGAGCATGGCCAAATTCCTGAGCAGGGACTGATGCTGAAAGGGAAGGGGTTGGGTTGCACCCACTTGTGCTAAAGGCGAAGGCCAAAGGGCAAAGGGGAATGGCTTCAGCTGGAAGAGAACAGGTTCAGATTAAATCATGGGGAGAAAATTCTTCACTGTGAGGGTGGTGAGGCACTGGCACAGCCTGCCCAGAGCAGCTGTGGATGCCCCATCCCTGCAGGTGCTCCTGGAGAGCTTTGAGCAAGCAGGTCTAGACAAGATGCCCCTGCCCATGGCAGAGGGGTTGGAGCATGATGATCTTTAAGGTAATTTCCAACTCAAGCCATTGTATGGTTCTGTGGTTCCATAAAGCTGCACTTTCTCTTGGTTCAGACCACAAAGCTCTGCCTCTTCCCTCTGGGATAAAAAGGGAAAGTCACTGTAGGACCAGTGTATTTGGGGTTTGTCATTGGAAACTGAGTCAGGTGAATGTGGCCCTAATGATGAGATTTCTTGCTCTTGTGAGAAGAGCTCTAATAATTGATTGTATTTGAATGCTGATGATTCTCATTAATGTTGTGCCAAACTCAGCAAAGCAAACTGTGCTGAAATCTGCTGTCCTTGGATCACCCCTCTGAGTTCAGGTGTTAGGAAGGACAGACACAACAAATAGGAATATTGTGTCTTTTCACCAAAGTGTTGGGTTGTAGCCTGGCAGTGAGAATTCCTGGAACTTTCCTTAGTGCACAGTAAAAACTGTGGCATTGCAATAATTACTGTGGAATTTCTTTAACCTGTTTTTTTGCTCTAGTGTTGGAAACTCACCTGACACACATTCAATCATCTTGGAATATTGCCATTACTTACTGAAAACTGAATTGGACACTTTTCCCTTAATATCCATTTTGATAATCGTAAATAATCCTAGAAATTGAGAAATGGGAGCATTATATGACTAATTACAAATGAATCAGCACATTTTACAGGGTCAGTGATTTACAGGCTGGGATTTAGCTGCCTGTTCTGCTTACTTACACCACATTAGTGAGAAATCGCCTCAGAAATTCCTGCATTCAAACAAAACAAGGGGGAAAAGCAGAAGAGAACAGTAACCATTGGATGTTTTCAAAATTTGACTGGAAAAAGGCATGATCAATCAATCTGGTTTGAAGTTTCCCTGCTTTGAGCAGAGAGCTGGCTTAGTACTCTTGAGGCTGAGTTACTCAGTGATTCTGCAAATTTTCATAAATGACTTCCCAGGTTGGGTTAAAGTTGTGCAAGATCCATGGTTAGCATGATTGGCATGAAGACAGCAATGCTCCTGCTTCCAAATGATCCACAGACCTTGCAAATAAAGAACACCCCAACCTGAACAGCAAACCTTATTCATCTGATATCATCAGAACTACGTTGATCATGGAGTTGGCAAGGGTAAGCTAAAGTAGGTTGTAAGGAAAAAGTAATTTTTGTAATTTCTGATATTGGAAATGAAATCTACCCATAAACATCCACATTAATTTTGACTTGGGTATCAGAAGTGTTCCTTTGTGAACAGCCCACAATAGATGTTAATAGTTCTTAATATCTGTTGGAGGTTGCACAGGGAATCTGTAAAATGCCTGGGAGCAGATCTCAGGGTTTATGGGCCACCCAACAGGTGGCTTTACAATTATTTCAGTCTTTTTCCTTCTAAATCCTCCCAAAGCCTCCACTGTTCTGAAGACTGTCTACAGGAAGGAAAGACTGAGCTAAATTCTAGTTTCTTGGTGGCACTGATGTCTTCAGGAACTTTGATGGCCTTAGCTGAGCAGATGTGATAGCTCACCAGCACACTGGATGACCTTTGCTTGCTTAACCAACTTCTTAGGATTTTTTATCTTATTTTTACAGAGAAGATATAAGATTATGATCTCTAAATATAATGCAGTGTTTGAAGGGTCACATGGCACCAAAAGACCAAGGATGTGCTCCAAGGATTTGAAGCAGTGAGTGTTGACTGTCCACAGGGCTGTGCAGAAAGTGGTGAGAGGCCACTTGCTGCTCAGAGGAGCATTTGGAGGTAGAGGCATGAGAACACAGCCTGGCTGAACAGATTTTCAGGCCTAAGAATATATTTATATCAGTTTAACAATCAAGATGTGTAAATTAATTTTAAGGCAAAGCATACCCAGAAACTCCAGCAGTTCCAGGAAAGGCCTCTGATGCCTTTGGGGTGGGTCATGTTTTTCGAACAGCTTCAGCCCAGTCTAAGTGTGATGTCTGAGTGACCAATAGAGGTATGGCCTGCTCAGCCGTGCAAGGCTGGAAAAGCCCTGTTTGGGATGTGGAAGTGAAAGAAGAACCATGCCAAGGCCTCCAACGCTATGCAGAGAGTGAGAAAGCAGCAGCCTCCAAACATTAGGGAGCAATTCCTCCTGCCACGTCCTCAAATCCTTCACACTTTGTTTCCTCCACGGAATACCAGCCACCCCTATTTTCCTTTGCTGCTTCTCTGCTCATTTCAGGGAGTTGAAGAGAAGTCCCACTAAATGAACAAAAGAATACATTTTTTGAAACAGTTAATCCTAAATAAAGCAGATTTTAAGACTTCCTAACACTTCCTAATTTTCTTGAAAATTGGGGCTTGTTCCCCATAAAGAAAAAGATACTTTCAACTTACTGAATAATCTAAATTGGTTTATTTAATTCTTCCTATAATTTCAAAGGCTCAAAGTAAGCTTGGTTTGTGGATTTTTACCTTTTTTTTGGGCACACTTGAGAAGTATTCTGGAAATACTTTACCTACTAAGCGTTAGTCTTGCATTTTAATGGCATTTTGCAGAGCATTTACACATACCCTTTTCCATATCTGATGCACAACTTTTCCCAGAGCAGGAATATGGGATGCTTTCCTGCCCTTCCTGTGCTGTCTTCTTCAAGGGGTTCTGCTGGGACTTGCAAGCTTAACGCAATGGTGTGTCCTGTCCTCAAATTCCTGGTTTCCTGCAGCAGATATAATTCCCTTGAATTTTGCCCAGGATCACTCAGGCGGTTCCTAAAATAAAAATCTGGAAGGGTTTTTGAAAGCCTTCCCTCCTGTGCCGGATGCTGCCTGCATCAAGTCATCAGGTCTAGAAGGGAGCCTCAGATGTGGTGCCAAGACATGAAAATGTGTCACCATCTGCAATATCTGCACTTCAAACCCAGTGTCTGTGGCTCAGAAGGAGCTGGTGCTGGTGTGGCAGTAAGTTATCTGCTGCTGCCTGCACAGCCCTAAGCCTTGCTCCTGATGCTGCCTTGCAAAGGGTTACTTTGGAAAAAGGTGGTAAATTGAATTAATCCTGTGAGGAAACCACATTTTGAGTGATCATTCACTTATTAAAGCAGAGCCAGTGTTTAACGTTTCTTCAACACAGTATTAGAGGGAAGTGAATGAATTATTGAATGAACTATCTTCAAAAGTTCCCTAAGGCTTATATCATCTTGCACTTACCAAAAGCATGATGCCTGCTGTGCTCAGATAATCCATTTACAAAGCTTTTAAATATATTTAAGGGTGAGCTTTGTAGGTTTCCTATTTCCAATTAAACAAAGCGTCGACTTCTTTTAGAGAAGCCTTTAAGAAGCACAAAATCTCATTGTTTAAAATAATTTTGCAAACTCGTTCCCAGTTCCCAACAGGCCTCTCTAGTCTTTGAACTTTTTTTTTTCCCTATAGTGTCATTTTGAATTAAGTGGGTTTATCTTGAGTTTGCCATCTCTGATTTCCTCATGGTACTCAGTGTGTAGAAGTCTCCTCTGCCTCTTTCCTGATTGCTGAAATGCAGCTTGCAATGTTTTTCTGCTTGGCCACCACGATGGATGGGGTTGTGAGTGTTGCCTTCTCCAGGAGGTTTTATTATTTTTCTGCAGCTGTTTAATTGCACACTTGTTTTGAGAAAGGTCAGCCCCAAAAACTGGCAATAAGCTTTAGCTCAAAGTCCCCAGTTATGTAACCAAAAACTCTGCATGAGCAGTTTCAGGGTCTGATGTTCGAGACAAGATGTTGCTCCTTGGTGAAATTTGGAGTCAATTCTGTGGCAGTGAATAAAAAATGTTAGTGGTTTCATTAATATTGGTGTAAAACACAGAACACTTACTGCTTGATCCTGGATTTTTATTTAAATGGATATGTTTCAAACATTGCAAAGCAATACCTTTTTTGGTCGATTCAGGCTTTCCTCCCTTTTTGCCTTGTTCTCACAGAATGAAGTGTAAGCACTTGAAAGTACAAAGTTTGAACTGTTTTGGCAGAAAGGTTGGAAATGTGGTCCTGGAAGCAGCAATCTGCAGCAGCTGTGGTGCTGTGCAAATGGAACTTTTGCCTTTGTGACAGTTCCAGGAAGAGCTTCCCTGTGCAGTGCCCGAGCACTGGGACAGATTGCCCAGAGGCTGTGGAGTCTCCCTCGCTGGGGGTAGCCAAGAACCACCTGGACACCATCCTGTGCCCTGTGCTCTGGGATGGCCCTGCTGGAGCAGGGAGGTTGGAGCAGATGTCCCACAGTGGTCCCTGCCAGCCTGACCCATCCTGGGGTTTTGTCACTCTCTAATGTCCCAGGTTTTTTTTCCAGGAGGAGCAGTGGGACAACAAAAATGTCATCTTCTAACACAGTGATCAGCACTGATATTGGAGCACATAAAATTACACTTACAAAGGGTAATTGTGACTTTTAAGATGCTCAAAACAATCTCAGTTCCTAAGGGCTATGACTAAATGACTGAATAACTAACAAATAATCTTTCAACCTAAATTAAATAATAAATCCCACCACATGAAAGCTTATTTTTTGTTCTAGATATATTTTGCAGTCACTCCAGTTCTTGCTATGGTCCATCATGTCGCAAAGACATCCAATACAAAGAGCTAAGAGTAATTTGCCTTGATTTAGGGTTTTCATCTGCTGCACAAGGTGGGAAATTAATTGGAATGGGTGTTCACACTTCAGGGAAAGCAGATCTGAGCTGACTGAGACACATAATGACAACTTCTAATTTGTACAGGGCAGCCTTCAGATGACTATGGCTTTTGGTTCCTTGAGTGAGCAGCCCAATCTCATTTTCATAGCCTCTGTTCAATATTTTGCTTCTGGGATCAATGGAGAAATAGGCAGAAAAAAAGAAGTTCTTTATACAGGCATTTTTCAGTGCTCTTGGGTACTGTTGTAATTTAATTCATAAAGGAATAGGATTAATGAGTCCTGAAGGTGAACAGGATCAGGAACATCAATGGGAAAGGCTCCAACAGGCAGGATGTTAATTCTAGAAACATCCATGATAGTGTGATGGGTCCTCAGCTCTCCTCAGACTCTGGCTGTGCTCGTGGACACACAGGTTTGCCAGTCTTGCAGAGGATGTCAGCCAGCACTTCTTGACATTTTGGGAGCATTGGCATGGCAGTCACCAAGGATCCTAAGGTAGAAGTGCAAGGAGAAGGGATCTCCACAAGGCTGGTGCTAAAGCTGATTTTCTCATGAGGAAAGATGAGTCCTCATGATGACTTGGTGTCTGTACCTTCAGAGGAAGGCGGTGGAAAGCAGTGCATGGTAGATCATGTGCATTCCTTTGAATATGTGAAAAACCCCTTCGGTGCTTTCTCACATCAGGTTCCTGAGTGGGTACAGCTGGACCTGGAAGCCCTGTTCAAGCAGAAAAACCTGCTGAGGGAGGTATAAAACATCCCAGTCTGTAATACCCTGAGTGGATAAGCCGCTCAAATTGCCTTCCTCTTGGGATTCAGGAGGTCTTGGTTTAAAATGAAGTCATAGTACAATCTGTCCAAAACAAGTCTCAATGTTTTATTACCAACTTTTGGCTCTCATTTAGCTTTCAGAAATTAGGCTTTGGCTTTAGTTGAAAACTCAATGCATTTAGCTGAAAACCAGATTTTTTTTTGCAAAACATCACTTAACTGAAACCCCAATTTTTCAGTACAAATCAATTAATGCTTGACTGTGCCAAGGCAGGCACTTCTGCTGTCCCACTCTGCCTGTTGCATTAGTGACCCACAGGTTCCTCAGGGAGCTGAATATCTTCTGAGTCATCCACATCCACTCCTGGAGCTCTGCAAATCCAACCAGGAGCATCCACAGATACTTTGTAAATAAAACAAACGGAGACTCGTTCCAAAGACCAAAGGCTCTCTGCAGACTCCCTGCCAGCTTTGGGGTACTGAGAAATGTTGGCTGAAAGCTGAGCCACTGCTGTTGCTCAAGATGTGTTTGTACCATCTATTGTGGAAGATTTTTGAGCTGTAATTTGAAAGTGTGAGGAAGGCAGTGCTAAGGGAGAAGCAGGGAGGGCAAAACTCTCATGTCAAACAACTCCAAAAGTGGCAATTGATCTGAGCAGTGGGTGGGTGAGGTAGAAATCTCGAGTGTTGACAAATCATCTGGTAACTCAGCAGATGAATGGCACTCGGGAATGGAACATCCACACCTCCAGGAGAAATGAGTGCAGGGAGGGTCTTTTGATCCACAGGCCTCTCTCAGGCTGATCATCATGTGCATTCTCTGGAAATGAGGGTGATTTGTGGTTGTAGTTCCTCTGCTAAAGCTGTCCTGGTGGAAATGAGGGTGATTTGTGGTTGTAGTTCCTCTGCTAAAGCTGTCCCCCAGGATTTGTCAGAGGGTGAGGCACAGCAAGGTGAACGTGAAACCAGGCATCAGGCTCCATGAGTTTTTCCAGTCCAGCACCACTTTGTCCCTCCATCATGTTTTGGATCTGCTCTTGTCCATCTGCATCCCTGTGGTCTTTCTTGTTTCTGCTCTAAGGTCCTGTCTTGCTAGTTTGATCTGTCCTCAATATGCCCCACAATGTGCAAAATCCTGCCTTTCTTGAAGGCAAAAATTGCTCTTCCCTTGGCCTGAATGCTGTCAGAGTTTAACCTAAAGGGTTGTGCTTATCTCTGGGGGGATTTTCTCATCCAGTGATGGGACCCAGGTAATGCAGGAGAGAACTGCTGCTCTCAGGTGGGAGCTGGGCTGCAGACCTGCATCCATCAGTCTGTCCGGCAGTCTGCAGTCTGTCTGCAGCTTGCTGCTGTGATAGCAAAGTCCATCACAGGAGAAGCACAATCTCTCTGTATTCAGACAGAAACACTCGGATGATCTGCTCCCAACAGCTACTGCAGAGAGGCTGGAGCCATACATCACAAACGAGATCCTGTGATGACTCTGTTTGCTCTGATGGAGAACTTTGCCAGACCTGTCAATGCTAAAGGAAGCAGGGAAATGAACATATCTGTGCTGACTGAGGCTGTTTTGAATTAACTTTCTGTTTCTTTTTCTTTCCCCGAGGCAAGGTCACACGAAGGTATTGGAAAATTTCAAGGCAAAGAAACTCAACACCTTAAACTTTGTGTAAAATAGAGTTTTAGATATATGAAACCCTGGGATATTTGGCAGTCCAAGGTTTTAAGTGTTTTCTCAGAAAATCTAAAGGTTTTAATTCTGGCAAAATTATGTCAACACGCTGTCAGTTGCCTCTTGGTGAGTAATTACAGAGAGCAATAAATGTTTTTGAACTCTGAAATGTGGGCTACATCAAGGGGAGAAGGATGAAGCTCTGAAGTTGTTAAAGGCAATCCATCTCCTGGCTTGGGAAGACCTGAACCTGGAAGGCATTTCAGCTGCCAGGTCACACATTAGCAGGGAGCCTTGGAGCTGCTCTAAGCTTTGTGCAAATGCCTTGTCCCCTTATTGTGAAGCTCAGGCCAAAGCCTTGGAAGGGACACAACATTTGTGACACTGAGATCTCTTGATCTTCTCTTGAAGCTCCTCTGCACCTCCGCTGGCAGGGGGAGTGGATTGCAAACTTACAGATGAGAGAGCTGTTGAGAAGACAGAGTGGACCTTTTAACTAAAACATCTGCGTAAATGTGGCAAAAATAAAGCTCTGTGGTCAGGAATATTAATTGTGAATGAGCTGGAAGTCAGTGCATTCCATGAGGTGTGATGGAGAAGACAGCACTCTGCAGAGAATTTCAAGAAGTACTCTGGTCACATTTAAGTTATAGTTTTTACTTTTATATATTATTAAACAGTTTTTTTCATGACATAGAGAAAGTTCAAGAAACTCAAACAGGGATGACTGATCTTTCTAAATACTATTTAACATTTTTAGTGCAGTTTTAGGTGGGTGGAAGCAAGAGGACATAATGACTTTTTTCTTCCTGTTCACCTGCAAGTTCACAGCTCTTGAATCCATTCGCCAAATTCAATGAGATCTGACCAAAGGGAAGAGATTTCAAAGCTGTCAGATTGAATTATATCCCAGTTACCTCATAGCTGCTCCACTACTTTCTGTTTGCTTAATGAAAATTGGCATTTACATAGAGGTAATAGCTCCTTTTGGGCTCATACTCAGTCAAAAAAAGGCTCAGAGCAGTGCTTACCCCTCCCACTTAATCTGAGTTGTCTGTCCTACAGAAGCTATTCAGAACATTTTTTTAATGAATATAAATTCTTTTCAGCACTGAAAATTTCCAAATTAGCTTTTGTAATTGACTGCTCTTAATCATAGGTGGGACTGTTCCACCCTGATGATGTGAGAGGGAAGAAAAGCCTTTTTTTGGCTGAATGCTGATTTCCTTCCCAGAGCTCCATTTATTGTGTGTACTGTCAGAAATGTAAGCTAGAGAAACAGGCACACAAGAAAACACGGAGCACAGGAGGAACAGAAAACAATGTTGCCAAGGCAACTTTCTCTTGGTTGCCAGAGATACTTTAAAAAAAAATCCTGAAAACATTAGTCATGCTTTTTTTTTTTTTTAATGCATTATTTTTATCTATTAATTTGGACTTTGCTTTGCCAGAGCATGGAAGGCATGGAGGTGGAAGGCAATCTCTGCAGGAGAAGAGTTGGTTCCTTGGTGAGGTCTCAGGGCTGAGCTTGCAGCCAGCCAGGGCTGCAGCATCCTGAGGTGCCCACAAGGAATGTGCTGGGGCTGCTTCATTGTGACCCAGTCAGAAAGGCGCTTGGGTGTACCTGAGGTACAATTTAAATTTTTAGCTGTGAAGGAGAGGGTGCTGGAGGTGATGCCATGTCCCTTCAGGCACTGTGTGGCACTGAGCTGGTCTCTGATGAGGGCACAGCCTGTCGTGTAGACCCCATCCATGGGGAGCTCCCATCAGCTCAGCCACGTGAGCTATTACACAATTTCCTTGCAGGAGAACAACTCCATTCATCGCCTGCTCTCAAACAGAGCTCATGTTGCCATGAGAACTTCCTCTGGGCAAGGGCAGGTTCACCCAGCCTCCGTTGTCCTGGGGTTGAGAGCCAGGCACAGCCAGGGCATGTGGAACCCATCTGGGAAGGGCTCTGCCATCACAGGGTCTCCAGGGAGACTCTGCAGACCAGCAGTGTCAGCTTCTCATGCTGAAAGCAGTCCACAATGCGCCACTCACAGACATCTTTGCACTCTGGCATTGTAAAAGGAGCTGTCATGCTTTCTGTAGCAGCACAGTGGCTGCAATAAAGCTTTGCCAGTTATTTATTTATTGTCCTCCCAGATACTTAATCTAAAACAGAGTAATTCCAGCCTACCTCACAAGCAGTGCAATTTTTGTGATGAAAATTTTCATCTTACCCTAGCAGGGTTAAGTGCAGTTAGGAAATCACCAGTGTTCCCTCTAGTGCTGTGTGAATTATTTTTTCCCCAAAATGAAAGATTTTAAAGCCATAAAAGAAGGAAAACTGGAAAAAAGAAAATTGAAATTATACTTTCATCGGTAAAATAAGAATTTTTTTGCTTTGATTGCAAGAATTTTTAGCAAGAATAGCAAGAATTTTAGCAAGAATTTTAGCAAGAATAAGATTTTTTTTGCTTTGATTTTCTTTACTTGAAACAATTAGCTCAAAGGAAAAATAGAGAAAAAAATTGTTGTGACTGAACAGACACATTTAATCCTGAAAATGCAGAGAAGGGAGCTTGGCATTTATCTGAATTATGTAACCAATCCCTCAGTGGAACTGACAAGATTTCCAGGAGCACATCAATCCCCAAATTCCTTGTAAATCCTCGTTCCATGCGTTGGGCCCCAGAAATTTTCCAAGCCACGGAAGGTGCTGTGCACACCCAGCGTCTCTCTGCTCTGACCTGGAGATGTTCTGAGGAGTTTGCAGTGACAGAAGCCCAGGCTGTGACTGATGGAGCAAATCCCCTGCTGCAGCCAGGATCTCGCAGCAGGAGCTGAGCTCCCTCCTCTCGCTGCCTCCCTGCACCTGGAATGCAGAGCTGGTCATTTCCCACTGGGAACGCAGGAGTGTGCAGCCCAACTAGCTGTGAGCCCACAGGAGAAGAGAGATTTGCCCACCTTGTTCTGAAGTTTTGGGTCCAAATTTTGGCCATCCCCTTCCTAAAACCAGCCTGGCACAGTCAGGAAGAAATGCTGAAACCAGGGAGATTTGCTTTAGTGATGGAGACCATCCCCAGCCTGAATTGTGTGTCTGTGAGAGCACTTCCAGCTGTAGAGCTCCAGGAGCTGAAGGCAAACACTGCAAGAGGTTTCAGAGTGGAAAGGCAGACAAGATTGATGCACAGAATAGCAACTGGAATTATCTGTGAAATGAAAGGAAGAATAGGTCACAAATTGGCCTCTTGCTCACAGCATTTCTGAAATAAAAATTGAAGTGGTCCTTGCAAAGCCCTGGTGATTCAGGGTTGCCAGCTGCCCAAAGCTCTGTGTGTTTCCTTTGGAGTGGTGATGGGCTCAGGTTTTGTTCCCTGCTAGGAACAAGTGTGGATGTGTCACCCAAACAGTGCAAGGTTGAATTTCCTGCTCTGTAATGG
Source organism: Zonotrichia albicollis (assembly GCF_047830755.1). NCBI lineage: Eukaryota > Metazoa > Chordata > Aves > Passeriformes > Passerellidae > Zonotrichia > Zonotrichia albicollis. Next base: position 24,018,620 of record NC_133821.1, read on the forward strand.
ATGCTGTGAATTCAGGACCTCCATGTGGCCCCAGTGGCTGCTCTTAATAGTGTTAGTACAGAAAACACTTCCAAAAACCAGATGAACTGAGACACAATAACTGAGGCACAATAATAACTCCCAGGCACATCCTTCAGCTTTTTCTTTACAAAGCTATGGAAGCACATGTGATGCTGAGACAACAGTAAGAGTAAAATGTTCAACCTGCCTTGAACCAGGAGCAGACTCTGCATTTTTCTGTAGCTTTTGGAGTGTGGGCTTCAGAAATAATGCAAATTAGTCCCTTCCAGGGCAGACAGATTCCTTCTGCAGGAGTGAATCTGCCTTGTTTGTTTGCTGGACTAATTTATTTGCTAAATGATCTGGATAAGTCACTTGTGAGTGGGTGTTCAGCCAGCAGCTGGAATCCTGGCTGTTGGTTACCTGAGATGTGTGACATTATCCTTGCTCACTGCCTGGAGGGTGGCAAAGAGGGTAAACAGCGAGGTGTGGCACAGGTAAACAACTCTGCCCAGAAGTCAGGAGGTCCTGCTGGACACACAGACGTTTCTCGTGGTCCACAGGATAGGCTGTGGCCCATGTGAGGTCAGACCAAGCATTCTTACCCATAAAAGTCATGCAGGAGCAAGTACTACAGTTCTTACAGTACTTATACATTGAAGTTTGATCTCCTGAAGTCCAGGGTAGCCACTCTGATGGCTTTTCTTTTTTCTCAGTACAGTGAGAATTTTCAGCTTAAACATTTTTTGATCATTGTGGCCAAGTGTCATGGTTTGAGCCTGGCACAGAGCCAGTGCCCCCCATGAAAATGCCTCACCCTGGTGTCTGCTGTGAGATGTGACCAGGAATAAGCAAAACAGGCTTTAGCTTAAACATAAAGAACACTTTATTACCTAAACTACAGGAAAATAGGGAAAGACTATAAGGAAAAGAAAAAAAAAATTGAAAACCTTACAAAAAAACTACTTTCCCCCCTCCCCACTACCTGACTTTCCCAATCCGCTACATTCTCCCAAATCATCAACTGCCCAGCCTTGGCCCCACACTTTAGTATACTCAAACTGCAGTTCATGAAGAGGAAAGGAGTCCTTCTTGTTCCATAGGCTTCCCCTGGAAACACACTGAAACCTCGTGTGCTTCCCTGTCACTTCGGCACCGCCCGGAAAAAGTCCTTTTGCCGCTTGTGACATCTTCCTTCCATGCCCAGTGCTCTCACCACTGACGCATGGACAGAGCTGCTCTTAGGGTTGTCTTTCAAGGATGCCTTGTCTCACTCCAAAAAGGCACAGTCTCTGCTTTGGGACATCTGTCCCCCCCATATTTTTCCAACCCCCTGGGGCCAGGGGGTCCTCATGAAGAACCCTCCTGGTTTTGAGCCACTGCGTCCCCCTAAGTGCAGTCTGTGTCACAGGAACAACTCAGTCCATGGCCACAAGAAAAGTCCAGCCAAAAGGCCACTCCAAATCATCTCTCCCCATTCAATCATCTCCACGTTCTTCGGGCCAGGTCCTTGTCTCATCTCATCTCTCATCTCCCTTCTTATTCAGCTTCGAGGAGGATTAGCATTTTTGCAAGGCCCCAATCATGAAAGGAAGGGTTAAAAGTTTTCAGTCTCTGTCTATCTCAGAATGCTGGTACTCCCACAGGTGCTGCTGCTCCGCCGGCCAGGCTGCACTCTTCTCCCCCCCTTTCTCCTCCCGGGCTGGCTGCTATCACATTCAGACGCCGGCTCTCCTCTCTCTCCCTCCGGGGGGGGGGGGAATGGCTGCCCGATGTCTCTTGGGGCTCCTCCACCCTTCCATCCTTGATAGCTTTCTCACCCCCATCTCTGTCCAGGCCCCGGGCCTACCGCATGGCTGCCCCTCCCCCGCCCAGCAGCAAGGCTGGACAGGGGAGGGTGATCTGACCTCTTCACAGCGACGTCCCAAGAGAGAGTGCCAAGGGCAGTGCCCTGCTTTTTAACCCCTGTGTATTCTCGGAGGTGTGTCCAAACCCCACTGGCTACACTAGGTGCCAGTCTCAAACCCAAAACCTTCATTGGTTTGACCACAGCTTCCCAGAATTCCCACTCCTTCCTGGTCAAACCACCACACCAAGCCAGACACCGACCATCACATCCCCCATGAGCCTTTCTCTATTCACAAGAAGCAAGTCATCTTTCCTAGCTGGCTCACTGAGTCCTTGTGACAAGGAATTATCCTCTACCAACTCTGAGGATTTCCAAGATCTGTTCATCACAGCAGCAGGGTTTTCCCAGTTGGTGCCTGGCAAGCTGAAAGCTACTGACCCAGGAATTTCTCCCAGTTGCCTGTGGAATAACTCACCAGTGAGTTAGCCCGTCCTGGCTGGGGTATTGGTGATGGACACCCACTATATTTGCTTTGTTTTGCACACCCCTCTAATCCACTTTATCACACCATCACTAATTTTAAGGGCTGTGCAATCAAACCTCTCCCTTATCCAGTGATGCCTCCATCTTGCCTGCCCTGCCTGTCCCTGCTAACATCCCTCAGCCCTCCATCCCACCACTCCAGCTGTGGCACTTATCCCAGCCAGTCTCACCAACACCAGTCATACTCTGGGAGGAATAATTCCTTATTTACTCTGGGAACTGACCAATGCCTGCAGTTCACCCTGTTTTTTCCTCACACTGTGTGTGTTGGGGCACTCATACACACCCCTGGGACTGCTGTGCTTCTGTGAGCAGTAAAAATGTTCCCACTGCCATTTTCCCCTCAGGTAATGCCATGGCAGCTCTTGGTTTGCCTGCTGTTGGCATTCCCTTCCCTCATGGATTCTAGTTTCAAGCTCTCTCAATCAGGCTCCCCCAGCTTATGCCCCAAATGTGTTTTTCCCATCAGTTCAGACTAACCCAATCAGGTCTCAGCACACCTTGTGTCTCTTCTATGGCTCAAAAGCCCAAAGTTTTGGCAGACTCACCAGTCCCACCTGTTCCTGACAAAGTCTCCCCCCATTTCTGTGAGGATTGAGGTAAACACACAGTGTGGTTTTGAGATAAGTTCAGTGTCTGAGGCGTCCCAACAAACCTTCTCAGCTCTGTACCTTTGGACAAAGTCTCTTGGGTTGGCCAGGACACTTCCTGAGCCAAGGCTTGTCCACATGGGAGGAGAGCAGGATTTTCCTCTCCTGGAGGAGCACTGGGTCAGCTTGTAGGGACCTTCAGGAGAGAAGGTCTGAGGACACTGCAGGCTGAACAGAGGTGAACTGGAGGAAAAGTGAGGAAGCCATGGGCCCAAGTGCTGAGCAAGGCCTGCAGAACAGCTCTCCAAAGTCAGATTTTCACACCAAAATTGCTGCTTCCTCAGCTGGCTCAGTATGGGGAGCTTTGCCCTGTGATTCCACATCCTCCCCACCCTCCACCCTGGAGCTGCTTCTGTTTGTGCTGTGCCAGGACTGCAAAATTTATCCTAAAGCAGAAAGTCTTGTCCAGGTCAGCTTTGGCAGTTTATGTCCCTGTTGCCCTGGGATACTATAGGGTGCTTCCAAAAATTGCTGTGAAGTAGAAAACTGCTAGACAAGAAGCAGGAAAGTAAACTTTTCCTGTGCAGTTTCAGGGTTCAGGTGGTTTTGCTCTTATGGCTTTTGCTGCAAAATTCCCAACTGTAATACTTTAGGAATATGAAATCAGACTATTCTCAGAGTCAGGAGCATCTTCCTCAAATGCAGAGCAAATCCCAGATCAGCTTTGGTCCCAGCAGTGGAAGTCTGGCTGGTGAGAGGATGGCCACCAGAGTGGTCCTGCATGGTCAGACAGAAAAACTGCCTCAACCAGAGTGATGCTGATTTAGTTAAATTGGCAAGGTGTAGCCAAGTCTCAGCTCTGAGCTGCTTTTTGCAGGGTTTTGTTCAGCACATCTAAAAGTCTGAAGGAGATCCTGTGTTATCTCATGTCTCTCTGGGAGATTGATGCTGAGTTTAAATTTAACTTAAGATGAAAACATCTGTTACTCTTCAGAGTAAATATGTTCTGATATTCTCCAACTGATTGAGAGGCAGACAGTTCAGGAGACAGAAACTGAAGGCATTCTGAACCGTCACTGTTTATACTTGGAGCAGGAGTAATTTGTTTCCCACTCTTATGAGTCATGGCTAGAGGTAATAAAAAAATCCTTCAGAAAGTGATGATGATTGAAAATGATGTGTAGATATTCGTACCTTTTCAGCAAAATAAAAGTGAGGAAAGGATATTATAGACTGGTGGGATTGTTATATTCTTATGAAAAATTCACATTTGCTATATTAGCTGCCTGGAGCCTAAAGCACTATCTGCAATCTGCATTGTGATGTTAATCCATTATTTACATTGCAGTCGTGCTTGGGGATCTCAAGCACAAACTTGGGTCCTACTGCAGTGGGTGCAGGCACATGGACATGCCCAAAGTGCAATGTCTCCTCACAGCTGGTTCCACCTTCCCTGCTCCCCAGGTGAGAAGGGAGGGCCAAGGTTAAGCTGCTCCCTGACAGTCACCTTAGGTGCTCCCAGGCTTGGCTTTTTGGGAGCAAATTGTGGGTTCCTGGGGCTCCTCTGAGGGACTGGGTGCCTTGGGCATCTTTTCTGCCCTAGGCAGTTTTGTTGGAGCTTTCAGTGAGGTGCTAACAACCCCAACTGGGCTGGCTCCCTAACCCCAGGGCTGGTTTGAATCACAGTTAGGGCACTGTCTGCTTAAGCCAGCTCCAAGGCTGTCCTTCAATGCAAAGAGAAGTGCTCTTTAATATAAAATTCAAAGCGTTTTTCCTGTTGCCTTGATTTATTACATTCATTATGTCCTGTTGCCTTATCTTTATTATTATTTGCAGACACTGTATTTCCATCTCCCTCTGTTTGTTTTTGGTCGCGATCAAGTAGTTTTTGACCTTTGGAAAATCTGTGAGAGCAGAGAGGAAACCTGAATACAGCACTGTTCACTGTGGTGGGACTGATCTTTGCCATTGTGCTTTTTGCCCTCCTAAAAACTTCCTCTCTGCCTCCTGCCAGTTCTCCCATTTTGGGACATCTTGGACCAGAAGAATTTGTTGGCACTTTGTTGCACTGGCAAATTTTATTAATATAAATATTAGTAATACTTTGGATTTGTTATATGGATATTATGAATGTGCCTTACATAGATGGCTTTCCTGTAAGTGTGCTCACTCATACAAGGGGTGAATCCAAACCCTCTTGGCAGTGAATGGACTCAGACTTCAGCAACCAAAAGGAACCCACAGTAAGAATTAAGCTGAAACAGGGTGAGGTGAGTTTCCACACTGCCCCTTATGAAGGCTGGCGTCTCAACTGTCCCTCTAGACCATTATTACACTTACCCAAAATGCTCCCAAATATAACTTGGTTTGGTTTCAGTTCCAGTTTCCCCTCACAGTTTGCAAACTCAAATATTGCATGTGGGTGCCAGCTCAGCCGCAGAGCTTAGCAGGCCTGGGAAGATTTTCCAGTGCAGAGATGTAAATCCATAACTAAATGTGCATAACAACATCCCTGACTTCAAATGTGTATCAGAACTCACAAAACATCCTGCCATCTCCTCCAAAATATGCAGCAGAGCCAGTTTCAGTATACTGGGTGTTTAGCCTTAGAAAGAGCCCAGGGCAACCCCATTCTGCCCTGCTCTGCTGGAAGAGGTGACCAGAGGCCCAAGGATGCTCCATCCTTGGCAGCTGCCAGGATGCTGCAGACAAATACATGGCTTGCCTGGGGAAATTGGGAAATTTGGGGAAATTGCTGCTCCCAGAAGGAGCTGGGATGAAGGACTTTGGATGTCTCTTCCCTGTGCCCTGGCCAGAGCAGAGCACCTTTCATGCCTGCTGAGGTTTAAGGCACTGCCCTCTCAATATCTGGAGCAGGAGTTTGCTGTTCCCAGCTGTCCCTGCTGCTGCCCCACATGGAGCAGGGATATGTGCAAATATTTGGGCTGTTCAGCATCATCCCCGTGCACCAGGATCTCCTTGTCTCTGCCTGGCAGGTTCCTCCTGCAGCTCTCTGGGTTCTTTGTCCTGTGCCAAAGCCAGAGGCTGTCCAGGTCCCTTCACATCTTCCCTGTGGATCACTGAGCTGCTCAGGCTGTCCAGAGGCTGTTCAGATCCCTTCCCTGTGGATCACTGAGCTGCTCAGGCTGTCCAGAGTCTGTCCAGGTCCCTTCCTATGGATCACTGGGCTGTTCAGGCTATCCAGGTCCCTTCCCTGTAGATGGCTGGGCTCACACCTGAGCCCTCTGCACTCCACCAAGAGCCCTGCTCACACCAAGGCTCTGGCTCCCCCCTGGCATCCATCTCCTCTGGCTCTCTTCTGGCTCCCTGCCTCCTCCCTAGTTTATGTGCAACTCATGAATCTTCCCTGTGTGTTTTGACCTCACCATCTATTTTGGCCTAGTGCAGTTCTGTGCTGTTGGGGAGTTTATTTTATTTTTAATGAGCCCCTGTGCCCTGCCTCACTGAAGGAGCAGCTGACAGATGTCTGGCATTTGCATTTCCATTCCAAAGGCTCCAGGCACTGGTGCACCCAGGGCCGGGTGGGGTGCCCAGGTGACTCTGCTGTCAGAGGCTGCTTGGCTGCCCTGCTTTGGGCATCCTGGCTGGGCTGTGCCTGTCAGAGACTGCTCTGCTTCCAGCAGTGCCTGATTCTGCACGGCACAGCCAGGATTGCATGGGATAATGCTTCTAGCTGGAGCCTTCCCTCAGCCCCTAAGGAGTTTAATTCCACTCCTTCATCTGTTGGCCTTGTAATCTGTTGGGCATCAGCCCCACCTGGTTGTCAGGGCGGTAGTGTTTGTTCCTCAGGAGGGATTGTGGGGCACTGGGGATTATTAAACCATTATTTGCTTGCTGGACCTGGGGATTATTAAACCATTATTTGCTTGCTGGACCTGCATGGGCAAAGGTGAAAAGCTTTTCTGTGTGACAGTAGATACACCTTTAGTTCTAAGAAGGACCAAGGTGGTGTTACTTACCATGGGCAAAATGAATGTTCTGGCACATACAGGGAAAAAGCCCAAACCACAAAACAACAGGCAAGTGAAGCAAGGGAGGTTATTTTCAATTACTTAAAGATATAATATCTTCTGGCTCATCCATGAAAAGAAACAGATAATGAGTGCGTCCCTCCCACACTGGACCTACACACTTTGGATTTCTACATAGGAGAAAAAGAAAAGCCAAACAAGCAAGTTTTTTTTGTTTGATGCTGTGTGGAATAAGTGGAGGTATTGTGACTGGTGCTTGCTCACTCTGCTGGCCCCCTGAACTTTATAAAGAGACCTTCACCAGAAGAATTCCTGTCCTGTGTATGATACAGTGACAAGTACTGGCAAAGGTTCCCTGCTACCCCAGAAGTTAGTTTGGATTCAGCCATCCTGTTAAGAGGGAAACTATTTCATGATCTGAATGCAAGAGCTTCAACCACACTCCAGGGTCAAAGCACATCTGATTCACAGGCTGAGGAGTAATTTTGTCCTTTTTCTTCCTGAGATACAACATGGGATCACATGGCAGGAAATCTCTGACTGAGGCTGCTTTGAGGAGAGAAGGGACATAAGGCACATGGCATCCTTCTAAATCAGATCATAACCAAACACAGCTGGTTTTTTTGATCACTCACACCAAAGCTTTTGTTAGAAAGTGTTTCACGAGACAAAAATATTTTAAATATGATCTCTGCTTGCACAGAAAAAACCCCAAAACCCTCTGGGGTATTTCACATGTTCTTGAATCCCTCCTGTGAATTTACTCTATCTCCCATTTTGACCCATGGTTGGCACATTTATGGGTTGATTACTTATTATGGTACTTTTTTTCCCAGTTTTGCCACTGAGACTATGGACAAATGAAGTGTGAAATGCCTGCTCTGTAAGGGCAGTTATGCTGCTATGAGACTCCTCCAATCTGTTCCATTCCAGGCAAGCATCAAAATTCCTGCCCATGAAAATGTCTGGTCATCAGGGCTCTCATTACAATAAATAAGCTATTAAAAAGTCACATCCTAAACACATTACTCAAAGAAAAAAAAAAAAAAAAACCAAGCAAATAAAACCTGTCCTCTGTACAGCCCTCATTTAAATGATATACTTTCATTCTTTCAAGGAAAACCAGTGCTTTGGAAAACAAACAGGTGTTAGCTCTCTCCCTGTTTCCTCATCAATGAGCCATCACCCATCCTTCAGGACCTGGTCAGGAGAGCTGGGCATCACAAATTCACATTTACACTCCCTGTCTCTTGCCATTTTGCTTGTTCCTTTTTTCTGACTGCTGCTGCCTGAGGAGTCAGGACACACCACAAGGATGTCAATGTCCTATAGAACAAGGTGTTCAATAAGCAGCAGAACTAATTAAGACTTCTTTCCTCCAAAAACCCGCTTCCTGCCCTTTTTCCTTTGTGGCTAGTTTCTGTTCTGTCAGGGATGATGCCTGTAGGTAGTGACAAATGACATCCATGCTCCTTCGCCTGCCAGCTGACAGGTTGCCAGCTGCTGCCAAGCACAGTTGTAGCAGAGAGCAGGAACACTCTCTGGGCTGCGTTCCTCTAGCCAGATGCCAGTTTTCACAAAAACTGCAGGGATATAAAATCCTGGAAGCATCAGCTGCTCAGTGAGGTTGATTAGTGAGTTAATATTTATTAGTGGAGGATTGAAAGATGCATGAACAATGTAATCTCTTCAACATCATGGATGTAAGGAGCCAAGGCAAAAGGGAAGAGAAGCATGTGCAATCAGAAGAGATTACGGGTGTCTTTATCCCCTTCCTCTCTCTACAGGGGATTTGATGTAACATAGTTTAAATTCCATAATCCTTTGATCAGGAATCAGAACCTAACTTAATGTTTTCACTTAGTGTTCCTGCTGCAGAAAATAATCTTAAATGCACACTTTGCAAGAATGCTGTCACTTTCTTACCTTCCTCTCAGCTTCTCTAAAATGCAAGTTGCACTTGTGAGTGACCTGCAGCAGGTGTTACAAAAATTGCCTTCCATAACAGATCAGCAAAATACAGGTTCTCTGGAGGATTATAGAATATTCTCAGTTAACCAAAATCTAGATGAATACTTACACCTGTACTGCTGTGATTTAGTGTGTCATAATTGCAGTGAAATTTAAAACTAACTACATAAAACATGCCTGCTTCTTTTAAAGTGTTGGATGGCAAATCCCTTGCCTTGCACTGTGTTGGAATTGATGTGATTTTTTTGTCTAAAGACTTTTCCTCTGTGTGAGGCACTCATAGCCACATCTGATGTCTGTTCATGGGGCACACCACATACCCTAACTCATCATTCCACTGGATGTTCACATGCTTCATGTGGTTCACACCCAAACCCCAGACTCTTTCCTGAATTTAATTTTAAATTTATTTTGGAAATTGCTGCAAAATATGCATGAAATTTGCTTGTGGTCAAGTCCAAGATCTTCAGAGAGCTTCATGCCAGAAGGATATGTTGATAAATACCATGTCTTGGAGTCAGGCAAAACATGAAATCCTGAGTTAGAGTACATGATGTAGCAAGAGAGAAACCAGCAAAGCTAAACCATGAGCAGTTCCATTTGTGGTGCCCATTACCATGTGCTTCAGAACACAGATTGTGTTTTGTTTTCCACTGCAGAGTGTAATATAATAGTTAGGCATGCATTGAAACTCCTGGATAAGAATAAACAATGTCATTTTTCAAATCACAGATTTTCATGCCTGTCTTCACAAAAACAGCTGACAACCAAGTAGGTTTGTGCAAAGATGGGGAAAAAAAAATTCTACTTAGATTCCATTTTCCTGAATAATGTCAGAACTCTCTCTCTTTCCTGAAACCATTGCAAATATCTGCTGAACTTTTGTAATTTCAAGTTTTGTTGAAGTTCCTGAAGTGTCTTCACTTCTTAGCTTTTGCTTGTGGGGTTCAGCATGCACAAAATCATTTGTCTTGTTTTATTACAAAGGCAAACAAAGCATCTTCATTTCTCTGAGCAGAATCATGTTGGAAATATGTATTTTTTCAGTTTTATGTTGCAAACCAATTGCATAAATAAGTACACTTGGTTGTCTAAGGAGGGCCTTTGGGATGAAAGGGAAGAGTATGGCTATAATAGAGGTTAAATTAGTCTAACTAACTGTGTCAGTCCCTGAAGTGTTATTAGTGTCTAATTGTAACACATTAGGTCAAAACCACATTAATTCTGGCAAATGTGGAAGGGTGGTGTGAGAGCCCTCCTTGTGTATGTAATGAGGAGTGCATTATCTCTCCTCAGCCTCACTGGAGAACAACTCATGTCCCAGCTGAGTCCTTTCAAATGGCAAAGCTAAATCCCATTTGTGCTGTAAGCAGCTGCAATTGTCACCCAGTGCCAGCCCCTGCCACAATCCCAGCCTTGGGAAGAATCAAGAAGCACAAGAGCTTTGCGTGATCCAGAGCACTCAGAGGGGTGAAAAATCTCTTGCCAGCCTGAATCACTGTTCTGGAACCTTTAGAAAAACTGGGAAGCTCTCAGTTCAGGGTGTCCATCTCACCTCAAGAGAGGAAAGAAAGGCATGTTTCAGTATTTGTCACTCAGAGCTGGGGATTCCTTTCTGTGCTGATAAACAGAGTATTAACTGAAAGATCTATAACAGTTTGCCTTATAAATACACAACAAATAATTTTAAAATATGGCAGCTTGACTTACTAAAGACAAATGCCTCAGTGCTCACTGAAAGTATTTCAATTCTGAATTTTGAAAAGACAAAAAGCCCCCAAAACCATTCCTTTGAACAAATTTAGAGATATGCAGATTTCTTCATTTGTTTTGCTAAGGCAATAGATTGTTCTTTATAGGAAAAAAAAAAGTGATCCCTGAAAGACAGTGTGACTGCTCTGCCTGTTTCAGATAGATTTGACATGCCCTCTAAGGATTAGACAGCTATAGATATTATACATAATTGTATAAGCAATCACAGATAGAATAAATAGGAGGATTAAAAACCTCTGAGAGTGGGTTTGTCACAGCATCCCTGCACTGGAAGTGGCAGAGGAAAGGATAGAGCTGAACCTTTTTGCTGTCTTCATTTTGATGGTCCAGCAAGGTCTGGGATGGCTCTCCTGACTCTGAGGGGGGCGGGATCAGGCCCTTCCTTCCTGGCAGTGGCAAGGTCATGTATTTTCAGTGAAGCACTTAAAATACATCCCTTATCTCCAGCCTGTGCCCTGTGGCTGCTCTCAGCTGTCTCTGCTGCTGCTCTGTCTCTCATCCAGGAAAATCTATGGCACAGCTCCTTGTAAGGCCAGCCCTTCCTGGCTACTTCACTCTGGGAAGTCCTTTCAGGCTGTTGTGGTCAAACTTGTCAGGCCCTTTTGTGTCTCCAGACAAAAAATGGACTCAAACCAGCTGAAACCACCTGGGAACAGGTTGGCTTCGCCCTGGTGGCTTTGGCCCATCATGGCAGTGCCTGGATCTTTGGAATAGCAGGATCTTTCTTGTGCTGGCACTGACCCTTGTGGTACTCAGAGAGTGACTGTCCTGGTTTGCTGCTGGGGGATGGAGATTTTGGGCTCTGCCAGGGTGCACGTGCCAGCTGAGCCACCACCCCATCCCTCACGGCCAAGCCCATGCAAGGCTGTCACCATGCTGCTGAGGGAATGGGGAGCACTTGGGATGATCTTTGATCAGGAGCAAGTCTGAAGACCTCCAGTGTTTGTCTTTGGTTGGAAGATAAGACACTACTAGGAAATACATCTTCCTCCTGGTGCTGTGATGAAGGCCAGAGCAGAGGAAAAAGAAACTGCTACTCTTCCCCTCTCTGGCAGTCCACTGCCAAGCGCAACAAACCTTGTTTTGGTAGAGACTGAAATATCACAGACAAAATTTGATTTCATTATTACATTTCATTTGTTTTCTTGGCATTGCCTTATTCCTGTCAGGCTGCCTGATAATCCATTTTTCTTTTCATTTTGCTGGGGCTTTTTTCCATCCACTTACGTTTACTTAGTGCCCAAACCAATCTCCTGTTAGCAGTCATTCATCTCAAATCTTTCCACTTTATAGAGACTGCAAATGACTTGGAAAAGTCACTTCTGTTTTATTTTTAAAGGTCATTTGCCAATAACAATGCAAAGTCAAACCTGCTTTCATACTTGAAGGAAATCAGCAAAATAGGTCATTTTTTCCTGCAATGTATAAACTCTACACTCACTTATTTGGACTTCAGCTTTCTCTTTGGACTCAAGCTCTTTCCAAGCGCTCCAAGGACACTTGAAACAGCAAAATGATAGAGGAGTCTGTCTTTGAGCTGTTTCTTCATCTGTTTTGCCTTGGTTCTGATAGTGGATGCATTCTGCCAGGATTGCTTTAAATCAGAATAATCCTACCAGGAGTAACCAGAGGTTTAATTGATGTCTTGGCTTTCCTCTTGGTTGTTTTTGGCAGCAGCCCACTTTCTACTGCATGATGTCTTATCCAGCATTATTAATATGCTAAGGTTGGGAGCACATGCCTGCTGTCCATTTCATTTTTAAAAAATGTACAAATGACCAAGCACTGGGATTTCTTTGTGGTGTGGCCATTGGTTATTTGCACAGTCAAAAGTGCCTTGGTTGAAAGACTGGCAGTAAGTCACTGAAAAGAAGGGGACAGTTATTACAGTACCATTTGACATTTTAATGAAAATTTTGAAGGGCTGATAGTTTCAGCCCTCCCAAAGGCTTTTTAGGGAAATCTTGCTGATTTTTTCCTAGGTAGGAAAGGCCCAAAACTTTGATACTGGACCCACCTCAGTGAAATTTGATTCTGGAGCAGCAGGTGAAGAAATAACATAGCCCTACATACCTGACAGAAATAGATGGCTGAGTGGAAAGGTGAAATCCTACAAATATTCCTCCCAGAGACTGGAGAACAGATTCATCCTTTATTAGACATCAGGGAATGCATGTAAAAACTCCTTTCATGTCTCTGCTCCCAGAACCACTCATTTTCTCAGACAGACTCTTTCCTTTAAAAGACAGGAAATTAACTGCACTGAAATATGAAATGAATACATTTTCAGTATGATGTCTTGATTTGTGTATATTTTAGTTAGGTTTTCAAATTTTTAGATTTTAAATAGTTCTTCTCTGAGTAAATCTTTCTCAGAGATTTGTTGGGTTTTGTTTCTTGGTCTTTGGAAGGGGTTGGTTATTTTCTGTACTAATTTCTTTCTGGTTCTTCTCCCTTGTCTCTCACATTGAATTTGCAGCAGATACCTCAACTCCCTTGAAAAGTATTTGTCTTGGTTTTTGGTTTTTTTTACACCAAATTCAGCAGCAGCAGCTCTGGGTTTTATTCCAGATGATTTCATCATGTTGTCCCAGACATTTCCTTACATTTGTATCACCTATTTATGTTTGAGATAAGTGTCTATGGCTGACAAAAGAATGTTACAGACAGAGTTTGTAGTTTGTACTCTGCTTGGTCATTCTTCATCTTCTATCAAGTGGCCATCAAGTGAAGCCTCAGGGATGGTGAACACCAGGGAAAGAGATTTTACAGTGGCTGCTGCTTCCCCATTGTCCTGTCTGATTGTATTTCACGTGTGAGGCAAAACAATCTAAATCTGGAGTGTCTTGTCTCATGAGCAGTCTCAGCTGGGGATGCAGGATTGGGTTTTTTTCTTGGAAATTAGAAAATCAGATACTCCCGGAAGAAGCCAGAGGTTGTGCCAGGCCTGCTGACTCTGTGTGGTGAGGTCTCAAGAGGGCTTCTCACTGTGAGCCCTGCTTTTTATCCAATTCTTTTGGTTTTTTCCACCAAGACATGAGAAAGAACACGACCAGAACATGCAGAAGGAACTGAGGGTCTCTGCTTTTTGTGCACCAGGGAACCAAGAGCATGGAGTCATGACAGCCTTTATGTCTATCTCCAAGAAGGCAGCTGTTGGGTTAGAGCTGGCCCTGGATGACAGGTTCAAAATGCTCTGTATGTGCTGTTCCTGCTGGGCACACAGAGTGTTTGCACATCCCTGGGGCTCCTGAGCTCTGCCTCTCCGCCCTGACTTGCAGATCCTGCTGCCTCTCCCCCAGTCCTGGAAAAGCTGCAAAACACAGGGAGCAGCTTTGGAAATCCTTAGCACAGGGAAGAGTTATGGATGGACATCCTGGTGCCCGCCCACAATGTGCCCAGGCTGCTGTGACCCAGAAGGGTCAAGAGAGAGAGAGAGAAATTACATTAGTGTCAGTTATGCTGGAGATTTTTCTTCCCAACATTTTCCTGGCCTGGCTGAGGAGTGGTGGCAATGAAGACCTGCCTTTGAATTCACCTGTGTCAGTCCCCATTTCCATTTAATTCCTTGCTGATTTTGTTCTGCTTGAGGATTGTCTCTCATAACAGGCAAATTTTATTGTGAACAATCTTGTAGAAGATTTGCCTTCCTATCTGACTGCAGTTTTGCATAGAAAATAGAAATAGAAATCTATTTTACAATGTGAGGTCAAGATGATAGTTTATGTTTCAATGTCCTTTCTTTCCAGTGTTTTGGAGAGAAAAACTCATCTATTAAAAACAAAATATATTTGTGCAGAAATCAGTAATATTTTGTTTAGGAAATGTAAAAGAAGGACCAGCAGACTTTCAGGCTGCCATCACTGTCCCTCTCTTTACTGAAATGTCCTGCTGTATTTGCTTCTCATTTCTCCTGCTGGCAATATTGGCAAAAATTCTTGTAAAAGATCAAACTGTTCCCCAGAGCCAGCTCTAACCCCACTTGTCTTTCTAGCTCTGCTTTATTCAGGTAGCTCCCTGGCAGGTCCAAGACCAATTGCTAGTTTCCCTCCCTCCAGAGAGAATTTGCAGAGACAGGTTTGAACTTCAGCTCATTCCTTCCTTCTGATGCCTGAGGGGCAGTTTGGGATATCTGAGCAGAGAAACTTTGATCAGTGGTAAACTGGTCAAAAAGGAAAGGGACTCCAGGCAGCTGGAAAATATTTGTGAGTTGAATTTAGCAAGTGGTCTTGTCTGAGAAAATAGTTTCCACAAGTGCTGAAACACTTCCTTTCAGACAGAACCTCCAGCAGGTTTCCACTATCATGCCATGAAAAATCAGAGTGTGCAGTGATTAGCTGTAGACAGGCTGTGGGAGGGGTGATGAGTTTCACTACAACACAAACACCTCTTTTTGTGCCTCAGAGTGAGGTTTAAAACGGCTCTAAGCACTTAACAGGTTAGGATATTTTTAAAGTCAGGTGTGCCTTTGCACAACTGATCCCCAGTGAGCGAGTTCCTCCTTGTGATGCACCCTGCTTTATGCCATCTGCCAAGGCTAAGCAGCACCAGACTGTGAGAATTAACAAATTGAGAAAATGCACTGAAGTTCCTTCCCCCATTCTGTATTTCCAGTTTTACAATTTTTTTTAATCCCACAACAGCAAACACAGAGTAGCTCAGAGCTCAGTATGTGAAAACTTGTCTGATTTGGGCAGTTTCGGCCATTGGATATGTAGGTGCCATGACCATATGGTACCTCTCATTCATTCAGTTCCTGAGCTTTAGTTAGTTTGCTTATGTAGCTTCCTCAGCTGTTCACCTTAGTCAGAGTCCATTTGCTTTAATATATAGACTGTATTAAAAATGCTAAAACAATTTTTCAACTCCTTATCAAGAATTTATTTTTGAACTATTCATTTGTAGCTTGTGTTTTTCTAGTGCAAAGAAAGACACATCCATCACAAGGTGGGAGGGTGTCATCAGTAAGAATAAAACCATAATTTCTAATTTACAAGTTGGCTAAGTTGTGGTGGAGCTGTGTGCCACAAACAAGTCTGCAATGTGGATGTCCCAGAAAGCATTATTGCAATTTGCCATCCCACATGGCACCGACAGCTGAAATATTTCATGTGGAGCCACTGGGTGCCTGAAGAAAAAGTGCTTTTAATGCCTCAGGTTTTGGCTTTTATATTTTTCAGATTTTGTTCTGCTTTGGTGTGTGGATCTGGGCTTCTTATTAGGGGATGGTAAGCTCTCTTCACAGAGCAGGGAGACAAAGCAATTCCTTCTCTAGCTGGGGACCCAAGGACAACAGATCCAGATCTCAGGCCCAAGAGCATAAACAATGGTAACAACGGTGGAATTAAGAGAGAAAACAAGGATGGGACTGCATGGGCTAAAGCTGTAATTGGACAATTAGCTCCAATATGCTAGTGGACCAAAACTTATAAAAGTGTGAGACCCTGTGACCAGTTGTCCATTTTGTGACCTTTTTGGGTTCATCTGGGGTGTAGCCCTGGCTGGGCTCTTGTACTGCCCAAGGCGTATCCATTGAGGCCTTTTAATAAATCCCTACTCTATTCCTTAACTCCATCTAGTCTCTGTTCTAGGTCAGCCTCACAAGGCATCACATTCACTTCTTGGGGGCTGCTGATTCTCTTGTGTTTGCAGAAGTGAAGAGTCTCTGCTGAGCAAAGAGGGGAGGAGGAGGCAGGGACCCCTCTTGCAGCTCCTGTGCAGTCGATGGCAGTGTTCTGTGCAGGAACAAGGGAACACTGGGCAGAGGAAAGAGGTTCCCCCCTCCTCAGGGGCTGGCAGTGCCATAACTCCATGTCTGGGAGAGGCAGTGTCATTTGCAGCTGCCCAGCCAAGGTCTCAGGCACCAGGAGCACCGCTGTACCTCGCTGCATGTTGCTGCTCTAAATTTAGCCCTGTCAGGGCCTCCTGGGGTAGCTCTGGTCTCTGTCTGTAGCTGGGAGGGATCCAAGGGCTGGGGAGAGGAGGGTATGCTGTGGGCGATAGCTCAGCCTCTTGTTCAGTGCCAGGGCCAAGGACCACTTCTCTCCTTGTGTGGAAGAAAGAAGGATCCGTGCCCAGAATTAGAAAGTGTAGCTTGGTGCATGTGGCAGGGTGAATGAATTCTCCCATTCCTCACTGGAAGGAGCACAGCAAAATCAGGGCTTCACTAGAGGGAATCAAGTATTTCACTCTTACACTTTTACTATCTTCCAGCACATTCCAAGTAACAGAATGGTTATAAATAACACTACCCTGCCAGCAGGCAGCTTTGGCTGGTGCTAGGAAGAAGAGATTGATGGATTTCTCTTCACAGCTGGAAACAAGCCTCAGTTCCCCTAGATGATGAGCTTCTTTGCAGACAGCATCACCATATCACTTTACATTTCTCTGAGTGTTAATTAGGAAGCAGGTTTGTGAATGTGAGGATATGAGTCTGGAAAATCCACTGTTCTGTGGTGGAAGGACAAGGGTACGGTGACAAGGAATAGAAGAGATTTCCTTCTTTTGTTTTTCAATGTATTTTATAGGCATATGAAACTGACCAACACCTCTCCAAATTGTCCCTGTGTTCTCACAATACTGAAAAAATGACATTTATCAGTGTGGCTGGGTGTTAGGGAAGTCTATTAATGGAAGCAGCATGCAACTGTACAGAAATGGTATTTAGTAACAAGCACATAAAGATTTTCTTCCATTAAAATGCTGCTTCGGGCAAGAATGCATTGCTTGATTAGTTTTTTGGAGAGCAGTTTTTCATTCATAATGAGAACACATATCTCAGCCACTGTTATTAGTGAAAACATGCTCTAAAATGAAAATAGAGAGGAGGCAAAGCCAGGAAGCTGTCAGGGCAACGTTAAACAGCATCACATCTTGACAAGGTGGGCTGTCAGGAGCATTTAGGCACCACGGGAAGCACATGCTGTGCAAGAGTCACTGGTAACAGCAGAGCAGCATCCCCATGGCACTCAGGGTGCATCACCCCTGCCGCTCTTGGTGCTTGCTCCTCCCCAGCATTTCCCTACTCTCCTTGGCTTTCAGGATGCTGGGGATAGAATTGCATGCTGCAGGTTTCTGGGGGCTGGATGCCTGGTTCTCATCTGTCGGCTGAAGAGGTGAGTGATTTTTCCAGAGCTTGTGTAAAAAAAGGGCTCCTCCCTGCAGTGCCTTGCACGGGGTGAACTTCTGTTCCACGGAAGTCAAGTGGCTTTTGTGGTCGAGTGAAAGGTGGAGTACAAAAGTAAGACAGAGTCCCACAAGCAGTCATTTTGACTGGAAAGGGACAAACTCAGTTTAGTTTCCATTCTTTTGATCCTCTCTGTTGGAGCATGTGAGGCAGAGACAGCGGCTCATGCTGTTCAGCATTGTCACAGCTTAGTACAATGTGTGGCCATCTGCAGCCAGGCACAGGCACCACGCAGAAAGAGGAGGTTTGTACTGCTCTGTTTGCTTGGTCACACAAATGCATCATCTGTGAGAGACAAATAACACAACAGAAACTGGCAGTGAAGTGAAATGGCAGTGTCATCCAGTTTGCCGTGGAGGGAGAGTTACAGACAATGCAGGTCAAGCACAGATGGCAGGGAGAAAAGGGAGTTTCCAGCAAAGAAGGATGAAAACCCTCTGCCTCATGAGCTCTGCAGAGGCTGAAGTGGCTTCTTTTGCAGCTGAGGGGTGAGCTTGTGTCCTTCACAATCTTCTCTTTAGTTCCCTTTCTCCCTCCTCAGAGAGCTCAGCCCTGAACAGCCAAACAATTGCTTTGCAGCCCCACAATGGAAGTAAATCCTTTGAGTGCGGGAGTTCTGAGGTACAAGGTTGAAACTAAGATCAGCCAGACTGGGGCTTACCTGACAAGTGGGTACAAATGAGAACAGCCAGGATGTCTGTGTAAACCAGCAGAGCCCCTGGGCCCTCTGCCCTGCAGGGAAATATGTGTTTGCTAATTAGAGGAACCAACTCTTGAGTTTCTCTGCTGTTCTGCAATCTGTCATTGGAGCTTCTCCCTTGAGATCTGAGCTCAGAGCTCTGAGTGTTTGCATGGGGGAGCCCTGACTGCTCCAAAAGTTTCTCTTCTGATCCCCTCTCAGCTTGACTGGGGAAGAAAGAAGTCACAGACACCCTAGCCCCCCTCCCCTGGTAACAATGCAACTGTGGCCAGGCTGACAGAACACAGTACCTTCCTTTAAAACCATCCATTTCTTGCTTTTTCCCCCTCTGAGATTATAGTGTTTCTGCTGCCAAATGAGTTTTGAGATCAGATAAACTGGAAATAGTTAAAATTGTTACCAAAAAAAACCAGGTAAGAATGAACATATGAACTTAAAAATAAACTTGTGAATTATTGTACTTTCCCCCTGTTTGCATACTTCCCTACTTTTCGGTTTCCTTCTGACATGGAAACTTCTATTATGATTGCAGCCTTGCCAGAAAAGCTAAAAGCAGGAAATACTGCTGGATAACATTCACAGGAGTTTTGTAGGCAAAAAGGTAAACCTGCATAAATATTTTAAGGCTCAGGCACTTCTTGAATTAAGCTGCGATAGCTCTGTCCAGCTTTATTCATTCAGTCCTTTCCTGTGTTTAGCATGGTTGACTAAGTTGAACAGACTTCATGGAAGCTGCAGGATAATTGAAGTTTCTACTGCATGTGTTTGCTATTTCTCCCAAAGTACTGGAGGTAGCTGCTCCTGTGCTTGCTGTTTTCTCCCTGCTGTAACATGAGTTGCTTGACGGATTAATGCATACATTTTCCTATCTGTCAGTTTTTACAGTGTGCCATGAGCTTTGGGAGTATTTTTATTGCCTATCATTTTTTCCAGATAATGAGTGATTATTTGTGCTTTTTTTTTTTTTTTTTTTTTTTTTTTTTTTTGCTACTATAAGAGTTCAGGCTGGAATTGACATTTTCTGGGACCATCTCTAGGTGTAAGCAACCTTCACAGCAACAGCAATATTTACTTGCTCTGCTACGATTTGAGGAGGGAAAGGCAGTGCAGTCCATCCATTTTCCAGACTGGGATTTTCAAGCAGCTCTACAAATGGAGCCTTGAGTCTGTCTTGCCCTCTGATATACTCTGTGCCTGTGCATCACCCAAAATCCTGCCTATGTGTCTGCATGAGAAAATGAACTAATTAGGTGGGAGGTCTGGGGGTGTTTAAACACACAAAGCTGTCACCTCAAAAGGGCAGGAGTCACAGGGAGCTTCCCCTGAGCTTTCCCCAGCACTTATCCCCAGTTTAAAGTTTTGTGGCAGCTCATGTTCCTCAGGGATTTGTGGAAGAGGATCCTGGAATTCATCAGGTAAAAAGATGTTCTTCTGGAGAGGGGAGAGAAGATATGTGCCATAAGGAAAACCAGCTTTGGAAGAGGATTCAATGCCCTAGAGGAACATTAGCTGTTTACCAAATATCCTTAGAGGATGTCTGACAACTTAAGGATTGTCAGTTTTGTGTGTTCCCAGCCATCTGGAGTGATTTACATCCCATTCTTCCCATCTCCTGCTCCACAAGGCCAGGAGCTGGCCTGCATCACGTTTTAGTCTGAGACTTAAAATGGTAGTCGTATCTAGGAGAGGAGGTCCTTCAGCCAGGTTCTTGAGTGTTTAGGCTCTGTGAGATGGATAAGAACCCTGAAATGGGGATAACAGGGCATGGAAAAAAGAGAAAGAGAAATACTTTCTTTCAGAGACCTCTTGCATTTAGTACAGAACTGAAAATTGGTGAGGAACATTCTGTGAAATTGTGGGATGGTATCAAGGTCCAATGTTCATTTAGTGTCTTAGAGAACTTAGAGATCTATGCAAGAATTCAATAGGGATGGTACAGTTTCAAAAAGAAAAGACTGGAGAGGGTTGGAAAGAGCCTTACACTCACGAAGCAGCTTCTCTTTTTCCATGGAAGGGCCATTAATTGTTCTCTGCTAAGGAGATTTTTCCCCCCTACTCCTGTCTCAGTCTTTATCAGCTATTTGTACTGCTAAGGCATCTCCTGTGTGAGGAGCTGACTCAGAGCTCAGACCTGCAGAGTTCTTAGGGTCTTGATCTTTGGGACAGAAATAAACACATCAAATTGAATTCTGCTCGTAAAACTGACACTATCCACACCACCAGGCCTAAAATATGGCCTTGTGGGTTTTTATGATCAGAACAGGAAAGTCAAATGTCTTCATTCTCATTCCTTTTTGCTCCAAAAAATGGGAAAAAATAATATATTTATGCATCTGTACCTACAGATGTCCCTCTATATATAGACACTATCATACATTTCACTACACACTCAAATAACACCCAGATATTTAAGCTTAATCCACCCACGTGAATATACCAGATAAGGGAAATGCCACAATAAAGAGACCCTGGCTTCATCATTCCAGACATATTTCTAGGCTTAAAGCAATGCCACAATGTTGGTATTTCAACAAAAGCACAAAGTTGTATCCAGTGGTTTCCACTCCTGGGAGGACTCTGTTAGAGTCTAAGGAAAGTTTTTATTTCAACAGAAAAAAGAATGGGCTATTGCTGGCACAAAATCTGGGAAATCCATCCTCCAGCATTCCTTGTGCTGCTTATAACCTGCCACTCAGAGCTCTAAAGACAGGTAGGGCTCTGCTTCTCCACTTTTTTTACTGAGGGAGGTGAGAAGGGCAGCAGCACAGGACACAGAAAAATGAGCCAAGGAATTAGCACAGCAACAACTTCAGGCATTTGGGAAACATTCAGCCCATTTAGGAAAAAAAAAATCACATAAACGTGTGCTGGATAACAACACTGAAAATAAATTACAGAGAAAAGAGAAGCTGATATAATTGTTGTAAACAAAGCCAAGTATACAATTAGAGCTACTCAAGGCTTTTATTGTGATAAAGCCAGTTAATCCAACAAAATCCTTGCTCAGTTCTTTTTAAAAACAAACACAAAGAAATTCTGTGCCAGAGAAGCAAACTCCACAGAGGAGCTACGTTTTATCTCCAATGAAATTTAGTAAGAGGGTAAAGAGCAAGATTAGTATTTTCTGGAGAGATTTTGTTGAGAAAAAATTTACTGGACATCAAATCTTAACATCAAAACAAAGAACAAGGAATAGCAGGGATGGAAGAGCCACACTTTGAAAACAAAGCCTGCACATTTCTGGTTTTTAGGCCATCTAATCAGCTTTGCTCTGCCCCTGTGGCTGCACCACTGCTCTTCAGTACTGTGTCCCAAAAGGGCACTGAAGCACTCAGTGTCTGAAAAACACCCTTATCACTGTGCAGCCAGAGAAATACCCACTGCTGGGTCTCCTTCCTGCAGGCAAGGCAAGAGCACCCCAAGTCCCTGGGGTAAAACCAGCATGGACCAGGATATGGTGCTTTACAAGCATGTGAGCTACCTGGGGGGTTCTGCAGGGGGAAGCAGTGCAGTGAGATCCAGTGACACAATTTAGGGTGTAGGGAGATGGCAGTGCTAAAAGAGGGCTTGAGTCTGGTTTTTCCAATACCTGGTTACAAGCAGGACTAACATATCCATCTTCCACTAGGAAGAATTATCCTCAGTAGCATCAAACTCAGCACCAAATCTGATGCCAGCTGCATCAAATCCATTGGCCAGGAGAGATGGGCTAATGCTGGCAGGGCTGCTGGTGGGCCTGCTGTGCAAGCTGGAGGTGGATGAGGGGCTGTGGGGAGAGAGGCAGCAAGGCAGTGGACTTTTTCCCATTTCAGCACAAGGGAATGGCCTGGGGAGCACCAGAGATGCATTGTTCCAAACAGATTCCAAACAGATCCCAAATGCATTTCAGGATGCCAGGAAACCTCCGAGGCCTGAAGGGTCTTAGCCATCAGTCCCAGTGTGGAAGCCAGAGGTGAAACCCAGCAGCTCTCCAGATCACCTCTCACACCAAGAGGCAGCCACACCATGGGATGCAAGGGAAGAGGGGTTTTGGAATTTGCACAGGGCTTGTGGATGCTTTAGTGGCAAACCAAAGGGAGGAAGAGTCAGGAACAGGGTGGTGGTTCGGAGATTTGGGGAGGAGCAGGAATGGGGGAGTAGAGGGGAATAAAAGGGGCAGTGGTGGAAGCAGTTTGCTGCTCAGTGCACTCTGGGTGTGCTCTGCACCCAGCCTGAATAGCCTGGCCTCTACCCCTGTGAATGGCTTTCTAAGCCTTCCCTAGGCAGGAGATGTTCCTGTGGGCACTTGCACATGTGAGGGTGTCCTGGTTCAGGGCGAATTTGGGAGAGAATCCCCAAATGCGCTCCTGTAGAAAAGCAAATTCAATCGACCCCTCCCCCCCCCCCCCACTGCTTTGAGAGAAATTACCTCCTTGGAAAAAAGTGGAAAAACCCCCTGTTTATTAAACAATAAAACCTAAACAATATTAAACAATAAAACCTCTTGCTGCTCCAAGAGAGATAACAAACTCAGAAAGTCCTTTCCATGTGCTGCAGTTCAGCTCAGTCTCTGATCAGTCCCTCCAGTGCTGGAAATGTCGCAGGCCAGGCCCGGCCCCGTGGGCCTCAGGTGGAGCTGCCAGTGCTCCCCTGGGTGTTCAGTCCAGAGCAGGCTTCAAGAGGTCCAAAGAAAAGGGGAAAATCCACAGACCAGGGAACTTCTCTGCCTCAGCTAGCTAAACTAACTAAAAGCAAAAGAGAGCTCTGTCCTGCCGTCTGTCCATCCACAGACAACACAGTCCGGAGCAGGAATGTGTAGGAGGAGGGCAGTGACTGAAAAAAAACTGTGAGCTTCTACTCTCCCCCCTTCACTCTGTGGAACACGTCTTAAAGGTGCAAAACTTATTATTCAGCCTAAACAGAACGAGACAATGAGGGATAAAAGCATCATATAGTCAGCCCAGGACAGAGGGTGTGAGTGCAGCAGCTGGAGCTGGCCATGGCTCAGGCTGTGGCTGCAGTGAGTGTGGGTGATACTGAGCTGAGATCCAGCCAAGCCAGGCTGGGAGCTGGGCACACGGACTGGGAGCAAGGGCTCTGTGTGTGGGGGGGTGTCCTGGGGTCAGCTCTGACTGTGACAGCACCTCTGTGTCCCCAGGAGCAAGGACAGGGGGCTGTGGGACCAGGGGTGACATTCACTGAAGAGCTGGACTCTGAGATCCCTTTCAGCTCAGAAGATTCTGTGATTCTGTGATACAGAAATGTGGTCTGTAGGCAAGTGCCTACTGCAAAAAGGGTTTTAGCCTTGCTACAGTTTGGAGCTGAGAGTTTGAACTGCATCAGTCTCACATCTCTTAAGCAATTGAAGCCAGCATGATGTGTTTTCTTGCACAGTACCAAGATTTGACTTTGGTTTGGGAATCTCTAAGAATGATGTAGTCCTTGTGGAAGTGGCTTGAGCTGTTTCTTGAAGTCAGCCCTGTTTCTTGAGCTGACAGGTTAAAAAAGCAGACACTTTTCAGATGTTTCTTCTCAGTCTGTATATTCAAGATACAAGATAATCCAGGAGGGTGTTGGCTTACTTCAATTGGAGAGCTAAAATAAAATAAAATTAAGCATGAAAGCATCCTGTGGCATACTGAGGTGCAGCACAATTTCTTACCCTTCTTGTCATTTGGATAATGAGCACATTTATAGTCACAGCAGGAACATGTCACAGGGTAAGTTTCCTTAATGCTCTGTCTGAAAAACCCCAGGTGACTAAAGAAAAAAGGGCTTATTACAATTAGTGCTGCTTGAGAACTTCTGGATGCTGTGCTTGCTGCCTGCAGACCCGCTGTTCATCAGGACTGAAATTTGGTGTGAACATGTTTCAGTGGCTTTCTCAAGGATGAATATGCCCTGCACATCCCAGACCAGCTCAGACTGTTGAAGCTTTCAGGTCCCTGCCAGACTTTGCTGGCATCTGCATTGTCAGGTTATAATTCTGCCACTGGCAACAAAGAGCTGCTGCTTTCCTGAAGGCCTCAGAGAAAAGGTAACAAATGCTTTGCCTTCTCCAACATCAGCTCACTGGCTTGATGACCAGATATAGCCCTAAAGACAGATTTTTTTAAGCTGTTTCACTCCTGAGAGCAGCAGAGCTGGAAAAAAAGAAGCAAAAGCTCCAAGTAGGATAATAGAGAAGAGCAATAGTGAAAAAAGAGCCAAACAGATTTCCTGGTCTCTTCTGGCAGAGAGCAGACATCCAGATAAACAGATGGGATAACCCTCATCCACTGTGTGCTTTACTCCTAGGCTGTATCTGACACATGACTTACCATTAAATTCCTGCCACCTGTCCTTGGAGGGGCCTCTGGATGTCCAAGGGGACAAGAACACCCTGCTGAGGCAGCCCTCCCTGCGGCTCAGCACAGCTGGCTCTCTGGGCTGTGTCCCTGAGGGGCTTTGGTGGCACTGATGGGGTTGTGTTACCTGTGAGCCACTCTGTGCTCTCTACAGCTGCCTGGCTTGGTTCCTCCTGAGGAGGAAGATGATGTGCTGCTCCTGGGAAAGGTGTCCTGAGGTCCCAGCACTGTGTTTTCTCTTCACTGTTTGTACACAAATACTGTCCTAGCAGCTCTGAGAAGTTTTAGGCCTTAAAAGCTTGCTTTCTCTTGGGAAACACCTCTGGAAAGTTCCTGGGGACGTCAGTTGTAAGCCCCTGTCCAAGCAGCAGGCTGATGTGACCTTGGTACATTACTATCACTTCTTTCACATATCTGAAAAAAAATTCTGTGCCCCATGGCTGAAGGAAGGGACATGTCTAATCTGCAACCTGTGTAGAAGCTCTGCTGTACTGATAAATAAATGTCACCTCTTCAGAGATGCCTGAGCAGCCCCATAGCACTGTCACAGGTGCCACATAAATGCTGTATTACAGCATGTGGCTTTGCTCTGATCTCAGCAGTGTTTAACTTGGTCTCATCCACCTTATTTGCTTTGATCGATTCATGGATAAGGTTTTTCAATTTCACAAAGTTTCACTTGCAATGATTTTCAGGAAAAGCTGCCTTTCCTGTACAACCCATGTACCCATCAGGAGGACCTTCCACCCTTTACTAGCCTGAACTCCTTTGAAAATCTGGTTTATTCTCAACTTTTTCCTTGAATACTGAGCATTTTCTTCTAAACTTTCTCCCAGACCTCCTTTGCTTGCAGCCATCTGTGAAGGACTCCTGAATAATTCAACAGTACAAAGCTGCTGTCAGTACCCTGGGCTCAGCACTGTCCAAAGTGAGCCATGCACTGCCAGAGGCTCCACCACATCCTCACCTGCCCCTCCTGGGACACATAAAACTCCCAGACCATTTCTTCCTCCACAAAAATAGGTCCAGCTTCTATTAACTGTAGCTGTGTTCTGTATCAAGCCAGCAATTACCTCCCAATAATCTCAGGCAGCAGCCACGTTCCCAAAACTGTGAAGGTGATGCTGAAACTTGCAGTCAGCAGAGTTGACATTAATGTTAACATTAAATACACTTCACTCTCTGTCTTAAACACATGTTTATAGGTGCACATGCATGCTGTTGATGAGCAGGTTTCTCTCTAAAACTCACTTTTTTATTAAAAGAAAGGCTCAGAGGACATGTCTTTCTTGTGAAGCCTCTCTGGAGCCTTGTACTGGTCCTTGCTCAGTCCTCTTGGAACACAGCAGTTGATAACAGAACACACAGACATATCTACATCTACTAAATCTTATCCTTCCTCTAAGAGTGACAAAATGATGCTCTGCAGGACAGGAAAGCAAATTCACACATTTATCTCTCCTGAATTTATGAGTTGAATTTTGATCTTTGATTTGTTGGACAGTCCTAAAAATGTGAACTTCACTGTGCTGCAACTCAGACTTTTGGCTTTTCTTTCTGCCCTGAAATTCATAATGCCTGGCTAATGAGCTTAGGCATGGATGTCAGGAGAGTAGCTGTAGTGCAAAAGAGAGAAAAAGCTTCAGGAGAACAGACTTTTTTTTTGCTTCTGGAACAGAGTTTTGCTTCTGGAACAGACTTTTCTGCCTATGGTAAGAGAAAAAGATGCTTTGATTCATAGCAAATGAGCCTTTCCAAATAAACTTGGCTGGGCATGCAATGGCATCTTCCTGTCACTGCAAAATAAATTCCTCCTGAGAAAAAAATCCCTTTTGATAAACAACTCTCAAAGTGGTTTTGTCAGGTCAGAATTTAAACAAGAAATTTCCTGCCTGCAGCAGGCCAAAAGTCAGGGATAAAATAGGGATGGATCCTCTCAACTCTAGTCAGGATTTTTCCATCCTGGGTGCCCTTTCTTCACAGTGTGCGGTGCTCCCAAAGGCACCCTGAGCACACTCCATGCTCTGCTCTGGTGAACTGAGCAGGAGGCAGGGAAAAGCTGTGCTGGGAGTGAGTCCTTGGAGCTGGGGCTCTGCACCAGCTGAGTGTGGCCCCTGGAAGAGCATCCTGCTCGGAGCCAGAGCAGATATCCTCTGCAAAGATGCTCCAGTTCCACTTGGCTGGGTCACAGCCTGTGAACTCCGTGGGGAGGGGTCGGCCCTCTCTGCTCTGAGCAGGCTGGCTGAAATGCCACGCTCTGTTTGATGCAGATGACAGGGCTTGGCTGGGCAGGACAGTACTTTGGGCTGTCAGCTGAGAAGCCCCAGAGCTGTAAATAGGGCAGGCACTTCCCTGGGGAGCAGGAGCTGCTCAGACTAGTGCAGAGAACCATGAATTTTTTCTGTGCCCGTGGGGGATGCAACCTGGCCAAGCAGGGATAACATTTGCCTACCTGTGGTGTGTGGAGCTGCACAGATATGAGCAGTGGCTGTGAAGCTCGAGCTGGCAGGCAAGCTTAAACCTTCCTGCGCACCATCAGGGATTTTTATTTTGGCATCTTGAGATCTCTTTTAATCTGGCATCCCACAGCCCTTGAGTGTGCAAGAGTTGCTCCTGAGTGGCTGGTGCAGGATGTGAGCCAAGCCCAGATTTCCCACTGGACACTGCTAACATCCTTGCCACCATTCCTGTTTCACAGCCTGCTCACTAAGCTCTGACCTCTCTGCATGCACCCAGATATGGAAATTGCCATGGCAAGTTTATTCTCAGCCCAGAATTTATATCTTTCCAAAATTCCTCCCCTTGGAATAAGCAGATTATTTCCCTTTTGGACATATCTGTGCAAGCTCAGGAGGTTCAGGAGACAGTGAGGACAGCCTATTTGTCTACTCCTATGACTTCTAGAGGAAAAGGACACCAACATAATAAAGGTGTTTCTCTCCTAGAGCAAAGAGATTCTTCCCAGAGCCCCAAACTCTGGTTAAAGCCCCCTAGGCTTTGAACTGGAACCTACTGAAAGCTCATCTGCCTCAAATGTTTGACATAACCCTGGACCCCCAATCAAACTATAATTTCCACCATTTTCCAGTAATTTTACAAAGCCTATCTTCCCAAAGTATTGTTTGTTACCAACTCACCTATAAAAAAAGCTCAATTTCCCTTTGGAATGAAGGCTCATTCTTACCCTGTGGCATTGCTGAAGAGTTTTCCAAAGCAGATGATACCATTGCCATTTTTTTCCAGACCCTTTGCAAACTGTAGCTCTGCAAGTCTTATTTGGCCCAGATCTCTTTATTTCCAGTATTTCTTCTTTCAATCCCATTCATCCATTTAAAAGCTCCATTTGGCTGTTCAAGTCTTCCTCTGCTTGGCAAATTAAAGCTATTTTGTCAAAGATTATTTATGGGTCCTGTAGTTCTCTGTCTTTCCCTCTGAATCCCTTTTGTTCCACCCCAATCAATATTTTAACCATCCTGCTCCATTTCTGTGTGTTCTACTCCAGTTCCTGTGCTGCTGCTCTCTCTCTCTGCCTAGATGTGCATGAGTGTGATGAAGTGCCTCCAAACAAATTTCAGAAATCAAGCTCAATTGTCATCTTTTTGACTAGCAGTCAGTGATACTTCCTGACTGTTTATGCAAGGCAACAGAGCCAACCATAAAATTCAAATAAAATTCAAGGAGAGGGTCAGGAGAAGGAAAGAAAATAAAGGAGGGAAGAAATAAGTGAATGAAGAGTTGGGGAGAGAGAAGAAAAGAGTCTGCAATCCCTCAGTGAGACAGAGAAATCAGAGTTTATGAAAACTGGATGAATTATTGATGAAATAAAACTTTTAAGGGATTTATATGCTAATTAATAACTGAGTTAATTCTTATTAAATGGCAAATCCTCTGATTATGCCACCCAGCACAGTTATGATAAAAGCAGCTCTTCTTTTTGCAGCTCCTGGCTATTCTAAAGGCTGCCAGGGTTTGACCCCAGAAATCACTCAGAAAAAGGGGCTTTCAGATTCCCTTAACACCTCTTTTGTTATCTGTGCATCAGTCTCAGCAGACAAGGGAAGTGTTGCCCTGATGTGGACAGTCCCAGCACATGGCTACATGAGGTTCAAAAAGATAACAGTTGACAGACTTCAGTTTGCCTAATGAAAAATTAGGTTTTCCTTCACTTTTAAAAGTGGGTCTGTATAAATTTACAGATGTGGAAAGTATCTGGCAATATGAGTCTGCTCCACTCACAGGGGAGAGTTCAAGAAATGAGCATTTTTTTGAGGTTGACAACTAGATATTGCATTGACCTTCTTAGGCAAAGGGGAAGATCTACACCACTTGAAATCTTGGATCTGACCTTTTCTGAAGTGACATGCTTCAATTCAGTATGAAGTTGTCAGATTCAATCATACAGCCTTTAGATGGAAGGGAAAAAACTACTTCTGCCTGTTCTTTGATCAGCCTGGAAGGTCATTGCAACCCCACACTGTTTTTTTTGTCTTTGAGCAATGGCCCTGTGAGGTTAACATGGTGAAGATATTCCAGTTTGAATGAGCCTTTAGAGTCTCAGGAAGTGATTGTTGAAGGGTTGTGGAGGGTTGACCCTGGCTGGGTGCCAGGTACCCACCTGTCTTGGTTTGACAGGACAGATGTCTGCTAAGGAAGGCAGGAGCCTCTTCTGAAATGGAAGATGTAAACCCCCTCCCTCTGAATTATTATAATTTTGAAATTAAAAGGCTCTCAGGCAAAGATATGAGAATAGGAATAACAGTTCTTTACTAGGAAAACTAAAATTACAAATGTAATTGTACAAACAAAAAACCCAACCACTGACAGGGTCAGAATACAACCTGACACCCTGTTGGTCAGGGTGTTGGTAGCAGTCAATTGAAATGGTGGCTGCAGCCCTCCTGCAGTGCCAGCTGTGGTTCTGTTGGAGCAGGAATCCTGTAGAAGGGTGCAGTTTTCCTCTGAAGGTCCAGGGGTAGTGTAGATGGGCCTGGTCTTCTTCTGGGAATCCAGTGGAGAAGAAAGCTGCTCCTCTGCAAATCCAGTGGGGAAAAGGCTGCCTGTGGTCTTCCAAATCTCAGATTATATCCAGGTAGGAATGTTTGGCTCCTCCCCCTGGGCAGAGCATCTCCCAGTGGGATGATGTAATTTTATCAGCCAAGCAGAGACACTCCATGGCCCACTAATAGAAGGTATCTCCTGGAGGGAGGATTGGTTGTGGAAGAGATAAAGGAAACTGCCCAATTAACAGAAAATAACTGCTCCACAGATAGGAATAGAATCCACACATCCATTTCCAACATAAGACACCACCAAGCTGCTCCATGCCTCCTTTTCCCAATGGGATAGGGAAGAGAATAAGATGAAGAACAACCAGCAGAGTCAGATAAGGCAGTTTTATTACAGTGAAAGAAAGGAACAAGCGAGAGTTTACGTGTCCATACATGAGGGGAAAAGCCAAGTTCCACTTCCCATCAGCAGTGATGTTCACACACATCCTGGGAAGCAGGGCCTCAGCAGGTGTAGTGGTCCTCTTCCAATGTTTCTCTGGAAGGAAAACATTGAAGAACCACAAGTGGTCCCCCTTCCTCCTTTATCCCTTAGCTTATATGTTTGAGCTGATGCCATATTCACAGAATTCACAGAATGACCAAGTTGGAAGCGAACTTCAAGATCATTGAGTGCAACACATGCCCCAACGCCTCAACTAAACCATGGCACCCAGTGCCACATCCAGTCTTTTTTTAAACACATCCAGGGCTGGTGACTCCACCACCTCCCCGGGCAGACCATTCCAGAACTTTATCCCTCTTTCCATGAAATTTTTTTTCCTAATATCCAGCCTATATTTCCCTTGGTGCAGCTTGAGACTGTGTCCTCTGGTTCTGTTGGTTGCTGCCTGACAAAGAGACCAACCCCACCTGACTACAACCAGTTTCAGGGAGCTGTAGAGATTGATAAGTTCACCCCCGAGTCTCCTTTTCTCCAGGCTGAACACCCCCAGCTCCCTCAGTCATTCCTCACAGGGCTTGTTCTCCCAGCCCCTCACCAGCCTCGTTGCCTCTTCTGGACGTGCTCAAACATCACCAGAAATGGTACAGGACATCTCTTTGGTTCATTTGGGTCAGTTGGCCTGGTTATGCCCCTTCCCAGGATCCTGCCCACCCTCAGCCCCTTGATGGGGGAAGAATGTCAGAGGGACAGTGCTGCTCAGCAATAGCCAAAAACTGGTCTGTTATCAACACCGTTCCAGCTACCAACACAAGGAACAGCACTGGGAGGGCTCTGAACTCGCCTTAGTCAGGCCCAAGCAAATCTCCACCCCTTATTCAACAGCATTTGTGTCATACTCATATCCCATATAATCTATGTACCTTCCAACTCTTCCACTGTATTTATTTTTCATTACTGGAATCCTTTCTTACCCACACATCTAAAACTACACCCTTAGTCCATCTCTACACCAAACATTAACTACTACACATTAACTACTAGTTAATACATTAACTACTCCCAGGGCTCTTAGCAGATCCCCTAGTGTTGGCCAGCCAAGTGGTTTCTGCTAAGTTTGCATCCCACTGCTTCCATGTCCCATTCCCTAATGCCCTTAATATAGCTTTCAGCAGCCCATTATACCTTTCAGTCTTCCCAGAGGCCTGTGGATGACAGAGAATGTGATATATCTTACTCAAGGTCGTGTTTCTTTACCCAGGAGTTTATAAGCCACCAGAGCCATTCCACCCCTCGCTGCTGTGAATCACATATTTAAGAATTATCATTAAAATCAATATTCAACATACAATCTTCACTTAGAACAACAAAAAACAACTGAACTAAGCAGAAGAAAAGGTGCCCACACCAAATCCAAGAATAACAGAATAATATAATCACAACACAAAACAAAAATGGACAACTTACACAAAATCTGCTGCTGGACCCTTCACTACAATTACAGCACAAGTTCTCTACTATCATTCCACTTGGTAACACAGTTTAATACTTGTTTTGCCTGTCATTTGTCCCAATTAATACCTTATCTCAAAGTCCTCATGACTCACCAGCATCACCACCAAATATTGTCATGGTTTGACACTGATCAAACACCAGGCATCCCCAAAAGCTGCTCACTCACACTCCCGTGCCACAGCTGGGCAGAGGAGAGAGAAATTTAATGAGAGGTTCATGAGTTGAGATAAGGAGGGGAAGAAAAAAACTCCAAGGATAAAACAGACTCACCTTAGAGACACAAAGTGAATTTATCATTAACAAAATCAGAGCAGGATAATGAGATGGAAAATAAGCTCTTAAAACCACCTTTTCCCCCCACCCCCTCCATCCTTCCCACCAACAGTGCAGGAAACAGAGCATGGGGGTCTGGGGGGTCAGTTCACCACCTGAGGTTTTCTTCTTTCTGGCCCAGGGAGATGAGTCCTTCCCCAGCTGCTCCTGGGGTCCCTCTCTGTGAATTTCTCCAGCCTGGTTCCAATCCTACCAGCAGCAGTCCTCCCAAAACTGCTGCAACATGAGGCCCTCCCATGGGGTGCAGTCCTCCAAGGACAGGCTGCTCCACCCTGGAAGCAGGGCCCTCTCCTTCCACTGGGTCTTCCACTGGATCACAGCCTCCTCCAGGCATCCTCCTGCTCCAGCATGGGCACCTCTCCCATGGGCTGTGGGTGGATCTCTGCATTCCCGTGGATCCCCATGGGCTGTGGGCAAATCTGTACATCCCCCAGGGATCCCCACGGGCTGTGAGTGGATCTCTGCATCCCCCATGGATCCCCATGGGCTTCAGGAGCACAGCTGCCTCACCATGGCCTTCACCATGTTTCACCATGGTCTCACCACAGCCTGCAGAGGAATCAGCTCTGGCACCTGCAGCACCTCCTCTCCCTCCTTCTCCCCTGACCTTGGTGTCTCCAGGTTGTTTTCCCTCACATGTTCTCACCTCCTCCTCTTCTCTGGCTGGAATTAACCTTGTTTTGATTTTCTTCTTAAATATGTCATCACAAAGACATTACCATCATCTCTATTTGGCCCAGCCTTGGCCGGCAGCATGTCCATCCTCAGAGCCAGCAGGGATTGGCTCTGCTGGACGTGGGGGAAGCTTACAGCAGCTTCTCACAGAAGTCACCTCTGTCCCCCAAGCTGTCCTCTCAAGCTATATTAGATGTCCCTTTGGCTCTATTTTTCCAGATGAATCCTGTCCCCTGCCCGGCATTGGTCCTTGTATTTCATGTATTCCAGGCCTGGATCATTTTGGTAGGACACAAATGGACTGACAGTCTGGGGTCTGATATGACTGTGCAGATGGTGTATGTCACAAACCAAATACCACATTTGTAAAAACCTGATTTTGCAGGTTCAGTAACCAGCAGCAAATTTCCAAGGCCTACAGCAGATGTGGAGCAGTCCTTCAGCCCCCATGTGTGCCAAGGGAGTCATTGTGCTGTGGGAAGCAGCATTCCTTGCTGGGAGCTCAGATATAAAACCTGGGCAGAGCAGAACTGGAAGCTGTGCAAGTGGCATCAGGCTTCATAATAAAGGCATCTGGGGTTTAAATTTTGCTTTTCCAGAATGAAATTATTTTGCTTTCTGCTATTCCTTGTCGAACAACCGACTAGTGCTGGTGGGCATCATGATCTCACAGTAATCCTGAAATGAGGGCAGCGTTTTTGCTGAAGTGGTGAATATGCCATAACTCTGATTTCTTCTTTATCCAGCCTGGAGTAAAGTCAGCAGCAGCAGCAGAGAAACTGCTTGCCTGCATCTTCTCCCCAACTTTTTGAAAGGATAACCTGTGTTAGACAGTTTTGAGTTAGCAACAGAGCTTTTGTTTCCTGGGACATGAATGTGTAGAAAACTGCTCTTGAAACCATAGCCTCCTAATCCTTTTAACGCTTCATAATCAGAGTGCACAGGAGGTAGCAGGAGAATCTGGAATAAAAAAAAAAAAATTAGCAAGAAACAATAATAAAGATTTTTAAAATGGAGCTCTGGTAAGCAGCTTAGAGAAGGACATTTAAATCTTCTTTTTGAAGTTGCACATTCACAGATTTATGCACTATTACAAAACTAATCAGGGTTCTGCAATGTTTAATATCACCTTTTGTCATTACTCATGGCTGCATAGCCTTTCACGTGTTATATTCTGTTATTTATTCTTTTATCAAGAACTTCACATCTTTTTTATTTATTTTATGCAGCGCTTTTCTTTCTCTCATGAGATTTTTAAATTTATTCCATGTTTTATTCACTGAGTAGTGAACTTATTTTCTTTGAGCATCCACTGCATTAAAAAAAGCGCCTTTATTCATTTAAGAGTGAGAGCCCAGATGTCTCCAGCTAAACTGATGTTGTGTTTTGCATGAACCTATAAAATCAGGGTATTAAAAGACTCTAATCTCCTCCCCCAAAGGAATTATATTAGTGTCACAACAATGTAACTAGATTTGGATTCTATCTTGTTGTCTTCACTCAGGTTTTAAGTTCCAAGTCAGATCAGTGAGGCTGGGAAAATATTAGTGGTTAAGGTGTTTGAACAGGGATATAAGAACAGATAAAAGAGGTTAGGTACACAGCTCTCATTACACTCATATTCTGCACTGCAGAAAGAGATGTAGGATAGAATTCTCTAGAAATGAGAAATATCTGGAATATTTTTATTATCCTCCACCATCTCTCTCTTTCATGTTTTGGGTTAAAATACATTGGTTGTGTTTTTTAAGTTGGCAGAACTCCCTGTTAATGGTGCTATATTCTAGAACAAGCAACTTGTCTCTGTCTTTCTGCTTTAAAACTTCTCAGACCTTAATACATTTGGAAATCAGAATTTGGAATTTGCTATACCACTCTGGCAATAAGCCTAACATGTTCATTAAGATACATTTATACATCAGATTTTCCATCTGCAGCATGAAAATTGACTTCCTGCTGCCTCACAATGATTTCGCCCTAGCTCCCCCTGCTTTCTTTCCATCTTTCTTTATGCAAACCTTGGCTTCTAGGAAGATGCCAGTGAGCAAGATACAATCTATCTGTGTAAAGATAGATATTTATATATATCCATGGTCCTTGGCTGAGAGCAGTGGCTCAATTTATACATGTAGCTGTAGAACTGCTGCATTTGTGTGATTATGTAATCAGTGGTAAATTAAATTACCCCTGTTTGTGTCCATACCTGACCCTCAGCTTCAACAGCTCAAAACCCCCTACAGAATGCTCCTAAAGCCAG
This sequence comes from Zonotrichia albicollis, assembly GCF_047830755.1. Taxonomy (NCBI): domain Eukaryota; kingdom Metazoa; phylum Chordata; class Aves; order Passeriformes; family Passerellidae; genus Zonotrichia; species Zonotrichia albicollis. Next base: position 24,053,778 of record NC_133821.1, read on the forward strand.
TATCTGTTGACATATTTCCAAGTGCCTGCAGCCACATGCACACCCTCTTGGCTTGGAGTAAATCCTGTTTGCAGCATCAGACTGAAAACCCTTCATTTTCTCCTTTGTGCATCCTGAAGTACAGCCAGAGTGTTGCTCCAGGAATACCTGGATTGCTCCTGATGCCACCCATCCATTTTTGGAGCCTTGGCTTCGGCACATGGGATCCTGCTGCCTGTCAGGCACTCAAGTCTCTTGACCCATCTCACCCAAATTCAGCAGTGGCCTCACAGATGCCTCCGTGCAGCTCGGAATTCTGTGAAATGCCTTGGGCAGGGAATGAGCAGTCTTTGCCATGGCACCAGAAGGTCAGCCCCTGAGAGACACCAGGGGAGACACAGGCCTCACCCCAGGCATGCTGCTAGGCAGGGCAGGCATCTTCAGGAGGGAAAAGTCTTTGGGATCCATGTCATTTGTGACACGTAACTAGGCTGTGCCTTCCCCATATCTATTTATACTTCTTTAGTCAGCAGCATATGCTGCCTCTGTACCCCTGGCAGTGTAATTAGGGGCCTGCTCTCACCCACAGGGACCACTCTTCCTCCCCCAGGTCCAGACTGGCAAACAGAACAAGCCCTTTGGTTGTCCTGGGGCAGTTTCGCAGCCCAGGTGGGAGCAGTGCCAGGGGAAGAGCACAGCTGCACCACACAGCCCTGTGTGTGCAGCCACAGCCACCAGCCTGCACCTGGCCAAAGGCAAAGTGCTGCTCCTCTGGGCTCTGCAGGCCAGCCACCCCAGCCAGACAGCCAGAACAGGATGGAGTTCCTCTGGAATTTCTGTTAGGCCGCGACAAAACCAAGGGCTTTGTTGTGAGAATGCTTTAGGCATTCCTAAATTGCCTGTGGGTCATCCCCGTCCCGCTGCCTCTCACTCAGCCAGTGACTCCACCACAGGGATCCTGGTGTTTTCCTTCCCCTGGCAGCTTTGCAGATGTTGAGAAGATTTTCTGTACAGCCACTTCCCAGTGAATTATGGACCAGCCCCAATTGCTCATTCTACTGCAGCTTAGATGAAAAGATGGAAAAAAGCAGAGACCATTTTTCTTCCTTCTGTCTCCTGGGGGCTAAGCCATAAACACACACTCAGCACACACCTATAATTTATCTCTCTTTATAAGCTAAATGTTCCTTGTAGGAACTCATTTAAAAAAAAAAAGAAACAACTCTGCTTCCCAGTTTTTTCTCTAGGTTTTTGTTGTTGTTTTGTTTTTGGTTTTGGTTTGGTTTTGTTTTGTTTTGTTTCTTATTACAATATAGATGATCTAACTGCTGTTCTCACTGCTCTGGTTGATTATGTGACTAAAATGCAGCAATACTCATCTCCTGTAGTTTCATCTGATGCCAGTTATTATTATCATTTAGGGTGTGTTTTACATCTTACAGTCACTACATTCTGTAAAACATACTCTCGAGATGAGTCCCTAAACCACTTTTGTCTCTCAGTTTTGCCAGTGGGGGCAACACAGAAAGTCCCATCTTGCACAGGTTTGGAGAGCATTTCTTTGGACACTCAATTCATGCAGAGTGAAACACCTCATCATCTGGACTTTTCAGGGCTGAAGAGAGGGGAAAATGTGCTTTTGCGAGATACATTCTGGGGTGATTTTTGCAAAACCCAACTGCTTTGAAAATGGAAATATTTGGACACACAACCTCTGTGACTCATTGGTTTTCCAGTCTGGATACCCTCATAGGTTCACTCTGCAGACAAGGCTCCAGGATGAAGTGATGTGTCCTCCTGTCTGATGGGTGCCTGTGAGAGCCCCAGGAAAGGGGAATATTTAGAGGAAATAACTGTGCTGAAGCTCTCACTGAAGTTTCCATGAGCCATTCTATACAGACAGGCTTAGACTGGGGATGTTTCACTAAAAAATATTTTTTTCCATGGAGAAAAGCATTGGAAAGAAGTGTCTGAAACCAAAATGTCAGAAGAAATGCAGGAGTTAGGAGAAGGGGGAGTAGACCAGAACTAATACTGCTATCCCCTCCAGCTTACCACACCAAAAATGTCACAGCTTTGATTGACACATAAAATTTTGCTGTGCTTCACAGCAATTTTGAAGCACTGTTACAAGTAAAGTGCAAAAATACTGCTGACAAGCAGGCTGGAGGGACAGTAAGGAAAAACAGCAACTGAAGAAAACTTTCATTTATCAAAACTTTGCTGTGATATGGGATAAGATCACATGAAACTTTTCCTAAGATGATGTCTAGGGAATTTGTTAAGGGTCCAGTACAGAAACGCCTGCTTAGGTTAAGTTCACTGAGTAAATTGAGAATTTACTTCACTTCTCACTTGGAGTTAAAGGTATAAAGGCCAGTCTTGGTGTCCCGCTGAATTCTGTGAAACATGCCCTGAGCATTTCAAAAGTGAAGGAAGGATGTTATGGCTTCTGCTAGTTTGGACAGATCAGTGAAAACTGTATCAAGGACAACTGGTGAAAGAAATACTCTCTATTTAGCCAGCTAGATAATATATTCATGGGGGAAATTTTAATTTTTTTGTTTATTTATGACAAACATTTGTACAATTTGCCTTCTTTTCTTTTGAATGGGGCAATGCAAAAGGATACTTTTTTAAAGTAAGGTTTCCAAATATTTCAGGAGGCTTTAAAAGGAGATGTATAGAACAAACTACAAATACAAATATATTTCCATAATAAATACTCTTCAGTGTGTCTGCTCATATGGAAACATATTTGCATCAATCTCTGAAGAGGGTGGAAAAGTTATTTGATATCTTCCTGATTTTACCTGTCTGGTGCTAATTCATGTGACAAACCCTGCAATATGGTAGCTGTTCTGGGAAGTGCCACAATGATACAAGATACAACACCTTGCTCTGGTTCCAGCCAGGACAGGGTTAATTTTTGCAGTAGCCAGGAGGGGCATGGCCTGGACCATTTTGTGCCACCTCACATCATGCCCAGCTGGAGGAGGAAGGGATCCATTCTGGTGGGGTAATGTGCAGTGAGGGGCTGGGGTAACCTCATGTTTTGTGGGATGAGCACTCCAGGATCATTTGCCTCTCTTGTACACTGCTGTTAATATTGCTGCCGTTTGCATTTGTTTCGTATTTCCCTGCTGTTTCCAGCAGATTGTTCTGATCTCAGCCCCTGACCTTTCCCTTTTGTGCATCCATTTCTCCTTTAGTGCACCCCCTTCTCCTCTCCAGCCCATGGTTGGCAGGGTGGGAGTGAGAGAGGGAGTGAGTTGGTTTGGGCTGTTTCAGTGGAGTTTTGGGTCTGGCTGAGCTGGAGCTCATTTCCCACAGCAGCCCTCCCAGCTGTGCTCTGCAGCTGGAAAGGCTCTGATCCCACCCCAGTGCTTTGGTTGCTGCTGCTGGGCAGTGCTGGCTCAGCACCCAGCGCTGCCTCTCCAGCATTCCCTCACCAGCAGGATCCTGGGAGGGACACAGCCATGCCACTGACCCAAGGGAACCAAGGGGTGCTCTGTACCATATGGCATCAGCTCAGATACAGAAACCAAGGAAAGGAGGAGGAAGGGAGGGCCATTTGTTATTTACAGTGTTTGCCTTCCAGAGCAGCCACTACAGGGGCTGAAGCTCTGCTTGCTGGGAAGTGTCTGAACATGGCTCACTGATGGGAAGCAGAGAATAAACTTTTCTTTTTTCTCCTTGCTTCTTCATGTACAAACCTTTGCTTTTGCTTTATTAAACTGCCTTATCTCAACCTAGAAGTCATTTTCCATCTTATTTTTCCTCCCCTGTCCAAGCTGGGAAGGGGAGTGGCAAAGCACATTGGTGAGGACTTGGTGTCCAGACAAGGTCAACCCACCACAAATGAGAATATAAATTGGGGAGTACCACTCCTAAACCACAACACCTCTCATTTTAATTCCTGAATATTCAATGTATTCCAAGAGCTAAGTTATGATATTTGAGGGTTTTTTTCCCCTCAGGAAATTCCTGAGTCAGCTGGAACCAAAGAAAGAGAGCTCACTCTTGATGCTGGTTCAGTTTATGATGACAAACTGGCATGTGGGTCCATCTGTACTTTAACTCCAGCAAGAACTTTCCATGCTATTCCTGTATGATTTCTATTCCTGGGCTCACAAAGCTATAGACTCCTTCCTGTTCACAACAAGTTATACAACTAAGATCCTGGAGGTAAAAATACAGAGATAGCAGAGGATGTTGATGTGTGAGTTGGTGGTGGTTTCTTGGGTATTTAGTTTAGAGTAGGTTTAAAGAAAAGGAAAAAAATGTACAGTTTAGGGAACTTTTTTGCTTTAGCTAGTTAAAACTAACTAAAACAAAGGAGAGTTTTGTTTTGTTGTTTGTTTATTTGTAGATAATATAGTTTAGGAGAAGGAATGTGGAGGAGTGAGTGTAGTGTTTGAAAATAAATTGCATGCTTTTTTTTATTTTTATAAGTTTTAAAGGTGCAAAACTTCTTATTTAGTATAAACAGAACAAGAAGATTGGGGATAAAAGCATCATAGAGTTCATTTTGGATATTTTATTCCTTATCTCCATATAGTTAGCTTACTACTAAAACTAATATATATGTTCACAACAAGTTGTACAACCAAGATCCTAGAGGCAAAAATAGATAGATAGCACAAGATGTTGATTTATTACTGCAGAAGCAGTTAGGATGAGGAAAGACAAAAGAGGTAACTGCATCCTCAAGTGCAGGCTGGAGATGTAGAAAAATGTGTTCCATTAGCATATATTCTCATTTACAGGCCCTTGTCTTTGTGACAGCTTCCAAGCTGAAAATTTTATCCATATGATCACAGAGAAAATGTATCCAACAGAGTTAACAAGAACTGAAACTGCCTATACTCTCACTCTGCATTCCAGTAACATTGCACTTCCCTGGTATATGACATATATGTCCTCTCTTCCCAGCAACAAGCAACACACCTGGTGGATTTGTGTTTCTCTGAAAAAATGACACACAAATGAAGTTACTTTAGATAAAATCCTGCATTTAAAATTTAAAAATAAAAAAATGTCTGAATTAAAATACTACTGATGCACAGTGTGAGTAGCCCGCATGGACGAGGAGCCTGGCTAGGAGTTATGGAACTTTGTTTGTAGTTGTTAATGTGAACAAAACATTGTCCAGTTCTCTCCAGCAGCTTCCTGCTCCTCTTTCTCCCTGCCTGCTATATTTAGGTCACACCATTTTCAGAGCTACAGATGCCTGTTACCAAACCTGGGCTGCAGCGAGGCCCTGGAGTGATCAGACGATTGCTAAAAAGAAATAAACCCTTAGAAGTATGACGCCTTAGAAACATACATTAGCTGAAACATTTCCCATTTGGATCACTGTGGCAGCTAACCTTCTCCCTTTGTTCCTCATCTCCAGCCTGGACTGGCTGGCAGGTGACCTTCATCCATCCCCGTGGGCGCTTGGCAGGCCATGGCAGTCCAGAGCAGGCCTGTGAGGTTGTGTACGAGGAGCAGATCAGCTGAGTGATGCTGACATGTGCCAGACTGCTCCTCAGACAGCCGGGGACTGGCTCTGGGAGTCCTGCTGGATGACCCTGTGCCAGTGCTGAGGCAGCTGGGGGCTCAGGGTTTGTGCCAGGCAGAGCAGAGCAGAGCAGAGCTCTGCAGGGCAGGCTGCAGAAGAGAAGAAGCTGTGGGGGGAGGAACTGTCAGCAGGAGGATCTCTGGGGTTTTGCAGGCTTTGAGCTGATCCAAGGGGGAATTTCAGTGTTTCCCTTACCTCATTTCCCAAGAAACCGCTAAAAAAGAGAGAAAATGAGAGAGGCAGAGACAGAAGAAACCAAAGGTTTTGACTGGCACGTCCTCCCTCTGCTTCGGACCTTGTAAAACAACTGAAGGCCCTGACACATCTGGGCTCTTATATTTTCCATCAGGATGAGTGCATTTCATTTATGTCACACTTTTGAACATGCTTGCATGCACAATGAGCTGTGCTGTCTGCCAGTGGAGGAAATGGAATAAAGTAGAGCTGGCCAGGACATCATAAGGGCTGTTCCAAGATCTAGCAAAGCCTGGCTGCATTTTCAGGTTATTTAATCTCCCCACTGTTTTGTATTAAAGGGATAATGGTCACAGACAAGAACTGCTGACACTTGTCAGGTAGTGATCAACTGGATTGTCTTGCAGGTCTGGCTGTAAATCAAAATATGACTCCAAGGAGAAAAAGCCCCCAAATGGCTCCCCCACTCTTTCTGTGGGGCTCCAGTGTGCTCCAGCCATGTCTTTGATGGAGCTTCTGCCACCTGTCAGTCAGAGGAGAGCTCAGGGCATTGCAGGCTGCTCTTGAAAATGCTCATCACTGGGCATGAGCATGAAAAGCCCTTTGTGTCCCTGTCGTGCCTACCTGTCCCTTGTTGTAGGCAATGCTCAGCTGCTTTGGATGGCTGGGGATGTGACAGAAGAACTTCCCTGATCCCAGGCTGGGCTTTGGCTCAGGCTGGGTAAGGAACAATAGGCCTCATGCTCTGGAGAGCTCCTGGCTAGCATAGAGGGGAGCAAAGGTGCAAAATGAAGGCACAACTCTCTTGTCTGTGCTCTTGATTAGCAGCCAATTACTTCATTCTGTAAATATTCCCATCAGGATGGGCCCAATGTGAGCTCTCCCCTTGAGCAGGCACATCTCACAGAGTTCCCTGCTGCCAGGGACGACTGGCTGCACTTGGGATGGGGAGCTGCTACTGGCATGGGGACATGGCTGGCAGGACCTGCAGGCCCAGCATGTCCTGAACTGTGCAATATTTACATCCAGGCTGCCATTGTTCCCTGTTTGCTGGCACATCATGCTCTTGGGCTGGGTACCCAGTGGTGCTTACCAACTGAAAGGTACGGGCAGATTTACTGGGGTCGCTGAAGAAAATACATTCTTTGTAGTTAATTTCCCTGCTGGCATCCCATGTAATGATTGAATTCTGCTCCATGGCTTCCCCTCACAGATTGTGATTGTGCTTCTCTCACCAAGACAGGCACATTATTCATCAAAACGCAACACTCAACTAAATAAATTACTCAGAACTTTTTCAAGTAAGTGAAGTGAGTTTCACCCTCTCTTTTTTCCCTGCATTTACTGCAGTGCTAAGCAAAGGCACCCAGTAGCCTAAAGGGATATTCCAGATATTAATTTCCTAGCTTTGTAGTTGCACAGTTTCAATTTTGCAGTGACTCTGAGCTGCTTTCCTAGCAGAATGCAGAAGGGAGCTCAGGCTGGATTTTGTGCACAGTAATGGAGTGCAGGGTTGAAAGGCTGCAGTATTGTTCATGCCAGCAAAGAGCCTGGCCCTGCCTGAGACATGCCCCTGATACCTTGGAAATTGGCCCTCCTAGAGCTGATTTAACACTCACACTGATTTAGAGTCTGGGGTGGCAAGGGCCATCCTGCCTCTGCTGCTCCACAGTGAAATCCTGAGGTCCACAGCTTCAAATGGACCCTTAAATGCCTTTTATATACCAAAGACCCATGACCAAGATCACTTCTAAGAATGATGGTGAAACATCAGAGCAACAGAGCAATTTGAAAGGTTTCAAGAGTTCAAGTGTGCTCTAGATGCTGGGATGATGGAGTGGAAAAGAGAGAAAAAGTTTGGACTGTTTTCTAATTCTTTATTTGCTTTGGCCCAGATAAAGCCAAGCATATTGCTTCTCAAGCTTTGGTGATGCTTTGCTTTTTCACAGGAGAAAATTCTGCTTGATAGGGCAGCCCTAAATCCCTATGGAGCCAAAACAGAGACTCTCAAAACCATTCTTGGTGATGACATCCAGAATGATCTGCTTCATCACCTTTCCAAGGATGGAGGTGAAGCTGACTGGCCAGTAATTTCCTATGTCCTTCTTCTTGCCCTGTTTGAGGACGGAAGTAACACTGGCTTTTCTCCACTCATTGAGCATCTTTTCTCTTCATGATTTTTCAGAGTTAATAGGAACAAGAAGGGAGTCTTGCAACAAAACTCTACAACCTTCTGCACAACAGCAAAGGAAAACTGAAACTTGTCTTTGTCAGCTCCTCAGTTGATGGTCTGTATGATACCTCATCAGGTCTGCAAGACAAAGTCCTGCTGTCTCTTTGATCATGAAAGTTCTCCATGATGTTCCCTTTAGCCACTACAATCACAATCCAGTCACCTTCTCAGTATCTCAGTACAGCTCTGGGGGGGGTTCTAGAGCAAAGACAGCTTCCACCAAATAATGGAGGTAGTTGAGTAATCATCAATGAATCTTGGATGAGGAAGGTTTGATGAGGAAGATCTGAGACATGGGATCCTACTGATCCCATCCAAAACTGTACGGAGTAAGAAAAAGGTAATTTTTGCTCATCTCTGTCTTTAAAAAGATGATACGGCGTAAGGCAAAATGTTGTTGTTGTTTTTGCTGTTGTTAAAATCAGAGGACCTGCCCACAACCAACTAGGGAGGTTTAAAAAGTGTGATCAGAGGTGTCAGTCTGTGCCTCTGTGGGCAGCAGACTGTGTAGGGAAATTTTATTTTTCTCCTCCCTGAGGTGGCTTCTTTGGGAAGAAAGCAGTCAGCAATTGTGGCATGAAAGAGATCGGCTTTAGATCTCTGCGTAGAGATGAAAGGGGAGCATCTATTGTCTGCAAGCCACTGCTTCTGGTTTTCTTCAGAATCAGCCAAGTAGCTCTGCATCAGCTACACTTATTTCAATGTCTGCAAGATGTGCTTCTTATGCAATAGGGCTGCACAGTTCCTATTTTCAAAGGAGAGTTGAATTTTCCAGAAGAGCAGCAGAAAACATCAAACATATTAGCAGAGGGTCTGATGCCTTCTCTTTGTGCTTTTCTCATTTCAGAAGGAAAAAAAAAACACTGCAAATTTGAAAATTTCCTAAGGAGAAGGTTTATAATATGAAGCCTCACCCCCATCCCATCCTCAAAATAAGCAGTAGCTTCTGCTCAGACAATGCCTCCTAAGCTGTAAGTTCAGCCTCCTGTGGTTCAGGGGTGCTGTGCAAGGTGTAACACTGCAGAGCATGAGGAAAACATGGTTGTGTCTGTTCCATGCACTGCAGTTCTGCCTACAAAGCCAAAGGATGAAACTTAGGAACTTTGATTATTCATTTTGCAAGAGAAAATTGGTGTGCTGTGCCAAGTTCTCCTGCTGCAAGAATCTCACAGGACAAATGAAACCATTAAAATGGAACATAAGAGGATGACACTGTGCTCTCATATACAAAACAACTCAAAAGAACAGAAGAAAGACATCTTTCGTATTTCAGCCTCTATCACAGGTGACTTCCCAGTGGGATACCCTCTTGGACCAATTAATATCTGGACTGGCTGTACAGGAGAGCCAAGGCAGTGCTGTCTCACTACAGATGGGAATTAAAAATGCTCACAGGTTTCAGAGGAGCAGGGAAATAGCTATCAACCCCTTTAACAGCAAGAGAGAGGGAATTTGTGTGGTTGTATATAGCACAAATAGACATAACTCAACCTGATATGTTGAAAGGTAGTGTCTCGGGCTATTTCTACCCATGGAACAAGTTCTCTGTGCCCAAAGGAGAAATATGAGGTTCAGGGCTTTTTATTTTGGTGTGTTTGGGGTTGGGTTTTTTTGTGTGGTTTTTTGGGTTTTTTTTTGTTGTTGTTTTGGTTTGTTTTGGTTTTGGAGATTTTTGTGGGGTTTTTTTGTTGTTGTTGCTGTTGTGTTGGGTTTTTGTTGTTTTTGGTTTGGTTTGGCTTGGGCTGGGTTGGGTTTTTTGTTGTTTTTTGTTTGGTCGGTTTGGTTTTGGTTTTGATTTGGTTTTGGTTCTGGTTTTCTTTTTTTGGTGTGTTTCTGTGTGGTTTCCCCCACAACTCACCAATGAACATCTACATTGTACTCTAGGCTGTGCAAGACCCAGATGCTAAGTTTGTATTCAGTTCTACACTGAAAGCAGCTCCAATTTAACTTTCAGAACATGTCAAGAGCTATAGTGAGTTCCTGGTGCAGGACACCAAGAGGGACGGCTCAGTCCCTGCAGCATCCTGTCTTAAGACTCAAGGTGAAAAAGGAGCAAGAGCTCCAGGCTGCTACTGCAGGTAGTCAGTAATTAGGGGAAGCAGTTGGCAAGGCACGGAAACTTTCCCAGCTCACACCTTTCAGCTGTCGTCAGACCAAAGCCCTAAATCAATATTATTGGTCCCGGAAGAAACCCAGTGGAGATAAATTAACATACCCTCCTAAATGACAGGCTTTTCCATTGCTGTCTGTCCCTAGATAGAAACTATCCATTGCTGCTTCCCTGCAGCAGTCCCCTGGAGCCATCCCAGTGTTTCAAGTGCTCCCACATGCCATGTAACACAAGCCAGCCTTTGCTCCAAATCAAAACCATTTTCATATCTTTATGTTTTTAGAAAGGACAAAACATGCATGAATAAGACTCTCTCTGCCATGGCCTTACTCATGTCACCACCTTCAAGGGCATCCCTCTTCAGCCATGGAGATCCCTGTTGGCAGAGCTGAAGGTGAGGATGGACGGGAGTGGATTGCCATGAAATTCCCTGGCAGCAATGATGGGTGTTGCTCTTTCCAGGCTCATGCAATATGATTTATATCACCTCTGCTGCTGCATGCTGTCTTTCTTGTCAAATACATGGCAATCAGTAGAGGATTTAAACAAAGTGCAGAGAAAGAGTGAGCTGGGAAAAGTATTTCCCTCCTTTAGAGAGGGAAAAGGAGATCTTTGTTTTCTCAAGAAATTTATTTAGGGAAAGATCTGGAGAAGAAAGGGAGGAGAACAGAAGCATCTCCAGTTTGGGAAGAAAAATACTCTAGATATGACCTACTTTGTGATGATAAGAAATGCTTTTTGCTACTTATCTGTTGCTCTTGCTTTTTAGTATGTCTAATAGACACTTTGTTAATTTTGAACAAAGCCCCTCTTGAAAAAGAAGTGATTCCTATGTGCATAGAGCTTTTCAGACTTGAAGGTCTCAGGTGTTTTCATTGTCTTTTAAAATATCTCAAGGTCATGGGGATATGATGAATAAGCAGGACTGAGCTGCATTTTATTGTTTGTGGGAGTTCACTGTCTGTGCAGCAATTTTCTCCGTTGGGGCTGGACTATTGTGTTGTGTAAGGGGGAATTAAAGATAGGCCACAGAATGAAAGCAAGGAGCCTCTTGCCTGTGCTGTCAGGATTTTATAATCACAAGCAGCCTGCTGAAATTCTCTGGTGGGCCCACATTTCTGCTCTCCCATTTTTCTCCTGGTTTTGGGGAGTGTTTGATTTGATTAGCCTGGAGTTTGGAGTGTGTTTGCATAAATGGGGGACAGAGGAATACCCCAATTTGTAACTTTACAAGTTATAAACTGTAACCTGCTTGGCCTGCATGTGTGAGGCAGGGTGGCTGCATACTGCCAATGGCCTCCCAGTTGTCACTGTCCCTTTGATCTGTGCTGCCAGGGAGGGCTCTGCGTCCCAGGGCTCTCCTGGCACAGCCACCACACCAGCCACAGTGCTGTGTGTTCTTTCAACACTGTTCCACCACTGCTCCTTGGTTTTTTCCACAGGTTTCTTCATTTGTCCAGCCTGAGAACCCAGAGACCAGGCACAGAACAGAGAAGAGTTTGGAGGGGGAAGAAGTAGATTAGCCAACAAAAAACCCACCACTCTACCCTCATCTCAAGAAGGTCTGAATTGCAGAAGAGGCAGCTGGAGACTGTTGTGGACCTTTGTTGGACAAAACCAGCCACAGTTGATTTTTCCATGTCTTTGTTCTAAAAACTGATTTAATTCATGCAGTACAAAAATACTTTTTAAGGATCTTTAAAAGTGCCAAGAAGAGAACACAGATCTCAACTGGAAGAAAAATGAAACTCTGGTACAAAACAAGAAATCCAGATAATAAATGAGTCCAAAGGAATCAGGCTCGAATGACTGCATAGCTCTCCTTTGGTGGAAAAATGGTGACTGGTTTATTGTTAAACAGTCCATATTTCTTGTGGGAAGTAATCATGCAGAGTAGTAACACTAATGTAAATAGAAATTCTCTCCAGAAATTGTTTCTGAGAATGCCAGCAGTCTTAAAATAGTTGCTTGCTCCCTCCAAATAGACACCACTGAACTTACAAATTGATGTAATTCCAGCAATGGGCCTGTAACTTTCCTCTGCAGTCACGCTGTTGAATTAACAAGTAAGAGGCAAACAGAATGCAGAGAAGGCAGAGTTACTGAACACCTCCTTTGCATCAGTCTTCCCTGACAAGATCAGCCCTCAGAGACCAGGGTAAAGGATTGGTGGAAGGAACACTTCCCCTTGGCCAAGGAGGATTGGGTTAGAGATCACACAGGCATCCACAAATCCATGGGCCTTGGTGGGATCTTTGAGAGGTTGTGGTGATCAGGAGAAGTGCCTGAGGACTGGCAGGAAGCAAACATCATCCCAGCCTTCAAAATGGGCAAGAAGGGGAATCCAGGGAATCACCAGCCAGTCAGTGTCACCTCAATCCCTGGAAAGGTGATGGAGCATCTCATTTTGAGGCCATGTCTATCCACACAGAGGAGGACAAGAAGGTGATCAGTAGTAGTCAGCTTGGATTCACTAAAGTTATCTTAGGCTTGACCAACCTGGTTGCCTTCTCCTTTCTACATGAAAGGCCTGTCTGGATGGATGACAGGAGAGCAGTGGGTGTTGTTTATCTGTACTTCAGATGGGCTTTTGACACTCCTACACAGGCAAGCTCAGGAATTCCTGTCTGGATGAGAGGATGGTAAGGAGGATTGAGAACTGGCTGAACAGCAGATCCTGGAGGGTTCTGATCAGTGGCACAGGGGTCAGTTGTCATTAGTGGTGTCCCCCAGGTTCTACACTAGGCCCAGAAATGTTTAACTTATTCATCAATGACTTGGATGAAGGGGCAGATGCCTGCTCAGCAAGTTCACTGGTGCAGGAATCGGGGAGCAGTGGCTGATACCCCAGAGGGCTCTGAGCCCTTCAGAGGGACCTGGGCAGCCTGGAGAGATGGGCAGGGAAGAACCTCCGGAACTGAACAGGGCAAGGGCAGGGTCCTGCAGCTGGGCAGGAGCAGCCCAGGCACCAGCACAGGCTGGGGTGCCCTGCTGGGCAGCAGCTCTGCACAGAAGGACCTGGGGGTGCTGCTGGACAAGGAGCTGTCCATGGGCCAGCCCTGCCCTGGGCACAAGAGGCCAAGTGGACCCTGGGCTGCACCAGGAGCTGCAGTGCCAGCGGGGCAGGGAGGAGATCCTGCCCCTCTGCTCAGCCCTGGGGAGGCCAATCTGGAGTGCTGGCTCCAGTTGTGGCATCCTCAGGACAAGAGAGACCTGGAGCTCCTGGAGAGGGTCCAGCAGAGGGGGACAGAGATGGGGAAGGGACTGGAGCCCCTCAGCTCTGAGGAGAGGCTGGGGGAGCTGGGGCTGCTCAGCTGGAGAAGAGACACCGAGAGGAACCTCATCCATGTCTGCCAGTGCCTGCAGGGAGGGGCCAGAGCATGGACCAGGCACTGTCCAGAGGCAGTGGGACAATGGGGCAGGAACTGAGGCTCAGGAAGCTCCACCTGAACATGAGGAAGAACTTCCCTGTGCAGTGCCCGAGCACTGGGACAGATTGCCCAGAGGCTGTGGAGTCTCCCTCGCTGGGGATAGCCAAGAACCACCTGGACACCATCCTGTGCCCTGTGCTCTGGGATGGCCCTGCTGGAGCAGGGAGGTTGGAGCAGATGTCCCACAGTGGTCCCTGCCAGCCTGACCCATCCTGGGATTCTGGGATTCTATCACAGTAAGGCAAGTAGAGTTAAATTTTTGCTTTCACAAAGATAATATTTGATGACCAGGCAGTACTGCTACCAGAAAGAGTTGGGAGGATGGAAGAAAGAAGGAGTAAAGATAGAATTTGGGCAAAGATCCCAGCTTGCTGCTACTAGAAGATGTTTGGGATATTATCAGAAGTCCATTTATGTTTTAATTTTTTTTTTCTCTAAATCTTTGTGTAGTCTTTATTTTTACTGTAAGTAAATGACATTTAAGCTTTCTGGGTTGAATTCATTTCCCTCTTTTAAATATGGATTTTTGTTTTCCTTTTTTGGGTGTGTGTCCCCAGATTTGTATCTCTCTAACTCAAAAGCCAAGGCACTTTTACAGCACATCTCACGACTTAGTTCATATCCCTAAAGTTAATGATTTTGTGCAAAATCTTTCATATACTCTTTGGTTCTTTCATTAAGACATAGTGGTTTTAAAATGAGATGTGGTTATTCACCTGCTTATCTCAAACCTGCAAAGAATTCCAGCATTTATTAGCAGTAGTGCTAATATATGCTTTCCCTGTATTTCAGTCACAATTTCCATCTCTTCCTTCTCCTCCACTGAACCCCAGAGTTGAACAGAGTCACTTATTTTGCTCTGTGGTTCTGCAGAGCAACCCCAGGAAGCTGCCAGGACCCAGAATGGAATCCCACTGAGCCCTCCCTAGGCAGTGGGGTCTGGCTGTTTCCAGGTGGCTCCCAGCAAAGGTGGACACCAGTGGCCATCACTCAGTTCTGCTGAGATCAGGATCTGGGCTGGGCTTTCAGCACAGGAGTTTTCCCAAGTGTTTCATGACAATTAACGCAAGTAAATTGTTCTCTGCATGGGAGGTGGTGTGGCTCAGGACAAATTGATCTATAAATAAATCACACCTACTTATTCCCCAATTCATATGACTGTTTAAACTCAGTTGGTCAGAGCATGATGCTAACAGCACCAAGGTCACAGGTGTGATCCCTGTACAGCCATTCACTTCAGGGTTGGACTCAATGATCCTCGTGGGTCCCTTCCAGCTTGGAATATTCTGTTATTCTCCACTTTATACCAACAACTCTGTGATGAAGCACTGCATCTGAATTGTTTCATTTCACACTTGGCTTCGTCTTTATATTAATGTTATTTTATGCATTTAAATTTCAGAGGAAGCTAAACAGAAGGTAGCGTAGCAGAGCAAACCTCCCAGCCTCGTTTATCAGCGCCACTTAAGGTGATGCTGTCTTTGCTGAGTCAGAAAGCTGCCCCTTG
The DNA here is from genome assembly GCF_047830755.1 of Zonotrichia albicollis. Taxonomy (NCBI): domain Eukaryota; kingdom Metazoa; phylum Chordata; class Aves; order Passeriformes; family Passerellidae; genus Zonotrichia; species Zonotrichia albicollis. Next base: position 24,068,799 of record NC_133821.1, read on the forward strand.
ATTTATGGCTGCCTGCTTTTTGGCAGAAGCTTTTCTCAATCACAGGGTCTAAGGCCTAAAGAAACTTTCCTGAAACCTGCCCTGAGAATCCACATGCTGCAGGCTCTCACATGTCCGTGCAGTGCTGTGGTGTTGGTGGATGTCTGCAGCAAGCCAAAACCATGGCATTTGAGGGGTTCAGCTCTGTTGTGCCTGCTAACAAGCTTTTGTGCAGTGTGTGTAGGCAGCTTTAATTGCTTCTGCTCAGAGCTGGGCAAAGCAAAACTATTTCCTTTCAAGGTCATCTCTAGGATGCTGCTGAGTTTCCTGAGGCCTGATGATTGCTAAGATTTGTTCAAAGAAAAAATCTGTTTAACTTCATCCAGCCTTTTTTTGGCAGCCAAGAGGCTTTGGTAGAAAAGAGGGAACCAGAAAATAGTGCTGTTGAAAGATACCTCTGCTCTTAGTTATTCTGGGAACAAGAGACTGGCTTTTCTGGGAAGGGAGCAGCCTGGGTTAGTAAAATCAGGAAGAATTTTCTGAGATTTAAGTCTCTTCCCACCAAAGGTCATTCCTACACAGTTATTCACTTAGAGGTATCAATTAGCCAAAATAGAGGTGGATTTGAGCCAGATGCTAAGAACTAACCCCAGCTCATGTGGTTTATTGACTGCAGTAGAGAGCCTGTTGATTTACAGGAGTGCAGTTAAAAGGAGATCCAGGACTTAATGAGGTGCTTTAAAGCAAGGAGTTATATATGAGAGTCTCATGAGTTGAAGGTGAGGGTGCAGCCTCCAGGCAACTGAGAATAGGTGAACAGTTGAAATAAGCTCTGGAATCAGTGACTAAGCAAGGCTCATGCTAGGCTGGTCTGGCTCTGCTGGCACTGGGACCAGTTGTTCCAAGATGGAGTGTTTTACTGGAATCCAGCTCCTTTGGACAGTCAAGGAAGCCACAGCATCTGACCCCCACCACACCTTCTCTTGCTTTGATGCAGTTTTGACAATCCAGGTAGTATCAACAGACAGCTATTCCCACCCTGACTTGCATGGGAATGGAAGGATGCTGTCAGCATAAAAGTTCTGTGGGAAAGGGTGGCAATTGTTGCTTACTTGGGCTGGTAAACTGATAAATGCTGCACTTGGACTGGGCATCTGCATGTGGGACTGTTTATTTAAAATGGAAATCAGCAAAGAAAACTATATATGTATAATTTCCAACCAGACCTTGTCAGTCCGGCAACATTATTCATGTTTGCTTCTGTTCTGTTGCTTTACAGTCAATAAAATGCAGAGTGGTACATTTTCAGTGTAAGCTATAGTCATTGCTCCTAATAGTTTGCCCTTTAGATAGGTTTTGGATTTTTTAAACAATCCAAATTACTGGAATACTAAATGTGTCTCAGAAGAGGGCCAGACCACTCAGGAATATTGGGAATCAGGTATACACTTTGCAGGTGCTTCATTAGTTACCACTTGCAATCCCTCAGAAGCCCATGGATCCTTGGGATTGGATGGAAAACCACTGCCCCAGATAGAGGAGATGAGGGAAGCTGTTTGTATAACCCAGCTGGGGAGAAGCAAAGCTGTTGGAATAATATTGTCTATTAAGAAAACTGAACTTTATGCAATTTGTCAAATGGTCACCTTCTGTTATGGTGATTTCCAAACAAGCTTGCTTCACAGGTCAGAATTTTCTGCTGAACTTTCAGATGTGGTTATTTTTGCTCATTTACATGAGATTAACTTATTTCTTAGCTCCCTTCTGTCATGTTATGGATGTGCACTGTAAACAGTACTAATGAGGCTGTATCTGTTATCTTGTAGTACATTCAATTAATCACTAAGTAAAATTAAGATAGGCTGAATTTCAATGTTGAAACAGTGGATGGGATTTAATCAAAAATTACATGGGGTAGCTGCAATAATTTCACCATTTTTTCATATATTCAGATTTGGAGACAGGCTGTAGGTAAACCTTTTTGATAGAGCCACTGAATTTTCTTAAAAAAGGATGTTCTTTGATGTTTGATCTTTGCATGCTTTCAAGCCTAATCAACAAGAAGATTTAATCAGTGAAACAGATAGCAGCTAACAAGCTCTGAGAGATGTTCATGTGTTAGAAAAACAAATTACTTGTGAGTAGAATTGCCTCGTTAAGGTTTAGGGCTGGACTTGCTTCAATGATCTCAGACCCAGGGGGAGGTTAACCAGGCTTGGGAAGAAGGATGCACCAGTGATAGTGGGAACAAAGAATGCAGAATTTATGGGCCCCAAGGACACTGAGCAGAACTCCCAAGATAAGGAAGAGACCAATAAAGCAACTGTGCTGAATCAGCTGTACCTGGGTGGGAGGTAATTCTTGCAGGGGCACAACACAACCACCAGCTCACAGACCACTGACCTGGAAAACCCAGCTCAGAAGAACAAAAAGCCTGAGCATGGGGACTAATTAGCATGAGAAGCAAGAGAGTCATTAACCAAAGATAGAACACTAATTAACAAGAAAACTGTGTAACTTGTAGCCTAACCCCTTTGTTTGATAAAATGTATAAATAGTAAAAAGTTTTGATAGCTTTTGATAGCAAAGTGTGCTTGATTTGTGGAATACCATAGAGCATCCAGCCTGCACAACTCTGGAATAAATAATCTGTGTCTCTCTCAAGTGCGTAATTATGGGCTTATTGCACACCAGGTAATGAATCTGATTTTTGTGGACAACACAGGAGGACAGACTGTGGGGGGTGTTTTATTTTCTTAGTTTTATTTCATAATGACTGATTGACCAAACTCAGGTTTGTTAGAGAAACTTTTTTTTCTTGGTTTGGATCCTAAATTTACTCCTACAATGCTCTAGAAAGATATTGTGCAGAGGAAAACCAATGGAAATACCTTGGCAACACATTTATTATAAAGAAATAGGTCACTGTTATATTTTTTACCAATCTTCCTGTGGAATTAATGTCATATTTCCTGAAAACTAAATATAGAAATGTGCATTGAATGCTAATGTGTAGATTTCTCTAAGTAAAATTGTTATAGACAGATCCTCAGAAAGTTTCCAGGGGTTCTGTAGGATTTTAAAGATAGGTTGTTGATTACATGTAAAATACTGCAGACCAGTTAAGGAAAGGGTCAGAATTAGTCAGTGTGTCTTGTGTTTCTATAAATGTTTTAAAGGTTAAGGAATCAGAAATGTTTAAATTGGAAGTGTCCCACTTGGGCTAGTGTGGAATATGTAATTCAAGGTAGAATTGATAACTTAATTATCCCTGTTTTTCCAAAAATGCTCTCATTGAGGACTTGCTTTGATGCTTCCTGCTTCATGGGTTTGCAGGAATGACCAAGATATTATTAGCTCAGACCCAGAACGAGGATGCTGAGGGAAGGCAATTCTACCACAGCTTGAAATACAGTGGCATGAAGCCTAACACTGAAATATTGCTGGCTTTGCCTGATTTTGCACCCTCTGATGTGTGTTACAATTTGTAGGAAGGCAGAACCTAGGCACCTGCTAAATCTGCATGTAGCTGACTAGAAACAAGCTGGAAGATCTTTCACGAGCCTGATCACAGTGCAGAGCCAGTGCTGTCAACAATACACTTCCATGTGTGTGACAGCTTTGTTACCTTGTGCGGGTGAGGAAACTCAGATCCACAGTGGTTCAAAAACTTATTCTGCATCACCCAGCCAGACCTGACTAAAATGTCTCTTCTCTGCCTGCCACCAGATGGACATAAATAAAAGTAAATTTGGACACATTCCTTGCTTTGGGACAAGTCCTTGAGAAGATCTAGAATTCTTTTTTTTCCCCCTCCCTGAAGTCCACTGATGGAATTCTTCAGTCTCAACACTTTCTTTCATTTTGGGGAAGAGGGAGTGTCATCACCAGTTGCTGTGGTGGTGTTGTGAGGGTCCCTAGGATGAGGTGAGTGATGAAAATTGGCTTCAAGTTTTCAGAAGGATGATATATTATGTTATGTTATGTTATGCTATGTTATGTTATGTTACATTACATTATATTATATTGTCATATCATATATCATATCATAATGATATACTAAAACTATACTGACGAAAGAGAAAGAAGACATCAGAAAGCTAGAAAGGAATAAGTAATAAAAACTTGTGACTGACCAGAGAGTCTGACACAGCTGGACTGGTGTTGTATTGCACTAAATACTTACAGACTGGGATTGGTCATTAAGTAAAAACAAGTCACATGGAACCAATCAAAGATGCACCTGTTGGTAAGCAGCCTCCAAATTACATTCCAAGCAATCAGATAATTACTGTTGACATTTCTTTTCTGAGGCTTCTCAGCTTCTCAGGAGAAGAATCCTGGCAAAGGGATTTTTCATAAAATATCACGGTGACACGGGAGGATGGGTGAACAACAGGTGCTGTTCTATTGGCAGCACAGAGAAAGATGGAGAAGGAAAGTCCTGTCCCTTGGCAGTGCCTGGGTGTCCCAGAGAGCTGCAGGGCTTTCTGCCAGCAGGACCTGGGGCAGCCCTTGCCCTGACCTCAGGGAAGCAGAGCAGTGTAGAGCTGTGGGAAGGACAGGCCAGTGGCTGGGCTTTGGGACATCTAGGAAACTGCAAATTACCCTGAACTGATCCCCCAAAGTGTGTGGCCAACCAGCTGCTTCTACAGGCAGAAAAGCCAAAACCTGACACTCCCCACACTCCTTGTTTTGCTGCTGCTGTTTTATTTTTGTTGGCTTGGTTTTGGGGTTGTTTTTTTTTTCCTCATATCGCTGAGATTTTTCTGGTGCCCAGGTGTTTGCTGGCAGAGATTCACACTTTACTGAGAACACAGTTTTTGAGAAGAACTCAGTAAACAGGTTCAGGAATGGCCAAGGTGCAGCACAAAATGTGTGGATGGAGGCAAAGGCTGTGCAGAGCATCCCTTGCCCCTCTGGAATGAGCACAGGAGCAGCAGGGCAGGCTGCAGGCAAGGCAGGGCAGTGGTGCATGGGGAGCTCTGGCTGCTCAGCTGGACTAATGAGCTGGTCCTGTTAGTTCCCTTTCAGAAAGCTCACACTGGCAGAATCAGCTCTGCAGGAAAAGGGGGACAGTGAATTTTAGTGTCCTGAGAGACTTTTAAAAGCACAAGTCGTGTTTGAGCTCAGAAAGCTGCAAATGTTTTGATGTTAATTGAAGGATGTTTCAGCCTGATTTAATTTGTTCATTGCCCTGCTGACAAATTATGTAGCTCTGTGATATGGTGGGTGCCTTTATGCACTTTATCCTAATTATTGATAAGTAAGTGTGAGCACTAACAGTGCCTAGCCCTTAATGAGGATAGGGAGGGGTGGAGGGAGGAAAGCAAGCAGTTTTAATCATCAGGACTTCTTTGGCTGTGACTGGTGGTGAGAAGATCATGTCATTTTAGGGTTGGGAAAGCAGGCATCTGCTTTTCCCCTGCAAGAATTGCCTTCTACCCAGGCAGAGCTGATTCAGCACAGTTGCTTTGTTAGTTTCTTCCTTCTTCTGATTTATCCTGTAGAAGGCCTGAGACTAAAACTGCCTCCTGGGGTCATTTGGGAGGATTTTGACTGTGGAGCAGGGATCTTTGTATGACTCTTATCTGATTGTAGTGGTTTGATATGGGCCCTCTGACATTTGCCCATCAAAGCCACTCTATCCCTCCCTTCCTCAGCTGAACAGGGGAGAGAAAATACAATTAAAGGCTCATGAGTTGAGATAAGGGCAGGGAGAGATAATTCACCAGTTACTGTCATGGGCAAAACAGTCTCAACTTGGGGAAATTAGTTTAATTTACCACCAATCAAAATCAGAGTCAGAAAATGAGAAGTAAAACAAATCCTAAAAATATCATCCTCCCAACCCTCCCTCCTTCCCAGGCTTAACTTAATTTCTGATTCTCTGCCTCCTCCCTGCCAGCAGCACAGGAAGATGGGGAATGAGCAGTCAGTTCATCAAATGTTTCTGCCACTTCTTCCTCCTCAGGGAGAGGTGTCCTTCCCCTGCTCCAGCATGGGGTCACTCCCATGGGAAACAGTCCTCCACCAATTTCTCCAACAGGAGTCCTTCCCATGGGCTATGGTTGTCCTGCAGTGAGGCTTCCTTCCACAGGGGCATTCCTTCAGGTTTTAGAAAACAAATATGAGTATTTTTGCTGGTAGCAGAGCAGGGAGAAGAAGACAACATGGGCTAGGTCCAGGTCTTCAGTTAGAGGCTTCCAAGTCATGTTGTGAAATTTAGGAGCAGCCAAGATTTCTTCTCTGAGGAATGCTTGTCCCCGTCTCAGCTCTCTGCTGACCTCTGTGCAGGTGTTTGGCCTGGGAAGGATTTGGTGTCGTGGTGTGGTACTTCTGATCAGAAGGTGGTACATAATCTGTGTTGTCAGCTGGTTTCCAGTTCTGGCTGCTCCTTTCTTGAGTCAGTTTTTTGGCAAGTGGAGCAGTTGCACGTTCTGTTTCCGGAGTGATTTAGTGTGAGCAGAGTTTTAAAAAACCCCAAAGGTGCTAATGTTAGGCAGTTGCATATTCTTCATATAAAACTATCCTTCTGGGAAGTCTTCCAGGATCTAGATCATTTCTCAAGGAGAATTTTGGTGCTTTGCAGTGCATTGTGTGAGCCTAGCATGTAACAGAACACGTAACACCCATTCCAGCCACTGGGCACTATGGTGATAAGGAATGCTAAGAATTCAATGTTTTAAAAATATATCCTTGATTAATAAAAACATAACACTTATTGCAAGATCAAGTGCTGGAAGTAGATCAAATCTTGTCCTTTGCTGAATTAGGAAATTAAGCTACTGCTCTAACAATCTCCCAGTTTTCTGGATGGGATGGAAAATGTTTTGCAAACTGGAAGGGTTATGAAAGTGGAAATAGTGGGGTTCCAATGTAATTCTGTAAATAATGAAGCAGAAATGGATGCTGTTGAATTTGCGCATAAGAGTTAGTGAGGCCTGGCCCCTTTCTCAAATGTGCTGCCATTGCATGAAATAGTGGAAGATGAGAAATGAGGTTTTCAGCCAGGACACAAGTGCCCTGTCACATTGTGACAGTTAAAATGGGTAAATAAACTTCCTATGAAATATGAAAGTGCAATTTAACAAAAACCAGGAATACTCTGAAAGATGGCCTGAAGCTGCTGATGAAGGAATTACTAGATTTTAATTTTAATTGCATTGTTATTATTCACCACAGTAGATTGTGCATGTAGGTTTCTGAAGCTTCCCCTGGACCTGCTTGAGCAGGCCTGTGCCTTTTTTTTATGCTGGGGCCTCCAGAGCTGGATGCAGCATTCCAGGTGGGATCTCACCAGAGCAGAGCAGTGGGGCAGGGTCACCCCAATAGCCAGGGGTGTGTGTCTGTCATGGAGTGTTTGTCCCCTCAACAGGCAGCCCAGGCCAGACCTGTTGGAGAGGGTGCTTGGTAACCTCTCTACAGCTCCACCTTGGGTTTTTTTCCATGTTTTAGATCTGCCTCTGGAAGCTGAGTATGACACAGCAGCTCCTGTGCTGGTGTCATGCCTGCACAGCTGTCGCTTGGAGCGTGCTTGGCAGGGTGACGAGATTGATGGCGAGGAGAGGTGTGAGCGAGTCCTCACTGCTCTCCCAGCCTGAATAAATGCACTGAGCCTGCTGGAGCTGCCTCTCTGCAGCAGGACTGCTGAATCAGGCACCCAGGGTTCCCCTGCCAGCTCATTGCTAGAAGCAAGCCTTGTCTTTCCCCACTGTGGTGCAGAGGGACTTTGAGGTTTAATGGGATAACATTAATTAGCAGTGCTCCCCAGCTTTAGCAGTGCTGCAGTTTCCTAGTGGAATGAGGCTGGCATGATCATTACCTCTGGCTTACTTTTCTTCCACTCCCAGTGATTCCTGACCCTGGCTGACAAACTTGATCTATCTACTGAATGAGCAGCATTTCCAGAGTTATTGAATTTCCTACAAACACTGGGAAAATTGTTGGTCAAAAGAACAGTCCTGATTGACTCAGAAGTTTGGTGCCTCAGCTTGCAGTTGACCCAAATAAGCATCAAGGGAAGCTGAAAGGAGAGATTAGCAGCAAATGTCTTGTGAAGCATAGAGAGAATTTCTGAGTGTTGCAGTGGGGAAAAGTAGAAAGGAAAAAGTTCAAGAGTACAAACATGCTGGGAGAAATTCCACTAATTGGCAAACTGGCTTGTTAAGGAACCAGAACTGGGAGGAGAATTCCCTACAAAAATGTGCACACCTTTCCTGTTCATTGTTCAAGTACCTTCTGGTCCTCTGTGGAAGAGTGGAGTCAGCCCCTGTCTTGTGGGACTTGTCCTCTCTTCACATGTCCAGAGCCACCAGAGGTGATACAAACACAACAGAAACTGGCACCTGCAGCAGAGTGACCCTGTGCTCTCAGTCTTGTGGCTGTCCTTGTTTCACAGCACATCCAAATTCTGCTAAAAGAGAGCTGGTGCTGGGGAGCACTGCCTGGGAGAAGGATCTGAAGAGGTGGTTTGGCACCTGTCAAATTGGTGAAGCCCTGCTAGGGCAAAGGTGAAACAACACATGTGTGAGCAGGCTGGAAAGGGATGTCTGTGAGAATCTGCCAGGCACTGATCATCAGCAGTGAGACAGAGCTTGGGTCCACAGGGTTTAAATGGCCAGAGGGTCACTACAAGCTCCAGAAAAGACACCCCTCCCTCTTTTCTGGGGGTTCTTTCCCAGGAGGAGTGATCTGAGGGGCTTATGGAGATGTGTCTGAATGACCACAGATTGAAAAGCCACACAGAAAGTGGGAGGCTTGTGGCTGGAAATGCAAAATTATGCAGGCACTGTGCAAACCCTGGTCACTTCTGTTGCTTTGTTGTTGTGGGAGGCATCAGGATTTTGCCAGCCTTTGGCCACAGAAGGGTAGAAGGATGATTCATGCCTGAAACATGATCAGGTTTTGAATTAAAAATTTAAGTCACAGATGGACCTTTGGATGTTTTTTTTAAATAGATCTGTTTTAAAATTATCTTTGAAGGAAGGCTAGTTGAGAGTTACCCCAAGCTACTCTGTGACTATTAATATTGATTGTGAGAATCTGTCAATCCTCCAAATTAGAAGATTGGGGAGAGAAAAGACATATCTCTCCTGCTTTAACAAGACCTGTGTCCAAAATCTCCTGGACAGCTTTTAGGAACTTCAATCTTGGCCTCTCAAGTCAGAGTATATGGAGTACATCAACATTTGGGTTCTGATTTGGTGATATCTTGGGTGTTTCATGAAGAAATATCAAGAACTGAGTAAGTCAGCTCTTTTTCTGGCCAAACACTGTTCAAATTTGGTTATTGTATTGGACATGTATTATAGGGAGAAAATGCAGAGAAATTATGATACCTCAAATGAGTAGGCAAGACTAACATCAAAGCTATGCAAATTCAGGTTGGGTGCTGAACACACATCTTCTGTACTGAGTAAGTGCTGTAGGAAAGCCTCCTCCAAGCTCCTTCAGCTCTTGATGCCTTCAAATTATTACAAATGTATAGCTTCCCTCTGGCAAGTTATTTTAGCACAGGCAGAGTTGGGTGATGACCTGGGGTTGGTTACAGAAAAGGGCAAACTTGATTATCTCCTGGTCTGTGCTGAAATGAAATCCTGTGCATAAATGAGACTTTTTCTTCAAGTTTTGGTTGCAAGTAAAAAAGCTTTAGTATTAATTAGCATTAGTCTCTTCCCTTTTAGTACTTTCCTTCTAATATTTTCATGAAAGATTCATCTCTGCTTTTATGAACAATATTAAAATAGGCCTGTTAGCATCTACCACGAATAACCATCTTTTAAAATTGAATCTAGAGAGTACTAAAATCTTCCATCCACTTCCTTGGGAGACAGAAGGAACAAATAAACAGCTGCAGCCACACTGGAAGTATTCAACTGCAAGATTCACCCTTCTGCTGTTGTCCTGCTTTCTGCCCAGGGGATTGCTATGATGTGAGTATGCACATTGCAGTGCTGCTGTGCATCCTGGAGGCACAAAACTGCAGCAGGTAATAAGGAAAGCAAACCAGGAGAGTGCATCTTCCTGCACTGAGAACCCCAGGTAGTGAGGCCCATCAGAATTGCAATTATATGATGTACATGATATGGGACATGCTGGAACTTACTGGAAAGCTGTCAAAAATATTTGAATTTTCTCTGCTGATTTGAACCAGTCTGAGTCCTGAGGGCTTGCAGGGATGAGTGTAAGTGCTTGTTTGGGGTCTGTTACACACATACTCCATTTGAATTGCAAACCCCAAAGCACTGCTCATTATTCACACTCCCAGCACGGGTCCTTTTGCTTTGGGGGATTAAATGAAATGCCATTTTGAGAAATTGAGGGGAGGGGAGTATATAATGTCTCTCTAAGACATCAATCACTCGGGGTCTATTGCTGCCAGAGTATGTGGGTGTGGTGTATGGCTATTGACTGGGGTTTCCGAATGCATTTGTCCCCAGATAATCATCACTCTATGCTTGTTCTTAAGGCTATTTGTGCATAAGGCCCATAATGCTTAGACTGATTTTTAAACAAAACAGCTCTGAATGACTGTGGTTTTCTACCAGAGCACTGGAAACTAATTTGCAAGTTGTAATTGTTGCTTTCCTGCCTTTCTTTCTTGGGGAGGACTGGGGGAGGAGGGCATGCTGTGTTAGGCAGGACATTTTTTTGTGTTGTGAGCTTCTCACTCTGGATGATTTCCTGGTGACCCTTCTTTGGCTCAAAGCTATTTCTTTGGAGAACTAAATTTACATTGGTGCATAAAGCAGTGACCTCAGGCTGACTCCGACCAGTCTGCACCTTTGATAGGGAGAATTACATGCAGTGCTTAGCAGTGAGGTGTTGTTCTCAAAATAGGGCTAAGATTGTGCTGTCAGGGGTGCAGGACACTTTCTGATTTCACACAGTGGCAGTGCAGCAGCAAGGTTTTCCCTTATTACGCACAGAGTTAGCAGTACTTATCCATCGCTTACCAATTCTCTGGGGTTAGCCTTCTCCCTAGCTCATCTCTTGGAGGTGGAATGCTTGGAGAGGTTGGAGAGGAAGCTGACATCTCCCTAAAAGTTCATATAGACATTGGATGACACCTCTTGCCACTCAGAAAAAACCCAAAAAGAGTGATATTTTGTAAAGCATTGTTGTGAAGGACAGAAAATCCCAAAGCTTTTGGCAATCTGCTGCTGCAGTGAAGTACCTTGGCACTGCCTGAGCACATCCCATGTGCTTCTGTCTCTTCAGGTGCTGTCTCCCATGTACCTCAATTCTTTGCTCTTTGTGTGATGAAAGATAAGATAATCTTCTAAGATGCCCTTAGAACTCTTGTTTTCCTTGCTTGCTGCTCTTCTGCTTATCATTCTGCTCTTGTTGCTCCTTTGCTATCGAGTATGGAGAATACTTCTGTTTCTTCTTTTCCATGTCCTTTAACTGCTTCTCTTTTACACTCCCTCTTGCACTTCTGTCTGAGTCTGTTGGTGAAGATCCATCTAGACCTGTCCTGTACACCTCTCTTTCTCTAGACCTGTCCTGTATATCTCTTCCAAAAAAATTGACTTTGGTCTGTGGCTATTTAGCTTGCCCCTGTTGAAGAAGAAATCAACAGTTTGCAGGAGCCTGTGTGTTTTGCTCCATGCCAGGTACTAATGGAGCATTTAGTGAGACTTGAGATGAGGTTCAGCAATTTCTCTGAGGCTGCTTGGGCTCTCTGAATCACGCACAATGTATGAATCAAAGTGCTGGCTGCTGGCTGCTTTAACCCCAGAAATTACAAAGATGTACATGTGAGCCCAAAGCAGAGGGGTAGGGTGGAGTTACAAGCCAAACTCACCATGTGAGCAGGCAGTAAATGCATTTCAGAGAGCTGGGGTGTATGGTTCAGGGAGCTGACAGCCCATCAGCTGATGGTGGCTGATGACCATCCTTAGGGTAGATATCAGCTTAGTACAGCTTGTTCTGCAATGTGTAGCTGTTTCTTAGGTTTGCCAAATAGAGAGAAACATGCAGGACACCCCTACAATCTCATAGGCTCTAAATTCTCTGGAATTGCTTCTCTGGACTGGTTAGTGCTCTGTGTTCCCCCTTGCCTGGTTAAATTTGGCTCCTAAGTCTTTGCCACAGTTCTTGGTTGAGATGAGATCTTTCACACTTCCTCAGCTGGATACAACTCTTCTCTCCTCCTCGTGGACATTTTAGCATTGCAAATAACCCATTTTATTATGGGCTACAGAATGCAAAAGCTTTTAGAGAAACCTCACCAAACAAATTAGTGGCAATTGTAAATTAGGGTAATTACACTGTTCATGGCTGGAGAGACCAACTGAACTCTTGGCACAGTCTGTGTGAAAATATTAAGCTACCTAAAATCCTGAGCAGCTGCAGAATGATGTGAAAACACGCTTTTATCGCCCTGTTGATGTGTCAGTTCTGGTATTAACTAGGACAGTGCAATGCAGTATTTTGCCACTTTCTGCTGTTGTTCATCTTTACTATGAAAGCTCAGTATTTTCTTCTGAGAAATGCTGCAACTCACCACCTTGGTAATCTTTTTTCTGCTGTGTGGTACTACAGCCCTCTCAAGAGAAATTGCATTTAAGAGGAGAGTTGAAACTAGTGCATCTACAGGAGACCATAGTTTTATTTTAGCTATTGATTTTTCACAGTTTCTTTTAACCCAGAAATGAATATGTCAAAAAAACTCAAAAAATCCCAACAGAACAACAACAACAAAACACCAAAAAACCAAAGCAAACGAAAAACAAAAATGTGAGTTTTGCAGGGAGAACTTCTAGCTCTGCTTGTTTCCTCAGAGGAAAGAAGAAATATTTTTCTTTCAGACCCATATTGTGTTTGTCTTTGGTACCAAAAGAAAGAATAGCTTTTAGAACGGTGAACATACTGCTGTTGGAGGTGAGGCTGGTCTTTTTGTTTGGTGGTTTTGTTTATAATTGCTGTTGTCCCTTCATTGAAAGGACAACATGCACACTGAAATACATATTTGGTAGTGTATACTTGTCCTTCTAAAATAAGTCATCTGTCTAGTGGGTGACAAGAATCAGAAGTAAAACTTGTGGGTTGGGATAAGAACAGTTTAACATTTTAAGACTAATTGAAATATCATAATACATGATGATGATGATTAACAACAAATGTGATGCTCAGTACAATGGCTCCCCATATGCTGACCAATGCCAGACCCCATCCTTGAACCCAAACTGGCACCTTCTGAGTGACTCCCCCAGTTTATATACGGGGCATGATGTTCTCAGCTGTGGAATAGCCCTCTGATCACCTTGGGTCACCTTTCCTGATTATGCTCCCTCCTAGATTTTCTTTTGTATCCTTCCTCACTGGCAGAGCATGAGATGCCAAAAAAAAAGTTTAAAAAAAGCCCTTGACCCAGGCAAACACCAGTATGTTATCAACTTTGTTCTCACACTGAATCCAAAACACAGCTCTGTACCAGCTACTGAAATGAAATTAATTCTATCCCAACCAAAACCAGGACATCATTGTAGGTCCCTTCTACTGAAATTTTCTATTCTACTCTGTCCTGTTCTATTCTAGCCTGTTCTTCTGTTTCTGTTGTGCCTCCTTTTCTCCTCTCCCCACCCTTTTACTGAGCAGTGCTTTTCCTATCTCTGCTGGAGGAGGTGGTTGTTAAAAGCTCATGGGCTCCTAATGTAGAGCTCACTGCTGTTAATGTCATTTATCACAGCCAGGAGCCATTGAAAGGCCAGGGAACCTGGAGCAGGTGAAGTATATTTGGTCTCCGTGTGCCTCAGAGCAAGACAAAGCCTTTGATCTTTTCCTTGACAGACAAAAAACATGTGGGAAGGGGGGCAAAATAAGGCACGTGGCAAACCTTAAAATATTACAATGTATTCTTAGTCCTTCTCCAGCAAGCTCCAGAGATGCCCTTTGAGAGAATGTAGCCTTAATTCTCCCTTTGTTTATGTCACTGTTTCACCCCTGATGGCAGCTCAGCAATATTTCGCCAGTCACTCTCACTCACTCACTCACTCACTCACTCACTCACTCACTCACTCACTCACTCACTCACTCACCAAAACTCCCCACCCCTGCCCCAGGTGGGGAGGAGAATTGGGGAAAAAAAAGGGTAAACCTTGTGGGCTGAGATAAGAACAGTTCAACAACTGAAACAAGATAAAATGCAGTGCCAGTAGTAGTAGTAGCAATAATAATCATCATAATGAAAAGAAGGGGGAGAGAGAGAGGAACAAACCCCAGGAGAAGCAAGGGATGCGCAAGACAATTGCTCATCTCTCACTGGCTGATGCCCAAACCATCCCTGAGCAGTGATCAGCAGCTCCCAGCCAACTCCCCCAGTTTATATACTGGGCATGGTGAGGAATATCCCTTTGGAATGTCCCAGCTGTGCTAACACATGGCTTCTGGTTCAGCTCCTCACTGGCAGAGCAGGGAACACTGAAAAATCCTTGACTCAGGGCAGGCACCACTTAGCAACAACTAAAACATCAGGGTGTTACCAGCATTATTCTCATCCTAAGTCCAAAACACAGCACTGTACCTGCCACTGCTGATTCCAAGAGAGCATTCACCTCTTATTCCATACTATTTACATAATTCCAGGTCCCAGTACTCTGTCACCTTTCCTATTTTTGTTAGATAAATACACAGAAATCAGAAATTCTGGGCCTGCCCAGCTATAAATAGTTCACCCTTATGCTGAACAATCCAAATCCACCTGAGCCACGTTTCCTTTTCCTAAAAATAAATTTAAAACTCTACCCTTTTTTTTAAATCTCTCTTGATCCTCTTATTCCAATCAACAAGCAATTTGATTTTTAAGGAAGTTTTTTTAATAACTGGGAATGTGTTCCACTCTTGATTTTGTGTTTGTGATAATGTCTGTAGGAGAAGGAGAATCATTTGGAGAGTGAAAGTGACTGAGGAAGAGGGATGGTGTGAGACAGAACAGGGTTAGTGCCTGATGCAAATCCACTGGGACTCCTGGGACACTGTGTCTGGAGAAACTGGGAACAGACAAGCCCTGGAATAGGAAAGGAAGGAAAGCAAAGACTGCCAAGCAGCAGAGAGATTCTCTGGGAGGGTATTAATGTAGGAAATCAGTCCAGGAGACAAACACAGATGAGACAGACTATTTGCTTAAAAGGTAATTTGGAAGGAGAGTTTCTCCTCATCTGGGACAGCTCCCTCCATTGTGACGCCCCCAGAGCTGAGGCTGCTCTGGCCCAGTTCTTGTGATCATCCTGTTTCCAGGGAGAGGTTGGAGTGGAGATAATCCCAGTTTCCTGAAGTGATGCTTGTGTGAGTCTTATCTGTCAGATTTATCAAAGGAAAGTATTTATGGGATTTGGTTCCTGCCCTTGGGGTGTTAAAGTGAATGAGACCCTGCCGGTGAGAAGAGGTGGGATGTGCTGGCAGAAACCCCTATCCTGACCTTGGGCAGATGGGGAAACCCCAGCTCTTCACTTGGCTGGTGATGTTAGGCCGAGATTTTGGTTTTATGGAGCTTCTCCAAGACCTCCTTAATATCCCCTGGGCAGAGCATGGGAGTGAGAGCAAAGCTGAAGAGTCAGGAAAGTAAGGAAAGACAGAAGGACATAGACTGGTGTGACCGTGGTCACAAGGGTTTGTAGGTGAAGAGAGAGGCAAGAATGTTGATTCTAAGATCAGAAGGCTTGATTTATTATTTTATGATATATATATAACATTATTACTGTATTAAAAAGAAATAGAAGGAAAAGTTCTCAGAAGGCTAGCTAAGCTAAGAATAGAAAAGAATGATAACAAAGGAGTTCTCCCAGACTTTGTCTGAGAGAGCTCAGTCCTTGATAGGACATTAATTGTAAACATCCAAGAGGGGCCAATCACAGGTGGACCTGTTGCATTCCACAGCAGCAGATAACAATTGCTTACATTTGTTGCTAAAATCTCTCAGCTCCAGCAGGAAAAATACTAAGAAAGGATTTTAATGAAAAGATGTCTGTGACACACTGGCTTCTCCTTCAGATGTCACCCAAGAATCCCTGAACTGGGTTCCTCATCTATGGAACTTGCCTGTTTTCTGGTCTTGTCTTGCCCTTGGTCAGAGCAGCACTGAGTCTTTTTACTGTGACAATTTCATCTATAAATCTCATGCACTGTTATACTGTGTTGTCTGTCAGAGATGGAGGACTCTGTCTGGGCTCCTAGATGCTGTGGAGCAGAAGATATTCTATGGAAAATTGTGTGCAGCTGCTTTCTCCCTCACCCCCCACTCTTTTCCCACTCACTTTTAAGCTTCCCTTAAGTCTTGCTCTATCCCTTTTCCTTGTCCTTGTCTGTTTAGACAAGCATCATTTGCACCCTCTCCAGCAGGAAAATTTTCCATGTGCTGCTGTTCCACTTTTCCCGAGGGCAGTTGCTTATCTGGAAGCCCTGGTGGCCCTGGTTTCCCTTTGATCCCTAATGCAGCCTGTCACCATTTGGAACAAGCAGAGGCCTTTTAGAGTAGTGGGTATGGCTGTCAGATCCAAGTGTGCTGTCATTGTTAGGAGCTGGTCTCCACTGGAGAGAATTTCTCAGCTAGATCCTTGGCAACCCCACAAGATTTCCCAGGATTTTCTTTTAAAACCAGTGTATTTAGTCTTCCAGTACTGCCTTGAAACATTGGGGTGTGGGGTTCTTTGCCATTTCCTTGGGGAGGAGTTCCAGCTGTAGCCTGTTTGCCATCTCTTGTAGAGCCCCAGGAGGTTTCCAGGTCAGTCTGGGAAAGGTTCATCCTGCAGTGTGCAAATCCTTCACCATGGGAAGCCCACAAGGAAGGCACATGTGTGTGATGGGACCCAGGAGCAGTGGAGCACCAGGGAGCTCAGGCTGGAGGAGCAAACACTCTCACCTGTCACAGGTGCTCCTGCAGAGACTGGCAGCCAAAGCATGGCAGACAGACACCAACAGCAGGGAGTTCCACCCAGCATGGGCAAACATGCTGCCCTCAAACCTGTAAAGGGTGACCCAAAACTGCCAAATCCCATCCAGCACAGGAGTGTTTGTGGAGGCAACTTATTAACCTATTTCTGCCTCTGAAATGGGATGCTCAGCCACCTCAAGTTTGTGCAGATCCTTTCAGTGCAGATACGGTGCAGCATTTTAATTTTTTTAGTTTAACAGTCTCTTCCTTTGCATGTGGAAACAGCCAAAAGCAATCTAGGAAAAAGGAGCAATTTTTAATTAAGCCACATGTCTCTGCAGACCGTCTTGTTCCATGTCCAAACTCTGCCTTCAGTATGTTTTATCTGCACTATCTGCCGTGGCTCTGGGCAGCAGCTACAGCTGATCTGCTGTCCATGGCGTGGCAGGCAGGGATGGGCACTGAGGCTGCATTTTGGAAAGCTTCTTCAAGCAGTTCTGGGTCTCCATCCCCATGGGTCAGCTTCTTTGTTTATTTAACAATAAAAAAATACATCAGTGACCCAAGTTCTGGTGGTGCCAGTGCTTGACTAGCCTGAGGACTAGTGGGACTATGCTCATGGATTTACCAGGAAAGCTACAGCTACCCAGAGAAATGTCAAGTCACTTTTGGGATGTGCTTGATAAAGGCAACCAAATCACAACATCTATTATGGAGCAGATGGGTTTCATCACCTTTCATGCAGGGTTTCAACATCTGTGCACATCAGCTGTGTCTTTTGTTCATCAAAGCACAATATGAGATATTTTTTAGGGCAGAAAATTCTGTTTAATATGTTTCGCAATGCATTTGAAGTCCAGCACAGAACGTTTTCCTTGTGCTCAGCTCTGACTAAATCTGCCTTGGTTTCTCAGGAGAAATTCTTGCAAGGAAGCACTCTGCAATCTGCTTTCATATAGTGATGAAAACATTGCTGTATTTTGTCTTCCAGCAGGCATTCCATTGTGCTTTATTTATATTTTTAATGCAAAGGCATTTTTTATGCATCAAAACTGGCAGTTAAATTAATATACAGTATATAAATGCATTATAGAAAAAGAAGAACTCTGGCAGCTGCTTTAGAGAAATGATTAAAATTTAAAAGGCAGTTTTCCAGTAGAAGAAAACAAAATAAACTAATCATTTGCCATGGCTACACCACTAATGGAGTGTGGAAATTATTTTATTAATGTTTTTGGTATTTCAGAGGGTGGGATTTTTTTTTTCATGATAGTTACAAAAGATCTGCTTCTTTACAGAAAAGATGATTAGTCTGGGAGTTAACAGCACTTTCTATGGTAAACCTAGTTGCTCTGGCAACTGCTTTCCATCCAGAGGATAATATTCAAGAAATAATTCTCTCCTTCTGCTTTTGGGGGTACATCCTTGTAAGTCAACTCTGCTTAGCCCTCTAGATGCTCCTGGTATTTCTTCTTGAAAGAAACTGTACAGAGTTGTTGGTCCATCAGACAAGCTTTCCAAGAAGAGCACAGCAAAACCTTTATCTAACTTCCAAAAAAATGTACTTGGATCCTCCAAAGTCTTGGAGGTATCAATATCCTAAACAGCAGAAAAGAGAAAGATCTTTTCGAAAATCCCGGTGAGGAAGGTACAGGGTTGAGGCACAAAACTGCTCACAAGGATCTGGATCTCTGACCTGGCCCTTCTTTTATGGGGACTTTTATGTCCCTCACTCATTTTCTCATGTGGACTTTGTAGAGAGCATTTTGAGCGGACACTGGATAGAGGCAAGCTGCACAGCCCTGAATTTGTGCCTGACAGCAGAGACATGCTGCCCTTGGGCAAACAATACAGAGAAGTTTGCCGAGATGTACCCAAGGAAAAGGGATGTGAAGCAGGATGTTCTGAGGACGTGAAGAGAAGATATGGGGCAAGATGTTCTGCTCACACTTTTGCCAAGCTATGCTGCGTGATCACAGATGTGTTAGCTCTTTGTCTTATACAGAGTACTTTGTGACCAATCAAATGTGTTCCCACATCGCTGAACACTACATTACAATAAAAATGTACCTTCAGATTTGCAATAAATAGAGCATTGATCATTACCTCCATGAGGATTGACCTCTGACTCTGTGGGCTCCTCTCTATCCCTCTATTTCTCCCCCTCACTCCCTCTCCCTCATACTCTCTACCTTTAGGACTTCCCTGTGCAACTCTTGTGAGGCCACTGACTGTAAATCCCACTCTCTAAATCCAAGAATTTTGCTGAAACCATTGATTGCTGAATTTCAGAGATGTATTGAAACTTCTTGATCTTTTTTTATAATATACATTATGAAATCAAATTTATCATATATAGCTTCCCCAGTACAAGCTTAGTTCACCTAAACTTATCCTCTTAAATGAACTGGGCTGCAGACCTGGCCATGCTCTGGGCTGTTCACCTGATAAAGATCACATGGCTCTTCAAACATCTGGGAAAAACTGCACCCCAGGACTGTGACCACTTGAGAACCATTTCATTTTTTTAAATTGACTTAGCAGCAAGGAAACAGCGATTTTCTTCTGACAAAGAAAGAGTCTTTAGGTTTTATTAACTGGATAGCAAGGAAATAAATACTTGAGCTGTGCTAATTGGTTGCACTGAGAAGTCTATTGACTGATCAATTAGGATGTTATTTCAAGAGGATGCTTGTGTGAGATGGCTGTGGGCTGGATTTGGTCTGTCCAAACTGTTCCCTGAATAAGGGAAGCAAAAATGTTGAAACAGTGGAAGACAGAGCCCTGGATAACCCCAATGCCTGCTGAGCGTAGGTATGAATGAGGTCTCTCTCACCCCATTTTGCCTCCTGTTTTACTTGTTGCAAGAGGTGGGAGTACAAGAGAAAAAACAAGACCCTGGAATGTAAGAACAGTTATTTAATCTTGCTAATCAAAGGATATTTGTGATGCCTTCTGCTTTTGCATATGGTTCTTTGTTATAATTTTGATAGAGCAAAACCCACAGCTGCAGCTAGGTCTTTACCTCTTCAAGCTAATCTGACAGCCAGCAAAGGTGTCTCCTAATTGAATATTCCTTTAGCCTGTTCTAGTACCTAAGTTTATTCCTTCAAATCTGGAAACTAATTACATTCAGGTTTAACCTTAGCCTCAGCAACTTTCTCTGATAGGCCTTGACAGTGCTAAATTCCAGAGGCTGACCTTGACTTTTTCCAGCAGTTTGGATACAAATTTGTAGTGAGGTACAATTGCAGGTACTGCTTCTGAGGAATTTTAATAGTGCTTCCCTTTTAAATTTAAAATCATGCCCCCAGCTGAAGTGTAAAAACCAAGAAAGGATAAAACACTCAGCTGGCTCAATGTAGCACAATGCAGTGAAAGAGTGCAACCTGAGCAAACAAATGGGGTCTTTGCTAGGCCCTGTGCAGACCCTTTGACAGGGTCCCCTGGGTTCCTGCAGTGAGGTCCTGGGCCCATCTCCCTGGCCCAGGAATTCCTCACGTTTCTGTCCATGGCAGCTGTGGCAGAGTGCAGTGTTGTAGTTCATCTATCCCTAGGAAAACTGGAATGTCTTCCTAACTTCTTCTTGTCCCTGCCCCTTGAGGGATTTGAGTGCCAGCTGTTTGCTGCTCCCATCCCAGGGCAGGAGAGGTGCTCCCCCATCTCCTGCTGCCCCCCAGGTCTGAGGGAGGCAAGGGACACTTCCATTCACCTCCCTGAGGGAACTGCTGCTCCAGGTGGCACCTTCAGGAAAATGCCACACACTGTGCTTCTGTTTTCTTGAGTAGCTCTGAAGGGCTTTACCATGCGTGGTTTGCCACCTTCTAGAAGTGAAACAGAGTTTGTTTGCAGCTTTTTTTGTTGGCAGCACTGTGGTCATGCCCTGCTGTATCATGCAGGAGAACTTGTCAGGCCTGCTGGGCAATTTCACCTGCTCTCACTGCGAGGAATCTGTGATGAGACCATCATTATTCACCTCTAAGCAATCCCTGTTCTTTACCAATGTGCCTCATCCCTATTTCACAGGTAATAAAATCCAGACATGCTGTTTCACAGAAAGGAACTTGGGCTGCAGGGACCTCTTGGGTCTGTCCTCAGGTGCCCTTGGTCACCCCAATTTTCAGCCCCTATATCTTGTCCAGGCTGGGGTCACAGATTCTCCAGCTCCTCCAAGGCTTGCTGTCACCTGCAAAACTGGAGGTGGCAGAGCTATTTTGGACTGTGACTGAACTCTTGGGTACTGCCCAATGCCAGCAGCTGAGGAACAAGGCCTGACTGTGAGGAAACACTTGCAAGGTAACCCATTTTCCCTCACCTCTGACCCTGGCCATACCAGAAGAGCCACTTGAAACTCTGAGAAACTAAAATATGCTAAATACTCTTTTGTCAGATAGAAATCTCTCTCCCAAGCAGAGATTACGCAGAGAGTGAGCCGCTCCAGGCAAATTAACATTATAGAAATAATAAACCAAGTTTAAACCAGTTCCTATTCATCTGGCAAGTGCTTTCACACTAATAATGGAAAGGGCAGCAGTATTATGTAGTAATGGCCTCCTTTCCATTGTTCTGTGCAACTGCACTTCATTAAAAGGCAACCTTTCTCCTGTCCCTAAATAGTAAACTATAGCAGTAACTATATAAAAGCACTTCAATATTTTATAGCAGCTAAGGCTGCCTGCTATCTATAATTACAGTCAATACTTGGACTAAAGAGAAATGACTTCATTTTCTTAATGTTTCATACATGGAAAAACAATCAGGCTTTTCCTGTATTTCTAATTGCATTGACTGGCTCCAGATGAGTGTTCTTTTCCAAATTATTACCAGGCCCTGGAAAAAGTAGCACTGAGGTAAAAGCTTCTCATAACTAAATGCTGGTCCTTGTTACAGCTTATTTCTGCAAGCCTTGACCCCAAGTCCCATTTAGTCTAGGGACCCTAAGTTCCAAATTCACAAACATTAAACCTTGATTAAACTCTGCCTGGAAGTCAATGAACCTGGGAGCTCCCTGGGGTCTGATGCCAGCTGTGTGTTTTGCTACTGGAGTTTTGGTACTGAAAGGACAAGTGAGTGAGGGCTGGAGAGAACTTTCTGGTTGATGCTGCCTGGATGAAGGGAGTGGAAACAAAGGCACTGTGAACTCTAGCTGTCACATTTTCTTAGTTCTGTCCCCAAAAGCCCTACCAGAAATCTAGAAAAAATATCGTCCTCAGGCTCTTGCCAAGCAAGCCTAGTACTTTTTTTTCCTGGAGATTCACAACCTACTAAAAGCAGCACTTGTTTTGTCACAAACTGGATGGTTTTGGCTGTCTTACAGAGAAACTACATCTGCAGATGGCTGTCTTCTGCTGATGTCCCTCTCATCTCCCTCCTGAAGGCAGGCAGATAATTCTCCCTGCTTAAGGTTGCTTCCAGCTGCTGCAGCCACAATTTGGGCTGTGGAATCCAAGGTAGTGAGGTGTGGCATTCACATTTTCTGAAAAATCTCTTTGCCCAGGATTTTTCTCCTGGGAAGCTGAGAAGCCTCAGATTAAAAGGAAAACAATTATTGCCTCATTTACTTCTCTTGTGTTTTGCTCGTCTAGAATGTGTTTGGAGATTGTTTACCACATGTGATTGTTTAATTGGATTCTGGTGTGAATTGTTTTCACTCATTGGCAAATCACTACCAAGCTGTGTCAGGACTCTGAAGAGAGTCATGAGTTTTCATTATTATCTTTTTAGCATTGTGCAAGTATCCTTTGTGTATTCTTTAGTATAGTAGAGTATTCTTTAATATAATATAGTATCATAAAATAATAAATTAGTCTTCTGAGAACATGGAGTCAGATTCATCATTCTTTCCTTTGTCTGGAGGCAATGCAAATACAAGAGTGAGGTATGGATATGGATACACGGATACAGGGAGCACAAGTGGCTGGAAAGATGTGGAATCTTCTACAGCCTCTGGGCTGCCTGGTCAGTTCCAGGGCTGTGTGCCTGGCTGTGACCATGCAGAACAGCTCAGATTTGTGCACTGGAAGGCTTGTAAACAGATATTGTGCCAAAATGCACAAGACTTGCCTTCAGGAAAGTCACCCGTTGGCTTTTTCATTGCTGCAATTCCCGTGTGCCTGTGACACTGGTTGGGTAGTCCAATGAGGAGTAGAGATGATTTATGCACAGAAGATGCTCTAACTGCAAGGATTGCCAAAATACCTCTAGCACTGCTGTATCCTTCCTAGGAGTCTAATTTGGTTAACGTGGCTGAGCACATTCCAGAGCAGAAATTTCCTGGGTTTGTTACCACTGTGCTGGAATTAAAGTGCAGTTGACACAAAACCTTTCATGGTAAGAAAAGAAGTGGTGTTGACCTGCAAAAGAAATTATTTCACTGTCTTGGCAGAAATACTCACTCCAGTTAAGACTATCATGTATTAGCATGTGCAAGGATTGATGGAATTGATGCCCTGGCAGTGGTAACTGTGGGCCTCTGGTCTGTGTGGGCTACCAGGACTGGTGTGCCAACCACTGCAGCTGGGGCAGGAAGCGATAGCAGTGCAGAAGCTGCCTCAAAGCCACTGTGATTTGCAGAATTTCAGGTTTCATCCTGAAACTCTTCCCACTTCCCACCTCCTCATTACAGTTACTGAGCCAAAGAATTGGTTATCTGAAAAACTCTGTGTTTCCTTTGTGGTTTGGCTTGTTGCAGTCAGGTTCCCTTTTTCATTCCTTACTTCCCATAAAATGCCAAGCAAAAGTAAATTTTATGCCCATACAACTGTCTAGGAGCCCCTTCCAGAGAAAAAGCCACAGCTGTGAGTAAAATCAGCCCTTCTCCAAAATCATTGCGAAATTTTGAGAAGGGGATTCAAGTATCATTTAGCAATAGAAAAAAAACTAGAATTTTCTTTCAGTTACTTGAAGAAAAAAAAACCACTTTGAGCAAGTGTTCCTTTAGCATTTTTTTCCTTGTTCTTGGAAGTGTTTTTATACAAATGTGAAAATTAATTAGGATGCAGAATGTAGGATCTTGTTTATGTGAACATATTTGTTGAAAGTTTACGAGGGCTGAATATTGCAGTAATTGATGTGTGCTTGTATTTCAGTTTCTTGTGGATGCCATCTGCTCCTGTTAAATTGCTCTGTTGTTTTATATCTTGTGTTGTGCTGGTTTATTTTTCTTTCTCATGATTTTGTGATTACTGCCATTGGGAGGGGGAGGGAGTGGGAGAGAAGGAAGCGTGGACAAGCTGGAGGAAGGATGAAATATCTGTGAAAGCACGAGCACAGGATCAGTTTTGATTAATTCAGTTTGTATACGTGCTTTACCTTAGGGACTGGCAGCATGTGACTAGAAGGATGGGTGCATCCCACCCAGATTTTTGAACGTAGTTGGCTGCTGCTAAGGATGACAGAGAACGTCTGCTGAGCTGTTAGTGAAGAACATGCATCTCTTTATCCCCTGCAAAAACAGAACACATTTTCATAGCTGCAAACAGCCTGTGTGCTGCTATTTAATTTAATTCTTCCTGAAAGGGCCATATCTGGACAATGCCACTGCTCTGCTGAGTGTGCTGGCTGCTCATGCTGCCCATCCTTCTGCAAGCTCTGTGTTCGTGGGTAGGGATGGTTTTCCTTTTCTCCCACACCCTGGTGTCAAGGAGGAGTAACCAACTGCCTGGAGCCCAGATCAAGGAGCTCCAGATCTTCCATGCCCTAGGTGTTCTCTTTCCATCCTGAGGGCTTTGTTTCCTTCCTGCTGTCCAGGAATTCCTTCTCCATGAGACTGACCTGATTTAGCCCAGCAATGATCTGGCTGCCCGTGGGCAGCACTGCCCTTGTACATGGTGATCTGGATCCCATTTCCATGCTCCTCCTTTGCTGGCTGCCCACCCTCCTTCCCCAGCTTCCAGCCCAGGACTCTGCTGTCAGAGTGGGTTTCGTCTCTCTGATCACAGATTTCCCCCTCCAGCCCTCAGGTCTCCACCAGCGAGTGCTGACCCTGCTTTGGGCCATCTGCTCTCGCCTCACTGCACGTGGGCAGCAGCAGTGGATCCATTGCAGAGCTGGATTCTGTTCCAAAGCCGTGCACCTCCCTCCCCATGGTGCTCGGGGACAGCTGGCTGCTGCAGGGACAGCCAGGGCCACTCCAGGGCTGGCCACGTGCTGAATGGCCAGACACCACTTGTGCTGATGGGTTGAGGGGCTGCCACCTCCAAGGGCACAGGAAATATTTTCTTTGCAGATGGGAAAAAAAAAAAAGGTTTTCAGTCAAGAGATTAAGATGTCATAGAAGGCTTGTGTACATAACAGAGCAACCCCCTATGTTTTAGAGGGCTGTATATTGCTTTGGAGAGACAGAAATTATTTGGTAGAGTTTTAAATCTCTCTCCTTTTTTATGACACTTGGGTATTAGAGCCCTTTTACTGCCCACACATTTGTATATTAAGAAGGTTTTTTACTAGAAATGGGCAAATCTTTGATAGAAAACTAAGATGGAAAAAATATAAATTCTACTCTTAGCAGAGCTGGTTGTGAATGTTTCAGCCTTCCTTGAGGGGTGGAAACTGCAATAAATTTTAAAAGCCAGTATTTCCCACATGATATTTCTGCTTTGTCAAAAAAAATAAAGGTAAAAAATAAGAATAAAGCAATAATAGCATTATTTTCTCTGGGCTCACTCAGCAAACAGGAACTGTCATTATGCCTTTTCTCTGGTTAGAAGGATGAGATATACCCTGGAAAACCTCCTGGACTTAAAAAAACCTGATTTTTAAATCAGTGTAGTGACCTCAAGAACAGAGATTCTTTTTTTTGTTTGGTTTGGTTAGGTTTGGTTTGGGTTTTTTCCCCAAGACAGAGAAGCTGGAGGAAATGACTAAAGAGAGAAAGAACACTTTCCTCCCATAATGGATGCTGAGTCATTTCTCCGTTGGATGATGAGGCAGAAACTCAATTATGGCAGGAGACAGACTGTGATGAGGTTCATCTGGCAACAAAGCCTTCATACTTGGAAAGCCAAGGTCCAAGTACAGATTGGGCTGGGAAATGGATTTTAGATCAGACCTTCCCACCCAGGTGTTCCCTGTGTCTCATTTATAAGATTCATGTGGTAATTTACCGGTGTTCTGCTTGGGGTGAAACAAATCTTCCTTCTGTGCCCATCCTTGGCTGGTTGGTTGGCTCCAGAGTGTCCTGCCAAGTGTGGGAGCCATGGTGTGTGCTCAGCTGCCCCCACAGCCCCACTCTGGTGTAGGAGAGAGCTCAGGGACTGCAGCACTGCTGACTTCAGTGTTAACTTGTCCCTGTGTCAGCTGCAAAGGCTTTGGAATCACCCCTGCTGTGTCCTACAGCAGCTGAGGGAAAGGCTCTGCAACTTCTTCTTGCATTTCTTAAAACAATGTCTTCCCAGGAGTGTTATGGGCAGGGAGCTTTGCCACAATACCTTATCCTACACCTAGCCCTGCCTGCTAAATGAGAGACTGATCTCCACATTTCAGCTTTCTAAAGTATTTCTTCTAGTCCTTGGGGAAAAAAAATGATCAAAAATCAAACATTTTGATCAATGTACAGGTTTTAGGATGTACTTTGTGCTAGAGTTTCATTGGGTTTCAACTATGATTTCTCTGCTCAGCTTTTGCCAAATGCTCAAGCTCTTTGTTTAGTTGCTTTGACAAAAAAAAAAAAAAGTGTGTATGCAATTGCTTCACAGGATCAATACTCTGATTGCTTTAATCTCCCTTACAGTGATAATTTTCTGTATTCCTCACCCTCAGGATACCTGAAATACACAGGTGATGACTGCTCTACTTGTCCAAAATGCTTTTGTGGTGGAGCTGTCCCTGTGACAGGGTGGTTGGCTGGGAATAAATTCACAGATGTTCTCATGGCAGAGGGTTGGGACACAAAGGAATGATGAATCAGAGCTCTTGGACACTGACAAAACAACAAGGTCCATTTATTTGGAGTACTGCACAACCTTGTCCATGGTGCCACAAATGCAGACCCAAAAAGGCTGAATTTCAGTTCTGACAGCTTTAGAGCATTCACTTATTTCTCAAATGTTTATCACTCCCTCAACAGGGAGATAGAGATTACACTGGATTAAAGGATTGCATTGGTTTTAAAACAAAAACCACTAATTTTTTTTTTTATCTAGTTGAGTTAGTAAAGGAAGCAGGGAAGATGCACATCCTTGAGTGTGAGTAGATGGGAGCTGTGATGTCAACCCAATCCCTGGAGTGGGTGAAGATGGTATATGATGTCTGGAAAACTTCTCATCCCATGCCCTGTTGCTAACAGCTCACTCTACACAGGAGGCCTCAGAAGTGGGAGGAAATGGCAAATCTTCCTGTGGAAAGCATTTCCTCCCTCCCAGAACAGATTGAGCTCATTTTGGTAACACCTGCCACAGCCAAAAAAACCCACTGGAGTAACACAGCCACGTGCCATGTTCCAGCTCTTGGAAAGCAGCCACTGCCCAGAGCAGAGCAGCTCTGTGTCCTGCAGGCTTTTCTCCCTGGAGGGGCTGGCACAGCCAGAGGGATGTGCCAGGCAGGGGTGGTGCTCCTAGGACTGGAATGTGCCTGGATGGAGGAGCTCATTGCCCCCCTGGAATCTGTCCCCTCTGCAAAGCATCATCTGCTGCCTGCCCTGGAATCAGGAGGGCTCACACCTTTACTTTCAGGGTTGTTTTTAGGGATTTTGTCATTCTTTAAGTCTCTATTGTCTGCATAAAATAGACTGTGGGATTTGTTTTCTTAAAAAAAAAAAGCAACTATTCATCTAGAAACCTTCACCACTTAACTTTTTTTTTTTTTTTGTCTTGTAACTATTGGAAACACTGACATGGTCATACTGCAAACAGCTGATTATTTCCATTGTTTTTGAGAGAAATTATGAGCCAATTAAGCAGCCTCCCTTTTGGTCATGAAATTCAGAGCATATTTTTTTATCAGGCAGACCTTCAAATTAGTAAAATAATTGGACAGGTGTGCTCAGTTTTTGACAGCAAAACATCCCAGTCTGACTCACCGAGAAAAGAGATGCTACAAAAAGATATTTAAGACTCTGTGTGTTCTTTTCTTGTAACAATGATATGTGATATTTTTTGAAGCTATTCTTCAAAGTTTTTCTCTTTCTTTTCTTCCTTGTTTCTCCCCCAATATATCTTTTCAGAAGTCTAGATACCAATAAAGATGGATAGATAGATAGATAGATAGATAGATAGATAGATAGATAGATAGCACCATTTTTTAAAAATATTTCCTTCCAGGAAAACCAAGGAAGATTTCCAGACATATTGTATTCAATTGCAATAATGCATTGATTCTTTTCAGACTTTTCTGCAAAAAGTCTCATGTCCATTAATAAAACCCCAATGTTTTGCTTTCTCATCTCTTGGACTATTTATCTTTTTGGCAGTTCTGTGAAAAATTGAGGAGGAATTCCCCTGGATACATTGAAGTGCATCCCAAGTTCTCATAGATTTGTTTAGGGTTCTCTCACTTCCAGCCTGTTTAGGATACAGTCACTTTTAGCATCCTTGAGTCATGTTTGAAAATTAGGTTGGGTGTTTAGAGAAGCTGCAGCACACTTGGTGTGGTGCTGGATTGTCAGGTCCAGGAGGGTTTCAAGATCTGGTTAGACAGATCCAGGAGAGACCTGATCCACTGCTGGCAATGGTCCTGCTCCAAAGGTAAGGCAGGTCTGGAACTCCAGGCCTCCTGATGTCCCTTCCAACCCAGAGACAAGGAAAAAGCTCTGTGGGAGGTCACACCTTGAGTGCTGTGTCCTGTTCTGGTCCCTCAGTTTGGGAAGGACATTGAGACACTTGAGTGTGTCCAGAGGAGGCAACGAGGCTGGTGAGGGGCTGGGAGCACAAGCCCTGTGAGGAATGACTGAGGGAGCTGGGGGTGTTCAGCCTGGAGAGAAGGAGACTCGGGGGTGACCTTATCACTCCCCTACAGCTCCCTGAAAGGTGGCTGCAGTCAGGTGGGGTCGGTCTCTTTCTCAGGCAGCAACCAACAGAACCAGAGGGGACAGTGTCAAACTGTGCCAGGGGAAATATAGCCTGGATATTAGGAAAAAGCTTTTCAGGGAAAGAGGGATAAAGTTCTGGAAAGGTCTGTCCAGGGAGGTGGTGGAGTCACCATCCCTGGATGTGTTTTAAAAAAAGCCTGGATTTGGCACTGGGCACTGGGTGCCATGGTTTAGTTGAGGTGTTGGGGTTGGACTCGATGATCTTGAAGGTCTCTTCCAACCTGGTCATTCTGTGAATTCTGTGAAATGTCAAGTAAAGATGGATGTCAGCATCAGGCTGGGTGGTTGTTCCCTGCCCTTATCAGGTATACACTGGAGAACAGGCAGGAAAGGGTTGGTTTTTGTCACCCTCAACACATACAGCCCAAAAAGATGTTTGACAGCACCTACAGGCCCAAATACTAAATCCACCATAGACAGGTAATCCAAACATGTTTCATTTTGGAAACCACCGCTCAACAGTGAATCAAACCAGTAAAAATCAGAGGTTGGCAGCAGTTATGGGTTTCTGGGTGAGGCAGTTTTCCTTTTGAGTTAGGCTGAGCTCTTTTCCATACTGCTCATCCCCAGGCTGTCCAGACTGCACCTCCTGAGCTATGGCTCGTACAACAGCACACACTCTGCAGGAGCCAGCAGGGACAATGGCTGGGTGAAATCATGGCAGTTCTGGCCAGATAAGCTTTACACATGACTGCAATTAGGAAACAAACACAAAAACTGAGCCCTGGTGAAGGAAGAGGTGCCAGAACACACACTGATATTTTTGCCTTGCAGCTTCTCAGACTTTGTCACTAAGAGAATCACTTCTCCTTACTTTTTTTTCTTTCTTTTTGTGTTTTTTTTTTTTTGGTTGTTTGCCTGAATGGATGTGGATGGAAATCTCTGTGGCTTATTTTAGATATACGTTTAGTCTCCCTGGGATACTCTTTCAATAACTCACAGATCAGCAGTGGGGCACAGGTGTGTGTGTGGGAGAATTGACAGCAGGGAAGCTCAAATCTGTAACCTCTTTTCTGACATCTTTCGTTTTTTCTACAGTTTTTGGTTGGGAATCAAGAATATTTTAAAATGTCTTAAAATAATAATATAGCCTAAGCGAGAACTGAGTAGGTGGGGATTCAATTTTTCCAATGCCAGTTACTAAAATAAAACAGATTAAGGATTTGTCAGAAAAACGTCAGCTTTTCTATGTTTTCCTCTTAGTGCATTAAAAAAAATGTTGATGTGGTAGCAAGATTCCCTATTCAGGAACTTTAGGGAGTTTAAGTAAAGCAAATGTCAAGTCCTGCAGCTCAAACCCAACCACCAGCAGGACAAAGTGGGGCAGACAGATTAGGAAGAAGCTTTGCAGGAGAGGTGAGGGCCCTGCTGCACTGCCAAGGCCAAATCTGAATGCTGTGCTGAGCTACTGGATCGGGTCTAGTGGAGTCCAGCAGAGGCCACTGAGGTGGTCAGGGCTGGGAGAGACAGAGGGAGCTGGGCTTGTTCAGCACAGGAAAGGTACAGGAGAAACAGCTCCAGACAGCTTTTTGGAGGTACAGAGAAAGAACAGGAAGCAACAGGCATAATTTGAATCCAAGAGGAGCAACAATTAGGTGTTGGACAGTCTTAAGTTGCCCTTGTTCCAGCCACAATTGAGGTGTACTGAAAAATCTGTGAGCACAGAAAATGAGAATTTCAACTCTTGGTTCAACACAGGCTCCCCCCAGAGTTTGAGCTGCCTTGAGCAAATGCCTCAGTCCCTGTGTTTTGAGATCCTGTTTCAGGGGTGGGTGGGTAAAGCATCACAGTTGTGTCTGCATTTTCTGAGGCTTCTGCATGACAGAGAGCTGAGAAGAGGAAGATGAATGTCTCCTCTGGTTCAGTGGTAGCTGGGTGTTCTTCTGAAATGCACAGTAAAGGTTTTTGTCCAGTCACACATCCAACACATCTTGCAGCCACCTCCTGAAGAGCATTGACAGATTTCCCTCCTCTCCCACTGAGCAGGAGTGCTTTTGCAGTCCAATATCCAGGTGATCAAAGGACACTGCTGCTCATTGTCCTTTGGTCTGTCACTGAGGCCAGTTGGGTTCAGGACTGAACTGCCCAGGTAAATTGTGTGTATTAGTCTTCAGTGGGAGGTGATGGGTCCTGAGGGACCTGAGGTTATTAAAACCCCTCCATGCACCTGACTTCTGGCACTAAAAAAATGTTGGGATTTGAATGAACTCTCTTTCAATCAGTGTAAATAAGAGAAAAACCTTATTTCTCATTTCCGAACTGTGCATAGTAGAAGAGGAGTGAGAACAGCAATTAATACTTTAATATCTGATGTTTGCAGAGCAGTAATATTCCTGCCACATTTTTATGCTTCATAAATTTTGAAAGGTAGAGGGATGTCAGTATTCAGATCCAACCTCCTGGCAAACAGAGAAAAAGTTGAAAAGAAAACCCTGTAGCTCAGGCCAATTTTACAAAATTACAAATAAAAGCTTTCTGTAAAATTAATAACTACTACTTCATGCCAGGAACTCAGAGGAGCTGGATCCTGTCTTGGTCCATGATGGGAAGGTAGATTTTAAGGATTATCCTTGCGTGGGGAGCCACACAGCCAAATGGCTGGATATCAGAGCTAAGTGAGGAAGTCAGCTCACATTTACTGTGGGTTTGCAGGTGCGCACAGGGCAGCTTTCCTGCAAGTCAGCTGATGGCTGGAAACTCACTTTGCTGCTAGGAGCTGACAGCAATCAGGGAAAACCCATCTAGAAGTACCAGGAGAGGTGGGGCTCTGGCATCATCTGCTGAGCTCTACAGCTCCTGTCCCTGCCCTCTACCCACACTTAATGCTGCCCCAAATAAACACAAAAATAAAACTCCTGTTTAGCCACTTTAAAGCAGAAGGAAATAATATTATTGTATCAAAGGTTAGATACATGTTGAATTATTTGGTCCTATTCATATAAGCTAATGCTGTGTGTTAACTGTGTCACTGGATATTCAACAGCAGCAAGGACAGATTCTTTTTTGTGGAGAACTGATTCTCTAGGACTATTTCTGAGGAGCAGATCAGGAGCTCTGCAGTGGATGCATGATAACTGTCATGGCACAGAACTGCAGGACTTCCCTGCAGAAATTTTGTTGTCTGTTGCTTTTAGGACATGCAGGAAGATCTCCATATGGCTCTGTTCTCAAAAAGTGTACTTTGTCAGGGAATTCCTGTGAGTACCTTAATACCTCCATGAGTCAATGATTTCCATGGAATTTTTTAAATATCTTTACCTTTTGGGGTATTAGTGCTATTATTATAATCATCATCATCAAAATAGCATTTCTTGTACCTTCCTTCTTTCCTTCTCTTCCGTGTTCTTCTCCATTTTCTCTGCCCTTCTGCACTAATAAAAGGAAGAGAACAGAACACCCCTGCCTTGTGAATTCTCTTCCAAAACATCGTCCAGTTACTATGGTTTAAACTGATGGTTTTCCACTATCTATATCCTGATATTTATATCCTATATTTATATCCTATATTTACACATGGTAAATATTTGTTGTGAGTCAATTGAGGCAGTACAGGCAAGGGTTTCAAAAGTGATAGGTCCCAGTCTGTGGTTTAGTAAGACACAAAAATCCTTCAGGGCCTGGGAAGCTGGGGCTCAGGGCCAGTGAGAGAATTCCCTCTGCACAGGGAGTTGAAAACCATATGTTACCTCACTGTATTTGTCATCATGTTTATTTCTCTGGGTGGACTTTTTTTCCAGCAGCCAAAAAGGCTTTTAAAGGAGAGATTTAGATTAGATAATAGGGAGAAGTTCTTTGCTCAGAAGGTGGTGAGGCACTGGCACAGGTTGCCTAGAAAAGCTCTGGATTCCCAGCTGGAATTACCCACGGCCAGGTTGGAGGGGCTTGGAGCAGCCTGACCTAGTGAAAGGTGTCCCTGCTCATGGCAGGGGCATGGAACTGGATGATCTTAAAGGTCCAACCCAAGCCATTTTTTGACTCTGTGATTCTATGCAGTTGAATTATAGGAAAACAGTCAGCTCATTTATCTAACCAGTTTAACACAGCATATCCCACCACAGTAACAGAGAAATCAGGGAATGCATGGCACAGAGCAGCAACACCAATGCACAAACCTGCATTCTACAGTGCTGGGTCAAAGCTAGAGATCTGGACAGGGCTTAATGGAAAACTCCAGCCAGTCTGTAACCCCTGGAGCAAGTTTTCTATGCAGTGGGAAGAGCTTCTCCTCTCCACACTGCTAAGAGAAACCCTCTTTGCTATCCATGCCACAAAAGGGGAGCACTGCTCTGCAGCTGTAACAAGGCAGGGAAATGGGAGAAGAAGAGCAGGTGACCTGGATGTCTCTGCAGGGAATTGAGCAGAACCATGGGCCCCAGAGGAGCTGAGCAGACCCCAGCACCACCATCATTTGCATGAGATCCCAGTTCCTGCAAAACATCAGTGGTGTCATTGACACTTTTAAAAATCAGCCAGTTTTAAACATGAGGAAAGTGCCTTGTCTTTCCTCAAGGCCTGCAAGTTTGCTTTTTCTTTTAAGATGATGCGAAAGGGGCAGTTTGGTGCAAGAATTCCTCTTCCCCAAAATGTGTAAGATTTTGCTCAACAAATTGTCTGAGCAGTTCCTGGCACCCGTTTCCCCTGTTGCCCCTAACAGCACAGTCTGCTTTCCCCCAGGGCAGGTTTCCAGCTGATGTCTGCCTCATTTGTTCTGCAGGCAAAGGGATTCACATCTGATCCCTGTGCTGGTTACTTCTGAAAACGAGTGAATGGGGGATGCTGCACCAGTAGATGAGAAATGCCCTCAATACTCAGCATCTCAGTGCATTATTCCTTGCTGGGGGAAGTGTGGCAGCAGTGAGGAGGTGTCCTAGGTCCTAATGCTCTCTGAGCCTAGCTTAGCAGCCCTCACACCTCAGAGCTGGGATGCTGAGGTTTTATCTACCCAAACACTGCCATCTCTGCTGGCAAAGTTCTCTTCTCCAACCTGGGGCTCTGGCAGAGATTATTTGTGAGATGGGATAATTAGAAGACAACATTTATTAATGTGGTTCTGCTGTGCTTGGTCTGAACTCCTGTATCAATCAGTGGCTGAGTCAAGGGTGGCTCTGCCAGGCCAGCCCATCCCTTTGGGCAAAGCTGGCCTGGATTTTGGCTTTCAGCCTCATGCTGTTCCTTGGATGCCTGCTCCAGAGATGGCTATTACAGGCTCTGGCCTCTGCTCATGGCTTCATTGCTGGCAGCACATGTGCAATAAAAGCAGGCAGAACAAGCTTATCTTCCCATTTATAATGAAGATGTTCTTTTGTGGTTACTTCAGAGTTACCTTGGTTTGGTACCAGACGCTGTAGGCTCCACCTTTTATAAGGTAAATTATTAAATAATTGCTCCAAAAGAAGTTTGGTGTTGAACAAAGTGTTGCTCTTTCAAGTTTGCTTTTGAAAGTTATCTACATCTAGTACAGTCATGTTGACTGTTAGAAGATGGATTATCCTGGGGTGGGATTTTCTTTTTTTCCTCTCTCTCTGCAAGCTTTTACAATATCTGCAACTTAAAAAAAATAGAGATCAGAAGAAAAAGTACTTTAGTTGCTTTCTGCCTCTAACTATGAAGATAACAAATGAATAAAAACCTAAAATCTCAAGACCTAGAGGACTGGGAAAGCACAAAAACTTTTTGTAGTCCCTTAAGCAAGTACAATAGTCCTGAGCAATAAAAATGAAGAAAATCATGATTCATACCCTCAAAGGTGTATTATCCGGAACATTTGAAAAATGTGATTTTTTTTTTCACTTTGTATTCTGAAAAAGGATCAGGAAATGAAAATTTATAACTTTCATAAGGACAGTTTTACAATTTTAATGTACCTTGCTTTTTTTCCCCCCTTTTTTAATATTGGCTTTGTGTATTTCTTCTGCTGTGCTTCATCTCAGCACCCACAGGGGAATTTTACAGTTTCACTTGGTGGTGGTTATCCAGTGTAAGGTGAAGAACTTGGTTATCTCTGCCCTTATTCCCTTCTGCTCCTATGGACCCCAAAATTAGGAGCAGCTGCTTGATTTCTGAGAGGATTTTACAGTGAGGGTGGTTGTGATGGACATTA
Organism: Zonotrichia albicollis; assembly: GCF_047830755.1. NCBI lineage: Eukaryota > Metazoa > Chordata > Aves > Passeriformes > Passerellidae > Zonotrichia > Zonotrichia albicollis. The sequence continues at coordinate 24,103,779 of NC_133821.1, forward strand.
TAACAAGGTGCAACAGGCAGGTGCTGTTTCTGGGAGCTCAGATTTGTCAGTGACCAAAAGTCCTGCCCCAGGGTGGTACAGCCACCCAGAGACCTGAAGGATGCCTTGCCCTGGGTGTTCCCAGAGTCCCTTCCCAGCAGAGTGTGTGATGCTGTGAGTCAGTGGGATGGGATAAGCAGTGCAGGCCAGGTCCATGCAGTGTGTTCTGCAGCCATGGAAACACAGCTGGTGATGCCAAAATTGTTGTGCTCTGACAGAGGCTCAGGCCCTTCCCAGCTTGCTCCCAGCCTCTGGCAAAGAAAATGGAGGCAGAATGCAAACTTTGGGATGTGCAATGTGGGGTGAGGCACCATCCCTGACACCCAAGCAGGGCACTGAGGTAGTCAACCCTTTGTCTTGTCATGAAGGAAGCTGCAAATCTGGGCTGTCTCAAGCACAGAGGACAGGTGGTAGTGATGCCTTGTGAAGGTTGACCTAGGACAGAGCTAAAGAATCAAGTAGGGATTTATCAAGTGGCATCAATAGATCCACCTTGGGCAGCACAACCCAAAATGGCCACAAAATGGACCACAGGTCCCAGGGTCTCACACTTTCAGAACTTTTGGTCCATCAGCGTATTGGAGCTAATTGTCCAATTACAGCTTTAGCCCATCCAGTCCCATCCTTGCTTTCTCTCTTCAGTCCACGTTGTTTCTGCTCTTGGGCCTGAGATCTGGATCTGCTGTCCTTGGGTCCCCAGCTAGAGAAGGAAAGGTTTTGTCTTCCTGCTCTGTGAAGAGAGCTTACTGTCCCCTAAGATGAAGCCCAGACCCACACACTAAAGCAGAATAGAATCTGAAAAATAGAAAAGGTAAAACCTGAGGCATCAGCAGTAGCTGAAGTAAAAAAGCCCAGCTTTTTCTACAAATGACCCAAGGACCAGAGCAGCATTACCCATTCAAACAGCCCCAAATCTAGTTGCTGTTTGGGAGTTATTTCCAGTTGCTAACATCCCTGATGGGTAGCAGGAAATTAGCATTCCACAAGGTTAATGGTCTCTGCTGCTCCCTGAGCTGTCAGTCAGTTTGCTCATTAATCCCTGGAAAACATCTTTGGCTGCACTGAACAAGGGATGTGAAATGAATCTTAGATCTCTCTTGGACACAGGTCTGAGAGTGACAAACTGAGACAAGCCTAACACCCGTTCCCTCTGCAGGGCCAGAAATGCATGCTGTCCTTCCCAGCGCCATCCAGCCCCAGTCACTCCATGGACTCAGAGCAGTTTGAGATCCCAGATGGGGCCATCAAGGGCACAATTCACTGTTTTGTGGTGTCAAACCCTCTCAGAGTTAGAGTAAGGAGGAAGGATGTGCCCATGAATCAAGGAAGAGGCAATTCAGGAGCTCCAGCATTTCTCCATCCATAGATGGAGAATCCATAAATGTCTTTCTCCATCCTTTCTCTCTTCGTCTTTCTCCATCCACAGATATTTTTGCCCATGGTTTAAAGGAATCAAATGCAGCAGGATCTTTCTGATCACCTGGTTTCTGGTGAGGCTGCAGGGCTGTAGTGGCAGCCATGGGCTGATGTTTGCAGAGAAGAGTGGTTTCTGTGGAGTCAGGATGGGCTATCGCTCCAGAATGCCCTGCTCCCATATTTGCCAAAGGATCTGGCAACCCCCAGAAGAAATCCCATGAGCAGAAACCCCCCTGTGAGCAGGACTTCCATGGGGCAGACTCCATCCTCTGCATTCCCAATTTGGGAAAAGGGATATGGGGGCAGCAATGCCCCAAATTTCTAAACCCATGAAGTGCAGTACCTTTTGCCCTCTACCTAGGGTGGCTACTGTGACCAGCCAAGGCAAATAACATTTTACTCTGCTCTGATGTAACAAGAGCAGGCTCAAACACAAAGGCCAAGCTGATGGCCAAGGCTAAGCCTGAAATTTCAAGCAGCTTGCAGATACTGCTAGTAAATACCCTGTTCTCCCATTGCTCACCCTTCTGTGCAATCCTGGTCGTGTTTTCATCTTGCTTGGTTTCCAGAATTATGACAACATGTGGGACATTAAAGCTGAGCTTGAAAGTGGTGCACTTCAGAGGACTTTCTAGGATTTGCATAACATGAGGGTAAATCTTTGAAATGGAATTTTGCTTATTTCCATATTACAGGAGCTGTTTTCCCCAGTCTTTTAAGTGAAATTGCAGGATTTCTGTGTGAATTGTTTAATAACTTATTGAAAGAAAAAAAAGAAGTCACCTCTTTCCTAACAGAGTACTGGATCTACACCAGCATGAAGGGCAGTATTCCAAAATGTGTCATTTAGGGAAATAGGGAATCTACCCTCAGCCCCTGCCACCCTGTTTTGTTTTGTTTCTGAAAAACTCAAACACCATGCCCACAAGGGAGTTTTGGAGTGATTGGTTCATACTCCTACTCTTCTCTCTGATGCTGATATTTTGTTCAGATTGTGTGTACCACAACGTGCCCTCTTCCTGACACCAAATCTGATGCAAGGTGTCACTGTGCAGGCTGGGTCTGGGGACACCTGGGTGCTTCAGGGAGACCACCTGAAGCTCTTGAGACTTGAGAGTAGCACTGGCAAATGAAAACATCCTGGGCTCTGCCTGAAATGGTCCTTATGCCAGCCAAGGGGGGTTCAAAAGGAGCCGGGCAGATGAGAGTGCCCAAGTGCTGCTTTGGACTGGTGAGGCTGGAGGGGAACCCCCCCAGGAAATCAAGCTCCTCCAAAAAGACAGGCTGATGCTTTCTGAGTCTATGAAACCCTGCTGGCTTCCAGATTTAAATTTATATTTAAAAAGAAAGAAGAGCCTGGGGCTTGGTGTAATTTACAGCTAATTGGATCTTCTCAAATGCCAAGTGGAGAAACAAAGGGTCAGAAAAAGAGCTTTGTTTCATGTGTAATGACAAGAACACTTGTGGGATAACACAGCCCTGTCCTGCTCCAAATTATTACTTACTCCTGTTTTAGCATAAATCCTCTGCAGCCTTCACTAGCAATTAATTTGGCACACCTTTAATTATATCAACTGACACATAATTAATTAAAAGAGGGTAGCTGACCCCAGCTATCGTGGGTCAAAAGTTTTGGGTATTCCTTCTGTGCACATGGCTTGTCTGTCTGTCTGGCAGCACCTTTGGGTGGGAAGGCAGCACAGAGGTGCCTCAGAGAGCTGGAAACACTGGCAGGGATCACTACACCACGGTCACTGCCCTGCACCACAAAGCTGCTGCTCTCCCAATGAGTTCTGAGCCTTGAGCAAAGAGGGCTTGGCTGCCAGGGGCTGCTTCTTTTTCAGTGGGGAGCTTCTACAAACAGATTTCCATCTTCTCCTGATGCTTTCCATCTTCTCCTGATGCCCTGCATGCTCTGCTCTTGCATGAGCCTCCCTGGAGCCCCCTGAGAGGCTGCTCCTGCCCTGCAGGCTGGCACAGAGAGGGGCTTGCTCTGCTCCTCTGCCTGCGATAAACCACAGTGAGAACAAGTTCCTGAGCAGATGAGAGCCACGGGTTTCCAGGAGGATAAAAGCAGCTGGGATTTCTCCTCCCAGGGCTCCATTACAACACAAAACAGGGAAGAACTTGTGCTCTGTGGTGCATTACTGTGGTTTCTGTACAAAAGGCTTTGTCCACGCCTCTTTTCCTCAAGCAGTAGAGCAGCTGGATGTGGGCTTGTGTCATGTGAGTTATCTCTGTCCTTAGAGGTTTCCAAGGCAAAGGCACAACCAAGCTGGAGCAAGAGATTGGAGAGTGGAGACCTGCAGAAGCCTCCCACCAGCAGCACATGTGTAATTGCTATGAACCAGCTGCTTCAGTGCCAGTTTTTGCACTTGAATTAATTGAAACTCAGCATTGCCTCCTTGCAGCATCCAAGGGCTGGGAGGACAAGGACTCCTCTTATCCAACTCAATGAAGGCTCGTGGGAAAAGGAAAAGGTTCCAGGAAGAAGAGGAAGAAAAAGGAGGGGAAAAATCATAAGGGGATGCAACAGCTGGGAGGTTTCTTGCTCAAGAAATTAATGATGCATCAAAGAGTCTCTGCTATTTTCAGCTTGATAGGCAGTAGAAATACCAAGCTTGGATCACATGAGCCTGGAGTTGATTAAATTAGATGAAGGGATGGGCAGTGCCTGCTTGGGGTGGAGAATGCAGGAAGCTCTTTGAGGAAGCTCACCTGTCTGGAGTGACCCAGAGCACAAAGGCAGAAAGATTTTGGGCTGTCTTGTTGTTTTGGGATGGGAACTGGCCTAGAATGTGAGTCCCAAACAAGAAGGGTTCATACAGGGAAAGTTTAGGTGAAAATCCTCACAGAAAGGATGAAGATGAATAATCAAAGAGCACATAAAGACAATTATCTCTCTGGGCTCATAAAACACAGGGAGGAGATGAGGTATGCCAAAAAGGTTTTTAGATTGACCAGAAACCCAAATCTTGACTAATTATTACTGAATTCAATGCATAATACTCCACACATTGTATGTTTGGGTAGTTTCCTATGTATTCCATGAAATACAAAATTCACAGCATTCCTTGTTTTTCCTCTGCTGATACAATAAAGAAGCAGAAGCACATTTATTAATTACTTTTCTATGCTTCTGGTCCTTGGTTTATGGGTCCACTACTTACAGGAGGGATTAAGAGTCTCCAGTGGGCTTCTCTGGAAGGAAGTGGTTGAATTGATGGTAGCCTGTTTCCCAAATTATTGTCATTGTTGTTGCTTTAGCTAAAATGCAAATATTTCATGGCAAATGTGTTCCATCTGGCTCTGTGACTGGTGGAAAGCCAGTCACAGACTTTTCATCTGAGAAATAAAGTATTCAGAATTTTAGAGGTATATATGAGAGATGATTTAGCTATAGGACCCTATCTCTGTGTATCTTTTTAAGCTAATATTGGGGTTTTTAAAAACAATCACAGGTCCAGTTAATTGTAAGTTAGTGATTCTTAAATGTGTCCTAACTTTTGTATTTTCTTGCCAATTTCCAGCTGTTTTCAGAAATATTTCTTGTGTTTCAGCTGGAAAAGGCTGGCTGTTTGTAACCTCTTGACCTTAAATGTATTTTGAAAAATAATGTAAAAACATTTCAGCAGCAGATTTTTATTTTCAGCTTAGCAGTTCAAAACACAGGAGTCCAGGGCTTCCAGCAAGTTCTGCCAAAACACCACCACTCCTTTCTCTCTGTCCAGTGCAGCCTATTGAAATGAGGAGTTTAAATCAGCAAAGAAAAAAAAAAAAACTTCCAGAAGAAAATGCAAAAGGTCTATATGGTCCCAACAGTTTATTGAAATGAAGAAGAAAAATTATCTCAAGCTCACTTGTGGATGGATGTGTTTTACAACTGATGCTAATCCTCAGCACAAGCCAATCTGTATCCTTGTCCAAAAGAAGGGAGGGAAGTTGATTTTTTTCCCACAGTTGTTGCTCAGTGATGTGTCTATACATCCTACATGTTGATGTATATAACAGACTGAAGCTGTTACACAAGCTTGGGGAATTCTGCTCCTTCCCTGCTCAGCTCTCCTACACAGGAGTGCCTGAGCAAGGTGCATGGCCACTGCTGCAAGCCAGTGCAAAAGCATCTATTTAGGTATTTATTTATTTTTGGATGGTGACACATACCTTATAAGTGTTGGGTCTTAAATACCTTACCAAGCAGATTATGTGTCTAACAACAAAGAGATTTTGAAAGGATTTTCCCTCTTGTATAATACCTTGCAAAAAATAAAAAAGAAATAGTATTTTTCTAATGTTCTGCTGTAAATGTGAGGGCTTGTTGGCTTGTTGTTCTTGTTGTGTTATTCATCATTGCAGGAATTGTGGCTGAAGCAGCAAATTTCCAGCTAATAAAATGGAAATCCCGCCTGCATAAAAGCCTAACAAAGCACCTGGAGAGGGCTTGTTGAGAAGATGGAAGAGGCAACCATGTGGGATGAAATCTCTCAGAGCAGTGTCTGTTCAATAAGCTGCTCCATTTTGCATAAGCTTTCCAGAGAACTGATGGGTATTTCAGTTTGTGACTCAGGAGTCAGGAAGATTAGGAAAAGCGAGACAGAAATCCAGCCTCAAAGAGGCTCTCAGAGATGGAGGGGGGTGTTGTGTTGGGTTCTGCACCTTGGGAACAGCTCATCAGGTCCAATCCTGCCTGGCTCTGTCATGGACACACAGCCACAGCTCCAGTTTCCAGGGCTGGGAGAGGTGGCTGAGCCTGAAATGAGAGATGTGCTGGCAGGCCAAGGAACCCTCAGCTCTGCCACTCAGATTCAAGTGGATGGTGACATATGTACGTACACAACATCCATATGGCACAAATTAAATTGAGAGGGGAACGAGCAAAACAATTTTCCAACAAACAAAGTAAATGAAGACCGTGCTTTCTTAGCAGCAGTGCTCAAGCTAGAAGAATACTGATTCATATTTCTTGGAATGAGAAGTGCTGGGGAGGGAGGTGCCATATTCTTCATTGCTGTTAATGTTTTATGCATTTTTTTGTTTGCTTGCTATTTTATTTTTTAATGTCATAACTTAAGTTCTCATAAAGCCATAGTGGCATTTTTAATGCTTAGCCAGCCATTAGATCATACTTTTTGTAGCAAGAAGATCTTCTGAAGAATCCTAGTCCAAAACTATTACGAGATCACTAGGACTCTTGGGCAAGTAGAAAATACAAAGCAAAGACCAGAAGAGTGGTGGAGGAGCAGCCAAAGTCTGAGAAGGAGTGGAAAGCAGCCAGACAGGAAAACATTCAGGTAGGGTTGTTTCCACCTATTTTTTTTCCACACAGATATTTGCTTCTTCATTCCTTGCACTGAGTATTGCTCTGCTAAAGGACAGCAAGCACAGCTTTGTGAAACTTGGATGTAAAACTTGCTGTGGGAAAAGCTTTGCCTGGCCTTGCAGTGGGGTTTGTGGTACTGGCTCCGGTGTAAATCCAGGATTGGTGACTCACAGGCAGGCTGGACTTTCGTGCTGCCATCCTGAAATCCCTGGTGCCTCAGCAGTGACTCACAGGAGATGCTCAGCTTCCTGTCAGTCAGTGATCCTCACCTTGCAGGCTGACTCCTGCCATCTATCCAGCGTCCACAGAGGATTCTCTAAAGGCTCTGTCAGGTGCTTGAACTTGTGCTGCAAAAAAATTTAAAAATGAGCAGGGCAGCTAAATCAATCTGCCATCCACAAATGCTCAGTAAGTGACATCCACCTGAAATCAGAGCAGCTCTGAATGGCCAATCGATGGAAAGTGATCTGCATTGAGATGGGTGAGAGCACTGCTGTGCTGCACTTGCATCAGAGACTTAGGATTTCATGCAGTGAGAGAGAGATTTTGCAACAGTCAGAAGACAGAGGCATCATCTCCTCCCTCAGTAACTCCAGATTGTCAGTACAGAGACCTGTCCCCATCTTCCACTCTCTGACTTTATCCCTGTCTATCCAACTGGCAAGTTTTTCTCTGACTGCAAGGCAGATCAACCCATCTAGCCAAAACCAGCATCTCTAAATTGTATCTATGATTCATTTACTGTCTCTGTGTTTCAATCCAAAAAGCATTTGCATGAAATCCCAGAGCATGCAGTGATGTATAGACATGCTATTTATGGGAGCAGTCTTCAGAGGACACGCAAACATTTTCAACAATGTTTGCCAGGACAGAACAGGCTGTGATGGAAAAGGGAACCACACCCAGAGCGTGGTTTTGCCCTTGGCCTTGAAACAGAGATAGGATCAAACTCCATTACTGGAGAATCCCATCCCATCTCATCCCATCCCATCCCACTTGTCCCAGAAATTTAGGAAGGACGTTGAGACACTTGAGCCCATCCTGAGGAGGCAACAAGGCTGGTGAGGGTCTTGGAACACAAGCCCTGTGAGGAATGGCTGAGGGAGCTGGGGGTGTTTAGCCTGGAGAAAAGGAGATTCAGGGGTGACCTTATCACTCCCTACAGCTCCCTGAAATGTGGCTGCAGCCAGGTGGGGTTGGTCTCCAGGCAACAAATGTCAGAACCAGAGGGGCACCGTCTCAAGCCGCACTAAGGGAAATATAGGTTGGATGTCAGGAAACAGTTTTTTACAGAAAGGGTGATAAAGCTCTGGAATGGCCTGCCCAGGGAGGTGGTGGAGTCACCAGCCCTGAATGTGTAAAAAAAGACTGGATGTGGCACTGGGTGCCAGGGTTTAGTTGAGGTGTTGGGGCATGGGTTGGACTCGATGATCTTGAAGGTCTCTTCAACCTGGTCATTCTGTGAATTCTTCAGTAGGGGGACAAATGCAGAGGCCTGTGTGACAATGGGTATAACAACCAGTTGTTTCCTGCTTTCCCTGTAATTCCTATGGACATCATTCCCTGGAGTGTGTGGCTGGCTCCCTGCTCTCCCATGCCTTGCTGGCAGCTCAGACTGCCCCATTGCCATGGGGCTTACCCAGGGCCCAGGAGACACAGGCTCCCAGTTGGATGTAGCTCCCAGCCCAGGTCACGCAGCTCCTTGCAGAAGATATTTCCACCTGCATCTCAATGCTTGACATTGAGCTATTGAGATATTTCCATTGAGCTATTGAGATATTTCCCCCTGCAGCTCAGTGCTTTGCTCTGTGATCTTTGGCAGGGCACAGTGACCCGACTCAAGAGCAGCTTGACCAAAACCACGGTTGTGTGCATCAGTCATTGTGCTGAAGACAAAGGAGGCAGACACGTGTCACTGTAGCTCTGATGGAAAGCTGGGCATGCAGAAAGACAGCAGGGCGCAGGTCCAATCGTAGAAGAGGCTGGGAAAAAATAAATATGTTTCTGGGAGCTTTTTGACAACCAGAAGATATCCAACAGCTTCTGAGATCAATCCTCTCTGTAAATTTTGAAGACCCTCTCATTTGTGGGCCTTAACTTTGTTTATTAAGAGAGCCAAGGTCATGCAGGGGAAGGTTTACACAGAGCAATGGCCCACCCAATAAAACCAAACAAAAAACACCCAAAAACCCTAGCATAAAAGACATGCAGGATGACTAGATGACTCTATCTTGAGCTTTTATTAACATTTCCAGTGACAGACCTTCAAGCACTCTCTATAAATAGCAATTAGTTAAACTTTATAGTTAACTGACATGACTCCCAACTGCATCAGACAATCAAGCCTTCAGGTAAGAGTGCAGCAGCCACTAGCATGGCATGGATGCTTTTGAACAGAAATACTCAGCTCTTTCTGTAAATTATTGCCCCATTTCCTCCCAGCTGGCTGAGAGTGTTGCTGCAGTGATATCAGCTAAGCCTCTGTACGGTTTTTTTTCACAAACACTGCACAGCCAACAGCAGAACAGGTAGAGCTCTCAAATGACACAACTGTGTTTCAGCTCCATGGCAAGGCTATAGTTGTGTGTCTCCTCAGATATCTGCTGAATAAAGCAGGGAAATAGCTGAAGTAATTCTGTTTGTTTTCCTTGATCCTTCCTGTCAACCAGAGATTAATAAATCATTGCTAAGTGATGGTGGCTATGAGTGATAGTTGTGATGAACCTTTGGTGACAGACTGCAAAGGGAGAGCATACACAAAGGCTGTGTGAGCTGTGCTGCCACAAAACTGAGAAATTAAGAGATCTGTGGGTTTATTATTCATAAGCTTTGAGGAGCTGGACCTGAGAAGAGCCCAGGAAATCCTGTTCCACATGGGCACAACCACAGTGCATAACAAAGTCTAAGCAGGGACCTTTGGTACCAGCACTGATGGGATCTGCTTTCCTTTTTCCATCAGTGCTCAAGGTACAACTTCCAGCTTGGAATAGAGAAGTGGCTGGACAGGAGACTTCTTCAATGGCACCTCTGATTGAAGGGCCTGTGCCTGAAGGAGCAGACTGGTCTAACTGCAGTTTAGGGCATCTGAAGACAATTAAAACTCATTAACTGTGCCCACAGAACAGCTATTCAGGGCAAAGAGGACTATATCTGCAGGGACCAACTTGTGGCTACAGCAGTGCCTCAGCAAGGCAGTGAATCACCCTGGCTCACTCATGTCTGCTCAAAGCTGACCAAAACCATGGATTTATGTTCTACAGATGATTCTGAAACCTCTGAACTGAGGTCATTGTAAGAGAATGTCACCAGCCTCTGGTAAGAGGAAACAATGGCACTGGAGTGGGAAGGGAGTTGGGAAAGAGAAAAATATGGTGGGTTCAGCAAGACAAATGTTTTTAGTTTTCTACCTGCAACATAGAGAAATTTTGAAGGAAAAGTCTAGCAGCATTGAAAATCTAGTGTTGAAAACATAAACACTTTTATTCTAGAGTTTGTACAGGACAGGATTTGTGAGGTCTGTGGTCCAACCCCTCACTCAAAGAAGAGTCAGCTTCAAAAGTAATTGAAAGAAAGGCATCTTGTATCCCAGCACAACCAGGTTAAAAATGTGCTGCTTTGAGTGGAGGCATCTTTTTACGTGAAACCAGTTCATATTCCCATCAAACATGTTTTCATATAGCACAGGCAACTATTCCCCCTAATTTCAGGAGCCTGGCTAGCTGCTGTCAGGATGGAGCTGCCTGGCTGCTCTCTGGGTCTCTGCAGTGCAAATGACAGGGAACACGTTGGGTACAGAAGACAGGTGGATTCTCACATTCAGGACAGAAAAAAGTGGTACCTTTCTTTCTCTTTTTTCTTCTCCCTATCTGCTGAGCAGTTCTTGGTCAAGAATTGAACATATTTTGTCTGTTGAAAGCCTTAGTGTGTTCCACACATGAGCTGAGGGAGGAGGGGAGAGAGCTGTTCCTTTTCAGTCAGCTAACTTGTTACCTCTGCAAAAAGACTATTTGAAAAGCAGTTGCGATTGATTTGATCTGCAGTTGTTTTCCTTTAAGTTATCATCAGTGGTAGAATATGCACAGACCCTTTTTGGTGCTCAGAACAGTTGAGGGAAGACCTAAATTTAACCCAGCCCTTTGGCTTTCTCCTTTGGGAGAAAAGCATTCCTGATATCAAAGGCCAGGGTTTTAATCAATGCTATGCTGAGAAAAACAAGAAAAGACCCTTCAGGCAGAGTTGTCACCCTCGTGGGAAGCATGACAGATTATGTGCTGCATGCACTGGAGGATGTGTCCCAACTCAGTGGACAGCACAGGCAAGCCTGAGCTCCAGGTCTTGCTCATTATGAATATTTTTACTTTTTACAGAAAGGAGGGGGAAATAATTTTAACACTGTCTCCCTGCCATCATGCAGCTCTGACCTATCATGCCCTCAGCAAGGATGCCAGGACTGAAGGAGTCCTTCTGCTCATTTCCTCTCTCCAGTGCCTGGAGGTGAGCTCCCAGGAGCCATGAGGAGGCAGCAGCTGCTCAGAGTCACCAGTGGTGTGCTGGCAAACTCAGCATTGCAGCTGGGCATCAGACACTGCTCTGGAGGGGGTGCATTTAGCATCTGCACGAATCCCATGTAGTCTGGAACAGGTTTGTGCAGCCTGGTTTGATTTGTTTGTCCTGAAAAGCCGACCCACAGGAGCCTTTGAGCAAGGAGAGTTCTTGGTGGGCAGGTGGTTCTCACCAGATGTTGGAGGCAGCCTAGGAGACATTCAGATTTTTTATTCTGAAAGCTTCTTGCAGCTGAGAGCAGCCTCCCCTGCCTTATTCCACACTGTGCCCCTGCACAAAGGCAATGAGGCTGTCAGAGCTGAAGGAGCTGTAGGAGAGGGCAACTCTCTCTGCTCTGCTTCTGTGTGCTCAGGAGTGGGAGGAGGAAGGAGCCATGGAGACTGCCAGCATCCCTGGCCTGGGTGTAGGTGCTGCAAACTGGCCAACAAGATATTCCCAGTCTGCTCTGAGCAGCTGGGTAAGGGCCCTTGGCTCACCCACTGCCACTAACACCAGGCAGCCTTGGGTCATAATTCAGACAGTCACTGTACAAAGCAAAACTCCATTGTCAGAAGGCTTCAAACCTGTTTTATTATGGCACGCATGCTTTTTATACACTCTTACAAAACTCCTAAGTTTGCACTTTATTCATTGGTCAGGAAAGACAAACAAAGTGCTTATTGGAATAGGCAGTTGCAGGTTTCTCTTACTTATCTTTTTTTCTTTCTTGGTTTCTGTGTCAACGACCTTGGAAGAAAATTCTTTCAGGGGTAAACATGGATCCTCTCATCAAACTTCTCTCTGGCTCACAGAAGCCACTGTAAAACCTCTTCCACAGTCTTGTTCTGAAGAAAGGCAACAATCTGGCAGCAGCGTGGTTACAAACCAGGGTGTCACTGTTGGCTTACCTTAGAAACTGAGGCATGGGTAAATTAAAGCCTCCTGGGCTGGAGTGGGCAGCAGACACAGGAGCAGACACAGGAGCAGATACAGGAGCAGATACAGGAGCAGACACAGACTTTCCAGAACCCCACTGCTCCAGACCAGGCTGTCTCTTCCCCCTGAGATGGCACAAGGACAGCAGAGACACTCCTGCCTCGCTGGTGTTGGCCAAACCTGCTGCACAGACACTCCAAGGTGGCTCATGAATCCAGTGAACCTGTGAGATTCCCCCTGGGTTTCTCCTCTCCCCCTTTGGTGCAATCCTGCTGCTGGATCCTGTGTGAGACAGAGTAAGGCAGGGCCAGTGGTTCAGGTGTTGCTATTTGAGATCCTAATTATGCCCTGGGATAGTTCTCATCACACACATGGCACACACATCTTTTTTTTGGGGTACGAGAATGCATCTGCAGCAGATAACCACATTTACATGGACAGCATGACCTGCAGATTCCCTCCCACACCTTCCCCTCCAGGATGGAGCTGACTATCTCTAACCAAGCAACACAGCTGTTCCACCAAATCTGCACCTGAATAAATTGCAAGACCTGCACCTGAATAAACTGCATGAACATCTGTTGGGCAGAGATCAAAATCTGTCAAATAAGCTGTTAAAGCAAAAACATCTTGTTCAACTCTAATCTAACATGACTCCTAAAATGCTGATATTTCTACCATCTTTCAAAGAGTTCATATCCTCTGGTTTTGCACAAAAGAAATCTGCAAATGATTTCTACCATGGGCTACAACCAGCTCTAGACTAACCTTAGTTTCTTTTCAAGCTTTAATTGGTGAAGAGTGGAACCAATCCATCTAGTGCAGGCTTCTAACATAATTAGTTAACAGAGGTCCTTTGTCTCCTTAAACTCAAAAATGTTGCATTTCCCAAGCCCTTAAATGGATAAAAAATTAGGTTCTCTTTTGGGGTTGTTCCAGTGTTAGCATGTCAGATTTTTCAGAGAGCTTATCTTCAGCACCAGCACAACCTGCCACTTACAATGAAACAGTGGGGATATTTTATTTTTTCATGCTTGGTCTGAAATCAGAGGTGTTCTTAATTAATTTTTAAAATGCTCTTTTAAAAGGCTATAAACTAATTAAAAGAATGACAGGAGATGTGGTATATTACCAGTGCCAAGTATGATTCAGACAAACTGTCACTAGAAAATGGCTCTGACAATTTAAAGTTCTCCAAAATCTACTATTAAAGCTGTTTGGTCTTTTTTTTTCCCCCATCAGCCACAGTCCTAAACATAATCCCAGATCTAGCAAAACACAAATTACTGTGGAGGCCTCTATTATGTTTTATTCTGTTCTCTGGCATTGGGAACTTCTTGGATATCAGGATTGTAGTCAGCATCTCCACTCACAGAGTAGGATGATTGCTGAGCAAACAGTTTCTTCCAGCATGGCTGGTCTAAAGGAGTGTAGGAATCTCCCCCCTTCTCTCTCTCCTATTTCTGTTTCCAGTTTGCAGAATGAGGTAGTAAGGGAGTTAGTCCAACATCTCATTGGTCTCAGCTCTGGTATCAGCAACATCAGTCTGAGGCTTCATCCAGATGAATTCTTCAAAAACTTTTGAAATTGTGGTTTCCAAAGGGCACTTTGGAGGCTGTGGGGGAAAAAAAATCTCCTTAACACAAAAATGAGAGGAAAAAAGAATGTTTTAGTGCAACTCAAAGCAAATGTGCATTATTTTTTCAGTCTTTCCTTCATTTTGGGAAAGACTGAAAGAATCTGTCCATTTAGAGCCAAGCAGGTTATTCTGCTCTGCAGACCCCTCTCATAACCCTGAGCCCTGGAACTATTTTTTCAGACTATGCCTGAAAAAACAAGTCCATTTCTATCCTTCGAACTCCTCCTACAAATTTGCTGCTTTTTTGGCTGGCATCCTACAAATAAGCTCCCACTGCTGCTCTTTCATCATCTCCCAGCTCTCTCTTCAGTTAAGTTCTTGCTAATAAATGGAAAAACAAGCAGGGATTGAGAGGATGTGATCCCTGCTCAGCCATTCTGCAGTGGCTGGGTTTTAATTGCTCTGTGTCACCTTTTGCTTTCTATGCCCATGCCAGAAGTTACAGGAGATTTAATGCAGGGTGCTTTTCTCCTGCAGTATTTGATGACCTCCTGGTAGAGGGGCTTTACTCATTTGCCAGCATCTCCAGAAGCTTTTCTGTGTCCTCAGCCTCCTGAGCACCACCAGACCTGAGAAGGCCTCCTCTCATGGGCTTTGTGTGTCACATTTGGGTCTCTCTCAGGGACCTTACCCCCACTTTTCATCACCTCGGTGTCACTGTCTTGATTTGAAGAGACAGGTGTCTGCTAAGGAAGGCAGGAGCCTCCCTTGAAACAGAGAATGTGAACCCCCTCCCTCTGAGTTATAATTTTGAAATTAAGGGGCTTTAAGGCAAAGATATGGAAGTAGGAATAACAGTTCTTCATTAGGGGAAAAATAAAAATTAAAAAATACCTGCAGTAAGACAAAACAACACTGACAGAGTCAGAATATGGCCTGACACCCTGTTGGTGGTCAGGGTGTTGGTAGCAGCCCCATTGAATGGTGGCTGCAGGTCTCCTGGAGTGCCAGGTGTGGTTCTGTGGAGCAGGGATCCTGTAGAAGGGTGGAGTTTTCCTCTGAAGGTCCTGTGGTGGTATAGATGGGCTTGGTCCTTCTCTGGGAATCCAATGGAAAAGGCTGCTCTGGTCTTCCAAATCTCAGATTATGTCCAGGTAGGAATGCTTGACTCCTCCCCCTGGGTGGAGCATCTCCCAATGGCATGATGTAATTTTATCAGGCATGCAGGGACACCCAATGGCCCACTAACAGAAGATATTTTCTGGAGGGAGGATTGGTTGTAGAAGAGATAAAGAAAACTGCCCCACCTGATTTTAACAGGTGGTTCAATTAACAGAAGAAAACTGCCCCACCTCTAGCAGCTGGCAATAGAATACTACCCCCAGCCACATCTTGCATTTCCAATCTAAGGCAGCCACAGAGGTCTGTGGCTGCCGGGGCTGAGCCAGAGAAAGGGAGTGTTTTCTCAGAGCACTGAAAGGTGCTGCTCCTCACTGGCTGCACATGTGGATTGTCCCATGGGGAAGGGTAAGGAACAAGCTTAAGGGGGAGTTAGAGAGGAGCTTGCTCTAAAAGTAGGAAAGGCATGGAAAGGGGTATCACAAGGGTGGAGAAGAGGGATTGAGAAGCCTGAGGGGAGAGCGCTGGAGGAGAGTTGCAGGCAGCAGCTCAGGTGGCTGCAGGATATGAAAATCCTCCCACTGCTCAGATTTGCCTAGCAACTCTTGGCTGACAGCACTGCTGGTGTTCTGCCATACAGATGCAGCCTCCATCTGATGGGGAATGGAGGAGAAGGGGGATGTAGGGACACATCCCACAGTGATCCCTACAGATCCCTCTGGGGACATCTGTGCCTGGTACCTTGAAATGAGGTTGCAGTGGAGGCACTGACCCCATGTTTGCTTTGCCTGCTCATGATCCTGATCTGGTGTCTGCCACCTCCTCAGGGATGGCTCCTTCACAGTGCCACCATGCTTGGAGGTGAGTGTGGAATAGGAGCCCAGCTTGATGTCCTTACAGAGTCCCTCACCAGGTGTACACAGAGATGTGGCAGTGCCATCTGCATATTCTCTAATTATTAACACCAACAGTGAAAACTGCTTGCCATAAAAAAGTGCTGGTGGAAATTAACTCATTTAGCCTTCTTTTTTTAATCTCTGGTCACAGCAAAGTTAAAATCCAATTTTTGACCTACTTGCAAATCTTCAGTTCTTCTGAGAGGGTGTCAAATATATAAGACCCCCACAAGTCTTCCATTCCAACACAATGGCACAAACCACCCAGTTTTTGTCCCTCATTAGTAACAGGTTGTGTTGTTAAAGTAGTTCAAGGTCCTCTGAGAGACTGAATTGTCCCCATGCAAGATAAGAGAAAGTCCTGAATCACAGACAGAGGCAAATGTCCTTGGCAGCAGTGGTGACAGTAAAGGGTGCTGACACCAGACCCTGGGGCTGGTCTGCAAAGACAGCTGTGGGGGAGGTCTAAGAAGAAAAGGAAAGGAAAGGCAGCTGCTGGGAAAGGGAGAGGGAAATCTGAGGTGTCTGACACGGCCTGGGGTGGAGAGATGTCGGTCTCCTTGGGTAAGGAGGTGCAAAGGGGAAGGAAAGTTTTGCAAGGGCCCCTGGGCCAAGCAGTGCAGGAGATCGCAGCAAGGGCTGATGTCTGTGCCTTTGAGTAGGATGAAAATATCCATGGGGTGTGCTGGAGAGGATTTGTACCCATAGTCTCTGTTTAGTCCCCTTGTCCCTCTTCACTTGTGGTTCACTGGAGCCAACAGTGCCTCCACCACAGCCCCAGGCCCTCTCAGCTTCTCTTCTCATCTCTTCTCTCCTTCCCTCTGGTCTGCTTTGCCTGGAGAGCTTTTCCTTCATCCTGAAATATGTGGAACTGGGCTCCTTGCTCTGTCACTGCCAGCCCCAGTGAAATCCAGCACTATGCACACACTCAGTATTAAAGGCAAAGCTGTTGTGAGCTTAAAGAGAGCACCAAGCTCCTCTTCCTTCCTTTCACAGGACTGTGATTCCTTTGGCAGAGCAGGGCAGGGTCTGACAGGTCTCACCAGGAGGCCAGGGTTTTGAAAATATGCCAAGAATGCTGCAAGAAGACTCCTGGCACACCCACTCTGCCATGAAGGCACTCACCCATTTTGTAGTATTTTGTACCAAGGACAAGATTTGTGTCCTGCAGGTGACAACCCAGTCAAGGGGGGTGTAAAAGAGACACATCTCAATTAAGCCCATCAGAGCAACCTAATCTCCCCTCCAAAACAATGTCTATGTCTGAGAAGGGAAAGGAGCATCAAATTTTAGTTCATTTCTCAGGAGATTAGCAGCATGTGCACTGAAAGGAATCATCTTCAGACGAGTGTTCTTGCAGTCATGTTTGCACTGCGCTCCCCCAAGTTGCTGAAACAAGTCAAAAAGCTGAAAAAACCCTCAAACTTATTATTATCCAGCAGAGTCCCTGTGCACCAGCTGAAGGACTTCTTTGGAGTGCAAAAATCTCTCAGGGAAGCTTTGAAACATGGCTGAATATTTTTGTCACAAGAGCAAGGCAGGCTGAAATGTAAATCTGCATGGTGAGAGTAACGCTCCCCCAGTGGTCAAGCCAAAGTTACTTACACAGAGATTCTTTTCTTGAAAAAAAAAAAATTAAGGGAAAAAAAAATAACCACGCAAAAAAACCCCCAAACCACCCAGGAAGCTGAGAAAAACCAGCCAAGAATTAGAAAAGCTGGTCTGGGAAGTGGTTGAGAAAAAGTGGTTTTAACCCAGGAATGAGGTGAAAGGACAAGACATGACCCGCTCATGAAGAACCCCAAGAACAGTGGGACTCATTTGTGGGCAGAAATCACAAGGCAGATGTTGGCAGTTCCCAGGAGGGAGGGAGTTTTATAAATACATCAAGATTTAGTGTTCAGATAACTGTGGATTTCAAAGGGATATCAGAATTCTGTCCCTTAACATACACAGCAAGGCAGTCCAAACCCACGTCTTATTTGTAAAAAAACTGGCTAATCTTTATCTTGCTTTATATTCTGACTGAAACAGCATGAAAATGCAATTCCTAGGGTATTTAAAGGGAGTTTTGAAAAGGTAATTTTATAGTGAGTTTAATTTTTGTTGTAACATTTCCTTTCTTAGGGTAACACACAGTTCCTAAGTACCACACCTTCACCCCACAATGCATTTCTGTCAAAATAACCCTAAATAATCTTACTAAGCAAGGAAAACTTTTGAACTTTGTGATCTAGTCACAGGGAGCCTTATCCATGCTTTCCATCTGCAAGATTTGCAGCAATAAGTAATGTCATAATGACTTTGGCATCTATTGACGTGGCAAATTTAGTAACAGTGAGCCTGCAAGATCTCTCTGTGCACTGCAGCTTTTTCTAGGAAATTGGCTCATTTGTGCTTCTCCATGTTCATGTAACAGGCAGGAAATATGAAAGTTTGCTGGAATTTTTCTCTCCTTTCTTCTGCCCAGGGAACCAGACTCCCAAGATGATAACCTCCAGCACGGAGCCAGTTTGAAGCACTTTGCAAAGCCATTGCACAAAGAAACTGGTTAAGGTAACTAAGCTAGCCTTCAGTTTGCCTTGTGTTTAAAAACCTTCTTGTGAAAGGGGCTAGAAACACAATGGGAATTTCTTAAGTTCTAAACATCAAAGAAAGGGAAGAAATTGTAAAAGACCCCTCTGAGCTGGCCTGCTCTCTGCTACTGAAGCTGGAGTATAGTTAGACAAGAACTGCTCTTTCATTTGAAATGTCACCATTTACATTGACTTTCCACTCATTGTGTTCTGTGACTGTTCAGAGTGCTCTGTGTGACAACGTGTTATGCCTATTAATAATCACAAAACACAGCAAATCCCCATCACCTGCTTTTACAGGGAGGCAGAGTAACTTTTTCATGTCATGAAAATTACCCAGAAAAATACACAGTGCACTTTTCTAGAGTTTAAGACAGCAGGAAGATTTTCTCTTAGGATTTAGCTTTATCTGACAACCAAGCTGGTAATATTGAATCCTCCTGAAATCTGACATCAAAAAGTCAAGACTGGGGACCATTACCCTAGTGAAAAACAGGTCTTGGTAATTGCTGAGAGGCGTGGGAGTTTGACATCTCATTCACCTGAAAGTACATCTGTAAAGTCACCGCCAATCTGCAGGAGACTGAGGTCTGGGTTTCAATTTGAGACATTTTTCTCTTGCCTGTGAGAGAGCTTGCGCCCCTACTGGCCCATTCTTCCCTGTGATTTGTCTCTCTCCTTGTCTCCCTACAACCCAGAAATCCTTTCAGAAGGATTTCTGCTCCTCCACCTAATGTTCCCTTTCTTCCCTCCTCTCAGAAGCCCTTTTCCTGGCTAAGCACTGTGATTTCTCCTGGCCTGAAAAGGTGGCTCAGGGAGCTGGCTGGCAGAGCTGCTGCTGGGAGCCAGGCTGGATTATTCCTGCTGCTGCACTTGCCCATCAGCACGAGTGAGACTGATGGGAGATGCACAGCCCAGTATTCCCAGGACTGATGAGATTAAATTGTCTCTCCTTCCTTCCCACAGCAAGGGCCTTCTCTGTATCCCTTTAATGCACAGCTCTTGAACACTCTTTATGATTGTAAGGCATTCAGTCCCTTATCTGCAATTAAAAAAAAAAAAAAGAAGAAGAAAAGAAAAGAAAAGAAGAAAAGAAAAAAGAAGAAGAAAAGAAAAAAAACCAGAAACTGTATTGCTGCTTTTTAATTGCCTAAACAGCTTCTCATCAGTCAGATCTGGAGTTGGTAAAACTCTTGCTCTGCTTGTGTGAGACCTTCCCACTCTACAGTAATTTCTTACCTTGATTATTTAATGTACTCTCTTTTTCCTTGTAATAGATTACATTATCCCAGTCTGGGCATAAAAGAAAAATGCTCTTCCTCACAGGGCTAATTAGCAGCCATGCTTGGCCGTCCCCAGCACAGCAGACTTGCCTTTCTCTGCAGAAATCTTAAAATAGTAGAGAAAGTGAAACTCCTTGAATTTGCCATGTTGAATTCACTCCCCATTTGCCGAGGAGAGCTGATGAGGGATGTTTCTGAGTGCAGCTGGAAAAAGGGGCCTGGCTGCCATTCATGGCTTTGTTCTGTGGGTTTGCCAATGAAGGGGCTGCTGGATGTGGGAAATGTGCAGGGGTTATCCAGGCATGGCTCCAAGCAGGACCCAGTGAAAGGGGCTGGTGTTTCCATCAGCAGAGATCTCCCACTGGCACCACTTCTGCCCCTTCCCTGGTGCTCTAGCAAGAGAAGCAGCACTCATGGGAGCTTCTGTTAAAATGAGCAAGATACCAGAGCAAGCCATGAAAGAGGTTGAAAGCAGTTTGCCTTGGAAAATAACCTCACTGGAATAGAGAAATTTGAGCCTTTATAAGGACACAATGGCTCCTGTGACAGCCCTCCACAGGCTGATACAGACACACTTTATGTCACAACAGCAGCCTGAACTGTGGTCGCATCTGAAGCAACTGTGTTTACCCCACATCTGTTACAATCCCCAGCCTCTAAAATGAAGCTTGATTGTTTGTTTTGCTTTTCTTTTTTCCAGCATGCCACCGACAGGTCAGCTAACAGAGCCCATGAGAGACAGAGTGCTTTAATATAGTAAGGCCATTCTGATTGCTGCCACATCTCATTAATAACTCCTTGCCCTGCTATTGTGACTCCAATTTCACAGCTCCCATTTGCACTCCCTCTGGTTAATCACATCCATTTTTAGCTTGCTGATCTTAATTGGTCATTTATTATGCCTCTGTCTATTTGATGGACACTGATTTCTTCTCACCACCAATGCTTCTACCCCACTGCCTCTCTGCCATCAACTGGCAAAACTAAAATCAATGAGAATTAAGTTTGAGGCTGCTTTGAAAACACAGGAATTGCTCTAATTGATTCACTTGGATTGTTAATTGTCTCAGCCTCCTGAAGGCAGTGCTTCCATGCACTGGTACCACCCTGAGGCATGCACAGGGCTGTGCTGCCCCAGCCCTGGCAGGCAGCTGCACCTGAGAGACCAGGGTGGCCCAGAGCTGCAGAGCATCACCAGCAAGGGGCTGCCTGGAGGGAATAAGACATCAGGGAGCTGTTCTGCTGACCTTCCATGGGAAACACAGCCTGTCCACACCAGAATCCAGCACTGTGGTTGACTACAACAAAAGCACTTGGGCCACAAGAATGGCCATGGTCAGCAGCCCAAAGGGCACCAGGCTGTGCCACACCTGTGAGCATAAAGAGAATTGTCATGGCTGGGGAGGTACAGCTGTTGGGGTTTGACCATGTGGGCAGAACAAGGCTTTGCAGGGACAGCCAGCATCTTCTGCTGGCCTGAGTGATGTTGCTGGGGACAAGATCACTGAAGAGCTCCTGCTGTGCACCTGCAGGTGGGCCTGGAGGCCTCCTGCTTGTCCCCAGCAAAGCTGCAGCAGAGAAGAGCAGGCCATGGCCTGCGTTGGTAGAGGATGTCAGTGCTCCTGTGTGCAGTGACACTGGAGTAACAGGGACAAGGCTGGGTGTCCTCGTGCCACCATACAGGCTGCACTGGCCACATGCAGCTGGGATGTGGCTCGTACCACCCTAGATTTGCTGCTCCAGCAGCTCCTCTGAGCCCAGAGGGATGGTGGCACAGAGCTGGGCCCCGTCTGTGCGGGGCTGTGCATCTCCTACAGGGCACCAGGACACGAGGGGGCAAGGGCAAAGGAAGATCCTGCACTGGAAGAATGTTATGTGAACAAATTTCGAGTCCCCTACTCCTTCATGTCAGCTTTGCCCTCTGCTAAATACGTGGTTGCTAAATGACTACAAAATTTCGGTGTGATTCGCAGGACTCTTAGGCTCTGCTTGGCCTTCAATGCTGTAAGAGCCCAAATTACTAATTAATTATAACCAGAATTATATCCATATATAAAATAGCAATATCTAGATGGGGACATTAGCTTGTCACTGGTAGACTATTTCCTGTACTAAAAACAAAGAACTGGGACCCATATTTACCATTGCAATATCCAGGCCTGAAACATAAAGGAGAATGGATGTAGCAATAATGGCTGCTGGATTTTCCAAATCAGAGTTGGAATTCAGTTAAATTACAGTTTCAGCTCCTTGCCCTTCCTGGAGATAGTCCACTGGGAAAACTAAAAAAATCAGTACCTTCATCCCCACAAACAGAAAAATAGCTCCGACTGATGGTGAGCGTGCAAGACAGAGTGAAAATGTTGGGGAGCCAGAGGAGGGGAACAAAGCAGCTCCACAATGAGATGAGTTGGTAATATTTCACTCTCAATAGCATTTCCAGGAGAGAGAGGCTGAGCAGGCTGAGACTGACTCCTCTGATTCCCTGACCTCTGTCCAGGCATCAGAAATTTAATATCTTCCCCTCTGTACGTCCTAAATTTTCATCTCAGCATTTTGCTGTTAGCATTTTTCCATGTTGACAGCTATATTTTTGGAACACTTCTAGCAGATACCTGAGCACTTTGGAAAAAACCCCCTGGCCACACAGCTCTTAAAATATGTCCAACTTTTCTAACTAGTGGAATACTTTGTTAATGTGGATGGAGAATTTCTTTAAAGAGCAGAGAAGGTGATAACAATAATAGGGGGAAAAAATCTTGGAATGTGCCAAGGTCAGACCATAATGATCTGATGAAATCTGACCCTGGATAAGACATGGAAATATCAGGTATTATACCTGGGGCTAATCACTCTTGTTAGACCTTTCCTGTAGTTCTTCCTAAGAATGGAAAAAATGTATGTACCTAGGTTACCTGAGACTTCATTTCAATGCATGCAGGGGAATCTATAGCAGCCTTCTTAAATGGCCTGATGTGTTACTCCTGTCAGAGGAGAAATTACAATGCACAGGGGGCATCCATGCATAGGGAAGGCTGGCTCAGGGCTCAGGGGCTTTCAGAGCAGATATTTTTCAAATGCTCCTGGAGCGACTGGGAATGCATATTCCATGGGAATGTATATTCTATGGAAAGTCAATTGCATTTGCTTCCCACATCTTTTGGTTCCCCGGAAGCTGCCCTACACTTCAGCAGTGTGGAACTTTATAGGCTGTGTCACATCCTCCAAGCAAGGCAGCAGCAGCGTGTCGGCCCCACGGTCACACGCACAAAGCACAGCCTGGTGCCTCCAGCACGAGGTGGGCTCTTGTGTGCTCACCTGCCTCCATACGCTCCTCTCCTGGATGAAATGCAGGCTGGCAGTGGGAATGTGCTGAGACAGGTTCCAGGAGCCTGGCCGTGGAAGCAGCTCCCTGCCCCTCACAGTTACACACGGTGACCCAGAGGTGACTGCACCGGGCCACCCCCAGCCACCTGCGCCACTGGTGGTGGCTGTGGTGTCCAGAGCCTCTCTGGAGCTGAGGAGGGAGACACTGAGCTTCTCCCTGTGCTTGGGAGGAAGTGCTGGGCCCTGGGCAGCAGCCGGAGGAGCCGGATGACCTATGGCTGCCGCGTAAACATTCCTGCACATCAAGGCCTGTTTGCACACATTGGGCATGACTGTTTCCAATGAGATGCCATCTGGAATAAAGGCAACTTCAAGCATGTATTTGAGCACTCAGACACGTTTAGAAAGCAGACAGGAGCGTGGAAGTTAACATTCAGATATTTCCCAAGCTCATATACCTAGGAGCCAAATGCTCCAGCTAAACAGATTGTGCCCTATTAAATCAAAACAGAGCATTGACAAAAGCTTAGCCCACAAGTTGTCATCTAGGTCATGGTTACACAACAGAGTGTACAGGGGCTATGGATATTCTGCCTGCATTCTCAGTAAAAACATGAATGCCTTCCTACCTTCCTTGCCTAACCCCAGCTGCATTCCAAGCAAAGAGGGATTTGTTTCATACAAACAGTCATACAAACGTTTCATGCAAACAGTCCCACAAGGTGCCAGCTCTCTGCCTGGAGGGCTCTTTGCCCTGGGGTGCTCTGTGCTCACACAGGCACCAAATGCAGATGGGGTTGATGCCTCAGGTTTTAGATTTTATATTTTTCAGATTTTGTGCTGCTTTGGTGTGTAAGTCTGGGCTTCATATTAGGGGACAGCAAGCTCTCTTCACAGAGCAGGGAGACAAAACAATTCTTTCCCTAGATGGGGACTCAAGGACAGCAGATCCAGATCTCAGGCCCAAGAGTACAAACAATGGTGGAATGAAGAGAAAATAAACCAAGAAGGATGGCACTTAATGGGCTAAAGCTGTAATTGGACAATTAACTCCAATATGCTAATGGACCAGAACTTATGAGAGTGTGAGACCCTGTGACTGGTGAGGCATTTTGTAGCCATTTCGGGTTGTGCTGCCCAAAGTGCATCTATTTGAGGACTCTTAATAAATCCCTACTTCATTCTTTAGCTCTGTTCTAGTCTCTGTTCTAGGTCAGCCTTCACAAGGCATCAGTGTCCTTATCTACCTTTGAATAACCAAAAAAACCCTATGATTATCCATCAGGTCCTTGAAAACGGGTACAGGAATGTGCTGGTTTTGTCTGGGGTGGAGTTAATCCTTTCCACAGTGGCTGCTGTGGGGTTGTGTCTGGGATTTGTGCTGATAGTGCAGAGATGTTTTTGTTACTGCTGAGCAGGGCTTGCTCAGAGCCAAGGCCTTTCCTGCTTTTCCCACTGGAGTTGCTGTTATGGGGAGGCTGGAGTTTCAGGGGAGGCTGAGAGGAGACAGCCAGCACAGGTGACCCCAACTGACCAGAGGGATATTCCAGACCATGTGACATCCTGCTCAGTGTATGAAGGGGGGGAAGAAGGAGGAAGGGGAGCACATTTGGAGTGGTTGGGCCTGTCTTCCCAAATCACCATCATGTGTGATGGGGCCCTGCTCTCCTGGAGATGGCTGAATTTTTGCCTGCCCATTCCTTGTTCTGCTTTCCTTGTGTGCACAGCTTTCCCTATTAAACTGTCTAGGTCTCAAGCCACGAGTTTTCCAGCTTTTACTCTTCTGATTCTCTCCCATCCCTGCTGGTGGGGGAGTGAGTGAGTGGCTGTGTGGGGCTTGGCTGCTGGCTGGGGTTAAACCATGACAGTGAGCTGAAGTCAAAATCTATTAACCAAATTCTCAGGTAGACTAAAGCCATTTTAAGTCACTATGGCAACAGAAAGGGCTTCATAATTACAGCAAATTATATTTATAGTCACTTCAGGGAAATGTTCTTAGACCTCTCTTCTCCAGTTAATTGATGGGCATTTAACTTTAAATATTGAACACCATTGCAAAGACTACAATAGATCTTCCTTCTTTGTATGCTCATAGCTGCCAACTAAGCCGACATCTAGTTTTCTCATTTTCTGGGCCCTTAGATATTTTCCTGTGCAGGTACATTTAAGCTTCCTGGAAATTGACTTGCTCTTTTTAGCAGATCCTTCAGAGCTGCCTGGTGTTTACAGGCAGAAAAACATGGTTGTGATGCAAAAAAGGAAAAGGTGGCACTTTTCAGAGAGAAAGGCTAAAGAACACAAGCTTTTCAAGGATACCTTGCGTAGCAGAGGAACATGGTGTTGGTGTGTTTATCCAAATTTATAATGTGCTTTCTGTCAAGGTATCTAAGTATTACATAATGGGTTTAAAACAAGAGCAGTGGAATTGTCATTCAAAGCTCCTTAGGTTTTGAAGGCTCAGCCTTACCCCGTCACACTTTGGGAGAGATGAGGCAGTGCAGTGTACAGGGATGTACAAATGGCATTAAAAAACCAAGGAGCCACTTCTGAGTCATTTCCAGCCAGATGCTGCCCCTGGCTTGCCAAAGCCAGGTTGTCTTGGTGCATGCAGCACCAAGTGGTCACCCCTCAAACCAGCCAAAAACATCTGCATTTCCTTTGCACTGGTCTCAGGAATCTGCTCTCTGCCAAAGCAAGCCCCAAGTCCAACCCCAGACAGAAACATTAGGATTTTCTTTCCCCATTCAGTGAAAAATCTTTTCAACACTTGCATCTCCTGAAGGCTAATGCACCACTCACCTCTCTCTCAATAATCGGAGCAGAGGAAGCTCTCTTTTCCAAAGTATCATCTCCAGCTGCTGGCCAAGTTTTATTGTCCTCCTCTAGATTTTATGCAGCCTTTAGCAGCCTTTAAATAGTCACAGGTTTGGGCTTGGCACACAAAGTTCTCAGGGCCAGGCTCCTTGGCACAGCTGGGTGGCAATGTCCCTCTTCACCACTGCATCCCATCCATCCCCCTTTACTCTTCCTGCTCCTGTGTCCCTCACTAACACAGGGACCTGGAAGAAAGGCAATTTTTTTCCCCCTCTGAAAATGCTTGCTAATCAAAATCACAGAGACCACAGCTGGAACCAGAGAAAACAGAACATTCCTGTGCAAATGAGAATTTAAGCAACAAGCAGCTGCCCTTCACCCCAATTCCTCCACCTTTCTCCTTCCATGTAATAAAGTTGTATGTGGTCTTTTGATTAATCTGAGTTTAATATAATACAGCAAGAAATTATATTCTTCACAAAGAGTGATGTATTCCATAAACCACGCCCCTTTACATTATTTAGTTGGTAAAACCACAGCATGACTTTTGCCCATCCATGCCTTCAAGGCACTTAAAAGAGTTTGTGCAGGAGGGGGAATTGATCCTCCAGAAACCATGCTGAAATATTGTTTTTGTTTCTGCTTCATAATTAAATTAAGCATTCCAGCACTAGCATTTCCTGCACGGTGGATATTGACTGTTCATCCCTAATTAAAATGCACTTCCTTAAATGGGCTGTACTTACTGTGTAAGTTAACTAAGTGGCCCATCATTTTCATTATGTGCTCTATTAGACATTTATTATACATAGGTGCACCTAATTATATGTAACTCCTAGTAGGTTCCTGTCCATCTGAAGTTGCTATCAGCATTGATAACACCACTGATACTTATCACATTAGCCAGATTGTAATTATTTTAGCACATGGCCTTTGTGCTCTGTCCTAAACCCACTCTCACACCAAAGCCTCATCACCCCCAGCTCAGCCACCAGACACCCAGCCCGTTTGAATTTTGGGGTTCAGGGGCCAAATGCCTTCCAGAAGCTTAAGCAGAAAAATATTACAGAGCTGAAAAACCTGCCTGAATAATAAAAAAAAGTGATGAGCTATGTTTGCCAGATGTAGGCGCCTCTCCAAGCTGCCACAGCTGAGTGCAAAGGTTCTGAGTGCTCACCGTGGCTTTTGCCACAGTAATAAAATACGTTTGTGGCCTTAATGAAAGCTTTCTATGAGAGTAGAGCTTTTTCAGGTGGAAATTAACTGCCCTGGAGGAATCTCTCTGTTCACAGGTGGAGATGGAACTCGCTTTGCTTCCTCCCTCCTTGGCTTTCCTAGCAGAATGGGGCTTGTGACCCTTGGGATCATAGAATCACAAAAGGGTTTGAGTTTGAAGGGAACTTTTAAATGCCATTCAGTCCTGCCCCTGCAAGGAGCAGGAATGCTTTCAACTGGATGTTGCAGTGAGTGTTCTTTCAGGAGTGTCTCCAAGAGTTTCCTGAAGGAAAGGCTCCAGATTTGTCCTGCAATGCCACCATGCTTGAAGTCACATCAATAAATGTTTTTCTTTTGTCACCATCATACGTTCTGAAAAATCTCTTTGCCAGGATTTCTCTCCTGGGAAGCTGAGAAGCCTCAGAAAAAAAGGAAAACAATAATTATCTGACTTGCTTCTCCTGTATTCTCCTGCTTTGGAATGCATTTAGACATTGTTTACCAACAGGTGATTGTTTCATTGGTTTCTGCTGAGAATTGTTTTGACTTAATGGCCAACTGGGGCCAAGCTGTGTCAGACTCTGAAGAGAGAGTCACGAGTTTTTATTAGTATCTTTTAGCCTTCTGTCTGTATCCTTTCTCTATTCTTTAGTATAGTTTAGTATAGTATTCTTTAATATAATATAGATCATAAAATAATAAATTAGCCTTCTGAGAACATGGAGTCAGATTCATCATTCCTTCCTTCATTGGGGGCCCCTGAAAATACCACATTCTTTCACTCAATTTTTTTCAGAAATTAATTTGCCAAGAACCAAGGGAAAGAGTTACATCTAATTTGGAGAGCCCCCAGGAAGTGGAGGGGCCTTGGGAAATGGGCTCATACTGGGCTTTAATTTCAGCTCTTCCTTGCTATCCCCTTTTAAAGTCAGCACTGCATTTCAGCCCTGTTCTCCTCCTCTGCTTCCCACCCTGCAGTGCAGCCCTGCTGGTGGCACAGTGTCCTGTCCTGTCACCCTGGGCCAGCCCGATGCACCCTGAGGACAGAGTGTGCCCCGTATTTGCCACCCCTCTCCCACTGCCCACAGCGTGGTGCCCCAGGAGCTCTGTGCTGCTGGGATAGTCCCTGGACCTTCTCTCTAGAGAAGGAAAATGTTGTTTGGGATCACAATCAAAAAAGCAGAACTAACACAGAGGAAGGAATCAGAGTTCCACATCTGTTCTGCTGTGAACACTAATCAGTTTTAATATGAAGCATCAGTCATAGCCAAGCCCTGCTACATAAAATATCTCTGCATTCAGCAACAATTCTTCAATCTTAATGAAGGCTTGCACAGGAAAGCTGCTCCCCTTGTGCCCAGCCAAGAGCAGGGAGGTGGAGATGAACTTTAGATGCCAAGCCCCAATAAATTGGACTTTTTGTACAGTCATCCTGCATCAGGCAGGTACGTGGCTGTAGCTGAGAGGCTTTCAGCAATCCCTGCACATTTAGAAAGCCTGGAGAAAAGTCAATGGATCCCAACACAGATACTACAGATACTACTTGAAAAATATTCTTTCTTGGATATTATTACAGAAGTGCCAAAGATGCACAGTTGGGGGCTAAAATCCACTTTGTGCTTGGTGCTATCCAGACATAGCAGAGAAGGACCTTGCCTCAAGGAGACTGGGTCATTTTAGGTGCTTTGTAGCAGGATGCTGCCCAAGCAGAGCAAGTGCAGCAGGGCTGTAATTAATGTTAAAACAAAGCATTCAGGGTTTTCTAGAGGGCACTCATATTCTGGGGGCTGCAGGCCTCAGGCATGGAATCCATAAAGAGGAAGCCAATGTTTTCCTACTTCTCCACTGCTCTTGCTTGTGCTACATCTCCATCCCCATGCCAGGAATCTTCCAGGGGCAGTGCTGGGGAGGGGCCCTGGAATTAGTGCAGTGGGACAAGTGGGAAGCTCTTTTCCACTGAGATGAAAGAGGTTCATGGGTCTTTATCACAATGAAATGGTGTTTTCAGCCTTCTTTATCACTGATAGTGATTGCACAGGGCAGTCCTGTGGCAGGAAAGAACAACAGCCAGTTAAACTTCTTGGAAATGGCACATGGACACGAGGACTTCTCTATAGACTTTTTTTAAAGGGCATCTCACAATGGCATGGGGTTTATTGGGAACATTTTTTCTTATTTCCAATTGTAATTTCTCTTTTTATCAGCCTCAAAATACTGAGGCAGCTGGACTAAATGAACATTGTAGGTCCCATCCAGCTGAAATGTCCTCTCTTCTCTTCTCTTCTCTTCTCTTCTCTTCTCTTCTCTTCTCTTCTCTTCTCTTCTCTTCTCTTCTCTTCTCTTCTCTTCTCTTCTCTTCTCTTCTCTTCTCTTCTCTTCTCTTCTCTTCTCTTCTCTTCTCTCTTCTCAAGTGATATCACTTCACTCTTATCAAAGTGATAAAACTTTTCAGACAGGAGAACCATGTCTGCTGCAATTACCCTGCCACAGCTCCTAGCTAGCACCTCATAGGCATCTGCAAGAATGGTAATTTTTCTTTTGTGAAGAAGTTGGATTAATATGACGTTTTCTGAGGAAAAAGTAAGCATTAAATAATTGTGATGAGAAATGTTTGCAGCATGGTCAGGTCTGAAATGAGCAGAGCGGTGTGGGAGTCGTGGGAGGTGAGTCTCTTCCATCAGTTTGAAACAGAGAATAGAAGGAAGAGGGAATAGGCAGGATTCCCTCTGAGCTAAAGGAGTTATTAGTTCAGGTAGTATGATGGCCTAAATTAAAGAGATTATTCACCCCTCTTAGTTGCTTTAAAGTATCATTGGGGACTTTGAAGCATTTTTAGAAGCCAGATTACCAGCTGTTCATCCCTGGGTGAGCTGGAAGATGAACGGTGCTGAGAGATTCATGCACCAGCTGGAATGAACTCGGTGCAGAAAGAGGAAATAAAATCACCAGTCATGAATTCTGCACAGCAAACACATCACATCCCTTCAGGCACTCTCACACCTTCAATGGGCACATTTTGTAAAGCTCACTCAAGTGGAAAAAATTAATATGTTTTTTGTTCTGCACCCAAAATCACAGCGACAAACTGAATTATCAGTCCTGGGGGCAGCAGGTGAAAAATCACCTTGATTCTTTTTCTGTCTTTGCTTTTGAAACCACCTGTTTCAAAACAATTGAAATTCTGTTTCCACTGGCCTGTGAGGAGCTTTAATGCTCCATTTGCCCTAAAGTATGCGGCTTCTCTTCGTGTTGAAAGGAGCTGACTGCATCTTCCCAAACATAGCCCTTAACCACACTGCCATGGGGTAAAACAGAACCAGGAAATCTCTTGGGGGGGGGGGGGGAAAGAAAGAAAAAAAAGAAAAAGGAAAAGAAAAAAATATTGTTTTTGAATACTGGTGAATCACTGAGGTTAATTATAATGCCTTTATGCAGTGTTTAGGAAGGTACCAGAACACAAGCTATGGCACTGAGCTGTTTACACAGCAACACCATGTAATTGCTCAAAAAAAGACATAGTGCCAGAGTTCCACAAGAGGCTGCCCCTTTGTTTAGCAGTTGCTTTCAACAGCAATATTTTATCTACTACTAAGATCAACAGCTAATTTCTCCTGGCCCTCTTAGTCAGGATTGATGGGGTCAGGAAATATTTCTGTCAGTCTTCTCTCACCAAGTGTTTCACAAAGTCACATGTCTTCTCCTGTAGTGCTTTATTTGGAGGGTGATCACTTAAAAAAAAAAAAACAACAAAAACCCAAAAATAACCACAACCCCCATTCCATATATCACAAATCTCCCCCCCTGCCCCCCCATAAAAACAATCAGGGCAAAGGACTTTCCAATTCTTACCTATGATCCAAGACTGTCCTTAGGTAAGAGGATGAGAGAGAAAAAACACCAACCTGTTCCAACAGGGCTTGCTATTAAGACATTTTGGATATCAGCTTTCATAGCCTCCAAAAAACCCACAACCCCCTTCTGAGGCTTTTTTTTCTTTTTCTTTGCCGTTCTGGCAAGTTTTGTTTGCAGCCAACTTCAGACTAACTCCCAGGTCTCTTTCTGCCCTAAGAGGGAAGTGAAGCTCCACTGCTGGATTGGATGGCACAAGGTTTGAGGCTGTGACTTTAGGCTGATTTTAAGAGAGTGTGGATGTGGACTTGGGGGCAGAGCAGCTGGACCATGCCTGCTCTGCTGGGATCCTTCCTGCCCAGATAGTGACCCTGCTCCTTGCTGCTGCTCCATATTGCCCCAAAGGCAGGCAGCAGGCAGCAGCTCCACAGAAATCCTGGGGAACAGACAGGCTGCCCTTCCCCACCAAAGGAAGGGAAAGTTTGGTGAAGCAGCCAGGAACTGGCAGTGCTGGTTTTATACCTGACCTCCCAACTAAGAAGGGCAAGTTGGGAACAACAATATTTCCATTAAATTCGTGCAGCGCTGAATATATTGAAGGAATTGCACAGTATTCATGGCTCCTGCCAGCTGGGAAAGGGGTTGGATTCGTGCAGCAAATTATTCAGAAGAAATTGTTTGCCAGACTCTCATTACGAGCTCTGCAGAACAGAGGAGTCGATACATCAGATACAATTAACTTCATGTTATAAAACCCTTTTGGGATGTGAACGCTAGACCCTCCTGTATTGTAAGGGCCTGGTTGCTCAGGATTTTTACAGGAACCTAAATCTATTCCTCCTGTGTGTGTCTGCAGGGAGCAAAACCCTTTAAAACCTGGGAGATATTGTCCACTCTTTGTCTGAGGAACAGAGCAACACCCCAGAGCAATGCAAGCAGAATCCAAATGTGACATTTGAGTATGACTAAGCATTCCTCAAAGCAGTCAGATATCAACTCCCAAGAGGATTTTCAATTGTGTTGCAGCCAGCAGGATTTTGCTGAAGGCAAAGCTCGACCAACACCTGTCTGCTTTCTGAATCAGATCCCCAATTACAAAGTCTTTGCTCAGTGCAGTTAATAAATCTCTTCAGGACAAGACACCTGCATTCTGCTCAACACAACACAGGGTCCGTGGCCAGAGCAGCAGCCCACAATCTGTGGGGTGAAGAAAGTGCAATTGGTTGCCAAAAATGGGAAAGCAGCAAAGCAGACCCAGTTGACACCAAAATGTCCCATGGAGTCTATGCTGTTTCACCAGATTGCTCACAGCAGCTCTGAAAATCTTACTCTTGCCTTTTTTAATGCACTGTGTTGGACTTTTAATGCAAATTTATATTCTTGTCAACTTTTATTTTTTAGTCATTTTCTAGCTAAACTTCATTGGCCAACATGAAATGTATTTTTAACTCGTAGGGGCCTCAGTTAAAAACAAAAATAGCAATGGAAATTGTTTCATTTTCTTAACAGCTAGGGAAATAAACATCAATTAGTTGCACTGCTCTGCACAGAAGCAATGGGAGAATAAAGAGAGATGAGTCCTGCAGCTGAGTGGAAAGCATTTCTTGAAGCAATTTGGAAAGTGAAGTTCATCATAAGTGCTCAGAGGCCAACACTGTGTGTTCCTGACAAAAATATATGTTGGGCTTTTTCAGTATCTATTGCTATCATTTATTCAGAAGGAAGTTTTTAGTGCTTTTAAGGTAAATGCTGATTTTAGAGTAATTCCATTTAAATAACCAACCCCGAAATGCTGTTTGCATTAGCAACTAGCAAAAGAGAGACTCAGATCCCTGCCATCATTCCCTGAATTCTCACACAAAGGACACTTAGTAACATATTACTTCCTGAGACAGAAAAGAAAAGAGCATTAAAGGAAAGAAAACCAAGAGTCATCCTGCTGAGATAAGCATCATTCCTCTCAGACTAGCTTTCTTCCTTGTAGAGCAGCAGCTCTGATGGTGACCATTGGAATAACCACAGAGGTGCTTTAATTGCCCAGCCTGCAAACAGCAGGGATCAGATTTGCTTCACATCTGCACACATTGCAAAGAGGGGCAGATGTTCTGTAAAACACCACTTATAACTACTGGTAATACACAGCCATCATTTTGTGCTGCCAGTGCAGGGCTGGTTCAAGAGATAGCTGAGATTTTGGCTGTGATGGGCCTGCTTAAGAAAAGGAAGGTTCCAAAAGGCACCACTGTGTTCTCTCAAACGTCAGAAGTGCCCAATGTAAGCAACTCATTGAAATAAAAAGTTGAGTATGGTATTTTCTGAGGTCCCCCGTGGCAGGAAGGAATGAATCTGACTCCATGTTCTTAGAAGGCTAATTTATTATGTTATGTTATGTTATGTTATGTTATGTTATGTTATGTTATGTTATGTTATGTTATGTTAAAACTATACTAAAGAATAGAGAAAGGATGCCTACAGAAGGCTACAAAGAATGATGATGAATCTCGTGACTCTCTCCAGAGTCTGACACAGCCTGACTGTATTTGGTCATTAAGTTAAAACAATTCACATGAAACCAATCAAACAACCACCTGTTGGTTAAACAATGTCCAAACCACATTTCAAAGCAGCAAAACACAGGAGAAGCAAATGAGATAATATTGGTTTCCTTTCCTCTGAGGCTTCTTAGCTTCCCAGGAGAAGAATCCTGGGCAAAGAGGATTTTTCATAAAATATGATGGTGACAGTGGAGGGCCAAGCTAAAATAAGGAGGAGGTCAGGGTGCTTCCCCAAGCTCTAATGTGATTTAGAAATATTATCAGTCATTAGGAAGCATCCAGTTCTTGCAGGTTTTACAAATGCAAATTTGTAATCACAGAAGCAAAAAGACCACGCAGTTGTCAAACTTGAATTACTCATCAAGTAAAAGCAAGGCAGGGAACAGTCTCCCTGTATTGGGCAGGCTGAATAAGCAACTGGGATTTTCATTTCTCTCAGGGACCAAAGCTCTCTTGCAAAGGAGCTCCTGTGGCTCCTGTGCAGGTGGGCTGGTCCATGTTTGGGCAGATATTGAAAAGAAGGCAGAAGTGGAAGTGCTGAATTCCACATCAAGAGGCAGGAGTAGTTTTGGAGCAGGGTCAAAGTGAACAAAAAAGAGAAAGAGAAAGGCACTGTGAATGCTGGAGAAGTTGAGAGTAGAGAATGTCTAGAATTAAGTTTCCTCCCAAACCTCACTGAGATACACTTTTCCCTGTGGGAAGTCGCTGTGATACTTTCAAACAGAGATAGAGGGCAGGGCCATGGAAGCTTGGTCACTTGCAAGGAGATGCCTGGGGGTGGCAGCTTCTCCTGGGCCTCCTCCGCTCATGATGGCTCAGCCAAATTTAAATTGAGTACAGTAAATTGGTACCCTGTACCAGGTCAGGCAAACGAGCAAGGAACAGATCCCATCATCCTCCCAGATATGCTAGGTGTCAGACACACATTAAAATCAGGAGGATGTTTGCTTTAACATCTGCAGAAGCCTTAACTGGCACTGCTAATTGAATCTGAAGGGATTTTTTTAAATTAAACTAAGATTAGCACAGAGATTTGCAGGAGAAAGCTGTTGCTTGGCCTTAACAAGTGGGAGGTGCTGTAAGAGCTGGAGTGCAGGTGAGGCTGGCTGGTGAGTCAGTGATGTCCCAGGAGCCTCACAGGTTCCCTTGCAGGATTTGAGGTCCAGAATTAGGTTCCTCAGGGTCTGTAATTCACTGTGTGGAGTCTTTATCCACATCTACTTCAACCTGCCCACCAGCCTTGTGCCCTGCTGCAATGAAAGTGGAAGTTTCAAACCATAATTCAAACAGGCTTCCCAGCCATTCCCAACCTGTCCTAGGGGAAATAACCACAGGAGATGAGATCTGTAGGGATTTTTGCCCAGGATAAATTGTGGCTCAAAAAAATGCATAACAGGAAAAAGCTTTGAAGGAAAATGTTTGCCACTGTAAAAACCAAGTACCCGTGCTTTAGCAGGTAACAGATTTAATGCTGCCTGTGTGAACTTTATTTTACTCTCCCCCACCCTATAAGAGTGCTTGATTGCAATGTCATCAACTGCTTTTTTTCTACAGGGCTTATGTCTCTCTTATGGAGGAAATTCGATTTTCTAACTGCATAATATTTAACTATAATATATTGTTAATGTGAATTCCTCCTGAGCAGCCTGGATGGCAAACGCTGAGAATTTGAAAGTGGCTGTGTAATGGTATTTGGGACGCTTGAACTGCAGAGGTTTGCACGCTGCTTCATTTTCTCTGCATGTAGAAGAGCACAGGAAGAAATATTTGCAGTATGGAGTACAGAGTGTTATTAAGACAGAGAGAGAGGACTAATTCTAGACTGGGGTCTGTTTAAATCAGTGCCTTCAGCAAGGGAATCTGCAAGGGGCAGCCAGAACATGGCAGAACCCACCAGAGGATGGGTCTGGCAGCTGCCAGAGGGAAGTGCTAGTGCAGGCAGCTGCTTCCATCCCCTGCTCCAAACCCTGGGAGCTCCTGTGCTCCCAAACCATCAGCAAGGGGCCTCAGAGAGGTGGGGGTGTCGAGGTGGATGTATGGAAGCACTGAGGAAAGAGGAAATAGAAACTGTTTGAGGGTTACTAAATCTGAAGTTAAAGCATGGCAGCAGAGGCAGCCACAGTCACGAATCTCTCTTTGGGCTGGGCCAAACACTTAAATCCAAAGCAGTCCCTCCACGTGGGGTGCACTATAAATATCCACTAATTGCCTTTAACATGAAAGAACAGGGACTTGTGGTGATCCATCTGCAAAAGCAGAGAATCCTCTTTGGCTCTGTGGAAAAGCAGCTGGGAAATGCAGAGGAAGGGGAGCTGGTGCTGCTGTCAGCGCCTGCTGTGAGCCTTCCACCCAGCACTGTGAACTTCCAGGCTGGATTGCCTCGTCACAGCTCTGCAGGAGTAGGCCAGGTCCAAGGAGGGCAAATCCTTCAGGTCCCACTTCTAACTGGAGCTGTTTGATGTTAAACTGAAAAGAAAAAAAATCTGTGTTAAAAACAAGATCAAATGACCCCACCACCCTTCTGCCAGAGGAGGCAGCGCCATGGAATATTTTTAGGCTCTTGAAATTTAATGGTTAGCACTTCATGATTTTCTGTGGAGAAGAGAGTGAAAGGGGGGGAAAAAAATCTTCCTTAGGCTTTCATTCTCCAGTGTCATAGCAAGCCTCTTCCCATCCTCTGCATCACAGAATACAGAATAATGTAGGGTGGCTCGGAGGAGTTCCAGTCTGACTCCCTGCTCCAAGCAGGTCCAATTACATGGGTTTGCCCAGGGCCATGTTCAGCTGAGGTCTGAGTATCTGCAGGGATGGCAATCCCACAGTCACTCTGGTCCCTGTTCCAGCACATTTTATGAAAAATCCATTTTCCTGTTAAATGGAGAGTCACAGAAAAAAAGAGATTTTCAACCGTGGCATTTTCCCATAAAAATATTGAATCCATATTTTCTCCCATGATGTCAGAATATTAAAAACAAAATCAAGAAATAACGGCAGAGGCAATAAAA
Organism: Zonotrichia albicollis; assembly: GCF_047830755.1. Lineage (NCBI taxonomy): Eukaryota > Metazoa > Chordata > Aves > Passeriformes > Passerellidae > Zonotrichia > Zonotrichia albicollis. The sequence goes on from NC_133821.1 coordinate 24,140,250, forward strand.
TATTTGAAAATGAAGTGCAAAACATTTTCACTGTGTGTTCTTTGTCAGAATCACACAGTTCTCACAAGTTTTTTTCCGGCTTTGACAGAAAGGCATGTTCTTAGGGTTTGTTGCCTGGTCTAAATCTTCCCAGTCAGCTCTAACTAGAACTTTGGGTAATGTTACTGTGTGATGGGGTCCTGGCAGGGAGCCCAGAGCCCTCCTCCTCCCTTGGGCTCTGGAATAAGAGCTGGTGATGACAGGTTTGATTCCTTAACCCCTGACTGCCTCCTCTGCCATTGGAAAGTCTCTAAGCCAAACCCACTGCTCTGGGAACCCCAGATCTAGGAGTTTGCTCCTTGCACTGTGCTTTTCTTTGTTTTGGCAGGCACTCCTGGATGTGCAATGCTGATGTTTGCAGCTCAATATGTGGCACTGCTCTCTTCTTCCATCATTACACACTCTGATTTTAGTGACTGGATGAAGTTTTCTGGTTTGCTTTCCTTGTTTCCAGGTCTTTCAAAGGGTCTTGGCATTGATTAAAAGATGGGTAACCTGCTTCAAAGGCTTCCCAAAGACCTAAGCACAGGTTTTAGGCACTCATCCCACATCAGCACAGGGGGAGTTCTGTGGTGAGACCACTGTGGCACACCTGAGCCCAGCTGTGCACAGAGCCCCTCACAGGCTGAGGGAAGGAAGATGCCTCACCTGGGCATTTTGCAGGTTGTCCCTGTGGGGAAATGTTTTTTTGATCACAGGAAAAGCAAATCACAACATCAAGGACCCTGACCTTTCTTTGGTCACTGATGTAAGCCTGCCCAAAAGTTCTCTTATGCAGGGCAGAAGGACAAATACCATATAAATACCACCATAAAAGCACCACCATATAAATTGTGCACCTCAGCATTTATCTCCCCCTAATCTGGCAAGATTTAACACAGCAAGATGTCAGCTGGAGAAACCCACAGGAAGGGCAGCCCGAGAACTGCTTTTAGAGCCAAGGCAATCTACCAGCCCTCAGCATTCAAAACTTCTGAGCCTTGCCCCTGAAAGCTGAGTTATTTAAATCCTTACACAGATAGATAGAGAGGCCTTCTGTTCTGCCTCCTGGCACTCATTTCACAGTTTCAAGCCTTTTCACTCCATTTCATTAAAGAAGGAGGAAAAGGAGGAGAAGGAGAAAGTGAAGGAGAAGGAGAAGTGAGAAGGAGAATAGCACAAGCTGAGATGCTGGTCCTGCACAGAATCAATTTATTTCTGCACATTAATATGTGTATGTATGTATATATCCACATATACAAACAAATATACATATTTGTACATAAATATAGGTACACAAATACATATTTATGTAGACAAATAAATATAGGTAGGTATAAATAAAATTATATCCATCCATATATATACATATATGCATATGACTTATTTCCAAGAACAACTGTCCTTTTTTAAAGCTGGTCTGTTTCCACAGAGCAGCTCCTGTAGAATTCCAGCACCTGACTTTCTAAGCACAGATGTCTGCTTTATAGATGAAGGAGCTGGCTTGACCACAAGTTTTGTCCTGCAGCTGAGAATAAACCTACTTTTCCCAAGCTGTCTCCCAGGGCATTTTTCTGCTACTCAGCTCTGCCTCCTGGTGTGCTCTTGCTCTGGCTTGAATGAGCACAATGACACCAGCATTCCTCTAGGTGGGAAACAGCCTTGCTGAGGGCTACCAGCCCCAGGGCTCCTGCTTAGATAGAGACACTAGAGCAAACAGATCAAGTTTTTCCATCTTTTCTCCTCCATGGCATTGTCTTTTGGTCAGGACACAGCATCCTAGGCCATTCCTGTGCACATCTTTTACCCATATGGATTTTTCTACCAACAATAAAAAGAATGCATCATTTAATGGCTTTACCATTTATTTATTAGGCAGCCATTTAGGGTTTTTTTCCTAATGCACTAATAATAAGTGACCTGTTCAGGTGAGTTGGTCTTTAATGGCTTTCAGCATTTGTTAGGCACAAGTCCCTGGAGAAAAGGAGCTCCCAGCTGCCAGATTCAGCTGTCCACACCATTGGTAACCAAGGAAGCTGCAGGTCATCTCCTATTCAGCATTTATGGGGGTACACAAATGAGAAAAGCACAAAGTAGCAGAGGTGCAGAGTATCTCTAGGAATAAAGGTCATGCAGTACCCATCCTCTATAATTAACATAATTTACACTGGAGGTCGAGCTGGTAAGGAAACCTTGTCTGACTCCGGGTGTGGGGGGTGTAGGTGTGTTCCAGATTGCAAGGCAAGATGTTTTGTATTACCATTTGTATGGCAGTTGTCTTTTGTCAAGTGGGCAGTTTGCCTTCTCTCTCTCTCTGAGTGACCATAATCACTGCTCCCTCCGGAGGGGACATCTGCTGATAACAGGCTATTGAATGTCACTGCATGACTGATAGGAACTACAGCATCCCATTGGGAGATGCTCCACCCAGAGGGAGGAGCCAAGCATTGCCACCCAGATATAATCCGGAGATTCTGAAACACCAGCACAGCTTATCCACTGTATTCCCCAGAGGAACAGCAGCTGCCTCTTCTTCCACTGGATCTTCGGAGGAAGAATGCAGGAATCCTGTCCTTCTCTACAGGATCCCAGCTCCAGCAGAACCACACCTGACACTCCAGGAGGGCTGCAGCCACATTTCCAATTGGACTGCCACCAGCACCCTGACCCACAGGATGTCAGGGTGGGTTCTGACTCTGTCAGTATTGTTTTAGTTTACTGCACTGTTTATTTTATCCTTTTTTTTTTTCTTCCCTATTAGAGAACTGTTGTTTCCTGCTCCCATATTTTTACCTGAGAGCCCCTTAATTTAAAATTTATAGCAATTTGGAGGGGTGGGGAGGGTTTACATTCTCCATTTTAGGGGAGGCTCCTGCCTTCCTTAGCAGACTCCTGTCTTTCCAAACCAAGACAAGCTGAGAAGGGGCTCCAGTCCCAGCTCAGGTGGTGCAGGAGAGGCTCCAGAGGGGCTCCTGGATGCTCTGATGGGGAGGTTTCATTAACATGAGAATGGCCCCCGACCCACAGCTGGGCTGGTGCCAATGCCAGATCATGCCTTTTCCTGTGCCCTGACAGCCTCCCTGGCTGGCAGTCCCCGTCTCTGTGGAGATCTGGGGCTTGGCTAGGCCACCCTGCCAGGAAAATGCCAAACTGATCATCCCAAACAAAGAGCTGGCACCTTGGTCAGCTCCTGTTGCCAGAAGAGGCATTTCTCCCTGGGGGCTAAATGGGCAGAGGCAGTGGAGTGTGACCGTGGTCACGGGGGTCTTATGTTGAAGGAAGAGACGAGGATTTGACTCCATGTTTCAGAAGGCTTGATTTATTATTTTATGATACATATTACATTAAAACTATACTAAAAGAATAGAAGAAAAGGTTTCATCTCAGAAGGCTAGCTAAGCTAAGAATAGAAAGGAATGATAACAAAGGCGGCTGTCCCAGACTCTCTGTCCGAGCCAGCTGTGCCGTGATTGGCCATTAATTACAAACAAGCACATGAGACCAATCACAGATACACCTGCTGCATTCCACAGCAGCAGAGAATCATTGTTCACATTTTGTTCCTGAGGCCTCTCAGCTTCTCAGGAGGAAAAAATCCTATGGAAAGGATTTTCATAAAAAGATGTCTGCGACATGGAGAGCTCACAGGACTGTGGCAAAACTCATGGTGAGGAACTGTAAAAGGGGAGGAAAAAGCTGATTTTAAACCATTTCTGGTTTCTGGAAAGACTCATTTCTGTTGCTCTCCCATTCTTCAGCACTCACAAGCATCTAGACATGGCTGTCTAGGGTTCCTTATAGGGACACAGAAGATTAGAAACAACAGATTCCAAGTCTCCTGACATCACCCATGACACCGTGTCACTGTTTCTTTACAACCCAACCCAGACCTCAGTTGGCTTCAGGAACCGAGGCAGAAGTCACACCAGGTGTCCCAGCAGCAATGTGCACCCAGCAGTGCTCACAGTTCCTGCTGCCAGCTCCCAGGAACGATCTGTGCTCCATCCTGGATGGCACAGCTGCTCCCTTGACTTGCTGCATGTCTGCCATTCCTTGACTGGTGCCCTGCTGCTTCTTCTGGCACTTGCTCATATGTGCTGTCTTACAGGAAACTCTCAATTCCCTTGGCAAATCCCTTCAGGCCTGGAATGTTTTACTTACTTGGACAAGACAGCTCTTCTCTTATTAAAAAATAAAAAAATAAAAACAACAAGAGAGTCAGAGAGAGTTAAATTAGTGCATGAATCCAGTTAACCTGCAGGAATTTGTATGAAGGTGATCCTACAGACTGCCACTAGCCAGCTCCTCTCCTTGTTGGTGTCTGTTGCACACCTGGGGGAAAATTTCAATGAGTCATAGGCAGAGCAAGGAAAACAAGATTTCTGCACTGGGCATGAGGGATGAGAAAAACTTGTTGTTCCTTTGTGGAGCTTAGGTGCTCTTTGTCACTTCAGGAGTGCCATGGAAATCCAGGCCCTGGGCTTGCACAGGTTGGTGGCTCAGGGGACATGACGGGGTCTCTGGTGTTGAGGTGACCCCAAGGTGTTAGAAAGTCTCTTTTTCCCAGCCCCAAGACTGAAGAAAGAGGCAGAATTCCTTGGCTCTGGTTCTCAAGGTTGTTTACTTTCTGTTATCTGTCTTTATCTATTACTTTCTGGTATCTATCTTTATCTATTTCTGTTATCAGTCTTTCTCTGCCCTGCTGAGGTCCATTCAGCAGGTCAGTGGCACACTGACCACATCCAGGGCTGTGTTATCTTTTTATACTAAGAACTACATGTACAATATTTTCAATAATTTTCCAATACCTATCACTTGTGTTAGACAGTCTACTCTAAACCAATCCAAAAGTGCCACCATCACAGCAGAAGATGGAGGCTAAGAAGAAAAAGGAGAAAGGCTGGACACACCCAGATTCCTCCATCTTGCCTCCTGAACCCCCATTCTAAATCCCCAAAATTCTACATTTTCACCCTGTGATAAATTCAGTATCACTCTTTTCAAACCCTTGTGGCTTGTAACTCCTTGCATAAAGTTAGTAATTATTTCCATGGGCTAAAATCAAAGGCACAGGTGTTTTTGACTCTGTGCCAAGGTCTTTGAGCCCCCTGCCAGGGTCTTGAGTCCTCCAGGGCAGCCAGAGGAATGTCCTGGGTTCCAACAGGGACAATCCAGGCTTCCCTTGGTTTTTCTCTGTGCCTTCACCTGCTGCAGGAACAGTGCTGGGAGAAAGCAGAACGTGAAGAACTCCCAGATGAGATGAAGAACCCCCAGCATCAGTGCCAAGGTGTCTGTTGTGAGCTTTGGAGCCCTGCACTGTGCTGCTGGCTCACACTGCACTAGAGGGAGCACAGCCCCTCTGCCTATACTTGGCTCTTCTTTTCTCCAAAAGACTGATTAGGGACACATTCTTATTTCTTTTCAAGTCATAACATTAGCTCTGCCCTGACAAAGATTTGGCTGGCCTCAGATTTTTGCTGGTTTGGTTTTTTCTCCAATCCATCTCTTCTTTTTTTTTTTTTTTTTTTTTTTAAAGACAAGCAAAATCAGGTTATTATGAAGGAAAACCGTGCCCAGAAGGCAAAATCCTTCAATAAGAGGAAAAAGGAGAGAAAAATACTGTTCTCTTTAGCTTGGCAGAAGCCAGGCAGAGCTGCAAGTCTCCTGGGAGGTCTTGTTACTGAAGATCAAAGAGGCTCAGAGAAGAATTGCCTGGTTTGGAAAAAGTCTCCAGAAAGCTCTTAGCTCCATCCACAAGCCACTTCCCATCCAGCAATTCGGCCAGTTAAATATCTTGTGAGCCTCCTTCAAAGCAGTGATCTAAAAACTGCAGAGTGCAAAGCGGGATTTTATGGCCCCATGTATATTCACAAATACATTTATGCCCTGAGCAGGCTGCAATTCCGAGGGCTTTTGCAAGGCAGGGACAGAGGCATCCCGGGAAACAACAGAGTGGGCTGGGAGCATCCACAGCACTTCCTCACACATGAGCTATAGCAACCTGAGCAAAGAGTCATCAAGCAGAACAACCCCACAGCAAGATTGTTCATCAAGAGAAGGAGCAAACAGAGCTGGCCACTATTGCTGAGGCAGTTAAGGCAAGATTTCCCCAGCACACAGGTGCTGATTTCTTTTTCAGCATAATTCTGCAATAAAAGCTCTCTTTCCCCTAGGCATTAGTGGCAGATGACAAGCCATAAGCATAATTGCACAGCTAAGATATTGCTCTTGCTGCAGCTAATGGTTTCTTTCCTCAATAAATGATACAGACAAGAATGTTTGCACTTGGTCCTTCAAGTGCTCTGAAAATCGGAAAAGACTGAAGCGTTTCCTGAGCTGAAAATAGAGTAATGTATTCACAAATTATATTCAGAACATTGGTACTTTATTCTGAATGAGGCAAGAAATAGAGGGCAGACCAAGTACCCACCAGCCTGATCAAGTGCTCAGCAGAAAGTGCTTCTGACTGTGTTTGTAATGCATGGCAGTCACTACAACGCTACAGTCAAAATATTTGACTTTGTTTATAGATGTCAAAAACAGCGCTGAAATTTATCTTTCCCAAGTGGCTGTGCTTCTTCCAAGCAAAGATAAACAAAAGCTTCTCTTGGTGTTCTCAGATCTCTGAGTGCTTCAGGTTGTCTCAACTCATCACGATACCCAAAGTTACTTTGAGGCAGCAGAAGACTCCGGGGGAAGTTCTCAGAAGAAAACTGTCAGCAATGTTAGGAAAATTAATCCACAAACACCAAAGGTTTATGTCCAAAAAGGAGACAGAGGAGTCCTTACTGGCTTTATTCCAATAAAGGGAGAGGCCATGGGGCATTCCCCTGGAATCTCTTGAATTTTTGGAGGACGCAGCCTCCCTTTTATCCCAATTTCCCGGCCGCATTTCCCTTCTCTCTTTCCCCATTGGCTGAGGTACTTGAGAGGTACAGTCTTCCTGATACACCTGATACCAAAGATTTCCCAACGATTTCCCTCTAATGTATAACCCTCCCTTTTAATTAAAGAATAAATTTTTAATTATTACTGAATTAAAGGGTTTTTCTTCCCCATTGTTTCTTTCATCTTTCAATGTCTAATTTCGTTTATCAGCAAACCTAAAGTTTATCTGTAAAAGCAAATATATTTTCCCATTAAGCAATCAGTGGAATCTTTCCCATTGTTTCTTTTTATCTACTAGTTTTATCTGCCAGCAGACCCACAGCTTGTTTGTAAAGACAAATCTGCCATTTTTCTCAGCACTCTGCCCTTCCCCACCTGCAGCCAGAGCCATGAACAGAGGCAGCTGACTGCAGGCTGTCCCTGGGGGGGACCCTGGCTTGGAGAGCTGCTGAAGTGACCCTAGGCACAGACAGGGGATAGCTGTGTGTCCCAGGGAAGGTGTGCCTCACACTAGTGTCTTGGTTTGGAAAGACAGGAGTCTGCTAAGGAAGGCAGGAGCCTCCCCTAAAATGGAGAATGTAAACCCTCCCCACCCCTCCAAATTGCTATAAATTTTAAATTAAGGGGCTCTCAGGTAAAAATATGGGAGCAGGAAACAACAGTTCTCTAATAGGGAAAAAAAAAAAAAAAGGATAAAATAAACAATGCAGTACACTAGAAAGCACTGACAGAGTCAGAACCCACCCTGACACCCTGTGGGTCAGGGTGTTGGTAGCAGTCCAATTGGAAATGTGGCTGCAGTCCCCCTAGAGTGGTTCTGCTGGAGCTGGGATCCTGTAGAGAAGGATGCATTCTTCCTCTGAAGATCCAGTGGGAGAAGAGGCAGCTACTGTTCCTCTGGGGAATCCAGTGGAGAAGCTGTGCTGGTGTTTCAGAATCTCCGGATTATATCTGGGTGGCAATGCTTGGCTCCTCCCTCTGGGTGGAGCATCTCCCAATGGGATGCTGTAGCTCTTATCAGTCATGCAGTGACATCCAATAGCCTGTTATCAGCTGATGTCCCTTCCAGAGGGAAGAGTGATTATGGTCAATCAAAGAGAGAGATAAGGCAAACTGCCCACTTGACAAAATTATAATCTGCCATACAGATGGTAATAGAAAACATCTTGTTTATCTAGAAAACATCTGGAACAACTGGGATGTACCACAGCCTTCCTTGCAGCTGAGTAATCCGTCAGCTGGTTCTTTGCTAATTGTAGCAGGTCAGTGTGTATGAGCTGTGTCCATTCCTCATAGAGGGGATGCAGTCCCAGGGAAGGCATGAGGTGGTTCCAGGTCTGAGGCCTGGGAAGGGTGGCAGAGCTGTGACAGAAGTGAAAAGGAGGGGTTTGCTTTATTTAACCTGTCCTGGAAATTGTCACCAGAGGCACTGGGCTCGCAGCCTGCCCAGGCGGCTGCACACTGGTGATAAGCATAAATATTTAACATTTCATATTAATGAACCAGACTCCTGTGTGCCCTAAAGATAATGGCTGGCGAGCTGTCACTCAGAACATGTGAGGTGCCAACAGCTGCATTTTCCCCTGCAGCCATTTTCCTCAGTGAGAATACTGATATTATTAAAGTTTGCCCAGAAAGCCTCTCAGCAGCTCATTAAACACAGCTGTGTATTCTGTGCAGCATTAAAGCAATTCACATAGTAATTAACCAAATGCATGAGAAGACATTTTAACTAATATTGCTTTCCTCATGAGAGTGGTTTTCATTAATCTCAATCCCGTGCCCTCCCAGCTGATAGCATGGCAGGGGGGATTGACTTCCAGACAGGATGGGGGCATGTTCCCTGTGCAGCCACTGCATGGCCCTGGCAGACTTTGACTTTTCCATCTGAGCATCTCAGGTCCTCCTGCAAAACAAGAATCTGCTCTGGGCTTTCCACCCTTCCCTCTGCTGTCTCCACCCTACTCCTCCCAAACAGCAATCTTGGGATTTCTCCACATTTTGCTGTCCCCTTTTGCACTTCTGTGTTTCTCCTCCTGTGTCCATAGGTACTGTAGAAGTATTTTCTCCTTTGTGCTGCTGCTGCTTCTCTCTTCATCATCCCCATGGGCTGACCCAAGTCCCAAAGTGCCTCTTCCTGCAGGTACCTTACCTGCAGAGCATCTAAGCCATAATTTCACTTCTGTTGTTCATAAATGCTGGTATGATTTTGTTTTTCCTAACAATTAATATAACATATGGCATCCACTGAAAAAATGAGGTAATTTATTACACCATAATGTCCAATTTCCTAAAGATATATGGGAATCTCTCTAAATTTAAAAGGGACACACACCCCAACCTCAAGACAGAGCTGAGTATAATAATATGAATATTGTTTTCAGCAGCTTTCCTTTATGCTGCTTTGTAACCAGAGAATGGAAGTGAATTGGCATAAATCTTATTTTGGAATATTAGGCATTGCCCTAAAGTCATTCAAAAAGTTTTGTTTTGTTCACTTCCACCAGTGCATGACTTTTGTAAAGGAGATGGAAAACTCCTGAATCAATGCACTTTTCCTAACAAATAATTTGCCAGAGACTGGAACCTGTTTGCCTCGTTAGTACAATGCAGCCTGCAAAGCTCAGTGTTAGACAGAAAACAAGAGCAGGATGAAAAACTTGCCTCATCTCCTGAGCATTTACTGTAAATTTGCTGCCAGGCTTCCCTCCCTGCGCTGGGGAATGGCGTTTTGCACGTTGGTGATGAGCTCTAATGGGATCCCACAAGAGGTCCCCATTGTCACTACTGAGAGTGCTGCAGAGCAGGAATCTGGGAGAGTGCTGGTCATTGTCTGCTCGGGCACCAGAGACTTCGCACCCTGAGTCAGAGTCTGACACCCACAAATGAACGGGGCACTCACAGGATTTTCACTATCAGCCCCCTTCTGCTCCACAGCTAATTTAATTGGGATGTAGCCAACTGGGAGCAGTTCAACTGGACGGATTAATAAACATATTTTTTCTTTTTCTTGCACGGTCCCCAAAGTATTATTTTTCCCTCTTGCTTAATGGTGCTGTGTAACTATGGAAACCTCCAAACTCTCTTGACTCAAGTTTGCAGGGGGCAGGGGGAAGCAGGGGCAGAGAAAATGGAGGAGAGATATTATTTCTTTGGCACATCTCCTACAACCCCTAGATCCCGCAAAAACAAGACATTTACTCTCTTAAGGGAAAGTATTTCTCTTGTTCCGTGAAATCTAATGATAATTTGAACACAGACAAATTTCCATCTTGGTCTTTGTATCCTGGATTTTGCCACTCATCTGTCTGAGCTCGGGGTTCAATTCCCTGGATGCAGCCCAACTCATCATCCACGCAGGAAGGAAACAGGGAAGAGAATCAGGAAAGCCACAGACAGTTCTAGAGGCTCCTCCAGCCTTCCTGCTGGACTCAAAGCAGAGAAACAGGAATCAGTTTCCTGCCCATCCTCTTAGCCAATACATCCCTTTGTGCATTCTGGTTTTCATGGAGCTTTTGTCTTGCCCTGCCCTGGGAGAGGGACAGTGGTGGGGACGGTGCAGTCCCTGCTGCTCCTGGGGCAAAGGGGGGGCTGGGGTATTGCAATGCTGAGAGGGGAGAGAATGATGCATTTGATTCTATTGAGATCAGACGGTTAATTAGTTACTTTATTATACTATATTATTCTATACAGCTAAAACTGAATCTGCCAAACACTCAACCCCACACACAACTGCACACACTGCACTCAATTTTGTGACTGTTACCTAACAGTCCTGACACACACACACAGTCTTGGCCCTGATAGGCCAAGGAAACAAAATACCATAACTTTGGGTAGGCAATCTCCATGTTGCATTCTACTTTTACACAAACACCAGTACAGCAAATAATAAAGATCGTGCTTTCTTTCTCTGAAGTTCAGAGAATGTAAATCCCAAAAATATTCTTGAGAAGAATTGTGCCTTGCTTTTCTCTGTGAAGAGAAATGGAACCACACTGGGAGAAGGTGAGGGTGACAGGATGGGCAGAACTTCTGTCCCATGGCAGGGGGAATCTGCCCCTGAAGGACTGAGCAGCAGTGCATGGAGAGCAGCCTCCCTTGGTTCAGGAGCAAACACCGCAGGTGTTGGTTGTGAAACATGCTGAGAGCACCCCAGGTCTGGGACATGCTAACACTGCGCACCCTGGGGAGTGCCAGCAGATACAGCAAAATCCAGAGACACCAAGAGGAGATGGGGAACAGGGATGGCATTAATAATTGAGACTTCCTTTGGCCGAGGGTGAGAGGCTGGCAGGGCAGGTGGAGCCCACAGGGAGCACAGGGAAGCTGAGCAGCTCCTGTGCCAAACGTGAGTCAGCTCAGCTCCATGCCCCGGGTGGGTGAAGTGACACGAAGAACCCCCAGGCAGCTCAGTGAGGGTGTCACTTCCTGCTCACCCTGAAGCACTCACATCCCTCAGCAGCTGATCCAAGCCAGCCTCATGTAGCTGCTGAGACAGCCACAGCTTAAACCAAAAAAGGAAAATGGGAAAAAAACCCTGAAGCAAAATGGGGAACCTCTGGGGGCTGACAGGGATCTTACACTGAGTATTTTCTGGTTTGGGGCAGGCACCTGTTCCCCTTTGATAAGGAGGGATCACTCCAAGAGCTTCCCAAGCCACATGAGGACAGGTCTAGGCAGATATATGCCCCATCTCTGCCTTGGAGATCCTCTAGGAAGGAGTGCTGAAACTCAAGCAAATTGATGTTACAATTGGACTTGTTCATAATTCTGTGATTCTGTGTTGGTTTCAAGACATGACAACGAGATGCAAGATCTGAAACCTTCACAAAACCACATACATTCCCTTACCTTTTGCTGGCTTTTGGCTGCAGTGGCAATATTCTCCATTTCTTCCTGTGGCAATGTTTTCATCAGCTAGTTCAAAGGGTTTTAGGAGTGGAACAGGATGGTCTGTTTTCCTTACAATGCTTGCACTGCCCATCCCTGCCAGTTCATGCCTTTCCTCATGTTGTTCTGTGCTTTCAGCAGCTTTGCAAACGCTCTGCAGTTCTGCATGAGAGCCCTTCAGTTCAGGAGCTTCTTGTGGACCTGTTTCAGGTCAACTCATGCCTTCCTCACAATGCCTGGAGTAGGATTTTGCCAGCAGCTTGGATAACTCACTTTTCCACTCCTCATTGTTCTGGCTGGTCTGATGACTAAACCAGTCTTTAAAATGTATTATTTTCAGGACTTAAACACAGCAATGGTTCACCTTCTCAGCATTGTTCTTTTGTTTTTAGTATTATTTCACTCTGGTGAGCAGAAGGTGCACTGGTTTGAAGCCAGCAATAAATCTAAGTGACCCTTGGAGTCTTCAAGGTTTTAAGTTCTCCAGCATTAACATATTTTTGTGTGTTATTTTCTGTGGGTGGAGAAATGGGTGTCTGTGACTGCCTCATTCAGAGAAATAAAAAGAAGATTCTTGAAACAATTTCCAAGATATATTTTTTATTGATGGCCAGTAGGGTGAGGACACTTGGTTCCTTCTAAGACCTTTGAAACATCCATGATCAATCCTGACCTTCACCTCCTGGAAATATTTGCCAGGGGAAAAGCTGAGTCTAAGGTGTTATCCTCTCCCACCCTGAGAGGGAACAGCTGCTTCCCCATGTGAGCAGAAGGGAAGGGAAGGGAAGGGAAGGGAAGGGAAGGGAAGGGAAGGGAAGGGAAGGGAAGGGAAGGGAAGGGAAGGGAAGGGAAGGGAAGGGAAGGGAAGGGAAGGGAAGGGAAGGGAAGGGAAGGGAAGGGAAGGGAAGGGAAGGGAAGGGAAGGGAAGGGAAGGGAAGGGAAGGGAAGGGAAGGGAAGGGAAGGGAAGGGAAGGGAAGGGAAGGGAAGGGAAGGGAAGGGAAGGGAAGGGAAGGGAAGGGAAGGGAAGGGAAGGGAAGGGAAGGGAAGGGAAGGGCCATTGCTCTTAGTTTTCCAAAAGCAAAATACTCTCAGTTTTCCCTTCACAGAGAATTGCTATTTTCTGACATCAGGTGTTCAGCTTCACACTCTTGTAAGGATATATCTAAAACCAACATTTTCTCAACAGCCATCCAAAAAGAGAGAATACATCTCCCAGTTTGCTTCTGTAGCATGACCATGCAATGACACGAACCTTTTATCCATGGTGGTGGTTTCTTCCGGGCATCTTTAAAGATGGCTGAAGATACAGACTGAATCCATGCAGATTTCTCTGCATGGATTTCCTACTGCTTGGAAATGGGATCTTTGGGGACACAGTGTGCCTTCACCAGGAAAGACCTCTGTTCTTGGCTAAATGACTTTGTCCCACCATGGGTCATCTGGCCTAAAGACCAAATTTTCTTATTAGAGTTTATTCTGCACTTCATGACCTGAAGCTCCCAAAATTGTAGTCTCAGTCCATGGTCTGGAATTACTCCATGGCACTGATGGGATTCTTCCCTTGTAAAATGGAGGGGTTTGCACACCCTGGGTGGTTTCAAAGGCCTGCACAGACTGCAGACCATGGACTGGATATATTGCATTCGATTCAGTTATTGGTAACTGAGCTCTTCTCTCTGAGGCTGAAGCATCCTTTGTTGGCAAACCAGACAGGTTTTCCCAAGGCAGGAGGAGGAAGGGGAAGCAGTGGGGTCAGTGGATTAGTGGGGCCAAGCCATTTCCCACCAGTGAAAGGTTTGGCCCACTGTGCTAATAGCATTCCACAGGGTGTGTTCTGGAGCACAGCACCCCAAACACACTGCTAAAAATAATCCCTTTCAATTGCTCACAAGTGCCCAAGCAACTTTCTCTGCAGTATTTTAAAAATTATTCACTGCATGTAATTTAAATTTCATTGCTTTACTTGGGGGGGCAGGGACAAGCCACTGTGAGTAGCTATTTTATTTCTAGCTATAAACACTGGCAAAAGCCAGTAACTGAAGTTGGAGTTCCAGTGAAATTTCTCAGCATGGAAATTAAAGTCTCCTTAGGAGATCATTCTTCTTTGGGCTTCCAAACATTCTTGCTTTAATTTTTTCCCAAAGCCCAACACAAATAAATGGGTTCTGCTTTGTTCTTTGCCTCTCTTATGGGCAAGAGAACATTTGCCTCAGCAATGGTGTGCTCCTGTGGGCATCCCTCCAGCTGCGCCCCTGGGAGTTGCTGCTGCTGGACATCATTGTCCACCCCAGAGATCAGCATGACCTCTGGGCCCTCAGCAGGGCTTGGACTACTCACAGGTCAGGATCTGCCACAGGAATGCTGAGGAGCAGGACAGGACTTGACTTCAGGAAAATCTATTGTCTCCCATTGCTTTGGTTTCCCTTCCTTCAGCATGTCATCCCAGGCTTCTGCTGAGATCTTCATTTGTTGATGAAATATTTCAACAGCTTCTTTAGAAGGGTGCCAAGCAAGCAGAAAATCAAAGCATGCATTATGCATGTGAAGATACTAGTTTTCAATTTTTGTACAATTGCTTAGATCAAATCTTGACAGGATGTGGCTGTGAAGTTGTTCCACTGATTTCCAGTCAGTCTGTAATTGCCTGGAGATCCCAGCCTGTAAAACACATCACAGCATCAGCCAGAGGCCCTCCAGGGGTAGCCTCGTGCTGTGGCTAAATCAGTAGTGGAGAGGAAAAGAGGAAAACACAGATAAGTAGGGAGCAATAAAAAGAAGGAGGAACATCTCAAAGGACTGTGTTAGAAATGATGCAGCTGTCTGTGCTGCTGTGAATCTCCCCCAGCCTGTTTCAGGTGCCTCATGAAAGCCTGTCCTCACCAGCCTCCCCTCCCAGAGCCACCTGACAGGCTTCCTGACAGCCCTCACAGAATGATTTGAGTTGATAAGCACATTTAAAGGTCATCTAGTCCAATCCCCTGAAATTCACAGGGACATCTTCAACCAGACCAGTTTGCTGAGAGGCCCATCCAACCTGGCCTTGAATGTTTTCAGGGATGGGGCAAACTCTTCCAGCATTTTATCATTCTCATTATAAAAATTATATCTTATACTTGGCCTAAATCTACCCTCTTTTTGTTTTAAACCATTATCCCCTATTATATTGAAAAAAATGCTCTACTAAAAAGTTTGCCCCTGTCTTTCTTCTAAGGCTCCTTTAAGTATTGAAGGCCACAATAAAGTCTCCCTGGAGCCCCTTCCCTGCTCCAGGATGAACAGCCCCAGCTCTCTCAGCCTTTCCTCATGGGCAGAGTAACTTTTCACACCCTTTTCGACAGTGTGCTCATGCTTACCTAGCCCACCCAAGAGAGAAGGGCTGAGATTGCCCCTCAGTGTGCTGGGATGTCTGAGGCAGGGAGTTCAGAGCTGTCTGACAGCTATTCTGCCTTTGTTTGTTCTGTATTTCAGACCCTGACACAAACCAGCCCAGCTGCCCTGGCCCAGGTCACCTCCACCAGCCCACAGGATTGGCAGACAGGGAGTTTCTTTTTTATTTTTAATTTTTTTTGAGTGTTGCATTAATTTTAAATTTCTTTAATCTCTGACTTGTCAGGGAGGCAAAAAAGAAAATCTCATCACCTCTGTTCTAGAGATGTAGCTTAAAGAGGAGATGACAGTATGCTTTAATTTCTTTTAAGTCCTCTCAAGCAAAATGAACATTCATTTTGTGCCTGAAAGCATCTATTTTCTGAGCCATAACTCCTCATCTCTGTTATTCACAATGTACCCTTTGGCTTCTTGACATTCTCTAGAGATGTCCCGGTCCCTCTCAACGTGTCACTCTTATTAGGACTGATTTCTCTGGACCTTGAGTGACTTCTGGGAAAACACTGGGTTCCTCCTCAGGAAAACAAGGCAGACAGGTGGTCATTGTGGCTGGGAGAGAAGCAGTGCCCCAGTACCAGCTCTGACCACTCCAGCCTCCTAATTTTGTGCTACTACTGCAGGCAGGCAACCAACATGAGATTTGACTTTTTGCTTGGTGCTTCACTACATTTGCTATCTCATGAATGAGCCTTGGATGCATAAATCGAGCTGGGTGTGGCTCAGACAAGTCATGCAGATGGGAAACAAGTGAATGTGAGGTGCTGGGCTGCCAGGGAGCAGGACAGCCCAGGAGTGCAGTCCAAAAGATGGTGAACTTTGTGGCAGGACCGTCCTTGCCACCAGCACAGGGAAGAGGCAAACCCAACTAAGTGCAGAACTCTTTAAGCTACATTTTCCTGCCAGCTCTGACTGCTAGAGCTTATTTAACAACCCAGGAATATGCAACAGAATGTTGTCCTGAGGGTCCTGTAGTCATTGCAAAAATTGAGATTCTCCAGGTCAATAAATTAACCTGTTATCCTGGCATATGGCACCCAAGTAAAAATTTCTCATGGAGTTACTCCATGACAAACACTGCTCTTGCTTCTCTCAGTACAACATTTGTAGAGAAGGAAAACAAAGACCCCGCACAGTCAAAGGAGAAATTCCAACTTAGAGGTTTAAAGATTCCAACTTGTAGGTTCAGTGCTGGCAGTGAATGCCTTGGTCCTGTACAGAGTTTCTGCCTTCCTTTGTGATAACTGGTATCTTTCAGGGTGACCAGTATCAAAGTTCCCTCTTCTGTTTTTTGTTGTCCACACTCATGCTGCAGCCAGAGGCAGGGATCTGAGCCTGCCAGCAGCAGCTTGCAGCTGTATTTCCTGCTGCCATGTGACAGTGGCCCTGGCAAGGAGCCTTTGGGAGAGGAGGTTTGCAGACAGGAGTGTCCAGATTAACTGCAGCAGCTGCTCCTGTAAGAATTCCTCACTGTTCTGTAGGATTCCTGCACCCTCTATTTCACATCAGGTCCTGGGGAAGTCAAGTGTGGAATACTTGAAGCCTGGTGTGCCAGACCCCTCTGATTCCCTGTTCTTGGGATCTGCTCATGCCAGCACAACAGTGGCAAGAGGACTTGTACAGAGACCCTGGATGGGCCAGGTGTGCTGTCACTGTCACCTGTGTCACTGTCACACCAGTGTCTGTGTGTCCCAGCTCTGCTGCCAGTGCAGAGCTCAGCCAGAGCTTTTGGATGTGCCCACTGTACAGTGCCAGCAGCTGCTTTTTGGGACAGCAGCCTTCTGCTTAGCAAATCATGTGTGTGAGACAGGTGGATTGTTCCTGTCAGCAATGATGGAGAGCACACAAATAATGTGAAGAGCAGATCAGTTGATTTTTTCACTACTCCTGAGTGTCTGGCTGCTGCCATACAGAATCCAACTGCAATGCATTTGGTGCCAGGTAACAATCATATTCACACCTCAGAGGAAATGTGTGGCCAAGCAGGGCTGAGATGAATGTTATCCTGGATGGAGGTATCTTTCAGCAGCCTGCCAGATCCTGATTTGTTTATTGGTCTGTATAAGTGATTGACTATTTTTCTGACTGCACAGCCTTCAAAACAGGTTAATTGTTATGAGTGACTGATTTTTCTGGGTGACTCCCAGCAAAAGCAGCAAGCTGACCAGCTGTGTATCAAAAGTGAATGAGTAGTCAGGCAGAGCAACCAGCAAGTGCTTTAGATATGAACATTGATATCAATTTTTGTATCATTTTTTGTTGGGAAGAGGCAGCAAGGGTTTCACCTGATGCCACATCACACGGTGCTGTTGGGTGCAGCATCACTACAGCTGCTGCAACTCTGATAATGAAAGCACCTGGGATTCACATGCCACTACCACCTCCATAAAACTGATGCTTATGCCCAAATAATAAGAAAAGTCAAGTACCTGGAACTTCTGAAGAAAATAAGTGATCAGACAAATGTGAGACAATGGACTAAAAAAGAGGGGGAGAGACAGAGAGGAGGAGAAAGCATACTGAGCAGGGCAGGAATGTTTCTGACCCCAAATCAATGAGCAGGTGTATTATTTAACACCCCCTGAAGATTTCAAATTACTGAAAGCTGCCTGCTCTCAGCAGTTGCACAGCACCTCTAGATTAGCAGAGATTTGTATTGGCTTTGCCACACTCCTGATCTGATCTTTGGTCCCAGAGACCTTGTAGCAGCTCTTGTTGGCTGGGGTTAAACCCTGACACAAACAGGCAGGAACTGTAAGGATAGCATTTGCAAAGGGAATTTTGATTTTGCTGCCACCAAACAAAGAATGATCATCTAGGAGATGGTGTGTCAGTCACTGCTGCCTGGCTGAGGAGAAACAGGATTTTGGCAGAAACCCTAAAACCACTTTGGTGCTAAAGGCATCTGCACTCTGGCAAGGAGCACCCCCATGGCCTCATGGCTGCTCTTGGTGGCTTTGGTCTGGCATCTTGCATGACACCTCATTGGAACAGCATTCAGCCATCAGCTCCCAAAATGTACAAAAGCAAATTCCATGTTTCCATGGAGAATCTATTCTGCTTTCTCCCTGCATATCTGAGGTTCCTACCAAGGAGGAGCCAAAGCAGTGTGAGGCATTTGTTTGATACTGCTTTTACAATGGGAAAAAGTGCACTGGGGAGTGACTTAAAATATTAGAGACTTACAAGCAGTGAGCCAGGCAAAAACCCCCCAGGGCTTTATGTTATCAGTTGTTTAAAATTATCAGTCTTGCAGATACAAATTAACTAGATTGAGACTTGGCTATTATTCAAAGTCGGGGAAACCCTAATCAAAATCACATCTCCTCTGGAATTTTTGTCTGCTGGCATTATTAGAGTGCACTACTCCTCCTTTGTTGGAGCAGGAAGCCTGCCCTGCTATGGCCATTATCAGCCCCTCCCAGTGGCAGCAGCATCCTTCACAAATCAATGATTAATCCTGATCCAGATCAGTTATCAGATATGATGGAATTGCTTTCTGTGCCCTGAGACAGCAAAGAAATAGCTGTTAACATCACTGTGCTGAAAGTATTCCAGTGCAGGGCAGACCTGATATGTGTCTCACAGGAACACAGTGGGATACTAAATGCAGCTTTTGCTCCAAGACAGTTTAGACCTTTTTAGAAATTCTTTCCTTAAAATGTAACTCCATTTTTTAGAGGGAGTGGAAAGAAAATCAGTGCAGTAACCCTCAAGAAGGAGGAAATTTATCCTCTTTGAGTTTAATCTTTAAGCTGAACTTCAGGGACTGGCTTTCAGGACTGTATTTTACTTTTTCTCCATCTTTTTTATTCTATGCAGCATTCTGAGAGGCTGGTTAGTGTATAAAGCAATTCCTACTGGCACAAGACAAGAAAACTCAGCCCTGCTCACAGTGCTGGCACTGAGCAGCTGTCCCAGTGTAACAAGGTACACTGACTAAAGAGCCATTTCACTGCCTGGGTAACAAATTTGTACAAGGCAAATTCCTTCTCTTTGGTAAATGATGCACAGAAAGTGGCATTTCCATTACATCACCCAGTGCATAAATATAACAGAGGGTATAATTCTCTACATGACACAATTACTTCCAAAAGGAAGAACTGGAAATAAAGAGCTCAGTGAACATATCTGCAGGAATTTATGAGGGACTAATTGGTTTTATCCAGGGTGACACTGCAGGGTCATGTCCTGGCACATGTGATATCTTAACACTGTAAGAATGGGCATATTTAAAGTGCCAGAAGATAAGATAAAAATCCTGTTTAAAAGATTATGTCTTGCATCAATTTTCTGCCAGCAGCTAATCTGCCAGAACACTACAGGAAATTCTTCTTTACAGCTTCTGGGTGTATTTTTGTCCCATAAGGTACAAAGCAATCATTGTGTTGCATGTTGAATGTATGACAAGTACTGGGGACACTGTAGGCTGTGTGCTTCTGCTCACTGATGCCAGTGAGGCAGTTTGTTATTCCTGAAGTCTTTAATTCTGAAACCAGGGAGCAGATTGGTAATGCTGTATACACACATACAGACATGCCTGTATTGTGGAAGGTGCTGTTCAGACCAACAACTCAACTGCCTTTGCTGCACAGAAAGGAGAAAATAACAAGGAGAAAAAAGCTGCTATGAAGCCTCTAGAGAAACATTTTCCCTTCAGAAAAATGTTCTGAAAGAGCAAGAATTCATTCCTCAGCATTCTGCCTTCTCATCCTTGGCAGGGCAATGGCCCACAGCCACAGTGGCAGTGCAGAGATAGATCCCACCCCAAGGGGACTGCACCCAAGGGGACATGGTGTGTGCAGCTGAACTGCCAGGCCACCTTCTCACCCCTGCTGTGAGGGACTTTAGGGTCCTGAGCAGCTCCCAAAGCACTTTTGGACTCTCACAAGTCTATGGGACTGGATGAGATCGATCCCAGGGCACTGAGGGAGCTGCTGGCAGGGCTCCCCAAGGCACTCCCCATCATTCACCACCAGTCCTGGCTGATCCCAAGGCACTCCCCATCATTCATCACCAGTCCTGGCTGACCCCAAGGCACTCCCCATCATCCACCACCAGTCCTGGCTGATCCCAAAGGCGCTCCCCATCATCCACCACCAGTCCTGGCTGACCATGGAGGTCCCAGGTGATGGAGGTTGCTCAGTGTGACACCCATCCATCCACAGGAAGGGTTGGAAGGAGGATCTGGGGAACTCCAGGCCTGTCAGCCTGACCTCAGTGCCTGGGAAGGCAATGGAGCAGATTTTCAGTGTGATCACAGGGCACACACAGGACAGCCAGGGGATCAAGGACAGCCAGGATGGGTTTCAGGAAAGGCCTGACCAGCCTGATCTCCTTTCATGACCAAATGACCTAACTAGTGGGTGGGAAAACGGGAAAAGCTGTGGATGCGTCCACCTTCAGCAAAGCCTTTGACAGCACCTCCCACAGCATTCTCTGGGAAAAGCTGGCAGCCCACAGCTTGGGCAAGGGCTCTCTTTGCTGGAGAAAGAACTGCCTGGACAGCCAGGCCCAGGGTATGGTGGGGAATGGGGAATTCTGCCCCCAGAATGTGTCTGGTCACCAGCGGTGTCCCCAGGGCTCAGTATTGGGCCCAGTCCTGTTTAGTATCTTTTATCAGTGACCTGGATGAGGGCACTGAGAGCAGCCTCAGTAAATGTGTGGATGACACCCAGTTTGGTGGCAGTGCTGGCTGCTGGAGGGCAGGAAGGCTCTGCAGAGGCACCTGGGCAGGCTGGATCCATGGGCTGAGCCAATTGATGGGGTTCAACATGGCCAAGTGCCAGCTCCTGCTCTTGGGCCTCAGCAGCCCTGCAGCAGCACAGGCTGGGGCAGTGCCTGGGAAGGGGCCCAGGAAAGAGGAGCTGGGGGAGCTGGATGGCAGCACTGAACGTGAGCCAGGTGTGCCCAGGGGGCCAGGAGGGCCAATGGCACCTGGCCTGGATCTGGGATAATGTGGCCAGCAGGAGCAGGGCAGGGATTGTCCCCTGTACTGGGCACTGAGGTCACACCTTAAGTGCTGTGTCCAGTTCTGGACCCTCCATTCAGGACAGACACCTCACCTCATATTTATCAATATTTCATGACAAAAACTTTATTTCCACCCCACAATCAAAAATTTTACACTAAATAGAGAACTCAAGACAGCTTCTAAACTAAAAAAAAAAAAAAAAAGCTTTTATTCCATTTTCAATCTCATATAAAAATAAAACAATACAAATATTACTATTCACACCATTACAATCAAAAATCAACTATTTCCTAATTAAATACATGATAAACATTTCTTAGCTTATCAGCTTTTACTGCACTATACTATAAATACTTTAAAGCTAATCATCTAAAATTACTCTTCACAAAATTACTCATCTTATTTATAAAACCATCCTGTATAACTTATTTCTAATTCTATTTCTCTCTCAACCATATCTACCCTCTTCCATAACGTTTCTAAATCAATATTTCCGATCTCAGAATTTACATACAGATACATACTACATAAACCTTCTATCAGACTTGAAAAATTCTCTACAAATTCATTTCCCACAGATGACAGCAGACTGAACATGGGCCAGGGAGGCCAATGTCACCTGGCCTGTGTGACAGTGGTCACAAGGGTTGCAGGATGAAGAGAGAAGCGAGAATGTTGACCTCATGTTCAGAAGGCTTGATTTATTCTTTTATGCTTTATATATTACATTATGACTATACTAAAAGAAATAGAAAGAGAAGTTCTCAGAAGGCTAGCTAAGCTAAGAATAGCAAAGAATGGTCTCCTGGCAAAGAGTGAGACCCAGCTCTGCCATAAGTGGTCAGTAAATCCAAACATCCACAGGAGACCAATCTTGAATCCACCTGTTGCAGTCCACAGCAGCAGATAACCATTGTTTATATCTTGTTGCTGAGGCCACAGCTTCTCAGAAGGGAGAAAAATCCCAAGAAAGGATTTTTCACAAAAGATGTCTGTGACAGGCCTGCATCTGGAATAGTGTCTGGAATAGCGTCCCTGGCCAGCAGGAGCAGGGCAGGGATTGTCCCCTGTGCTGGGCACTGAGACCACACCTGGAGTGCTGTGCCCAGTTCTGGGCCCCCAGTTCAGGAAGGACATGGAGGGGCTGGAAAGACTCCAGAGGAGGACAACGGAGCTGCCAAAGGTGCTGGAGCACCAGTCCTGCGAGGAGCAGCTGGGGGGATTTAACCTGGAGAAAAGGAGGCTCAGAGGTGACCTCAGCACTCTTCACAGCTTGCTATAAATGCATATTATAATATTGCCTTTTTGCAGATATAAAATGGATTTTATATGTGTAGTGTTAAAATAACTTTGTTATATAGTTTTGTGAAAAATGTGTAATTTATGACTGGCTTTTTGCAAATATGAAAATGAATATAATGTGTGTTATGTTAGAAAGTTATGTTGCATTAATTTGTGTGTTAAATATAGTTTTAGGTTATAACAAAATGTTAAAATAGAAACTGTGCTATGTAGGATACTTTTTCTAAAGAAAGAACTCACACCAAGATAGCAGCCACAGGACACCTGAATCTTTCAGAGAATTTATTACTCCATTATCAGAAGAAATGAACTTCTTCCTGCCTCACTCGGGCAGGATGCCACCATCAGGATTCAGAGGAAGAAGCTGACATTGACCAGACAGAATCCTGTGTTTGAATGGAATTTATGCATCATGTGTGAGGTGTATGAATATGCAACAGGCTGTTGTTTTTAAGGGTGAATCCTCTGTTAACGTCCTTTTTCATGCTTAATTTGCCCAGAAAAAGGTACCCAGACATCCATAACTCTTAGTTTCTGTTGTCTCATATTGTCCTAATCCAAACTGTTCAAAAATTTTATTACTCTAATTATATTGCTATTTTTATAACCATTTTATTACTATTAAACTTTTAAAATTTTAAAACCAAGTGATTGGCGTTTTTCACTGTTTTTATTTCTGTTAACCAGGCTTGGGAAGAAGGATGTGCCACTGATAGTGGACACAAAGAATGCAGAATTTATGGGCCCCAAGGACATTGAGCAGAACTCCCAAGATAAGGAAGAAACCAATAAAGACAACTCAGTGACCATGCTGAATCAGCTCTGCTGGGTAAAATACAATTCCAGCAGGGACAGATCACAACCTTGGGTTTCTCTGGTCTGGATTTAAGGCACTGGAGACAGTAGTTCATGTTGGGACTCAGGTGTTTATTATTTCTTATCAGTAAAACAGTCTCACAACCATGAGTTCAGTAGCTTTCCATTAGAAGGCACAAAATGGCCAACAATCTCTTGTTACAGGGTCTTTTAAGACTAAACTATCCAATTAAGAACTAACACCTGGATTTTTTTCCCTTTTAACCCAATAACTGCTCCCAAAGAGCTGCAATGGGGACTTTTCTGCCCAATTACAAAATGCCACCCAAACCCATGGAGAAGGAGGAAGAAGAAGCATGAAGAAGAAAATGAAGAAGAAAATGAAGTAGAAACCCAGGTGGACACCCTGTGCTCTCCATCTTGCTTCCATCCATAACACACTAAAAACCCCAAACCCTAAATTTCTCACCAAGTGAAACACCTACACCACTCTCTATAATCCATTTCCCACTTTTGTGGGTTCTAGTCTGTCTTGAAGTCTGGGAAACTTTCTCCATGAGTGAGGGTCAGGGCAGACAGAGAAATATTTCCGGTGCTCTGGGTTTCCACATCAGCCACCAGCTGAGCTCACCTCGGAGCAAGAGAAAGCCCGAGCATGAGCATAACAAGTGAGAGATTCATTAAACAATAGAAAATACGAATTATATCTATTATCAACAGAACTGTGTAACTTATAGCCAATGAGCATTCATTCATTCCTTGATTTCTGGAGTATCGCCGAGCACCCAGGTTTGTGAAACTGAAATAAATAATGGCTGTCTCTACGGAGTGTGTATTTATCGGCTCGCCCAGCGATGCTGGCGGCCGACAGCAGCACTGCAATGGCAGCAGAGCCCCGAACGCCTCCCTCACGCCTGTATTTATCCCGAGTATCGGGGAACGAAGCGTTAACAACTTTAAAGGTGCAGTTGGAACCATGAGGCACCGGCGGAGCTGGAACAGAAGCACCTATAGAGAATCGCTTCCCAAAGAGCCTCAGCGCCCACAGAACACAAACCCGAGCGGGCTCCGCACGCACGGCCGGGCCCCGCCATAGTGGCACTGGGGACCTGCCAGGGCCTTTCCCTCTGCGGCTGTCCTGCGCCTGCCTGCCTGCGGGATTGTTAAGGGTGCAGGGGACAGTGTCGGCAGAGGCGTCACTACAGCGGCAGCAAAGCTCCAGCTGAGCGGCAGCCGCTGCCCTTCCCTCTCCGCCCGCTTTATCCCCAGCCGCGCTCGCTCGCTGCGCTGTGTGATCAGGCACCGCGTGGGGCACCTCGCTACGGCGGCCGGGAGGGGGCGCGGGCCCGGCATGGCGGCGGCGGTGGTGGCGGCCGGGCGGGCCTGTGCCCGCGGCGCGCTCCGGGCGGCCTGGAGAGGTGATGGGGCAGCGGGAGCCGGGGCAGCCTCTGCGGGGAGGGCAGCGGGCACCGGCACCGCAGGGAGGCGGGGGGGACCTGCAGGGGGAGGGGAGCGCGATCAGGGGGCACACACGGACATCTCTCCATGGGCACAGCCAGGCATCCATGGGCACAGCCAGACATCCATGGGCACATCTGGGCATCCATGGGCACATCTGGGCATCCATGGGTACAGCCAGACATCCATGGGCACGTCCTCATCCATGGGCACGTGGATCCTGTGCAGTCACTTTCTGAAACTCAAATGTATTATTTTTTAAAGTATACTTAGAAGGAAGGGAACAAGCATCTTTATTTTCCACAGTCCTCTGGAAACTTTCTGGCCTTTCTTTTCTTCAGCCAAATCTCAGCAGTTAATGAATTTCAGGTCTGTTTTCATCCTGAGGGCAATCTGTAATGAAGTGGCGCCAAACTGTGATATTAGAGCCTGAACATTAAGAAGGGCTTGAAAACAGGCTGGTGGTTTTTCCTTAGTGAAGGGAAATATTTCCACAGTCTAGTCACAAGAATATCCTTAAAAAACCCCAATCATTTCTTGCAGGTTGGCCAGGAAAAATAAAAGGCTGCAACTACTTCTTAATAATTTATTAAAATCACTCTATCAGCCAGATAGAGTGCCTTCTTCTCTTTGTGACATTTTCTGTTGCAGTGTTTTTCCCTCCCACATTCTGCTTTGCACTTCAAGACAAAAGGTTCAAGTCTGATTCCCTTTGAAAATCCCTGGCTTCCCTTCCCATGCCTATATTTGCAGAAACCACAGCTTTGAGGAAGGAAATGTGCTGGGTATAAACACCTGTGTGTCTCTGTTCCCAGGGTTTGCTCCTGTGCCAGTGGGAGGGAGCTGCAGCTCCTACTCCAGCCTGGCATGGGCTCTCCAGACACGGTGCTCCCTCTCTGCCCCCTGGACTGGGACACTGGAGCAGTGCAGGAAAAGCAGCTTCTTCAATACCTGTAAGTCCTGAGGTGCATAAAAATTATTAACTGTAACAATCAGGAGAGGGAAAGAAAACTCTGCTTTGGAGAGACGTGAAAATCTGTGTGTGCTGACTTTTTGTGTCTCCTGAGATTACAGGGGCAGCTGCAGGTGTTGACAGAAGTGTGTGCACAAAATCAGTTTATCATCTTTTAGTAGCAAACTAGGGCTTGCTTTGTGTCACAGTGACTCCATCTAATGTGTGTCATTGGATGGGAGGAGGAAGTAGCTTCTCCTCTGTTTCCTAGGCCTTTATTCAGAGTATAAATTGTGTGTTTATCACCTTTTTTGAGCCACAGGCAAGGCCTCCTGTTCAAGCTGTGCTGCCTCAAAGGTGAAATTCCTGCAACGCAAGAAGGAGTTACACAAAACCTGTTGGTAACAGCCCTGCAGATTGCCTGCTCTGGTGCAGTGTTTTCCTCAGCCCTAAAGGAATTTCCCCCATGCTTGCCATAGCTGAGGAGTACTGGCTGTTTAAATCCACACTCAGGGCTGTGAGCTGAGGTACCTGGGGGGCTTTTCCACCTGCTTTGTGCTCTCAATTCCTGTCCCACAGGGGGAGAGAAGAAATGGCAAGGACACAGTCTATGGCAGAGATAACTGCAGCAATTAGAGGGTCAAAATTTGGTTGTTTCTGATCCATAGAATTTAAGAGCTCTGCAGAACCAGCCTCTCAGAACTGGTGGTGTCTTCCCATTCTCAACACCTGGGTGCAGAATACTGCATTTCCTTTCTTTACAACTGCTCAAGAGAAGGGGTTAATCAGTCAGTCTGAGCTTGCTGCTCATCTTATCCTGTAAATTTTGGCCATTGACTGGTTCCAAGTAATTGAGGGTGGAGAGGTCTCCAAAGGCTTGGGAAAGGCTGCAGTGAGAGCTGCAGGCTCTGCATGGAAAAGGCTTTCTAAGGATGCCACCTGCAGGGAGAACTCGTTCAGACAAGCAGCAGCAAGATGAGAATATGTAAGAAGCCACCCTCTGTTGTTATTTTGTTTATCTTAAATTAAGTATGTAGCACCACAAGTGATTGCAGCGTGATTAGGATTTGTAGGTTAGATTATTTCCTTAATTAGCCTTGTATTCATACTCACAAGCTCTGGATGAGCTCTGTTTTACCAGGAGCTTTTCCAGATGTCTGGTTAAATGACTGAATTAGAAATATTTGCTGTGATGGCATCGGTGTTGTTTAGTAAAATTTGCTATATTTAGGCAAACTACCTAAAACTATTGTCTTATTTAATGAGGTGTAACAACCTGGAAAAATGAAAGTGTACCTCCTTTATGTATGAAGCAGAGACAGTAGCCATGAGATTCAGAAGACTCAGAGTTTTGTATTTCAAAATACAATTATTCTAAGAACACTTTCTCTTACAGAAGTAAAAAGCAAAATCTTCACAATGCAAATGAAGTGGATACAAACAGTAGAAATCACTCAAATCCTTAGCACTGCAGTTGCTTCAGAAGTGGCACCATTTAAAATGCAGATGTGACCATTTTATGTGGAGTAGCTGTCAAGTGAAATGTCAGCCAAATGACAGAGCTTTGTGCCTGGGAAGGGTGACTGGATTTTTCTCTCTCCTTAGTGAATGCTTTATGATCTTCCATCATTCCTTGGGCAATATCACCAGGCTCTTGTTGGTAGGGTCATCTGTACCTTCACCATAACTCTTATTTTTAATGGTTTGACTGGTTTAAATAGAAGGAATTAATTTAAATAGGAGGAACTGCAATTACCCTAGGCATTTGTCTCTGATTCTTACCCAGGTAGCTCTCTCCTTCAGCTCTGACACAAAAACAGACACAGGGATTTATTCCTGTCCTGTGACATATTTCAGTGAGTTTTTAATGAAATAATGTAAAATTATCTTCTTATTCCAAGCTTATTCTTTCCCCTTTCCAGCCTCCTGACCATGGGAAGCAGTTCAGTTTTCATTTACTGCTTTGGCTGTCTCCCAGCCCTAGGAATTTTCTTTGACCCCAGGCATCCAAAGCAGCATGATTTTGTCATCATCTGTTATGTGTCCAATTGCATGGGAGATAAAGAGCTTTTATTTGATACTGGGACTGTATAAAAATTAGACTGTCCTACTCACAGGTGATTCCATTATTTACCCTTGGGAGCCACTCATGGCATCACAGAATGGTTTGGGTGGGAAGGGCCTTAAAGAGCATCTTGTTCCAAAGGCACTTCTGTCACCTTTCTTACACCTTCCATGAGGCTGCTCCTTAATTCCATTTTGTACCATGGTTTTGTAGTCTTATGTGAGTTTTCCTTGGGATAAATTATTCAATTTGACAGCCATGTCTAACTCCATGATCAAAATTTAAAAATACTTACTTCTTCAATTTAGAATTTTTCTTGAAGAAGGAGCATTCCAGATAAATAATTACAGAGCTGCCTCTTGTCATTATCAGTGGTACCTTAAGAAGAGTTTTGATGTTTCAGCATTAAGGATGTAAAGAGTTACATCAGTATCACTGCTTTTAATTTTCTTTTTCCTTTTACAAGAGAGTTGTCTGTATGTTGAAAAATAGTTAGTTAATTGCTTTTAGTCAAAAGAAAGGGGACTGAATGCCTTATAGTTAATTGTACCTGGAGAGGCACAATTCTATTGGGTTTTTATTTGATTGGACTTTTTTTACAGTATTTATTTTGATAGTTTCATGATACTACTTTTCAAAGGCATTTAGCCTCTGATTTTAATTTTGTTTTGAGGAGCTGAACCAAGCCAAAGGTGTTTAGTTTGCAGAAACTTCGCTGAAATTTCTCCATATCCATCTGGTAACACTGAGACATGATAGTTACTAAAAATAAAAAATGGAAACTTTAATATCAAAGCAACCTTCAAAAGATGGTAGCATTTACAGCAACATATACTAGCCACATTTAAGGTCCTTGGTTTTTCATAAAATGTTATAAAGGAAAAAAATACAATTTCTCAGATGCTGGAATTGTAGCTGGATTTATTCAGGGTTTGAATTGAGACTGACAATCAACCTGACAATCCCACGTCTGCAGCTTCTGCTGACATTGTGACAAATTGCCAGTTTTAGAAAATGAGAAATTCTAATCTGAGTGCACTGTGGAAGTGTGCTCAGGGCTTGCAGTTAAGTGGGGTTATTTCCTGCGTCAGTGCAGCACTGTGAATGCATCTTTTGGAATATTTTCCAGGTTTTGTTGTACTATCAGGATGCAAGTTTTGTGACTGGATTTTGAGGAAAATGCCCAAAACTTTCCCATTCTATCCTGGGGAAAAAAATAATTAGACTATAGATGTCTTTATGTGTCAACAAATTTGCAGGCCCACCTAAACAAAATTTTTATGCAATCCACATAATTGGAGCTTTTTAATTTTTTAGCAATGTTATCAAATTACTATGAATAAATAGGTATCCCCAAGAGCTTCAGACTTGTATTAACAAAGTCAAACAGAGAAAGTTTGGTGGTAGATGAGGCTTTTTTCCCTGTTTCACTCTTGTGGAAATCCTTCTATCAGTGAGAAGTAGACCTGAGCTTAAGTTTTCAATGGAAACATACCAGGTATGTGCAGTTCATATTTTTAACCTGTTAACTTTTATCTAAAACCATTTTTATGTCTGTCCCATGGTAGTGATCCCTTGGATGGCCTCATGTTGATTTTGGTGGTGTTGCTGTAGCCCTTGTCCTGGTGAGACATTTCCAGTGCCCAGATTCTGGCAGCTGGATGATGCTGCAGCAGTCACTGCTGTGGGACTCAGCAGGGCTGTCCAGACTGAACATTTCACAGTCCTCAGGGCTGCCCAGGTTTGTGGAAAGCCCTGGAGAGCTCACGGATGATACCCTCAGAACCCTCTGATACCCTCAGACCTTTTGATACCCTCAGAAGATGCCATCTGCAGGGGCTGGGGGCAGAATGGCAAAGAGGAGAATGTATTTTGCTTAAGCAGCCCTGGTTTTTAATGGCCTCACCAGGGAGGGGGAGATTTTTGTCTTCTCATTCTCTTCCAGCAGAACTCAGTTTCAGATATGCATCACACACTGCCATTTTTAAAATCCGAGAGGTCTCTTTTGAGAAAGGGTCTCTTTCTTTGAAGAAAACAATGTTTTGAGTGTGGTGACTTAATACTAATAAGAGTAATCTGGCACTATATCTCATTTTTTATTGATCTTATAGATCCATGGTTTTCTGCTCGTGGGCCAGGGTTAGACAGGAGATCAGGAAACTGATGTCATATGATGGCAGTGGCATTGCAGAGGTCAAGTGGCAAGAGCAGCTCTCATTTGGGATGGGCACACTGCTGTTGATGAGTCTGCTGTAGAATCTCACATGTTAAAAGTGATCCCTCTGGTATTAGAATGCCATTGTTCCATTTTTCTCTCATTAATAAATCTCTTTGTATTTTCATCTGCAGAATATTCCCTTTTGAATCATGGAGGAGAGGATTCAACCTAGAGGAGTTAAGCATTTTCCATAAGTAACTTTACAAAGCCTGAGTAGTCTTGGAATGAAAGACTTCCATGTTTAAAGCTAGGAGGAAAACACATTAGGAACATAACTCCTCAGGAATAACAGATGGTGTGAACTGAGTTGACAGGTTTTGAGCAGTGTATGAGTTCAGCTGAAGATGATTAAGGTGGATAAAGTCAAACTCCATCTTTGTTTTGGATGGTTCACTGCTGTTGTTTTGGAAGTTGGTTTTAATGTAATTGTGAGAATGACTGCAGCCACTCATAAGAATTGAGCTTGAAGTTGAATGGTAATACATTCAATTGGAAATGACATCTAAATTATTTCAGTCATGTTCAGCCACTGCATTGAGTTGTAGGTTTTGCTCTTCAGACAGCTGCTCTGTGTATGTTTTTTCCTAGCACCTTTACCCTAAATGCTTTGTAGTTAAGGATATTGTTGTCAGGCACATTTTGTAAGGTGCTGGAGAGAGAATATGACATCATAAGCTTAGATTTTTAGATCACTCCTTTTCCTCACCTAAGCTACTTAAATTGCAGTTCTTTGCCAAATCCTGTGGTTGATGTGGCCTGCTCTGTGCCAGCCTCTCTCCTAGGAATCTTTGAAGTACATGTGGAAAGGGAGCTGAAAGCAGAAAGTTATTTTTTGGAATGGTGTTTGTGAAACAACAGAGAGATGTACATTCCTGCAGAAAATGGGAGACCAAGGTTGAAGTCCTTCAATTCAGGAAGTGTGTGGGTCTCCAGGTTCCAGATAAGTGTGTTAAACTTCTGGATTAAGCAAAAGGGGTAAATTAATGAAGTTAAAGGTCTGCATGCAAGAAGAAATGTCTCACTGTGGTCATTAAACAGCTGTGTATAGACTGTAATTTATCATTAAATTTGTAGCAGCACATTCTCTGCTCATTCATATTTCATATGCGTGAAGCATTTCTTTCTAAATCCTATTTTTGTTTGGAGATGGTAGCAATTGGTGTTTTCTAAGATTTCATCTGTTAATAAAAGTGTGTATTCCAGGCTGAAACTTGGAAGAGAATGTAAGTGATGGAAAAGACCTTACTGTGTTCCTTAGGTAGTACAGCTGCACAAATGTAATGGTGTTAGTGGACAGCAGTGCACTGAGGCACTGTTTACTGTAAGTAGAAGTGTGATTATTATAACAGTTCTTTACTCTTTTTATTATGCCAATATTAATGTCTTTCTATATCTGCTGCTGTGCTGCCACAAGCTATTTGTCACCAAAAACCTTAGGGAAAGATTACTTGTATTGGAAAGAAGTGAGCCTACTTAGCTGCTTTAGAAAAGTGATTCTTTCTTCTCCTTTTATTCCCTTCAGTTTTCCAGCTTACTGCTCTTTGTCTTTCTTTGTGTGCTCAGCTAGCTGTGAACTCATCTTCCAGGAGACAAAGAAATCTGATTTTAATCTCAGTTAATGAGTATCTAGGATACTGGTTTCTGATGGGGCTTACAGCAAGTCTTCCAATACTTTTGGTTTACTGAGGTGTGGCCAAATATTAATCTGATAATTACCTGTCTCATTCCAGCTTTTCAGGGATAATATAAAAAGACAAAAACCCAGATAATTTCCAGAGTATTACAAATACCTTTTGTGTAGATTAAGCAAAAATGGAGTGATGTTACACAGACTTACTGTTGTTAGTGATCAGCTTGCGTGAAGCATGCTTTCAGCTCAGTTCAGTAGTGGATCTTTTCCTAGTCTATAAAATAAAATCCTAAAGATGACACTTTTTCCCCCCACTCAGTAGCTCTGTGCTTTTGGGTAACTGACTAAAAATGTGGAGTGGCTTTTATGACTGGTTTTATTTTAGCTCCTGAGGAATGCATGCAACATCCTATTTCACAAAGGCAAAATGAAATAAGCCCATAAATCTCAAAGACACTGCATGTCTGCTGTAGTGTTAATTCCAGAGAATCTCCACAAGTGTGAAGGCAGTGCACTGGTCCTGCTTTCTGCCTGCAGTTACTTCCTCCAAATCATCCTCTCCTCCTGCCTGTGTGTGTGCTCACTAATCACCTTGGTGCTTTGCTGCCAAGTCAGATTGACCTTTCTTACACACAGATTTTTATTTTCTCCAGTGGTGGGTTGTCTGTCTGTCATAAGCAATGTCCCTAGCACTGCAGTGCTCCTGATGACAGCCTATCCCTTTCACATCCCATTCTTGTCACTTTGTCTTAAAATCAGCGTGATACCTCCATCCTATAAAGAACTCAGCAGCCTGCAGGCTTCTGATGTGTTTCATTAAATGCAGCTGCTTTCCAAACACATGATGGTATTATTGTAGACTGATGAGATGAGCTGCACTTTGGGACCAAATGTGATGTTTTCATCTGGTTCTAATTTTGTCAGGATTTGTGCAGTGCTTGAGGCCAAAGCTTGACTCAGCCTGACCTGTTCTTCATGGATGTGTTGGCATTGAATGTTCTCCTCTGGTGCAACACAATGTCCTGACTCTGTGACCTTTGCTACTTCCCTCTATTGGAATTAAAGTGATCTGATTGTATGTATATTTGGAGTGCAGCTCAAAGAGCAGGATTTTTTTGGCATATTTTACCAGCTCCAGAGCTGCCCTTTTCTCTTAGCTGCTTGTTGCTGCCCCTCTGCAGCCCCTTTTGTAGCTGTTTGACCCTTAGTAGGGTCACCCAAACTGCAGATTGAGGGACTGCTCCAGCTTAAAAATAGCCATGCAAAGCAAAATGTACCTTTATTATGATTCCATATTTCCAGGCTAGCAGGATTATCATTTTTAAAAAAGAATTGCTGGTTACACAGTGTTTTCTGAATCAGCTAAGAAGCTTCCCAGGATTGATGATCTGCCTTCCACCTAATGGAGCAGCCCCATAGCCAACTTAACATGATTTACTGAAAAACACATTACCTACTTACTTTGCTTTTTTTCCTCCAAAAAAAATTTTTGCACTAGGTAGGTAATGCATTTTTATGTAAGTTTTTGTTGGTTTTGGTGGGGTTTTTTGTTGGTTTTGTTTCCCACACACACACTTAGCTCACAGCTACCTGCATTGATGTGTTGTAATCAGCTGGAAGGTTTTTAGTGGCTGACAGTTCAGACCCTGGTTTTAAGCCATTTGATGCAGCTGCTGTTTGTGGGATTTGTTTTAACTTCCAAACCTCTGGCCATTGGGGTTTACTTGAATGTCTAGAAAAGAGCATGTAATTTCAGACAAAAACATCTTTTTTACAGGGACTAAAGCCTACCCAGGAGGCTTTTCAATTCTTGCCTCACAGCATATAAGAAGTGGGATAAACTTTGCTGTTATCCATGGGCATTTGTGCTGGTCTGTAATACACAGATTTGCACTTGTCTGCAGTAGAGCCAGAATCCCTGTTCCATGTTTTGCCTTGTTGAGCTGTTCATAACCCATGTTTTTTGGGTATGTGGAGGCCACCCTGCTCTTGGCTGTCTTGAGGTAATATAGTTTTGTAGCTCCCTGGGCTTGCAGAGTTGTGTGTCCTTCCTTGTGTGCTGAGCTTTGACTGCTGGATTCAGGATTCTCAAAAAGGAATCAGTTATGCTTCCTGCTTGGAAAAAGATATTTGAGTGCATAGGTGTGTGTCAAACTTTTGGAAGTGCCACCTTGATGCCTTAAACTAACTTAGTACAAAAATGAACCTGGGCACTCAGTGGCATCTCTGGGCATCCTGGATTGTTTCTGTCCTTCAGGATGGCAGAGCTTTCCCAGTTCCAAAGCATTTTCCAGTCTGTGGGGCAGGATCTCTCAAGCACATTGTTCTGAAAATAATTGATTGCTGGTGGGAAGTGGTAGCAATTTTATTGTTGTTTTAATTCCCCTGGTTAAAAGTTTTTACTGAGTTTTTTTTTGTCTATTTTAAATAAATAAAATCAGTTTGTAATCAGAGAAGACATGATTTACACTGCCCCTGGCTCAAGCACACAATAGCATTGGTCTGCAGACAGAACCTTGGTGGTGCTACTGCATTCTGGCTGGAGAGATGGGCAGGGAAGAACCTCCTGGAACTGAACAGGGCAAGGGCAGGGTCCTGCAGCTGGGCAGGAGCAGCCCCAGGCACCAGCACAGGCTGGGGTGCCCTGCTGGGCAGCAGCTCTGCACAGAAGGACCTGGGGGTGCTGCTGGACAAGGAGCTGTCCATGGGCCAGCCCTGCCCTGGGGACAAGAGGCCAAGGGGACCCTGGGCTGCACCAGGAGCTGCAGTGCCAGCAGGGCAGGGAGGGGATCCTGCCCCTCTGCTCAGCCCTGGGGAGGCCAATCTGGAGTGCTGGCTCCAGTTGTGGCATCCTCAGGACAAGAGAGACCTGGAGCTCCTGGAGAGGGTCCAGCAGAGGGGGACAGAGATGGGGAAGGGACTGGAGCCCCTCAGCTCTGAGGAGAGGCTGGGGGAGCTGGGGCTGCTCAGCTGGAGAAGAGACACCGAGAGGAACCTCATCCATGTCTGCCAGTGCCTGCAGGGAGGGGCCAGAGCATGGACCAGGCTCTGTCCAGAGGCAGTGGGACAATGGGGCAGGAACTGAGGCTCAGGAAGCTCCACCTGAACATGAGGAAGAACTTCCCTGTGCAGTGCCCGAGCACTGGGACAGATTGCCCAGAGGCTGTGGAGTCTCCCTCGCTGGGGATAGCCAAGAACCACCTGGACACCATCCTGTGCCCTGTGCTCTGGGATGGCCCTGCTGGAGCAGGGAGGTTGGAGCAGATGTCCCACAGTGGTCCCTGCCAGCCTGACCCATCCTGGGAATCTGAGAAATATTATATATGGTGTCTTTTCACATAATCAGTTTCTTTTTGGTATAGTTTTTTTCTTTTTTTTTTTCTTTTTTTTTTCTTTTTTTTGTTTTTTTGGGTTTTTTGTTGGTTTTTTTTTCTTTTTTTTCTTTTTTTTCTTTTTTTTTTTTTTTTTGTCTAAGCTGCTGTGGTGTCCTGTATTGCCATCAGCTGGGTGAGTAGGAGTTTGCAGGTATCTACTGAATTTGTTTCCTAAGTCTTGCTCTGCTGTGCTGGGTGAAGCCCCAAGGCAGTGCATGGTCCTGGCCACAGCCACTGCCTGAGGAGGCCTGGCAGAGCCAGAGCTCTGTGATGATGCTGTTGAAGTGTTTTGTATTCCTTTCTCCTCACATTCCTTTCCACTCACACAGGCAATAAGGGGGACATTATATTTTCAGAACTTCTGAAGAGCAGCAGGTTTATGTTTTGCCTAATTTTTTGTGTTTTGTGCATTTTAAAGCAGGGTAGCCC
Source organism: Zonotrichia albicollis (assembly GCF_047830755.1). Classification (NCBI taxonomy): domain Eukaryota; kingdom Metazoa; phylum Chordata; class Aves; order Passeriformes; family Passerellidae; genus Zonotrichia; species Zonotrichia albicollis. Next base: position 24,175,652 of record NC_133821.1, read on the forward strand.
TTGGATATTTCTAGGGGTGATTCAAGTTGACTGTCACTGATCAGTGTCCTTGGATAAGTACTGCAAGGTATTGCTGCCCTGAGTTACTAATGAATGATTTTCTTTTCATGACCTGGAAATGAATACCATACTGGTTACTTGTCCTTAAATCACTTTTGAAAAACCTTGTAAAAAACATGCCCTTGGCTGTGGGCCTCTCTCAGTGCAGTCATCAGGAGTAGAGACACATCTCTGTACCAAATACGTATGCACAGAGTAGGAAATCACTTTCTACAGTTTAAATTCCAGCAAAGCAAAGATCAGGCAGGTTTCAAGTTTGGGGTTATTTTTTGTTCTGCTTCAGTTTCCAGTGTAAGCTGTCCTTGAATATAACTTATGGAAGTTTTATTTTTTATTTCAGTGACAGCTGATCAGCTCTGGAAAGGAGCTTTGGCAGAGACTGGCGTGGGAGTAAAGAAAGGAAGAGGAAAGAAAAAGAAGAAAAAGCTAAGGAAGAATCTCAATAGAGGCCAGGAGATTGGTGAAGGTAGATCATAAATACAAAGCTGAAAACACATCTTGATGTTTTTGTGTGCAGTGTTTCTTGATTTCATAAATGGACAAAGTTCTTTCTGTGATGCCAGAACTGCTTGAGATATTTTTGTCTTTAAACAAAAAAATCTTGATATGATTATTTAATGTTGGTTTTGCTTTTCCAGTTATAAATTCTGCATCACAGAATGCACTTGAAATATGTGAGAATTTTCCATTTCACTGCATTTTTCCTGAGTGCAGAGTTGCAATTCTAATTTGGAGCAAAGCATAATTTTTCTCTGTTATTTCTAAGGACGTTCTGGTTTCCTCTGGCCTGGTCTTAATGCTCCTGTTCTGCAAACTGGGAAAGTGCAGGAAGTTTCCCAGCGAAAAAAAGAAGAACGAGAGAGAATTCAGTCTGAAATCATTCAGCAGAGAGATACATTTGAGAAGAAAAAGAAAATAAAAATTAAGAGAGAGGGAGGGTGGAGTGGAAAGTGCTGGGGAGGTGTCATTCTGGATCCTCCTGACCCTGGTCCTAATGGAGGTAAGAAAACCAATTATCTTCTGCCTCTCCCTTTGCCTTTCTGAGGGGAGACTTGGAGAAAGTGAGATCCAGGCTTTTTCTGTGAATGAAAATTGGTTTTGTACTTTGTTCCAGGCCCACACACAAGCAAGCTAAATCAAAGAGCAGGTACTGCTCACACCAGTGAAATCTGTTAAAATTTCACTGCTTTATTTCCTGCAGCTGTTAGACTGTTCTGTTCCATTACAGACAATGATTTTATGTGGTATTACAGAGCACTCTGTTCTGTCAGACTGCTACAGGAGTCTTGAAGGATGGAAATGTTCTGTGTCCACCATCAATTGTCTTGAGTATGAAGTACAGTCATGTTTTTTTTATAGTTTCTTAAAGGATCCTGTGGGATAAATCAATCTTGTTGAAATTCTAGTTCAAATAATGAAATAGGGTTAAAGATTATGTAGTTTGAATGTAGCTTTTAGAAGAAGCTGCAATAAATAACTACCATAATAACTATAAAAGTTATTTTTTATTTCCTAAGTAGTTCAATATAGTGAAGCTAGAGCTTTTATATGTACAGCAGAGAGGTGACTTTTTTACAGTGCTGGTTTTCAGACTACTAGAGATTCTGTAGTAGCTTTAACATTTAGAAACCTTATCTTTTTCAACTAATTAAACATGAAAAAGACTTGTCAGTTCCTGTTGGGCTGAGTTTTTATTGTGAAACTCTGCTTACTGACAAGAGGAGCTGAGAAAGACAGGTGGTATTTTCTAGCACTGTTGCATTTCATTTTGTTACCCTAAAAGCAAATATTCTGTGGAAGGCAGTGATGGGGCAGTGGACTTGGCCAGCTGTCACTGAATCTGTCAATGTAAAAATAGGAGATCTGAGAGATTAATTGCTCCAAATTCCCCATAAGTCAGTGGTGGAACATGGAGCAGGTCAAGGAAGTGCCATGGTTTTAGTTCCATACTCTCAACACAAGACTGTGTTGAGTTTATCGCACTAAAAGAAGTGACAGCTGTTGTAAACAGTGTTTATGCATTTGTGAACTTTACCTTGTGGTGTTTGCCTTGGTTTTGCTTTTGGCTGGTACTACTGATATGGATTACTTGCATTAAAGTTGGCAGTGTGGAGCCTGTTCCAGTCGGATCGAGTTCTGCCAAAAACAGGAAAGGGCACTGCAATCAAAATAGGAGAATGAAGCTGTCAGCCTGTATTATAGATGAGTTTGAGAAAAAGCAGTTTCTGGTTAGCATGCACTCATTTCCTTTTAGCCTGCTAAAAATGTTGGGGATCTTCAGACCCCCACAGTTCTTTCAGTTTCTTTTTATTCAGAGGATTAATGATTCTGCAGGGGAATTGGGACAATCCCTGTGTGCAAAGCAATGTCAAGGTGATAGGAAGAGCAGACCTGAAACTGCCAAACCCAAAGAATCCTTTTGGCCTGAGGCTGTGCCATGACTGGATTCCCTGGTGGCACTTTTGTGCCAGCTAGGAATGCAGAATCAAATTGCTTTTCTCCCAGATTTGCAGTGTTTCTTTAGCAGCTGAAGAGCTTCAGGGGGATCAGAGAGTGCCTGCTGGGATTCATATCCTTACTGTCAGCTAGAAACATGCTTTGTGCAGCCTGACAGATCTCTAAACTGACAGATCTCTAAACTGTGCCAAGATTATCATGTTTATAAACATCTTGGAGGTTTTGGGTAAATAATAAACCAATGTTTGGTCAAGGACTGAGGCCCCAGTTCTACACCATTACAGCCTTTTAAGCTTTCCTCCAAAATCTCACTGTAACAACACCAAGTAAAGGTTTCCTGTGTTATACTGAAATACTCTTGTTTATGGGGTGAGTTGGAAAAGCAAGAGGTTGTAAGGACTATGGTTATTTGAAGTGGTCATATATTGGTTTTTTTCTTGCTCCCCCTCCCCTTTCTGGAATTTCATAAAAGTGTGGATACAGAAGTGCTTGCATTTCCATAGGATCAAAGAATAGGTTGAATTGGAAGAGGCTTTTTATCAGGTCATCTAGTCCAAACCCCAAATCTCTTTGAATCCCTGTTAATTATATGATAAAAGCTTCAGAATATTCTGAAAAAATTTGGATAATACTTTAGTCATAGTGGAAGTGACCCATCTGGTGATTTTAATGATTTACAGCTTTTGCTCTGTATGTATAAAATTTGAGGTTTATTTGCGGTTTCAGAGCAGTTATTTAGGGAAGAAGGCAGTTTACACTGCTGGTTCAAATTATCTTACCTTTCCTACTTCTTGCTGAGACTGCTTTATAAATTACAGCTCCACAAAAGTTGTGTCCTTCTTAATTTGTACCACCTACAGGAGGGTGTGCTGATAGACAAGGAACACAAGGAAATGTAACACTCTGTTTTTCTCCCTACAGAAACTTATGAAGATTTTGAAACAAGAGTCATTGAGGTAAGCATTGCAAATCTTTCCAGGGACTTTGAAGAATTATCACTACTTTATATTGACCTTGGAATTATTTAACAAGTCTTTGCTAAGTCAGAATGGTAGCAGTAGGAATTAGTCTGGTTTTCTGTTTCAGCTGCACAACCTATGAGAAAGTGAGTTGCCTTGGCTCTTCATTTGAGAGAGAAGGGCTAAGAGAAACATTTTCTTAACAAAATAGCCTGATTCACACCAGCTCCTTGTCTGAAAGTTAAAAGAATAACCAGGCAAGTCAGAAGCTGAGCTACCTGACAGCTGTACTCCAGAAATGCATGTGAGGCTTCTCTTCTGTTCTGGTAAATGTGCAAATGGGTTTCCTTGCCCTTGATTATCTTCCTGCATTTTGCTGAGATGACCATCAGTTGGAATTCTGTCCAGTGGTTTGAGTGTTTTCTGGATAAATCCAAATCTTTGCTTGTGGCAGTGGGCTTTGGTACCTCCTGAGATGTGGAAAAAAACAGTGATGCTGTATTGAAATCTCAGTCTGAGTAGTTAAAAATCATGAGTTGGTTTCTGGTTTTTTTTGTTTTTTTTTTTTTGTTTTTTTAATCCTGCAGAGGGGAAAGATGTAAACTGTTTTAGATGTCTGCTGTAAGGATAAAAAGCAAAGGATAAAAAGCAATGGATATAAATAAAAAGCAAGGTAAATTTAGACATAAAGAATGACTTGCAAATGGGAATTTGAATGCTGGAATGAATTGGGAGTATATGGAATGTCTGTCATTGGAGCTTTTTAAAAACAAGTTAGGTAATCTCTCAGAAGGGATGGGGAGACAAAATCTGTGGCCTGTTAAACCATTTTCATATCTCAGTGGGTTTTTGGAGTGGACTGGACCACACCATGGGCTTTGACTGATACAGCAAAGACCATGTGGAGCCCTTGGCCTTTGGCCGAGTCTGTGTTTGAAGGCCATTTGTAAAAATGGAATTGCACAGGAACTGTTTCTAAAAGAAGTGATTTTTGTTGCCAAGCCCTGAGCTGGCAGTGCCTTCTGCTGCCTGAAGGGGCCCATGGCAGAGCAGAGGTTGTTGGATGCTGCTGTCACAGCTGGCTCTCATTTGGGTGCCAGAGCAGGGGACTTTGCCCTGCTGTACTGGCAGAATTATTTACACACAGCAGAGCTGAGTTGCTCTGCAGTGGTTCCATGTGCTGCAGAAATCTGTCTCAATGCTTTATTATATTTGAGTAATAAAAGAGCTTTTGAAACCAGGCTGGGGCTCTGTTGTTACATGAGATTGCCACAGTTGTGACGATCTGAGAAAGTGGAATGTTTTTGCAGAAAAATAGCAGCAGCAAAAATTCTCTGTTCAAAATCAGCAGTGAGCTCAAGATAATTGAGTCTTACAATTTTCTGATAACAAGTACAAGTTTTGAAATAAATAGATCATTTTAGCATTCCTGGCTTAAGTAGGTGAGAGACATGCTGCTATTTCTGGATGTGTTTTCCATTATATTTGCCTTCACAACAGTACAGGAGATTAAAATAATGTATGCTGGGAAGTTGTGCTTCACAGCAAGAAACTCAGAGCCATTTTTAAAGGACTGCCTTATGAACAAAGGTATAATAGGCCCTTTTTCTTGTGATTATGCTACTGAAAAGGCTGTGCTGTTTTGCTAAACAAAGAGAGAAATTGCTTATTAAAGTGTTTTCTTATAATATAGAAACAGAAAAACTGTAATTTGATTTCTCCTGACTGAAAAATAGAGACAAGCTCAGATTTTCATGTCAACTAGAACTAAAGTTGTCATAGAGAACTTGGGTTAACTTTTCTTACTTTTCCTGCCAGCCTAAGGCAACATTTCCAGTTCTACTCATATATTAGAGATAAGAACAATCTCTTTAAATAGAGCTGATGGTAATGCTTAACTGGTGTTCTATCATAATCACAGTGGTAATTAAAATCTACAGGTGCAGCTGACATGTGCCATTATTATTTTCACTTTAAGGCTTCATTTCATGTGTCATCAACCCTCAGATGAATTTTTCTTTTATTTTTCTCCAAAATGAGCATGCTAACACAGAAAAAAAAAGTAGCCTACATGACATCCTGTGCTTTAATAGTAATTGCCTTGTAGTGCAATTAAAAGTAGAAAGTGAGACCTTGTGCTCAGTAGGGCCTGAAGGCACGAGCATGAGGTTGGTGGCCCTCTGTTTCTCATTAAGGGGAACTTTCTAAAGGAGAAGATAAAGTTATAAATAAAGCCCTTTGCAAAAGACAGATCTCAAAAGGGTTTTGTCCAACACTGAAATTGCCTCCTACCAGTTGTGGAAACCGTGATCTTGGTGATCACTTGCTGGTTTGTTCATGGTTTTTTGTTTCCATTGCCTGTTTCTGGTGAGGCAACTTGAAGAATTTTGGGCAAGCATGGCTCCATTTTAGCAGGGTCAGTGCAACCTTTCCAGGGTCAGAATAGATCTGGTTTTGAGCCAGATGGTTCAGGTATGGTACTAGCATTTTTAAATAAACCAACAAAAACAGTCAGAGATTTGTGTTTGAGTGTTGAACTACAGAATGCAAAGTAGCAATAGGTGTTCTTGTCTCAGTCCATTTGGATCACTCAGATTTGCTAAGTTAAAGTTAAATTAAAGTTCATTTAATGAGCTTGCTAGGCAGGAAAACAACCAACCACTCAATCCCCTTTGTACTGACTCATCTAGCACAGGAATTCACTAGTTCTTCACACAATTAATCAGGTTTCTAACTGGAAAGTTCCTTGTTCACGACTGATAGCTGTGAGGAAAACGATTGCCTAACCAACAGTCAGAGTGTTCCTCCTTCCTCCTCTGCTGCAGTGCAGGTGTGGCACTGGGAGGCTCCTCTGTCATTGATGTCACACAGCCTGGAAATGTCATCTGTGCCGCTGCCATCAGTTATGGGGCTCTGAGGAAGTGCCAGAAACACAGCACAAGGGATGGTGGCTGCAGGGGACAGAGAGCTCTGGGTGGCAGTGGCTGCATGATGGCTCCTGTTCCTCCCTGGACGCCTTGTTTGCCTTGTTGCTGTCACTCTGACATGAGGAAGGTCCTTCCTGCCTGCATCAGGCCCATTCTTGACAGCTTGGTAGACTTGTTACTTGTGACAAAAAGAATGTTCTTTAATGCACAGGCTAAACCCCTTTGTTTCTCTTTATAAGTCATTGGAAGTTGTTTTTTCAAAGAGTGCAAAAAAAAAAAGGCTTGTGAGAAAGAAATGCTGCATGAATTACAGTGTCTGAGATCCATTGTTTGACAGCCTTGACTAAAAAATTACATGGTATAAAGGATACTCTTTGAGTCATAATTTACTTCTAATGAAATGTTGCCTCAGAAGTACTTTTGGGGTATTTGTAGGCTCTACATTTTGCTTTTAGAATTTAGGGAAGTCTTCTGTTCCCTAGATGATGCTGACAGTGTCTTTAGACTGGCAATGAAAATTTCAGACAGTTTTTAGCATAGCACCTGGAGCTACCTGTGACAGGAAAACATGAGAGGTCAGCGCTGTGCTGGGATGTATTTCTGATACTCTGGGAGTACTCAAAAGATTTTGGTCTGCCCTAAAGGTAGAGTTTAGGAATGCTACCCTCAACTGTTCTGTTTATTAATACTTGATTATTTTTATCTCTTACCTGTCAGGCTGTATGGAAGGAATAACTGACATTTGGAACACCCAAAAGGTTTTGAGTGACTTTTAATTGGGCATAATTATGGCTCATCCTTCTAAAGGAAATGAAGCCATTCCAGCTGCAGAGTGACTTTGAGGATGCATTTCTGGGAGCTCAGTCCAAAGGATCTGTACTCAGCTGGGAGCTGTACTATGAGGCCACACTGAGAGGAGAGAGAGTGGAGCAGGACAAGGTTATTAGTGCTGCTTGTGTTTGTGTGAGTGTTGTTATTTCTGTTGTGCTGGCTTGCAGGGCTCAGTGTGGGATTGCATCCCCATCTTTCTGTAAGGGTGCTGGGATGGGGAGAGCACCTCCTGCTCTGAGGGTGAAGGTTAAGAACCATTTCAGGGCAAACACTGCAGCTGGGAGGGGTTCTGCCATTGTGGTACCACCCTGCTCCACCCTTGGTGCACAGAGTGCTGATGGGCACATGATGTAGCTACCATGGCTTTGGCTTTTGTTAACAAGTTGATTGCTCAATTCTTTTAGGTAACTGGATTCCCAAACCTTTTAGCTGTGCCCCTGACCTGTCTGGGCTCATTGGCATGGAAGTGCTTTTCTTTCAGCACTCCACCCTGCTCTCGCTTGATCTCATTTCCCCTTGTACCTTGGAGAGCTGCTGGGCCCAGAGGCTGCTGTCCCCTGAGGGGATCAGCCTGTGCAGACTTTTCTCTGCATAGCAGAGTGGCAGGGTCAGGAGTGTGGCCTAGAGGTGGCAGGTTCCTAGAAATCATGGCTAAAATAGGATTTCTAGAAAGGAGGGATTCCCAAGGGCAATAAAGTTGGCCAGTCATTCATTTGGCTTTTAGAGAAACAAAACCTCACAGGAAGTGTTGGATTTTGACCCTTTTTTAACCAAGTGCAACAGCTGAAAGGATAATAATGTGTAGCAGCCTTTCTTTGAGTGTAACTTGCTTCCACATTGTTATTTCTCCTCTGGACAGATGTTTGAGGTGGTTTCATTTTGGTTTTGGGGTGCTGCTCTTCCCTCAGTTCTAGAAAGAAAGCTGAGTTTGCAGCATTTCACCACTAGATGCAGGATACAAGGAGACAGATAATTTGAGGTACACTGGGATTTAGGTTGAGCATGTGCTGCATCTGCTCTCAAAGTTTAAAACTTAGCTTTCAGTCTAACTTGAGTGGCAGTCTGATCTTAGGGGTGGTTGTGCCTGGGTTTCAGTCACTTTCCAGAGGCTGTGCTGGTTGAAGAGTGGCACAGAAGCTCCTTGCATGTGTCTTTATTGCCACATTCTGGAAAGGGAGAGGAATAATCCATGAGGAGATTTCTACATCCTTTATTTTTGATGTGCTGATTCTATTTTTGTACAGATACCTACTGAGATTGGCAGCAGAAGATAAAAGTGTGTGCAAAGCAAAAATAGTATTCTCTTGATGCTCCTGGGGAGATGATGCTGCTTCACTCCCTTTTCTTCCATTATGATTTTGCATTTTCTCTAAATAGCCCATTTACACAGGCACTTTCATCTTATGGGGTGTGATTTTTTAGCTTGTTCTTGTCAGCAGTGAGTTTGAAGAAAGAAAAATAGCTTGGAATAAGCAATTGGCAAGGCTGATATTTCTTCAAAGTGCTCTCTAGAATGTGTGGGCACCTTGAATTAAACAGCATCTTTATTTTAATGAAAGCAAGGTGAAATTTTTGAAACCCTAACCATAATCCATACCTAGTGAAGACACTGAAATTTTGCGGGGGGTTGTTGGTTTCAGGTTGGTTTTTTCTTTGTTTGGATTTCTTATGGTGAATTTTAGTAAGAATGTTTAAACCATGACCAAGTATTTTTTAATAATCTACTTTCAGATGCATAACACTGCAAGCAGAGTAGCTTACTGAAGGATTACATGTAGGGAACAGGATTTTTATATATGCTATGTATTATCATTTGATACTTGGTCTATAATTCATGTACTACATACAGCATATAAACTGTATGTCTGTCTTTAAATAAACATTTTGTTCGATATATAAACAAAACCAAGGGAGCTAGAGCAGATGGACAAAGGATCTCAGATTGTTGTCCAAAAATTGGGTTCTCTCACCCAGTGTACAAGAAGTCAGTGCACACACAGTGGAGCTATCTGATTTATTTATAGTTCTGCTCCAACAGAGGTGCTGTGGGTAAAGCTAGCACACTGAAAGCCAAAAATACAAACATATTTATACAGTTTGATTATTTGCTGTTCTGCATCATGAATCTGCATCACTGCTTGGCTGAGCTGCTCTTTGCTTGGCTGTCTCTCACCTGGATTTAAGGGTACAGCACATTGTGAATTCCTGGTTGGTATTAGGGGTCCCCACTCACAGGCAGGTAGCCTCAGCCTCAGAGCTGTGGTTTGCACATCCAAATGAGCCAGGTTCACCAAAGGACAAACTCTGAAGTATTTCTAAACCCCAGCAGACCAAAGCTGGTTTGGGCTGACATGTAACCAGTCTCTTCCCCTTATCTCATTATCTTAGTGACCTTTTGCCATATTCTGCATTCTCTAGGTCTGGTTGTCCTCCCTTTTCCCAGAACGTGCTCTCCCTCCCACCTGTACATCTGTCTCTTGTCCACTTTGAGATGCATTGAACCATCTAAGGTGGGGGCTGTAAAGCAGTGACTTGCTGATGGAATCATGGAATATTCTGACTTGGAAGGGACCCATCAGGACCATCCAGTCCCGCTCCTGGCCTTGCATAGAACAACCCAAGGGTCACAGCGTGTGCCTGAGATTGTTGTGTCAGGCTTGGTGCTGTGAGCACTGCCCTGGGGAGCCTGTTGCAGAGCCCAAGCACCCTCTGCATGAAAAGCTTTTTCCTGATATCCAAACTAAAGCTCCTCTGACACAGCTTCAGGCTATTTCCTTCTTCTTCCCCTCTCCTAAATGGAATCTCCTTTTCAGCAGCTGTCATCGCTGTATTGAGGCTGCCTTCTGCAGCATGCAAGTAGATTTCAGTCCTAAATTTTAATTCGTGTAGAGCAACAACAGACCTTGAGCAATTCCTGAGAGTGCTTCTAAATTAGATTAAAATATGAGGGCAGGGCACTTCAATATTGGTGTCACTTTTTCAATATTAGCATTACTTTCCATTTCTTTCCCATGTTTTTTCATCATGCTTGATATCCCACATAAAGTTGGCATCATGAGAGCATTATCTGTTGTGCATCTGAGCACAACAGAGGGGTTGCTTGCATTAAAAGTAACTTTCATGAGGTAACTTTTTCTCTGAGTGGGGATTTTTAACAACCTTTATGTATTTAATGCCTTGAAGCCAGTGTCCCACTGCAGATGCTGTCCATTGACAAAGACAGTACAGACCTCCAGTACCTTTTTTGGCAAACTTGATTCTCTTAAAAAAAAAAAAGAAATAAAAACTAACAAAACCCAACCCATTTGGACTATGTGCAATAACAGGAAACTTTGTGTTGTTTTTTTTTCTTCAGGTGAGAAATGTGTTTTGTATGAAGGCAAAGGAAGGCAGAAAAAAATCAGTCCGTGCCTTAGTGGCTGTTGGGAATGGTAAAGGGGCTGCAGGTATGTGTTTTATTTATTGTATGTATGTATGTATTGTATGTATGTATGTATTTATTGTATGTATTGTATGTATGTATCTATCTGTTGTATGTATGTATGTATTTATTGTATGTATGTATTTGTTGTATGTATGCATTTATTGTATGAACAAGGTAACATCTGGTGATGGAATATTTTGTGGCAGCTTTATTAAGACAGCTGTGTTCATGGTCAGCCAGAGTTTTGCTGAACTTTGCTTCTGTGAAAGATTCAAGGCCTCGTCTGTTCCTCCAGCTGAATGCTGCATGCACTTAGGAGTGGAGGAAAATTTCTAGAGAGGAAGGTGTTGTTCTGTTGTGTTACTCTGGAAAAACTCTTCCTGCCTCTTCTTTGGAAAGCTTCTTCATGGAATGTGTTATCACTGTAATCCAGATGTCCTTAATGATGGAACTGAAGTTGTCCCAGGCTTTTTTCCTTCATTCCCTTCTTTATTTTTAAACAGAGTGGATTATTTCTTTTGTCTGAAGCAGTCACCACTACTCAATTGTCTGAAACAAAGTTTGGTCAAACACACAAAAACAGCTTAAGCCTTGGTTTTTTTTTCCTTTGACAACAAGCAGTTGGCATCCAGTTGTTAGGTGTTCATAACTCCTAAACTGTCCCTGTGATTTTCTCTGAACCACTTTTTGAGTATGGTCTGTGCAGTGGAGTGGAAATCTAAATGCTAAACGTGGCTGTGAAGTTCTTTGGTTTTTTCCAGTTTTCTTTCTGAAGATCATCTGCATCATCTGTTTCTCAGCAATAAAATGCCTCTTTCTGCCTTACAGGTTTTGCAATAGGGAAGGCAGGTGACAGGACAAATGCTTTAAGGAAAGTATGTTGATTGAATTTTTTTTTACTTGATGACAATTACAAATAATTCATACCTATACTTATGGGTTTTTTCCCTAATAATCAGTATAATTTGTGGTCTTTGCAAAGAAGTAAATCCATGTGTTTGCTTTGCCTGTCTTGATACAGATAATCACAGAATGATTTAGGATAATCATAGAATGGTTTAGGTTAGAAAAGCCCTTAAGATCACCCAGTCCAGCTGTTGATCTAACACTGCCCAGTCCACCAGCAGCCTCAGTGCCCTGTCTGCACATCTTCCAAACACCTTCAGGGATGGTGACTGAGCCACTCCTCTGGCAGTCTGCTCCAGTGCTTGTAACCCTTGCAGGGGAGAAACTTTTCCCATCTAAACCTCCACTGGCACAGCTTGAGGCAATTTCCTCTCATCCCATCCTTTGCTACTTGGGAAGAGACCAAACCTCACCTCACGTGGGTCTCCTTTCAGGAGTCTGTAGGGAGCAGTAAGGTCTTCCCTGAGCCTCCTCTTCGCCAGACCAAACATCTTCATTTCCACAGAGTTTAGATGTGGAAAATCTGTTTTCCTAAGTTGTTTTTCTCTATCTTTTTCTATATCTAATTAACTGAATAATGGTAAATTGCAAATGCTTAGCAGAAGAATTCAAGGGGAAAAATGTTTTCTGCTTTTGTTCCCTAGGCAAAGAATAAAGCAATAAGCTCCTTACACTTTATAGAGCTGTATCAGAACCACACAAGTAAGTATTATTCTTTCAATCTAAGCACTGAATATGCCAGCAAGAACTGGTTGCAGCTACTTGCAAAGCATAAAAAAAATGTTAAATCAAGTTTTTCTAGTCTGATGCATTGTATTATAATTCTTGACAACCTGGTCTAGTTGCAGGTTTCCCTGCTCATTGTGGAGGTTCCTTCCAACCAAACAATTCAACAATTTCAACCTTTAAAAAGTTCCTTCCAACTCAAACAAGTCCATGGTTCTGTGCTTAGAATTTGGATACCTCATGCATACTGTTTCAGGCTCTTAATAGCAAGATGAGATCTTTTCTGGCACAGTTTGAGTTAAGGGCATTTTTCTTTACAGTGAACTCCTGTGCTTTTCCCCTTGCTGTGTCAGAGATGACTCCCTGTGACTCAGTCCATGTGTGCTGACCCAGCAGCCAGGGGAACCTGGGCTGGAGGGTCAGCCTGAAGTTTCCTGGTAGTTTTTTGTTACTATTCTGCATGGAAATCCAAGAATGCTGATGCCTGTGGGGAAATCTTAGGTTAAAAACTAGATTATTAAAAAAATATGAGTCAAACTGTGTCATGTGAGCTCAGGTCAAAACTAAATGAGGCTCACTGGAGGCACACCTACCTATTTTTCAATAGTAACATAGTATTCACAGGTATCTGAGCATTCATATCCATTCCAGAAATTTACCTAGACTAATCATCCTCTTTAAAGAAGTCAGGGGAGAGTAAAACCAACTTCCCAGTTCAGAAAAATAAAGGCAACTAACTAAAGATTTTCTAGAAGAAAGAATTTAATCTGTAATGTATCTGTACAGAATTTATCTGTAATGCCTTTTCCTCCCTCCAGTTTACCACGACATTTCTGTGAAATTTAAAAGCACAAAAATCCGCATGAAGAAACAAAACAAAGGTAATTAAAGAAGATTAAATTTTGAATTTTTCATAATTACTGACTGATATTTATTTGATAAACTTACGTAGTGTCTAGTCTACCATGTTTTAAATGTTGAAAATCATCAGTCGTTTTTCTTTAGAATTACCTACTGCTGCTGACATGGCTTTGCTCTTGCAAATTGGGGTTTGTCCCTTTGACACTGGTGGGAGCTCTGTCACTCTTCCTGAGTGTAATTCCTTCAGTCCTAAATTACCTGGGTGTGGACTCTGGTCCTGCTCCAGCCGCTGGTGGGTTTTTACAGAGCTCTAAGTTCTCACACCCCTCCCACTCCAGGTCTCCCTTCCTTTACAGCCTTGGTGGTTGTGAAATCAGTTTGATCTTCCTGAAAGTGGCACCTGAAGTTTCATGAGAGCTCATCATTTAGGGGGGTGGTTTTTTCCTTTCCCTTGTCTCCTTGGGTTTCTTTCAGATCTGTGTCTCTGTATATTTTGTTTCTGGTTTCCCCTTTCCTCCCTCAGTTTCGTAATTGGCAAGGTCTCCAAGCCGATAACCTCACTAGAATAAACATTCTACCCCTTTTCTGCAGCTTTCCAGCCATTTGGTCCCCAGGATGTATTTCTTTTTTGTGTCCTTTACTCAGGAGCAGCAAGACTGTCCTGCAGTTTTTAAAGATCACTAGGGCTAAGCCATGTGAAACAAACCTCTCTGGAACAAAAGTAGACTCTTCAAAAAAATATCTCCTCCATTAAAACCTGGCAAGTGTAAGAAACCATTTGCAATAATGGCAGTGTAGTACAGTTATGCATTGGAGCTGATAAAATCTCCATCTCTGTGATGGAAAGGGATGCAGGTCACACACAAACCTCTGTGTTTGTGGATTTTGAAATATGTTTGTCTCTCCTTCACTCTCTGCCACTAAAATTATGACAAAGTATAACTGATTCCAATTGCTGGGCCAGGAAAAGGGAAGTGATGCCTCTGCACAGCCCCTGGAGCTATTTTCAACATCTAATGTGTTCTACCATGCTGGGTAACAAAAACAACAAAGAAGACATCTCTGTGCTCTCTTCTGACTAAATTGTGTATTTATAAATAATCACACAATGCTCATTTATGTTTCTCCCCCCCAGGGTATGGCCTGCACTGCCACCGAGCCATTATCACCCTCTGCAGGCTAATTGGCATTAAGGACATGTATGCCAAGGTCACTGGATCCAGAAACTTGATTAACATCACCAGAGCTCTCTTTAGGGGCTTGACCCTACAGGTGGGTGCACTCCCAGTGCCCATTGGGTATGAGGACAGGAGGGGATGGGTGTTGTAATGGTTTGTGGGCAAACAGTTTATATTCCAGGCTTAAAATGAGGTGATCTTACAAACCAAATCAGCAAAGGAGGTCATTCCTCAGCAGTTTCATGGAGTTGTCCAGTCAGGAAGAGCTGTGTGTAACTCTGCCTGTTCCACAGCCAGGTGTCTGCAGGGGACATCTGGATTCCTGGGCTTTCATTTGGTGGGGATTTGGTGACTACTGAAAACTCCTGGGCAGAGGGAATTGTGGGCCAGGTTTGGTTACTGCTGCTTGTATGTGCTCCAAGTTCTCATTGAGCAAGGACTGAAGCCCCAGCTGCTTCTATTGCTGCTGTAATTGAGATCTCTGAATTCAGCCAGGGAGGTGGTGGTGGTGTTCCCTCCACCTCTGAGTGCTCACAGTGGAGATGTCTCTGTCTGAGCCAGCTGCCTGCAATTGATGGAGAAGCTCCAACATGCAGCATTATATCCTACTTCCTCTGAACAGCAGCCTCAGGATGAGTCAGCCCTCTGGAAATTCCTGGTTATCTCCCTTGTTTGCAGTTTTGGTGGCTGCCAAGGTTTAGCTGCTTCCATTCCCAATACAGCCCTGAGAGCTGTAGCTGTCAAATCTGTCACCTGTCCTGGCCAATGTCATCAGTTCAGCCTCAGGAGGTGAGGGGGTCGGGATCCTCTTTGCCTGCTGGGAGTCACAGATCTCCCAGCTTAGCAATGCCTCAGGGCAGTCACACTGGGGGAAGTCTGGCATTGTACTTTGAATTATTGTATCTGAGAATCTTCCACAGAACAAACAGAAGAAAGGCCTGCTGTATAAATTATTGCTTTTGGACTTATGCACTCGATATGTTTTCTTCACTGCCCTGAGAAGGAAAACTTTCCTGTCACCTGTAAACATTTACTCCTTAAAATCTGAGTGTGATCAAAACACCTTGTAGGCAAGGGACAGGTATAATTGAAAATAATGTTACATTCATGTCTTTATGAATGTACCTTTATGTTAGTTAATGCCACCTGTCTGGGCAGTAATAGGCACTTTTCTGTTACCAAAGCAAAATTTATATCCACATTAAGATACAAAGATGTTCCTGCCAACAGCCATGTTCATGAGCAGGGAATGGCTTTCCAGAAACAAGTTCCTCTGGGATGACACTGTAGGGCTGACCAGTGTACCTGAGGTCTGGCTATCTGAATTGCTGCCCTGTAAGATAAGCCCAACAAGTCATTTCAGTTCCACAGTGCTTAAACTGTTTATTGGGAAATGACTTTTTGGGGCCTTTTTCCCCTGCCCCACATCGTGTGTAAGTTTTGGCCTGCGGTAAAGCCATCCTAGTTTTCATCCTGGTTTTGGTTGTCCTTTCCCTGTGCTGCTGCCAGGAGACTCACCAGCAGCTGGCAGACCAGAAGAGCCTCTACGTGGTGGAGTTCCGGGAGGAGCAGGGCCCCCTGCCCATCGTGGTGGCCCTGCCCCAGGGGCCTGTCCGGGAGGAGCCTGAGCCTGAGGATGAGGTTCCCAACACAAAGCTGGAGTGGAGGGAGGTGAAGGAAGCGCAGGGAATGCTGAAATCCCCCTGGGCCGGGGTCAGACGGGCGGCGTGCTGACAGCTTCGGTCCCGCCGTGGTGTCTCCAGCTCAGAGCAGCTGGCAAAGCCTGGCTCAAGACAAGGCTGGCTGGGTTTGACTTCCAGGGAGGGCAGCAGGAGCTGTCTCATGCCATCCGTGTCACTGCTGCCATCCAGGAGCACTGTTTGCTTTCCCACAATTCCCCTGAGCCTGTCCAGGTGGGAATGTTCAGATGGAAGCAGTCAGAGAATGAGCCTTGGGCTTCAAGCATGCATTTACTCCATTCCAGAGGATGGTTTGTCCATGTTTATTTCACAAGCTCTTGGGAAACTGTTGAAAATTCAAGATTGTGAAAGCAATAAAGAATCATCAGAGTGGGTTTAGTTTGGGTTTGTTTGGGTCTTTTTTTTTGTTGTTGTTACGTGCTGGTGTGTGGGAGATGCTGCAGCAAGCAGCAGCAGTGGGGGCTCATGTGCATCCTGTGTCCCACTGCCCAGGCCCAGGAGCTCAGTTCTGTGCCTCCCAGTCTGTGAGTGCCTGTCATGGCATTTCCCCAAATGCCAAAAGATGCTTGGGCCACCTCTTTTGTTACTATGGGAGAAAATACCTTCGTAACCTTTTGTTACTATGGGAGAAAATACCTTCAAGAGTTACACTTGGAGTTCTGATGGTAAAGACATTTAGGAGCAGTGTTTTACATTGATTTCAATGCAGGTTTCTAAAGACATTAGTTGTGGATATACAGACAGACAAGGTGAATTTAGTTGAGTTTTATCTCACTCTTGCCTGCTGAGCAGTGGGATGAAGGTCTTTTCCCTGTTTGCCAGGAAAAAAAATACCTTCAATACCTCAGTCAAAATACACCTTCAGTGGAGATTTCCAGGTGTTCAGGTTGCAAAGTTTCTTATCCCAGCACATCAAGCTTCTGTTGGAGAATGTGTGCTCACCTTCAGCTGGCATCTCTGCTGTTGAGCTTAGTTCCCTACATAAAATTAACCTTTTGTGGCTTTACTGTTCCCACAGGTTTGTTCTTATTAACACAGGGGCTTGTGTAGATGTTTCACCCAGCATATGGATTGCTCATTGCTCACAGACAAAGCTGGCTGTAAAATGGGAAACTCCTGCATTTTCCATGCAGCTGGTCATAATTTTCTGTTAAAAATCAAATTCTCCGGCAATTCAGAAGATGGAGGTTCTCCTAACTCATTGCATTGCTTGAGGCAAGGTATCCAGTATGCAAATATTTGGAGAATAGTTAACAGGGTGGTTAAACCACTTAGTTAAGCAAGAGCAACCAAGATTACAATCTGGGCATAGTTAATGAATATGTCTGCAGTCTTGTTTTAATAGGAACTGAGGCTTTGCCTGCCTCCAGGTGCATAGATTGCTTTAACTAGCATATAATTGCCTGCTCTCCAGAGCAGGTGCCTGCAGACCTTCTTGTCCTGCTGAGGAAGCTGGAGAAGAGCAGAGATGAGGATTCCACTGACACAAGCAGATGAAACCTGGTGGTGGCTGCAGGGGCACAATAGGCCCAGTGTTTCAACACTGTGAATGGCACTTGTAAATGCTCTGAAAAAATCCTGATTTGTGGCTTTTTAAATGGGCTGCTCCATCTGGCAGTTACATCTGTAAGGGAATCCCAGCAATGGAGGGATACCGGTCTGGGGGGATCTGGGAATTCCTGAGCAAGTGCAGGGCGTGGGATTTTGGACCAGGCCAGCTCTGCAGGCAGGGACTGCAGTGTCTGTGTTGAACAAACTGCAGGGCCAGCCTTCCCTCATCCTGGGGAGCTGCCAGAGTGCCATGGGCTCCATGGAAGTGTCCCCAAAGGAAAAGGCTTGCTAGCCTGCAGTGTCCATCATGCCCCGTGTTTCCAGCAGAGTGTCAGCAAATTCTGGGGTCAGTGCTGCCCTCAGGGCTCTCTGTGGGGAAGAGATGTGCTGCAGAAGTGGTCTGGAGGTCCTGGGAGAGCTCTGGGCAGCATCTTTCCCTTCAGGAAGTGCTGGGGGTGTGCCATTTTCCAGACAGCTCCCTTGGGCTGCCCAGCTTCCAGGGCATGGATGGCAGTCTTTGGGGCTGTGTTGAGATGACAGGAAAGCTGGATATGATTAATCTCTTTTGTGTCATTTTCTCTTCTTTCCGCTGTGCAGGGAAGGTGCACATTGCTGCAATTCAGCAGCCACCCCTCCCAGTGTCACTGTCCCCTGCTGGGGTCCTGCAGCCTGTGCCAAGCAGGGACCCCCCCTTCCTCCTGCTCCCCTGCCTGGGGTTGAACTTGGGTCACACCAGGAGGGTATCAAAGTTCCAGCTCCATTTTCTGTGAGTGGTGGGGGCAGGGGTCCCTTCCATATGGCCAGCCCTCCCCAGGTGGGGCCACAGAGCCTCCCTCAGTGTCCCTCCAGCCGATGGACACTGCCGTCCCACCAGCACCCAGCTGCTTTTCCCCACTGCTGGCTCCAGCAAGGCTGGGCTGAGGCTGTGGGGGAGGCACTCAGCAAACGCGGTGGGACAGAGGACACAGAGGGGCACTGGTGCAGACTGGTGTGAACTGGTGTGTGCCAGGCAAGGGGAAAGCAAAGGGCTAAGCAAAGCAGAAGGAAGGAGACTGGGGCTGTGCCAAGGTGTGGGCTGTAAATGGGATGGCCACGAGGCACAGGATGGGAGGTGAGGGGACAGGCAGCACTGCTGGGTGCAGGGGCCTGAGCACAGGTGGAACAGAGACAGCTCATCCCAAGGCCCAGGGTAGGGCTGCAGATCCCTGCCTTTGTAAACACATCCAAGCAGAAAGGCATCTTTGTGTTCCCTTGTCACATTCAGGGGTGTTCATAGAACCTGGGCACCAACACCCCCCCACACACCCCATGATGATGGGATGGTGAAACCAGTTTCAACAGGTGGATGTGGAACTTCAGAGCCATGTGCCATTGTCCAAAGTGGCTTTGAGTTCCCTCCCTGCCCTGAAAAGGGATTTCTCTTTCCACCTCTGTTGCAAGCAGTTCCCTGTTGTCACAATAACACAAGCAAAACAAGTCAGGCTGGTTTTCAGCAAAGACAAAAAATCTCCACAAATGTTTTCCTTAGTTTGCAGTTTAAAAGCTTCAAACCAAACCCATGGTCACAGGTCAAAAGTTTGCCTGGATATGAATCAACAGAGGAGCCTCCAAGTCAACTTTTATTTCCCTCTTGTCCTCTAGTCCTCAGTGTTATCCAGGAACTTCAGACTTAAAATGGAAGCATTCTTTACCCCATAAGCTGGAAGAGATAATTTAGCACCACTTAGGCACCTCTAAGACGTTGAAAACATCCCTTCCTGGGTCTAAACCCCATTTGAATTAATTCATTGTCAAGGTTAACCCCAGCTGGCAATTGAGCTCCACCCAGCCACTCACTCAGCCCCGTGGTGGCACTGCCCTGTCAGGGTGAAATTCTCCTGGGGCTGGGTGCAGCAAAGCGAAAAAGAGCAGCAAGGACTCACCCATTCTCAAAATCACAGCAAACCCATCTTTATTAGTGACACCATGGCAGTGTGAGAGAGTAGCATTCACCAAATGCAGGAGTTGATTGCCTCTGCTTACTGAGGATTTGATTCTGACCACCCAGAGAATTCTCCTACAGCCCACTGGGCCCCTTCCAGGTTGTGCTTTGTAGGGCTGGGGTCAAGGGCAGTGGTAATTCCTGGCCTTACAGTCGTACCTCAGAATTCAGCAGCACCTTCAGGAGCTACAGTGATCCACATTGCTCCTGAGCTGAGTTAAATATTGTCCCCATTGTTCATTGCAAGTCAGAGAAGGCATTTTCAGAAACTGATTGAAAATATTAATTTGCACAGTGGTTTTAGGGGGGGAAACACATTTAAATGGGGACACAGCAATTAAAATGACACAGTTTCACACTTGTACTCCTTGGTGTTTGTTGTTCCCTTTTCCCCTGATACCAGTAACAACTCTGGATACATAAAGGTGAAGTCCAGGGATATTTTAGCCCTTTGAACCCAACTATACTGTTTTTTTAAAACATTATAGTTTTATGGCTTTTTTTTTTATTTTGGCCCCAGCATCAAACTGTACCCAGCCTGGAAGTTATTGAAGGGAAACAGATTGTGCCAAGATATTCCTTTCTCTGGCAAGCTCCTTGTCTTCATCACCAAGATCCCACATAAAAAGCTACTTGTTTCTAGGCTATACATTAGAAAACAAACCCCAAACCCAGCCTGGAGAGAGCAGCCGTTGTTGCTGGGGCTGTTCAGGCCCTCAGGACGATTTCCACCGCAGGAGCGAGAACACCTTGTGGATCACATACAGCAGGGTGGCCACGAATGCAAATACCTGGGATGGAAAAACACAGCAGCCCATCAGTGTTCTGGGGCACAGTGCCACCCCAGCACTGAGCCCACGCCTCGTGACGTGCCACATGTCTGGGGACACCCGTGCATGCTGAGACGGTGACTGGTTTCTCTCCCCCCTCCCCAAACTGTTGGTGCAAACACAGATTTGCACTTGAGGCCACTCCAGAGCCACCTGCTGCCATTCCCTGCCCTCCTGCCAGGCACTCACCACAGCTGCAATGTTCTCCCTGTACTCCTGTGCCAGGAGTATGGAGGACAAGCCAAGCGCATAGGTCATGTAGGCTTCCAGCACCGCGGCGCTGAGGTAGAACAGCGCTGCCGTGCTGTGGCAGATGGCATCCTAAGGGACAAGGAGCACACCGTCACCTCCAAGGGAGTCACACTGCCCCTACAACCAGGCTGCCAGCTGGGGAGCAGCAGCAGCACCCTCCTGGTGACAAAGCCACCCCTAGGGTCTGTCACAGGCACGTACCAAGGTGACCCAGCAGCTGCCGCCGCCGCCATGAGCGCCGCAGAAGTAGAGGCACAGGAGGGAGATGGACATGACGAAGCAGAACACGGAGACAAACATCACCCAGCCCTGCAGCATGGGGTCTGGGACCTTCGAGGATGCCACCAGGATCCACACAAGGCCCCCAAAGATCTGCAAGTCAAAGTGGGGGACAGGGTGAGTGTGCGATAAAGTGACTTGTCCAGAGCAGAGCCAAAAGACACTCATGCCTCTGGCACTGCACATGGCAGCAGCCCATGAGTTCTTCCCAGCCTCCACTCAAAAATGGGCATTCAGCTGGGAGTATCTGCCACTGATCCTGACCAAAAAAATTCCTCACTGGTGCCACTACCACTCACACGCTCCCTACACCAGTGTGCTTAGGAGGCTGGCTCAGACCTTTCTGAGGGCTGGCTTTAATGAACAGGGAGGCTGGTTTAGGAGAGGTATCTTTGCTTCACACCCAGCGTGTCAAACCCAGCTCACCTGCACAAGCAGCACAGACACCTGCCCTCACAAGGGTCACATGCAAATATCACTCTGAGAGAGGTTTGACTCTCTGGGTAGAGGAAAAGAGCCTGAGGCTCCCAGCTCCTGCTTGGGAAAGGAAGCTCATATTTCTGCTCCAGTCCTTTGGGTCATCCTTCACTGCCTACATCAGAGCTGTGCCTGGTCCCAGCTGCTGGTGTGATAGTGGGTAGGACCTTCTCAGCCAGCCTTGGGAGTTTGCCATGGGTGGTACACAGGGACAGCTATGTTTGGGCTCCATCCCTTCACCAGCAGGCTCCTGCACAAGAGGATGGGAGCATTATGTTCAGTGTTGTGGAATGTCTGGAGTGCAAGTGGTGCCTTTGCACTGGAATGCCCTCAGTAGCTTTTCTGTGCCACAAAATCAGCCCAGTTATTCCTTGGACCTGTGCAGAGTTCAGTCTGTGCAGCATCCTGTGATGAGGAGCTCCACAGCTGAGCCCACACTCTGTGGATCTGTGCTGTTGTGGGGATCTATCCCTCACCACCAGCCAGTCTGGGATTCAGGCAGATGTCCAGAGGCAGGAGAGCCTTGCTGACTCTAAGGTCATTCTGATCCTTGTATGGCCAGCGAACCCCAGCCAGCATCCAAGTGCCAGCTCATACTCATTTCCATTTCCATTTCTTTCCAATCATTTTGCAAGTGGAAAGAAAGTCTCTGATTTATGTTAACTCAGAAAATGTTACATCATTTGTGTCACCCCACAGTTGTAGGAAAGTTTGTTGGTGCCATTATGCAAATTGACACATGACATCAATTATGTGGTAGAGATGTGACAAAGACCTGAGTGAAAATGGGTCTTCCAAAGTGCTGCTCTTGTGGTCCCTCCTGTAACAACCAAAGGCTGAGCCTTGAACACTAATCCAGTCCTTTTAATCACTCACGGGCTGACACAATGAGTGTGTTGCAGCTAAAAATCCTGGGGAAAAGCATTATGGCTGCTCCATTAAAATCATGCACAAATTATGGTGAGATACGAGGTTGGGGAAAGAAGCACCACAGCTCACTCCCTACCACTCACCATCTCTCCTTCCTGCAGGCTGTGCTTACCACTCAGAAATGTCTGTTTGACCTGGTTTGATTTTTGACTTTGGTTTTATAGTGAAGATTCATAAAAAGGAAGGAAGGATTGAGAGGCTTTCAATAACTCACAGCAGGATGTGGACAGCTGTCTAAGGAAAAAATTCATCCTTTAAATAGCTTTTACAAAGCAAACACATCTGCTTTCAGCTTCTTTCAGGTTTTCCACATAGGTCTGGGTATCCATATGTGCAGAAAGTTCTTCTAATTAAATAGATTACAAGAATTAAACTGAGCCTCACAGATTAAAAATGGTAACTTTTGATCAGCCCATGCCAATGTGGCAGTCATCTGAGCTGCAGGCAGGATCTTCTGAAAATTTCACAACCATCTTAGCATTTAAAATGCCAATTTTGTTTTGTTTTGTTATATTACAATCTCAGCCCATGGTAGGCAACCTGAGATTCCACTAAGGAATGAGAAACTCTTTATCCCTCTGATTCAAGGCAGCCACCTCCTTTGTACACAGCAGAGGTCACACGGCTGCACAGCCCAGAATCTGCCTGGAGATGGAGAAATCCAGTCATGCAGCATTCCTCCTTCCTGGGTGGTTCCTGGGCCTTCAGGATGCACATTTCCAGATCTTACCCAAACCAAGGATAGTGTGCTCACTTCAGCAAGCTGCCCTGGCAAATCCCCTGGAGACAGGGATTACAAACAAACAGTTCAAGGGGAATGAGCTCTCTGAGGCCAACAGGACCAACATAACTCAGGGGCAGGGGTGGCTGGCAAGTGTCAGCCCAGCCAAAATCTCCACAGGCACTCAACATCCTCCCTCCTGTAGCTCCAGGAAACCTGGGCATTGCTCTTGGGCACAGATCAGGTCTACATCCTCTTTGCTACATTGTTACCACCAGGAGAATGAAGGAAACTCTGTAAATCCCAGTAGTGGGGAGCAGGCTGGGTGGCAGGAAAAGATTTGGTGCCAGATGGCAAAACTGAAGTTTTTAGCACGAAATAATCTGAATGCCATTCTACAATACTCAGCCAGAGCTTTCAAAGCTGGACCAAAGCGCTGGGAATTTGGCAAAAAGCCTCCCAAGCTCTTTTGAGAAGAGCACGTTTCGTGAGTGGGGCAGAGGACAGGGGAAAAGTTCAGGCTGAGACTTTGTATCAATAACCTATGCTCAGAGCAATTCCTTTAAACCACGAGCGCCAAGTCCATTAAGATTATGATCTCCTCCTGCTCAATGAAGTTACAGTGTGGAAAGAAGTTACAAAGTGTTTGCTCACCTTTCGCTCTCCCACACGCCCAGGGTCCAGCAGCTCCGCACCTGCGGCTCAGGAATGCCGCGATGGAAGCGCAGCCTCGGCTGCTGCCAGCAATTCCCTCCGCTCCCTAACCCCCTGCTCCAAGCCGGCAGCTCATCCTCTGCCTGTGCCATCCGCTAAAATCACCTCCGGTCATTAACCAGCTCCATTTGGCACCTACTTATACCCACCGGCAGCCCCTGCTGTGTTTCAGGCAGGAAATTCAAACGTTTTTCAAAGGCCCCAGCAAAGTCCCACTGCAGACTAAAGGAGAGCTTCAGAGCCCGTGGTTTTCCCCGGGGATGAGATGCCCTCCAGCCCCCTGTGGCTCAGGGACCTGGCGTGGGACAAGTGTCACCCCTCGCACACCTGCAGCACAACCTGTGCTGAGTGCCCAAGCAGCAGCCACAGCCCTCCCCCAGGGACAAGGCAGCACTCACGATTTCAGGGATGAAGAGCACATCTGGGAAGGTCGTCAGGACGGCCAGGCCTCTGGGCAAAGTGGTGGTGGAAGTTGAGGAAGACATCGGAAGCCTCTGGCGCGGTGCTTATCGGCCACTCTGCTCCTCACTGCTGAATGCAGCCTCCTCACCTCTCCCTCTCTCTCTCCCTCCTTTCCTGCCCTTCCTGCTCTCGTTTCTTCCTCTTTCCTCCCCTTCCTGCCCTGGTTCCTTTCCTTCCTGCTGACAGATGAAGACAGCTGTGAGTGGCACAGGTGTGGCCAAACCCTGTGACCTGGAGTCACATGGGAGCTGTTCGGGAGATGCAGGGGCAGCCCCGGGGCACTGGCAGCAGAGTTCGGCTGTCCCCGCACCCGAGCTGCCAGGCAGGTTCCTGGGCAGGGCCCAGTGGCACTGGGTGACAGCTGAGGGCAGCAGGGGACACCTGTGCCCATCCACCTGCACAGCCTCGCGTCCCCTTAGATTTGCACAGTGAACCAGCCACAGTGACCCACACCTGAGGTGGTCACAGCAGAGGACACGAGGGCGGCTGGTGGCCAAGGCAGGCCAGGATGTGACAGGGGACAAACAGTGGGCCTACAAATATTCCACAGACATCCAGGGATGAGGGCAATCAAACTGCAGGGCAAACCACCTCCATCTCTGAAGGAGATTGGAAATGCCAAGGTAACACGAATGACCTAAAATGATGAGACTTCCCAGGCAGTTTCACTTCTTAAATTTTACCTTTTTGTCTGTAGTCCATGGGAGCAAGTCATTCCCCTTCTTCTTCATAAGGAACATTTATTTACTCCTCTTAAACACACTTGGGGACACAGCAAAAACTAAAGAACTCCAGAAGCTGAGGCCAAAAAGTGCAGAGAAAGGACTTTGAGAAAAGAAGGCAGGGTAAAACCTGTCCCTTGGAGAAAGCAGTGAGGCAGATGAGTGGAGGAGCCTGCAATGTCAGAAAAACTGGGGAAATGCTTTTAATAAGCAGAGTAAGTGAGGGGCAGGGTTATATGGCAGAACTGGTGGGGCAGTGAAGGGGTGGGATGGATGCCTCTTACCCAGACCTTGAGCTCTGTTATTTCCAGTCAATTGAAGCAAAAACATCTAAGTAGATAATGCCATCCTTCTTTTTCTTCTAGGGGCCTTTTCTCACTTAAATGCAGAGTCCATGCTGACCTTCATGACTTCTTCAAAGGTGGGAGAGTGTTTTTGCTGCATCCACCTGATTTCCCACTTCTCCAGATAGATTCCATTTGCCCTAAGGTGACAGAACTACACATAATGGATGAAACCTTGGATATGAGGCAGACCTAAAAACCAGTCAGCAAAGAGGGAGAGCTGGAAGCAGTGGGAATGTAGGGATTGGAGCTGGAGACACAGACAGAGCTCCAGAGGGGTCTCACTGTCTCTGTAAGGGATGGAGATGAAGCTCTCCTGTTCCTGGGACCACAGGACTGCTGTGAACAAGCAAGTACATTAGGAGGGGCAGGGGCACTGGAGCTGTGCCATTTGGAAGGGCTGGGACATCTTCAAAGAACCCCTTCTTTATCCTATTTACAAATTTTTGGTGATGGATTAAAAACCAGGGGGTTTAGTAGAACACTGGGTTCAGAGGTGAAGGATGCTGAGACCAGCTTGACCAAACTCTCTTACATTAGGCCCCTCCTGACTGAGGTGGGCATCAACAAGAATGTGGAAGAGCCTGGTAGGGAAGTGAGAGATGGAAGCTTTGAACAGAAACCAAAGAGCTGGTAACACCTGACTCAAACACATTCTGCTGAGGACAACACAGAATCTAGAAGTTGCAGGACAATCAACCTCTTCATACTACAAAAGATCAGTCCCATTTTCCCCAGCATATCTCCTTGAGATGCAAGAAGATCCTTCCCTTGGGTGGGAACAGCCCTCAGGGACAGCTCTGGAGGCTGAGTGAGAGGCTTGCCCATGATCAGTGACATGGGTAACATCAATCTCTATTTGATAATTATTAAACTGGCTATGTTATTGGTGCAATAAATAGAGCACTGTATCAGCAGCTTGTGTAGTCAATAACTCTGACCAGATTAGAGTTTTGCCATTGTGCATTTTTCTGTTTTCACATTTTCATCTAATCATTGTCAATTTAAATAAAGTGGTAATAAATTCATCCTTGTCCTTGTCAGCTGCTGGCCACCTGAAAGAAAAGGATGACATTACAGAGTTCCCAAGGGAGGTATAAACCCCTGAGCTTTCTGTTCTGGAAAGGCTTCTCTGAAAGAGATCCCTGGACACACACAGTTTTGGAGCTGGTATGCAAATACGGTAGGTGAGCTCCAGAAAGAGGATGAGGGTGCCTTTACCTGCTGAGGACAGCACCTCACCCCATGGCTGGTGGTGCAGGAGGTGCTGCCCGGGGAGGCACAAAGCAGCAGTAGCTCCTTGGAGAGAACTTCTGTGTTAGAGCAGTCCCTGGTGGATGTTTTCAACACTGGAGGCAGCACTCAAATTTCAGTGCAGGGCTCCTGGGAGGGGATTGCTCCCACACTGGAAATGCCATGAAAGAAAGCAGGTACTGGCCTTCACCTCCCCTGGGGAGCCTCTTATGTGCACCAGGAACACCAGGGAGAGCTGCTTGCCTTCAAAATAAATGTATTTCTTTTTGTCCTGGCACATTTTCCAGTAGGGTCCGGACACTTTTGGTTTCAGATCTGCCCTCTGGGTTTCTGAGACAGTACCACAGGACATTGAATTCTCTAGAAAGTACACAGGGATACAGGGTGGAGTTCTGAATGGTGACAGTGGAAATCTAAAAGCCAACATCGTTTTTGTCCTGGCACCTTTAGTGGGAGCAAGTAAGGGAGGGCTTCAGGTTTGGACCCTGAAGAAGGGAAAGTGAATCACCTCAGTGCAGTTTAGAGGTTACAAAAGAAAGGTACAGTCCTGCATTGGTTCTTTCTTCCAGGACCTTCTCTAAGGGAGCAGCTGCTGGACTTTTCTTAATTTTGGACATAGATTCTGTGACAGAATGTGAGAGCACACAGAAAGAGCAAAGTCCTGCATGTGGTGCAGTTTACAGGCTGCACGAGGGAGGGGAAGGCCAGGACCGGCTTTTTTTCCCCCAAGAACTGTATGGAAGCAATTGCTGGCTGTTCAAAGTGACAAAGCTGGGCTCTAGGAGATTGATATGATGGATGCAGCTAAGAAGCAAAGTGCAAACTCCAGGCTGTGGGGTGTAATTCCAGGGGTGTGAGACAAATGTGGAGTCAGCAAGTGTTTGCTCAGCTGGCAGCTGCTGTGACCAAGACTTTGCTGCAGGTGTACAGTTAAGGTACAAGATCTGTGTGACTGAAAATACACGAAGGTCCAGTTATTTGGAGAAATTTTGGAGGGAGCATCCAACTGCATATCATAACACAGCAGCTCTGTCATGACCAGCTCCCAGGCCATCCAGCTACATATATAAATATATATACAAGATACATATATAAATATATATATATATATATATATATGCACACACACAAATACAGGCATCGTGTGGGAGTGTCATTCAGCAACCAATACTACAGATGCAGAGCCCAGTCTTTGGGTGGGCCAGAAGGAAATGTTCCAAAATCAAGAGAGAAATTCTGTCTCCTCTACTACAGCTCTCACATCTCTGGATTAAAATTCTGTAGCAGTGCCCTGGCTGGAGCACAGCTATCCCGGCCCTGGACCACACTGGTTTCCAACAAGCACTCCAGAGCAGAAGGGGGCGCTTTCCCCTGTCAGATCCCAAATTCTTTGGTTCCTTCTATCCCCTCTGCAATGGCAGTGGCTGAGTGACAGCTGCTCAGCTCCAAGAACTGGCACAGCAGCAGAGCTGCAGAAGCTCCTCAGGTTTGGAGGAAGCTGCTGACACAACTTACTCAGAAAAAAAAGGAGTCAGTAAGAAAACACCAACACTAACACTGCTCACAACTGCCCTGTAAAATCATCACAGTGGGTGGATGCTGGAACCCAGGACATTGCTCTGGCTGCCCTGGATGACTCCAGACCCTGGCAAGGGGCTCAGACCCTGGCACAGAGTCAAAAACACCTGTGCCTTCAATTTTAGTCCATGGAAAAAACTACCAACCTTGTGTGAAGATTTACAAGCCACAAGAGTTTGAGTAGAATAATGGTCAATTTATCACAGGGTGAAAAAGTAGAATTTTGGGGGCTTAGAATGGGGGTTCAAGAAGCAAGATGGAGGAGTCTGTGTCCTGTCCTCCTTCTTGTCCTCCATCTTCTGCTGTGATGGTGGCACTTTTGGATTGCTGTAGAGACAGACTGTCTAACATAGGTGACAGGTATTGGGTAATTATTATTTATAAAGTACATGCAGTTCTTAATATAAAAAGTTAACACCACCCTAATGGCAGTGGCTGTGCCACAACCTGACCTGCTGGACAGATCACAGCAGGTCAGAGAAGGAATGTAATAGGTAAGACAAAATAAACAACCTTGACAAGCAGAACTGAGGAATCTCAACTCCTTCAGTTGCCAGGCTGGGAAAAAAGACTTTCTGATACCTCAGGGGTCATTTCAACCACAGAAACCTGAGAGGTGGATTTATTTCCACCCCCATTCCCCTCAAACAGAACTGGCAAATGCAATTCCCTGAGCACTGAAGGCTGGGAAAGAAGATTTCAAGGGTGCCTGAGAATCTCACTGGGATAGGTCTGAGAGGTGCCTCACACAGAACAGCTTTTAAACCCCCTTTGCACAGAACAGGTGTCTCAGCACCTCTGAGGATGTGCTGCCCACCTCTCACAAGCAGAGACACAAACTCTGCCAGGAGCTGAGCAACAGCTGGCAAAGCCCTCAAGACCTGCCAAGAGGATCCCACAGGGTACACAAAGGAGGAAAAAAATTAAGAAAAAAAATTAAGAATTAATCACATAATGAGGAATGTATCAAGTAACAGCCACAGGTTCCTGATGCCAAGATTCTGGTTCAGTGCCCCCTCCCCTTCTCAAAAACAGCTCACACACTTCCAGTTTTGGTTTAGGGATGTTTTGTGGTTTTGTTTGTTGTTTTGGTTTTTTTTTTTTTTTTAATAAAAGAAGGCTTCCAGATACCTAATACTATTGTGCTGTTTGTGCAGGACAAACTTTAAATACTAAAATGCACAAGTCAAAACAGGCTGTTTTGAACTGCTCAGCAGTGCAGGCTCAAACACTTATTTGCAATGGCTTTACTCTTTGTACAATCAGTTCTATATGTAGCAATGACTGTATATAAAGAATATAGTACATACTATTGTTTTCATTGTCAATTTACAAGAGAAAAAAAAATAAATATTTTCCATTCTTATTATACATTAACATTTCAGTAGAAAGTTACAGCTGTTGTGTTGGCATGACCTGCAACATCAGGAGGAGAAGGGACATGCATACTTATCTATTAAGAACTCCAAACTATGACTTTGTAATAAATTACAGAGGATAGATACCAGCCAACAGAATACTGATTATCTGAATCCAGTACATTTGTGATTCTTGCTCCATGGTAAAAGCCAAAAAATCTTGCAAAATACAAAAGCCAGTAGCTTGCATTATAAGTAAGACAGACAAACCATGTAGGGTACACATACATACCAAGTATGGTAGAGCCTCTTCTCCAAATGTTTGTGAATAACAGGCTTGTGGTTTCTCAGGCAAAGGAGATTAAGTTGTTGAGTTGGTCCTTGCACCCTTCACACATAACTAGCACCATAAAGATGCAAGGACCTCAGCAAACACCTAAAATTCATGCTTAGTAGATAAAGCATGCATTTTGTAGAGTTTGTGCAGGGTACACACTCTGTTCATTAAGGTTACTGTGCAAAAAAGATTATTGACCACTGAAGATGTTTCTGTAATTCTGTTACAATTATTAGCAACATTTTTATACTTTAGCAGGCCTGTGTATGATTAATGAACAACCTGTACTCGTGGTTCCCCCCTGATTGCTGCACCACTCAGCTGGGGCTGAGGAAACAAAGGCAGCAGCCTCAATTCCAATCAAGTGGGGGAAAACGAGCTGCAGTTTGCTAAAAAATAAAATATTTTAAAATGGCACAAAGCTTTGTACAGGTGGATCTACCAGTGCAAATACATATACATGAGGTACCAATTTGTTCAGATCATGTATAGGCCAGATCTATTTATAAGTATCTTAAAATCACTCAATTTCCTGCTGTCAGATAAATGCTACAGCTTGTCAGCCTGTAAGCAAAATCAAAATTAAAACAAAATTTCAGCATATTCAATACCAGATTATTGTAATTTCTCTACAATTTAGTTTCCGAGCTTTCACTACTGAGACTACTTAATTAATTTTTGGTTTTTTTAAAAGCAAAATAATATCACAATAATTTTCTTTTTCAAGACTTGATATGATGTGAGGAAAAAGTTAAAACTGTGTATGTAATTTGGAACAATAACTGTAACTGGCTGAATATTTTAACATTGCTTGAAATTTTACTAAGTACTGTTAGGAAGGAGGAACACAGTTATTGCTATTTGAAGACTTAAAATTAAACCAAACCAACCTGAAAGCATAGACAGAACTATTCCAATGGTGAAAATTCTATAGATACAAAACAGCATTCTGCCTAAAATTAGTCCTTCTTCATCTGAAAACACTTCAAGTTATCTACAGGTGTCTCTTCCTTGCAACAATGATGGCATTTACATGGAGTTATGGCTTTGAAGTGGCTAACTGTGGGGGTCACACAGCTTTTCAACTCTGGCAGCTCTCTCTTGAGACGTTCCAGCTGCTCCACCTGGAATATGTTTGGTTGTTCAGGATTTTGGTCGTATATCCTGAATAAATGAGAAAAGAAAAAACACTGATCAGTATAAACTAGCAGTCCACAGAAATGTACCAGATGAAGCACCTGGGTTTTTTTCCTTAACAGAGCAAAATTGGGTGCCAAAGTCAGTTTATTTGGGGTTAGTACCCTGAGTTTTGCTGCTTACCTCACAATATAAAAAGGTATTCCCTTTACTTAGACTGGTTAGTGTTTCATTGGATATACTAAAAACCTACTGGCATATACTCACTTAATCTCCTGACAAATGTGATTTTACAAGTGGCACAAAGCAGTGAAACAAGTGTTCCAGGCTTCACAGTTCAAAGCATAAGAAATCTCAGAGATTATTTGAACAGACTGTAATATACTGTTTACACATAATACTGCATTGAGTGTGTACTTACTGTTTCAAGAAGTATTTCACCTCATCCAATTCAGAATTTTCTTTTTTAAATTAGCACCATTACCACAATACGATGTGAAGAGTGAAAAATAGAAAATCTGACCTCTCTGCACACCTAATGCAGATTAACCATCTGCACTACTTTAAACAGTCTATCCTCTTCTCACTTTCTTGTTTTCACACATGTAAACAAAGCTGCAGATTTGAAATGTCAGCATCATCCCCGATTGTCCAAATCCAAACCACATTTTGAGTGACAGTAAAATAAAAAAATCAAAACAAATTTTCAGCAAGCACTGAGCACAACTCAAACACCATTCTAGTGTAATTCATTACAAAGAAAAAGCATTGGTGCTCCTGTAACCTAACATTGGTACAACACCTATTATAACAAGGATATACCTTGATTTCCCAACATTCATTTTTATATCAGCATGTTTATATTCAAAATTTTAATCCTGGAACCCATCTGCTCTCACTTTTAGTTGTTGCACATACACAGTTCCAGGTATTGCAGGTCTTCAAGTTTTTCTCCTTGAAATGAAAACTTCTGCAAGAAATTACCATGGCTTCTGCCTAAGTCTTTAAGGAATCACTATGATTCCTTCAAGAAAGTAGTTTGTTTTTATTTCCTCCTTCTTTGTCTCTCACACATTTTCAAGTTAAGCCCAAAAGGAACCAATGCCACCAACAAAACAATGTAGTAGTGCTCAAGTGAGAGAGTGCAAGGTGCCCTTTTACCCTGACAAGACACCAAAGCCAACATGCAGCTCCAAGATGGGTACAATAATGGGATTCAGGTGAGGAAACACTTCCACAGGAAATGCTGATATGGATCACAGTAAGGTCAAGGACAATTTCTGTGAAGAAACTCCTAGAAGTGAGGATAGATGTCCAGTTTGATGAAATTCAAACAGAAGGCACAGCATTTGAATTACTTGCACACCACTTGTAATCCAATACAGGCCTAAGGTATGACCCAAACTTGCCCAATGGAAGCTTTCTGCAAAATAACAGCTCCACCTTCCTTCCTGTGCTTTCTTCAGCTGAGTCAGCTGGCACCTTATGAATTTCCCTGCAAATTCCACACAAAACACTGAAACTTGAGGATAGTATTCTATATAAAACACGTGTTAGGAACTAAGAATCTGAAGTCTTTCCCATCAGTTAGACACTAGAACAGCAAAAGATTGGTTCTTTTCTAGGCCCTTGTTCCTAGAACATGGCTAAGCATGTTTCCAGGCAGCTTCTGGCAAGTATTTTATTACTAGTTTTTTACTACAACAAGTATAAACTCTTTTAATTCCTGCTCCATTCTAAATTCTTTTCAATTGAGATTCTGGATGAATTCAACCCTCCAGGCTCCTTTCAAGCTGTCCCCTAGAGCCAGTCCACTCCAATGTGGGTATTTGGTTTCTTTTAAACCAAAGGCAGAGAAGAGAACTCAAAGCAAAACTTCAGAATTTCTTGACCCTACTTTTTGTTTGGGTCCACAAAAGTACAACATCAGTTTGCAGCAACAGAGCTCCAGTACTTCTCTAATTATTTCCAGCATCACTGTAAAGACAAGGAATAAACTTCCATCTCCCTCTCCTCCTTTCTTCAACAGGACAATAATTTGTAAGCAACTATGCACCAAAGTTTCTCCATCCAAACTCCTGTTAAGAAGCAAACCCTGCAGAAGACTGGGAAGTCCTTTAAACACTACTTTTTTTAAGTAAGCACCTTCTACAAAAGACTTGCAGAACATTGCAGGCTCTGCAGTGGGTGTAAAATTGATGTGCTTGGCTCCTGAAAGGTGTTTTGCAACCTCTGAAAACACATACAAGACAAGAGGCAGCAGCACTGAAATACTGTTTCCATGCTCAAAAGATTTTCTGAAGATTAAAGCTTCTCACTTTTCTTTAGATCTCGAGGAAAAACTTTGAGTTTACTTTGCAATTCACAAAATGGGGAAGAGTTAAATGGTCTTAACAACCCATCATAACATATTAATTCAGTTACTGAGTAGGCTATAAATCAACTTGTACTACACTTCCTCCACATATCCATGCTGTTATTTAAGTAACATGCAGTTTCAGGCAAACAGGGCAGCCCAGATTTCAGCAGTCTTGTGCTTTTGAGAAGTATTCAAAACACTTTTGATTTGATTGCCAGCTAAATTTGTGTAAATGTTGGGAAGTTACTAATACCAGTCAAGCACAGCTTTTGCCTGCAAATGCAACATGCAGCCTAAGGAACTGCAGTGTTTGGACAAAGCTCTCATGGAAAAGCTCTCAGCATCCACGTTTGGGAAATAGTGATTTCGTATTTTTATGCAGTTCTGTGTATTGTTCAACAAACAAAATTCAGATCATGTAAAGTGAATGAGAAAAGATGATGCAAGTGTAAGCTAGCACCCACTCCCTCTCCACATTGGTATTCAATATACAGCCAGCAGGTGTAAAAATACAAGGCTGCATTGTTCTTACTGAGTTAAGTATCTTCAAATACAGATATATCTTCTGGACTATTTCCAAAGCCTATCCAGGAAAAAAGCACCAGATCAATCACCTCAGAAATCATGCTTTACAAATGAGCATTTTAACCAAGCCAGTAATTTCACAACAGGTTGAAATTTCTTCTTTAATTAAAATTGAAATATCAGGCTAATAAAGCATTTTAAGGATGTGATTTCTGTGCAGACAGAAGACGCCCAGTCATGCACATAAAGCACCTTCTTGTTTAAGAGCCCAAATAAAAGCCTGAAGGCAGACATGGCACCTTTCTGTAGAGGCTGCCCTTTTAATTCAAATAATTTGGTTAAACACTGAGATGAATGGTAGTTGAACGTAGGAAAATAGGAGATTATCATCCCAGAACATCTGCTTGGATTACTGACTTTGGGTGTATGTAATAATTTGCAGCCCAAGTGGAGAAAGGCCTGGATGGGGGGAGGGAGTGCATTTGTGTTCTCTCCTCTGCCCCAGTGAGCTCAGCCTTTTAATATTTTTGGCATTTGTAAACTTCCCAGATTTAGTCTTGCAGTTGTTCTCCATGCAAAGCAAAGCCAGACCCCCTACCTGCATTTTTTTTTCCCCAGAGCTTGGTATCATCAACTTTTGGTATTCAGGACACAGTTTTTCTGCCATCTTCACAACTGGCTACAGTGTTTTGGTCAATTCTACATGGATGATTAAAGTTTGGAAAAAAAACGCTTACAGAAATAATCTCTATGCACACAGTTCATAATCTCAGAAATAACTACTGCACACAGTAACTCAGGGCCACACACAAGCAACCTTAAAATTCACTACAATTCCTCTATTTACTTCCTAGATTATTCAGACAATTAGCACTTAACATGGTGTAAGTAAAGGCCTAGTAAACAGCAACACAAAATACCATATTTGATAGATATCTGGACTTGGCCATAAATCCAGGGAACAAAAATACAGAAACCATGGAAGAAGCACCAACTTAATTCAGCCCAGGAAATATTTGGAATTTGAAGACACAACAACAGCCTGAACTGGCTTTACACTAAAACAGATTACTGCAGTCCCTACTTATTACTTACACCTTGGAACAATCATGTACATCTCTCTCTCTTGAGTTCTGCTTTTTAAATTTAGTTTTACATTTATTTATTTCTAAACTCCAAACAGCACAGGATATGGATGCTGACACCAAACCTATTTAAACTCTAAATATCAACTTCAAGTCTGAAGTGATCTGAAAGACTGGCCCTTTACCCAGCAGCTCCAGCTGTGAGTGGAAATGTTTGCTGCCAGGTTTTACATCCCTGCATTCCAGGACTTGCAGGTACCACCTGCATCTCAAAATGTTCACCTTGAGACATCTGATGCAACTTTCAGAAACTGTAATATCCCTAACCTGCATTAAGAGTGAATTTAATTTTACTCACACAATTAGTAAAACTTGAAAAGTAATTAAGAATTGCAAAGGGACATCCCATTGTTTGTTTTGGCCTACAGAAAAAAAGAGGGAAATTACATTTAGAAATTACACTTAACAAGCCTGCAATAACAACTTTGGAGTTAATACTAATTTTGGGGTTCCTCTCCAAAAAAACGGGAAGATGTTGAAGTGGAAGTGAGAGGAGGCAGGCAGCGAGAGGAGAGATAAACATTATTAAGAATCCAGATCATCTAAACAGTGAAGGAAGGTCAAGAAATTTTTATTCAGTTAAATCCACAAGGGAATTCAGCCTTCCAACAAACTGGCTGGTTATCAGAAAGTGAGATGAAAGGTGTTCTACTGTCCTACTACAACTTAAAATACACCAAATAGTACAATAGGACACACAGGGTGACAAGTAGCAGCCTCAACATAAATGCCACAATATTTAAGTAGCATGGAGTACCTAAAGCAATAAAAGCAACATGAAGTCAGAAGTTAGGCTGGCCCCTGCTTTACTGTTTTACCACAGCAGTGAATATCTATTGCACAGGGAGTAATTAACAACTCTGGAAGACTGGATTAGTAGACATGAGATGAAGAGACATTCCACAAACACTTTATGCAGTGGAGTTTGATTAAACACCCCACCAATAATATATCACTTTAACTTATGCATACCACAGAATAAAATCTCATTACCCTATGACTGCACACTAAGTAGTTAGAGGATTCTTTCACCTGCATTCTGGTCCAGAGGTATTTTTCATTGACTAAAGAGGCCCCAGTCCTGAGCTGCAGGAGAGGTGCAACACACAGCACTGCTGTAGCAGGAAAGAGGACTTGTGTCTATGTCCTCAGTCTGAAGCTGATCCCTAGTGTAAAAATCTAGTTATTCCTTTTTTTACTGCAAATGAATGGGAGACTTTCTGTACAGCACAAGAAGGGGCACCTCTGGCAAACCTCAGAAGCAATGGGCCTTGAAAGGACTCTCAGCAGTCAACAACAGATTGAAAAGAGCTAACTAATTTTTTTATACTGAGAGCCTAAAACCCTAGGAGCAAACATATTTGATTTCCTGCCCCTGGAGTTGATTAAATTGACTCTCAGTTTTCACTTTATAAAACAGAGCCTTTGACAATTATTGATCGCCCTTCCTTTGGTTGGTTTTTTTTAGTTTGTTTGTTTTTGTTTGTTTGTAGGTAAAACAATATACAAAGCAATACTCTTGCTAAAGCAGAAGGTTTGAAAGCCTTCTGTAATTTGAAACTTCAGTTATACTTAATACTTTCCCAATTACTTTCTATCGGAAATTCTAGTTTAATACAGTTTTTCAAATTAAACTTCACCTCATAATGATGAATTCCTCATCTTCAAAGACAAAAGACCTAAAACTTTGGGATGCTGTAAGCAACCAAATAACACAACAATGCTTTTGTTAAAATATTTAACACAGTATGCTGATGTTTCTACCTGAATTTTTTGATGTAACAGCTACTTTCTGAAATTACTAATTTAGCAGTTTGCCCTGGAGTCACTCCAAGCTAATTTTGATAGGAAAAATGTGAATTCACAGCTTTGAAACACAAGAGAATGTTAACTATTTCCACAGCTCAATGTAGAATACTGAAACTTCCAGTCAAACAATTAAATGACATTTTCCTCGCTGTAACACGTTTACATAACCTAAAAATTACTATCATGAATATTAGTAGCACCTTAAACGTGTATGCCATACACTTGTTCTTTAAAGGATCTAACTACATTTATGTTGATCTCAGGAAAAACAAAAGTTATTTTGCTTCATAGATACAGCTGAAAGAGTGGGAACTAGTGTTAGACTTATTCTTGATCCGGGTTTATGGGGTCCTTCTACTTTCTGCACCCAATCAACCAAGAAGCAACATGAAATTTCACCAGAATCAATTTACAATAGTTTCTAAGCTTGATGATGGTGGTGATTATGATCATTCTTTTAAAAAGCCACAACTAAGTACCTGTCATATATTAACCCATGAACACCATATTCTCTCAACTTCTTCCTGTTATCTGGGTCGTTTGTATCATCACCCCACGTAAAAATAACCAGGCCTTTGGATATGGCCCGTTTAATAAATGATGGATTCCTCAGCAGGTCTTCAGAATGCACACTAATTCCCTGAAATACAAAAGACTTCAATTAAAAATCCTTGCTTTTGAAACACATCAGCTTTTTTACTCTTTTAACACTGGCAGCTCCTTACTGTTTCATCCATAATAATAAAGCATTTAACACAATTAGAGAGTTTAATTAGAGTGCTATTTTAAAAACACTGTATTAAAAACATTTCAAACAATGGACCTTTTTTTGGCAGTTGCCCAATATTAGTGTATTTCTATTGTGAGGTTAGCCATAATTTAAAGCATTAGTGCCAAAAATGATAGATTTAAAACAAGCAGTAATAATTCAGTTTGATTTTAACTTGTCAGCTTACCAGCAAGTTTTCAAACTGTGCAAAGTTAATGGCAATTGAAGTTGTGCGAGATCTGAGATCCATGAGCTCTGGATAGAGTTTAGATTCCCCTTGGGTGAGAAACAGCACAGGATACTTGTTCTGCTTATGTCGGATCCTGTCAGGAAAAAAGTCCATAAGTAGCACATGAAAAAAATACAAGTAAAAGAACAAAGATTTGATCTCACTGTTTCAAGGGGAATTCCTCTCTTTCCTGCACATTCTTCTAGTTCCTAGCTGGTGCAAGGAGATGGCCCCACAGTTTAGCACCAAACTGTGCTGACAAACTGCTCCAATGAGTCCTTTTGCCACTACTGGAGATTAACACACATGTTAAGGGAAGCTAGGCTTGATGTTGAACTCAGCCTTACATCCTCAATATGTTTATATATAATCCCCTAAAGCCATTTAATTCTGTAATTTTCTTCTTAAATGCACAGATTCATGATGATCATGAAGATTCATGACAGGAATTTCTAAATATGGTTAATAAACAGCCCCTAACCTTACTAATGCATTTTTCAAGCTGAATACTGTAACTAGAGTATTTGTTCCTAAGTTAGGCTTGCACACCCCTCAAGTATGACTGGAAAAGACTGTGGGATACCAGAAGAAACCCTGACATTTTTGTTGAGCTAAGAAAGAGTGAAGCATCCAGAAAGGCACTTGACAAAACTATGTACTATGACTTTGTTCACCTATTTTTATTTTTCAGGCTCATTCCAGATAGCAAAGTGGTCTCATTTCAGTTCCCAACTATTTTGGCACCCAAATTTTATGTCTAAGGAAAACACCTGTTACTTATTTCCTGTTGTGTATTTTAAAATACAAAGTAAATTTTACCAAATAAAAATAAATTTCAAAACCAAAGTACATTATTTCTCTTCTAAACTTACATTGTACAAATATCTGCATGAAAAGAAGAAAACACAATTCTTCTTCGTCCAGCATTCATCAAAACAGTTTTCAGAATAATATCTAGAAAAAGGTTCATATCAAAGTAAGTTGACAAGTTGCCATCCCATTGTCCATCCTGGAAAAAGAAAGCACAAGTTTGAGTCAGTTAAATGAATGCTTACTAAAATTATTTTAACCAGCAATGGTCTCTCAGTCAACCTGAGCAAAGTGAGAACTCAGCTGGCCAGTTTGAATGCAGAATCAATCCTTCAGTCTGCTCAGTGCTGGCTCCAGCTCTCCAGGACTGACAGCCTGAGAGGGGCAGCTGAATTCTCACAGCAGTAAAATTCACTGAAAAATCCCCTGTCTCCCCATCCAAGGAATACATTCCTAGGAAGCCTATTACAGCTACAAAAACACAAATAAATTCCCTGAAGACCAGTAATTATTGCAGCTACTCTCTGTGGTTATTACTAGCATACTGACTTTCACCTACCACTGTCCTCAGCTTCCTTCCCCCACTCCAGGCTTCCAATCCCAGCCTTTATACCCATTTCCCTCTGGACTGAGTGCTGCACAATCCAGCTGAGTCTGCAGCCCTGCTGACTGGAAGGAAGCAGCTGCTTGCATCACTGCACCATGCTGTAGCTGCTCCCGCACAGGGCCAGGAGAGGTTGAATTTCTTGGCACTTTCCTGTCTGCCCTGTTGTGATCTGTTGACTTTATAAAGAATCTCCTACCAAAAGCAGTCTAAACTCAATCTTATGAATTTTATTATTTTAAGAATAAGACTGTTCATTTGTTGGAGTGGTGCTACTATACTCCCAGTTTAAAAATAATG
This sequence comes from Zonotrichia albicollis, assembly GCF_047830755.1. NCBI lineage: Eukaryota > Metazoa > Chordata > Aves > Passeriformes > Passerellidae > Zonotrichia > Zonotrichia albicollis. The sequence goes on from NC_133821.1 coordinate 24,215,158, forward strand.
CAGTATTTTTTTTTAAAGGCCCAAACCCCCACAAAAATTATGCTTTTGCAGCTCATAAATTGTCACATCAAATTACAAGCTTTAGCCATAAGAATGTCAAACAATCAAAGTAAATCACATGTATGTTTACTTACCCTTTGTTGGGAGATCCATTTTATTTCTATGTCAAACCCAACATCGTTAGGAACAGACTCCAGGACCTGAAAAAAATTTTACTATGAAGAGACCCAACAGCAAAGGAGGACAACAAGGTAATTGGGAGGGAGAATACAAAAGGGAAGGTAATTGTTGGGAGAATACATTGGATTTTAATGCTAATGGTGTCTTAACAGTAGAATTTAAAACCCTAGGTTTTTAACATTTTGTACAACACACGTATACACCCTTTTCTACTCCAGTTTAAACTTAATGAATACATAAAAGTGGATACAATCTTAAGGGCAAGATTTTGACAAGGTACAAATATGAGTCAATTCACCTTTACACATGTAATAAATGCCCCATTTGTACTCCTAAAGAAAAAACATTTTTTCTTTCTCCAGAAAGTTCCTGTGAATGCAAAATGCATCTTAAGTACAAAATCTAGGAGCTTGCCATTACCATGATAACAAAAGTTCTTTCATGTGAAATTTCTGTAAAGAATTATTTGCAAGGTGATTTCAAAAGGTGGAGCTAACACAAACCAGTCCTAAATGGAAACACACTGGAAATTCACTCAACATTTCTCAGTGTCTGGTTCTGAAAGACGGCCAAGACACTGTGAGGAACTGGCAAAGGGCACGTGTGGTTTCTCTCAAAATTAGGAACTGTCAATGCATTAACAGGCAATGCCCACATGTTAACCAGCTGTAAAACTGAGTGCACCCTGAGCTACGCAGCTTGGGCTCATGAACTCAGAAGCTTGAAATACACACAGACTGTTACTTGTGAGCACTGAAAACCCTCCAGTGTCCAACAATAAAACCCCTGTTCTCAGTTCCAGCACTGATGCCAGAGGCCTAAACCCAAAAATCAATATCCCCTTTGCTATGTGTGCAAAGCTGAAAGTAAAACACAGGTTTTCATGTTCCCCAATCATCTTGCTCCATATTCACCACTTACTCTTTGCAGAGAAGGAAATGGCTGCATCTCAAAAGCAGAGTTCTCTTCATCGCTAAAAGATGCTGTAAAGAAAGATGAAATATTGAATTAAAACAACAGAAGCATAATCCCAGTAATGCCAGCAAGAAAAAACTGGCTCAAAATCATAAGGTCGTTAGGAGTGAACAATGAAACCAGGTCTCCCTTTTGATTACCTACACCTTTTCCTCTAATACTGACATACTCCCTGTCAACATACTGGTGTTGGCAATTCCTGGTTTGGAATTTAAACCCTTGCCATAACACATACATACATACATACATACATATATATATCTCAGAATGGCTTCTCTCATCCCTCACCACTTCACTCAGTGAATTATATCCACAATAAGCGTTGTTTATCAAGGCTTATTTGTTGAATTTTTTTTTAATTTTATCTTTTCTTATACAGGTAGGATGTGTGAGATAATTTGCTGTCCCTACAAAAGGGATAATTAAGGCCAAAAATTTACAGCACTGATAAGACATCCTACAGCAGTTACCAAAGTTCATGTCAGCAAATCTGAAGAGCTGAAGGTACAGCTGGAGAAGCATAAGATGGAAACATCAGCGGCAATTTTGTTATGATTATTCAGAAATATATATTGATCTATATATTTACCTTCTACCCTTCTGTCCCTGCCTCTCAAGGGAGTAACTTCTGTTCAGATATTTCCTTCCCAGTAAAGAACTCTACAGCATGCACAAAATTAACTATTTAAGAATTTAGAAATGTTCAGGACAAATGTGATTACAACAAGCAGCTGCAACCACAGAATTTATATCATTACACGGCAATAAATCAATCCCAACACTCCTCCAAACTAGTACATACCATTGTGATCTTTTACTTTCAGGGCCGTCACGTGAGCCAGCTGAAGAGCATAAGAGCAGTATTAACACTCTACCCACATCTTCCTACATGCAAAATGTAACTAATTTTGCTTGTAAATAATTTTACAATTTAAAAGTCTATTACAGATATAATTTGTAAAAGAATAAAAGACAAATTGTACACATCACAATTTTCTTTCAAATTTTGTTTTCACAATTTCAATAAAAGCTCAAAACCAAATTGAAAATATGTTCACTGAAAATTCAGGAATAGTGTTAAGGGTAAACCCATACAAATTATAATTCAACATCAAGATGTGAAGTAGTCTGAACATTAATCTCTCCTCTGTGTTTCAATCCTGCTGACCTGTTTTATATTACAGTCACACACACTGAGCTAGAATCAGGCCAGACACAGCCAACTCCCTTGCTCCATTCAAATTCTCTCTTCACAAAAAGGGGCAGACCAAGTAATTTTAAGTAAAAAGAATCATATGGGTCTTGAATTAGCCAGATGGTTTCCCTGACTGAGGGCAGGTATCTCAGCAGGCTCTTCAGTAGCCCACTCATCCCTTTTTTATCTAGACAAGGCCCTTCTGTTTGGAAGGTAGAGGAGCTCAACAGAGTCCCTTTATCATTTGAAAATTAGATACCATATTTCTAGAGCATAAAAGTAATGACATTTATGCAAGTTATAAAAACATTGCAAAAGTATTTTCCTTGGAATTACCTAATTGTTCTGTTTGCACAATTTTTAGAACTGTACTCTCCAGAACTAGTTATTCCCAAAACCTCCAAGCTTCATAAAATTCTACACACAGCATATTGTACTAGGCAAGGAAACAATACCTTTAACAACTGCAGCTGATCAAATGTGAGTTCTTTGACTGCAATCTCAAACAGTTCCAAAGGCTCTGTATCCAGTTTCTTTGAAGAGAAACAACACATAATTAAGCATCACTGAAAGCAACAAAAAAGCCACACACCCTTCATAAAGTAGCCATAAAGGCAATTAATGTTTCCTATTTTATTGATAAAGATACCAGTGATATCTTATGAATAAGATGATCAGTTTTCACAAGGCAACACAGGCACTTAAAAGCATAAAACAATCTGAAAGAAACCCAGTGTTTTGTCTCCATGCAAGTCAGAGGCTTTAAAGTTCTTTGATCCCCCAAAACAGTAGCATAATTATAATTATTCTGTAAAAACTTGATTGGTTAATGTATTCAGGAAAGATGTTTACAATTAAAGAAATGCAGTAAAAATATTCCAAGGCAGTTCACTTTACCGCTGTTTATCCAATGTCTCAGAAACTAATAAAATATATAAATGTCCTGGGATAAAATTCACACACACAGACTATTCCCAAAATAAAGATCTGCAGTCAAAAAATTCTGTCCATTTCTCACTTCCCCTCTTCACTAAGAAATTTTTACTCAGCAAGACAATATTGAGTGAAGATACACTGAATATTCATTCCCCTCAGTCAAAGTTCCATTTCTACACTGTTCTAAACCAAGCTTCTGAAAAAGTGCAATACTGCAGTGAGTGTGGGAGTTTGAAACACAAGACCCAGTGCCAAGAACAGAGAGCAGTGTGCTCTGCAATCTCTTTGGATTCACTGCCAGAACTAGGAGGAAAGATAAGCAGAACAGGACAGAATGCAAACATTAAGGCCTCAGTATAAGAGAGCCCCATAGGCACCACAGAATAGAGCAGAGCTGTCTGCTTTTTTTCTTCCAAATCTTGAGTCAGAAAGAAGCTTAACAGTAACTACAATGTCAGCTTGAAGAGTGCCAAACCATGCATCAGAAATGCTGTTGCTACAACATCAAAAGGAAAAAAATTCAACTTCCCTGATCTATGCAGTAAGTAATGCTGCATATTTATTGCCATTCTATCCCTTGAGAGCCCAGAATTATTTCTGTGAGAGCTTAACATTATACATTTTAGAATGGGCATATCTATACATAAAATACAGCTATTCTTTACCTTTTTCATGGCCATGCAACACGTGAGATCATGGTATACTATAGGCACATGATCTTTAGAGAGATGTACATCAAATTCCACAAATGCTGCTCCCTGCAGAAAATTGAAAATCACACAGAATAAAACAAAAGTCCATTAACTACTTATGTACAAAGACAACAGGACTGCATGCAAGTACTGTCAAGTATTCAAGGTCCTGGATATCAAGTAGAAGTTGAATACAACTGGCTGTTGTCAGTTAAATCATGCTCAGCAATGGATTATTAAAGATGAAAAAAATATATGGCAAATGATCCTAATTACCATAATACAGACATACATATACATATATATACATATATATACATATATATATATATATAGGTTAATCTTGTAAAACCCTCTAATAAGATTCAAGTCTTGTGAACCTGATTACAGAGAAAAACCAAGACAATATTTTTAGACACAAACGTTTAAAACACAGATAACTTTGAGGCATCTTCCTCCCTCCTCTCCACCACCACACCAAGAGACAAGTGATGGCTCCATATTGCCAAGGCTTTAGGGAGATATTCCATATAGGAACAAACTTCTGGAGTCTCTAGTGAGTAACACAGCAGCAGTGTGTTATAATCTGTGCAAGAGCAGAAATAGCTGCATTCAGCACTTTCCTGCCCTTTTCAGCTGTAGATGTTTTCTGTTAGGCTTCAAAAAAGGAAAAAAGATACAAAAACTTGAAGTACAGTCTTCCAGAAAAGAGGGAGGCCCAGAAAGTAAAAGACAGTAACAGGTTTGGGGTTTTTTACATATATTGACTGCTTGCAAGTCATTCCTTTGAAGGCCTCCAAGAACACCATTCATCAAATTATCACCCTGACACCCACTTTTTCAATCAGCACAGAGAGAAAATAGGACATGGGTTTTTTCAGCCCTTTCCTCAGCAGAAATATTTTCAAATTGGTGGCTTTCAGCCTTTTCAATCTGCAAATAGATGAAAGCAATTCTCTAGTCATGCTGCTGATGACTTCACAGCAAATTTCTGCCTCAATGCATATTTCTTGTGAGCATTTTAAAAGCCTGTCTATAAACCTGTAGTGTCCACTCAGGGATTAAGGACTACTGTTCAAAACAGTCATTTAGCAGCTACAGCTTTGTTCAGTGATCAAGATTATTGGAAGGAATAAAAGTGACCATCTCCATCACAGCATTTAGGCACATGGAGCTATTATCTCCCAAACTGGAACTTCTGTCTTAGGATTTCAAGTCTTCACTGCAGCAAGCACCAAAACAAGGACTGGTTTATTCTACCAGCTCAGCTCCCAAGTCACATTTTCAGAGAGCAAGTCTCAGTACACAGCAGTCCCTGAGCAAGACCTTTGCCACGTGAGAGGATGCTGACAGACTCAAGCAGTGCCAAAACTTGATTCACTTGTTCAAACTGTCTGTAGAGGGTTGAGACTAAAATTCTCCCTGTATTAGAATACCAGCAGAATACACTAAATGGAAGTTTTTATTTTTTTAAGGGACTTGAGAAGAGTCTAACCTACTATTAACTTCCCATAACTCAAGCAATTTCCACAGTGATTTTATCTAATTTAGATCAGTTCAATTACCATTCACTGTATTGAATCATGCAAATTAAGTGTACAAGCCAACCTAGTTTGCAGGAGACAGGTGCTGTGTGTGTGAAAATGTGTGTACATACATGACTAGCAGCACTCCTCAGGGATGCAATGGTGTTCTCTTGAACTTTAGCAAGCCTGAAACAACAGCCAAGAAAAAGGGTTTGTTAGATGCAGTATAGCACAGAATTGAACCAACAGAAACACAAATGAGAAGTTTATGTTTTACAGACTACCCACAAGTTGATACTGAAGTAAATGACTACGGGTTGCAGCTTTTCCAAATGTCCACTTCCTCAACTGATGTCAGTGGCAGAAAACAATTTCCCCAGTTTAAAATGCAAACAAACTTACTTAGTGGTTGTTGTAGAATTCCCTGCTCCCCTGTGTCCAACATCCAGAGCTGTTCTTGGTTTCCAGTACTTTGCATATGAAGCCTGCATATCACAAGTGTATCCCTGGATAGGTCTGATAATTATGTAGTCCACTGCAAAAAAAAACAGCAATGCTTCCCATGTCAGTAAATAGCAGATGGCTTTGAGGAAAGTTATCTGCATCTGTTGCTGGCATCAACTGTACCTCTAACTTTTCCAATTGTCTTCCTTGGATTTCTGCTCATAATGGCGAGTGAAAGAACTCCAGAACTCTTTCCAGGTTCTGCAATTGTGGATGACAGGAGGCAGGCAGAGCCTACGTGACCTGGGAGCACATCATCTTGTACTACCTTCTCACCTAAATCTTCCTGAACACAAAAACAAAAACAAAAACCCAAAACCCCTACTGTTAGATGTGAGTGAGAATTCCAAACAAACTCTTCTGGCTTGACACGACACAGGTTTCTTGTGTGTTACACAAAACACTAATTTCAGCTGAAATTGTTTAATGTAACAGTAAGTTACGAATTACTATCAGGAAAATGAAAACTTTAACAGAAATCTACAAAACTCACATTTTTCTTTGACACCCCTTACATCTCATAAACTTTTCACCTCAAAATAGCATGCATGGAATAGTCTATATTCTAAAATGCCCAAGCCTTGTTTAGGACAAAAATTACTGGAATAATATTTATGCTTAAAATGCTAGAAAACTTGGTATGCATTTGCAGAGAAGAATTAATATACAGAATGTGCACTTGACCATAGTCAAGTTCAGGAACTATGCAGACACTTTACAATTATGACCGTAAGTGATCCTGAAGGCATTTTCAGACCAAAAAGAGAATGCTTAAAAAAACCTTATTCTGTGTAAGTTGCTTTCTTTTAAAAAAAACTTCAAATACTAAGACTTTTCAGGGGAAAAAACAGTGTAAAATGACACAATAGTGAGAATCCAGTTTTAATCTGCATGAGTTAGTTCAGAGAAATGTCTTTTGCTTATAAAAATTTAGATTCAATAGTTGTGATATAATCACTTTATATACACATTGTACAGGCTGAAGCAGGGGAAGCATAACGTAGCTGATAAAGGATTAATATTCTCATAAAGGATTAATATCAAGCCAACCTAACAGCATGCAATACTGCACAGACGCAGATTCAAGTTTAATTTGTACTGACTTCTAAATAAACAGAACTGAAAAACTTCCTGTGCCACATCAAGAAGGCTCACAAAAACCTTTCTACAATGGGCTGGGAGTCAGTAATCTCACACTTGTGTAAATAAATGCAAAATATGAAGAACATCAGGCAGTAGCTCTGTTTCAACAGTGAAATCTTCACAACAACTGAGCTCCAAAAGGCAGACTGGAGCTGCTTCTTAAGGGTAAAAAGACATACCTCAAAAAAATCAAATATTAACTCCAAGTTATCAGGCTCCATGGTTTGTATTGTGTATTCTATCCACCGGTCTGGCTGCAAGGCATAGCCACAGTCAGGCTGAGAGTGCCGACACTTGTAGTCGTCGTTACTGATCAAGGAGAACTCCACCGTGTTTGCCATTTTCTGGGGAACAGTAGGGGATGTCTTGTCTTCATCATCATCCTTCTCTAGGCCTTCTAGGGTCAATTTTACTCTACTCATCCAGAAACACAAAACAAATGGTTAAGTCACCGCAGAGCCTTTACAAATGATAAAGATTTAGAACAGGACTGCATACAGAGGCTCCTCACACGAGCAAGAGTTTGCAGCCGTTGTCTAAATCCTATTTTAGTCAGATTTCAGTGCTAAAGTCACTGCTAGAAGTTGAACATGGGTAAATATGAGAACTCTACTAGGGGTCTGAGAAGCAGCACTCCCACCAGACTATTTGGGCTGCCAAACAGTCTTCCTGTACAGACTGTACATCCATAATGCCAACAAGCTACGGAAAAGCACTGAAAACAGCAGTCATCATCAAGGTCAAGCCTTGAACATTGGTGGCTGCTGCTATGTCCCTCTGATAAGGCAGATAAGTACACTCTAATAGACATAATATAAGCTGAAGTAATTAAATCCCTTGAAAAATCCTGAATGAGCATTTAAACTGAATGGATTTCTGAAAAAAATCCTGGTCTGAGAAGCATAAGCCTCTCTATAAGACTCAGAGTCCTTTATCATACAGAGCAAACCTTCCAGACAAAATTAGTTATGTCAGTGAACTAAGCATACATGAGTAAACCAAATCCCTTCCTGCATCACAGACACAGCAGATGAGACACAGGATTATCATTTATAGATGCCAAGTCACCAGTAAAACTGATGTCATATCTCAGAAATAATTACAATCATGGAAATCTATTACACCAAGTCCACATTGAAATATATCCTCATAAAAAAAAAAAAGAAAAGAAGTTACAACACAGGTACTCCAGAAACTTGAAAAATGACACTGCCATAGCAAGTGACAGTCACAGAAATGACTGGACAGATCCAACATTTTAGGACAGAGTGTTTAGTGAATGCATCTAGCTTATCAATTTTTATTTCAACCATTTAACTTGGACAAGAAGCTGGCTTCAGAAATTACTCTCTCTACCTGTTATAACATGCAAGGAGAAAAGGCAAAGCTGTACAGAACACAATGTAAGTATTAAATCTCACTGAAGAGCATCATATTAAATAAATCTTCCCCTCATAAGCAAATTTGGAATTGATAGGAGGGGAAATCAAATCAAAACTGGAAAAACAGAAATAAATCAAGTATAACAGATCCATGGAATGGTTTGGTTTAGAAGGGATCTTTAAGATCATTTAGTTCCAACCCCCTACCACAGGTAGGGATGTCCCCTCTACCAGGTTCCTCCAAACTCCATTCAACTTTGCCTTGAACACTTCTTGGGTTTCAGCACCTACAACTCTGGACAACTTGTGCCAGTGTCTCACCACCCACACAGTAAAGAATGTCTTCCTCCTATCTCATCTAACCCTGTCCTCTTTCAGTTTAAAACACTTCTCCCTTGTCCTATCACTCCAGGCCCTTGTCTAAAGTCGCTCTTTAGGGACTGCTGCAAAGGTCTCCCCAGAGTTTTCTCTTCTCTAAGCTGAAGAACACAGAATTTCTAGTCCTGTGTCCACAGCAAGAAGTGTTCCAGCCCTCTGAGCACCTCCATGGTCTCCTCTGGACTCACTTGAACAGCTCCATGTACTTAGCCTGGGGGTCCCAGAGCTGGATGCAGGGGATGCAGTTCTCCAGGTGGGGTGTCACCAGTGCAGAGCAGGGGCCAGAACCCCGTCCTCACCTGCTGCCCGCACTGCTGCAGCTGCAGCTCACAATGCACTTGGCCTTCTGGGCTGCAAGTGTACAGTGCCGGGTCACATGGAGCTTCTCATCACCAACACTCCCAAGTCCTTCTCCTCAGGGTGCTCTCAATCCATTCTCCACCCATGGGATTGCTCCAATTCAAGTGGAGGACCTTGCACTCAGCCTTGGTGAGATCTGAACTCCCAAGCCTCTGAAGCTCCCTCTGGATGGCATCCCTTCCCTGCAGTGTGACTGCACTGCTCAGGCTGCTGTCATCAGCAAACTACTGAAGGGACACTCAGCCCTATTTTCCATACCATCAACCCCTGAGGGTCATCCCTCATCCCTGGTTTTCACTTGGGGACATCAAGCTGCTGCACCACAACATCCAGGGCAACCACACAGCCAAACCCTTATCCACTGTGTGCAACAGTGCAGTCCTCTAAACACCGGGCTAAGATACCCATTTCTGACAATTAACTGTGGAGTTATAAAAATGACTCATTTTTGAGGCACCTCTGCAGAGAAAAGCACCAAACTGATTTAAGTAAGACTCTAAGAACACTACAGTTCTAGCCAAAAAGCAAGAAATGCCAAGTCAATTATGGAGCAAATATTTGTGCTTTAACACTTGGAAACTTGGCTATTAGTAACCCAAAATGAATTTAAAGGCTACATCAATTAAGTAAAAAAAAAAAATATGGCCCTAGTATTGACAAGTAACATGAAGTAAATTGCATACTGAGATGAGCAGGCTCTTACCTAAACCTTGATGTTTTAAATTTCTTCTTAGAAATCAGTACAGGGGGTTTCTCAGAATAATGCAGACGTAGCCTGATTTCTGTCTGACATGTCAGCCAACCAGCATCCACAGTTTTAATACCATCTATCAAAAGCCAAACAGAAAGGAGAAGACATTTCAGTAACTCATTTTAGGGAGATCTAGGTAGCTCTTCTTGCCATCACCTTCCAGATAATCCTCCTTGTCACCAGCCTTGATCTACAGTAATGCAAGAAGTGGGGTGCAGCCTTCCCCCAGTGTTTCTGAACTACCCAGAACAGCAAACAGGATTTTAATGGGATTAAACAGGAACAATGATCATGTGTCAACTATCTGCAGGACAGCACTGAGCAACATTCTGTTGTCCTGGGACCTCTCAGCACATGGAATAATACTGACAGGAACTCTGAAGGCTCGTAAGCCATCAGAGGCTCCCTGTTTCTGATGAGACACAGGTGTGTCCATTAGCCCATCACAATTAGCGGCAGTAAAGCAGTGCAAGTCTGCAGGAGAGGGTACAGCAACAGCTCTGATGAAAAGCGTGGAGAATCCTCACCCTCAACACCAAAACAAAGAAAGCCTGCAAGCAGGAGGACCACAAGCACAAGCTGCAAACCAGGTGCTGAAGCAAACCCCACAGTTTTGAAGAGGTCCTAAAAAGCCAAACCCATCATTTGATGAGGATGTGAGGGGGAAATGGAAAAGCTTGAAGACCAGATTTATGAGGTATGGTAAGGAGTTACTTTCAGTGTCAGAGGATTGAACATTAAGTGAGAGGTGGGTCAGAACTGTCACAAGTGAGACATCTGTGCACACACAAGAACCCTTTGGCAGCTGCATCTCTGACTGAAGAGGCAGAGTGGGTAAATACAGCGTTTTTCCAGGCATGAAGAGTTTTTCTAAAGTTCAGTATTAAGAGAAAGCTAAGCCTATTCTCTACTTTCAAAAAATGCATGCTCATGATTTACAGTTCCCAAATTTCAACCTTTAACACCATCAGAGCGACAAGACTTCAACTCTTCCTAGCACTCTTTTATTAACATTAGAAGGGATAACAGCCTGAGTGGGAATTCACAAATGCTACATACAAAAATAACTATAAAAGCAGAGAAAACTATCATAGGCAATTCTTTTCAAAACCTATAATCTCAAACATTTTTCAACAAGACTTAACCTTGTTTAAATTAAATTCATGGCAAGGAAAAAAGGTTAATATATCTCACTTACTACAGATTCCAAAGTCTCCATCATCGACAATAATTTTATTTTCTAGAATTAAAAGGAACGGAAAAGAATGGAAAAAAGTAATTAGTATTCACATTTAAAAATCATTGCCAAGTTAAATTAATTCTACTTCTCCACTTCACTTCTAAAAAGTGTATCTTAAAAACGCAGGAAAACTGAATCAGACAAAGCAGCATGTTTTTTGCAACCTTCTATAAGGACTGATCTCAATTTTTTTTTTCTCAGTTTCTGCATGAAAAAACCCACCAACACACAAAATACCACATTTCACTACAAGTAATCTGAACTGAGAGTAAAAAGTTTGCACAATTTTCTGGCTTGCTGCAGTATTTTGCTGCTGACTACATCCCACTAGTATCTAAGATGCTTTACTTGTCAAAGTAGTGTCAAAGACATTAAATTTTCTTGCAAATATACAACAAAGTTGTCCTGCTGCACATTTAAAGCTTTTAAATTGAGTCAGTCACAATTAAAATGCTTATTCTGCCCACGAGACAGAAACCAACCTAGCATGAATACTGAAAACACTCACTTCACACTTTTATCCTTACTCTTTCCAAAGCTTTAAGAACTGAAATCCTAAGGCACTAAATAAACTCATCAGCATTAACAGAACAGATAGTCTAAACAAAACATCTATTTCTCAAAACATAAAACTTCACATAATTTTGCCTCTACAGTGGTTAATCCCTTTTTTTTCCCCTAAGAATCATTTGGCTCCTAACCTAATTTCTTAATAACCACAGGCAACAATTTAGGATCAAAATGACCCAGTGCTAACATACTGTGCATTGCTGCATTTTCTTAAAAACTGCTTATGAAGAATTGAGTATTACCTGGGGTAAAAAAAATCTCAACTTGGAATGAGGTAATCTAAATTTAAAGTCTAGGCCCTAGCACAGGATAGGCTGCTTCTCTTATCAGTTACTGACAAATACAGAAATAACCTTCTTACAGGAAAAGAGACACTACAAATTCAACTGAAATTTAAAAAAAAAGGCAAAGGGAGAACGGAACATGATCATGGTACTATTAATGACTAACAGATTCTTTGATACCACCTTCTTTCTAAAAGACATTTTTTCAAATAATTAGGAAGTTTCTTAACAAATATAAACTTCTAAGTGTGGAGAAAATAGTATTTTTATGTGCTAGAAAAGACAGTGCATAAAACATGCCATAGCAGCATAAGAGATCTAAACTACAAGCTACATCCAAAGGTTATTTCAGTCACTCTTAAAACCCAAATTTTTCCCTGTTCAGAAAAGCATTAGTAACTCATATGCAAGTCTGCATGACACCCCTTCTTTCAGCAAAATACATTTCTGCTCAATTGACGGGTAAATAAGTACATTCATGTTTCTATTTTCATTAATCCATTTACTTATAGAAGCCTAATTAAACATTTTTGTTTAAAATTTTACTAATTAAATAGTACTTAAACAAAAAACAGCAGTGACTTCACACCCTCCCCTCATTTTCTTTAAAAAAGATCATATGGATCCTTAGTCTCAAAGACTTAAACTTACAGAAAATTATTAAAATTCCAAATTAGTAAAAAACCAACCCACATAATCTTAAGGATGACAGCAAAGAATTTCACATCCACTTCCATTTTGAAGCCACTTACATATATATACATATATATTTTGAGAGTAAGGCCCATGTTGTGCAAAAAAAAGTCTATACCTCCCACACATTAATAAATTTAAGTACTTTAAAACTATAGCTATCAATCCCTCTAAACCAGTGTGCAGCACATCAGCAATCTTATGCATATGCCTCAAACAGATGCAGTTGATGCCCATACCTAAAGGGGTAATTGATCGTGGTTGTAGATGAGTCTCCCACGTGTGAACTATGACTTCGCAGGGACCATCGATAGTCTGTAATTTAAAAGTTAAATGTCTGCAATAATTTTTTTTGTTAGATCTGACTTTGTACCCATGAAGCTGGTTGGGATGGTTGTGAACTAAACTCAGAGATTTAAGGAAGTAAAAGAAGGAGGAGAAGAAAGGGAGAGGAACAGAAAGAGAAAAAGACTGAAGAAGAAAGAAAGAAAGAAAGGAAGGAAGAAACAGATGAGGCTTCTTACCCCTGCAACTGCTGATGACTCTGTTTGATGTGTTGTGAATACATATGACAAAACTTTTGACAGTCTGACATGGCAGAGAAGTTACATGGAATCATTAAACCTTTACTGCTAACAGATGCTCTGCTGGACTACTTTAGTTTCCTTCTTATACAAAAAAAAAAAAATCTCTAAATTCATTAAGAGTGCTCACTTTGTTCTCAAGCTACAGGAACAGTTTATGACAAACATACCCCACATCTCTAATTCCAAATAGCATTCAGCACCTACTCATGCACATAGCAGTTGCAGGGGTGAGTTCTCCTTCAAAATTTGCCTTGCTAAATTCAAAGACTATAACACAGTTATTTAATTGTGGTACTGAAAAGCAAGTTATTTATCATCTAATTAAGACATAAATAATTGATCCAATCAGCCAGCAATGAAGACCCTGCAGTCTATTCCAGCTGGAGCAGGATAAATTGGATACTGTCATTAAAAAGAAAATATTGTCCACCAAAATAATACATTTGTTGACAAATACAGCCAAGACTCAGATAACCAGAACAGTAACACAAAATCTCCTTTCAGAACAATTTAACTTTGAGATAGCTTTCTAGGTAAAAGCTTTCAGGGAACCACAACTTAACAACAGAGAGAACATGCCTGATCACCAGTTCAGTCACCCTGTGCAGGTTCCCCTAGCATGGCACAGTTGTTATTACCAGATGCAAAACCCATTGTCAAATAGCTGTAATATGTAATTTTGATGTTTTGGGGCCTAAGTAACTCTTATTTCCAAAAAAATTTGCTACTATTGCCAAAGACATGGAAACTTCATGCCAGCTCATCCAAGTAGTTCAGGTTCTTGTTTAAAGAGATTTCAGACCCACAGGGACATCCAGACAAGCTTCAGCCTCAGCAGTGTAATTACACAGCACCAAAATGCTTTGTTCCTTTACACCTCACCCAACAAATTCTTCACCTGCAGATGGGACTTCTTGACATACACTGAGCACATTTAATCTCCCAAGCTTTTGGCTGAGTTAACAGCAAGCTAACACCAAACATTTAACAAGAGCTCAGTAGGATGGCTTTGCTCTGTGAGTCTCAGCTAAAGCAATGTTCCTAATGAGTTCAGAGGCATCCACACTTAAATGTCATGTCAGAATAAACCACACATGCTTAAAATAGAATGCATGTAAAATACAAATACAATTATATTACTGCTTCCAGTTTATTCCTGTTATGGGGCAGTTTTAGCTCACAACTTCTCACTGCTGCTACAATGACCGCACTTAGGATTTCCAGAAAAGTAAATAATGAGAAAGTTTTTTTCCCCTTCTTTGACAGCACAGTGACATTTGCCTGTCACAATGACAGTTTCTAAATCTGCAAACTCTGTTTGTCAGCAGGGAGGCTGCCATTTACTCCCACCATACAGGCATGCAAGATCTCCAACAGCAGCTCCCATGAGCACGTGTACAGCTTTAGTTTGTGAATCTGGGCAATGCAAATCTTCCTAACATGGACTAAGCTGCTTCCTTCACAAGGTAAGCAAAGGTTCTTCCTTGTAAAACCCCCATGTATTGCATGAAAATGTCAATTTATTTCTTACACTACTGTAACTCTCCATTCTCAAGTTAGGTTCTAAAATGATGAATGAATTTGAATAACATTATCCCAACAATAAGGACACCATGCCAGATACATTCAGCATAATTTCCTTTCATGAAAGGAATACAATGGACTGACTGTGCATTTAATCCCAGGAACCCTCAACATGTCCCATACTAAGAAGAGCCAAGCAAAACTACCTGGAAAAAAAGGGCAATTGATTAGAGAACAGACAGAGATACCACTAAGAACCCTCTCAATCCCTGCTCAGACCCTCTCTGAGTTTACAGGCATTTAAAAAACGTTTCAATTACATGTAACAGAAGCCATTGTTACAATGAGGTCAAAAGAGTAATGTCATTTCTGTGGCATATACTGACCACATCTGAAAAGCAGCCAGCTGAGCAGCAGAACTAAATGAGGTGTCATCAATATTAACAGTATGGAAACATTGCCTAAAAGGAGAGTTTCTAGAGGACAGTCTTAAAAGGGCATCCATCCAAATGTCACATCAAGCATCTCATGGGCAGTACACTGAGATAAGTGTCTCTGTGGATCTTTTTTCTACTAATACAGACACTGTTATTTTTTATAAAAGCCAACACAAATATTATGTTGCTTGACCCTGATTAGCTGAACATCTGATTCAATTTTCAAGTCTTTAAAGAACATTCAAGAACTTTCGGTAAAAATCAAGTCTTCTTCTGTTATGAGAAGCTGGGGCCTCCCTCCCCAGCAGTCATTAGACACTTTTGAAATGAAGGGGAAAATGCCTATCCAGCATAATGGCTCTGAGGTTCAAAGCAGATGCACCATTTCCATGAAGTGCCTGGGTACTCAGTACAATTAAATAATGAAAACACTTCTGTGGATTCTTAAATGGTAATTTAGGAGATCAGTTCCAAGCTTCCTGCTTTAAGACAATACAATAGAGTAGGCATTAGAGGGGGGGAGACCCAAACCAAATCTTAAAAATGCCACACAAACACATTTATCCAAGTGCACTTCACTAATTAAAACTATGTTTCAAGAAAAATAATCTACTTCAATAATATGAAACAGCTAAATTAGACTTAATTGCTAAAGCTGCATTTCTGACCAAAATCTCTCTGGATTTTTGTACCATGTAGAAGACAATAATTAAGCACTAAACTGAATAATTAAAGCCATTCAGCCATCACATCCAACTTGCAAGGCAGCAGCAGATAAAAGTCACCTGGCAGGAAATGCTGAGCTCAGTAGAGATTTTACAGCTCTGGTATTTCCAGTAACAGTTTCTCACATAATCTGCTATCTCAGCAGACAATTATGTCTCTGTTACTGTCGTGACAACCATGGGTTCTTAATCTACAAAAAGCTTTTCTAAGGCATTAATTACTGAGTCTAAGTCTCAGTTTCATCTTTATTACTACAGTCTAGGCACTAAATGGATTTATTTAATTGCACTTTAAAAAGTAAACCTAACTCTCATTTGAAACCTCTGTAATTAAGCAGAAAGTGTGAAAAATGTCCTTCAATCCAGTTTTTAAAGTCTTGCTACATGCACAGACAGCTTAGTTATTTCACACTTGCCTTGAAAGAAGTAACCCTGAACTTGCATGCTTATTTACAGTTTTAAAAGCACATAGAGAACACAGCTGAACAGATTAAGGTGTGTTCCTTACCAAGGTTTTCAAATATGCATCATGCAAACAAGGCATGTAAAATTATTCTTCTAAAATGTAAGATACATAGAAGACCAATTCCAGCCAAGGGAGTTTTGGTGTGCCTCACACAAACCCCCTCACAACCCACTGCCACAAACAGAAATTGAGTGTACAGTAAAAGCCAGGAAGATCCTCACAGGGAGCTCACTGGTCCCAGACTATGTTCAACAAAAGAACAACCTGCACCAAAATAGTTTAAGTTACTGTCTCATTTCATCCTAGTGTGTATATTTATTTTTCTTTTTAAATGGTTAAGTTCAAAATGTCTGCAACACAGTAAAATCTCTTGATACGCAGGAGCCAAGACCAGACACCAATTTTACAGGAAAATGTTCTTTGGATATATATTTGTATTCATGCAAAAATTCTATGAATTTCAATATATTGAGTATTTTTAAAAAACACTGCTCTATTTACATAACCACAATTATGTTAACAGCAATATGCTTCACTACAAACAAGACTTTCTATTACATCATACTTTCCTTCAAGTAAAAAAATTTTAAGCTCAAATTATGATCTTTTTAAAGGGAAGGGAGAAAAAGACATCACTTTTTTTTTATAAAATATCAATTCTTCTATCTATTTTCACATCTAGCTTGTAGCACTACTGTGGGTAATCTAGGAACTACCATTTCTCTGTGTAAACACGTATCAGCCCCATCTTTGCCACCATGCCCAACTCAAACATCTTCACAGATGCAGTTGCTGTAGAAGTTGCTGACTTCAGGTGGATCTGTCCTCAGCATGATTTAATAACTATGTGATGTCAAATTCATATACTCAGACTTGAACATATAGGTAAGATTACACTGTCGTTTTACTACACATAAAATTGATATAAAAAATTAAATGTCAGAGATCATATACTGCCAGCTTGTCAAATTTAGGAGATTAATCACATGCAATGCCTAATGAAAAAAAATTCTGAAATAAAAATAGGCAAAATAATTTAACTTAAAAGTATATTTTCCTTATCAGCATTTCCTTAATGCTAAAGTTCTCCATGTACTGTCTCACTTGCACTATACTGTACATGATATTCCTGTTACTTTTTCATTGTTCTGCAAGAGGTTTACAAAAAAAGGAAGAAAACTACATTGTAACTGGATTTCTTTCCTTCAAAAGACTTCATAAAATAAGAAGTCCTGTGCATTTAACAGGTACAAGTCAGACACCACTGAGGTGACAACCTGCACCCCAGGAATTCACATACTTTGTTTTGTAGGGTGGTTTCCTTTTCTGCTGCTCTTGATGGTGGTATTGCATTAAATTCATACTTACCTTGGCAGACCCTGCATCACACGGTGCATAAGGGTGCAGATACAGAGCACCTACTCAAAGAAACACACTCACCAATACAGAGGGTAAACTTTTGCAAATGGTAAAACAGAAATTGTATTGTGTATCAACCATGGCTCAGCCTCTGCTCACTAACTCTGCTTTTTGAGTGTGTTACATTTGCTTACATTTAAACTTCTGGACTTTTAAATTTCTGGTCATTTGCAAAAACAAAACAAAATGCAAGAGTCCTATCAGAGCTGCTGAGCTGTAAGAATTAATCTACTTTTGGCCTCAGTTTGAACTCAGTAAAAGAAATCTATTACTGGCCTTCCCTTCTTTTGCCTCAAAGTAGCAATTTAAATACCAGTTTCTGACTAGACTAATTTCATTTGAAATTAGTACCCTTCACTGAAATGATACCTCCATCAAATGTGATTTTTTAGTTAAAAAAGGCTGACAAAAACTTACATGCTCTTCACAGTAATTTGAAATTTTTAAAAGGTATTGATGAGATGGTTCTGTAACTCCTTTGCACATTTAGCTACAGCTTTCATAATCCCAGTTTCAATGAGGAACTAAAGCCCAGGGTGAATAGCTACAGGATATTAATAGAATAAGACAGACAGCAAAGGCAGCATTAAATTTCTTAAGGCTGTTATTATGAAAAACAGTTCAAGAGTAGCTGCTTATTTTCCCAACTTAGTCCAGCTTTTTCCTGGATGCAGCCTCTTTCCATCTGAAGAACTTCCCCCTGCCCTAGTGCAATGTTTACAAACCAGTACACTGCCACATACATTAAACTCTAAGTTATGTAACTTTAAGTCATATGCAACTTTGACATCAATACCTGTAAAAACACATCTGTCTGTGTCTCTTGGCTCTTTTTTCCCCCTCCAAGTTGCGCAAATACCTACATACAGACATACAGAAAACAATGGGACGCCCCATCCCTTGTTTCACCTTTTCACTTCAAGAGATTAATTTATGTTAATTATACAGCACAAAGTCTGGCTAATACTTCTCATGCTTCACAAAAACAAATCTGCAGTGATACTAAAAACTTTTAAAATTTTAATGCACCTCCTACACTGATCATTTTTCTCCTACTATCACTTGCTTCCATGCTATCATACAGGATAGATATGAGATACTATCACATTCCTTCCATGGATCACTTGAGATCCATGCCCTGCTGAAGTCCATATGCAACTATATTCTAACTATGAGAACTCCACCATATTATTTAAGATTTATAATAATGTCAGGGACTTCTTTACCACTGATATTTCTAGAACACTAACACTGATAAAAGAAAGAAGAGGATATAATTACAGTTAAGAGCATATGGTCATGTATTTCCAGAAGTGAACTGTATTTCCACAAATGTTTTAGTGTTTCACATGTAGCAATTCAAGACTTATTTCTAAAAAAACTCATGTTTAACTCAGGAAATCCTCTTTTTACTTCAAGTATGGGAATTTTTCCTAAGGATGAGCCAGCTTAAAGTAGACAAGGTTGTACATACCTTAGGTTCTAGAAAGTATCCCTTAAAATACCGATACTGAACAGGAACTCCTCTAGGAAGCTCTACAGTAGTTCTCCATCTTCTCTCAAACATACTGTGAAGAAAAAAAGAAAACAGCCAACCAAAAAAATAAGTTCCAAAATACAGCCTAACAGCCACCTCAGACACATGTCTAAGTAATATTCTAAAATAGTCTCGTGTATTGTTGCAAGGAAAGTTATTACAAAGTAGCTTAGCCAAACATGCACAGAACACAAGATGTACTTAGAAATGACACTGAACTTTTTGATTGACAGATCTGAAATGCTCTAAGAGAGCAAGAATTCTCACCCCCATTGAACAGATGGGGAAAACATGGTGAAGTGATTCAGAGACTCATCCAAGATCACACAGCCAGTCACTGACAGAATTACAGACACAGCCTGCAAATCTTATTTTCCTTCACCACAGAGCTGCCATAAGCTGGCACCATTTTAAGAAAATACTGAATTTTTCCACTGCATTTAAGCTTTTTTTGTGTACACTCGTACATCCCCTCCCCCTTAAGAATTTCAATGCAACTCTCAGTTTAAATAATCTCCTCCCTATCACTTTCTAGCACAATAATAACTTTTTTATAGTCTTTACTTTCTTTTTATCCTATACATCTCCTATAACTTGCTGCACAGCCATGGGATTGAGAATTGCCCTAAAGCAGTTTCATACTCCAAGTATCTAAAGCTAAACTACTGAAAAGCCAACCACAACAGCAGAAGCATCATCTGTAACTAGAAAAGCACACCCAAGTTTTATATTTCCTTAAACATATTCCTAGGTGTTCAGGAGCAACACAGGAAATTCTTGAGTTCTACTGCCAGTATATGCAGCTAAGGAGTTTACAAACTCAAAGACAGAATAAATGTGTTGCTCCAGAACTCCAGCTGCTTCAAATGGAATAAGTAAAAAAATTCAAAACAGAAGAAAAAGAATCCCCCCAGAAAAACCAAAATTCAAAACGAACTTACTCATCCGTAATCTGGAGGACCACTGCAAGCTGGGGATTCCAATTTCCCAAAGCACTGCAACACCCACATATTGCAAAAACCTCTCCTAAAAAATCCAAACAGAAAAATACCCACAATCATCATTACTTCAAGCTAGATGGCATTAGAAAGTACAGCCACAGTCAAACTTTCAAGTATTTTAAATATATACACCAGAATCACTCATTTAAAACCCATCCTGTCCAGAAAGGAATCTTACCCACCCAAAACTACAACAGCATTTTCTTCACCATCCCAAGGATCTGAGAGAGGGACTAATGACAACCCCAGCCCTTAAAAGGGTTGGCTTCCAAACCATTCTTAAGGAAAAGTGCTCAAAACATCTCTGAGAATGCAGCAGGCAAATTTTCACAGTAAAATGTTTAATCTCAAAATAACACGGTTATTTCCCTAAGTATTTGTTAATGTATGTCCATATTCCCTCAAATTCATACCAACAATTTAGAAATCACAGACAAACAGGAGGTTGCTAGCATTACTCCCAAGGCAACATCCCCAATTAATTTGATTCCCAAAAGAAATAAAGTTAATTTTGCTGCTATGCTTTCAGTTTTTACTGGGTATCAAAACATAACATTGTTAGACAAAAAACCCACATGAAATTGTCACATTTCTCTTAATGCATACATACATACAAAACCCAAAAGGCCACAACAGCATATTTAATTTTGGGATATCCTAAGTGACCACTGCAATTTACCCTTGTTTTTAATATAAAACCTGTATGTATCTGACTGTAAGAACAGCAAACATAAATACTAATGGAAAGAACAAATTAGTATTTTGCTCTCAACAGGGTTTCAACAAGATTTTTAGACATAATAAAAAGCTGTTGCAGAATGAGAAAATATGGAGTTTTAAAGTACAGTTAGGCACCACAAAAGAATGACACAAACATCTCTGACTTATTTCCTGTTCTCAAAATGAGTAGTGTGGGGGACACAATAATCCCAAGATACAAAGTAGACGAGCTGTATGCAGCAAGTATACATTACCTCTTCCTAAGCCACAAATCACAGCTGACACTTCCAAGTACACAGTTACAGTTTTGAGGATGCCCTTTAGTCTCTAAAATTGTGTCCCTTTTCTCCAGTTAAACTACTAAGGGATACCACAGGCCTGCTTATGAAAGAAACCTCCGCAGACCCAGGGGTTGGAAAAAATCTACAGAAGACAGAAAGTAAGACAATGTTTCTCTGAAAGCAGCTTACTGAAATAATTTTACATAACACTTTGAACTTCAGCAGTTTGTTTTTTTAATCTTTTGTGGCAATTCATTTAAAAAAAAAAAGTCTGAGCTTTCTGGATTTTCACTGTAAGCATACAAATGCACACAAAAATCTACATTATGAGTATATTTAGTATGCAATTACCTATGTCAGCTTTCCCTTTTCCACCCTATCCTGAGGCATGTGATGATTTGTTTTTGCAGGGAGGAGATAAAGTGGGGAGGGAAGACCACCTGAAGAGCACACAGGTAGAGTTTCTGAGTAGAGATATTAAAAAGAAGCTAAAATTCTTTTAATACAGCTTCATGTACACACAGCCAACCTTGAAGTGCCATATAATGATATTCCTCTCAACAGGTGCCAGCTGGGAGAGTTCTCTGGGCTCCCATTTTAAACAGACACATGCACACCCAGTGACCACCTCTCACTCAGTAAGGCACCACACACAAAAGGCAATGCTGGAATAGGATGTGCAGCCACCCTAAACTCCCTTCAGGAACTGTACTGAGGCCGATTTAGGATTTGTAAAACACTGCCTTAATTATCCCAGTAGAGCCAAAGTGAAATGCAGGGCAAACTGCCTCCCCATAGGCCATTCTGAACTCAGGGGGTTTGGGTTGGGTTTGCATTTCAAGCTCAGGGGCTCTCAGCTTCTCCCCTCTCCTTGTCATGGAATTCAAGGCTGCTCCTGGCAGAGCTCCTTCAGCAAAGAAGGTTAATCTACGCTTTCTGCCCCAACTCAAAGCTTGCAACAGTCTCACTCATCCAACAATAATAACAAAAACCCCAATAATATCAATGTTGTCATAAGCAGAAGCACCCTTTTGTGCCATCTCTTTATGCTGTATTTTCAGATAATTCTTTGTGAGCCGCCATTGAGGCAGGATCTGGTTCTCACTAATCCTACTTTTCATTGCAGATATTATTAGCACAGGAAGAAGTTACACATCCAAAGTCAGCTTTGCTAGTGACAGTGCCACCACTGCTGTAAGCAGGACAAAGAGAGCACAGCTTGCAATACTCCATGGTACAGCCACACAGGTCTTGAGCTAAGGTTAATTTACTCTCAAGTTCTAAAATTTTCTCCAGAATGATACAGAAAACTCTACTCCTCACTAACAGCTTTATGTTGACACTGAGTAGCAGTTTTCAGTTCTCAAATCCCAAATCATGAGGGGGAAACACAGGAGAGGTCTAACACAGGGCAGATATCAAAACCTGTACAATGTTTTATCATTTTCTTCCCCTACAACTACAGGAGACACTTCTGCCATCTGGTATTGGGCTGGCACAGGAATTTTGCCAATCTGCTCCCACATTCATCTGCTTCTGTTAAGCAACAATCAATTACTTTTTTGGTGAACTTCTGTGCTGGTTTTGGCTGGGGTAGAGTTAATTTTCTTCACAACAGCTAGCAGGGCTGTGTTTTGAATTTGTCCTGGAAGCAATGCTGATAACAGAGGGATATTTCAGTTACTTCTGGGCAGTGCTCACAGAATCAAGGCCTTTTCTGTTCTCTCCTCACCAGAGAGGGGGCTGGGAAAGAAGGAGCTGGGAAGGAACATGGCTGGGAGCAGTTTTGTGGACCTCAGTTACCAGCTGTGGTTAAACCTTCCTTCCTCCCAAGTTCCTGAAGATGAAGGTCAATGTAATAAGCTCAATCAACCAATACCAGATTGTTATGTTCTACCTGATGTGATACCTTGTGTTCCTCATTTGGATAACAGAAGTTATTTTACACTTTTTTTTCTTTGCATAGACAGAATACTGAATTAAGCTGCATATTCTTTCTGTCTGTAACTTCTGATAGAGGTCACATCTTGTGAGAACTTTCAACAGGGATGCAGAGAGAATAAAAAACAGAACAAACACATCAGTGCATGCCTAAGTATCATGGGTCAGAATACAAATGCTTGTTTCCATGGAATAAAAAGGTACTGAAGAGAGAAGATTTTAAACCAATAATAACCATCTCAGTTAGCATCAAAATCCCCAGCACATTATGAAATTTTTCTTTGGAGAAAGAGGTAAAATTTATTTCCCAACTCTCATTTTCAAATTCATTGGTAAAATGTCTTAATATATTTTACAACGATTTATCATCTTGATATTTGATCTAATTTGTTCTTTTATCTCTGAGGAAAACAGACAAGGCAGCCTTTGAATACTCCTCTTTTAAGTTTTCTCCTACACCAACCATACAGAAAGGAGAAAGCATGATTTGAGTACCTGGTGCTGATGGTCCCCTTATTTCAAAAGTGACTTGACAAGAGCTCATTTCTGCGGAACTTTTGTCTTGGGATCGTTGAAATCTCCTAGAGTGGGAAGAAAGAGAACTAATTTGAGGAACAATCACTTCATTTGGTGCTGCTCCAAGTAAGAGGAAACAGAAATCCCACCACCTACAGGGAAGCAAGCCACTTGTGATATTACTGCCTGCGTGAGCAGTAGAAGTAGAAAGCTCTTTAAAAGCAGCTGCAGACTCAAAAAACAGCATCCAGCTGCAACACTGGCATAAGAAAAAGACCACTAAATCAAATACCATATGCAAGTACCAGTATCCTGCAGCATTTATCAGTCTTCAGCAGAGACTTTTCAAAACTCTCTAATTTTGCTTCCAAGGAGGCCCCTGGAAGGTTTTAAGGGATTTAAGATTAGGACCCTTGGCAAACAGTAGCTTCAGTCTCATCAGTGCTACTCTTCAGCATCCTCTACAAAGCACAAGAAAGTTTCCACAGAGAAGCACAACCACCCTGAAGGAAAAGGGCAACAACCCATAAGAGATGAGAGCTCTCTGCTGTCACTTGTCCACCCCTGCAGGCTCTGCTCCCCCACTTCCAGGCTTTCACTGGAAGCACCAGGAGCAACTGGAAGTACCAAGCAGCCTTCAAAGCAGCCCAGCAGGACGAGACTGCCTTTAGCCAGGACTGCAGCTGAAGACTGACTCTGCCTCAATTTTCTCCTCCAATGCACAACACCTTGACTGAAAAGAACTGGCAGAAGCCCATTTTCACCATTACAGCAGAAACACTATTGATATATCCCATCCTTTTATATTATTTATAAAAGCAGCAGTCATAGTAAAGTCCACATATGGATGTTGCTAGACTGTCATCCCCCAAGTATATCCATCTGGACATGAGCTACAAAATAACTGTAATTATTATGTGCAGAATGAATTTTGCAATGCTTTCAATTAATCCAGTTCTCTGCATCACTGTGAAGGGCTTTTTGTTCTGCATGTGTTTTGTTTGGTTGGGGTTTTTTTTAACTAAGGAAGTAGATTGTTACTATTGCTATTTTTGAACAGGACAAATAGCACTTTATTTTAGTATAGTCTTGGTCAGCAATCTTTTAATAACAACATCAGAAAGAACTAACAACACTGAACAAAAATTTGCCTTTCATTAGCTCTACTACTACAAGGGGACACCCTTGCCTTCAAAGGGCAAGGACAGCTAAATATGCCTTGAAAGCAAAAGACAGATACCAAACAGAAAAAGGAAGCTCATCATCAAACCTCATTCCTTGTGGGCATTTAGAATGTTATTGCAGGTACTGAGCCTTCAGAACTGTTTCTTCTGGATTTTGTCCTCCTACTCATCTATTCCTACTGTAACTACAGCTGCCTTTACATTCCTTTTTCTCCTCCCTTATTTTCCCTCTCCATGCCAAGGAAGATGACTTTTTAGTAATAAAATGAGAGCAAAAAAACCCAGTAGGTATATAAAGGTTTCTGCTCACATATCCCAATTCTGCATTTGCCTTTCACAAATTTTATCTTTCTCAAATGATAAAATCCCAGACTCCTGAAGCTAGAAATAAGCACAGCTGATAAACAGGAATTCCATGAAGGGCATGCCCCTTAGGAACTTTCTCACCTGTGTATGTTAAGTGACACATTTTAGCACTTGTTTCTAGCAGTTATTTATAGACAGAGAAGCACAGCAGGTTTCAGTGCTGAAACTAAGACTGGACTCACAAAGCTGGTCTAATGTGACAAAAAAACCTCAGTGTAATGCAGAGAATATAAAATACTAGTGTGCATTTATGATGACACCAAATGCCTGTTTGGACAGCCTTTAACTGAAAGGGCAGAGGAGCCAAAGGGGAAATGAAGGAGGCAAAAATGCCTTGCAAAAGTCAAGCAGGAAAGTGAAAGCGGATATGTGCACCCAGCTCCCCAAAGCAAGAATGTGCTTTTGGCTTGCAAAAAAAAAAAAAAAAAAAAACAAAAAAACAAAAAAACAAAAAAACAAACAAAAACACAAAAAGTAAAACAAAACCCAAAAAAAGCTGTTTCCAGAGCCAATGCAACGACTCAAACTTCACAAAACCCAGCATGTGTCCTACTGCAAATTAACTAACTACTCAACTGTTCCTAGAGGATCATCCAAAATCCTCCTAAGTCTACAAAGCTTTTAGCCAATCTTGCAAAAATTCTATGTACCTACTTTCCAGATAAGTGTCGGCTTTTCTAAACTCCCTAGTAAAATAATTTATTTTTCTATATAGGAGTAGCCAGTTGTGAGGAGGTTTTGATAAACTGACTTTGTAATATTGCCAAAACTCTACCCAAAATGCATTTTATCTCAAAAACCTACTCAGCCTACCCAAGGGATGTATATGAAGAAAAGAAAAATTCCACTTCTCCAAGCAAGAGCATGGTGTTTTTCTAGCAGAACTGCAGGTACAGGTATTGCTCTTATATTTAGGGTCAAAGTACCATCTCTCATTCTGAAAAAAACATCTTTTCTTGCACTGAATGCAAACACACAGCAAGGAAAAACAAGCTCTGCTTTTTGCTAAGGAATCAAACCTCTGTGGTATATTATAAGGCACTTATAAAAGGAGTCTGTGCTTTCAAGACATGATACAAAAACATTTTACTGCAGGGGGAGGGAAAAAGCCAAACAAGCTAAGTTTAGCTGTCTAGTTACTGATGGTTCCTGAAAAGAGATAATAATTTAATTCCCAAAGTGGAATGAAAAGCTTTAACAATCAAATTCTTTGACCTCTAAGTGTCAGGCATCTTTGAAACAGGATGTTCCTTCCTTCAGATTTTCAGCACTGCTTAACCAAAGAAGCTGGCAAAGAATTAACAAAATCCTCTTTTGCTCCCCACTCCTGTCATGATGGGCTTTTAGGTGAATGCAAAGAATTTTCAGCTCAGAGGGGTCACATCATAACTGCTATGGGGAACTGAAGCAAATTAGAAGAGCTACATTAAAAATGATAAGTATTTCCTAATCAGCAAATATTAATAAAATCAATTGAGCTGATTTATAAACTAGAAATCCTTGTGCAACAACCCTTTTTAAACAACCTCTGAGTCCAAAAGGAATAAAGCTGAATTCACATCTGCAGCAGCTACAGGCATTCAGATGCTAACCTGGGTGCAAACAATTGCTCCTCTTCCTTTGGTCAGCTTTTACAGACTACAACCACGTGCAAGAAAGCAGTGAACACCTGAATCTCAGTTCTCATGGGAAAGACAAATCACTCTGGTATAGACTTATCAGCACTTCACTAAAAAAACAAACAAACACAAACAAACAAAACAACCCCAACAGGAAAGATTAACAGGAAGAAAAGAATAGGAAATCCCAACTCTCTTCTTCCTGATTCTAAAAGAGAACTTCTAGAAAATGCAGGCAAGGAATAAAAGATGACATAATACAATCAACTGTTAAAGTGTCGCAAAGTATCACAGATTTCCTCTAAAATGAGGTAATAAATGTCATCCTGGATGGGAAAGACCAAAATATTTTTTGGTTCTAGTTAGAAATATACCAGGACAGGGACGTGATTTATTAATTCAAATCTTGAAGTTCATTTGAACCTTCTGGCTTACAGGTCTGGTGATATATTAAAACCCTTCACAAGCCTTCAGCTTTAGTGGATTATTCTGCCTCACCCTTAACTTCCCTAACCTTTCCAATATGATTGAAGAGGTGCTGGCTGCTTGCTGTACCACGTCTTATGTTTTTTCAGGATTAGCTAAATACACACCAGGTAATCTGGGGCAATCATGGAATATAACAGTCTATCTGACAAACACTGAACAAATTCCAGAATCATAAAAATTCACAGCAGACATGCATGCAAGCTTACCCACTCTCTACTCATTACAACCAATATTTTTAATAGCAACTTGAACAAGTTTTGAGGTTTTGATTCTGGTGGTCCAAGGGCAGGCTTGAAGTACAATGGGATATTTTTTTTAAACTGTGGAGACTAACAAGCCTGAAGGCCTTGAACTTTGGTGCATGGACAGAGGGCTTTCAAAATTAGGCAGGGAACGCTTCAAGCAACTACCTTGACAGACCTGAAAGAAAAGCTCATTTTATCAACTCTAAGTTGACTGTAAGGGCTGCAGAATGGCTGGTTACACTTAGCACATCCATTATGGATAATCAGACTTTGGCAACACGCTGGTAAGAAAGCAAAAATGTATCAGACTCACACCAAAGTGTCACATTTCTCTTCTTCTCTCCCCACAAAAAGCCACCAATCTCAATCCAATAAACTAAAAGTAAAAAATTCTGATAGAAAGCTATCAACCCAAAACTCTCTTGGGTTACATTATATTTAAAAATGACAGGATAATATGCAGCGCAGATTTTTCCAATGAGATGAAAAAATACAGCTCACAAAGTATCATTTTAATGGCTGGGGATTTTTTTTAAACTAATAAATTTTATAGATACTTAATGGGATTTTTCACACGTAATAAGGCAATTAAGTACACAGGTGGCACAAAATTCCTGGAATGCACTTTAGCACTTTCAAACATCTGATATTTAGTGTCAGATTACTTCTGCCTGCTCTATTACCAAATTTGCTTATTTAGCTGCAGAAAAATGAAGCCCATTGCACTGGGTCTGGCTGAGAGGGAGTTAATTTTCCCTGCAACAGCCCTGACAGAGCTGTGCTTTGTACTGGCAGCTAGAAAGGTGTGGATAACACCCAGAGTTTCAGCTGAGCTCACACAGCATCAGGGCTGTCTCTCCAACATTCCCCACTATCACCAGAAGGCTGCGGTGGGCAGCATTCCTGGGAGGAGACACAGCCAGGACAGGTGACCAAAGTGACCAAAGGGACATTCCCGGTCACATGACATCAGCTCAGAGATTGATACATTCAAAAAAAGAAAAAAAGAAGGGAAAAAAAAAAGCTATAAGAAAGGAGGGTGTTTGTCTTTTAAGACCTTTGTGTTCCAGAGCAGCTCCTACCCATATGGAAGCGCTGCTTCCCTAATGGTGAAACAGAGAATAAAATCTTCTGTTTCTCCTTGCTTCTGCAGAAATTATTATGCTGCATTAAATTGCCCCTATCTTGACCCCTGAGGCTTTTCCCACCTTTTTCCCCCTGAAGAGAGGAGTGACAGAGCTGCCAGGTGGGCAATTGGCACACAGCCAAGATCAACCCATGAGCACCTCCTGTGCACAAACAGGCTCTTTCATAATGCTAGCACACATTTCATCACACATCCTGCTGCACAGGCCTGCAAGTGCACAATCCTAAAAGTAAACATGCTCAATCATTTCAAAATATCGCTCCATTTATTGCATATAAAGATAAAATCAGCAAGGACTAGAAGGCTGGAGTATTTTTTGTTTTATTTTTGTCATTTTGAGCTGACACTTTCCACCTTAAGAGAAGAGACTCATGAGCTGTATCAACACCCAGGAGAGTCCAACTCCACAATGAAGCAGGGGAAAGGTTCCACAGCCCCAGCCAAGTCATCTGACAGCTGGGAGGACACAGAGCACCCATTACAGCCTCCCTCATGAACCATGAGCTTGATCACAGCCCAGCCCTGTGGGAGAAGGTACTGTGCTCAGATTTTACCTTCCCAAAAGATGTGCTACACACAGCAATAGAAAATCCGCCACACATCAGATCTACTGCCGTGCTGAACAAAGGGACACGAGCCTAAGACACACACTGTGATATTCCAAAGATACCAAGTGGTATCTGGGTAACCTTGTACTATGATGAACAGATTTTGTTGCCTGTGGTTGGTCCTAATGAGGTATCAGATATTACAGAATCCATCTAAAGCAACAAATTAGACATGCAAGAAAATTATGTAACAGTAGCTGACGACACCTGGGTTTTAGAACAGCGTCAGAGGATGTATTTGTCAGGGCATTCCCTTTAACAACTGGGAGAGAATTTTTAGAAACAGCATTACAGCATCAACCCCTTCATGTTCAACCAAACAAGAGGGTTCTTCCTGTCCCCTCCTCTCCCCCCACTGCACCTTGACTGCAGGAACAAGGACAAACTCAGCAGGTCTCTCCTTCTGCATTGCAGTGCTAACACTGGACAGCAAACAAACTTGCACAGAGGATTTGGACATGCTGTTCTGATTCAAAGGCTGAAATTTTACCAACAGCCTTATGCTGACATTTAGAAAGCCCAAGTGAACCTCTGAAATTGCATCACACGAATACACAGCAAGTGAGAAAAATATTTTGAGGATTGCATTTTCACTACCAATTTAGCTCCCCATGTGAGGGGCCACATCAGCCGTGGTTCCCCCTGCTCACCCCCAAGGCATCTGCTTTGTTTTAAGCAACAAGAAGTTAATTGTTTCAGCATTTGGCAAATACCTGTCCATGTGACAGACCCTTCCACCTCAGCTATGCCACAGCAGTTCAGTGAAGTTCTTGAAGCACACAGGAAACAGCTGGGGCACGTTTGTAAGCGAGACAGAGCAGCACCAGTCTGATTCCTCTTTTGTGAACTGTTGCTTATTACTAACACAGGGCTGACAAGATCTTAGGCAGGGAGCAATTTAGCTCCCTGTGATCACACTAACGTTCCTCACTTAGGAATGACTTGGACAAATAACATGTATAATGCTCCCCACAGCTCTCAACAAACCACTTTTTTAACAGGTTTCCAAAGCCTAGATCCATTCTGTTGAGAGGCAACGTGCTTTACTGAAAGACTAATTACATGGCAGCTTAGGCTACCAGTGTCTATTCAAAATCAATGGCAATCTCCTATTTTTTTAACATCTTATATAGTTATTTTACAGGAAGCAGTGGTAGAATAGAAATATATATGGTAAAAATAATTCCACTTATCAACGATTTCACCCTACCATTAACATTTAAAATATATTGAAGGTTAACCTCCATCTAACACTGCGTGCTCTGACAAATTAAAACACTAATACTAACAAGATAAGCTATTAACTTAAAGGAAAAAGCAAAAAGAGAAAAATGGAATAAAGAATCTGTGCCTGGTTAGGTTGCAGATACCAGATTAATTTTTAAAATTAAGCTTCATCTAGAGCTGCCTCACCAGCGATCAATAACATCCAACCTGGAGCCGGCAGCAGCACCGCTGTGTTCCTCTAGCGCAGAGCGAGACAAAGAGCAGCGCAGCGCACACCCCACGCCCGGCAGAGCCCCGCGGCGCCGCAGCGAGCCCAGCCCGGACACGGACCGCGGGCTCCGGGCGCCCCGCACGGCACTGCCCGCGGGGCCAGCCCGGCCGGGAGGCGGCGCGCCACGTCCTCGGCCCGGCCGCTTGCATAATGCGGCAGCGGCGGGACCGCCCCGGGCCAGGGCTTTAGGCGGCGACGTAAACAAACAGAGCCGCAGGCCCCGCGCCGCCCGGCCCGCCGCCCACCGGGTGTCAGCCAGGACCCGGCGGATCAGCGCGATGCGCCCGCAGCCCTCCCGGCACGACACGCAGCCCCGGGCCGGCAGCGCTGCGGCCGCCCCAGGACGCACGGAGCCGCGCTCTTCCCGCCTCTCAGGAACCCGAGGAGACGTGCCGGTACCGGACGAGGCGCTCCTCCGCACGTCCTCTCAGATAACCCAGCGCTCCCTCAGCGCCCGCTCCGCACAGACTCTGACAGACCCCGTTCAGCCGCGCCGACCGCCCCCTCCGCCACGGCGCGGTCCCACCGCTACACGCGGCCGGTGGCGCCGACTGACCTGGAGGAGCGGCGCGGCGCTCCCAGTCCCCGCTCGCTTTGTGCGGGGCTGCAGACGGCAAAGCCCGGGCTCCCCGCCCCTCCTGCCGGGGCCGCCGCCCGGGGCCGCTGACGGGGGTGGGGAGGGGGCGGCGCGGCCCCAACCGGTTCCAGCTGCCCCCCGCCAACACGTGACCGCGGCCGCGGCCCCGCCCGCCCCGCCGCCGCCAATGGGAGCGCGGGAAGCGCCGGGGGGCGGGCCCGTTCCTCGACAGCCGCGGGCCCGGGGCGGGGCCGAGGGAGGCGTGGGGAGTGCGCGGAGCGGGGGCAGGCGCAGGGGGGCTCCGAGAGGCACGGGGAGTTCGGGGGCGGCTTGTGGCCGCCTGCGCACGGCGGGGGAGCTCTGCCCTACCCGCCTCTCCCGAGGGCCAAGCACCTCCGCTTCCCCGCGCCATGCCCCCGGTACCTTCCTCTGACAGCACGGCGCCGCTCCCCCAGCGCTCTCCCCACACCGTAGCGTGACCCGACCTCCTCCAGCCACCAAGACCTCCCCAGGAGCGCGCACCGACCGCGCCTCGCCGCCGTCGCCACCACACCCCCGTACAGCACTCCCGCTGGCCCCGCGCCCCCTTGGCCGGCGGCGTGCACTGACCTGGCCGAGCGCGGCAGCCGACTGCCCACCCCCCGGTGCGGGGCTGCGAGTGCCGCTGGCCGGGCTCCTGTTGGTGCTGGCAGGGCCGCTGACAGCGCAGGGAAGGGATGGCAGGGCAGGGGGCGGCGGGGCCGGCAGCCGGATCCTGCGGCCCCCGAGCGCACCGGGAGGGCGCGGCCACGTGACCCGCCCGGCTGACGCGTCGCTCTGCGGCGTGGCTCCGCCCCTCCCGCCGCAGCCAATCAGGACCGGGCGGGCGGGGCGGGAGCGGCGCGCGCCGTTCCCTTGAAAGCCTCGGCGCTGAGGGAGCGCAGGGGGCCGGGAGGGAGGGAGAGCGGTCCTGGGCACAGGGCCCTGGGGGCAGGAGAGTGGCCTTGGGGGACAGTGGCCCTGGGGACAGGAGAGTGGCCCTGGGACAGTGGCCCTGGGGGGTTTGGCCTTGGGGACGGTGGCCCTGAGGGCAGGAGGGTGGCCCTGGGACAGTGGCTGTGATGGCAGGGGAGTGCCTTTGCTGAGGCAAGTCAGGCTTCTGCTGCCACCCACACTCCCTCTGTAGTCACCCCTACCTCAGTCCGTGTTCTCTGTACCCAGTCTGGGTAGGGTTGCCCTAAGGATAGGGAGTTCTGCTTCCTAAAGGTTTACCATGGTTAAAGCTGGCTGTAAGCCTATGGCACCAAGGACATGTGTTGGGAAGGATGAAAGGTTGATAAGAAAGTCTCACAGATATGTATGCTTAGCAGAAAGATTTTTAAATGTAGAGTCTGATGAAGGAATAGAGATGGAAGCAAGTTTTCACATAGAAGCAAAGAATTGCTGAGCCAGTCTTACTGGCTAACCAAGGAGGTAAAGGGTATGTTAGAAGGGGTTTTTATGGCTTAGAGCAAAGAATAAGCTTACCTCAAACAAGAAGATATTTTTACCAAGCAGGAAGATAGCACAGGCAAACAAGCCTGCCAATGTGGCAAGTAGAAAAAAGGTCTCAGAATTTTCCACTGCAAGAAAACTGAATAACTTCTAGCTTAAACTGTAATGTACTAGCTTTTAGTGATTGGAGAACAGTAACACGAATATGGTAATTATAGTAGTTATGATAGGCTGTAGATAATAGTTAAGGTATAGATTGGCTCTACTGTATTAAGATGCTTGGCAAAGAAAAGTATATAATGCATTGTAACCTAAACTCAGGGTCTCCAGCAGCTGGAGCTGACAGCTGTAGGCACAGCTCTGTCACCCACCACCCTGGACTGCTGGAACCTCCTGGATGGAATAAACTGCATTTTGGAGAGCTGCTTTTGTGGGCAGAGAAACCATTTGTCCTGTGTTGGGAGTTAGTGCTGTTACAGGAATGGGACAGCTACTCAATGCCATCCCTCAATCTGCCATTTAAATAGAGGGCTATTTTCCATTTATTCCTGCCCTGCAGATCTAGCTGTGTTTATAAGCAATTTGTGATGTTCCACTGAGTGTTGTTGGCAAAACTAATGTTAATATCAGAAAAGTGTGTAATACATTTAAACTGCTGAGGTGTCTGTGTTAGTGTTTCAAGCTTCATGGAAAGAAAGGTAGGGGGAAGCATGCAACAAAAAGAAATTATAGCTGAAAGCAGCTCATTTTTAAGTGAAAAAGATAAGAGGAATTCCTCTGGGAAAAGAAGAAGTGAAGGTTGGTGGAAAGTGATTTCCTTGTTAAACACAGATGTGAACTACTCTAATTACATACAAACCCTTGGTGTTTAGGGAAACATTAGGAGCCATCACTTCTCCAGGTGTATTCACTACTGAGGGAAGAAAGAGGATGAAACTTCAGAGAAAACAGGATGTAGAAAAGCAGTTGTCTACTTGTTTTCTCTTCCCTGTTTTTAAGATTTATTAATTCAAGAAATTTGCTGTAAAGCAGGGATAGAGTTGAACACTTTCAGGCATGATTTGGTGTGTTAAACTTTTCAAAAATTTGATGTCATGGCAGAAATATTATAAAATTGTACCATTAATTTTTTGTTAAAAAACAATTTTGTCAGAAATTTTAACACTTTATTTCATTCAGCCCTAGTGTTAACTTTAAAAAAAGGACTTTATTTTGTCAAACTAATATTGCATTTCATTCCATAATTCACTGTAGCTAAAAATTATAATTTAGACCCTTAATAGATTCAAGAAATACTCATGTGTTCATTTTATTAAAGATGTGCATCAGTGTGGAGCAAGTAGGAAACGGGTGGAATGGAAAATACTGGTTTATGTTGACTTAAGAAAAGTCTACATTTAATTAAACTTGCCAGCACACTTTTTTTTTCCACCCCAAGGTGTTGCTTCAATATGGTTGAGTCAGATAAACTCC
This sequence comes from Zonotrichia albicollis, assembly GCF_047830755.1. NCBI lineage: Eukaryota > Metazoa > Chordata > Aves > Passeriformes > Passerellidae > Zonotrichia > Zonotrichia albicollis. The sequence goes on from NC_133821.1 coordinate 24,249,800, forward strand.
TGCTTGGCCATGCTGCAGCAGACAAGTCTCAGCTAGCCTTTAGGAGAATATAAAACTGTGCAGGAATTGGAGCATGTGGATCAGTTCCTTTTTATACAGGAAAAAAAAAAAAGAAATAAAACAAGAGAAATGCGGTTTTATAATATAATATATATAATATAATTTGAGTTGAATATAAATTGAATTGAAGTGCTGTTTGCAAAAGGCCCAAGGAGCTCCAGAAAGACAAGGTTATGGGATGTGTTTCCAGTGCCCAGGCACAAACTCTGTTTAAACCATGTGTGCACCTGTTGGAAAACACATTTCCTTATTGAATAAAATTTAACAAGGTGAATGAGAATTGCTAAATACTTAACCAGAGGGTAATATATTCTTAGGTCTGGCAGTGACAGTGTAGTGCTGAAGTCCCTGAGCAGGAGTGGAAGAGCCAAAGGAAGATGCTGAAGCTCCACAGGGACTCTGCCCTCTCACTGTGTCTCATTCCCTGCCATGACAAGGTGGAACGAAGTTGCTTGGAGGTGTTGTGTGCTGTAGGTGGAAAATCAAAGCCTTGAGGCTGCACTGGCTGGGATGTGGAGGCCTATTGGAATGTGAATCCCAATATTACCAGTTAGATTGTGCCTGGGCCAGTCTGACCCTCGCTGCTGAGCCAAAGGCAGCAGCTGTGGTGTATCACCCCAGAGACACCTTTAGCTTGCTGGAGATTGCAGCTGGGCACTAAACAAGTCCAGGCTCGTTAGGAACTCCATTTACCTCAAGAAGAAGGCTTCAGATGATGGTGAAGAGAAAAAGGAGAGGATTCTGCTGGAGGGTTATATCCAGTGGTTTATTCCATGGTTACAGGGGTCTGAATCTTGGGAAGAGCTCCAACAGAATGGCCGACCGCATGGCAGGACTTACCTTTTAAGCTCAGGGGGAGGGGAGGGGAGGGGAACAGGTGAGCCACCAACCAGGTGGGAGGGGTGGGGTCTCAAGGGACGAGGGACACCTGAACAGGCCAATGACCTCTGGGCCTGAGGGGCATCCTTTGAATTTGGCCAACCACACGACGCCTTTGCTGGAATGTTAAGCCTGATTGACAGGACTCACTCAGCAAGGGATGAGGGGGGGGAGGGGAAGAGGGTATTGGTACACCTGGGGAAGGGACCTGAAAGTTTGAAACACACCGCAACAGAGCCCAGTGGGACTGCGATGATTTTTGTAAATAACAAGACAAATACTTGCCCAAGTGCAGGAAATAGGTTTACAATACACTGGCAAACCCACACTAAAAAGGCACTAGGGAAGGCCTTCAAAGGTTTATGTCCTTTTCTGTAGCCAATGAAATATTTCCTTCAGCTGCCAGAATTATGGATTCAGCCTATAATCAAGCTTCATTGATGCTACAAGTAGCTATAAAGATTGTGAACATCAAATTACAGCCGTGCTTCCTCTGTCACAGCCTGCACTGAGTTCCAGTGATCTGGTTTTACTGACACCAGTGCTCACAGCTGATGAAAGCTGCATGTACAGATGAATTCACTCCTCATTTTACTGCACTTGATCTTTCTGCACTTGTTCTGGGTCTGGTGGGTAATTGGGAATAAAAATCGCTGCTAAAACTGTGCAAATGAAGGCACAGCATTAGGCATGCAGTGTCAAATTAATGTTCTTTGATCTTTTGTAGAACCACTTATGGTTGAAAATACACTTCTGACCTTTTCTCTGGCACTGAAAATATTGCTGTATCACTACCTAATGGGAAATCTGGACAGTTTATGGGCATTAAAGAGAAGTGATGCTAAGGGATATGAAATAATAGCAAGAAAGAGCCATGCTGTCAGCATAGCAAAAGCCTCTCAGTCTCATGGAGAATGATGAGAAAGGATTGTTAGAAAAATTGCCCATTGCACAATGGCATTTTTTCTGTAATGTTTACTGTAGTACAGAATAATGTATTTTTCTCTGTGGACAAGTCAGCAGTTTGTCATCAAAAGCAAGGAGGCCAGCAGGCTGAGGGAGGTGGCTCTGCTCTGGTGACCCCACCTGCAGTGCTGTGGCCGGCTCTGGGCTCCCCTGGAACAAGACCGGAGCAGGCTCTGAAGGTGCTCACAAGGCTGGAGCACTGTAGGAGAGTCGGGGGTCACGCATGGTAGGGATGGACGGAGATGAGATCTCTTTGAAGCTAAGTCGTATAACTTATAGTTTATTACAAAGGGCGTGGGTGCAGGGCCCTGTTGTGAGCTGCCAGCTGCAGCTCGGAGCAGGGCCGAGAGAAGAGAGGCTTAAAGTGTAAGAGAGTCAACGGCAAAGATTTAAGAGCGGAGAGCATGTAGAAAGGAGTGGGTGAAGAAGTGCAGAGGGAAGACAAAGAGACAAAGAAAGAAAAGGGCGCGAAGAGGAGCGGGAGAGCGAGCAAAGAGATAAGGGAGAAGAGAGAAAAGAGAGCAAAGCTCCCGTTACAACACAATAAATCATCTTCAGTGTTGAATATGCAGATTCTCATTAACCAATCTGCTACAGCATGCATATCTTCTAACATTTCGACACAACCTATAGGAATCACTACATTACCATACTATGTTTACGTGTTAAATCCTAAATCTTATTCTTTGGGCCCCATCTGCCAAGCTGCAAGGCCTGCTCTGACTCTTAGGCCTGCCTGCTTGCAGAGGGAATTGTTTCCTCCAGGGGGGATTACATTCAACTGGTCATATCATTGTTTTTCAGCAACTAAGGTATCTCAAAGATTGCTTTCATTTCAATCTCGCTTATAGTTTCTATATTCTCAAAATCTTTTGCCAGGCAGTCATATTTAAAAGGCTTTCTTGTTTCATCCTCCCCAACAGAGCACCTCTGCTATGGAGACAGGGTAAGGGAGATGGAGTTACTCAGCCTGGAGAAAAGAAGGTTCCAAGGAGTCCCATTCAGCCCTTTAGGGACTTCAGAGCCTCAAAAGAGGCTACAAAGATGGCTGGAGAGGGATTTTCACAAGAGCATTTTGTGATGGTGGAATGGCTTGTAACTGAAAGAGGAGAGATTCAGACAAATGTTAGGAGGGAATTCTTTACCTGCAGGTTAGCAAGACACTGGATGATGGGGGAAGCTGTGGATGCCCTGTTCCTCATGGACAAAACCATTCTCTGACTGGAACATTGATTTATGGATTGCTTAGGGGCTTTTCCCCCAATTTTGATTCTTCTCTACCCTTCCTCTCATCCTCCCAGTCCCAATTTGTATGTGGAAAGGAAGGCTAAGACATCCTTCAGTGAGAATGAATGCTTTTGTCATGTTCTCTAGAGCTTTACAAGGTGGGCTATGAGAAAATCACTAAATATAAAATAACAAAGTATCAAGTATAAAGTATCGTAGTTATAAAATGAAACCTTCTTATGTCTATTATTAACAATAATTAAATTTATAACAAGAAAAAAAGAGTTTAACTTTCTTCTATCAAAAATTCAGTCACTTTCAAACACTGATAATTATGTATAATTTGGCATTGGTGATAGACAATGTTACAACAAAAAGTTAAAAAAAAAAAAAAAACAAAACCCCAAGTGCCAATAGAATATTGCAGGCATTAAATTTTGAGTTGAAATGAGACATGCTATGGTTTAGTTTTGAGGGTTCCAGCATGATTTGCTTCTTGATCTGAGCTGGTTTATAGTTTCTGAAATGAAACATATGTAATTTGGGGGAGGGTGGTTTTCTGAATTTTTTTGTTTGATGTTGGATCCTTTTTTGTTTGGTTTGGTTTGGTTTTGGTTTGGTGGTGGTGGTGGGTTTGTTTGTGAAACACCTGAAAGATTCAAGTACCACTCAGTCACAGAACCACATTTAAACTGACAAAGTCAATTCCAAATGGGAAACCTTTTAGGTTTTAATACAACTAGAATAAGTTTTATACTCAGGTTTTTTGTATATAAACATAAAACTGAAGTTTTATCCATAACTTAATACTAATACAAATATTTACATTCATTTGAAATGAATGTATATGTGGTTTCTGTGAACTCCTCGCTCTATGTGCCAAGCCATTCTCTTGTGCTCTTGCACAAAATCTTCTTGTGTTACTTTCTCCATCTTGTTATCTCTGGGTTTGTGCTCTGTGCTAGTTTTCCCAGCAGCAGCCATTTCACTGTGTAAGAAACAATGAAAATGGTCAGAAAATGAAGAGCAGTTATGGAACATGACACAGATACTGCTTTGTTTATTCCTTTTTTTTTATCTCTAGAACAGGGAGGAACACCTTAAGATAAGGAGAGACAGAGCTTCCTATGACAGCAGGAAGGTTTGACTCTGCTGTCATTTAAAATCCCATTCCAAAGGTCATGTTTGTGTTTTAAATGAAATGTGAGGCTGACCTTTATGCTCTGCCAGATAACAGCAGTAGTGATGTAAGTGCTTCCTTTGAATTCTGCAGGTAAGGGGTTTGTGGTGTGGTCGTGCTTGTTTTGCAGGGGAGAAGGAAAATCATGTTCTCAGTGACCTGCGTGAACACCAAAGGGCCCAAAGGAGCCTGAAATTTGCTATTTATTGTCTGTTGTACTTTCAGACTCAACATTTCTTGAAGTGTGCCTCTACTGAATATACCAATATGGAGAAAGTAAATGGGATGAATCCAACTGGGGAGAAATGTTAGCTTTTCCTGTCCTCCATCACTTGCAGTTCTCTTCCATCTGCCATACATACTCCTAGTGACAGAGAAATGTGGTTTAAGTTTCAGTCATTGACATGAAAGTCCTTAAAAGTAGAATGAAATATCATCTTCCTTTTTATGGCTTTTAAATAGTAACAATTCCCATGTTTACCGCAGCACCCAAAGTTTACTGTGCTGTTGTGCCTGGAAATGCAGACATATCAGAGAGTTTCTTTCTTGGGAGCAAAGGTCAGCCTGAGGAGAAGTTGAGGCTGTCCCTTAAGCCAACCTAACATCTGGCTGCAGCATTTTGGCTCTGCTACACCTCCTCCTGCACCCCTACCTGCCCTTTGTCCTCTCTCTGGCCCTTGTGAAACCTTTCACTGAACTAGGACAGTTCTCAGTCAGAAAGTGGGGGTTTTGCTTAGGGTTCTGTTTTGTTTTGTTGTTGGTTGGTTGGTTTTTAATGAGGTTAGTTCTGTGTTGAGTCAGTGGGCTGAAGCAATTCAAATTCAGGTTGGATGAATGTTGGAACTGTCTTGGTTTAAGTGGGAACATCAGTAGGCAGAAGCTGAGCTGTCCTTAGCTTTTAGGGAACTGCTTGTAGTGACAAAGAGCAGCTCAAGCAGATTTATCAATTTATGTTTAAAACAGAGGGTGAGCCACCTCAAAGTGGACTTGTGAGGGGAAATGTGAGAACATGTCACTTACTTTACACTAACTCTGTATTCTTAGCTCTGTTGTGCTCAGCCAGTAACTCTTGTAAACAAAGCATTCCTATTCTGCCCACAGCTTTGGAAATATCAAAAAACTAATTATTTTAAAATAAGGTTAATAAGACACAAGCTAAGACAACTTTTTGAGTAATTCTAACTCTTATTCTCCTTGCTGGGAAGAAGAAAGAACTCTCATTTTCAAACTTCTGAGGATAGATACAGGTATATGTAACTATAAAGATGTCAGCATCCTTTGCTGAGTCTGACAGTTCTCCATTTGAAGCTGTTCACAGGTTTGCCATTTACCTTTTAGTCAAAGCTTTAAAAGTTAAGAGCAACCCCCATGAAAATGCAAGATCAGTGATAAAAGGCACATTGTGCAGCTGAACAATGCATTGCATTTGTGTGACAGCAAAAACTGGTTTATCAGGTTCACTGCAGACAAGTATAGATAAACTCTTGGAACTGCAAAATCTATTGGAGTGTTCAATGGATATTCTGACTAAAAAAAAAAAAAAAAAAAAAAAAGAGTACCAGGACCAAAGGCAGCAAAATAAGAGCTGCAAAGTCTAGGCTGTAACTGGTGTGAAGTAGTGAGAACTCAAAGCCAGCCTGTTGGTGGATGTGAACACTCTTTTATGTGGAAAAAAAAGCCCCACAGAAAAGCACTGAAAATCCTGCCCAGCTGCTCTCAGCCATGGGAGCAAAAGGCATCCAAGTGTGCTGGAGTACTGGCCTGGTCCCAAGCCTGTGTGCATGGGCAGCACAGATAAAGCACAGACATGCCCCAGACAGATAAATGACTGATTAACTGGAGTGTGTGAGCCTCTGTCCTGGTGCTGCTGGCAGCTCTGCCAGTGAGATTGCAGCTGCAGAGCTCAGCTGCTGCTCACAATCCAGGGAAACTGCTTTTTGCTGGAAAAAAACTGCAGATGAGCAAAACCTCCGTGCTGTATTGCAGCTCTTCCTCCGGGGACCTGACCCTGCTGAGGAGTGGGGTGAAATAATGATTAAAAGAGCCCCTGGGGAAGGCTCCTGGAGAGGAGGAGCAGTGCTGCAGTCCCAGGCTGTCGGGGTCATCCTGAACCCAGAGCAGCACAGAACACAGCAGGCTCCCTGGGGGTGCTACTGGCGGGAAAAGGGACACAGTTTTGAGGAGGCAGAAAGTATCCTTTTGTTGCACCTTGTAGTTCTCTAGGCTGCCAAATAAACTTCTCTGGTTTGCAGGGAGGTGATCTGAGGCACTCGCTAATTTTGCTAGCAATTGCCTTGGGCTCAGGCAGTGTTACAGAGAGAGGCTGCCCCAGAAACAGCACCCACCTACTCCCAAGGTGAAATATTTGCCTTTAAATTCTGATAGTATTGAACTATGGACAGTTAGGCACTATACAGAACTTCCACATTTCTAAAGTACAGATGAATGGGTAGCATTGAGGAGTAAAATGAGCACTGAAATTATCTGTGTTAATGGTATGCCTGTGGTGTTTTCCTGCTCTCTTCTAGAACAAGATGCAGCTGTAATTATTTCTGCTGTTTTCCTTCAAAGTATTGATCTACAGATAGTTACAGCCCTCAAGAACTGAACCAATTTTAAACATTTTTAAACCGAATTTCCAGTATCCTGTGGGATCAGAACATAATTGGTGTAAAAGGATAAGAAACTCAAAGGACTTTTTTTGGAGACTAAACATTCACCCTTGTTCACTGGAACTGGAATGCCAGAATGGTTTGGAAGAAATCTTTAAAGAACACAAAATTATAGCGTGGTTTGTGTTGGAAAGGGCCTTTGAACACTATCTCATCCTGCCACAGGCAAGGGCACCTTGCACTAGATCAGGGTTCTCAGAGCTCCATCCAATTTGCCCTTGAGCCCTTCCAGGGACAGGGCACCCACAGTTTTTCTGGGCAGCTTCCTCCAGTACCTCACTAATTCTTGATGTCCAATCTAAACCCATTCTCCTTCAGCTGAAAACCATCACCCTGTGCCCTCTTATTTCAGGCCCTGGTAAAAGATCTCTCTCCGTGTTTCTTACAAGCCTCCTTCAAGTACTGAAAGGCCACAATAATGTCTTTCAGATTAATGAATACTGAGCATCCAAGAGCAGAAACCTCTTTTTTAGCAGTTCTCAGGACTGTGTGCATGCAGTCAAAATCTGTGGAGATTCTTAGATGCTGCCTGAAATGAGGACTCTTCTAGGGAATGGGTGAATGAGGTACCTGCAAAATCCCAGGGATGGAATTACTGGGAGGATTTTGAGTTGAGCAGGCTGATTCTGAGGCAGGAAACTGCCTGGTCTCAACAAACTGTTAGGTGATCTTTCTAATTCCTTAATCCAATGGATCTTCTGCAAAGGATCCTGAAGCACACCAAAGGTCAGGCTGAATCAAATCAAAGGGATTGAAAAGACAGTGAATGAACCAGGGTTTGACATATTCTGAAGCCCAGTTTGTGACTCCTGCATAGGCATTGTCACACCCAGTGTGAAGTAGAAATAAAAGTTTATTTGTTTTCAAACCCTCTAGAGGACTTTTCCTGCTGTAATTCAATTACAACAGGAAAGGAAAAGGAGTCAAAAAAAAAGGCAAACAGAGAGAAAATTCCTTGAAAAAAATACACATTGGGAAAGAGTGCAACTTAAATCCAAAGCAATGGGAACTGACCTTAAAATGTTGTGACTACTCGGTCCCTTATTTCCTGTTTATTTCTCTTTGCTTTGTTTTGCAACATGCTCCAGACTTTTAGAACTTTCTAGTATAAATAAAGAGGTATGTTTTTTTGGTCAAATAACTTCCCCCACAGCAGATGTTTCTACAAAAATAAGTATTCGGAAAATCCTTTTTGTTTCAACAAGAAAAGTGTTTTTCAAACTACTGTAGAAATAAAACAAAGATATCTTGTTTTTCCAACTGATCCACAAAACTCCTTCACCACTCAGAGATGGTTTTTTTATTTATCAACTGAGTTGCAGCACCTTTCACAAAATGTTTTAAAATTAAATATTACAGATTCTGGAGTAGAAAACATTTTGTCAGCATCTCCTTCCCACTTGTGTGTTTTAAATACTAATTATGTTCAGCAGGTTTTCCCTCAGAAGAGGCACATGAGCTCTGCCTCTCCTGTCCTGCCTGTGCACCCTCTGTCCAACGTGACCAAGATCCTGCTCTGCACCCCTGGGAAGGTAAGTCGGCAAGATGGTGCATGGCTTTTCCAGATCTCAGTAAGAAAACCCCAAGAACAAGTGGCATAATAAAACAGATATTGTAACACAGTAGAATGAAAATAGGAATAAAGATAGACAGCAGGTTCTGCATCCTTTCAGGTGCTGGGAGTCTGGCTTGCAAAGGCCATGGGATGGCCTCGTGATGTATTTTCCCATGGCCTTGCCCCTTTGTCAATACAGTCCTAAACCAGTGTCTGGATTCAGAAAGTATTGGAAAATAGGAAAACATAAACACACTGCCTAGATAAGTAAACCTTGACTTTTCTCAGGGTACAGGGCAAAAGAAATTAAATGTGATAAAAGCATAAAGCAAAAGTATTGCTGGCTGAGAGGATAGAGAGAGTGACTTTAACAGAAAACACTGAGCTCCTGTTGAAACTTCAGGCCCAGGGTGACATTGTCACCTCTAGCTGTCCAATCACAGAGATCACAGCCTCAGCTCATGGACAGTAGCTATATTTAAAAATGGCACTCTGGCTTTGCACTGAGAACAGTTTTGCTGATAAGCTCAGGAAGGACTCATGGCCATCCTGACTTCATTAGCTGCCTATTAGTACACATTAATAGCTTTAATATCACACTTTGTTTACTCTGCATCTGAGCATTTCATCCTGCTGCCTTATCTGTAATCCCTGTGTTCAGTGGGACTGTTTGCACAATGGAAGATTATCCATGGGAATAAAGTATTAACTGGAAAGCATGTCCATAAGTCCCCTACACTCCACTCAGCTGTCCCCAACCCAAGAAGTGATTTTTTATTTGCTAAAGGCCCGATCCAGCATGTGTATCCATCAATGATTTGGTGACTTCTCCACTGAATGCCTCTCTAAAGGAAGGCAAGGGCTGGGAGCACTGTAGAGACTGGTGTGAGGGAAGGAAAGGAGCCAGTCCTCACTGCAGGTCAGCAAAGCCTACAGGGCCAGTATGAGTGTGTAACCCTTCAAATTCAGAATGTTTGAGACCTTAACTCTATTTTCTGATGTTTGCCTGCTTTATATCTCAGTGTGCACAGCTACCTTATAAACAGTAAACTACTACTACTTTATGAGCAGTAAAAATCCTCTTTTACTGCAATTGCCAGAATTCAAAAGGCAAGAGGAAGTAATTGTCATTGTTTACATCAGACATTACCTTTCAACTGTTGTGTTAAGAGAACAAATTCTAGGATAAATCAGTGTTTTACAGCTGTGCTTTTTCCTTCTGAAGTATGTAATCATTGTGTCTTCTTTATCTCATGGTGTGATTGCATCTTGCACAAACTGCACATAAACTTTAGATAGATACAGATAAAATCTGGAAGACAAAATTGGAAGACAGATGAAGAGTTCATGAGAGCTGAGGGTTTGGAAGAAGGCTAATTTGACTTTTATCATACTCAGATTGCAAAGAATAGGCATGACTCTATTATTTTCCCAGACAAAATACTGCACCATGTCTGGCACTTCTAACAACAGCAGTATCTTAGAGATAGCAAAGGAGCCATGGGGTATGAAGGCTGGCTTGAAAAAAACTGCCAACAATTTTCTCTACAGAGAAGGAAGAAAGAATGTTGTCATTAGGGATTCAGTTATGAGAGAGAAAGGTTTTGCAAGGACAAAAATATAGGATTTGCTTGCAAGTTTGTGGCACTTGGTCCCAGAGGTGCTGCACAATGACATATCCCTGTGGATACTGCTGGTGTAGTGTGAATAACTGAGAAAATGGTGCTTTGCTTTAGGACCAAAACCTGTATTGTACAAAAACCTGAATTGTCATTTTAAAATCTGTATTGTCAGTACAAAATGCACAGCTTCAAACACCAGGAGTTTTCTGGTGCAACACAGGCAAGTTCCTTCTGTTGCAGGGAAATTGTTCTAGTGGCCAGCTAGGGGAGAACCTCTATCCTTTTAATCCCTAGTTCAGCCTATCTGTTTGCCATGGTCTCTCTGATTTTACTACCTTGGCACTACTATCTTGTTTGATCTCTTCACCTCTTCCTCATACATTCAAAGCATGAAATTGCATTTTTATAGTATAAATTCACCATGCAGGATATAAGTGACGTTTTATTGGCGTTGGATTCTCTTTTAAAGAGCTGGTGAGCATCAGGACTTCTTTGCCAGTTGAGCAGCACAGACCTATCCCAAAACAGGAATCAGATTCTTGCCTAAACATTGTTGCACAAATGTTTACCACTCCACACAGGCCAGGTGTGATTGTGGGTGTTACCTGGATGTGACAATTCCCAGGAGTGATCAGCATCTGGAGCCCACCTGTGCAGGAACCTGCAGTGGGTGGCCAGCAAAGCCTCATGAGAAACCCTGCCTGGCTCTCTGGAGGCTGCTCTGTGAATGGAAAGCCCAGCTCATTGCCAGCATGAAGTCCAACTTTTCCAAGGTCCTTGTAAGGTGCTCAGGGAGCCACTTCCAACAAGAAGCAGGAAGAAACAGCCTCTATTTTAAGGAGATTATCTTCAACAAAGATTTGTCAAAAGGAAGTACAGCGAAGGCTGAAGCCAAGGCACATGTTCCTGTGACCCAGTTACCTTCCAGAAACCCAGGCAGGACAGAAAGAACTCTGGCTTCTAGCTACAAGAGAGCTGCTGAGCATTAACACATAGTAACCTAATTAATTATTCCCCCAGTGGATAATTACTAGCTTTTTCTTTTTCTTGTTGCAAAGTAGCAGCCAAATAATGGTGCTGATTTTAATTAACTAGCCAATGGGAGGCTGGATGGGCAGAGGAGAGATTTCATAGAAAAATTAATTAATGCTCTGACCTAGTTTAAAGTGTTGCTGAAGTGGAAATTGGGGGGAAGCTGACATCAATCAGTTATGGATCTTTTCATATCCTTTTTACTGTGTACAAGTAATGAGTCTTCCCATGTGATCCACAGCACTTCAACTGGCAACCTAAACTAATTTAGTGAGCATGGCAGAAATAAGCAATTCCCAAGGCAAACATATATTCTTTATTAACACACCTGAGTTGGAAAAGGAAAAGGTCCCTCTTTCTCAAACCAAGCCCCTGGTTTATTGCTGAGCTCAGCTCAGGGCATGCGATGGGTAACGCAAACTCTGCTCTTTTAACCAAACTATAACTATCTCTGTGTTTCCTCCTTTTGTCTTCACAAATTTGCTTTAATCCTACATGTCTCAAATTATTAACTCTCACTTTGATTTATTTTCCCATTACTGAAAATAAGGCACTTCAGTATTTTATTTAATCTTTCCGTTTCTTTGGGAAGTAAAAGATGATTTCACTTACTGATCATCTGTAAATTCTTCCTATAAAAGCAGATTTTGCCTCGTTTCTGAAAACCAGAGTTCTCTGCAATTCTTGCCATGAGCCCACAGCATTTTATAACCACCAAATCACTTTTTCAAACCGATGCCAAAAAATGCATGACATTGATTATTGCTTTAGTATTCTTCATGGGTTGTGCTTTGCTTTGCATTGTCCTCTCTTGAAAAGTTATCATCTGAACAGGCAGCATAACCACGTTGGGGAAGAAATGAGGTTTTACTTCCTTGCACTTCACAAGCAGGAATACAAGGCACAAGGACATGAAATTAATTTACCAAGATCACAGCAGTGCAGTCAAACCATCCCATCCTTTGCCCATTTGCCAGCATTGTGACATCATCCTCTCAGCTGGCAAAGTGCAATTAGGATTACTGCACAGAAAAGTCACAGAAAGTCACAGAAAGAAACTATTTTTATATTAGTGTATCATTTAAACTCCAGTCTTGTAAGAATCTCTTCCTATCCATAAATGACTTCATCAGGGTGGTTGGGAGTTAGGTTCTGCACCCAAATATTGTGAAATGTTGGCTCACAAAGCAAGCAGCTCTGTTTAAGTCACTGCAAATCAATGAATCACTGAAGCAAACTCTTATCTGACAGCTGAGCATTACATCCCTGTTTAGGTATCCAGAGATAAGTGGAGCCTCACAGCCTTTTCTAGGTCACTTCACTAAAATCCCATAAAATTCACCCTCTGCAAATCACAATGTAATGTTTTGTTGGAAGCCTGAGACAAATGCACACCCTTGGGATCTGACTTCTCCATAAAATGCAATCCAGTCCTGCATGGGGAATATCTTTAAACTTTTCTGAATCCTATTAAAACCTCTTTTTCTCAAGGACTCACCAAATACCTATTCTCCCATTTTTCTGCAGGAACAAGTAAATAAGGCATTCAAGGAACATCAGGGCTGGAAAGGATTAATGAACTGTGCCCTGCCTCCAGTGTCTGATTTGGGTTGGGGAGGCAGTTTGTACATACAAGAGAAGGGAGAGCCAGGTACAGCTGTCACTAGGAACTGATCAGTGTTCATGTGCAGCTTTGGCCTGGGGGAAGCTTTAGCTTCTTGCTGCTGTGATTTTGTCCTAAATAAGGGACCAATGGCTTTCAAACAAGAGCCTAAAGGACTTAGGTGCTGGCTTGTAGGGAAGCTAGGCTGCCCACCTTCAGTGATCTATTTTGTTCTTATTTTAAATATTGCTGAGGTTCCCTTTCCCCCTCTGTACTGAACATAGAATGTACTGGAATGGAGCTCTGTCACTAAAATTGGACAGCACTGAGTGATGGTGATTATGCCCACTTGGGCACCTCCTGAACACTGGCTGTGATGCTTGTTTGGACTTAGCTCCACAGCAATCTCCTTTGGCTTGTCCTTGCACAAGTTTTCTATTAATATGGCTGGGCCTTGTCCTGAAAATAAACATCCTTCTTGTCCTTTTTACGTGTTTTGTATTTTTTGTTTACATGGCGGTGCTTGATGAACCTCTGAGCTCAAGGCAACACCATCTCCTATCCCTCCCCTCCACGAGGGATGCAGGGGGACTGAAGGAGCAGCTGCTTAGAGACTCCTGGCACAGAATCTTGCCCTTGGCACTCTGACTCAAGGCACATGATTGTGTAACACACCCACTGCCGTGGATGTTACGTGGCTTGTTTGCAAATACTGGCGACTTCGGCTGAGAGGTGCCAAGAGTGCTCACAACCCTCCAGCAGGATCCCCTTGGTGACTCTTTTGTGAAGTGTCACATCTTTAGTGTCAGCAATAAAGTACCAGCATGACCAGGAGGTCAATGTGACAGTAGCCACCAGTCTCTTGAAGAGCAGCTGAAAGGATGGCAGAGCCAAACTCTCCTTGGTGGTGGGGGATGGTGTAACAAGAGGCAAAAATCCATAAATTGTGGCTTGGGAAAAACTTCATCATGGAGAAACTGTGCAGTCCTGAAGCAGATCACCAGAGGGATTGGGAGAACCTCCACCCTTGAAGGAGGTTCAAATTTCTGCTGGGCAAAGCCACAGCAGACCCAATAGCATTGGCAGTCACCCAGGAGGATGGGATCCAGAGTGACTTCCAAGGGTCCCTTGCAGCCAAATGCTCATGGGATGACAATATCCCTGTTGGCATTTGCTGTGGGAAGATTCAGGGCAGAGCCTGTGGATTTGTAACTGCAGGTCTGGCCATGCAGTGGGAGGAAGGAAACCCCAAATGGCAGCAGGTGACCAGCTGGCTGCCAGGCAGCTCTCATGCTGTTCCACCACCAAGTGACCCCTCTGGCCTTTCTCCGGGCACAGGGCAGCTGCAAGGACAGTTCTGTGGTGTGAAAAATCTCCTTGCAGCAAGGGATCCGCTAAAGACACAAGAAGACAGATGTTTGCCCACTTCTAATGTTGTCATGGGGGGCAGGGGGAGGATGGCGCTGAAGAACCTTGTGGCTAGGGAGCCTGACTTTCTGTGCTAGTTAAAAATCAATGTGAAAGCCCAAGTGTTGATTAAAACCCATATTCCCTCTGTCTTTGCCTAATTCTGCCCAGAACTTATGCAGATGTACTTGCCTTAAGCTTGTGCAGAGGTGTGACAATAAGTACTACAGCTGCTCAAGGCTGCAGTAACTGAGAAGCTGGATTACCTCCAGAAATGGGATGCCATCCCTAGAGGCATGTAGCACAGTATTTAAGGACTACTCAAAAAATGTATTCAAATGTGTTTTTGAAAATATTCAGATTGCTAGCCTCTGGCATTAGTTGTGATGAATCAGTGATCAGTTATTTCTTGGCAGGGAAGAAAAATTACTGTCTTGAGAAATATTGAAAGAAAACAGCACGTATGACCTAAAAGCTGAATGAGCAAGAGAACATGTAAACAATATCTCAATTATTTTGTGGGGTGGTGGGGAGCAGGGGAAGTGGAATAATTTAGTTTAAAGCACACTAGGCCTTTGAGGAGGAAATTGGAGCACTACAGAGGCTGCATGTGTTACAAGATGGCAGTTGTATTCCAGTCATGGTTTGGGCAGATTGAACCTTATCTGTAATTGTAAAGGCTCACAGAATACAAAAGAAAAAGTGTTTTCAAGGGGAAAATTCAGATTAATCCTTCACCTTGGCAACTGGATGGGTAATTGTTATTGGTGCTAATGTAAAAATCCGCTGCACTTGACATGATTCAGGGGCACCTAAATGTACCATTAGCACTAAAAAGAGTCAAATTAAGAGTCTAATGTAAAAATCCACAGCACTTGACTTGATTCAGGCACCTAAATGTACCATTAGCACTAAAAAGAGTCAAATTAATGAATCAGTATCCATGCTTATCCTGAATGAGGTAATGCTTTTCCTGCTCAGAGATAGTGACAAACAGGAACAAGGAGCAATCTTTGCATGGTGAATTTCTGTCCCCCTGATTGTACCCTAGGTGAGAAGGGCAAATTTGGGCTGCTAGGGGTACCAATGGACAGCCTTCAGTGCAAGGGGGTTGCTGGCAGCAGTTTTTGGGCTGTGGAAGTCCATCCTTTGCTCACTTGTTGGCACAGGGCAGCTGCCTAGGTGGCCTCTGGAGCAGACACCACTGCCAGCCCTGTGCAGGAGCAGCTTGCCCTTCTTTGGCCTTGTCTGTGCTGCTCCATCCCGAGCCATTTTAGGGCAGAAGGGGCAGATCTGGCTGTGATCTGTTCCCTGTCCTACCTGTGACAGTTCAGTTTTGGACATCAGATCTAGTCTGGCATTTTTAGCTCTGGATGCTCTACTCAGGACAGGATTTCTAAAGGGAATGTTTTCCCACTATCTCTCAGGGAGTTCCCAGTAGGGGTATTCCAAGGATATTTTGCATTTTTGTGCTGTTTCATGTGTGGTTTGGTTGACTTTCAGTCCTCAGCAGTTCCTTGAGTTTGTGATTACAGTCTCATTTAACATCCTTTGCTATGGAAACTGGTAGTAGTGCCAGGGAATTGCTAAGCAAATACCAGTGCAGAGTTTATGAGGGCGAGGGAAGCATCAATAGACATGATGTTTATGAGGGAATGTGGAATTCTTCTCATATAAACCCAAAGGAGGAGAAAATACAGGAAGGGAGGATGCATCTATTGCCAGAATAATGGTCTCACATGGATCACGTAGCTGTTTTAATTTCTGTAACAGGGAACATGCTGTACTTAGACAAGATTTCATTCCAATCTACTTAGGGAACTTGTTATTTAGTAACTCCATGTTCCCCTGATGGTGAGAGAGGAGCAGATTAAATCCAGTAATATATCCCACTGAAATATTAAATATACCATTGCTTTATTTTCTGAATTAAAAGGTCAAATGGAGGTAAAAATATTTCTTTAGTATTTCTAAGCTACAGTCTGTCTGACAGTTTTGCCATAGCAGGTACAACCACTTGATGCAGCAGGATGAGGGGCTGACTTGCTTTCTAGACAATCTTGTGACGGACGGACGGACGGACGGACGGACGGACGGAAGGAAGGAAGGAAGGAAGGAAGGAAGGAAGGAAGGAAGGAAGGAAGGAAGGAAGGAAGGAAGGAAGGAGCATGACCTCTAGCAAGAGGAAACAATGGTATGAAAGTAAAAATAGATACTGTATAAAAATAATTTCAGTCCTTGCTTTGGCAGTGATTTGGAGGCCCCTGGTTAGCTCCTCATTGGTCTTCAAAAATGCACTACAAATGTCTTGGCTCGTCAGCAATTGTCTGTACTGATGCTGCTGTTTGGAATGTTCTCCTGGCTTTAGAGAGCTGCAGCCAAAATTGCTATGGGCAGCATCTGCTCTGTGATGCTGAGCCCTGAGTGACCTGGCTCAGAGGAACAGGACCAGCTGGAGCTTCTGGGGTGTAATCAAACCTTTTAGGTTTTCTCTTTGGTGTAGTTGGGGAATGAGGATTTTTTTACAGAGATTCATTATTGATGCATCAGAAGCCCTGCTTGTGTATTGTTTTTCCTACAGATGATTAGCCAGAAGCTGCTAAGCTTACCTTTGTCAGGTTGAATATGTATGACTTGTATAGAGAAGTTCATCTACTCCAATAGCCACTGAAAAGTGATACATTTTCCTCCAAAATGCCTGCATTCCAGAAATTCAATACTTCTTATCAGCTCAGTCATCATGTGACTTGGAAACATTTGACTTTTGATCATTGAACATTTGATCTTCTGGCTTTGGATCTGAAAGTCTTGCAGTGCAAAGCCACAGTGACTGAAAATGTGGTTTGTGTAACTTCCACACAATGTGTAACTTCCACACAAGGCTGTGGTGCAGAATAGGGAGAAGGCTGCTGTTTTCTCTACCCAAAAGCAGATTTGAGTGAATCTGAGCACTTGGGATCCAAGCACAGTTGTCTCCATCAGGAGGAAAAATTGGTAGTAACAGCCTGAAAGGGTTTTGTGGGCTTGTAACAAGCCAAGAGAGTATTACATGGGCACATGGATTTCTTTTGCTCAGGTAGCTGAGTAGCAGACAGATGTATCCTACTTCTCAGCTGTTTCTGATGCCTCTACACACAAATACTCCCAAACCTCTATTTGTTGTTGGAGAGAAGTTGTGGTTTGACAGGTCCTGGACCTGCCATCCCTGGATTTTGAAGGCCTGATCAAAATCAGACACAGGCAGCTCAAGCTTCTCAGATTCAAGCTATGTTGATGTGTGCTGATATTTTTTCCTCTATAATTGGCGTTTTAAAAAGAAAAAAAAAATGGTAACAGGTTGACAAACATTGGGCTTGCTCCTGTCTTGGGATCAGGGACTAGGTGACAGCTCATAGAAACCTTCGGCAAAACAAAAACCTGAATTACAGAGTACTTGAGATGCCCTCCTGGGGCAAAAAGAGTGACAAACTTCTTCCAATTCCAAGTCAGGTGATCCCTTACTAAAACCACAGTGGTATCCATACCTAGGCACACTGATCTTTTTTTTTTTCTTTTTTTTTTTTTTGTATAAAGGGGTACAGAAAGGAGCCTCCCACCATAGTTAACTACGCCTCATCCAAGTCTTTGCTGCATGAGCTTGACCAGGTTGCACAAGAGGTGTCCATGCAGAGACAGAGCCAGGGAGCTCCTTGCAAGATCTTGTAGGGCCACCCACCTGAGCTGGTAGCAATGGGAATAGCAGTGGTGACAGGAAGGAAAGTCATTTAAGTGGATTGTGTGATGTTGGCACTGGGAGCTGAGGATGCTTGTCCAGGAGGTCACTGCAGTTGGCAGATGTCCATCAGCAAATTCAGATTTTTTTTCCTAAGGGAATCAGGGTTCTCTCTGCTCCTCCCTCCCCTGCTTTTTAGGGGGAAAAGTTGAAAGTTTGAAGTCACAATTGAAAATACAAGAGGAATATCCATCAGTGTAACAGCCCTGAAATTCATTGCCAGATTCTATATATTACACCCTGGTTTGAAAATTGCTGAGAGGTCAGGACTTGCAGATTGCATCACCCTTGGAAAAGAGGTCTCCACCCTGAGAATCTGCTGTATTCTCAGTGTAATGTGAGCCAGTGACTGAGTCATTGCAGCTTTGATTTTTATTTTCTTTTTTCTTTTAGTAACTTGGGTTTTTTAATTAGAGGTCTCTGTTCCCATGCCTGCCAAGGTCAAATTCTGTGATCCAGCCAGTAGATAAATAATTGGTGTGATGTAACTGCAAATATAACAGCATTCAGTACTGAGAAATGTGAGCATCAAAAACCTCTAAGTAGGCAGTAAGCAATCTCTTAAAAATAGCTAATCTAAAAATAAAAGATTAGGGAGGGAGCACTCCAGAAGAGCAGTTAAGAAGCTTACATTGGAGACTGAGAACAGCTCTGTGTCTGTGAAGTGTCTTTGCCTTTAGGCAGTAATTAAGCCTTAGGCCAGAGGCAGGGTCTCTTCTGTTTCTGCTCACTTAGGCAGTCTTAGTCTGCTGCTTTCATCCAAGGAATTCAAGGCTGGCTTCAGCTGACTCAGAACACTGTTTGGAATCATGCCCCAGCAGGCCAGAGGTCTCCTGGGGTTCTCCTGCCTCACTGCAAGCCCAAGGCTTCTGTTCTCCTTCTCCTGAGCTGGGTGAGCACTGGGAATGGAGAAGCAGTTTGAGCTGCAGCAGTGCCAGCCCTGGAAGCTGCTTGGCTCTTCCTGCTCCTAAAGGATGGACTCTCCATGCTTGGGGGAGGTCATGGATGAATTCAACTAGAAGGACACCCCCAAAAACAGCCTAAAGCCAGCAACAAGGCTACAATCTCTTTAAACAAAAAACATTGTTGGTTTAACCTTCCAGTAGGAGTGGGGGCTTTTGCAGCTGTGAAGAGTGAAGTGGGAGGCCAGAATTTTGCTGCTCCTTCTGAGGTGCTCACATAGATTCATTGCATAACAGCATATTCTCAGTGTTGGTGACACTGGATCTGGACAGCTCAAAACCCAGTTGAAGGCTGACCAGGCTGAGGGGAAGATCAGTTTATGCATTAGAATTTCACTCTGCCAAGTTTAGTTTTGCCCCCTTCTTGATCTCCAGCCTGGGGGACAATTTCCATTGTGTTTCTGCTCTGCTGACAGCTCAGAAAAGGAAAGCCCAAACCCACTCTCTCACTGCTGATAGCCCCAAGCAGTAAAGAGAAACTTCTTTTTGTTCTGGTATTACTGCCAGGCCCTCCAGAGAAACCAGCAGGACTTTGAGAGCATTTCACAGGTCAGGAAAAAGCCCTGTCTTGCCCTGCCCTGCCCAGCTCTGCTCTGCCCTGCCCTGCCCAGGTGGATTTCTAGAGAATAGCTGGAAGCCAACATCTCTCTGAGCATATTCTTGCCACTTTCCATGAGCAGTGTGTCTCTGCAGAGCTACAGCTCAGCAGTGTCCCTCCCATGTAGGAGCACTGACTCAAGCCTGACTTCTGGGGAGCTTTGGTCCTTTAGCTGTGACTCATGGGGGTTAGAGGTGGACACACCTTGAACAAACCTCATATAGAGCCAGACTTTATCCAGCAATTATAGGAAAATGAGTAACTACTCCAAAAAAAAACCCCAGAAGCCCCAATGTACCCCACCACAATATATGGGGCAGGTAATAAGGCCGTCATCTGAAATCAAGAAATGCTGAATGGCATCAGAATGGAGCCTCCCTTTCAAGTTATGAAGATGCTCTCCTAGAACTGGTGGGTGAAATTAACACCAAAGTCTTTGTCAAGTCTACATCCTAGGAGTGGAAACTCCAAGTAAAATTTTGTGCTCACAACTGCAAAAACTCAGAATTTCCCTGAATCAATACTGCTGTGTGAGAGCAGAGGGTGATTTCCCTGGGCACTCCACAATCTCTGCCCTTCAGTTTCAGTATTCATCAGCACCCACCTACAGAACAACAGCCCTTTAGATGACACACCTGGCTCTTTACTTTGATCTGGCTTCTAGGAAAAACAGGGTCAATGTGGACGTTCTTATCTCAGGTTACTTCTGAACTCTTGGATCCAATCTAACAGACTGTTAGGTAATGAGGTCAGAGCTCACCAGCTGGTGTGCTACTGGTAACAAAAACCTTCCACTGGACAGGGGAGACACCCTAACAGTGTAGAAAGTCAAGTGAGCTCCTCCTAAACACAGGAGGTCTTCCAGTGGAGAGAAGTGCATAATTACTGCCATTGACACTTCTTGTTGTACCTCCATGCTACATCAGGAGCTGGAAGATCCAGGCAAGAAGCCAGACTGACAGTTCTCCTGTGCCTGCTTACTTCAAGTGAAACTGGAAGGATGTTTTGGAAATTCCCTGAAGGCTCAACAGCACAAGAACATGACGCATCCCTAGTGGGTATTTATGTGTGTATAGAGGGATGAAGGTCCAGCTGTAACAATTTCCATCCAGATCCCAGGAACAGAAGAACTGGAAACTCAGACACATACTCCCTGCCAGAAATAAAGGAGTCCTGCTGGCTGGTGTGTACAGAGACTAAGAAGCTGAAGAGACTGTTGATCATTTGCTTCAAGAGTGCAAGGGGATGAACAGCAGAGGATAACCCCAGGGTTAAAGGGTGATTCTGCCCCAAAGAGAGACTGAGACAGGCGCTTAGGTGTGACGGTGGTCACAAGGGTTTTGCAGGATGAAGAGAGAGGCAAGAATGTTGACATCATGTTCAGAAGGCTTGATTTATTATTTTATGATATATATATAAATGACTATATTATGACTATATATATTATGACTATACTAAAAGAAATACAAGGAAAAGTTCTCAGAAGGCTAGCTAAGCTAAGAGGAAAAGAAAGAATAACAAAGGAGCTGTGTCCCGGCAGAGAGCAAGAGCAGCTCTGCCATGAGTGGTCAGTAAATCCAAACATCCACAGGAGACCAATCACAGATCCACCTGTTGCAGTCCACAGCAGCAGATAACCATTGTTTACATTTTGTTGCTGAGGCCACAGCTTCTCAGAAGGGAGAAAAATCCCAAGAAAGGATTTTTCACAAAAGATGTCTGTGACACTTAGGAACTCCAAATGTCTCTGCTTTACCTGCATTGCCGTGAGCAGCAGCAGTGCCACAGCCAGGCAGAGCATTGGGATGAACAAAACTCCTGGGCAGCAGGAATGCAAGGGTGTGGGTGTGGGGATTTAAACCAGAATGCAGTGCAAGAGGAGAAGTCTGGCAGAAGGAAACTGGATGCTTGTGAAGGGAGACCCAAGCTGTGCTCTTAAGAATTCTGAGAGATAAGTTACAGTATGCTTCATGCCTACTCCTGAGTCACACAATGCTTTTGTTCTATTTTAGTCAGTTGTGATGCAGAAGAGAGGAAACGAGGCCCCACAGAGCGCTACATCAGCATCCACAGTGCTAAAAGCTTGGACAGAACAAGAATAATAATGTTAGGTCCTAAAAAGCTGTCATTCAAAGTGGGTTCAAGCAGCAGCAGATGCCAAGGAGGTAGCCCAAAACAGAAGGGAGGTATTATCACTCAGAGCACTGGAAGGCATGCTTCTGCACCCATTCTAGCAGGGGATCTCAAAGGAGAGGGGTGGGATTTGGTACAGAACTGTACAGAAAAAAAAAATCCTGCTCCTGCTTGTACTGAAAGATCCCAAACATTCACATTGTCAAACCTTTGCCACAGTAAACTACTTTTTGAAGAGAAAACCATAAACTGTCTACCATGATTTCATATTTAGATTAGAAGTGACACCTTAAAAAGTCAGATACCACAAAAAGCAGGTCACAGCCACAACAAGGGATTCGGAAAAAACGAAAAATAAATAGAAGTCAATTTATTGGCACGTGGTACAGCAGAAAAAAACATTTGGTCTTTGAAACTTCCTGTACCTCAGGGTGTTGACTGCGGCATGCAAAAGGCTTAAACCTCTTGATACTGAAGGAGGAAACAAAAAGCCTTGCTTGTCCTATGGCCAGGGAAGAGCGGGCCAAGAATACTTATGATTGCTTGGCTGACCCACTTTTTGTAATGCAGGTGACTTGCTGCTCATAAACTTCACCTGTCTTGAAGAGAAGTTACCAGAATAGAGCTTATGAGGTTGGAGGAACTTGGGAGATGCCTGCTTGACTGTGGGCGAGAAAGACAGGTAGATTAACTTACAAATTAGAAATACAGGTAAAATAGCTTACATGTTAACCCTAGAGTTAACCAGGAACCTGAGTCAACAACCAGTTCTCTGTGATAGCTCAGTGGAAACTCTGAAAGGCATTAGCCCTACAGTTACCACTGCTTGGAAACAGTAATGACCAGGAGGGGTATTTCACTTTAAGTGGAACTGACCCTTCAGAGGGAGCTCTGCTGCTTAGAGTCATTGCCTTTGATGCGGCAGAACATGAAACACACAATGTCTTTTTATGTGGGCCTGAGGGCCTGAAAACTTTGGCAAATTTGGAGGGACTGTAATACTCTTCATCTGATCAATTAACACAGATGGAGAAATCAATGAGCTTTAGGGTAACCAACCTGTTTTCTTTTTCCAAGGTAAGCAAGGATTTTCCCAGAAGTATGCTAACCCTGCTGTGGCCTTGGTAGGAATCAGGATGGATAAAAGAGCTTTTAATGTCTTTTGCCTCTGCAGCTGAGCTGCACTCTCAATGCTGCACTGTGGTGCGCACACAAAGGACACAGCTCTAGGTGAAGGAATGATGATCACACGAAAAGTGACTTGAGAATGCCAGGTGTCTTACATTTTATGGGATAGTGGACTGGTAAAAAAGAGCCTTTCTTACAGCCTTCCTCTGCTTTTTGCTGCTTGCAGTGCTCTCAGCAAGCCTCACTGGCTTGGAAGGAGTGGAGATGAGCTGCCAGTTGCTGTTTCTCATCTCATGGGTTTGAAGAGCTGTTTCTCACTGACACTGGCCTGAACACTCATTCCTGGGGTAACCACAACAGGATTTTCCAGAGCAAAGGCCACTAAAACACTGTCTGCAGTGCTTGGGGAAAACTACAGAATGGAAACTGGGATGGAGCCTGATAGTCCATCTGTTTTAGTAACAGTGTCTTGAGCTAAGAAGGAAAATGCATGCAATTAATACATTTAAATTTACTGGTATTTTTTTCTTGCTTTTAGTTCTGAGAACAACGGGCTAGTTCATGGTGAGGAGTGAACGCAAAACACTGAAGTATAGACTACAAACTTTGGTTAAATAATTTCTGTTAATCAACAGAATATCTTTGTACATTCAATTGTGTAAGGATCAACCTTGTTCACATTTCCTTAGCATCCCTTCAGCCCACTTCCTGGATTAGCTTCTATTAATTCAGCTGTTACTCTGCTTTGAGGTACTAAATTAACTCTGAGCTCTTGTGTGCAAAAGAAGGAAGTAGGCAGGCTCCCCTGTGGTGTGACAGTGGGAAAGAACTGAAAAGACATGAATGTGCAAGTTCTGCTGTTTGTGAAGACAGACTCTTTTTCTTCGTGTTATGGATTAAGTATTTAAGATGGTAAGTTGGCAGGTACACATTATCTTCAATGATATGGAACTGTACAGCTTGTACCATCTGGCCTTGAGACTGTCAGCACTGAAAAATCTCATTGTGACAGAGCTGCAATAGTCAGAAAACACATTTCCTTTTCCCCAGCTGACTCTCAGTAGTCTGATCTTTGCTAAATGTCAAGTGTGGGGTTTAATTCTGAGTTTCCTGGCTCTCATGTACCTTCTATTTTAACCAGCTTCAGACACGACTGCTGGTGGAGTTTTATCACGTGCTAACAACAAGAGGATGATAAAGGGGAGCGTAGTACACACTTAGAGACTTGCCCTAAATACTACAGGCAAACTTTATCTTCTTGCTGATAACAGTTCATAAGGAATAAAGATTACAATGTGTAGACTATGACGGTGGCGGTGCCAGCACTGCAGGAGCTCCTCATTTCTGGTGAGGGAGAGGAGGGAAATGAACTTCAAAGATTTGGCTGCCCACCCAGTATGACAAATAGAAACTGGTAAGCTGTGTAGGTTTGTTAATGAGTACTACAGCTTCCTTGGCAGTTCTGTTTGCTGGAGCTCCTTGCTTTTCCAGGAGCCAGTGGTGTTCCCCACTGCCAGAGCTTTTCTAGTGGCAGAGACCTGGCATGATCCATTGGGGTGAAATCACAGAGATGGCTGTTTTCTGCATGCTGTAATATTGCATGTGCTCCCAGAACTACATAAAGCAGACCTGCTGATGTTTTGAATTCCTCAGCTCAGCTCCAGCTCTAATCCCAGCAAGGAAATGAAGGGCTGGGGTGCTGCCTTCCAGGTCACAGAATGCCCCCACAGAGGGAGGGGTAGTTCCTGGGGACAGATACAACTGGCAAGAGGTAGCCTAGCACTAGAGCAGGGCCCAGGGTCAGCTACAGCCCAGGGTGTAGCCAGGTATGCATCTCCACTTGGGCAGTGACCCGAAATGCCCAGGCCTGGATCGAGAGGCACTGTAAGGGCAGGCAGAGTCACTGCTGTGCCTGAAACACAGATCCAAAGGCTCTCCCTCTGGAGACCTTTCCCAGCTCAAGCCTGCAAGAAAAACAAAGCCCTCTTGGCAGCCCCGGAACTTCAAACTGATTTCCCCTCCTTTTAGGGACTTCCTCCTGAACACATCAGTTTGCTCTCAGTAACTCTGAAGTCCAAAGGCTCTTGGAAAAAACTCCCAGTCCCTTCCCAGTCTCTGTCACAGCAGGCGTGCCAAGAGCCCAGGCAGCTCTCCCCGGGCAGCACTCGTTCCCGGCAGGTGGGCCGGCAGCTTTCCTCCCGCCTGCCTGCCCGGACGGCGGCAGGGCGGGTCCCTGACCTCCGTCCCGGGATGTCTGGCTGCGCCCTGCGCTGTGTGCTCTGTGCTGGAGGAGGATCCAGCGCTTGTCCGCGATGCTCCCTGCAGCCCTGCTAGAGACTCAGGATATCTGTGTCGGTGCCCCGTAAATGTCCTTGTCACCAACCACGCCTGCTGTGGCTGTGGCAGTGGCAGGACACACCGACCGTGCCAGGCGCCGAAGCCATGGGATGCCCCAAACTGAGCGTGGTTTGTGTCCCGCTGCCCAGCGGTGTTTGCGAAGCTTCCGCTCCGCCTCCTGCTGAAACTCCCTGCGGGAGCACATGGAGTCCTCGGTGCACATCTCCTCCATGAGCTCCGCAGGCCCTCGGAGGAAGGCTGGCAGCTTGTGTTCCGCGCGGGAATTGTGCTGGTTTTTTCTCAGCCCAGTCTGTGATATCTGCACCCTGCAGCGCCGCTCTCATCGCTGCTCAGGGCCCGGCCAGGCTGCGCCTCTGCAGGGCGGCGGTGCCCAGCGACCAAGCGCTGAGCATCCGGTGTGCCAGGCACGGGACAGCGCCACTGCCTGAGCCCGCCAAAAGCCCTCCCCTCTGAATGCAGAGAGATAAACCCGAGCTGAACGCCTTGCGAGGAAAACCCGGCTGGGAACATTTTGAAATCCACCCGCCCCCTTCCCACCCGCAGCCCCGTGGGGGCGGGCCGGGCCTGCGCAGCCGCTCTCGGCGCCGCACGAGGGGCCGCTGCCGCCGCCGCTGCCCGGCTTCCTTTTAGCGCTGGCCCTCCTAGTCCAGTAACGCTGAGCTCGGGGTTCTCCGGTCACACGTGCCCCCAGCCGTGAGGCTTCTGCCCGCTTCCCCTCGCCCTTCGGCGGCCTCGGGGCGGCAGGGCCCTCGCTGGCCCGGCAGCAGCGTGTGGAGGGCCCGAGGCGCGGCTGTGCGAGTGCGGCCCGGCCCGGGGCAGTCCTGCCGCACTTTTGGCTTTCCCCCTGTTTCCACTCCCTCCTCCCCCGAGCTGTGGCTGCCTTTGGGCTGCTGCGGTGGCATTTTCCTTCAGGAGGTGGCGCAGCAGCCGTGGCCGGGCCGCGGGGCGCTCGGGCTTTGGCCCACGCCATTCTTCGGGCTCGCACCATGCCCCGTGTCACTCCTGATGCGCTTCACTGCCAGGGGAGGGGGTTTTGAAATAACTCCTGAATATTGCCTGAAGGAAAAGGGAAAGGAACGAGGCCGGGAGGAAGAGAAACCCCTCACCTGCTGAGCAGGGCAGCTGGTAAGGCCGGTGCTTCACATCGTGCTGTACCCATCACATTGTGCAGCAATGCTGCCAGCCGGGCAAGCCTGTGCAGGACGGGCTTTTGGGACATTCCTGGTATCTGTGCGGTGCCATTGGTGAGGGTGGCCCAGAAAAACATCCAGTTCCTGCCTGAAGCTATGCCTGTCCTGGTTGCTCACTGAAAATAACCCAGGTAATGGCAAAGGAAACAGGATTTGCGTTTTGTGACGCTGTGTTGGGTGGGTTTTGTGGCCCTCTTAAAACACATTTCCTGGTTGAGGTTTGACAAAACAGGCTGCTGACTTCAAGACACCCCTAGATAAACCTGTTGGGGAAATACCTGCTCTCCACAGGAGGCAGGGAACGTTGCCAGCTATTCCTTGCTTGTCTGCTTCATGGGTTTTGAACAAACAGCCCATCTGGCAGCTTCTTGTAAAGTAAATCTTGTCTTTACTTCTAGGATGTGCCAGCCCCTTTCCTGGAGGTTTCCATGGCTGTCGAGATGTTCAAGGGCATAACTAGATGTACTCTTTCTGATTCCTAGAAGAAACTTTTCCTCTGAACCAGACCCAAGAAACAGTGGCATATGTGATGACTGGCTGTTGACATTGGCTAGCATGTGCACTTTGAAAGGTCACTCTGTCCATCTGCCAGATCAGCTGGCCCAAAGCATCTGACTGACCTGTTTGTTTTGTTCCAGCAGTCTGGGGCTGACAGACCATGAAGGAAGAATAAGGGAATCCTGAAGCAGCAAAAGACTGTTTGCTCCTGGACTTTGTCCAGAGGGACTGTTTGCACATCAGTGCTCTCTCTTACCAGGTATGGCACAGAGGAAATAGTGAATCTCCTTCATTTGTCTGAAGGCCCAGAGCTGAGGGAAGCAACAACACCATGAGTTGCAGTCTCACCATCAGCTTTGGGGGTAGGACTGCCTTGTACCTGCCTTAGAAGGACTAGAGGGAGCTAATCCAAAGGAAAACTATTATTTTTTTAATACTGCTTTGTTCTGTCTAAGCCTGATCAAAGCATGGTTGCACATGTTGTTATTAGTCCAGGCAGCTGGCAGAGACATGCAGGGCTGCAGCAGCTGCCATCAGTGACAGCCTTCAGCTGCTGTGGTGTCACACCAGCAGCTCCTATTGCTGTAATCTGCCATTTGCCATTTTGTCCCTTGGAGGGATAGAATTCATTGGGCTTGTGGTGTGTGTTTTTGGGGGTTTTCCAGACCAGTGAAGGGTATAGGTAGTTTAGTTCTTTAAAATACCATTCTACTTTAAAGTAGCACACATCATAAACAGAATATTTGAGGAAAGTTTTTCCTTCTCTATATTCCTTATGCACAAATCATTTATATTTTGGTGCATGAAGAGCAGTAGAGGAGAAGTTTCCTTCTGATGGGGGAAAATGGTTGTGTATTTGTTTGTGTGTTTGTTTTGTTTTTAACCTTCCACTGCCTTTTTCCTGGAATCTTTCTGTGGGTGCACAGACCTTTTCCCTCCAAGGCAAAGCAGCTGCTCTTCTCTGGTATCACAGCCATCATCTCCCCTCTCTTCATCAGTGAGCTAGCCAGCATTTTGCAAAGGTCAGAGGTGTATCTTGGATAAAAGTTTACTCAGCACAGAAGCACCTAAGGAATTCTGTCATTTTTTAAAAAATCTGCCTGGAGGTATTTATTTTTCAGTACCAATGCATTCTGGGGATTTCCTTGCCCACTGTGGCTGTCACATTCCTTACTGATGATACCCCCAAAACAAGAATTTGCCTTAATTTTAAAGAAAAGAAGATAAATGTAAGCCTGTAGGGCCACAGGCCATTGCCTGACCACCAGATCTGGATCCTCTGTCTTGTCACTCTTACCCCACCAAGTTTTCCTCACTTCACTGCTCTTCTGCCCCAGACACTCATGTGGCTGGAACACTTTAGATCCATCCTCTCCAAAGGAGTTGCCCATCCACTGTAACCCTTGGTGTGGAGCTGGGTGGCACCTGCCCTGTCTTACTGTGTGTTCTTCCCTCTGTGCTGGTGGACTGGTTGAGGAAGCTTCATAAAAAGGTGTTGGGCTGAGGGGATGCTTCAACCAAAGCTTTCCAAAGTGCTGAGCACTGATTATATAACACAACTGCTCTGGTGTCTCCACACCAGGAAATCTTTGCCATCCCTGTGAGACTGAGGCTGCCAAGTTTTAAGATGCTTTTTCTTTCTGCTACTGAACATAAGCCAGGAGGGGTTGGTTTAACCTGAGACTTGTGGCAGCATCAGTGGAAAGGGACCCTGTAGAAAGTGTTTGCTTTTAAATGGCCCACAGAGGATACTCTTGAGGGGAATATGCTCCATGGCTTCCTAGTTTTGGGGCCTGAGGCTGTACTTCTGGGAAGCCTCTAGGAAAGCCAGATTTATTGTTGTCTCCTAGTTATCCTACTTAAGGCTGAGAGCTGTTATCTATGGGGCTTGCTGTTCTTTCTTTACATCTTTAAATTTCTTTTTATTTTCTTAATTGAAGTATGATTAGGCTAGAGCAGCTCCTGTCATCTCATAAAGCAGTACAAAATTGCCAAATTATTTGTGCTGACTTCGGCTTAGGTTTTCATGCCGTAAAAACACAGCTGAGTCTCATTTCTTTCTGCAGTGGGACCATGGAAGAAGAGGAGACGTCACCGAGTCACACCTCAGAGAGCAGCATGTTGGACCTCCCCTCTGTCTGTGACCTGGCAGAGCACTTTGTGCCTCCACACAGCTCTGAGAACAGCCAGGAGCTTTATCCTTCTGGGGATGTTTTTCCCTCTCCACCCACAGGTAACAGCTTCTGCCTCTCCACATGCTCTTTCTTTAGCCAGTGCCTCAGCTGTGTGGGCAGTGTGCTGCTTGACTGAGTCACTGCAGTCTCATACTGGTGCACCTGCCTGTCATAAACCACAATTTTAGCAGAGCTCCAGCTGGACACAAACAGTGGGAACTGTGGGTTGGTGGGACACAGGAGAGGAGCTCAGAGGATGCTGTCAGCTGCTAATGTGCTGCAATATTCTTCATGTTTAATGTGTTCTCAGGAGGACAGCTAATATGTCCTCCAGACGTCAGGAGTAAACACTGTCACAAATTACCACAGTCAGTAGGAAGAGTTTTTAAACTTTTCCCTGTGTTTTTCATGTGCTCACCACGTGCTTAGGATGTGGCCTCATCACTCCATTACTTTAATAATAATCATAACTGAGTCTTTGCTTGTGCTAATGACAGTAGTGTGGTGAGGACTGCTTCAGTTCTACTCCTCACCTGAAAAAGGACTGGCTTCTGCAGAAGTAGCATTTTAGGTCAGCCACTACTCCAGATTCTTAGAAGTAATGGTATAAATTGTTTATCTGAGAAGATAAGGGACAGCTGGCAAGAAAAGTGAGATCAAAATGTGGCACTTCTTGCCATGCATGCATGCTGGCTGGAATGAAGGTTCTAGTGATTATGTTTAATATTGGGGGGAAAATAAGTTCTGCTCAACAAATGATGTGTGGAGAGGATTTGTCAAGACACCTGAGTGGGTAAAATGTCACTGACAACATTTCTTGTTGCTTTTGAATCTTTAAGGAGTGTAAAAGTAGGATTTGGCTCCTCTTCTTACTCTACAGTGGTTTTCTGTGGCCTGTTTCCAAGAAATGAGCTTGAAATTCAACAGGGGAGTTTCTTGCAGTGGGAATGGCCCATGTGCCAGGCAGTGAGCTGTGGGATCTACCAACTGGCCTCTCTCAGCTGATGCTGACTGGCTGTCTGTGCAGTTGCCTTCAGCTCTAGGTGTGAGACATCCAGATCTGTAATGGAATCTGCCAACAGCAGAGACCAAGCCTTGCTTTGGTTTTTCACACAGACCAGGAGGTCACATGTCTTATCTTAGTAATGATGGGAATCTTCTGCTGTTAACCTCTGCTTTAAACCACAGCACATATCACATTCTGTGATCCTTGTTGCACTGGAGCAATAGCATGTCTGTTTTGAGGTTTTTCTTTGTTTTTGTGTCTAAGAGTAGTGACCAGCACTGCAAGAATGTCCTGAGCCAGCCTTTTCCACTGCCATGGGACAGGAGCATGGAGAAGCTGCTCTGGTAGTGAGACAGGCTGGAAGGCATTTGTCTACTCAGGTTTCACAAGGCCTGTGTGGAAGGTATGAGGCAATCCTGGGGGCTGTGAGGCAGTTTCCTGGGATGTGTTGCTCAAACACCATTCAGTGTGGCTCAGGGCAGCTGGCCCTGATCGCTGTGTGGGATGGGACTCATGGAATAACTGCCTGACCACTTGGCAGCCCCAGGAATGTCTGAGGCTCGGTGGGAGCAGCACATGTGGAAATGACAGTGCTGGGGAAGTGTTTGTGGGGCTGTGGGGAGCAGGCAGCTGAGGCTCAGCACCAGGGTATGCTGAGGCCACATCCTGCCTCCTGGCTGTCCCCAACACCCCCTGTGCCATGTGGATTCCAGGTGTGCTGAGGAGAGCAGATGAGGCCCATGAACCCTCCCCTTCATTGCTTGTTGTAGAGACTGCTCACAACTGAAACCCCTTAGCAATAACTGTGGGATGCCTCTGTGCTCCTGGAGTGAAATCATCCAAGTGTCACAGGATAACCATTCATGCTCTGAATATCTTGGTTCTTTTCTCCTCACAAAACATCAAACCAATACACATATCCACTTAAACTCTCTCTGTTGATGCAACTTCAGCGTTCCAGCCCATTGAGTTTGGTCACTGTGGCAGAAGAGACAGGAAGATGGTTTTAGAAACAGTCTGTCCATGTCAGATATTCTTGGAAGAGCAAGTTCTGTCAAATGTATCCTGGGAAAGGGAGCTCCCATGTTTGTTTGTTTTGTCACAAGGCATTGAGAGCTGCTGCTGTGGCGTTGTGTAAGCGGGAAGAGTGGGAGTGGCTGTGGGTTGCACCCCCACAGGATGACCAAGGGATTGGGGCTTGGGCAGGATGGATGAGGATCTTCCCTGGTGATTCAAAAGCATTTCCAAAAGGCCCATAGGCCTCTGGAAATGTGGCAGCTTCCTTAGGAATGAAACAGACTGACAGGACAGGCTGTGTTTTCTGCCATCTGCCACATGAACTGGACTGAGACTGACTGAAGCACCACACCATCCGTGCCTCAGGAGGTGGAAATGGTCATCGGGTATTCCTACTGCCTGAGGCACCAGGAACAGGTTTTATTAGTCTAGAGACTGGTAAGGGCTCCATCCTCTCTAATAGCAGAAGGTAGGTACTCATTAGCCATGAATACAGGGCCTTCTGAAAGCAGGCATCCCCAGGCAAGAAAGCAGTAGTCCTGTAGGAACATTACTAAGTCTCTTAAATGGTTTATAAATAAGTGGTTTTATGATTGGTGTGCAAGTGAGGGTTCTGCTCTTGCAACAGGCATTCATACCTTTAGCTTATTGTCACAGTGAGTTCAAGTGTCTAAGTGATAATAGAAAATTAAATGGGATCAGTAAACACTTCAATATTCTTCAACTTTTTTTATCCCATACTGGAAGATAGTTTTTAAAAATGTAATTGTTTATCATTTTTTTAATCTGCATCACTCAGTTGCTCAATACACCAAGAAGACATTACCACTTCCTCTGGATTAAGAGAAGTTGCCAGCAGAAGTTCTTACTTGGCAGGCAGCACTCAAGTGTGTGTGTGGGAAAGCCTTAAATCAGGGCACTGAACCAGAGAGTACCAGGGACAGTGGAAAAATACTATTTACGTGGAAAAATTGCAACCTAAGGAAGTGCTAGAGAATAATCAACAGGTGTGCTCTACAAATTGGTAGAGCACAGCGTTCTGGGCTCTGCCCATGCTCTGTGGTCAGGCAGAACTGGATTTGCCAGTGCAGCCCTGGAGAAATTCTCCTCAATTTGGAAGCAGCATTTGAGAGTTCAGCTGTGGAATCATGCCTGGGAGACTGCCTGTCCGAGGCATAGGCAATGCTCAGTCCCATCTCCTTTCATGGCCCTTCCTGGGGCTTGTCATCTTGGGCAGATGGGCCTCCCTGTTTGTCCTGTAGCCTCTGCCTTTGTTGCTTTTTCTCTGTGATGAGAAGCTGTGTTCTCAAATGGGTGGGTGGACAGGGTCACCCAGTGGAAGAAAATGGTGTGTCACAGGAACAGAGAAAATAAAAGAAGGACAAGAGTTTCCTGTAGGCTTGAAGGGACCTGCAAATATCTAAAAGCTGACTGGCTTTTTTAAAAAGCAAAATTAATTAAAGAGGTGTTCAACCTTTAGTTGCCTCTCCAGAAGTGCTACTTTTGTTCCTGCCCTTTGTTTCAAGTTCGAGCCCAGGCTTACCTTTAGTTATTTTCCATGGGCTTCCCTGACCTCTGTGGTGCAAGGAGAGTCCCAGGCTGCTCCTGGCTGTGCTTACTATTCCTGGTTGATCCTTAGTGCTGGTACATAGTGGGAAATCAGCTCAGGGAACTGGCCCAGCTTTCTGGGCAGCCATGTGAGTGTTTGTGTGGATGAAGTGGGGACAGCTCCTCTTCCTGGCAGCAGCACAGCTACAGCCAAGATCCAGTGCTCTGCAACGTGTCCTGGTTTTCACAGGGGTTCCCAGTGAATTTTCATGCCCAGCTTTGTGGTGAGTTGCTGTGTCTTTTATTAGCAACTGAGGAGTGGTGCTGATGTTGGTGCATGTGTTCTGACTTGTCCCTAAATGCTCTCTACCTTAAATACTCTCTGCCATGTCCTCTGGCCCGTCAGGTGTTACTTAATCTGTTTTGCAGAAGTGGGTTTGTGTTTACTGAAGAAGTCCAGCATGGCTTCTGCTTTTCCTGCCTGGGAATTGTTCACAAGTGTTGATGTAGAGGCTGAAAATGAAAGGAGTGTATTTGGTCACATCAGTAGCTCTTTTAGGGCTGGCTCTTGGTGGTGCTGGGAGGTTCAGTTCAGCCCAGAACTCATTGCTTGGTGTAGAAGTTACAGCTTGGCTGTCTGAGCTGCCACTGCTGCCTAAAGTTGCCAAATTTCCAAAATTAATTTTTTGTTTGGCTAAACACTTTTATATATAGTGTCTTCAAGAGGTTTGTGTAACTTCATAAATCCAAAAGGTGTGTGATGTTTTAAATTGCTTTCAGACTGAGCCAAAGCTGAGCTAGAAGGGGCTCATAAGTGAGCTTCAGGTCAGATACAGAAACGTCTGATAGTCTCCTTTGCCTAAAAAATATTGATCACACTGAGAATGTTTTAGGTTTTGGTTTGCTTAGAAGGTGAAGGGAGGGGTGCTGTTCACAGGTGCTTGGTGATGGGAAGTTTTCATTGACTGCAGAAGTTAACATGCAAACCCACTTCAGTTTGAGCTGTGGTCTCAAACAGAGCTAATTATTATTAACCGTAGAACAACAGAATTTATTTTCTTTTAAACCAGTGTGTTGAAGTTAGTTAAGCACAGTGCTTGCCTTGGCCGTGGTGAGGAACATAGTCCCTGTTTCTGGGGACTGGTGGATTTACCGGTTTTGGTTTGTTTTCTGCTGCCCTCTAGTGCTCCATGTTACCCATTTCTGATTTCACCAGCCTGGCAGGCTTACAACTTTCGAGGGTTTTTTAAGTGATGGTTTTTAATCAAGTGCACTCTCAAGTATGAGCAATATACTAGATTTTTCTTAGACTCGAGTCTTACCAAGAGGAAAAAAAAAAGCAAAATATTTCAACACTTTTAATTTTGTATGGATGATGTGGGGCAGTGGACTTGAAGTTGTGCAGCTCCACTGAAATTATGGACAGACAGGCTCTTCAGTAGGTGACTCCATGGCTCTGGTGAGTTTGGCATCACCAACCCTCCAAGCATCTCTTTGTGACCCACTTGTGTTGAGCACTGGAATGAAAAGGCAAGGTGGAATTTATGCCAGCTGACATAAAAGGAGTACAGGGAAACTGCACAGCACACAAAAGAAAGCACTGGGAACCACTGGGTCATTGTAGGTCTTAGATCTTGTGTAAATTAATTTGTCAGGGATGTGTTACATAAAGCATCCAGCCAAAAGTGAATCCTAGAACAGAAAAAGGCAGAGTTTTATTCTACACAGTCTGAGGAAGAAAACTGGTCCTTTTTGAGGAGAATTAGAGCACTATGCATACATTAGGGAAAAAACTGAGACGTGTGCCTTGCCTTTCAGACTTTAATGCTTCAGAGTACCTCTGTGTTCTATGAAAGTGAACAGCTTGTATTAGACCATTAATAATTAGAAATCAACTACAGAGAAGATGCTTCAGTAACAGAGACAGGAAGTTGTACTCCTGCACTGAAGTTGTCTGCTTGGATTCTGTGTTTCTCTGCATGAAGGGGAGCTTGGGAGTTTGTCTCTTGGGAAGGAGAATTTATTTTGCTTCTTATTACCCTGCTCTGAGTGTGATTGGTAATAATTAATCTAATTTCCCCAAGCTGAATCTGCCACGATGGTATTCAGTGAGGGATCTCTCCCTGTCCTTATTTCAGCTCATGAACCTTTTGCTGTATTTCTTCACCTCTGTGGAGGAGAGTGTGGCTTTGGGGGCATCCAGCCAGGATCACACCATCAGTGACAGACAGTGGGACCTGTCTGCCCTCTGCTGGGACTGGGAGCTTTTAATATCACCTTGCTCTGCCAAGCTGTCAGAGTCCCAGTGGGGCATTTCTTCCTTACCTTTATATAAATTGTCATTTCAGCCTGGACTTTTAGTTCTCTCATCACAGCTGTCAGTGTTTGTCCTTTGCTGTGACCTAATCCAATTCAGACTGCAGTAATGTCATTATGGTAATTGTTCCTAAGGTAGCTGTGAGGCAGCTTTGTACATGTTTGTGCAAATGTTGTTTTATCTTACCAGGCCAGTGCTGTTTTATCTTACCTGTGAGCGTTAATCATTTAAATGAAAAGGAATTAAATCCTGTAAATAAATGTCAAGAATTTGTGCAATGGGCAAGAATGGACAAGAGTTTGTTAAATTCTTTATTAATCAGTTTTCGTCCTCTGAAGTGCAGATTTGGAGTCCTTTGAGATGGAAAATTATAATTGGGAACACAAGCTGTTTAAATAAGGGTTTTACAGGAGAATAATAAAAAATTCAGCCATCATTTGCAACCACTACAATGCCATTAAATATTATGGGAACGGTGAACAATTTCCAAGCTAGTAAAAGAAGACCTCAGGAGTTCTTCCTGACCAAGCCAGACTGGTATCAGGCTGGGATGGGGGTGTCTTTGGGAAGCCAGATGTCACTGGCTCTGTGAGGCTGCAAAATATAGTGCAGATGTGTCTGAAAAGCTGCTCCTTGCTTGGGTTCCTTCTGTATGGGTGCTTCCCTTGCCTTCCCCATTCTGCAAATACTTGCTTATCACATATGTAGTGCAAAGTTTCTCCTGTGCCTGAAGCTGCTTTTGCAGCCCTGCTCAGGCTTTTCAAAGCAAGGATCTCTGTTCTTGCCCTGGAAGTCAGCAGTGGAGGGGGGTCTGTCCTGGAGCAGCTGGATGCTGGATGTTGGCACTCAGCTGAGGCTGCTGGAGGCAGCAGAGTGGTTACTGAATCCTCACCCTGTAAAACAAGGATTCACTCAGGATGGCTGTCTCCACCACACTGAGCTCCTATCTGAGACACATTTTCCTGTAAATTGTCTCCAGTTGGGCCCCAGTATTTCCAAGGACAGACAGACTGTGTTAACAGGGCTGTGTGGCCAGCATGGGAGCCATGGCACAGGACAGCATTTCAGCAAATGGATAACATTCCTTGTCAGTCCCTCAGGAGCATGACTCCAGAGTGCACTAGTGGCTGTGGTTGCAGTTTCACACACTGGGTTTGCTGCTCTTCCATTTTTCTGTGCATGGCTGCAGGGGATCCACTGAGTGCTGTAAGCCAGGGGGTCTGGCTTATTGCAGGCAGGCAGATCAGAGATTCTTATTTCCATGGCACATTTATTTTAGTGCAAAGCTGTAGAGGAAATTCTTCAAGTTCCATTCTTTTCTGAAACAGATAAATGCCTTGTTTAGACTCATCTGTGCAATCTTGCTCAGGGACTGCTTTTACCACCTGCTTCTGCTCAGGTGCTGGCCTTGAGCCATTTCCTTGTCACAATCAGATTTGGAAGCCCAGAGATGCTCATCTGCTTCACTGCCAGCTCAGCTCCCTTTAGCATCATTGTGGCTCTGTGCAGAGGTGCTGAAATGCCAATAGAAAAGATATGGGTTGAGTGAAAGTGCAGGATTCAGCAAAGGGAAGGAGGAAATTAGAGTGTCAGGTTGAGGGAGAGATCAGAAATCCTGTGCAGAAGGGGTTGTGCTGTTTAATCACTAAGTTTTGGTTAACTCTGTCACTATTTTGAAGCTCAGGAACAATCCCTGATGTGACTGTGGGGCTGGAAGGGTATGGGAGGATGGATAGCAATGACATCTCCATTGATGCACAGAATATTCTGCATGTGTGTGTGAGCTCATTACCCATCACCTTGGGTTACCATGTTAGCTTCAATGCAGTTCCTCTTTCTCAGGCAAGTGATGATCTTATATGCTGAATTCCAAGATAACCTTTCATAGATGCTTCTTACCATTGAGAAGTGACTATTGTTAAGTGTATTTGTGTTGTGTTGGGTCCAGGTGTCCATAAAGCATTTCAGCAAGCAGTGTGCAGAGTGCTGGGAGAATGTCCCTTGCTTTCCTGCTGTAGTGGAGAATTTGTGTGCACTTGTGTCTAAAGAAGGGTAATATGAACCAGATTTCAGTGTATCTATGAACAGTCAGTGCTCAGTGTTTGAAATGTTGGAAGGCAGAGAAGTTCACTTTACTACTGTGGAGAAAAAGGGTTGGTTTCTTTTAAAAAACCCCAAAAAACTAAAACAAATACCTTTAGGATGTGTTTTTAGCTTTAAAACCATGCAAGAAGTTTTCACTACAAGATTGACAGACATGAGAGTTACACAAGGGACAAAGACCAGAGAGGAGAATGAGAGGGAACTCATGGGAATGAGAATTGGTGTTCACAGAGGGAACACAAAGGGGTTGGACTGTGGCTCCTGCAGACCCTCCTGTAGAGTGTCCAGTTAGACTTGTTCTGTTTTTCTTTCTGCTTTTAGAGAAAGAAGCATCTTTTGTAGGAAACAATTTCAGTGAAACTCCCAATTTTTCCTAACAGCTGGAGAAGAGAAGCTACAAAGCAAATCCCAAGGCCTGTGAGCCAGGGTAGTCATTTTTCTAACAAAGTGCTTCAATAATGCACTAATACAGTTGTGAAACATTCTCATGTGTGCATGAGTTGTTCTGTTTCCTTTGGAGGGCAAGAACTTCTGTACAGCTGAAACACCTCCACAGAATGCTTTCTTTTTTCCCAGGGAGAAAGGAAAGTACATGCCATGAATTCTTAGTAATTCAAATCACTGTGGAAAGCTGCAAAGGGCTGTAGCTGTTCCTATTACCTGGACATGTGTTCATGGCATCTTTTTATCAATGTTAAATTTTGTGGGGGGCTCCCAAGATGTTGGCTCCTTTCCTGTATAATAGAGTTGCTCTTTGCAGCTTGGTATTATGGTTTTATTGTAGTGCAGGTGATGCAAGGATGACCCAGGATCATTGGGTGTCAGTGCTGAGCAGCCAGCAAGTGGCAAAAGATGGAATGCCTGTGCCAACATCGTTGTGTAAAACCAGCACTGCCCTTCCCTGCTGTCTGCAGAACCTGCCTTGGTGTCTCAGCTCTGACACTTAGCTGTGAGTGCTAAAGATCTGTGAAAGTGCCTTAAAAATGGCAATTTAAATAATGGGGGATGGGCTGGGGCAGAAGAAAAGGGCAAATTGGCTTGGAATGCCATGTTGAGGCCAGCCTGTGCCAGCCCTCTGGGATATTCTTTGGTACACAGTGCTGTGGGGTCCCCCATTAGCATCAGTACCTGGGGAACAGAAGAACAGTGTCATTGCCTGAAATGCAGCTGTGCTGGGGCAGAGAGCCCAGGTAAAAGGGGTACAGAGTTTCCAGCAAACTCTGAGCTTCACACCTTTGTTCACATGCTCTGGGACATCTCACCTGCAGGCCAGCTGTGAGTGGTGTTTGTGGTTTAGAGGGCACTGTGATGTTCTGCTTATACACAATGCATAAATAAGAAATGTCACTCCTCAAGTCTCTTTAAAACCTCTTGTTTTCTTAACTCTATTAGTAAGATTTCTACTTTTTTGTTTTCCTGGTCTGATTCTAAACACAGGGGTTTTGTCTCCTAATTTATCAGATTTACCTGTCCTGATACACAAAATGCCTTGGTGGACCCTCATTTTGGGCACCAGTGGTCAAATATGCATGGTCTGACTTTTTCATTTTCACTGGCAAGCTTTCCTTACATTTAGCTCTCAGTTATTCAGATGTTTTTTCACACAGATGTACCCTGTGACTGTGTGGTAGAAGAATCAGCTGGAGTTTATTGCACTCAAAATGCCTTGTACTGGCAGTGGTTAAAATGCAGCAACAGAAAACAAGATACATCTGCCCTGATTGCTGTGGTCCCTTATTGCCTCTGAATTTATTCCCTGAATTTGAAGCTTCTGTAGGAGCTGCTGTGAACTGGCAACAGAAAAAACACATTTCAGGGAATCCTCTGTGCCTAGTGGCAGGGAAGAGAACAGAAAAGTTATACTGCTGTTGTTTAAATGAGAAGCTGTGCTCCCAGGATGCTGCTTAGTGTAGAGGCCAGGCTTGCTGCTGTGAAAGGATGCAAATTGCTCCTACCCAGTTTTGCCATGGCAGGTTTGAGTGAGCTGAGCAGGGGGCTGTGGGCAGGATGCCTCTGTTCCATGTGCTCAGGGTGGATGCAGTGCCTGCAGTGCTGCAGTGATGCTCCATAGCTGGGTTGAGGATGAAGGACTGAGCAGTGCTGCCTGCCATTTCCCTCTTGTGGCTGCAGGGCCTTTCTGTCTGCAGTGACGTGGTTTGGATTAATGCCAGGATTGTGAGGGTCACTGTAGGTCCATTTTCCCTGGATTTGTGTGCAGTTATTTGGTCCCTGCATTTACATTCACATGCTGCTCTCAATGTTTCCTGGCTTCCCCTCTGTAACATCTGGCTTGTGCCACACTACATGGATTGAGCCCAGCTGAAGTGTTCCTAAAGCCTCACAGTCAGACTCCTATCACCACTTACCTGTGGGGCATCTGGCACTGAATTTAAATTAGATCTCTGTCTTAATTCAGGCCTCATTTTTCTTCTCTTTCTCTGGTTTACTTCACTGAGCTCACTGGTGTGCAACTGATGAGGCTGCAGCATAAAAAATAGTGAGTCATAGCCCCTTAGCAGCAGACTGCAAGCATAAAATACAGCACACATCATCATCCACAATATTTTTTGAAACAAAACAACAACACAGCCCAGTGATTCAGCATCAGTGTGGGTTGCAGTCCACGAAGGTTTGTCCTGGAGCCCTCCTGCGTCTGATTTCTTCCTTCATTTCACGAGTTTAACAACCCCTACCCCACTGCCCTCCCTTCTTAGATTCCATAGGAGCTGGGCCTCATGTGCATGGACATCTCTGTGCCTGTGAAATCTCCTCCCAGACAGATGGAATGCTGTCAGTCTGAGCAGTGCTGCTGTCTTTCCAGCAAGCCTCCATGCTAAGGGTTTCTCTGTGAAGGGTGGCAGGCAGCTGGTTATTTATTGCTGCAATAAGCACTGGCAAGCAAATGACAATATTTTGTGCTGTGTGCTGCTTGCTGTTCCTTTCAGCCTGCCCAGGGATTTCTGTTTGTGCTCACTCTGGGTACAGGTGGAAGCAAGGGAGGGCTTGAGTTTTACAAGTACACTGTGTTTTATAAATGTAGCACTGCCTGTGTCAGAGAGGTTATCTTACTCCAAAAGTTATTTGGGTTTGTGAAGAAGGTAAACCCTTTGCATTCCTGCCTTCCATAAGTGCCTACAGACTGTTTTATACAGCTCTGAGTAATGAAATTATGCATGTCAGTACTAAAGGAGTGCAGGCTGCAGTGTCTGACAGGAATAGTTTTGGGGTCTTGTGTGTGTGTTTTTTGTGGCTGTTGTTGTTGGGGTTTTTTTTAGTTAGTTTGTTTGTTAGGTGTTTTGGTTTCCTAATCTGCAAATAGGAAACAAAAACAACCAGAAAGACTAAGCCTGGGAAAACAGACAGGTATACTGTTATGCCTTCTAGATCACTGGAGGCTTTGGTACTCTCATAGTGGTCTGTTTGTATGTGTGTATTTCTGTCTCAATGATGCAAACATTTTCTTTTTTTCTATTTTTAAAATTAAATTTAAACCAGTAATGATCTCAGCAGGAATCTGAACGTTGGTTCTGCGTCTGTTGGACGAAAAGGAAAAGCAGTAGAATCAAAATCAGTCACTTCTTTCACAGCAGGTAATTAGATTTTAAAACAATGCAACAGGAAATCATTGAGGCAAAGAGTTTAGCTGTGAAATAAAGGTGACTTTGCACTGATGTTGGTAATAAGAGCAAGCTCACTCAGTAGTTCTTGCTGATACAAATGTTGCTGAGCTATTGAAAACATCTGATGGTGTTTCAAGGCTTGTGTTAATCTCTGTGTAATTTCAAGTGTCAGGTCACACCCACATATCCCCACCACGAGGTTGCCGCCTAGAACAGACCACAATGGAGGGGACATACCAGACTTGAA
Source organism: Zonotrichia albicollis (assembly GCF_047830755.1). Taxonomy (NCBI): domain Eukaryota; kingdom Metazoa; phylum Chordata; class Aves; order Passeriformes; family Passerellidae; genus Zonotrichia; species Zonotrichia albicollis. Next base: position 24,290,674 of record NC_133821.1, read on the forward strand.
GCTGATCTAATCCTGCCTGGTACCTCCTTCCTTTCCCCTTTAGAAAAGACTATTCCTGTTCTGCAGGTGGAAAAGCTGAAAACAATGCTGTCATAGGTACAGCTCTTCCCTTCACTAGACTGTATCTCTTAAGAACTGTTAATTGAAAAGAAATCCTTGGACAAGATGCTCAGAATCAGGAGCAGAAGGGGATTGTTTGACTAGAGAAGCAGGTAAGGCAGAGTTGAAGGAGGGGAGAAATTTTTTGGGGGTCCACAGTGTAGGTTGTATTTGTGTATGTGTAAATTTTACAGTGATGTTTTACCTTATTAATTAATAACCCATAGATAGATAAATCAAAACTACAGTAATTTGTACAGACCTAAGGAATACTCATCCTTAATATGCTGACCCAAAGTCTAGCCCACGTCTTTCTGTACTATTCATAATACAAACTTATTTTGAATTCAATTATTTAGGCAGTTATTGTCTATTAAGATTGCAAAGAAATGCATCATCTCTACTTCTGGTCGTGGTGCAGCACAGGTGGGATCTGTTTCATGATGTCTTACCATTCAGTAGCAACTTCTTGAAAGGATGAACATTGTGCTGAAGAGCTGAATTGAAGGAGAATCTGATTTACAGAGCTACCATCTGCAATCCCAGCTGAATTTAACATTGTTCTACATTGCTGCTTCTCTAGATGTCTAATGAGGTTATTTCTAGGTTAATTTTTCTCCTGATGCAGTCTCAATTAAAATGTAAAGAAAGCAGCAGAAGTTGCAAAATAAAATAACTGGAGAAGATCCATTTTGTGCTGCACCAGTGCTTTGTGGTAGGGTGTTTGTTACAGCTGCTAATTATTATTTTGTATGAGGCACTTGCCTGATAGCATCTGTGTGTGTGTGAATCATCTGCAGAGCCTGTGACAGCATTCCAGAAGTGAACTCCAGTGGCTGAGACACTGAGTTTGTGCCAGTGAGTTTCATGCCTGTCTTGGATTGAATGGAAGGAAATATTAGGATTCTTAAGCCCAGAAATCTTGGAATATAAATGGAAATATGTTTGCATTGTTAAGAAATCACCTATTGCTATTAGCTTTCAACAACCTGCTGACAGTTAATGGAGACAGTGATTTATTTCTGATGTCACTCTAGCTGGGATTTTTTTTATTTTGAAGAATCATTCTTTTGCAGAAGATTAAAGCAAAAATGAGGTTGATAGTTGGGTGTGATATTCAGAATAAAAGCATCATGCTCCATAATTATCACCTGTGAACTGCAAACCTCCCAGGGGGAGTTAGACCATGTGGTGAGAGAGGGTGATGGTGTGTTCTTGGCAAATGAGATTCTTCATGCACAAAACAAAATGCTGGGTTTGCCTGTGCTGTTGCCACATGCTGCACAAAATAGTCAATCATGTAAATTCTTTAGGACTTCTCTTTTATTAACAGTGCCTGGCAATTAAATATTTGTAGATGGACTTTTGATTATGGATTAATTGACTGCTTTCTCTACAGCTGCTGAAGAGTTAGAATGAGGGGATATAAAACCTAGTGGTATCTCTCAGGCAATAATTTGTCTTTAAAAAGTGCCTGTGGCTGGTTTAAATACTTCAGTCTATCAACCTGCTTTGTTACATCTTGTGTTTATCAAAATCTTTCTCCCCCATCACTGTACAAAGGCACTGTGCTGTTTCTAGATGCCTCTGCCCAATTGTGTGTTGAAGTGTGGAAGCCTGTGCTTTCTGGGGTTATACTGATGGTTTCCCCTCTCTTGATCCTCCTGTCAAGTAAACAAACAAACCAGAAGCACTTCTTCATATGATTTCAGAAGGAAATCCTTCAGAGAGGATCTGCCAGGAGTCTCTTACCTATTGACTACAACCCCAGTTTGCCTTTCCAAAGTGGTGCAAAATGAGTGTGTAGGGATCAAGCTGAGCCAGATGCTCTTGCAGCAAAGCCATGGAAATAAACACATTATTTCAGGCTGTACTATTGGAACTAGAGCCAAATTTGGCCTCCTTAGAAATACTGCAATTCAATGTGCCACAAGATCCTGCTCATCTTAGTTCCTGTGGGATCTTGGAGCAGGTATTAAGGCAAGAGTGATCCCAAAACAGTGGGGTGGTCAAATTTGAGGGAAGACAGGAGGCTTTCTTTGGTTTAGCAGCCTCAGTGAAGGCATTTACTTGAACCTTCCAAGCTGTTTGAAGCCCTGCCAGGCAATAGCTGGGCCCTCCTTTCTCCTCACCACTCAAGCAGACCTCTGTAGCTTTTCTCAGCCAGTAAGTTATTGGCTGCTGCAGCAATCTGGTTGCCTCACTTGATTATTGCATGAGAAAACAATCAGGCTTCACTGCTGTTTTGGAAGCTGTTACATCTGGTAATGTGTCTGGGGTTTTCCATTTGCAAAACACTGTTGATTGCCAATTTGAAAACAGTTATTTCTGGGACCAGTGTGTTCCTGTGGATTTTACTTGTCTTCAGGACACCACAGTATCTCTGATTGCTCTGCTGCAGTGACAAATGAAGTGACAGAAGTGACTGTGCTGATTTAACTCTTGGTTTGTCTTTTTCTATAACACTTTGCCCAAAACCATCCTTGTCCTCCCTCTGTGAGTGTTTGTGTGAGCATCTCTGGTCTCATTAACATTCATGTGAGTATTCCCTAAAGCTCAGTGCAGTCTTTAAAACATGTCACTGTTCAAAATGTGCTCTGGTGCACGTTAAGTCCTGCTTAAAGGCAAAAAACTAAGCCAAAGGCAGTGCAGTAAATCACCTGGTACCCCTTAGCTATACCTTGGTACAAAGAGCTCTCTTGGGGAGAGCATGTGCATCCAAAGGAGCTGCAGTTTGTATGGCTTCATACCCTGGATAGCTCCTGAAATCCTACTGCTCAGGGCCCATCCACTTGATGTAGAGGACAAAGTTCATTCAGGGATTCATTAGAATAAACAAAACCTGAGGCATTTTTTCTGTCTCCACATGTTATGAATAAGAAGCTTGACTAGGCCAATATTCAAGCAGCAATCAATTTATTAATTAATATGGTAAAGTATGAGCAATACATGTTGGGTACAGTGGGGGAGGTTTTCCCTCCAACTGCACACCGATAGTTGAGGGTTGCAGGTATTTATAGGGGTACTCATCAGCTTTCTCAGCAGTTTCTATTCCCAATTTTTACGTCACAGTTCTATACACTATTGTGATTTACTTTTTCTCAGGATGTATCCCAAAAGGAGTATCCCCAGATGGAGGTGGTCCGGTTTCTGAAAGGAGAAAGACGAATCCCATCTGGCGAAGTCCAGCTCCCCAGATGTGTGTCCACCTTTCAATTGCAAAGACTATAAATCTCATAACAGTGATGTCCAGCTTCCCTTGGTCGAAACTATAAATCCTTGAGTTGATGTTCATCTTCCTTTCTCAAGCTGCTTTTCTCTGCTTCAATAAGGCATTAGATAAGCATTTTTCCTTTATATATATTCCAAAGCTATAGTTTCAATGATACAAGTAATATTCTAAAATTATACTTCAAAAGGTTATTATTGCAGAGCTTTTTATGGATTAAATGCAAGCAAAAAGCAACATCTTTAACACCTTAATTCCAATGCTCCTAAATCAACTAGGGTTAATTGCAAACAACAGATAGGTTCAAAGGCCTTTTTCCATGCTGTATTCTCCTCAGTTATTATTAGAATTCACAGCTCTCCCATTGTCGGGGTCCACACATTTTGCATTCACAAAGACACACATCGCCTGTTTGTACCTGACACAAAACACAGCTTTGCATCTCACACACAGAGCTCCAGACTCTAAATGCCCTGCAGATGAGGGGTGTGGGGATGGGTGCTTGGAAGAGTTGAAGCCTTGCTCTACTCAGCAGTGATCTAAGAAATTACATTGGGAAAGTTAATATGGAGATGTTGGCATCTCTTGCTGAACACTCTTTCAAGTCTGTGGGTTTAGAGTATTTCAGATTATTGTTACCTAGATGTTCTGCTCTTGGGTTAATATTGCAGAATGAAATAGCACATTAGCTGTAAGAGAATATTTTATTAAAATACTTCTTGGCTTGTTTCCTGAAACTTTTCAAATATCCTCCCTTTCATATGTGCTCAGTAATCTGTTAATCTTTTTTCATAATATTTTTACGAAACTGGGGAGTGTTTGTGGGTTTTTTTAAAGGAAATTAAATTCTGTTTTCAGCTAGGGGCTTTTCATTAGACTCAGTCTGCAGCATGTGTCTCTAGCATCAGTATCAGCCTGATGCTGGGCTATAATTGACTTTTGCATTCTCTCTGAGCATAGTTCACCTCAAAACCTAAGATCTGAGGGAAAAAGTAATTTGTGCAGATGCTCTTCATAAAACAAAGACAGATTAAATCTGGAGCTGTCACAGAATTGCTCTTACAGATGCATCTGCTGCAAAATAATTACCTCTCTTGAGCCCAGTAAGTTAATCAGTGGCTCTTGTTTGTGTCTGCAGTGAAAACAATTAAAAGCTCATTTCCTGGTTTTTAGATAAACCTACAGATTCTCTGATTTTTAGGGGTAATTAGATTTATTTTGATGTGTATCACAGTCCAAAGTGTTCCTGTTGGACAGCTAGCTGTCTGTAATACAATTTACTTGTAGCCAGGATGTAATTTCTTTTCAGTCACTTCTTTTCCTTGTGATGGTTTTTGCTAAAGAGTTCAAAATCCTTTTGTCTCCTCTCATGTAAATTGCACTTTAAAAGCTTAGGGCTCTTTGTACAATCATGAGAAATGCCATTATTTATATTTATTTAAAGCTTCCTTTAAATTAATTTTTTGCAATATCAGGAAAAATTCTCTACTATAGCTGAGAAACCACTGATCACTCACAGGCAGTGAGATGTGTGCACCAGGTGCAGGCAGGTGGAGAGGGACCCCCGTGAGATGGGCAGTGAGAAAGCAGCCACGGGCACTGACACCTAATTCCTCTCTGCAAGGCAGCAAATGATGCCTTTCTCCCTGCTTTGCACAGCTCCTGCTCCGCCAGGACAGATCCTTTGCTGCCTGCAGATTGACTCTGCTGCCTGGAATGTCTGTTTTGTTGGCCACGAGCAGATTTAAACAACTTTTCCTGTGCCTTCTCTTCCTCATGGCTTGGCAGGAGCACAAAGTGTTGAGGCAAAGTTTGGGAGGGAAAAAAGCTCCAAACCTCAAAAAAACCCCAGAGTGTTTTAAACTCTGTTGGACATGGTGGTGATAGTAGACTTAAAAAAGAAGTGACAAGACCACACCCAACGATTAACCTTGCATGCCTTCTTTAGGATGGCTTCATTTTGCTCTTTGCGCTCTGCTTGAGACTTAGCACTTGTGATCTAATGCCAAAATCTGTCTAAAATATACCTTTGGTCTCCACCTCTGTGGGAATACCTTAATCTCTGAACTGTGCCAAAGCTGCGCTGCTGCAGACTGGCCTCCAATTTTTTTGTTATAAAGAAAGAGTGACAGTATCTGCAGAGAGGGCACTAAGCCCCTGGGCAGGCAGGCAGATATATTTGTTTCATTTTAATTCTCAGTGGACCTTTATTTTATCCTGATTCAATTGCTTACTCAAGGGCACGATTTTTTTTCTTTTTTTTGTGGGCCCTTAATGCATTAAACATTTATCCAGGTCAAGGAAGCATCAGATATATTTTGCATTGTCTTAAGAGTCACAACTAAACTTCAGTGGTGACCGTGGCCAAGGGGAAGTGGAAGAATGTGAATTGGGAACTGGATTTGTGTGTAGAGTGGAGAGAATAAAAAACTCCTGTGCTGTAAACACAGAGGTTTTAAAACCTCAAGGCTGAGGGATCATCTGAATGTAAATTTTATTTTCTGACAGCTGTTCTTGACTTAGTTTTATTACTGGGAAATGCACATAGGCACGTTTTTTGTAATTCAATAATGTTCCAGTCCAAATCACTTTTGACTATGAGCATTTTCTGGCACGCTCTTGTATTGCAGCTACACCTTCTTTAAGAGGCTCAGGTGTCTATATTCTGTGCAGAAGTGTCCTCTTACAAAAGTGCTGAGGCTCTCAGCTGGCTTGTGAGGAAATGAAAGAGATTAAGGTAGCAGGTTGTCAAGGCAATGGAACACAGATTAACTACTTATGTCCTCACATTGCCCACATGTGATCTTAAAAAAACCCTTTTAAGTAGCCTTTGAAGACAAATCCCAAAACTTGAGCTGAAAAGGTTCACTGAAGCCTTTCTTTCAGAATTCCATTTTATTTAGAAATAAAACTGATGTATTTGCTGCAATCACAGAATCCAATCTGTTTGAATTGCATACTCTTTAGGCCTTTTAAAACAAAATACTTGAGCTGATCTTGAACTTCTTGGGATTTAAAAGAAGTTAAAAGAAAATTATCCCAAGGTGTGATCTGCTAAATTATGTGGGCTGTCAAATCCCACCCACCAACCAGTGTCAAATATGAACAAGGAGACTTGAGCTTGTGCTGGAACACAGCTGTCAGGAGTATCAGTGGTAAATTGCTAAACTTTCATTTTTATTTGAAAAATGGAATCTACCTTCACTGTTAAGGATCTGTTTTATATCATACACATATCATACTTACACAATTTTATCATTCAATAAAAATGTACATTTTCAGGCATTCGTCATGTTAGATATTTGCTTTTTTGTTTGAATAGGTGAATGGCCATATTAATATGGTTAATACTATTAATTATGGTTATATGAATGTTTACCAGGAGTGCTAATCGCTATCATTAATTCACTGACATTTTTAAATGTGGCTGCACCTGTGTTCTCATCCAGATGCCCGGAGAGCAATGGGAATTGCTAAATGCCCCAATTACATTGGTTGCTTCACAATAAAAAACAAGAGCTGTGCAGTTTTGGGAGTCTGATCAATAAACTGCAAATTCTGAACTTGCTGGTGTTTCCTCATCTCTGCATCTGTAGTCTCTCTAGTCCCTACCCAGAGAACAAATTCTAAACAAACACGAGCATTATTCATCTCCCTGCTCTGTGAAAGTCATACAAAGACTCCCACATCGCCTTGAAAAACAGTTGGAGAGTAGTTCTTTACTATTTGTAAATGATCAACATATTTATACCTGCAAATATCAGATGGGTTAAGTTCTTAAACGTTTTCTCTCTTTCCCTACCTTGCTGCTTGTATGATTATTTTTGAATGAAGTGGGTATTTTCAGTTAGACAATCTTAGGGTGTAAGGTGGATAAAAAATGTTTCATTTAATTAAGGATCAGTGAAGTTGCCCTAACTTGCTCTGGTGTATCTGTCCTTTTACTCACCTTATTTTGCAGGAATTAATTAGTTTTTCTGTTCACAAGTATTTGGTTGCAGTAACTATCACTAACCACAGTTCGTCAGTAGTTCAAGGAGTTGCTAAAAAGCTCTAAGCAATTGTTTCACACACAGCCCCAGGCTCTTTCCTGACGTGTGTGCAGCCTCCTAGGAGAGCTATCCTGGTGCTGTGTGACTATAATATGGAATGGACAATGTTTTTGTTTATTTTGTTTGCTTTGTAAACAAGATTTCAGCTTTCACTTGCCTTCATAGTTTACCCAGAGTTGTATCCACAATTAATTCGGGTGAAATCTTTTGATTTGGGGCAGAACTGAGAGGTTTGGGTGCCCCCAGATCAGCTCATGGATAAGAAGTTTTCATAAAAAGCAGGACTAACAGGCTGCAGAGCCAGGTAAAAGGATGTAAACAAGTGTGGAGTGACTGAAACCTTTTGCTGTTTCCCTTTGAGGGCCAAGCTGGGAGATGCCTGCATTGCCAAGCCTTCCTCGTGACTGGCTGAGAGGACAGAGTGAGAAGATGGGGATGGAGAATTGCTTGCTCAGTGTTTTTTCTTCTTTATAGCTTCTAAAGTCATACTCCTCGTCAAGGACCTTCTGCTGTGTACTTGAGGTTTTCTCAGTCCCTTCAGAAGCACAGAGAGTTTCACAGCCATGGCACCACCTAGAAAAAGCTGGGTAGGAGTGTGCAGCCCTGGGCCTGAGGATTCACTCCCAATATCCTTCTTAACTGAAATTGGAAATGGTTATAACTTTTCAGGTGCTTGGTTTATTAGCCACAGACAATTCCTGCAGGAAGCTGGTTGATTAAATGGCAAAACAATTCTGTTCAAAGCCCAGTTTTGTCTCAAGCTAGTTCTGATGGAAGAGGTTGTCTGTGATTCCCTAAACAGCATGTAGATAATTAAGCAAAAGCCCTTGTGGTTCTCAAGCCTCCAGCATTTGTGAATGGTCTATAAATGTGCCTATTGCTGTAGTCCAATTTCTGTTCATTACTTGATCTTTAGTAATGCTGCAGCAAAACTAGATGGCTCAAATATTTATTTAATATATACCTTTAAAGTAGCAAGCCAAAATGTCACAGACTAGTAATGAGAAAATGTCCCCCAGGTTATTAAACTTGTATATCTTGTTTGCTTTTCATTGTAGTCTGTACAGTTTGTGTTTTGTCTCTTGAAAATTTCCTTGATGACTGTTTGATGTATCTGACACTGAGTTTTTCAGTGTCAGGCTATTTAATTTATTAGCCTGTGGAAAACTGATAGGTGGAGATTGGTATCTTGCTTCCATTCTTATTTTTGAGTCTGTTTTTTGATTTTTAATCAATGTCTGGTGCACAAGGCCCCACTGGCAATGCAGAAGAAGAAAGGTGTCACAGTTTGGGGTTTACAGCCCCCATGGCTGGAGAGGATGTGGGTCTGCTCTTTTCTGTGCCAAGGCACTGGAGGCTGGCACATCTCTGCACAGCCTCTTCAGTGCTCACAGCCACATCAGGCCTGCAGGGAGACTGGCTCATTCTGCCTTCAGATTTCTACCAGAATATCAGTAGTTTTATTTGCCTTTGTACCTGCTATTTGCTTGTGCTTTTTGAGATAATTTGTTGGTTTCATTTTTCTATCCCTGCCTCTAAAAGAAGAGCAAGCCTTTTTGTGTTTGTCTGATGTGCAGCATATTTTCAGGAGCATGACACAGACTAGAAGCATGGTTTCAAAGCCATCGTATTGCAAGTAAATTCAGGAAACCATCTCTGCAAATGTTCCTCTGTTGTTCTTTCTGAAAGATCAATCCTGACTGGAAGTAAGGACCTTTGATCTGAAGAGGTACAGAGTGCACACATTGAGCTGTTCCACTCCCATCTAGAGGGAATCAGTCCATCTGTAAGCATTTCTTGCAGTATTCCCACCCTCATGCTTCTAGCCTTAGACAAAAATGAGAGATCTTGAAATCTGATAACTGCAAGGTACCCTCTTGTTCTTCTGCTGTAGAACTTGCAATGATTCTGCTCCTGAAGAATTAAAGTTAAAGCTTAGATGGCAATGTGTTTCACAGAGCTAAAATATCTATGGCTTCTTTTAAATTTGGTAAGAGCATTTGTGTGTTCAGCACTCCTGAAAATCAATGCACCAGTCTGAGATCTGAACCTAATTGTAAGTTGGTACAAAGTTGAACAAATTCACACAAATGTACATAGGAGGCATACAAGTCTATAGGTAAGAGGGGTAAAAAGTTGAGAGGAAGCTCTATTTAACTGAGTTTCACCTTCCTTGCCTTATTTCACTCTGTTTTCTACCTCTTTTCAATTTTGGAGTGTTTTCCCCTCCCCACAGCAGCTGTTTTACAGTAGATCATATGTGGTACCCAGGCATCACCTCCACCTCAGGATTCAGCTCTCCAAGTGCAGGACTTCCCATGAAGATGAGCAGTGACAGTATTACAGGTCATAACTCTTTTGTTCTCAAAAGTATTTACAAGTAGTATAATTTCACCTACAAGTCAAGAGGGATGCTTGAAAAATACCTTGCTTTGCAGGATTTTCTTGGTGAAGAAACTGCATTTCTGCCTGTGATTCCCAAGTCACTGGTGTCCACATGTGTGCAGGGTTGAAATGCCTGTGAATCTCTTCAGTGTAACCTCTGTGTGTGTTTGTGGGTGTTGACATTAATGAGTTGGACTTTCAAGTGCTGTAACAGCAAGGGAAGGCAGAGTGCACTGAACAACCCCTCACCCCATCTCCTTTTCCAAGTTCACACAATCTGTGAACAAAGCAAATATTTTGCTAAGTTTTATATAAGATGTCAGTCTTCTAGGCTGTTCTTCTTATTAAAGATCACTGCCGTGGCAGGCTCTTCCCCTTGTGTTTTAGCTGTATGAGCAGCATCATTTCCTGTTTTTCCAGGCAAACTGTCATAAACATCACTCTCCAAGGAGATGCAGAAGGTAGAATTTTTGTAAACTGATGGTGGGACTTGAGCAGTTTATCTCCAGTGAGAGCTGTCTGTTTATTCTTGCCAAAGGCATTAGCTGGAGATTATTGGTGCTCTTGATTGCTGGAAATGTGTAACTGAATGAGAGAAAAAGTATTTCATATCTAAAGAAAGGATATTGCATTGGGTTTTCTTCTCAATGATTGCAAATAGAGCCATGCTTCCTCAATAATACTTGTAGTCTAGGGCTGCTTCCTGTCATTGCCACTGGCCATTACTGAATATTTCACAATAAGTGGCAGTTTTCCTCTTTTTATGTCAGCCCCATCCTCAAAATGATGTTTACAGCATTCACTGTCCTGCCTGTTGGGTCCCATTCTTGCCTCTATGAAAGGGTTTGTTAAAGCCCAGAAAAATGGGATTTAATAACTCTCCCACATGTTGGTAGGTTTGGTTTTTTGGTGTTTTTTTTTTTTCCCTAGTCTTGTCTATGATCAGTAATTCTCATCCAGCTAGATTTTCAAATCCACTTTTAATATCAGCTCACAACTTCTTTAGTTCTGAATGACCACATCAGCAAAATATCTAAAAGTTCAGTATCTTTCCTTTGTGAGCCTTGCCAGAAACAGGAATGATTTCTCCCTGCATGTCTTTTAACTTAAGAAACAATGGAAAATGTTGTCTTCAGACCCTCTTGCTCTCTAGGATAGGTATCCTTGGAGGACTCAGGGTCCCAAGGGTTTTTCTCAGTTCTTGGCTGAAGAGGTGAGCAAAAAAAATCCTTTTCTGAGTTCTGGAGTTTCATTGCTCTTAGTAAAATAGAGTTCCTTAGGAAATGCTTCCTGGGTCAGAAAGCCAACAGTGCAGAAAGGGCTAACTACAGAATCAACTGGGGGAAGAAAAGAGACTAGACAAGACTGGAATTGACAATTTCTAGGCTGGAAAAAAATACAAGCAGAAATAACTATCATTTGCTTCACCTGTGCAATGTAACTAAAGTGAGAAAGCTTCTTCAGTCACCATAGAACAAGATTTTGTCCATAAAATTTTTATAAATCTTAAACAGTGAAAATGAGGTAGCAGGATTGTTTCTCATTTGCTTCAAGCACCGGACTTTTATTCTGAAATAGGATGAGCTTAAAGACAAATACAATCTGGGGCTAAATTAGAGCCTTTCATATATTAAAAAACCAGTACTGCAAGTCACAGATCAAAAGAAGAAAAATCCATCATTTTACTAAAAAATCCTCCTGCTTGCAGGAAGACAGAAGTCAAATCTGATTCAAGTGGTGTCTTCCCTGTGGGCAGAGCAGTGCTGTGATGTGGTGATAAAGGACTGGACATGGGTGGAGAGCTCTGATTTTCACCAGCAGAGAAGGCAGAGGCTTGGCTTGGGGGTGCTTGTGTTGGATCCTGTCAGTCAGGGCTGGAATGCCCACTGAGGTGTTTGGGAAAGGAGAGGCTGCTCCAGCACAGCGATGTCTGTGCGCCTGAGCTTCACTCTGCTCTTCTCACACTCACTTCCCTGAGCTCTCCTAGTGCCTGGTTAGAAGCTGAGCAGTTTGCTCAAGGAGCCTTATCAGAGTTTCCTCTGGGAAATTGGTGTCTGTAGTGTTACACAGACATGGTGGGTCAGGCTGAGTTCCCAAGACTTTGTGTGTAACAGGAAAGCAGCAGATAATTGCAGTTTAATAAAGCCCCTTGATGCCCTCGTCTGCTGGATAATAACTCCAATTGACAGTTCATGTTTTCAGCCATGTAAATTTAAAAAAATTATTATTTATGTTTCAAAGAAGATTTACCCTAAATAATAGACTCTTTAACCTTAGATCTTAAGCAGTGTTTGAGACAAATAGGAGGCTTTAGGGTTTTTTACTGGCCTGGGAATCATGTAAATTAAACCACTCTAAGTATACCTATTTGAAGAGTTCTTAAATTTGCTGTTTGTATTTTTAGAATGATTTTGAGCTCCAAGGGAAGGAGCTTTCTTGTGAAAATCAAATCTCAGGCACTCCAGTGTTGTGTTGCAAAGACACCAAGTCCCTGTGTGCTGTTGCACTTACAGCCGCTGTTCACAGGCAGTTACATCCAAAGCCACATCTGGATGTGAAGTTACATGCAGAGCCCATAGCTCTGAGGCCTGGCTGAGGATGTGTCATCCTCCTCAGGCTCTGGGGGCACAGCTGGAAGTGATGGTGTTTATGAGCTGCTCCTGCCCATACCTCCTGCCCTGGCGTGTGGGGCCTGGTTGCTTAGGAGCAGATCTGTGAGGTGGCAGTGGTGTTTATCTCTTGGCCTTCAGCAGATAAGGAGTGTTAATTTGTAGTTCATATTGTAGCTGACTTTCCCTGTGGTTTATTAAATCCAGTGTGTTTAAGCAGTGAAAGCTTTCATTGAGCTGAGTTTCCCAGCTGTATTAAAAGCTCAGCGCAGCGGGCGTCGGATGTGAGCTCTCAGAGCAGGGCAGGGTTTAATACCACTGTGACATTTCCAAGAGTGTCTAGGGGAATGCACTGTGCCTGCATATTGCATTTCAAGAGCACTTTACTATTTGCTAGCCTTTTTATTTTTCTTGAATTTCAGATTCCTAAGGGGGTTGGACTGAAAGGGAAGAGTTTTTATGCTTCCCTAAAATAACCGCTTACGTCTCGTTCCACGCAAATTGAATCCCCCCCCACAACTTTTCACACCACAAATGTGCAGCAGAAAGAAGAAAAGAAGCAGAGAGCCTGCCTCAGTACTGGGCCATAGCCAGTGCTATTCCTCTGTCACTGTCTCCCTTTTCTGCCCCAATCCCCAAATTCCTCCCATTTTCCTGCCTTTTGCCCACCTTCACTTTCTCCAGGTCTCCTGTCAGAGCAGCTGGCATTAGCAGAGCTCTTGGCCAGCACTCAGAGTCAGACACAGCCACATGTGCCACTCTTGTGGGCTGGAAGATGAAGAATATAGCTGGTTATGTCATGTGTAAAGCAGAGTCTCACAGATCCCATCTTGTGAGCTGCAGCCTGCTGTAGATGACAAAGGGAGAAAGCTGGTTTGTGTGGCACCAGGGACACAGCAAAGTAGCAAGGCTTATTATATTCTTATTTTCACTTTCAGTTCACAATTTAAATACCCCCACAAGGAACAAATTTACTCTGCTTATAACAGTCTTTTTGAATGATAATGTCATCAGAAATTTCATTTTCCCTTTGCCCAAGAAGTCAATAGCTGTTTTCTGCAAGGCAGAGATATTGTAATCTCTACAATTATTCAGTACTGTACACCAAAAGGCTTTAGGATCTGTCATTTACTCAATGTGATAAGTGTTTGTGCAGTATTTATACTTATTTTCTTGGTACTTGTCTTTTTGGTACTATTCCAATTTAAATGTGGTAATAAAAATCCTGTAGTGCAAATATATTTCAGCTCATGTAAAGGAATGGGATCAGCAGCTCACACATTTAACTGTCGTAATCAGAGGAAATGTTCTTAATGCAAGCAAGAGCAATAGAATTTGGTCCTCAAATGTCTAGATTTGCAATTTCTGAGTACTCAGGTGTGTGATTACTGGCAGGCTAAAGTGCTTTGTGAGATTGGGGTAGAAAGAGCTCCTGCCAAATTCTCCTAAAATTTCTTCTTTCTTCCCTGAGCAGAGAGGAATTGCACTCCCCTGGTGATACAGGCACTCCCACTGGAAAGGAGCCGGGTGGAAAGAAAAAAGAGCAAAAGATGCTTTTCTATGCATCAGATGTCTGAAGTGCTCCATACCTGTAGGGAGCTCAGCTGCAGCATGGGACCTGTTCTCAGCCCCTGTGCAGATGGATGCAGCCCTGAACAGGCACAGGTTTGGGTCGGTTGGCAGCTCTGCTCTAGTCCAAGTAGCATCCCCTCTCCTTGAGCTTTCCCATGCCATATGGACATGTCTGATGGAGGGGCAAGGAGGGATTGTCTAAGAGCAGGCTGGAGAAACTCTCAGGGACAGCATCTGTGTTTACTTTTCTGTTGTTACTGCGCTTCATGGCAGCCACAGACCCTTTCCTGTGCATGATTGCAGTCACCCCAGGTAGATCCTGACAGGCTGGTGGGATAAGAGAAATAAAGCAATCTGTGAGAGCTTCACTGTGCTTGAACAGAGTTATACAGAAACTCAAACAGCTACATTTTCTGTAAGTGCAACTAATTATTGCTGCATTGTTGCCTCACTGAAAGTGGCCCAGGTTCAAAGCAGGATTTGGTTTTGTGCTTCAGGCAGTAGGGTTATGTGCTTGTACCAGATGGAGCTTTTAAATTTTCATCAGCAGGTTTATAAACACAAGAATATCTATCCTTTTATCTGCCCCCAGCTCTTTTACTAATTAGTTGCAAATGCTGAACTTCAATTAGCATGGAGTGGAGGAACAGATGAAATAATATACATTCTTACTCATGATTATCCATCATGTGAGAATGAAATAGACATTAATAATGACTGTTTCAGTTTTTTGGCGCTTTTCTATTGGTGCTTTTTTTCCCCCCTTTAATACTTGGTAGTAAAAATGAGTGAAAATAGCTAAAAATAATGAGCCAGATTCTCTGGTGATGAAATCCTATTGCAGGCAGAGAAGTGAGAGTTTTCAGCCTTGCTCATTTTTGCCTTGACCCCTGTAGGTGTGTTGGGTCAAGCCAACACAAGGGTGTGCGACAGCTGTGTTGTTAAGTTTGCCATGGAAGGATTTTACAAAGGCATTTATAAAACTACATTTTCCTGCTGCTGAGAGGTGGCCAGAGAGGTCTGGGCTTTGAAGCAGCACTGCTGTGTGTTATGAGAGAATCTCAGATTTTCTGAGGGGTGCATGTGCACGGAGAGGCAAAGGGATTGATGAGTTGAATGCTGTCTTTGCCTTTAGCAGCACGTTTGCTGGCCTACAACCTGTGCTTGTGTGCTCTGTGTGTGCTCCAGCTGAGAGGCTCTTTCTGGACCCTGCAGGCATCCTGCTGCTGTGCTTGTTGCCTGTGGTTTATAAATCATTCAGGAGATTTGCACCTTTCAACAGCAGCACCAGCTCTTTAGAGGGTATCAAGGAAGGATCTCTACCTTAACTGGTAACTTTTAGGCAGGAAAAGGTTGGGGTGTATTCTCAAACATCAGTCTTGGCACACAGTTTGAGAATGTATGGGGAAATTGTCAGGAAAGCTGAGGAAAGGCAGCACTTTGTGAGGTATAGATTGGTTCTGGGAATTCTGCATCCAACTTTTCATGTCATAGAATCATAGAATGCTGAGGGGTTGGAGTGGACCTTAAAAACCACATAGTCCCAACCCCTGCCATGGATAGGGACACCTCCCCCTAGATCAGGCTGCTCAAGGTCTTATCCAGCCTGGCTTTGAACACTCCAGGACTGGGACATCCAGCCCTGTTGGCTGTCTTGCCTTAAGAAGGCTTTGCTGGAAAAGTAATCCACTAGGAGGATAGGGCCTACTGTTGGGAAATAGAGATGCATAAATCTGAACCAGTAACTGGAAGAAAACTGTTCTCACAATAATAATAATGATGATGAAATATGTTCTGACTAATCACACTCCAGAATATACCCCTGAGACACTTGCTGGTCACTTCGTGGTGGGTTGTGCTTCAACATAAGGATGTCAGCTTTGTGGGCCATACTGAGTGTGGAATAAAAAGCAGTAGAGTCTCTGAAGTTGGAAAAGACCTTTAAAAACATTGAGTCCAGCCATAAACCTCACACTGCCGAGTCCACCACTGAACCATGTCCCCAAGTGCCACATCTACATGTTGTTTAAACACCTCCAGAGTTGGTGACTCAGCCACTTCCCTGGGCAGCCTGTTCCAGTGCCTGGCAACCCTTTCTGTAGAGTTATCTTTCCTAATACCCAAACTTAGATGGTAGGAGAAAGGCAAAGCAGCATTGCTGAAGTCTCCCCTGACAACATGAAACCAACAGAATTTTTCTTTTCCCGAGTCATGCAGGCTTGGTGTGTGTAGTGGAGGCAGCTGCTGCTCTGTCACAAAATGTGGCTGTGAGCAGGAGGTAGCAAAAGGCCAGCACAGCCCAGGGGTCTGCAATTGCCACAGTCCAGTGGCTCTGGAGTCCAGTTGCCACTTGATTGAATTATCAGAGATGCAAGAGGCTTCAGTTGTAACCTAGCATGGGCTGAAGGGTTACTGAGGAAAAATGGACCCGTTCTCTGCTCTGCTATGCTGATGCCAGAGCTCACTGGTAAAAGAAGGCCACCAAGCTTTTCTTTGTACTGCATTGGAAGTGACACTGCAAGGGGAGGGAAAGTTCTATTTAAAATTGCATAATCAGAGATGAAGGGCAATTGGGAAGAAAGATCAAAGATAGGAAGGAGGGACAGGAAGAAAGAGATGAGGTACACTGTGTCTGCACAGACAGCTAATTTCCCGTTAATGAACCCTTGCTTAGGAAGGGAAGGGTGGCTCTCTGTACCAGGAGAGAAAAACAGCCTTCTGCCACTGCACTGAGACTCCCTTTGAACATGGTCTCCTACCAGAATGAAGGGCTGCACTCTGCTTCACATCTCACAGAATTAGAAAAGACCAAGCTATTTTCTGACTGCCTGCATCCTGCTTATGTAACTTGCAGATGACGGCTGTGCAACCTCTGGCTGAGCCCTGGAAAATTTCCTTGTCGGTGACTCAGGTGCTTGGCAAACAGTCTGGTGCAGTGGGCTTGGAGATGAGATTGCAGTCAGAGGCACTGCCTGGCTACCAGAGCCCAATTCAAGGTCTCTTTGTGGAATTTCTTCCTCCTGGAAGCTGGCTGATTGTCCTGGTCTTGTCGCTGCCAAGTGTCCCTGTTGTGCTGTGTTAATTAGTGCAAAGCATCCCCTTGATTGCTGTGAAGCAAGAGAAAACCACAGCCCTGTTATCCAGAGATGTGGGTCAGCAAGGAACGAGGAGAAGAGCTAGGCAAGAACAAGTCCTTGGCCTTTGCATTAATTTTATCCATAAAAATTCCATCAGAGGACTGGGAGAGCGTTTAGTGCAGCAGGGCTGCAAAAGTGGGATTTCATGGGGAAGCACAGAGTCCCCCTTTGCAGTCCTCATTGTGAAACTCCATGCAGTCACCAGAACAGTGCTGGTTTGGAGGCTGTGAATCTGGCTGAAAGCTGGAGGTCAGGACTGCACATTGTGCTGGAGTAAAGTTGACACTATTAAAAGTAAGGATTAGACCCAGGGGTGAGGGAAAAAACTGAAACAGATGCAGAAGTGTCTTAGCTGCAAACCAGACTTCCTTGTGGGTCAGCTGTCATCTCCAGGAGCAACAGAGCCCAATTTCCACCTCTTTGGAAGTGTAACTGAGAGGAGCCAGGAGATCTGTACCACCATGTAGGTCCAGTCACTGCAGTGTCAAGGCTGGGACAACTGTGAGGTGCCCAGATCAGCCCATCGTACACCAACCTGTGCAGGAAGGCCCTGGGGCAGCCCAGCTGTGTTCAGAGCAGCACTTGCTTTGCTCATGCAAAGAGCCTGTGTGCCAGACTGCAGTGGGAGGGGGACAGAAAAAGACTTTGCCACAGGGATGACCTGGTGACTAATGAGTTTCATTGATCCTCTGCTTGCAGGAGAGAGCAATCCATCATCTGCAGCTCCTGCAGCCGGTTCTGCTGAAGGCCCTCAGGAAGCAAACGTGAGCTGTTACCTAAAAGCAGGGCTGTGTGAGCCCTCTGAACCTAATGGTGTGCTCTCATGGATGCATGAACATGATGGTGCAGAAGATCCCAGCATCAGGGACTCTCTGGATGGCTTCTACAAAATGTATTGCAGACAGCAGCCAGAGAGAGAGGACCTGACCTACGAGGCTGCCTCGCGGTGTCTGTCACAGAAGATGTCAGAGCTGGAGCAAAAAGATGGGACAAAGTACGTGTCACGATGCCTGCAAATGGCACAGCTGGTCTTGAACAGAGATGGATGTAAGATCTTTCCAAACCACCCCCCTTCTGCTTGCTTCTCAAAGCCAGCTGAAGGAGAAGTCTTGTTGGAAAACAGGAGGAGGACACCTGGACTCTCAGATGATGTCTTGCAGTTCCTCTTGGAACAAACAAAGGCAGAACGTAGCCCTGATGTGTCACACAAGAAGTGAGCAAGACACTGCTTTGTTTGTGTCATGGAGGCTTTGCTTTCACTCCAGAAAGAGGTGATTTTCTTGGACAGACATTGTTCTCCAAGCACCACCTTCAGCACCAGCTGCTCCATAGAGGGTTCACCCACACCTTGCTCTCTGAGGGCAGCACTGCTTTAGGAGCCCCTGTGCAACTGCCTGGGATGTGTTGACTGATGCAGTACTTGTTGCTGGGACATCAAACATATAATTTATACCTACCAGGATTTTAAACTGGCCTGCATCCTTACCCCAGGGTAACAGTGGTCCAGGCCAAATTCAGCCCCTGGGTGGGCATTGCTGTCCAGTGCTGTTGGCTAGAACAGAATGTTTGATTAACCTTGGCATGGTGTGCTCCAGCCCTGCAGAGGGAAAGTTAAGATTTTGTTTGGAATATTTGTCTCCACAGGGTGCCTGTTAGCTCTGTGTTTTTACCTACAGACATATAACCCCACAGTTCATTACTGCAATGCCAAGTGAGTTTTTCTGACAGAAAAAATGTGTGTGTGCATGAGAAAGAGAAAATACAGCTCTGGGTATGCTCTCTGACAGTGCTTCTGTCCTATTTACCTCCTCACCATTACCTCCCCCAACAACCTTCAGTTCCTTTCTGACTTTCATGGTGGTGCTAATGAGATCCCTGGGGGAAAGTTCGCTTTAAAATGAAATGGATCTCTCTGAGCCCAAAGAGGCTGATGTCAGTCAGCAACAGAGCAATGAGCCCACACAGACACTTCAGGTTTCTCTCTCAGAAGCCTCCCAGCTCGGTGGCTTCTTTGTTGCTTTACTGCCTCTGCCAGGCAGATAAATGTCTTTGTGCATGTTTTCCACCCCCTGGCCTGTGGACTGAAGAGCAGTTTGCTGTAGTGATGTTGTTGGCTGGCTGGGGAGGCCATTCTGCAGTGTGGGTGTGAGCAAGGAAGCACAGAGTGCCAGGGGAAGGGAAGTGTTTAAGATGACAGCAGATGGGCAAGGGAGAAGGACACAAAGGGTGGTTGGGCTCTCAAAGGTCACCATCGGTGTGGTTGCTCCAGTACAGCCAGAGGGCTCACACCAGTTTTGGTATTTGGTGTCCTGTGTTTGCCAGCCCAGCTGCAAACCTCTCACCCACTCCCTGTCCACAGTGGCCAGATCTCAGAGTGGGTGTTTGTGTTCCTGCATGTCACATTCCCTGCTGCAGTCCCACATGGGGCTGCTATTCCTGCCTTGCTGCCCCTGGCAGATTGGCACAGCTCTGTGCTCTGCAGGTGTTTCCAGCAAAGGCAATGGAAATTTGGCTGCTGCCTTCAGTCAGAGCAGGAGGGGGCCCAGCTGGCTGCAAGTTATGGCCAAAGTCTTAGGACTTGCTTTAATTTCTTTTTGCAAATAGAGAAATTAAATAGATTTATATTGGAAGTGCCTGGGTTTAGTTTCCTGTCCCTGAGTCATCATGGAACCAACACATTTAGCTTTGTGGTGGTCCTGCTGTGTGTGTTGCTTGCTTGCTTTATGGCAGAGGTGTTGTACATGTGCAGGAGGGCACACAGAATATTGGAGCAGACCTTCAGCTCCCCCAGCATTACTCAAGTTAATAATGCTAAGGGGGAAAAAAAGAGGTGGGGATGCAGCATCATTTCTGTAGCAGCAAACAAACCCACAGGTGCTTGTGTATCAAAATCCAGATGAAAGCATCCTGCTGGCAAAAACTAGAGAGAATGGCAATATCAGCTAGTTTAGCCACAGCTACAGCTGGAAAAAGCAAGCATGCTCCTGAGTGTGCTGTCAGTAGTGACAGTAACATCATGGCCCCTCTGCCAGCTCGCTCTGCTTAACCCCACAGATCTGTCACAGCCTCAGGGACACTGGTTTGACAGATGTAGGGAGATACTGCTGAGGATGTACAGGGAAAAAGGAAGGTCTTCATTGTGAATCACATGTTGTTGCTTTTAATCTTTGCCAGTGTTTATGCTGTTCCACACAGTTAAATTAGCTGCTGTGCAAAGCCCCTTAACTGCCATTTTAAGGGAAGTAAACTCCCATGAAGAGAGAGATGGAGAAACCAGAGGTCTGCATCTGAATTCCTTCAATTGCTATGTTTGGTTTGTTGATGAATTGGTCAGTGGTTTAGGTTAGCTTAAAAACCATCTGATCTCCTAATCAAACTTAAAAAAAAAATTAAAAAGAAAGCCAAAGACATTCAATTTCCACAAAGAGAGCTTGCAGAAAAATAGGAAGTTCCTGCTCTTCAAGAGAGATCTGCTGCTACTGATGTTTGAGACATCCCTACTGGGTTTTGATGGAAGGGCAAAGAAGCTCAGAATGACAAAACAGAGAAAAGGTGGCTGCTGGAAGAGCATGAAGAGAGATACTGGCAGAGGAGAGCATGAAACTGTTCAATTTTAAGGATCAACGTAGGCAGAACAGACTGGATGCAGCTGAAAAATTTGGATTATGACTCATATCTACAAATCTTGTCTGGCATCTTGCAGAGGACATGGTAATGTCTGTGCTGCTGAAACATGCAGTCTTTCGAGAAGTTTGCAGAATCAGGAGTGGTGCAGCTCTGTGCACTGCTCACTTCCAGTGGATCATGGATATGACTATCCATGGCTTCCTCAAGGGAAAAAGCAGTCATTTTGCATGGCAAGTACCAGGAGTGGTATGAAGCCCTCAGAGAAATGTCCCATGTTCTGCCCATTTCCCCCCAGCCTGTGCACTAATCTGAGAAACTGAGTTTATTCCTGGGAGGTGAAGTGCCTTCCTCTCTCCCTGGCTTGCACTTGACTTAGTTTTGACACTTGTGTGGTTTCAGCTGTCCTTCTCTCCCCAGCTTGTTGGCTTCCCCAGCACTGGAGTTCTCACCTGTGCTGGCAAAGCCAGCTGCTGGCACCTCTGTTCATCCCCCTGTGTGTGTGGGGGGGCTGCTTTAGCAAAGGCATTTGGGGGCTCACACTGCAGAACAAATGCAAGGGATTTTTTTCCTTCTGTTTGTTCAAGGCTCACAGCCAAGGAGCAGCTCTCTGAGCCTTAGAACAACCTGAAAACCTACGCCACCTTTCATGGCTCTGGGTATACCAAATCCCACAAGATCCTAAGCAAAGTGTGTAAGTGAAGTAAAAGATGGGGAATCAGTCCCATAAGGTGGGACAAGCAAGGCCAAAATTGATTTCCCATTGCCAAGTAGGAGGAGCACAGGGCATGGTGAGGATTTGCCTTGGCCCGGGGGTTTCCCTGCTGCCCAGCCCAGATCCACATCCCAGCCAGGTCTGTTAGAGGTGTGTGTGTGCTTTGGGGTGGCTGTTGGGCCCCTGAGCTGGGCCAGCATCCCCAGAGGGGTGAGGGAGCTGCTGCAGGCACTGAGCCCTGCCCATGCCCTGCAGCCACTGGAGTGGCCCCGGGGCTCGGCCAGGGCCAGCTCTGGCAGGCTGAGTTTGCCTCTACTCCCTGCCATGAATGCCTGATCCAAGCTCTTGTGCCATCCTTGCTGAGTGCTGCTGCTGTTCAGGCATTCCCTGCCTGGGAGCTGCTCCAGGACGTTTGGTATCAATGGCCTCTCTGCTGCTCACTCCGACTGCATTTTTATTTTCCCTCCCACTCGCCTGCTGGTGGGAGGTGCTGATTCATGCCAGCGACCTACCCAGTCCTGCAGCCCAGAGCAGCCAGGGAGAGCTGAGCTCCTGCCACAGGTGCTGCAGCAAGCCCTGAGCTGGCTCAGTGAAGTGAATGGAGCCAGGGCTGTTTACACCCCAGGGGATTTTCCCCCAGGAGTTTAAGGTGCTTTGGTGTGCCTGGATGTATCAGGACACATGTTGTTAAAACTGCCATAAGACAGGCAGTGTGCATCCTGTGTAAATGTGGCTATTCCATTACTGAGCATTGGTGATTTTGTGTGGGGCATATGTTTTCCCACAACACAGAAGTTCATGTTAAAAATACCCTGTTCTGTAGGCTTTCCCTAATGACTATTTTCCCCCACACACTGGTTAGGCAACAGCATATGCCAGCATTTCTTCCTTAAAAGTAAAATCTGGCACATAGCACACAGAGCATGAAATAAAAAGATGTGATTAAAGCAATAGCTGGAGCTAACCAAAGCCAAAAAACTTCTGGCAGAAAGGTCAAACCTTTTTTAAAATTGCCTTTGCCTGTTTGTTTGCAG
The DNA here is from genome assembly GCF_047830755.1 of Zonotrichia albicollis. NCBI lineage: Eukaryota > Metazoa > Chordata > Aves > Passeriformes > Passerellidae > Zonotrichia > Zonotrichia albicollis. Next base: position 24,313,130 of record NC_133821.1, read on the forward strand.
ATGCTGAGACTTGGGAGGGAAAGTCTTGTAATGAAAGAACAACTGTCATAGAAAATTTGACCCTCAGTACAAGGCAAACAAACTTTCACTTGCATTGGAAGGTAGGTTCTTGTAATGGGAAATGTCAGTCAGCCTTAGGCAGGTGTCACTTTCCAGTGTTTTCCAGTCTCACTGCTGTGAGGGATGAGCCAGGAATGGTGCTAAATGGGTGCTAAAATCAGCACCTCCTGGCCAGAGAAACAGAGTGATTCTGTAATTAAGGATACTGAGGTGGGGATGCTGTGCCCTGCAACACATTTTCAGTGTGACTTCCACCAATTAGTTTTTTTTTAAGTTGCCAGCATCTTGTTTTGGGTATCTGAGAGCTTCAAAGAAAGAGTGGAAGGGCAGAGGGCATTTACACCACGTCTCTAACAGCAATTTCCCTCAAAACCCTGCAATTAGAGGTTCAAACAAGAATAGAGATTCTGCATCTGTGGTCCAGGCCCCCCTGTTTAAGAAGCAGCTCAGCACGTGTTCTGTGAGGCCAGCTTGGTTTCGGTCCTGGTTTTTGCATCTTCCCTGGGTCTGGCTGGTCCCTGGGGCAGGCTGAGCACCACATGGTAAAGGTGTGAGTGCAGGCAAGTGCCATGGCTGGGTTCTGTCTCTGGGACTGTTCATGCTGCTTGTCTGGTGTTCCAGAATAGCCTGGTTGCACGTGAATTAGTAGGAAAAAAAGTCCTTCTGGCATGAGGAGACAGACTGCTGTTTTGAGGGCTGGAGGAGTCTTTCCAAAGGCAGCAGTGCATTAGGCTGAAAATGCAAGGTGTGCTGGACAAGCATCAGACTGATTCCTGTGCCCTTCTTCCTGTTCCCATTCCCATGGGGTGATTCTGCAGCTGATTTTTCCCCAAAAACATCAGGCCCAGTGTGCCTCATCTGAGTGCTGGCAAAGCCACCCACTGTGGCTTGGTCTTTCTTACATCCAGCAGAGTCTCTTTTCCTGTTTGGATCACATTCCCACCATCAGGGTTACTAGACAAATTTACACAGATGGAGCATCTTCCTGCTATTTTCATTTCCCAAGGCTGCCTTTAAGCTTAAGCCTATTAAGATTTTTTCATAAGCACACAGCATTTCACACAAAGGGCCTAAAAGTCTTAAAATTGGGGTATGCAAAAGGAAAAGGATATTCTAAGGGGAAAAGGTGCTAGCAAAATATCCTCCTGCATTTTGCAGGTTGTGCTCTCTCTTTCCTAGGCTTTTCTTGCAATTGGGTTTTGTTCTTTGTGCCAGTGGCGATTCAGACAAAGGTGATGGAAAATTTCTTGGGGGATTCCTTTTCCTTTTGCTGTGTGAATACCGCTGTCATAAAATAGATCTCTCAAAACTGTGTTTTCAGTCTGCAATTATCTGCAAGGGCATAATTGGATTATTTTTTTAGCACATACATTGTTCAGTAATAAAAATTTTACTCTGAAATCATTACAGTCTGTTGCAGAAATCTATATGCTTTTATGCTACAAAATGGAAATTTGCCTCTGAAATTTCCATGACACTATCAAGCACAGAACAGTATTGTTCTTACCAAACAGAACCCTTGCTGAGAGTCAAAGTGCTATAAATATTTAAAGAAATTAATTACTAAATAAGCCAGAGTAGTGCCCCAGTCTTTAAATATTAAATGAAACATGCACAGTTGACAAAAAGCAGGCAGAAACACTGAATGGGGCAATTTAATGGCCTAAATGTAATTATTTGCAGTGCAAAGGCAACTAATAAAGTAATTTTTGCTTAATGACAAGCAGTACTCAAAATACAAGGGCTTAAGTGTCCACATTTTGCTTGCTGAAAGAAATTTCTATCCTGTTTTTTATTCTCCTGCAGAAGCCTCAAAGTTCACCAAGGAGGTTAATTAGCCAGTGTGAGTGGAAAAAGGGCAGGGGGCATTGGCAGGGGTTGTTACATGAAGGGTTTTCTTTGGGGCAGCATCTGGGTGTGCAGCTCAGCTGTGCCCACCTGCAGGGAGAGATGTTCCAGCTGCTCCCTAAGCATCAGCTGCCTGAGAACTGCTGTCCTGCAGTGATGCTAATCCTCCAAAAGGCAGCCCAGAGAGATGTGGGGCAGCTTTTGGGCATTGTTATTGTCCAGGACTCCTCTCTGGTCAGGGGGTGTTGGGTGCCCTCACTTCCCCGCTGGTAGAGGAGGAGGCACCCAGGGCTGCAGAGGTTGCTTCTGTTGTCAGCAAGGCAATTTGGTGACAGCTGAGGCTGGGAGAAGGTTTAGTCATAGCCCAGTTTATAAAGCCATGAGTAATTGTGTCAGGGCTGCTTGTGCCCCTGCTCCAAAAGATCCAAAAGCTGCATCTTATCTTGATGGCCAATTCCTCTGGAGTGGTTAGTTTGGACTTGGAGTCCAGCAAATAATTTTCATGGAATCAGGTGAGAAGTGGCAGCTCAAAAAAAATGAAGTCTTGTGACTAAAAATGCCAATGGTGCCCACATTATTAGGCAAATTCCAACTTTCTCTTCTAGGAGGAGATGTGCCTGTTGGTTCCCATCAGTGTCATCTTTCCCATGGAGACATTTACCAGTGGAATTGCAGGAGCTCACTTGCATTTCCTGCCTGGAGCAAGCAATGCCAGCAAGTTGCTAACTAGGGAAGGACCTAGGAAGTGGCACTTCATGCTGACTGCAGTATGGAAAAATTGCCCCTAGGCTCCAAAGTTTCTTTTCCTTTTCCCTTTTCCCTTTCCCCTTTCCCTTTTCCCTTTCCCTTTTCCCTTTCCCTTTTCCCTTTCCCTTTTCCCTTTTCCCTTTCCCTTTCCCTTTTTCCTTTCCCTTTTCCCTTTTCCCTTTTCCCTTTTCCCTTTTCCCTTTTCCCTTTCCCTTTTCCCTTTCCCTTTTCCCTTTCCCTTTTCCCTTTTCCCTTTTCCCTTTCCCTTTTCCCTTTTCCCTTTCCCTTTCCCTTTTCCCTTTTCCCTTTTCCCCTTTCCCTTTTCCCCTTTCCCTTTTCCCCTTTCCCCTTTCCCCTTTCCCCTTTCCCTTTTCCCTTTCCCTTTTCCCTTTTCCCTTTTCCCTTTCCTTTCCTTTCCTTTCCTTTCCTTTCCTTTCCTTTCCTTTCCTTTCCTTTCCTTTCCTTTCCTTTCCTTTCCTTTCCTTTCCTTTCCTTTCCTTTCCTTTCCTTTCCTTTCCTTTCCTTTCCTTTCCTTTCCTTTCCTTTCCTTTCCTTTCCTTTCCTTTCCTTTCCTTTCCTTTCCTTTCCTTTCCTTTTTCCTATCTATCATTTTAAACTTATTTTTGTATTGCAGCACAATCCAGTTTTCTGCCATCTGATCTAACAGAGAGAAGGCTGACTGGGGAGGAAGAGAGGTGTGTGAGCAGTATATGGGAAAATGTTCTGTGGAAAACCTGGGATGTTGGATAAATGGTTGTGTTTATACTCGGTCTTCCCTCTCTCACCTCTGTTTTGGGCTTGGCTTTGTTTTGGGTTTGGTGGTTTCTTTTCTTTCCTTCTGCAGCCTGTGAGTGTAATCCAGAAGCCCTGAGGATTTCTGTCAGGAGCACAGGGCTTTTTCCAGAAGACCACAGCAGGGTCTGTGCATGTATTTTTCATACCATTTAATAGTTATGACATCCCTTGTAGTCTTATTTTAAACCTCTTTTCAGTTGGGCCATACAATATTTGACCTCATTTCTGTGGAATAGATACATCACTGAAAAACAGGAGCTAGAAGGATCCTGCATGGAAGAGTAGATGGTTACAAGTGAAGAAAAAAATTTTTTTTTTAAGAAGACTAAGAAAGACAATTCAGGAAGAGTTGGACTGAACTTTTAAGGTTCTCAAGCAAAAATACCCTGTAAATTCTTTGAATTTTTTAATGAAGAAAGTCTTTTGACACTAAAGACTGGAAGTCAGTTTCTAGCAGCTTTTTCTGCACTGCCTAAGTGTATGTGGCATGAATAAAACCCACAGTGTGAGGTGCTATATAAATACAGAAAACTAAAAAAAGATATTTGCCCATGCTACAGAAATCACCCATCTGTACCACACAGGGTCTCAGCTGCAGCTCAGCTTGCTGGGCACTGGTGCCATGTGCTAAGGCCACAGGTGGTGACAGTCCTGTTCCACTTTTGTGCAAGAAGGACCCAAAAATGTGTCAGCTGTGCAGCTCCACCATCCCTTATGTTGCAATGAGCATTGCATATGGCAAGGTTTCTGAAAGGATTTTGGTTTTGTTAGGGAAGCTGGATAGATGGTGGCCTTCAGGTGCAATTGTCTTTCTCCAGACCCATCCTCTCAGCACCTCCTGAATGAAAGAGCTGAGTTTGTTCATAAAATGGGCTGCAGTATTTTAATGCCATGAAAACTAATTGGCATGTAAGAATGAAGATAATCCCCACTAGCACACCTAATTAGAAGAGCAATCCTCATTTTCCTCATGCAGTCTCTGCTCAATTTAGAAGGAGCTCAGGCACAGAAATTGCTTGTCATCCTTTGAAGTTTCAGCTTCTAGCAAGAGCCAAATGTGTAAATTTCTAAAGCATTTGTATTTGAGAGAATCCCACAGGATAAATAGTGTTTATTCATAGAGCAGTAGATTGTCACAACATTGCCAGGCATGGATGTCACTGCAGTCAGAGTACTGACACATCTGAGAAAGGAGGTTGGGGTGTGTCACTCACAGTGATCAAATGAAATGTGCCTTTGCCTGCAGTAATCCTGATTTAGTGCAGTCACAGCTCTCTCCTGATCTGCAGAGAAACTCACCCCAGCTGATACCTGGCTGTAAAAGTCCACGTGAAGTGACAGTGCCTTGAGAACAGAGGCTGACTTAATTAATTAACTGTGGGCAAGATGCTTGGATGCTCTGGTTTTCCAGTGCTGGCAGAAGAGTCTGTGGGATCCTGTTTTGGAATACTACCCCCGAAGACAGGGTTGGATATACTCCAACCACTTCTGTCCCTACTCCTGTCACAGGCCTCCTACAACATTTGCAAATCTTTGTCACCTCGACCTTCATCAAATCTGAAGGTGCTCCCATGCAGACCCTGATGTAACTGATGGCAAAGCATGCTACTTATATGCCTGCAGAAGCAGAGAATACATAAAAGGCAAATGATTCACTTAAAATTCTTTCTCATGAGCAGCTGAAGAGTTTGAGGCCAATCTGAATCCTCACACAGACAGAGGAGGATAAGGGGGCCTTGGAGCCAGGGAAATTTGTCAGTCTTTTGAAACAGGCTCTTGACTTCCCAAAGCCAAGACTGGAGATTCCTAAAGAAGCAGCTGCCTGTGGAGATGGGGCTGGCATAGGCAGTACAGAACAGCATGAGGAGGGAGACTGGGAGGTGTTGAAGGTGGTTTGTCTTCCATGGCCTGGTGACTGGGTTGTGTTACTTTGCAGAAATGGCAAACTGAATGCAAGGTGAACAAGGTGTCTGGCTTGGCCTCCTGGTGTCTCCTCCAGGCTGTCTCCTGAAGCAGGCTTCAAATGGAGCTGGAATTCTGCTTCCTGCTGGTGAGTTGGTTTGGAGCACTGTGCTTGTGTCCTGTTTTGTGTCTCTAAAGGCCGTGTGGCTGTAGCAGCCTGCCATTGTTAATGGACAATAGAATGGCACAGGAATGATAACAGAGGGAACTGCCAGCTTGGTGTACAGATCCATTGTCCTCCAGGAGCACTGGCAGTTAGAGGGCCATCTGCTTGGCTCTCAAACAAAAAAGAAAGCTGTAAATACACTTAAAATTGGAGATGGCCCTCTGAGGGTTAATGAAAACCAAAAGGAGTTCTGGTCTTTGCCTGGCTCTGAAGGGAACCGAGTGGAGCATTCAGATTTCCTCGTTTTAACTTGTCATTTAAGCTTTTTATTCCACTACGGACTAATTGGGACAGCAGGGGCTGTTAAAGGAAACGATGTAAAACTTGATCTCTGTATGCTTCCTCTGGCTCCCCAGAGCATCATCACAGTAAATAAGAGGTTTGCCTGTGGAGATGGATGCTGAGAGCAGTGATTTCCCTGGTAGAACTCTTGGGGAATACTGCGTGCCATTCCCTCCCTAGGTGCCATAAGCACTGGGATTGCTTCCCCGTCGGGGTCTGGGTGTACTGGATAGGGGGTGGGGGAGGCAGTGAGAAGAGGGAGCAGCGAGGAGAGAAGAAGGGACAAAAACCTTGCAGGAGGAAAGGCGGCAGCAGCACCTGAAGAGGCTTTGATCGGAAAAGGGTGTGGAAGCGCGGCGGTGATTCCTTGTGGAAGCTGTTTGAGGGATGGCTTACCGCACCTCCTCCCTTCGGCATCGTCTGACGGTGGGAAAGACCTAAGGACGCTACCGCATCCTCCGAGCTGGAGAAAGAGGCAGGGAAGCCCTGCTTTCGCCTTTGCTGGGGCACGGCGGGGCAGGGCTGTACGGGGGTGTTGGAAGTGTTGGTCGGGGATCGGGCAGGGCGGCTGCGGTGGTTACCGGGGAAGGGAAAGCGAGCTCGGCTTGCCCAGCCTGTGAGAAAGTTGCCGAGGAGAGGGAGAGGAGAGGGAGAGGAGAGGGAGAGGGAGAGGAGAGGGAGAGGAGAGGAGAGCGGGGGCGGCAGCGCCGGGGGCTCGCAGTGACGCAGCTCCGGCGGGGCCCCCCGCCCGCTCCTCCGCCCCCGCTCCCCTTTTAAGCCGCGCCGGAGCCGCCGAGCGCAGCCCAGCCGAGCCGAGATGGGGCCGCCGGCGCTGCTCGCCCTCCTGGCGGCCGCCGCCCTGGCAGGTGAGCGGGGACGGGGAGAGCGCTGGGAACGGCGGGGAGCGGCGGAGGGATGGATGGACGGACGGACGGACGGGCTGGCTGGCTGGCTCCGGGGAGGCGGCGGTGGGTGCGGGACCCGCAGCCTGGGGTCGCCCCTCGGGAAGGGGCGGCGGGGATGGCGCTGGGCGAGAGCTCCCCGCCTGCTCCGCCTTTATTTTTATCCCGGTCTTTGCACAAAGACTTCTCGGTGCCGCTTCGTTCCAGCGGTGCTGCTGGGCTTGTGCCAGCCGGTGCTGGATGCCGGGAGGTGATGGCAAAGTAGCGGCTCTGTGGGTTTAACTAGCAGAGATTTTAATTTTTTTTGCACGCGGCATTAAATACAAAAACCCCACGGTGAAATGAACCTTAAACACAATAGAATGAGGTGGTGGCTTGGCTCTGTAGTGTTTTATGCGTACTTACATCATTGGTTGAAAGAGTCGGTGTCATTCTGGGTTGAGTATTTTTGGCTTTAGGTCTGTTAGAAGTCTCCACGCTTCTGGGACTTGCACAGAGACTGTGAGGAAGTTGGCTGCCTTCAAGTGCCTTTATTGAAATCAAAGAGGGAGGGTGGGATACGGAGGGGAAGAGACCCCAGCACAGAGAAGCTCACACATATATACCATAGATTCTAGGGGGGTTTATTACCAAATGTTTTTTCCTGTTTATCAAAGGTTTATCCTGTTTATCAAAGTACCTGATCAAACAGATCGGGTACTTTACACCCTTTGTGGCTATTGTGCTTTCAAATGTTGAACTGGTTAGACATTAACTTCAAGAACTTTCTAGTACTCCTGCAAATCAATATGCCTAAATTTCAGTGATCCTGCCTAGGAAGACACTGTGACATTTTGGTGAGGAATGACACTGCACTGAGTCATCTGCGCTGATGAAACAAAGCCATGTGGGGATTTCATCAGGGACCCACCTGAAGATCTGTTCTAATCTTGGAGATGGAAGCAAAATCCTTGTGAATTTGTCCTGCATTTATCATTTCTCATGATATTCATCAACTCTCAGCACTTAGGCAAAAATCAAATAATCTGATCACAACTGCCTGGACAGAGCTGGTTCAGGAGGGTAAAGCAGAGCCAGGGCTCAGCTGTGCTCGTGGGGCTGTGGTTTGTTTCGTGCTGTGTGTTCAGGGGCAAGGTTTCCACGCTGGCACATGCTCTGCCTTTGCTCTGCTCTGGAGCCCTGCCTGCTGTGCTCCTGCAAGGCCATGGATGGGTGTCCTGCTGCCTGAGCCCGCTGTCCCTGTCAGGGTGGTGGCCTCACCCCTCCTGAGCACACCTGGGGACGATGGCAGCTGTGTTGGCCAGCACCTTCGGGTGGCAGGTGGCCCCAAGGGAGCTCTTGCCAGCTGGCACTGCCAGCCCTGGGTAAAGTGGGGCACTGCTGACTCCCCACTGCCTTCCTGGCCCAGCCCTGGCAGAGCAACTGCCTCAGGGAGTTATTTCAGGCTCTGGCATGGATTGGAGCCTCATCCTGTTTCTCCAGACAGGTTAATATGAGGTTTGTCCAATACCATTTGGTTCTCCTGACACTGTTATGATGCTCCCTCTTTGTTCATGCTGCCTTTCACTGTTAATCAAGCTCTTGGGAGCTTTTGAATGACAGCAAAGACAGTGGGTACAATCTGACTTTGTCTTCCTGTGCCACTGACAGCACTCAGGGGGTGGCCTGAGGTAGGAAAAGATGTCCAGGAGTTTTTCTGCTCTGTGCTTTATCCCATCCTGGGTGTCACTCACAGCAGATGTGCTGTGGCTGCATCACTCAAAGGACAAAATCAATGCTTGCCCTGGAGCCTGTCAGGTTTTCACAGGGGCTGGAGGAGCAGAGGAGCCTCCCAAGAAGAGCTCATGAAGGGGCCCATACCTGTGAGTGGAGCCTGGGGATGTAATAGCAACATCCCCAACACCTGTGGGACTGAGAGAATCTCTTTTTAAGACTAACACTTGTTTTGGTGGGAGGGCTTTGTCTCCTGCCTGCAGCAGCCTGGCAATGATTTGCATACTGGGTTAGTGAAGGAGCTGGAGCCGCCTCAGGCAGCTCTGAACGCCTGAGCTGCGGGAGAGGCTTGGCTCTGAGCTGCACCATCCCCTCACACACCACCTGCCACTCTGGGGGAGGCATGCAGTGCTATTTTTGGGGAATCCCTGCTGTGCTCTCCTTGTGTGGGTTCCCTTCTCTGATGGCACTTGTATAGGCAGGGAAGGGCTGGGGGCTGGAGAAGCACATCCCTGCATGTGTGTTTGGGGGAGAGCACAGAAATATCAGTTATTAGTGTATGATGCTCAGCTATTACACTCTGAGTCAGTGCTCCAGGGGATGTCTGCTTCCTCTGCCAGCACAGAGAATAAAAAGGTTGTGTTCTTTAAATAGTGCAGGGCTACGTGCTCCTGTCTTCCTTGGGACAGTGCTCATTCTCCTGATGCTGAGAGGTAAAACTGACCTCCTTTATCTCCATGATGTGCTGTGTGCTCATCTGTTTCAGGAGGTCTCTCACTGACCCAGCCAGAGAGAGGTCATGGTTGTATTTAGGACTGTCTGACCCGTGTGAGAACTTCAGGGCTGCACCTCAAGCTCTGTGTGTGTGCTGTGATTCTGCGCCTTGGGAGGCCTGCACTGCCAGGATTCAACAGGCCCTGCTTCCACACACTGCTGTGGGGTGCCACAGGGGCTTAACCTTGCTCCTGGAAAGCTCCAGGTGCATGGGAATTGACATAGCTCATTAATAACACACAGCACATTTATAACACACAGTTCATTAATAACACACAGCAGCCAAGCTCATTAACCAGCTGGAGACATTGCAGCAGTGATGGCAAAATCAGGCAGCACGGAGGTTTTATGGGCAGTAGTTTCTTTCCAAAAGCAAATTCCTTGGCCCAGGTACAGTAGAACTGGTGTAAGAAGGTGTGAGTTATCCCACATGTCCCCAGGGCACAGAGAGTGAGGGATGGGTTGTACTGCCTCCTTCCAGAGTGGTTTTCCACTGAGATTTGAGGGGGTTTTGCTTATTTCTTGGAATGATAATGGACCACTCAGGGAATGGAAATTTTCCTGTCTCTTCTGGCTCTCTCCATCCTTGCAGGAGGCACTTCCAAGTGAGACAACATTTCTCCAGCAGGACTGGGACAGTAGCTGCTTTAAAGTCTTAAAGACTGGTCTGCTGTTGGCAAGGGGAGCACCTAGAGCTTCTCCAAGAAGCCAAAAGATTCTTGGGGTGCAGACAGGCCTTGGTTGTTGGGTTTATTTTTTTTAACAGGTGCAGCTACATAAGGACCTGGTTTGAAGTAAAGTTCCATTTTGGAATTTGAACGTGGCTTTCTTTGGTGTTGCATTTTTTGTGGGTGGGATTATTCTTGGTGTATATTATTTTAGTGCTACAAATGTTACCATGCCTCTTCTCTCCTGCTATGCCTCAATTTTAGGTGGCTTTTCCATCCAAATAAGGAAAGATTTCATGTGGAATGTGCCTGGTTTAGTTGACTGCCAACCCAAAACCCAAGCTGCCTCATCAGACCAATTTGACTGAGGACTCCTGTCAGTGATGCTTGTGTTAATGAATCTCTAATAATTGGTTTTTCTTCCAGGTGCCAGTACAATTCCAGTGGAGAAAGACCATACTGAAGAAATGGTGAGTAGCTGCTTGTCAGACCAGCCTCAGAAAATACCAGTGATGTGTTCTCCATTTCTTTAAACTCTCAGGACAATGCTTCATTTTTTTCCTAAGGGTAAATTTTTAAAAAGCTGATGGCTGGTGTGAGATTCAGAGTGCCTTTAGCTGCCAGGAGATGCCTGCCTGCACCTCAGTGTGTTTGGTGGAAATGGGAGCTGCCTCTTGTGTCAGTGTGGTACTTGTGAAGCTCTGCATTGTACAGCTGCTTGAAAAGTGATCTGAAATGTTGCACAGTACATGTTATTGTACTGACAGCTTTGAGGAAAGATGAAATACCTACAGTTACCTACTGTGTTACAGACTCACTGCTGTAGTCCTTCCTCTTCTTCTGTGGAAAGAGATCTCCCCCTGTGTGATTAAATAAATGCCATCAGCTGCTCCCAGAGCTGACACCAGACCCCCTGCACTGGTTGTTGCTGTGATCATTTAGATCAGCAAACACCTGGTGATAACCAGAAATTGTTAAAAGACAAATGGCTCTGTAAATGTTTCATTGTCTCCTCCCAGTCATCCCCACAGATTGTACCCCCACAAACAGGAGCTCTTGTTGTCACCATCAACTTCAGCACCTGAAAATCATTTTATATAGAGGACATTCTTTGGTAGTGCTTAGAATTAGAGCACATTGTGTGACTTCCCTAAATCAATCAATTTTCTCTGCTCCAGACAGCCCAGTTGAATGTTCAGTGCTAAAGACCAGGCAGGACTCAGAGCACACAGAGGTGGAAAGGTGTGGAGTGTGTCCCTGACAGAGGACATGGAGGTGTTTTAGTGTATTGGCAGTCCAGACTGCCTGTGCAGCATCCTCAAATGGCAGATCCTACAGGATAATCCTCATCCTTTGAATGTGTGTTTTGCCTGTTTATTTTATAGGTGTGTTACCACATGTTGTTTGACTTTCCTTTGTACTGAGTAGGGTATTTAATATTTTAAAAGGTATAAAAGAAGCCCCTTAGCTCTGCAAACAAAAGGGGAGATAAAAAGACCTGTCTGTTCTCTTCCTGCTGGTACAGGAGTGAGGGGCAGAGCCCAAATGTACAGGATTACTCAAAACTCATTAATAATAACAGCCTGAACTCTCATCTCCAACAGGCTTTTCTACCAGCTGGGTCAGAAGTGAAGTGTCCATTTTTGCCATTAGGATTTCTCTCCTGTTTTGTCTCCTCCAGGTGACGCGGTGCATTGTGGAGGTTCTGTCCAACGCCCTGTCTAAGCCCAATGCACCCCCCATTAATCCTGAATGCAAAGAAATCCTGAAGAAGAGTAAGTACAACGTTATCTGCACTCAGGAAAGGAGTTTGGTGCATGGATTCTCTCTGGTGATGGAGCTGGTGAAACTGGTGCCTCCAAATTTCAGTGCCAGAATTCTGGTGTCCTTCTGTCTGTACCTCTCAGGGAACAAACAGCCTGACCTGGGAATTCTCAGGGGTTCTTGCCTGACACTTGTGGCTCCCTCCTTGAACCACCTGGAGAATCTGAGAGGACTTGACAAACTCTTTAGGTAGCCTGAGAAGATGAAGCATAACTATTGCAAAGCATCAGATTTCTTTGATTTTTTTTTAGTCAATTTTGAAAAAAACTTTAAAAATTTACAAAAAAGAATCTCTGGTGTTTTGGGTAGCTCAGAATAGATGGTTGTATTTTTATTGTGAATAAGCATCTGTGATGGGCCTGCTCTGGCATTCAAAGAACAGAACACAACTCCAGATCCCATTGTTTTTAATGGGAATGAGAGCTAGCTTGACTCAGTACTAAAATGTGATCACAAAAAAAAAAAAAAACAAAGAAGGAAATTTATTCTGGAAAATCCAGGGGAACTTGTAAAATGCCTATTTAAGTGGAGTTAATTAGTTAGTTAATCCTTTTCTAGGCAAGCATACAAAATAGTGGCAAACTAATGATTTTGAAAACAGAATTAAGAAATCAGTTCTGTCCAAATTTCCTTGGTACTTTGGGAAGCCAGTCATGTCTTTGAAATAACACTTCAGTGGAGGGTTGGATTACTCCATGATGCTGCCTTTGTTCTTGTAGGTGATAAAAATGACAGAGAGAGAAGTGAAAACAAACAGCCTGAAGTGAGGCATCCCAAGGACCCAGCAGAGACTGAAAAACATCCTCCTGGGAGCATGGAGAAAGAACAGAGTCAGGCAGAAGAGGAATCTAAAAAGTACACAGAAGGAGGTGATGAGGAGAAACTTGCTCATGAGGAAGGTAAAAGCGAGGAGGAGGAGGAGGCTGGACACCACACACCTGCTCAGGATGAGACACTTCACGTGGAAGAAAAGAAGCACTACCAGGAAATTGGGAGAGAGGAGGAGAGGAATTACGACAGTGAGGAGGAAAGCAAAGAGGGGAAGTGTTGTGAGGATGTGGAGGCTGCTGTTGTCACCAAGAAGTCCCACTCTGAGGGCATAAGTGTGGATGAGTTCCGTGGTGGGAGTGATCAGAGCCCCAGGGGCCGCTGGCACCTGGAGGAGGGAATGCAGAGCCCTTCCAAACAAATTCGGGAAGGTGAAGAGGGAGAGGAAGGAAGGAGTGAGAAATACCACCATGAGTCTCAGGAACGTGGCTTCTCCCACCAGCAGCAGCGTGAAGCATCCGAGGAGAGCGAAGAAAGAGAGGAGGGAAAGGAGCCCTTCAGAGGCAAAGGTTATCATGGGAAGCACAGGGAAGGTGACTCCAGTGAAGAGAAGAGGGGCCATGGTGGTGAGAGGGGGGAACCAGCAGGGGGATCACAGCGGGGGGAGGCCAATCTCTGGGAGCAGTGGAAGCAGCGACAGAAACATGAGGAAGAGTCTGAGGAGAAGGGTGGCTCTCCTGGCAGGCGTGGGCCCGAGGGGCTGCAGCAGGAGGGGCCTGCAGAGCGGGGCAGTGAGGAGCTCAGCTGGCAGCAGAGCCAGGAGAGCAGGGACGAGGAAAACAAGAGGCACCACCACAGCGAGGAGAGCAGTGAGAAGTGGCACGAGGAGAGGAGGCAGCACAGTGGATCCCACCATCCTGGGGGCAGGATGCACCTTGCTGATGGAAGCCAGGAGGAGCTGGCCAGGTACCTCAGCCAGGAGAGGCAGCGCCGTGTGGGAGGGAGAACCCGCGGAGGGAACAGGCAACAGGAGGGGGCCCAGAAGGCCCGAGAGCACAAGGGCCAGGCCAGCAGGCACTACAGCACTGAGGACAGCCTGGAGGAGGAGGAGGAGGTGGAAAAGAAGCATCACAGCAGTGACCAGGTGGAAAATGAAGAGGAGGAAAGGTTTGCAGAGAGAGAAGAGTACAGAGGCCATCTCCCTGCAGAGAAAGAGAAGAGAACTGCAGCATCCTACAGGCCGTTCTACCCACTGGTGTGGTGGAAAAGCCAGCACTTGGACAAGAGGGACAGTGCAGGGGAGCAGCTTCTGGAGAGCAGGGAGGAAGGCAGGCCTGCCCTGAGTGAGAAGAGCCTTTTCCCTGAGTACAATGACTACGAGTGGTGGTCAGAAAAGCAAATCCAGAGCGCTCTGAAGCACAGGCGCAGCGAGAAGAGGAATCCTGGCAAAGTGAACAGATACGATGTGGAAAGGCAGTACAACAAGATGGATCAACTTGCACAACTTCTCAACTACAGGAAGAAGTCAGCTGAACTCCCAGGGCTGTACAGCTCTGGAGAAGACCTGAAGAAGCGTCGGGTGGCTGGCAGTGACAGAAGGAGCCTAAGCCAGAGGCCCCTGACAGAAGAGGAGGTAAGTGCACAGCAGTTTGTCTGAAAAGCTGGGGGAAACACTCCCAAATCCATTCCCAAGGCAGCTGGGAAACTGCACAGAAAAACACAAAGATTAAGTCACAGTTAAGGTGTGGTAGATCTTCAATGATTTAAAAATTTGCTTTCTTTGAACAGTGGAATTTTGAGTTTGCTGAACTACCCCAGGGCACAATTTGTGGGATAAAGGCACAGCTCCTGTCTGCTGCAAGGCAGGAGGGGAAAGATTTTGTTCCCCTTGGGGCCCTGCTTCTCCCTCGAGGCTCCACAGACTGACAAAACAAAGGTGCCATTGTAGCAGGAGCAGAGGGAAAACTGACAAGCACCACTTGGGCTGTCGGGTTGTTTTAAATACCCAGCTGAAAAGTGAGTTGGGTGTTTAGAGGGAAATGAGCTGCCCGTGGACTTCCCAGCTGGAATTGCAGAGCAGAACCTGCACCTGTAAGTCCAGTTCCTATGTGCAGTTCCCACGTAGTGAATCCTTTTTGTTGGACTTCCTGTTCTGCTCCAGCATCCAGGAAAACTGAGCCTACAGCCATCAGTTAGCTCCCCTCAGGCACATCCTCCTGGTGTGTCAGTGTGTCTGTGCATTGTTCAGAGCTGCACACTGATTTATTTAACCAGGTGTGCATTGGTGTTAACGAGCCATCAGGTAAAGGCTCGGTGCACAAAGCTCCTCCTGCTCTCCGTGCCTGAGGAGCGGTGCCCTCACTGCCCCTGTGCTGGCTGTGGGACCTGCAGGGACAGCAGCTGCAGCTGTGACATGGCAGGAGGCCACCTATGGATGGTTATGGTGCTTTAAATCTACAAAGATGAGGCTGTAATTAGGGCCGGCTCTCACAATTAAAATTTTGATGCTTTCCCCAGCCCATGTTCAGTCCAAAGCAGGGAATTTCAGCAATCTCCCAAGTCTTTGTGCACTGCTGTTAACACCTGCTCTGCCCAGGGACTGGGAAGCGGCAGGACAGAATCTGCCTTGGAAATGGCTTTTCCTCTCCTTTCCCTGGAGCAAAACATTTCCCAGCCGTTAACAGCGATGTGTGAAACGCTCTGTTTTCCCAGGAGAAGCAGCTGGAAAACCTGGCCACCATGGATCTGGAGCTGCAGAACATAGCAGAGAAGATCAACAGCCTCAGGAGAGGCTGAAGGTGTCCCGTGTTGTGTGGTAAAGTCACTGCCACTGGATTGTTGTTTGCCCCAAACCCAGGAAATTCTGTTCCCTGTCCACTCTCGTGTAGTGATTTACACAGCTGAAAGTGTCTTTAATTTGCTGTTATGCTCCTGAGACCTGAATGGCATGAATTTTAGTAACATAACCTTTCATGTGGGCAGGTATTTTTAATATGCTTTTGGAGATAATTGTGTTAGTGTTCTTCAGGAATATATTTGTCTGAGTTTGCAATAATAAAAACCATTGATCTTGGACCAAACCTTCTCCTTGTTCATGTGGCTGCTGGGGTGATCTCAGTGAGCTGGTCAGGTGTGTAGATTGTCCACAGAACAGTGGTGCTCCAACACTCTTAAAAGTTACAAGGAGCCCATCTGTGCATTTTGTTTGTCATTTTGCATGGGCACGAGAGGGAACAAGGACTCTGAAATCTCAATAGTGATTTATTTCTTGTTTCCTTCCTCATTTTCACTGCATTTTACAAGGATTATGGCACATTTGAAAACTGGGTTGAGACTGTGTCAGTGTCACTACTGGTGAAGCGGAGCCAGTTTGGCCTTGACCCAAATTAACTCCCCAACATTGTTTATTGCTCAAACTGCTCTATTATGCAAATATGTTTTTCCCATGTCGTTGTTTTGTATTGTCACAGTATCTAGGATAAGCAGCTGTCTACAATGAAGAGATGGTGAAATATACATCCTCTCCTTTTATGGGTTATTCACATAAGGAGGAGAAGAAAAGGGAAGAGAAACTTCCCAAAAAGTAGAAAAACAACACTGGGAAGTTTACAAAAAGCAGAGGTAGATAAAACCTGAAGATGTAGTGTACCTGTTCTCCCAAGGGGAACCCTAAACTGCTTCTTTCCATGAAATACAACCCATTTTCAGCTAAAGCTGCCCTAAAAGAGCATTACTCTCCTCAAAATACTGAATTTTACAGCTTTATTGAGTCTCAGCACTAGATCCCAAAGCTCCAGGTTCTGTCCAGACACTGATGAGGGAGTTCCAGAATGGAGGCCAAGCCCTCCTGGCCCTACAAGCTCCCACTGGGGTGTAATGGGGTGCAGCCAGCAGAGTACTGTCCTCCTCAAGCCTATGCTGGACCTTTTTATTCCCCAAAAGACATAAAAGTAAGAAAAACCATAAATCTCTTTAGGGAAAAACACCCTGTAGTTTAATTGAAATGGCAAATGCAAAGTTAAAAAAAATTATTAAAAAAAAGCCCAACATTGGAAAGATCTAACAGTAGAATAAATAAATATACATACAGCAGTTTCCAAAATAGTCATATCTCAAAAACATACAGCAACTCTCAGAAAATGTCCTGGAAAGTGACAGACAATATTAATAGTGACATTGTTTAAATATTTAGTATTTTAATTTAAGAACATGCACTTTCTCCTCTGTCTTTATTTCAGAAAAATGTGGAGTCATGCTGTAAGCATGGGGTCATCTCTACTATTAGATTCCTCTTTTTATTGTTCCTTTGGAAAAAAAAAAAGTATGATTTTTCCTATTCATTGTACTTTCTTAAATCACAGAACAGAGCTGAGTTCTGTGTCCCATGTGGAGCAGATCACCACGTGCAATCCTGAGGGGAATCCTCTGCTGCCTTTGTGGGAGAATGGAAAGCTGAGCTGGATGTGTTCATTCCAACTCAGCCTTTTAAAAAACTACCTCACATTCAGATTGGGCAACAAACAAACAGAATGTCTGCACTGAGGCTTTGTCTGCTCTTGATCTTCTCTCCCTCTTGAAGTTCCTATGAGTTCAGTGGGATGCTTGCTCCTAAGGGTTTTCCTTGACATTCAGATGATGGGAACTGCTAAGGAGCAGGTGAGTCCTCCCTCTCCTGCAGCTCTGCTGAGTCTCTGACAGATGCACGACAGGCACAGCCCTGTGCTGCCACCAGCACAGGAAGGACTTGTTGTTTCACTAAACTCCTGAGATCTAAGCCCTGAGTCATTCTTCACATGTTAACAAGGAAGGTCTTGAAGTTTGCATCTTTTAGATGATGGCTCTTCCATCTTTAGTGCTTCTGGGTTACTGGAATCAGACTTGTCCTTCTCCAAGACAACAGTGATGCCAGACAGGAGGTACCCTCCACCTCCACTCATGGTCAGCTTGGGATGGCTGCGATCTGGTAACACCTTTAAAGCAAACAAAACAACACAGCACACCCAGAACACACCCCACAGCCAGCACCTGTAAAAATCCACTCTGTGGGTGCTCATCATGTTGAGTCATTTCAGCTTACAGGATAGGATGTCATTTTTTTCCCAGCCACAACAAACAGCCCTTTGGGAAGTGTATTTATCTTAAAAGCAGCTGCAGAGGAGAATCCAGTTACAGAAATCCATATTAATACAGCTGCTGCCTCACTGGTTACTTCTTCATGGCATTGCCAGCAGAAAGATTATATATATATATATATAATAAATATCTATATAAATACATTAAATTTATATTATAAAGCCACAGTTTGAGACTCATGACATGCCATGCTGTGCTCAGAAGTGAGGTACTCTGCAAGAAAGCACAGCTGCTGCACAAAGCAGCCTGAAGGGATTCTGTGATTTCCAGTTCTGTCCTGTCACCTTTCTGCAGGCACAGCACACTTCTGTGTAGGGACTGTCCCTCCAGCTGTGCCCCCTCCTTGCCCTGACTGCCCCTGTAGGCCCCAGAGGCTTTACCTGTGTCCAGGACACTGCAGTGCTGCTCTCACTGTTGCACCTGCACACAGGACCCCTGGCCAGGCCCACCTTGTGTGGACATCTAGGAATTATTAACCCTGTCACTCTGCTACAAATATTTCAGCAAATGTTTAATGAAATGCAAGCAAGTAAAGCCTTTCCAGTGACAGTGAAGCATTAAAGCTCTTTAGAACAGCCCCTACTCCAGGGCAGAGCAAATGCCTGGGCTCAGACATGGTTTCAGCCAGTCCAACCTCCCCCCTACTTTCAGGGAAGGTTTTGCTCCCCAGAATTCCCTGGCTCTGGCAGCCCCCTGCTGCCATCCTTACCTGGTAGTTCCTCAGCCAGGTTTCAGACAGTTTCAGGTTGATGACTCCACCTCTTTCTCTCAGCTTGGTGTAACATTCCAATAATGGCTTAGGAAAACCAAAGAGGAGGTTACACAGCAGAATGGCACCAAGCTTGAACTGTAACAGCTGAAGTAAGGTCCTGATTTACCTCTTTGTATTGGCAGTAGACAACAAAAGGCCTCGAAGGAGCAACAAATTCCAACAAAGAAAGTAACAAGGGTGTGGGATGAAACTTGCTGGCTACAATTAAGCTGCAAAAAAAGTTTCATGCACGTTAGTTTTCAGTTTCTGGAACCTGCTCACCTGGTGACATTTCCTCCTACTTTTAGCACAGCAATCAATTACAGCTTGGAAGTGTCTCATCAGCATGTTTTCATTGCTCTGACAAGTCCCCAAATGTAAAAACAAATCATTACTTCCTACTGGTGTAATTAAAAGGCTGAAGCATTGCTCCCCAAAGTGCAGAATATTAAAAGCATTGCGGGAGCACTCACTTCAGCTGTGTCAGGCTCCACAATAATTCTCACAGTCTAAGAAATTTCATGTTGCTTGCTCTGCTCCAAGACCATTTTGCAAATACAATTTAAGTTTTATGATTGCCAAATGTTGCTTAGAATGTAACCTCAGTCATTCATGACTCTTTAGACTGAGTAGTCCTCATTAAAAGAATATTTAAATAGAGAACAAATCCTTAAAAGGTATGACTAAAACCCTTTTAGAAAGAAACTATGTCCTTGCTAACTTAAAGCCTTTATATTTTGTTCTCCATCCTCATTTTATCATCACACAATAACTTGGATCTACAGATAGTTGAGATTCTCCACCACCATCTCCAGTTTTAATCCAAAAAAGTCACTGCTGAACTACACTGCAAGAAATGGTTGATAATTAGTTAATTAGCCATTAAGTTGTGCTTGTGCAGAAAGAAGGCGCCAATTAAACTCCTTCACAGTGTACAGAGGCTACTGAGATGCCCCATCAATTCACATTTTTCTCCAGGGGAATGTGCAGCACTGGAGCAGAGTTAAACTTGTCTGGCAGAAGGGAGATAAAAATTGATGTTCAATTTTGTAAATACAGCAGAGATAAGGAGGTGAGATAATTCTTTTTCAATTGTTCCCACTTTGGTTGTTTGCCAGCCATGGCCTTGCAGACCATTTATTTCCAATGCAAACCTCAAAGGAATTGTGCTGCATCATGACCCAAGCAGGCACAAAGGAAAGGCTCACCCTATGCCTGGGAATGCTGCACTGGCCCTGCCAGGGGCTCTGCCAGACTCCAGGAAGGGAAGTGAGGGCTGACACGGGAAAAGCAAGTGCTGCTCTCATATGGCAGCACAGGTTGCTGCCTGCAGGGAGCCTGGCCAGGCACCAGGGATGCACTGGGTGAGGGGGACAGGAAGGGGCAGAGGGAGGGACATGGTCTAACTCCAAACACTGCGTGTGCCTATGAACAAATTTCTGCTTCCAGTGTCAGGAAAATGCCATAGTCTATCTCTAGAGTCTTCTTTAAAAGAATACCAAATACCCAATGAACATCTTCCTTTTTCCCCCTCAGTGGCCTAACGTGAGACCTCAACTCTCACCAAAGGAATTGAACCAACAGATGCAGGACAAACAATGTTTTACCACACCACAGCACAGAAGGTAGAAATTTAACTGGAATGGTATTTTCTAAATTCAGTAATAAATACAGTTCAATTCAGGTACCTAAAGCTGGTACCCACCTTTGCCTCATGAACAGCTTTTCTTTACTCTGCCACCTTTCTCCCCACCTCCAGTGTTAAGCATCTTTTTCCCTATCCTTTCCCTGTTTCTCCCCTGCAAAAAATCCCCAAACCCTTATTTTCCCTGTTTGTTTCTAGTCCTTAACTTGAAGAATTTCCTTATTCCATGCCAAGTTTTCTGTGGTGCCTGATCTCAAGGAGCAGAGCCTATAAAAGGCAGATGGCAGAAGGAAGGGGATCAGCCCTCTGGGACAGTGCTCTCAGGCACCATAAATTCTGTTTACCCCCATCCTGCTGGAGCCTTCCTAAAGCCAGGAATCACTCATCCCTTCAGGAATGTCATTTGTTACAGCCTTCTTGCATTACAGAGGACAAAAGGAGGATAAAAGTGATTGAAAACAAATAGACAAATACTTAACAGCCTCCTTGAACTGAGTCAACAACTGAATGTGCTGTTTTACAGGGAAGGAAATGACAAGTGAAGTCAAACATCAATTTTGCCTTTGCCAGGTAGGGCACAAACATTAATTACAGAGATGGTGCAGCAAACAGCAGCAACCAGAGGCAGACACTGCCACTGTTCAGGCAGCTCCATGGTCACAGGCACTGCCACAGACCTGCAGAGCTTTCTACAAACCTCCTTCAGCTCTTCAGTGCTTCAGAGAACACAGAATTACCTGGTTCTGCATGTTTATAAATTCTACCACTTAAATGTGCTACATGAGGTATACCAAGGAGCATGAGTTAAAACATTTCATAGTAGTAAAACCCAAAAATTATACACAAGCATTTGAAAATAACCAGTAAATGTGCAGTAGAAGCTGTTCTGCTTGAATCAATTTATTTCCAGTGAACCAATATCCTCTGGAGGAAAACAAATTAATATGTTATTAAATTAACTGAATTAATGTTACCTGGTTACCTTGAATCACTCCAGCATTTGCTAAGAGCACAGTGACAAAGTCACACCCACCAAATGCTCTTACACTATTTTGGAGCTCAATTTCTAGGAATACATTGATTGTGTTTGTTTTTAAGTTATGATATTAAATCTTTGTGCTAAATTGTTCCTCAGGAGTAACTGATCCTGGGTAAAACAGGTAAAATAAAGCTTGGATTTTTTTTCCCTTGTAAAAAGGAAATTAGTTTCTAAAGACATCTAATTAAAAAAAAAACAAAAACAGAACAACAAATTTAGTTTCACTTCAATGAAATGAAAACCTCAGGTTCTACTTTGCTAATTAGCATCCTGTTATTTTTTTGGGAGTCATTTTGAATGAGATTCTACCTGGGTTCTGGCTTTCTTTGGATAGATTTTTTGCATTTTTAATATTTGCTCATATTTAGTTGACTTTTAGATCATTTCAAGCCATTTAAATGAAAGAAAAAAATCTCAACCAGTGCCTTTTGTGCCCCCAGTTCTCTGCTCCATCCCATGGCCCCCATGGTCTGGGATGTTTCAGAGCACTAAACTGGGAACACCACTCCCAAAGTGTGACAGCTCTAAGCAGACTCACCCATCAGCATTCTTCTCTCTCAGCAAAGCTGCAGCTTCTTGCAGCTTTTTCCTTCTCTCCCACTGTTTCATTTGCTTTTCCCGAACCTTTGAACAACAAAACAAACAGTTGGTACTTTAACTGGTAATTATCTATCAAATCATTATTGCCTGGCTGCATTTTCAGTTTTTGAATCTTAATCTAATACAAAAGACAATTTCCAGAGTTCCACTTAAACACCTGACTAAGCTGCATTTCAGCAGGGCTGGTTCAGACAGCAGAATTTTATGTCCACAGATGTTGTGAAACATGAATAGCCACAAGACCTATTCTTACATTTTCTTTATTTTCTTTTTCTTTGTTCTCTTTAAACTCTACATCTTCAGCACTAATGTCCATTGTGTCTTGCTCCTCTGTTGGATTGATGTCCATTGGTGCTTCAGGGGCAGGCTCCTCCTCTGCTTCCTGCAGGGAACTCTGCTTCTCCTCACTCAGGCCATTGCTTTCCTCTTCCACCAGGGTGTTCTCCTCAGGCTCTGCAGGCAGAGTCTCTGTACTGAATGTCCCAGACAGGAGACTCTGCACTTTGCTGAGAGGAAATTCATGAAGATTATCAAAAAAAGGTTTGGGAAATCCAAAACAACTGGTGGCAGCTCTAACAGGTCCCCCTCCTGGGTACATCTGAATGATGGATCCATAGCCTGTGGGAGGGAAAGAATCAAAACACATTGGAAAGCCAGAATTCCTAAAAATCTAAAATTCTTTCTAAAATGCTTAAATGAAGGGTCCATTTTAAAAAAAGGAAGTAAGCTGCCTGCTTGTAATCCAACCATCAAATTTAACAAGCTGTGGAAACATGCCTCAAGGTAGGAAACCTTTATTGAAAGGACAACAGTTACTGAAACACAGAAGGACAAGGTAACTCATGGAATATTTGTGTATTAAACAAACATGTACTTAGCATTAGCTCAGAAGCAAACATTAGCTTCTTTCTTCTAATATATGAGCTGTTAGCTCATAGAAGCAGTGACAAATTGCTAGAAAAAGCTAATTTAATAAATAATTAAAAGGCAAAATTGTAAAGTTTGTTACTTATTTATGGAGTTGCTTGGATAAAACCCAAAAGTTAAATTAAAGAGCCTTATTTGGCAAAGAATTTCTTCAATATCCAGGCCCTAAAGGAAGAGCTGTGAGATGTTAAACACACTCAATAGTTAACTGAAATTGTATCTTATTTACTTCAGGAAGTAGCCCTATGGCCAAAAAGCCAATCTGCAGTAGCACTGCCTGTGTGCTTCCCACAGCACATCTGTGTGCACATCATTTCCTGCCTTTCCAGGTTTCTGGAATTTAATTGTCACCTCTACCTGGTGTCTTAGAGTAATGAAACTGATAACTGAGTTCCAAAGACAAATCAGGAGCCAAACTTCTCCTAGAATAAGCTGAAGGAAGTGTCACATACTTTCAGAACACACACTAAATCTGGTGCAGTGAACAAGAGGAACTGCAACATTTCCAGTGCTGTCAGAATTCCAGTGGCACTATTCCTGTTTTCTGCCATTCACTTTCCTGGACTTCCAGGTGTCTGGGAAGAATCTCCATACAAGATCTTCACAGCTTTTTCTGAACTGAATGTCAAAATGCTAAGAGAGGAACTAAATGTTTTTTTAAGCACTGAAAAAAATCCAACTGATGCAAAAACTTTCCCCAGTGGAAAAACAATTTTTTCCTTGAATCGTGGAGGTGGCAAGAGCAGATTTGAAAAGCTGAGGGAGCATTTTGGAGTGCTGCTGTCAGCAGTGTCCCACAGGTGTGTGTTTCCACCCTCCCAGGGTAGCTCACCCCCCATTCTTTCCATCACAGCCCCCAGCACCAGGCCTGCACACGTTTCCATGACAATCATCTTGTTGCCAGCGTGGATGTTTCCCAGAGTCAGCATCTGAGCCAGGGTGTCGTATCTCAGGTGGCTGCAAGACAAGAGGCATTGCACAAACATCAGTTTGCTTACAGACACTGCCCACTAGCCCAGGAACCTGCCAAAAACAGTTGGATTGCAGGTAGGTTTGGGAAAAGCATCAGTGACCTTCAGAGTCACCACACAGAAAATTATAATTGCACATCTGATACTGAAGAACTAGAACTGGAGCCAACAAGAAATCAGCCAGGAAAAGCAAAAGCAGGATGTGGAGCAGGGTGCCCATGGCAAAGTGGGCATCTTGTGCTGTGCCAGTCAGAGAAAGTGGTTTTCCAACCTTTGTTTGTTTTTTCTCTGGCATGTCAGCTTTGTAAAGAACAAGTGGTATGGATGCATCTCCTGCTCCAATAAGGAATCCCCTGTGGTTTTCCCCTGCTTTGCAGGAGCCAGCATCAGCTGTAACCCAGGATCAAAACCCAGCACGTGCACTGAAGAGACTCAGTGAAAGCTACAGAAATTACAACTAACCTTCAATAGTAAAAAGCAGCCAAGGGCAGAGATGTTGGAAGGAGAAGGAAGAAGGTTTGAGAAGCCTTAAATCACACGTAGTTGAAGATTTTAAATCCCAGCATCTTAGATCTACTATTCCTTCATTAAAAAATGTACCAGCCCACTGTTACTGTCTGTAACAATGTATCTCTTAGGAGAGGTGGGTGAAAATCAAACAGAGCCAGATCCCTGGAGTCATGGCCCCATCTGACTCTGACCCCAGGGTCACCCACAGGCTGTTAAACTCCGGAGATTTGAGGATTCTGAATCCCTGACAGGTGAAAGACCACAATTCCTGCCTGTTGTAAGTGGCTGTTATCTTGTTACTGAGCCAGAACCAAAGCAGGTAAGAGGTACCTTAGAAAATCAAAGAGCTTCTGTGTGTGGGCATTAGCAAGGTGGTGTTGTCAGGGAAATGGTGAATTCTGCTGCTGCCATATTAATTAACTGTCAGTATCACACAATCTTTCATTAAATCATAATCTTCACATTCAAGGGAAAGAGAAGAAAGGTGAGTATTGTAAACTTTGGTACACTGCAGGTATTTAAAAAGTATTCAAGTATCTTTCTGTTGTCATTTGAAAAAAGAAACCAAATGCAAACTCACTTAATTTTTCCAGGCTCCCTTGCATAGTACATGGTTGAAAGGATGCGAGTGGATGGTTTCACAACTGTAATAACTGCCTCATATCTGTAAAAAACATAGTCATGGTCTTACTTTAATCTCAGCAATTTAGGGAATTACCAAGTATTTTTCACATTTTAAAATTCACTTACTTTTTTTTCTTCTTCTTTATGTATTTATCTTGAGCAAATTCTGTTTTGTCTCTGAATGTTGTACTGTTCTCTATTAACTGTTGAACTATTTCCTTGGAAGAGACAATTCATTTTTGTTAGAGCTAGCATTTATTTCTCATTCATTTCATAGACAGTATTTTTTGAAACAAGCACTGAAAATATTTCCTTCCAGTAGAGGCATGTATAGCATGAACTTCTCCTGACACTTTTGCAAAGTCACTCTCTGTTAACCAACAGGACCAGTGAGGCATTACACTGACTATGTGCAGGAATTTAATCACACAGTTTTGCATAAAAATCATAGAAATGAAAATGTTTATCCTGGAATATTCAGTAATATTTCATTTAATCCAACTCCCTCTTTGGGTCTCTCTGATTCCAGCATCTCTGAGGGTACCTTTTTTCCCTGTTCCATGCAGTTCCTCCCCTCTGCTCTGGTTAATCACCAGACATCTCCCTCACTCCAATAATTTTTTCAGTCTCACAAATTTTGCCACCCTGCTGTACCAACTCCCTGACAGTGTCTAAGTCCTTAGCATTTATTACTTCCTGCAATATTCCTCCTGATTTTTTCCCTTTTCTAGCTCCCAGGTCTTCCCAGAATTCCAGTTTTGGTTTCTTGGTCTCCCTGTTTTAATCTCCCCCCTTTGCCAACCCAACTCTCCCTCATGCTTTCAGATTGCAGCTGGAGGGATCATTGGGACCTCCAGCAGAACCAAACCAATCCCACAGGACTCTCCTTGCCTGGGGTTTATCTCCATGCCAGCACACAAGAACAAAAATGCTGCTGTTTTGGGTTCTGTGATCCAAGCAGTTTAACTGCTAAAATTATGGCTTCTATTAAACATGGAGGGGACAAATGAAAAAAAGAAGTATTTTCAATTTGGACACTGCAGCTCCCCTTGTGCTTTAAAAACCTGCTCAAATAACAGAGTGGTGCAAGAATTCCTCACTTCCTGTTGTGCTTTTCAGGCCATTATTCCTTCAAACACTTAACGTGTGTGATTAATGATTTGAAACAGGATCTCTTTCTTTTTTGCTTTATTCTAGGAAAAAAAAAATTCAGTGTCTGGGTTGTTTTGTAGGGTTCTTTTTATGATGCAGTAAAATTTACAGTGAGGAAACAGGGAAGTGTCCTGCATCACCAAGACACACCATTCACAAACAGGAATTCAGATTTTAACAGACACACAGAGGAACGATATCTATTGCTGCTAAAGTAACTCAAAATGAATATTAGTTACAGTCCAGAAAGCAGAGTTAATAAAAGCACAGGAGGTGCATGGCACAGGAAACACAGGAAAGGTGCTGAGGACACACAGGGAAGTCAGAGGGATCTTCTGCCATGGACAGTGAAAACAAAAACCATCAAAGCTGTCAGCCTGATTGGCACATTCTTCTCCAAGAGATCACACAACCATGGAAACACAGGAACCATTCCAAACCCCTTGGACCCAGCAGGAAAAAGCAGAAAACTGCTCCAAAGAGCAAGATGCAACCAGGAGCTGAACTTGAGCTAAGCATGAGCAATTTCCTGCTTTTCTTAGAAAGGGAAAAGCAAAGAGCAGAGAGGATTGTGCCTGACAGCATGTGCAGAACACAACTGGCTGCAATGCCTTAGGAACAATTTTAAACGGCTTTATGAAAGGTGCAGGCTTAAATCCCAACCCCTTTTCTAACAGAACAGAACCGATCTCTTGGGAATACTCTGAGTTTTCCAGGTGCAGATAAGCAACCAGCATCAGCCCTGTGTGGCAGGCACACTGCTGGTACATTTGTTACCCAGTGTCATTTGATAAAACTTCACTGCTTGGCCATAATCTTTTCCTACACCTTTGACAGTTTAATTATTGCACAGTTTTAATATCCCTGTAATACAGAAACAGTACTTTGAACCTTATACACAAGCAAAACTAAATGGTGATTATGTGAGCTGTACTTTTTTATCTGTTATGAATTCTGATGCCATGAAAATTTATTCTTTACTCTCCTCTGACAAAGTTGCCAACCTTACATAAAGTTTTCTCTGAAAACAGCTTTAGCATTTTTGTAAAACAAACAAAAAAAAAAGACTTGACCAGATGAACCAAGAAAAAGCACGAAATCTATGCACAGATAAAAAGAATATCCTTTTTCAGAAACTACAATATAACCATCAAGGTAGCACAGAAATGACACCAAAAACCTTATTTTTTACCTGTCCTTTAATACCCTTGTCCTTCAAAGCCTTTATGTCATCATGAGTCAGTTTTTGAGACTTCCCATCGTCAACTATGTTACGATTATCTGTCCCTGCTTCCTTTGTTTCTGAAGGAAAAGGATATAGATTTGTAAAATCTACCTCCAAACAAGTGGGAGAAACACATGATTTTAGTGTCACAGAAAGCAGATTTCTCGTGGTTAAACACACATTTTTCATGGCCTAGCAAAGGACAGCCCAATCAAGGAAATGTAATATGTGAGGTAAAACTGAATGTAAATAAAGTCATCCAGACTGAGGCTCAAATCTTCTCCCACATTAAAAAGATTATTTGTTCCAGGACTAGTGAAACCACTGACAAGACAAAACCATGCACTTCTATGACAGAAAGAATATAAGCAGCAAGTAGTTAACAAATGATTAACAGAAAGCTTTCCCAATTTCTTTGGTATCATCAAAGAAACAAATGAATTTGAAATATTTTTTCCAACTGCCAATCCTCTGGGATACCTGTGCTTGTCTCTTCCACCTCTTGCTTTGGCTGGAGGTTTCCACCACTGGTTACTTCAAATGTAGTTCCATAGATGTGTCCGATGGCATTATCCAGGTAGAACCACTGCTTCTCAAAAATGATTTTTCTGAAATAACAGAACAGTGAGTAATACTTAAAGCATTATTTTTATTGTAGCTGCAACTCTCTATACTTGAGTCTAAACTATAGCTTTATATATGACATGCCCATCTGTATCCCCAAAGAAAAGCAGGACAAGCAAAAAGAGTGAAATAAACCACAAAACCCACATTGAACTGAAACTGGTCAGGAAAAGAACAAAGAACTTAAACAAACCATATAGGAAGAACTTATTTTCTTTCAAGTTCAAAAGAATTTTCAAATGACAGATAAAATCAAGCTATAGCACCTGTCAACGTAATTTTTTAAAGTAAAAAATATATTAAATCCAAGCTGGGTCATGGAGAGTAGTAGCAAAAAGATGAGCATGGTCCTGTATTTTGCAAAGCTCCTCTGAAACAACATTTGCCAAAAGACTATGAAGAAAACAAGCAGCAATCCTTGAAATGTTTCATTAAAAGAAATTTAATTCACCATCCCTTTCATTTTGATTGCACCAAGGCAGGTTTGCATTTTATCTTCCTTCACTAAAAACAGGATCCACAAAGCCTTTAACTTTCAGGCTGACCAACAAATGCTGCCTTGCTATCCCTGGAAATGCCAATCTTGGCAAATGAAACAGAGCTATGCCACGCTCACATTCAAGTCAAAACTTGCCAATATGAGCTGTAATTATGCAAATTATACTCAGCACTAATACTGAACAAGATCATTTTCAAGCCAGTGCCGTTCAAGCATAGCACCTTGCAATCTCCATCCTACTGCATAACCTGGCCACATTACCAACACTGACTTACTGTCCTACAGAAGTGCCAGGGGAGAGTCCAGGCTGTGCCCAGCGGTTTCAGCCCTCCCAGACGGGCTGCAGGTGCTCTCCTGTTGTTATCTTGTTGTATTTCATATCTCTAGAGTCCCATACTGTTACAATCATATTTCTAAAGCCC
This sequence comes from Zonotrichia albicollis, assembly GCF_047830755.1. NCBI lineage: Eukaryota > Metazoa > Chordata > Aves > Passeriformes > Passerellidae > Zonotrichia > Zonotrichia albicollis. The sequence goes on from NC_133821.1 coordinate 24,341,761, forward strand.
ATACCGTCTAGCTGATTTTCTACCATGCCGCTTTTCTCTGCTGTGCAGCTCCTCATGGTTTCACAGGGGCTCCTCCAGGGCTCTCAGCCCACCCCCTTTTATCCCAGCTACCTTCATGAGCCACAGCTGCTGCCCAACTTAGGACTTCGCAGCTGCAGCTCGTTTAGAATAACTGGGGCCCACTTACCCAATACATAGATTTTACAGGGACTCTCACTACACTCTCCTACTGTGCCAACTGGCCCGGGAGAACGAAACGGGAGCGCTTTGCTGGCACTAAAGCAGCAGCAGCCAGAGCGGAGCGCCGGCATCCCTCGCACAGCACACCGACGAACACGCTCGGGGCAATTACCGATCCCCAATAGCACCTCACAGACACCGGCAATTACCGATCCCAAATAGCACCTCACAGACACCGGCAATGACCGATCCCCAACAGCCCCTCACAGGCACCGGCAATTACCGATCCCCATCAGCACCTCACAGACACCGCGGGCCGCGGCGGGCGCCCTGCTCGGCTCCGCTCCCACCGGCACCGCCAAACCTCCGGAATCTCCTCCAAAGTCCTATCAGCAATGTGGCCAGCACATCTTCCGGGTTTAAGGGTTTTTTTTGCCACAGGGACCGAGACAACATTAAAACCTTTCCCGCCGCCTGTCACACGACTCTCGTGGGGCCGCAATTCCTGCCTGGCGCTGCGGGACCGAGACAGGGACAGGACCGGCACCGGGACCCCCTTCCCTCCGGCGGGGCCCGCCACAGCCGCACCGAGAGCGGCAGGGGCGGAAGGCGCAAACCGCGGCCGAGGCACCGGGAGGCACGGAGCGGCACCGGGGCCGCGGGTGCAGCGCTCACCTGCGGCGCAGCACCGACACCGCCTTGAAGACCTCGTCCCGCTTGAGTACGGCGCAGTCGCCCTCACGGATGCGCGCGCTCGGGCCGCCCTCCATGGCCGCCGCCGCCGCTCGCGCCGGGCCCCCGCGCACGCGCCGGAACAGTGCGGGAGGGGCCGCGGCGGGCGCGCCTGCGCAGTGCGGCAGCGCGGGAGGCGCGAGCCGGCGCTGAGGGCAGTGAGCGCCCGCCCGGGCCCGGGGCTCTGTGGCGGGGGTGTCCGAGCCTTCCCCGCGCTGTGCTAGGGGCGGTAGGGCCCGCCTGCCGCGGGGTGCCTCTGGAAACAGCACCGGTTTCAATTAAGCGTCTTTTGGTGTAATTTGTTTCCTCAGCTCGGTTTGCTGTCGCATCTGGCAGCGGGAGATGAGCAGGGAGCTCAGGGGCAGGGGATGCGCCCGGGGCAGAGGCTTCCAGGGATGGCGTGGAGGATGGCGAGGAGGAGGAGGAGGATGGCGAGGCAGAGCACAGAAGGGAGAGCCCAAAAGGATGCCCGAACCTGGTGAGCCAGCCCCTGTGCTTCTGCTTTCTGAAGCCGTAATGCTTTTATTCTCCTAACGCACTGTGCTAGGCAATTACAGCTCCTTGTCTCCGGGGTCAAAAGAATCACTGAGAATAAAACTTGCAAAATTTCACTTTCTGTATTCTTTCAATCCACATTATTTATTTTTTTTCTTCCCCCAGCAAAATCTCGCCTAGTCCAATCAACGATGGACCAGTTTATTCCCTATAAGGGCTGGAAACTTTATTTCTCTGAAGGTATTTTAAAACCTATTTTTCTAGAATTTATTACACATAGCGTTAGTAGAGTTACAAGTTCAAAAAAGAACAACTAAAATTTCATCTATGAAAACATAAATGCCATAAAGACTTCACTCTCGTGATATGCTGTAACCTTTGTGATCATTACTGGGATCCTGTGGAGATCTATCATCTTCTGTAGTTTTGCAGTGCAGAAAAACAATGGAAGAAAAATTACCTGTTTATGTATTTTGTGAAGTGGAAAGAATTATTTCTGTGACTAACGTGGTGTGTTTCTAACTAGTTTACAATGACAAGTCTCCTTTTGTCCAGAAGACTCAAGCCTTTGAAAAGTTTTTCATGCAGCGCATTGAGCTTTATGACAAGGTAAAAAACAAAGCCAAACATATCCCACCCCAACAACCTGTTGTTGATACAAGAACATTCCTGATTTTTAGTATTTTTTTCCCCATCAAAAGTAACCTCCATCACAGACCTGAAACATTTAGGACATAATTTGGGTGTTTTGCTTCTAATTTGAAGTGTATTTTGTCATTTATGGTGTTTCCCAGGATGAAATAGAAAGAAAAGGAAGCATTCTCGTGGATTATAAGGAGCTGATCCAGGACAGAGAGCTGACTAAATCAATACCAAATCTATCTGCTGAACTCAGGGACATGCCTCAGAAAATACTGCAGTGTATGGGTCTGGCAATTCATCAGGTAAACACTGATACATGGAAGCAGAACCCTGACAACAAAAAAAAACCAGTTGCACTTAGAGGCCATTATGTTATAAACCCCACATCTCTGTGTTTTTCTTTCTTAGGGCAAATTACTGTTTGTTTAAAACTCAAATCCTTCAATCTCTCCTCTTCCTGTATGACCCACAAAATCACATTTTGACGTTGCTTTGTGTATTTTTCGTATTCATCATTGGAGCTGTTGACTAAAACTGAATGTAGCTCTATGTGTCTGTCCCTGTTGGGAGTTGTGATTCCTGTGGGTGTCTGTGTCTCCTGCTGTCCCCTGCAGGTGCTCACCAAGGACCTGGAGAGGCACGCAGCAGAGCTGCAGGTGCAGGAGGGATTGCCCCTGCAGGGGGAGCCTGTCATAAACGTGCCTCTCATCCACGCCAGGTAAGGGGGGCTGGTACTTCTCCTTTCCCAAGGAAAAGCTGTTTGCTTCCTGCCTAATCCTTGCCAGCGTCCCTGCATGGCTTGCATGTTTAAGGGAAAGCTGGGCTTTGGGAAGCTTTTTCCAGGAGAACACTCTGCATTCCGCTTTTTCTCTTCACTGTGACTTCATGTCCTTGTGAAGAAAAAAGTGAAGTGAAACCTCCTTTTAAACGGAACAAACAGCTTGAACTAGAAAAGCTTGTAAGTAGAGAAGTGGCTTATAAGCAGAACAATTATTCTATAAATAGAATTGTATTGATAAAAGCAGAATTATTTAAATTTCTGTTGACTGGAGAAGTTTTTAATGAAACAAGTCCTTAGAACTTTTTTTCTTTATCAGAAGTAATGGCATCTCACACTTCAAGGGTCTGGGTGTGTAAGATCTATTGGAGTTCAAATAACCTTTTAAAAAATATTTTCTTTTTTATTACTGTTTTTAATTCCCTGCTGGTGGTGGCAGAGCCATAATAAAACTTTAGTCCTTCTGTGTCACAAGTCTAAATTCCAGGCTTTATCTGAAGCTATGGAAAGAGACAGTTATGGATGATCTTAAAGTAATGTATTGCTACACCAGCAGGTCACTGGATAAACAAACTGTACTGTTTGAGGCTATTGAGGTTGATTCATGTGAGAATATTGAATGTTCTGCTGCTTTCCAGAGCAAGAATCAAAAACTGTACCATGGATTCACCAAAAAAATACTTCTAAGCGTTTTTTTTTCTGGATGTAGGATTTTTTGTCTGTGTTTGGATGGGTTTGGGGATTATTTTTGTCCTCATTTTCTGTGTGCTAATGCAGGGTGTACAACTATGAGCCTCTGACCCAGCTGAAAAACCTGAGGGCCAACTGCTACGGCAAGTACATCGCCCTGCGTGGCACCGTGGTGAGGGTGAGCAACATCAAACCCCTGTGCACCAACCTGGCCTTCGTCTGTGCTGCCTGTGGGGATGTGCAGGCTCTTCCTCTCCCTGATGGCAAGTACACCCTTCCCACCAAGGTGAGCCAAAACCATTGCATTTCATGCTTTTTGCTGTGTTTTCACAAAAATCAGCACTGCAGGTGTTAAAAAAAAGGGAAAAAAAGTCTTTAAAGTTAGATTAAATAACTGACGCATTGAGAATTAATTTATTATACCTTGCAACTTTTCTTACTTCAGACCCTTGTTACTTGTAAAAAATGTATGCTGCTGGAACAGGATATGTGACCAAAAATACACAGAAATTCCCTGAAACCTGAAAAATATATTATCTCTCTTAATTTCCATTTCACCAGTTCTGTTTAAAAAGACTCACCTTGCTGTGGTTGTTTCCTATGCTTACATTGTTTTTTTTTTTTGTTTAAAACTTTCTGGTTTAATTTACTTTATTATTTTTATTATCTGGACTTAAGAAGCCATTAGACATAGGACAGTGCCTGGTTATTCTCAAACCAGTTCACTGAGGGGATCACACAATTCTGCTGTGTTTGCTGTAACAGCTGTGAGTCAGGGTTCAGGTGTCTGTGCTTGATGGATCCTCATAATTCTGTACATCCTAATTTGTAGCCCTAATTTAATTGTCTTTTTTCCTGGAGTGATGCTGAATTTTATTGCTTTGTAGGGGATTTTTTTTTTTAATCAAATAAGATAATTTCACCCCAGGACTTTAAAAAAGGCTGGGAATGAGTCAGAATTGCTGTTGTTGCAGTGCCTTGTTCCCGAGTGCCGGGGCCGCTCCTTCACAGCTGACAGGAGCTCTCCTCTGACCACCACAGTGGACTGGCAGTCTGTCAAGTAAGCACAAAAATGTGATGTGACAGGACACTCAAAAAGTGACAGGATGGCTCCACCTGTGTTACAGTGTGTGATTTTAATAATCTTACTCTTTTGTAGCAAGCACTCTCCAACATTTGTATCACAAAGGAGTTGTTTTATCCAAGTGCTGGTGTACTTTGTAACCTACCCTGTCATAGTTTCCTGGAAATTCCTTCTGTCCTTACCAAACTCTTGGAGAGATGCTCAGTTCTGCTCTTTGCTGCATTTATCAGTAATTTCTAATTGTATTTATGATTTCATTATTCTCTTTAATGAGCTGCAAGTCAGCTAGAAAAACCCTGTTGGTCAGCTGTGCCACTGGACGTGAATGAGCTGGAAGTAAACTGGAGGGTTAAAAATCGTAGTTTGAAGTGACATTGGTGTGAAAACTCGTGCTGTTTTCAGCAGCTCCAGAGGGCGCTGTTCATCACAGCTTCTTAGGTAAAGCTTGGCTTGGCTTCCAGGGAATCTGAGAGCTCCAGGTGCAGAGCCAGAGCTAGAACTGTCACAACCAGAGAGTCAACTGTTCCTCTCGTTATGGACTTTTCCAGGGTTGGAATACCTATTAAGAATTCATGGGGGCTATAATGTTAATATATACCTCTTAATTTTTAGTTTATGTGGGTCCATTTTACTTTATGTACTGTATTTATTTCTACATGAACATGCTCATCAGTGGTAGAAAACCTGCATTTCAACTCCGTGTTCACAGTTGGTGCTTTTCTGGGCTTTTTGCATGGTTTATACCCATTTAGTGAAGTGTGACCTGAGGAATGCCCAGAGCTGCACTGGAGCTGTGTGCTGGTGCTGCTGCAGGGTGTGCAGCTGCACTGGAGCTGTGTGCTGCTGCCCCGCTGTGTTGCAGGGTGTGCAGCTGCATGGAGCTGTGTGCTGCGGCTGCTGCAGGGTGTGCAGCTGCCCTGCTGTGTTGCAGGGTGTGCAGCTGCCCTGCTGTGCTGCAGGGTGTGCAGCTGCCCCGCTGTGTTGCAGGGTGCAGGAGCTGATGGCAGATGACCAGCGGGAAGCAGGACGGATCCCGCGCACCATCGAGTGTGAGCTGGTGCAGGATCTGGTGGACAGCTGTGTCCCTGGGGACATGGTCACTGTCACAGGCATAGTGAAGGTGGCAAGCACTGAGGAAGGTGAGTGCAGCATCTTTTTCCCACAGTGGGGTTTTTGGTAGTGCTTATACAAGAACAGTTACTGCCCTTAATTGATGCCATAAGTCCATAAAGTGTAAATTTCTTTGGAAGTTACCAAACTTTTGCAATGAGGAGTTATTTTAGGGCATTATTTGCTTAACATTTTCTCTTTAATATCTCCTTCAGACATCAGGAGAACTGTCACACTGTTGTGAAGGAGAGTTATCTTAGTTTAGTCTCCCTAGAAAAATTTTTCAACTCTTTTTTTCCTTTTCTTTCCCGAAGTGAAGAAATAGCTGTGCACTGCTCTGAAAGAATGCATTGCAGATAACTGCAAGACTGTTTTACTCTGAGATTTCATTCTCTGCTCAGTAATCAATCTATATAGAAAATGATTAATTATTCATTGATAATTACTGAGTAATTACTGTGCTACGTGTTTAATGCCTCCACACCATGCATCTTTTTTTTTTTTTTTCCCCAAAATATTGAGTGGAAACATTTTATATTCAACTTTGCTTTGACAACAATAATATAATAATTTTAAATCACTGGAAAAAATTATTTATTCTGGGACAAAATTCTCTCTAGACATGTATCCTCAATTTCAGGAAAGTATTTATTGTGTACATAAGTGGAGGGAACTTAAAAGAACAAATGTAGCTAGAAACTTATTTTGCATCAATTTTACAAAACGCAGATGTACTTAAATATGAGCATAATTTTACATTATATTTCTGAATTAGTCTATGCCATTTATAGATAATACGTAGATCATATTATAATAATAAAATTGATAGGAAAAATGCTCCATCATCCTTTCTCAATTTTTCTAACAGGAGCTGCTAAAAGCAAGAATGACAAGTGTATATTCTTACTGTACATTGAGGCAAATTCTGTCAGCAACAGTAAAGGACAAAAACTGAAGAATTTTGACGATGAGTCCTTTCAGAGATCGTTCATGGAGTTTTCCCTTAAAGACCTCTATGCTATCCAAGAAATTCAAGCTGAGGAAAATCTGTTCAAGCTGATTGTGAAGTAAGTTGTATCAGACCTAGACTGGGTCTAGGGTTAGATGTGAATCAGTGTGACACTGTCAGAGAAATGTGACAGCTCATCCTAAAGCTGTGAAATGTCTGAGCCTCATGTAATAGAAACCACAGAGATCTAAGAAATTTCATTGGGCAAGGGACTTGGGAGGAAGGTATTGCAGTGGGAATGTTGGGACTTTGGGAGTGGTTTAGAGATTCAAGAAGTTGCCTGTGTTCTAGTTTAACCTTAGACAGAAAGCTCTAGGTAGAAAAACAATTAGTTAATTTTGTTCCTCACCGTGTAAATTCAACTTACAAGTACCATTTTGTCCTCCTGTTTTCTACAGTAGAGGAAAGAGGTGCAAGAACTGAGCAGAGGGTGTGAAAGACCCTCAGTTCAGACTGAAAAGTACTCTTCCAGCTGGGATGTCCCTCAGGCCCTCCCAGTGGAGTCAAAGAACACAAACCCAGCACTTTAAAAGGAGGGTTATAGGCAGTCACTTGATTAAGAAAGAACAGGTGCAGATAGCACTGGGAAGCTGGTTCTCCTTGGTCTTTGTGGGGAGTCAAGTGAAAAGCTTTTCTTGTTTCAGTCATCTCTGCTTATCCAAAAATTTCAAGAAATGTCATGCTGCTGATTTCTGTTGGAAATTCAGCAACAGCTGCCCAAAAAGTTTGATGTTTATTAAGATGTTCTGTGATGAGAGAGAGGACAAATGTTTATTTATAGCAATACATGATTTATCTTCCACTTATGTTACCCTGCGCTTTGCATTCCAGCTCTCTTTGTCCTGCAATCTATGGCCATGAGGTAAATAATCTAAAAACTCTACTTGTAATTCCAGTTTGAAATGCTAATGCCCCATTCAACTCCTAAAGGATTCACACAGCTTATCTGGGACAGGGGGAGGTGGCAGGGGCTGTTTTTACAGGTGACTGTTGTGGTGTTTGTGAGGGTCCCCAGGATGAGAATTTGACTCCAAGTTCTTAGAAGGCTGATATATCATATATCATATAATATCATACTATATTATATTAAAGTATATTATGTATTACATATTATGTATTATATATTATATTCTATTCTAGAATGCTAGATTAAAACTGTAATAAAGAAAGAGAAAAGATACATAAGAAGGCTTAACAAAAATGATTAATAAAAACCTATGACTGACTCAGAGAGTCTGACACAGCTGGCTGTGATTGGCCATTAAGAAAAAACAATTCCCATGGAACCACTCAAACATTCACCTGTTGGTAAGCAATGCCCAAGTCACATTCCAAAGCAGCAAACACAGGAGCAGCAATCAGATAATTATTGTTTTCATTCCTTTCTGAGGCTTCTCAGCTTCCCAGGAGAAAATCCTGGGCAAAGGGGATTTTTCAGAAAGTATCATGGTGACAGACTGTGGCTCACAGTCTGTTTTGTGCCAGGGAGTGGCAGCCTTACACCCTCAAGTTCAGAGATGCAGGCAAGGTCATTGCAGGCAGTTCTAGGGAGCTGTCAGTGCTGGTCACCAGGAAGGGATGGGATGGAATGGGATGGAATGGGATGGGATGGAATGGGATGGGATGGAATGGGATGGAATGGGATGGAATGGAATGGAATGGAATGGAATGGAATGGAATGGAATGGAATGGAATGGAATGGAATGGAATGGAATGGAATGGAATGGAATGGAATGCTTACCAGTGTTGGCCTCTACCACAACAGATTGTCAAGGCTGGGCTGGCCCTGGCCTTGTTTGGAGGATGTCAGAAGTTTGTGGATGACAAGAACAGAATCCCAGTGCGAGGAGATCCACATGTTCTGGTTGTTGGAGATCCAGGATTAGGAAAAAGTCAGATGTTGCAAGTATGGTTTACTTTATTACTGTTTTCTGTTTTCCTTTATTTCCTTGTTATCTTGACTTGCAGCCATGGGAGGATAACTGTGCTGTGACCAAAGGGTTGACTGAGCTGGAGCTGTCTGTTCATGTGGGATTCCTCAAGTACAGGAGAGTATCCAGAGGGCTCTGCTGCCATCCAGGGAGCCTGTTAAACACCAAAGGAGGTGTTTGGCGTTTCAAGGACAGGCCTACAGGCTTGCTGTCCTGCCCTTACACAGTTCTTGTCACCAACCTTTTTTCCCAGTGAGGAGCTTCACTCCTTCCTGTCTTCATTTAGCTGGCCCATTGTGAAATGAAGTAATTAATCTTTGAACAAATGCAACTTCAGATACCCTGTGACTCTCCTCCTGTGAGGTTTACTTCCATTCCTTACCTTATTTCCATGTTGCTAGCACAGATCTTTTTGGGAAAGGGACCTGATGCTGTGTTTGGACTTTGATCTCAGATATTTCTGCTTGACTATGACAATTAGTAATAGATTTTTTTCCCCTTAAACTGAGTGATTTTTAAATTCCATGGTTTTTTCCATGGTTACTGTGAAATGCAAGAGGGACAGAATTCACCTAGAACTTCTTTAAAAAGTCCATCTAACATGGGCTTGTTGCATTAGAATATGATTTGCATTTAGCCAAGGTGATGGATTTGCATGCAAGCATCTTAACAAAAAAAAAAATTTAAATTATTCTTTTGTTGAATGAGGACTCTCCAGCATAGAGTAACTGATTTGTTTTTTCACATTGTTGTTTTAAAAAGGAATACTATCCAAGAAAAGTTACTCCTACTGCTTTGCAGAATTATGTGTCTTGGAGTTGCAAGGAGTTAGAGCTTTACTGTTGGGCCATATTCAGTGGAAAGAAACAAATTTGGGGTTACTTTGAATTGTTTCTCTAGGATGAGGCTTATGAAATTCTTCACTTTGGGGAAGGAAAAAGTATTTGTTTCTCTTGTAGGCTGTGTGTAACATCGCTCCTCGAGGTGTGTATGTTTGTGGTAATACCTCCACCAGCTCTGGCCTGACTGTTACACTCTCCAGAGATGGCACTTCTGGAGATTTTGCCTTGGAAGCTGGTGCCCTAGTGCTTGGAGATCAAGGTAATGCACGGAATGCCACAGGTTCTGTGTAGCCATGTGAAAGGGGCAGGAGAGTGTGTGCTGCTGAGTCTCAGCTAAGCCAAAGTGCTCGCTTAACTGTGGGCTAGAAATGTCTGTTTGAAGTATGATACCATGGGAAGTTCTGAGCTTCTCCAGTGGCTTCTCTGGGGGCAATTCCTGCTTTCCTAGAGTGTAGGGAATCTTCAGTTCTCCAGTTCATATACCAGACTTCTTACTGTGTCAAAGAGCTAGGATTTTTTTTGTTCAGGGATCTGTCTTGATATCAGCTGCTGGACTGGTTTTGAAAAAGGACTCACTTATGAGATATAATGTCTATTTGAAAAAGCTTGTTTCATCATCTTAATGAATCACCAAAATGCTGCATCCCCAAGTCAGGCTGAGTTCATTGTGTTTGGTTGCATTACCATGGAATGAAAACAAAGCTAGCAGAAATGGAGATTTTCCAATGTCTCCTGCAGTCCCTGGGGTTCTAAGTTGGATTTCTGATGTGTCACTAGATTATAGGACACGCTTGTCCTTCAGTTAATGTGTTGTCTGATAAGTCTTTGTCCTGTTTTAATTGCTTCCAGGCATTTGTGGAATAGATGAATTTGATAAGATGGGAAACCAGCACCAGGCTTTGTTGGAAGCCATGGAGCAGCAGAGCATCAGCCTGGCCAAGGCTGGCATTGTTTGCAGTCTGCCAGCTCGGACATCCATTGTTGCTGCAGCAAACCCCGTTGGAGGACATTATAACAAGGCCAAAACAGTGTCTGAGAACCTAAAGTGAGCCCTTTCTGAAATGCTGCTTTTGTAATTCACATTCAGGAGTAGATGCTTCTGTCAGTTCTGTAGCTCATGTACAATTGCTTTCTAGAATTTTGGAGTGTGCACACAAACTTTAATAATCTTCAGTGGCTTTTGAGAGAGAAATTCCTGTTGTACTTTATTCTGAATGAGCAGGACAGGATCTTTTACCTGTGTTTGAAGTGGAACAGAGTTGCTATAATTTTTCCACTACTCCCAAGTTATTGAAATAGGTATCCCAATATAGCCAGTTAGATTGTGCCTGGGTCAGTGTGACCCTCGCTGCTGAGCCAAAGGCGGCTTCTGTGGTGCTTTACCCCAGAGATACCTTGGCTGCTGGAGATTGCAGCAGGGCACTGAGCAAGTCCAGGCTTGTCAGGAACTCCGTTTACCTCAGGAGAGAGAGCTTCTGGCGATGGTGAAGAGAAGAAGGAGAGGATTCTGCTGGAGGGTTATATCCAGATGTTTATTCCATGGTTACAGAGGTCTGAAGCGGGGCAACTCCTCCAACAGAATAGAGGCCGCATGGTCTGATTAACATTTTAAGCTCAGGGAACAGGGGAAGGGGAGGGGACAGGTGAGCTACCAACCAGGTGAAAGGGGCAGGGTCTCAAGGGAGGATGACACTTAGACAGGCCAATGACCTCTGGGCATAGGGGCATCTTTTGAATCTGACTAACCACACGACGCCTTGCTGGAATCTTAAGCCTGATTGACAGGACTCACTCAGCAAGGGGGCGAGGGGGAAGGGAGAGAGTATAGGCACACCTGGGAAGGGACCCGGAAGTTTAAAACAGGACATTGCAACACACCGCAACACCAAGTTCCTTGTGTTTCCTCCAGGATGGGGAGTGCTCTGCTGTCAAGGTTTGATCTGGTGTTCATCCTGCTGGACACGCCCAACGAGGACCACGACCACCTGCTGTCGGAGCACGTGATGGCCATGCGGGCCGGCCGGCGCGCCGCCGCCACCAGCGCCCTGGTGACACGGGCCAGCTGCCAGGAGCACTCTGTCCTCCAGGCCACCTCGGACCGACCCCTGCTCGAGAGGCTCAAGGTGAGACCTGGCCTGGGGCTGCTGCTCTAAGGCAAATTTGCTGTGTTGGGTTTCAGTAAGGAGCTACAGAAGTGGGCTTGGTGTAATCATTTGGTGTGTTGAATCCAAGTAAAGCACTGTGGAAGCAAATCCTTGGGCTTCTGCAACTCCATGGATTTGGGAAGTATAGGAGAGGAAGCATGTTTCTCATTAGACTTCATGGCTTTGAGGACTGATATTGTCAAATGCCAGATCTTGGGACAATACTCCTACTGGAGGTAAACCCATGCACTTTTGGAAACAGGATATCAGCAGTGATGGTTTAGTCTTCTCTGGAGCTGTGGGAATTGGGATTTTCTCTTTTTGAGTAGAGATTTAACTTTATAACAAATTCTATTTGGCACTTCCTACCATGAAGATGAGAACCCTTGGCTGCTTTTCCTGAAATGGCCAAGTGTGTGCATTTACATGTCTGAGCATAGCATGGGGACTTGAAGTACACCGTTCATATACACAGCACCAAAGCCCTTATAGTGATGACTTCACCAGATAAAGCATAAAGATGATGATTTGATATGAAAGTTTTTATTGTATATAATTCTGACAGAAATCTAAATCTTTGTAATGGTGCTAGATCTCAACAGGAGAAAACTTTGATGCCATTCCCCATCAGCTGCTGAGGAAGTATGTGGGGTACGCTCGGCAGTATGTGCACCCCAGCTTGTCTCCAGAGGCTGCACAAGTCCTCCAGGAATTCTACCTGGAGCTCCGGAAACAGAACCAAGGGGCAGACAGCACCCCCATCACCACGAGGCAGCTGGAGTCCCTGATTCGCCTGACAGAGGTAAATGCAAGCTGGAATGCTTAAGGGATTGGAAGCAAAGAGATTATTCCTGAGGTATTACCCAAATCCCACCAGTTTTTACAGCTTACTCACCACTATGCTTTCTCTGTTTTGTTAAAAATAAAAGGTGAGAATGCATCAGACTTAGAAGGGCTTAAGAGCTGCTGTTCCTTAAGACTTCTTATAAAGCAAAACACCCTTGAGGAGATTGAAAGAGAGTGTATCACATTCCCCAAAAGGAGAAAGCAGGTGCAGGCAGGAGCAACTGCTGCTCACTTTGAACCTAGACTGCTTCTGTTTTCCCTAGCACTGCCTTAACAGCACTGTCTGTGATCTGCTGCTTCACAAGGCTACACTGCTGAAAAGCAAATAAACTCCAAGCCACAGCCTAAAAGTGCAACTGTGCAGGGGGACACAGTGACACACTAATAAAAAATAGAAAAATCCTCTAATCCTGTATGCTTAGGTTCTATCTCTGCTCCTAAAATTTGTGCTTGTAGCCCTTGTAGAGTGATTATAGCCTCTTTTCACATCAGTTATGATATATCTTAAACCTTTGTGGGATATTTTTTTCTGTTTTAAGGCACGATCAAGGCTGGAATTGAGAGAGAAGTCTACCAAGGAAGATGCTGAGGATGTAATAGAGATAATGAAATACAGGTAATGGAAAACACTGCTTAAAAAATAACTAAAGCATCACAGTGCTATTCATTTGAAACTTGATTCCTTTACATATTCAAACACAATGAAGAAATCACTTTATCAGGCTTAGAACCATGATACTTCCTGAAGGGAGGTTGTAGACAGATATGGGTTGGTCTCTTCCACTGGGCAGCACTGACAGAACCAGAGGACACAGTCTCAGACTATGTCAGGGAAGGTATAGGTTGGATATTAGGAAACAGTTTTTCACCAAAAGAATAATAAAGTACTGGAGTGCTCTTCCCAGGGAGGTGGTAGAATCACCATCTCTGGATGTGTTTAAAAAAGGACTGGACATGGCACTTGGTGCTATAGTCTAGTTGAGGTGCTAGGGCACAGGTTGGACTCAATGATCTCCCAACCTCATGATTCTGTGATACTACATTATTTTGTGATTCTGTGATGCTACTATTTGGATTTGTTAGCTGCTCCTTAAAAGCTGCCAGCAGCTCTAAGTCAAATACAACTGCTTAGGCTTGTGAGTTGTGAGGTCACAGTGGTGCTGCCTGTCTGGGCACAGTAATGCACACGTGAGGCTCTGCTGAAGGATTTTTTCTCCCCTGTGAGTACTCTGTGGTGGAGGTGAACAATTAAAGTTCAAGAGTGATTTGGATGAATGCTTAGTCTAAGTTCCCTAGAGAGTGACCTAATAGAGGGTGGTTTTCTATGTGGCTTCTGAAAGTTCTCAAGCATCACATTTTGGGAATCAAATCCACATATGTTTGCTTTTCTGTCCTGCTGAGAGTTTGATCTCTTTTTGTAACCTGTTTGTAGCATGCTGGGCACCTACTCGGATGAGTTTGGGAAGCTGGACTTCGAGCGCTCCCAGCACGGCTCTGGGATGAGCAATCGCTCGCAGGCCAAGAGATTCGTGTCTGCCCTGAGCAGCGTGGCAGAGAGAACCTACAACAACCTCTTCGACCTGCAGCAGCTGCGCCACATCGCCGGCCAGCTGCAGCTGCGGGTGAGCGCCCCCTGCAGCAGCCACACCCTGCCAGGCCACCCTCGGTAGTGCTGCCAAAGGGACACGGGCAGAGGCACCTCTGCTGCCTCTTTGCAATGCAGACATAAGCAGTGTGCTGCTGTTGGGCTGAGCAGAGCTCCTCAAGTGTCTGTGAGCTCCACTGACCCCACAGCTGTTTGCAACAGCAGCTCCTTGCACTGGTAAGGGCTGGTCCCACTGATGAGGCTGGCTCTGAGCAAGATCCTGGCTTGATCTGTGAAAGGCAATGATGATTTCAGTGCTGCACTCCTTCTGCCTCCCCAGAGGACACATCTATTTTTGTTCCCAAGTTCAGACTTGTGGTGTCTGTGCTCTATTTCAGCAGTGCAGTGATGTTTCTGCATCACCTCCTCTGGATGAAATATGCCTTTAGGTTTTCATTCTTGCTCAGACATCCTGAAGTTGCATGTGGAAAGGATCATCTAGGACACATGGCCACAAATGTACTCTGCCCTGTAATTGATTTGCATTCTGTACTTGTGAGGGCTTCAGCCAAACAGAACTATTGCTAGCAAACTGTATATTTGCTCCACTTATTGAAGTTATTTTAATTAACCCTAATTCTCCCTTCATATATGGACTATTTTTGCCCACCCAGGGTTGCCATTTCTTGCTGTTTGTTTGGGGGATCCATGGGGAGTCCCCCTAAGCTGTGAGTTGGCTGGCAGCAGCAGGCAGGCAAGGAGACTCCACACAGCTTCTGAGCATGCTAATTAGATGAGGGTTTATTGGGGGTCCCAGCCCTGGGAGCAGCACAGTTTCCGAGGGAGAAAGGGGGAAGGGGGAGAGAGGGAGAGCCTAGGGAGAAAAGGGGCTAAGACCTTCTTGTCTCCCTTGCACAGCTTAACAGGGAGATTCAGAGTGGGTGCAGAATAAGACTTGGGCCAATGGGATTACACACACATGAAACATCAGGACAGAATCACAGGCTTGGAATAAACTGTATATTTTTGAGGGGTGACACAGAGCATACCATTTAACTAAAATGTAACACCACACATCACCTCCTCTGGGTTAAATATGCCTTTAGGTTTTCATTCTTGCTTCAGACATCCTGAAGTTGCATGTTGAAAGGAACATCATCTAGGACACATGGCCATGGAAATGTATTCTGCCCTGTAATTGATTTGCAGTCTGTTCTTGTGGGGGTTTCAGCAAACAGAACTATTGATAGCTAACTGTACTTTTTGCTCCACTGACTACTTATTGAAGTTAATTTAATTAACTCTAATTCTCCCTTTTTATATAAACTACTTTTGCCCATTCAAAGTTCTATACCTGGAAATTAGGGAGAGTTGTAGAAATCATGCATTTGTGGTAGATACTTCTGTTTCAGAACTGGAATTTACACATATGTAGCTGCACCCTTTCTTCATGTCATAAAGGAGAGACTGCTGCTTCTGTGTAACACTGCAGTAAAACCAGTGTGTAACTAAAGCAGCAAACAGGGGGGCTGATGGTGTGAGATCTCTGGTAGGTGAACAGTTTGGCAAGAAAATTCACCTATTCTTAGCCCACTTCATTTCACTGAGTTCTTTCAAATGATCTATGTTGCTTTACATCAGGTAAGATGTCATTCTCCAATTTGGTATTTTTGTCTTTATTTTTCCCAGGTATCTGATTTTGAAAGCTTTATTGGATCCCTGAATGATCAGGGTTATCTTTTGAAGAAAGGTTCAAGAGTTTATCAGCTCCAGACCATGTGAGAGGAGTCACTGTGATGGATTTCCTTGGGATGATTGTCCCTCTGCACTGCTGACCTGGAGCAGGAAGGCACACCCTGAGCTGGGCTGCACCTGCCACAGAGCTGGGGTTTGCTGGGCTGGAGATTCTCCTGCAGAAAATTAAACTGGAAAGCTGCAACAGGACAAACTGGCACATGGTACTGCTGCCTGGCTCATCCTACAGCTCTCTGTTCCAAATGGGACCTCACCATCCCCCAGGAGTGGAAGTTGTGTTTTATTCTGTTACAGTGCCATAAGGGACTTGACTTCTGAAAGAGATGCTGCACCCACAAATTCCAGCCCAGGAATCTTCCATGAGAGGATGGTATGAGCTGTACTTTCAGCACTGTGGTTCATTTAAAGTCTAGAAATGTTTCCAGTAGGTTCTGACAACAGTGTTTGATAGCTGTTACCAAATGACACTTCACTGAAACTGACTTTTCTGCTTTGAAACGTGGTCTTTGAAGCCAAGGTTTTATTTGAAATCCAAGTCTGATTTAAGAGAATGTCCTTATTACAATATTTAATTTGTAAAGCAGGGATTGGATTTTGACTTGCATTAAACTTTATATATGAGAAATATGAGTTGTTCAAGGCTGTTTAATGGCCTTTACAGGATCTGTAACACCTACAGGTTCTGTTTGTTTCTGTGTAACTGTTCCTGACACAGAACCACGTGTGTTCAGCAGGGCTGAAGTGCTGAATGCTGCCTGACTTTGATGAAATCAGAACCATGGTCTGGTGCAATGAAACAGCAGCTGGGAGCTTTCAGTGTAAGAATTAAAAACCCACACACCCCCACACGCCCTCCCTAAAGAAAAATATACTTTAAAAAATCAGGGCTGCAGTGCAGATTCTTGTTTTCCCTCTTTTATTTCTCAGGTAAGAAATTATAGATGACAAAAAGCAGAAATACTGAAAGTTAGTGCCTCACCCTCTCATTTAAGGGACATCAGGGACCAAATATACTTGAAACTGAAGACTGGTCAGCCAGATGAAATGCTTTAAGTACAAAATCATAGTTCTACATGGGAGCTCTGAAGGGGCAAGGTCTGCTCTATCAGCTAAAGGGCAGTAGTGTTGGAGACTGATTTTGGCTTAGTGCAGGGTTGGGGACAGGAGCGCGCCCCAGGAGCCAACAAGCGACTGCAGCTGGGAAAGCGAACTCATTCCCGTTCCTCCTTGAGACAGCAAAAGCGGGCAGGCCAGAGCCAGGAGCAAGGGCTGAGCTCCAGACACCGTTCGCGCTCTCTGGGAACTTTCTTAAGGCAAAGCCAACCTTCCCCTTCCTCCCTCAAGGGCTTTCCCAGAACGGCGCGGCCCCGCCGTGAGGGGGAGCGGGGTGAGCCCGGGTAGCCGTCCACCGGGCCGCCATGGGCATCGCCCTCCGCGGCCGGGGGAGAGCCTGAGGCGGGAAAGCACCGGGGAGCGCTTCCCCGGGACCGGCCCTTCCACTCGGCTGCCTGCCGTAAAGCGCGCGGCCTGAAGAGGGGCGGGGCTGACGCAAAGCGCCGCAAAAGGTCGCGCGTCCCCGGCAGCGCTCGCGGCACACGCGCCGCGCGCGGCTGGCGCGCCGTGCTCAGTCCCGCGGCGCGGATGGCGCGAGGCCGCGCGCTCCCGCGGGCAGCGCGGCCGCGCGCGTAGGGGCCGCGGGCAGCGCCTCTCCCGCAGCGCTTCTCCCGCGCCGCTCCTGCCGCGCCATGCTGGCCGCCGCCTGGCTGGGCAGGGGCTCCTGGGGGCTCCTCCGCGGCGCGGCGCCGAGGCGGCCGGGCGGCGGAGCGAGGCCTCTGAGCGGCCGGCCCGGCTCGGCGGCGGCGGCGGGAAATGAGGCGCGGCGCGGCGGGGGCGTCTCGTGCGTGCCCGCCTGCGCGGGGCTCCCGCGCCTGCTGCGCGCGCCCGCCGCCGCCTGGCGCCTCCTGAGCGGCGGGGCCGCCCCGCCCGAGCCCCGGCAGGAGCGCGGCGCGGCGGGGCCCTACGCCGAGCTGGTACGTGGGGGGCGGCGGGGACGGGCGGGGGAAGCCGGGCGGGCTAAGCCGTGTCACACCCAGCGCTCCGCGGCAGAGACTGTGCCCCGGCGCTCTCCTGCCCGAGGCAAAGTTAATGTTTAGCAGGTCGAGGCCGTGCGCCTCGCCAAAGCAGCGCGCTGCTTCCAAGAACTTTGCCGGCTTTCTGGCTAGTTAAGCGGAAAAAGTATTTGTAGCGATTAAAACTCTGTTACGTGCCAAGGCGGGGTTTGAGTTCCTGCCCTGAAGTTTTTTCGTTTCTTGCTTTACAGTATGAAAACCCCTGGACCATCCCAAATATCCTGTCCATGGCGAGAATGGGTCTGGCGCCAGTTTTGGGCTATTTGATTGTTGAAGAGAATTTCAACGTTGCCCTCGGTGTGTTTGTCCTGGCTGGCGTGACAGACCTGGTATGTCGGCTTGGAAGGGCTTTGGGGGCGTTGGAACAGACTCCTGTGTAGAATGGAAACGGACAAAACAGATGTTTTGTTTTCTAGGATTTGTTTTTAGATTTGTTAGTTTCTAGGAATGCTGTGTATATCCTTTGTGGTGCTGCAAAGGGAATTTGCAGGTGCCTGAAGGGGACTTAATGCTAATGGAGGAAAGGGGAATGTCTGGACTCCCTGACCAGCCCTGGGTGGGCATTGGCCACTCCGTGCTTGTGCACCGGCTGGTCTGTTAAATGATACAAGTATCAGCTAAGATGTATGACATTTTATCCTAGTTAAACTCGCTGTTTTACCTGATGTCATTCATTAAATATCTCTAAAGTAGCGTACATGAGCTGTTGTGGTTCATACCCTTCTAACAGAGAACAATTTAATTTTGGTTTTCCTAGTTGGACGGATTTATTGCACGGAACTGGGCTAATCAGAAATCAGCACTGGGAAGTGCTCTCGATCCCCTGGCAGATAAAATCCTCATCAGTGTGCTCTATGTGAGCCTAACTTGTGCAAACCTTATCCCAGGTGAGGAAATGTCATTTGTGTGCTCTAGATGAGGTAAGGAAGGTCGGTTTGTGTGTAGCAACACTTCTGGTGTTTCTAAAAGGAAAACTGTGTATCTCTTGGAACTCTTGCTTTGCCCTTTACTCCTATTTAAGCACTTCCACAGGGACCCCACAGAAAGCAAGTGCTGCCACATACAAAGTGGCATGTACTGCAATTTCTAGGTGCTCTTTCTTTAAATCAATAATAGTAGCTCTATAACGTTTTTCATGGACTGGATTGTTTTAAGGCTTCAGCTTAAACCCTTTCAGGAGCTCTGTTAAACATCCTCAGTAATGTACAGAACTCATTCAAGAGAATTTGGGTGTGGTTATTTCATCTTGCTTCCAATTTCCTGCTCTTTTGGCTGTGTTTTACCTTTAATCATGGGCAGTTTTTCACTGGCTGGTGTTGCCTTGCAGTTCCCCTGACTTCCATGATCATCCTGCGGGACGCAGCGCTCATTGCCGCCGTCTTTTACGTGCGATACAAAACTCTTTCTCCACCGGTGAGTGCGCAGCATCAAAAGTGTCTAATCATAACAAAAGTACATACATTAATAAACCTAATTAACAGCAAAGCTGTGGCCAAGAGATTTGTCATCTTGAGGCTTGATGGTTACAAGATGTAATGCTTGTTCTTTTGCCAAATAGATTTCTGAGCAGAGCAGTGTTTTAATAAAATATGGTTTGTAAAGATAAGTTAGAGCTACTGATAACTTTTTTCCTGTGTGTGCTGTGTAATAATAAATCTTACAAAAGAGCAGTGTAATTTTAAAGTGCTACAGTTGCCTTTTCTTTGCCATGTGAACAGGTATATCAGATTGAATGTACAAGGGCTGCATTTTTTTCCCTCTTTTCTCCCCCAACAGAGAACCCTGAGTAGGTATTTTAACCCCTGTTATGCTACTGCACAATTAAAACCAACATTTATCAGCAAGGTAAGAGCAATAACTCGTTACAAAAGATAACTCCTGGGTACTTGGAGCATTGTGTGGTTTGGAGGGTGGGGATAATTTACCACTGCTGCTGAGTACAGTTTCAAAATAGTGCCAACTATACCTGGATCCTGAAAGATTTTCAGCTATGCTCTGTCAGAGCACATGCTAATTTGGAGAAAGATGCTTTATTTTAAGAAGGTCTCTAAATAAATTTTCTTTATGAAAACTAATCCTTAAAGCAGTAATACAAGTGTGTGTTGGTACTCCTTTTACTCCTTCAAGTTGCTCACAGTTCCTGTTTTGCTTTTCTCAGATGAACACAGCAGTTCAGCTGATTTTGGTGGCGGCTTCTCTAGCAGCACCTGTTTTCAATTATGTGGACAGCGTATACCTGCAAACATTATGGTAACTGATATCTTACATCTTTTTCCCCAGATAATTTAATGTGCTCCTAAGGAAACTGGTAATCAAGATTAATTTGTGTGGAACAAAAAAATCTTCTGTGCCCAGAAGATGCAATAGGCCCATATGCTTGAATTTTTACACCTTTAGTCTTAAATGACACCAGAGATAGATATTTATTGGTACTTAATGAAACTAGTTAAGATCCAGGCATATTAGCTTAGAAACAAGTCTTTGGGGTAGGCATGGTGTACACAGGCAAAACATAAATTCAGATCAGTGGAGAAAAAAGGAGCAGGAAGAAAGGCTGCATGAATTCCTCATTTATTCATGCCACAAGTGTCCTTGAGCAAGCAACCTTGGGATCAGCAATAATAGCCATTCTTATTTTTGCTTTATACAGTATCTGCTGTCTTGAAATCCAGGTTTCTGCAGCCTGTTTGAAAAGCACATGGAGAAATGGTGATTCCTGCTAGACTTTAGGAAGGAAGGAGAGGGATGGGATAAGAACAGGCATAAAGGAACTTTTCTCCTTAAAAAATGCTGTTCTCTCTGCTCTCATTGAGCTCTGAACTGCAGCTGGCTGCATCTGTTAGAGTGCAGTTATTTTTCCTGAGCTGTTTGGCAAAAGTTCAGAACAAAGAGTTCTGAAACAGCAGATGTCAGAATTACTTAGTAACTTAAAGTAGTACAAAATGCAGTGTTACTTTTCTTCTAAGGAAATAAAAAAAAAAACAAAACAACCAAACCAAAGAAACCAAAACCACCAACGCAAACCAAGAAGTGCTTAAGGAACTATGAATGAACCTTGATCTTAACAGTCTGTGGTTTTTTATCCTGGTGGTAAGACAAAATCTAGAGTTGCCTCTGGGTGTAATTTGCCAGGGTGTTGTGTGAATGCTCTCAGGAACTCCCTGGCAGTGCTCAGGGAGGGCAGCAGGAGCAGAGGGGCAGACAGGGCTGTGGCAGTGACCTCAGGGTGGTGTCAGCCTTTCACAGGAGCACTGCTCATTTGGGGATACCTGTGGTCTGGGAGGGAAACGAAAGAGGCTGAAGCAGGAATTTGTTCTTTAGCTTTGGGACTTGGTGAAAATGGTAAGTTCGAGTCTTGAGTGGTTTGAATGCTCCCTGCTCACACTGCCAAGGAATGGTTTCTCACATCTGTCAGTTCTCAAGCTGGTAAAAGTTATATAGGCTGCAAATGCTGAATCTTTTGTTTTCCCTTCTCTAAAGCAAGTGCTGGTGTGGTGACAATTTCTCCTGGTATGCAGTTACACTGAAGCACGCTGCTTACCCCTGGATGGCAGAGCCTTTGTTTATCTAATCCTCCCCATAGCCCTGAATTTCAGCTTATAAAGTGTAAGCTGCATTTGTGTGGAGCATAGTTCCTGACTGTAGTTATAAACAGATGCTAAAAAAAAAAAAGAAAAAGGAAAAAAAGAGGCACTTTTTCTATTGTCCATAGACCCCCATGACTTAGAGGAACTCTTTTCCCCAAAGGTGCATCACAGCTTTCACAACGGTGACATCTGGCTACAGCTATTACCACTATGGCAGGAAAACCGTCCAGGTGATCAAGAACAAGTGGAGTGGTCCAGGTGATCAAAGGTGAAGTGTTCCTGGAAAGGCAGGAAGGTGCTGTGCCCCCAGAGGTGGTGGTATTGCAGCTGAGTTTTGGATCAAAGCACTCTTTGTTTTTCTGCTTAAACCATGGCATCACAATGAAGTGAAATTTGAACATGTACTGTGTATATATGTAGAGACAGAGTTTTTGATGTATTTTTAATTTCCTGAAAAAATGGGGTTGTTTACAAAACCAAATAAATAATTAGTAAAAACACAGGTTACTTGCTGCTGCCATGTGCATTCTCAGTAATTTTATGCTGGTTTTGAAGTCAAGACACACACTTGGCACCAGATTCCTTTTTGCCATATTCATGCAAGGCACTGAGTACACTGGGATCTGAGAAGAAAAGGCAATCACAAGAGCAAGTTTGTACCTCAGCCTGTCAGTAAACCAGCACTGCCCATTAGGACCTAATGACTCACCTCAGGCTGCAGCAGAAGGAAGCATGTCATCGAGGGACAGTGTCTTCAGAAATTCAAAGCAGAGAGAAATTTTGCTTTATGTTCCATGAGTGATACTGATAAACCATGAAGAGTTCCTGCCCTGCTCCCTTTTCTTTTTGAAGATGAACAATGATGAACTGTACTCAGGGTTTTTGAGAAAGGTCAGCGGTGCTGTGAGGAGCCTGTGCCCAAATGGAGTTCAGTTTCTCATCCTAGTGATTGAAAGAAATTCCTGTATCTCCAGATAGAGCTTCTAAAGATGTTGTTTAATCCCAATACCACTGGCTGAAGAGGACATTTAAAATACTGTCCAAATGAATGGAGACAGTGGAAGAAATTTTAGATGTGTTTGCTGTTATTTCTTCCTGTGCTTCCAGCTTCAAGATGTACTCTGTGCTCCCCCTCATGCAAGGACAATTTGTTCTTTGCCTGTTCTCTACTGAAGAAAGAGCAAGGCAGAACAGGTCAAGTTGATCATAAACTCATATTTTCTCTTTGTGAACAACGTGATTTTTCTTTTATGTCATAAAAAAGTACAACTATGAAGGGTTTCAATGACTGAAATCAGGAGGTAAATAATACCACTGTATTATTGTTGCATTAGCGAAGAAAACTCTCTGTAGAAGAGCACACCGTCTCTTTTGTGACAGTGTGTTTGTATAGATGAAGTATTTTAATGTTTTCTTTATATTGAAACTTGTATAAAATGGTGCACAGAGAAAACACTTGGTCTTTATTAGTACCTTTGTTTTAACTGGCCCTGTCTTTAATGGTAAACCCTGTATCTTTCAGCAAAGGATAGAGGGTGGACGTTTCCTTAACCTACATGAGTAGTGGAGTATTTTCCGTGCCCAAAGCAGCTCAAAAAGCGAATATTCGTTGTACGCACCCAGCTGGCTGCTGCCAGGTTCTGGTTGATGGAACTGGAGCTGGCTCGGGGAGCGTTTCTGGCCCCTCGCGGCCGCCGTACCGGGGACGCGCCCTGCCCACGATGGCGGCGCCCGAGCCGCCGCCGCCGCCCGAGGGCTGCAGGCCGCTGAGCGCGCTGCTGAGCGGCATCGCCCAGGCCGCCTTCCACGGCACCGCCGGCATCACCGAGGAGCTGCTGCGCGCCCAGCTCTACCCCGAGGCGACGCCGGACGAGTTCCGCGCCCTGCGCGCCAAGATGGGCGGCCTGCTGCAGGTACCGGCGGCGGGGGGAAAGGAGCCGCGGTGCGGGGGAAGCAGCATTCCCGCCGGTGTCCGGTATCTCCTCCTCCGGGGGGCTCGGTGTGCAGGGCTCGGAGCTCTGCCCTGCCTTGCGCCCTGCCCTGCCCGCGGTGACAGCTCCTGCTCCATCCCCGAGCGGCCTGGAGCTGTGTCCGGGAGGGCTGGTTGGATATCAGCGAAAGGTTCTGCACCGGGACAGGGCTGGGCGCTGAACGGGCTCCCCAGGGCACAGCACAGCCTGGCAGGGCTCAGGAAGCGTTTGGACAGGGCTTTCAGGCACGGGGTGTGGCTGCTGGGGATGGGGCTGTGGGGCCGGGAGCGGGGCTTGGTTCCTTTATGGACAGCGTTTGGACACTGCTCTCAGGCACAGGGTGTGGCTGCTGGGCATGGGGCTGTGCGGGACTCCGTGGTTCCCTACGTTGGATCCCATAAAGCTCCGCTCCTTCCGCCGTCCTGTGCCCCGGCTCCCTGGGAGCCCCTCGGGAGCCGCAGCCCTTCAGGCCCGCGCTGTGCAGGGAGCGGCGGCACTCGGGTCTGTGCTCCCGGGAGCGCGAACCTGTTCCTCTCTGAGGAGAGCTGCACCTTTCTTGTAAGTAAAACAAAAGGCACCACCAATCATGAGGCAAGACAGTTTACTTAGTCAGCAGATTTTGCTTTTTGTGCAAGGGAAAAGGTATTTTTCCCCACAGTAGAGCTTTTTGGTCTCCGTTCAAAGCATTGTGTAGTTCCCGAGAGCTGCATGGGCTCAGGGAGCCTCCAGATGCTGAATCCTTGGATGGCCGCTGCCACCTTGTGGGTAAATGCACGCTTGGGTTGGCCACATTTATAAACGTGGTCCGTAGTTTTAAACAGAATTGAGAGATTTGGAGTTTGATGAGGATGATGTCACTCACTTTGTGCCTTTATGAAGGTTCTGTGGTTTACTTAATGATCAGATTCATGTGGTGCCCCGAGAAGCCTGCAGTGGAATCCTAAAAACTGATTCCTTCAGGGCTCTGTGGGCTTTTTTTCTAGTGGAAGTGACACCAAAGTTCTATGGATCCTTATAGGATCTGTGCTCTAGAGCATCCTAAAGGAGCCCCTTGGCCTTCTCGTCACTCTGAGGGCCCTCTTTCCTTCACACCTGCCAGTTCTGGGCGGGAAGGTCTATATTGGGACTATGCTTTGGGAGTAGGGAGGCTTAAACTGATCTTCCCCTTTTAGTATCTCCCTGACTTGAAACCTGGAGGGTTTTTGTGTCACACTGTATTTGCTGTTAGCAGCAAAATTCAAAAGTGACCTCTGTGCTTACAACATCTTGGTGCATCTTTGGATGCCCCTCTTGGGTGCTGGTGTCTCCTCAGCACCTGAAGAAGCAAAACTTACTGCAAGATCTGCCTTTTCCCTTCCTTGTCAGTTGCCGTGTGAATTTCTGAGCTTATTTATTCCAGTTTTGATACTTGATTGTGAAAAACCTCTATAATTACAAAAACCAGGGGAAAATTTGTCTTTGTTACCTTTTTGTGGTTTTATTTTGTCCTTCCTCTGGGTGGTGGAGGAAGGGGAGCAAACAGCAGGATGGCAAAGTCTGGAAGCAGAGGTTCATTGCGCCTGTGACTTAATTGGTGTTGGTGTCTTCTAGGCAGTGAACATGGATCTGGGCCATAAATCACCTCTTGCTTTCACTGATCTGAGCTTAAACAAGGTGAAGGACTTCCCAGTACCTCTCTGCATTCCACCTGTGCAAAGCATGTGGATTAATAGAAAGTCTGTCACTTTTACTGTAGCAGTAAAAAATTTACATTTTTCTCCCCTTGGATTATACAGAGAGTAGTGCTGGGTTTATGTTTATGAAAGATGTCATTATGATCTACTTCTTCCACGTGTTTCCTTTGCTGCCCATCCATCTGCTGAGTATGCATGAATCATCCAACCTCTTTCTAAAATGTCACATTTATTTTGTAGTGAAATCATGTTTCTTTATTAAATTGACTTTAAAAAAAAATCTGATTTCTGGTGTGGAGAATCCTGGAAGGCAGGACAAAGCCCTAGGAAGGCTGGCCCTGGAGAACATATGATTTCAATGTTCATTTAATTGTTTTTTGCCCTCTGCCTTCATCCTTCCCAGCCTCCTGTCCCTGAAGGCTGCAAAGCACTGAGAAGCTGGGGAGAGCAGCTTTTGTGAATTCTCACCCCCAGTTTTTTTGGGTTTTTCATAGGTTATTTCATCCTGATTAAGACACTAAATTTGTCTGCTTCTTACATAAGTTTAATTTACAGTATTAGTCCACCGGTCATAGTTCCTTTCCATGTGGAGTAATCCCGCTGTTCTCCTTTTGGTGGCAGTAACCTCTCGCATTTATTGAACGGGATCCTTTCCTGCTGCGTTTAAAGTCTTCTGCTTTGGAACAAACTTTACGTAGGCTAAATAATAATAAACGTTTCAGCATGAGGAGTAGAACTTATATTTTATTTATAACTTGTTTTATTTATAAGTTTTTATTTATAAGTTGTTTGTTTCTTATTTTTTTTGGACAAATACTGAGGAAGTTACCATCTGTAATAAATATCCTGATATGTGAATGGTATATAGACAATATATTACATTATATTATACTATATTATATTATATTATATTATATTATATTATATTATATTATATTAATATATTAATAATATAATATATTATATATTGATTAATTATAATTAATTATATAATAATATAATTAATGTTAATTAAATTATAGAATTTTAATTAATATTTAATGATATTAATTAAATTCTATAATTAATTATATTAATTATAATTAATTATATTATTCTATAATAATATAATAATATAATAATATTCTAATATGATTGTATTATATTATTATATATTATTATATTATATTATATTAATTGTTAAATATATTTCTATTTCTAAATTACATTATATAAATAACAATAAGAGCTTGAAATCCAGCATATAAATGTATTGTCCCTAAAGATTGTCACCCTCCTGCTAGGGACTGCAGCCCTTTCCCTATAAAGTTGCTGTTGTGACCTCAAGAGGGGTTTCCAAAGCATTTTTACCCCTGTTTGACATGGAAGAGACAACTTATACCAGGGACCTGCCCTCACGGGAAAAGAGCAGAAAAACATTTGGAAGGTTCCTTCAGCTTTGGAGGATAAAGGCCTTTGCTTCTGCAGCAAGGATTTCTGCTAACAGAAACATTTCTGCTAGCAATTTCTGCTAACTGGGGGAAAATAAATAACTTCTTGCATTTTTTAATAAGAGAAAAGAGTTGCCAATCTTCCCTTTCCTCGGATACCTTGTGATTCCTCAAATGTGTGGGCTGGGTCATGAGCTCCAGAGCACTTTGCAGTTGTCCAAATTCTGGAAAGCTGAGATGGAGAGCAGCTTCAGTCTGAAATAAAATAATTGTGGAAGAGCTAATAGGAGAGACTGCTTGCTTTCAGCCACTTAGATTTGCAGTTGTGCCTGCATCTACCAACTAAAAATAAAACCCTTTTAAAACCTCATTCTTCTTGATTCAGGGAAAAGGAAAAAAGTACTTGTCCCCCTATTTTCTGCCCAGAAATGTGTCCCAGGTAGTGTTATACTTTTCACTCCAGTGAATGACTGAGCATATAATGGATAATTCTGTTTGTTGTTGGGCTAAGTGAAAATATATTAATAACTTTGCACAGAATTTTGTGAGGGGGGGAATGTCTGTAGTGTTATAATAGGACATACATGAGAAAATCATTATTTTCTGAATTAATGTTTGCCTGGAACAACTAAATAAAATCACAGCTATTTTTTTTTAATTTAGCTAAACACCACTATTATGTAGCTCACTAATCTGAGCACAGCTCAGTTGCCAGCTCACCAGTGTCTGGTGTTACAGCATACATTTTCTTGTATAAACTCTAATCCCACAGTTATTATTTCTTTTTTTCCCCTTTTTCAGCATTGTCTCAGAAGGGTAAAAAATGTCATGTTTTCTGGAACTAGCACCTGTTGAATGGCAGTGATGAAAATGTGCATGGGCACTATCCCAAAGCTCTCTCACTGTTTTTAATGTGAGTTATTTTGGCTTTTAGGTTGGTGTGCGTGTGCTCACTTCACAAGGGAGCTGGCACAGCTGGCAGGTCACATAAACTGGAGGGAGAAAATGCTTGAAAACAGTGAAGTGGAGAGGAAGGCTGGGTGCAGAACGTGACAGGTTTGAAGAACATTGCCAGGAGTGATAAGATCAGTGCTCCACTGCCTGCAGCAGCAATTTGTTGCTTAGGTATGTCAGCTAGAAAGAGCAGCGTGCCTGCATCATTAGGGATTTTTTTCATGACTTTTTTTGTGAATTCTCAAGTTGCAAAAGTTGGGATTTATGTTGTCAGAGCCTCTCACATTTGCAGTGTTGTTTTCACGGTACTGTGATTCCTGAGGAGATGTATAGGAGGTGGTGTTAATGCTGGTGGCTCTGGGGTTTGGAGGTGATGCTGTTCTGCACCACAAGCACTGTTTTAAACAACAGGCTGTGAACAAGGAGCCTGTACATTACAAACCTCAGCTACCTCTGTAAATCCTCCAGGCAGACAGAAACAAAAGGGCTCCCACAATTACCTTGTCCATTTAATGAGTGCTATTTCCTATAACTGAGACAGAAAGGCTCCTTTCATCTGGGATTGTGACATGCTGATACTCTGTGACTGTGCCACCTCAGTGAAAATGGCTTACCTGAAGTTAAATGGTTTACCTGACCTTTTGCAGTGCTTTTTTTTTCTTTTCTTTTTTTTTAAGCTTAGCTACGGCAAAGTGGTAGATTAAAGAAACGTCATCAGATCTGTGTCACTGATCTGTTACAGGTGTGGTGGACTTTCTATTGCTCAAACAAGAAGGAAATCTCTGTCTCTCTGTCTCCTAATTACAGTGGTGATTACATCTCTGCAAGCAGAGATCTGGTTGCTGTGCCCCACTTGAGGAGGTTGGTGCTCCCGTGTGTTTCTAGAGCAGGCAGGTCAGCACTGGCTCTTCTCGTGTCTGATGCCTCTGCACTACCTCTGAGCTTTAGAATGCCCTACTGGATCTTAAATCTGCCAATTGCCAGGTAATGGACTTCTAGAACAGCTGCTGAGGAGGTTGAACTCCCTGGTGGTGGCAGTGCTTCGTGTCCTGCTGATTCCCACGTTCCCATCCAAATATATGGTTTAGTTTGTTGCATTTGTAGGACTTCTGCAAGGACATAGCACTTTCATCATTAATGACCTCACTTCTCAAAAAAAAACCCCAAAAACCCCTAAACCCTACAGGTGTGATTTCATAAGTTACACACACATGTGTGTGTCTGTGAGCAGCATATTCTGTGTATAGAGAGGGGTGTGTGCACACAGACACTCCCATGCACAGAAAGGGAAATAGATTGGTTATGCTGAAATTCATTATTCCAACCTGATCCCTACAGTGTTTTTCTTGACCTGAACAAGAGTCTACTCTGATTGAAGAACAGGGAGTCAGATCTTGCCTTTGAAGATCATTATTCCAAATTAAATGCTTTTACTATACTTAATTAGTATTCATCAAACACATGCTGTATGGAATATATTTGAAAAGGGAGAAGGACTCCCTTAGGCTTCACATGTAGTTTTGGGCCTTTATTTCAGTACCACTGAGGCTCCATCCCTGCTCCCCAAAGTGTGTGGGAAATGATGGAGAGGGTAATGAAGCTCAGTGCCATCATCTCACTGCACTGGTGATTTTCTGGACTACTTCTGAGCTGTCTTTCCTATTTTAAATGTGGGACTCTGAAAAGGGGACAACTTGAGTTGTCTTGTCTTCAGTTTGATGCATAAAGAAAGACTAGAAGAAAGGAAAGGCTCAGTGCTGAAATTTTATTCTTTATTAAATGCTACTCTAAAAATGGTGTCTCTTACAACTGGTGTGAAGGAAGATGAGTTCTTGCTTGCTCTAGGAGCCAACTGATGGTGTCAAGGAAGTAAAAATATTCATTTCAACCTCCCTGCTCTCATGTGAGGCTGCCACACAGCTGAGCAGAAAACAGACCTTACTTTCTTGCTTTCTTTCTTCAGAGAGTGTGGTTAACACATTGACTAGCACTCTGTCAGAGATGCAGGAGTGTGGTGTGCACTTGAGTGAAGTTCACAGCGAGTGCATGAAAAGGAAATTTGGATGGCACAACTCAACCTTTTTACAAGCTGAACATCTGAAATTTTTAATTCCTTCTAACACTTAGCTACAATCTTGGCATGATGTAATTTAGATTTTTGACTGTGCTAGTGTGTAGCAACTGGGTGCAGTATATCCAACAACTTATTAGAAAGAAAAAAAATGAAGAGAAGACTAAAAATTTTGTATGGTATGGCTAGAATCTGCTAGTATGGCTAGAATTATTGTAGTTTGAAGCTTGTACTCTGGATTTCTTCCAGTCTGGTGACCAAATATGATGGAGCCTGACTTCTTCAGCATTTGGATGACATTTGTTTTTTCAATAGTTTATTTAATTAAAAAAAAAAAAGGAAAAGCTTTAGTGGCACAAAATACCAGGCACTGCAAATGTTACATGAAGTCCTTTTCCATTGATGTTTTAGTCCTCAAACCCAATGGGACAGAAGTTGTCAGGTGAGAACATCTGACAGCTTGAGCTGCTGAGTGGCTCCTGTGTTTCCCCAGGAGCTCCCTGGGCAGTCAGGATTAGCTGCAGCTTCCTGGAGGGCTCCAAGATCATCCCTGGGGGATGATTTATTTTATAACAAGGTGAATTGAGTCACTTTATTTAAAGGCAGGGCCTAAAATACTTCGTTTTTAATTCTATAATTATCATTATAAATGTATGCTTTTACACTGTGAATTTTAAGGGAAGGATTCATTTATGAAGTAAGTAAGAATGAGTGGAACATTGATGGCCTGCATTGTGAAGGATCAAGAGTTCATTATTGGGAAAACCAAACTGGCTTGGTTGGTTTGTGGGCTTTGGTTGGTTGGTTGGTTTTGTGTGGTTGTTTTTGTTTGGTTTGTTTTGTTTTGGCAGCTTGTTTGTTTGTTTGTTTGTTTGTTTTGAGGGGAAGGCATTTTTGGTTTGTATTCTTAATACCTGAAGCTTAAGCACAGTAGTTTTCCATATTTTTTTACCATTGGATTTACCAGCCATAAACAAGGAAACCAAATCTTCCTTTACTTATTTTAGCCACCCAGCTATTTAAAAATGGGACTGTTTGAACAAAGTAAGTTGGACTTGCCTTTTCCTTTGTTTACTGTGCATGAGCACCTGGTTCTGGTTGATAGCTAAGATCTAATTCAGAGTATTCTATCTTTTATAAAGTTGGTAGTTTTAGAATTGTACAGCAAGCCTGGGACTCCCTCCTCATTCTGAGTTCCCACTGGAGTTCAGTATCTGTTTTTCTGCTGTGCTTGAGGACTGCAAGTTGAATTTTTAAAGGTGACAGTCATCTTGGAATACATTTTTTATCCCTCTAATTCTTTGGCATATTCTGTATTTACCTCTTTACAATGCTGGTTTATATGTGATTTCATCTAAGTAAAAATAGACTGCAACAATCTCATGAAAACAAGAAATAAAATATTCTATTCAGAGAAAATGTGACATAACAGCCAACTTGTCCAAACAGTTTATAGCCTTAAGTGTTTTTCTAACTATTTAAAAAATATTTTTGTCATTGTGTCATGTCATTGTGCATGTTAATACGTTTCTGAAAGCATGTTTTTTCACATCTCTCTCTCTTCCCTAACACTAAAAAGTGGCAATACAAATATAGTTTGAGCAAAATCTGTGGGTTTTTTTCCAAATAAGGTTAGATTTTTTTTTGGTTCAGATGTTTTGGGATCTTTGCCAAAAGATTTCTACCTCAGCTTGGTGGGTAGTTTTTCCTTTCCTTTCCTTGCAGTCTCTCTGAACTGTGATGCCAGGATTATGAAATATGTTTTGAAGATACAGGCACACACTGAAGTAGTGTCAGTGTGAAAGGCAAGTAATCAACAGACATTTTTACTCCTTGTCTGACATTTACACATGGCTTTGTTGTCTCTCTTCAGACTGTCACGTCAGATGTGCTGTTCTCTCAGACTCCTTTTGCCTTTTCTGGTTCAAGAGTGGTTTTTATTCTCTTCTGACAAGCTGTTTGTATAAGTACCTTTTAGTTTTACACAGTCACACATGGCAACAATATTTGGTGTATTTGGATTAGTTGTGATTCCTTTTTTATTTTTTCATTTAGCTCAAATTTTTAACATTTTTGAAGTGAGAAAAATGCTTGTAGCTCCCTTTTTCTGTCAAAGAAGAAAATGGTACATTTATGATTTACATTTGCTTGGCAAGGAAAATGGGTTTGTTCATTCTATGACATGTCAGGAAATCTATAAAAAGTCTCATAATGAGCAGAAAGCTCTAATGAAGTTGTCCAGCTCGTGTGGACAAATGATAGGGAGTTTAGTGAATAGCAGTAGCCCCCAATTGACTAAAAGACAAAAAGACAAAAGCCACAGGAAAAATTAATTGAATTAGTTTGATGCCAAGGGTTGCAGTGTCTTGCAGCAATTGATTGCTGAAGTTTCTAACAGCTGAGGCCTAAAAATGTGAAATCTAAAAGCAGATTTTCAGCAGCAAGCAGTTCCCACTGGTGCTGTCCCTGCAAACTCTGCCAGCCACAGCAGTGAGTGTGCAGCAAAGGACAGGGGAGGGACAGGGCTGGGGAGGGACAGGGCTGGGGTGACACAGGGCTGGGGAGGGACAGGGCTGGGGTGACACAGGACTGGGCAGGGACAGGGCTGGGCAGGGACAGGGCTGGGGGGACAGGGCTGGGGTGACACAGGGCTGGGGAGGGACAAGGCTGGGAAGGACAGGGCTGAGGAGAACAGGCCTGGGCAGGGACAGGGCTGGGCAGGGACAGGACTGGAGTGGCACAGGGCTGGGGTGACACAAGGCTGGGGTGGCACAGGGCTGGGGTGGCACAGGGCTGAGGGGGACAGGGCTGAGGGGGACAGGGCTGGGGAGGGACAGGGCTGGGCAGGGGTTCCTAAAAGCTTGGGAAAACCTGATGGCTTGGCCAGCTCTACTGATGGATGATTCCAGCAGCCCAACCTGATAGAAACAGAGAACCACCCTCTCTGGGGTAATCCCATTAGTGTTTGATGGGATTCTCTTGGAGAGGGCTTTGGTTATGTCTTAGCTGTTTCACCACATCATTAGCTTTTCCTCTCCCTAATGTTAATTGTATTTAGTGCAGAGATAATTTTTGATACAGGAAATGGCAACTAGATCTTTATGGGAAAGTGAGAGATGGTTTCTTCCTAGCTTCCTACTTTGGCCTTTGCTCCTATCAGGTGATGTTTTCCAGCAACAGGGATGGAGAGGAGGATTTACACTTGGGAATCCTGTGCTGAGGAGTTTGACCTGCTGCTCCTTTCTCCTCATAAAGGCTTGGCTGTTTGCAGCCACCAGGCTGCTGCTGGTTTGGGGAACGTGTTTTATGTTTCACTGAGCTGACAGGAGGGAAAACAATTTTCCCTGTGCTGAAAGGAAGCCCTGGTGGCTGGGATCCTGAGAATGGAAGCTTCCCTCTCACCTGTCAGCTCTGTCAGCATGTAACATGAGTTGTCAAAGTAGGTGCTGAAGGAGCAGCTGGCAGAGCACTGTGCTTGCTTCCTGTGAAGCAGTGCAGTCTGTAAGCTTGTCTCCTTTCCTGGCTGATCTGTGTGCTGCTCTGAACACAGGGTTGTGGCTGAGGCAGGGGTGTGTTCCCAGCCTGGGCTGGAGAGCAGAAATCCTTCTTCTTCCAGGTAGGAAATGGAACTCCAGCTGCTGCTTAGAGTGGCAATAACAGGTAATGCACAATAGTGCTGGGAATTGGAGAGATTGGAGTCAGAATTTGCCACTAAAAGGGAATATATGGCAGCAGTGGAGGGATGAGGCTCATAGAGCTCATGTTTTTCACTGCTGGAGCATCTCTGCTTTATGTCCAAATGCAAGCCAAGGGACAGATTAGCTGAGGTAACCATTAACTTGTTGTGCAGACAATCAAGGTACTCTGAGTAAAGTGGAAATTTAATTCACGACACTGAGTCTGTTTCTGTGCTTGGTTCCTAATAAAGCAAGTTTGTGCTGATTTCACTGACAGGATCACTGCTTGCAAAGCTCCAACAAGCTCTGCTAATGTCTGCACCATTACTGCACTCAGGGTAGGGCTACAACTTTTTTTTTTTCCATGTCTTCAAAATGAAGAAGTGCTCCAACTTCTATTTTTAACTCCCCTAAGTGAAATGAGATTAGACATGAAGCAGTAGTCTGCAGCAGCAAGTAATTTTCCCAGAATGATTGTAGAAACCTGATAAACAGAGATCACTTTTATTGTAAGAGAGTAGGGGGGAAGAAGAAAGGGCTGAGCATGTGGTCTCCTAAGGGAATGACAGGTCATGTCACCAGTTCCAGGACTGTCACTGTGTCTGTCTCTCTTTTCCTGCTTTTACTCCCTCTCGTGATTTTTTTTTTTTTTACCATCTGCTATTTTCTGTCCTATCTGGATTTCTTCTGCCTTTTATTTACCTCTCTGTCTTTGGCAATAGTCCATTAAACAGCTTTCATCTGATGAGGGTTCTTGCTTCTGAATCCAGCTCCTTCAGGGCTGGAGAAGAAACCATTCTAGACTGAGTAATGTAACCTCTAAAGATCTGTATGTTCTCCAAGAAAACATCTCCCTTCTGCTGAAACTGAGTTCAGGGAGCACATATGTGTGCCCGTTCATTTTGAAAGAGGTTGAACCTCTCAAACTTCTCTGTAATACAGTTGCATCTTTAAGAACTACTGGGAATATGACATTTCTTTCCCTCCACCCCAAGAGGCAAAATGTTTCCTAAACCACAGCAAAAAATTGAACTTGAGTGGGGAGAAAACTATTGACGAAGTCTGGGATTTTTTTTTCTTTGCTGTAATTCAGTAGAGTACAGGTCAGGTTAGACAATTTATATTTGTATTTTTAATTTCAGTATATTTATATTTTTAATCCTGCTATATCACCTTTATTGTTGCAAGTACATCTGCTATTAATAGAACTTCTGTTTTGTTCCATGTTTTATCTCCCTCCAACCTATCTGTGCTCTCTGAGGAGCACTCTCCATTGCCTTTTTGCTTGTATAACTCTTCCTCTTTCTATTTTAAATAATACAAATGTTTTGAGAACTTACACAGGAAGGAAGGGCTGGTGCTTTTTTTAATGTTTATTGCTTAAAATCCAAGCTTTTAGTATCTCCTCATAATCTGAGTCTGCAGGCAGTTTGGATATCCAACTATGAGTGATGTTATCCGTGGGTGGGCTTGTTCTGTTTCTGTTATTATTGTTTGTTTTATAAGTGCTGTAAGTGTCCAAGTGTCTACTCTGTAGACAGAGTAGGTGCAGACTGAGTTATCCTGGTGGCTCTCAGTTTCCCTTCAGCTGAAGATGTTTTCCGGGGTGGGGGAGCCACCTGAGGCTTCCAGGAAGGCGATGTGACCGCAGGAACACGGCTCAGGTTGCGGCTCCTCTGGTGGCTGCCTGTTTTCATCAGCCCTTCATCCTCTTTTGTCATCAAATGCATCTTCACACCACAGTAAAATGACACCTTCTGCAAATAAATTTAGGAAGTGGTGTTTTATGGTGTTGTGGGTTCAAACAGGGCATTTCTAGCAGCTGCACAGACTCCTGGCAGGGGCAGGCTGGAGAAAAAATATTGTGGTCGCTTCACATGCTTTTAAAAACTAATGCTGAGGTCTCTTTTGTGTTCAGTTATAAGCTAGATCAAAAATAGCTGAGTATTTACTCCCCTGTGATTGAACTTTAAAGCAAAAAAAAAATTTAACAAAGAACATAGTTTGGTGAGCTTGTGTGCAAAAAAAAAATAGGTTGGTGTTTAGGGGATTTCTGCTTGGTGGGAGCCTGGGAATTGTGGGGGTGAAGATGGAGGAGTGAGGGAAGAAGCATGGAAGTGACCCATTGAGAGGAGTTTTTTCCTCTCATGTGCACAGTTGACAAGTCTGTGTGGAATCAAGCTTAATAAGATCAGGAACACAGGAAGGATGTAATTTTCAAATTGCCTGAAACTTGATCATCCACACACACGTTTTTCCCATCTGCAGTAGCAGTTCCATAATTTTTGTGTTGGTGTGTGTTGTGAGTTCTCCCATCCAAGAAGAAAGCTTGATGAAAATCAGAAGTCAAATTTAAAAATATTTAAAAGTCTGCTGAACCTCTGTTGACTTGGTGAGTGCCTCCTTGGCAAGGAACCAAAAGGTTGGAATAAAAAAATAGTTGTTGCAGAAGACCTGTTACATACTAGAAAAAAAGTAAGCTACAGGGTTTAAATAAATGTATTTATTAACCTCTTAATGATTCACAGGTTCAGTGGTTCTTTTCTCTTAGCAAACTGTTTTTGCTGCTTTCACTACAGCCCCATAAGAGGTAAATAAAAGTAATACTGGGACATGGTGTGGAATGTGAAAAAAGAATTTATGTGATCCCCCATGGATTCGATGAAGATTTAAGATGAGTTAAAATCTTTCTACTTTGTGGTATAAATACTGAATGTATTAGAGTCACTTGTGATTTCTGATTTAGAAATTTCTGGGGGGTGTAGAAGCCTTTAGTTTGGGGGTTTTTTTCCCAAAAGATGGATCACCATTTCCAAGTGCAGACAGGCTGCAGGCTGTTGTATCTAATTTTATCTTAATTCTGATTCTCAGGAGAGCTCTTGGACTGTAATAAACAGTGTTTGTGAGGCACAACCTACCGACTAGTTGCAAACCTCCACTATCTCCAGAAACGTGGGAAAGTCTTCTGGCCTTTTATCCAGGGCCCATCTGTGGGAACAGCTCATTTATTACAGGGCTGGACATCTCAGCAGCCCTTGGGAGAGTCAGGCTTGTGCATACAAAGGAAGGCCCAGAAACCACAGGGTTGGGAAGATGTTGGATTCCTCCTGTCACAAGCTGCTCTCTGCAGAGGAACGCGCTGAGCTGACTCTGATAGCACAGTGTCAGCAGCACTCCTGTGCTGCCCTGAGCTGCTTCTCTTCCCTGCAGGCAGCTGCTGTTTGCCCCCAGATGCAGGAAATGTTTCATCTGAGGCTGATGAGTGAGAGATGCACGTTGCTGTTACCCAGGGTGGG
The DNA here is from genome assembly GCF_047830755.1 of Zonotrichia albicollis. Taxonomy (NCBI): domain Eukaryota; kingdom Metazoa; phylum Chordata; class Aves; order Passeriformes; family Passerellidae; genus Zonotrichia; species Zonotrichia albicollis. Next base: position 24,378,371 of record NC_133821.1, read on the forward strand.
CTTTGTGTGCTGGAGATGTTCAGCTGAGCGAGGTTCCCTGGCACGTTCCTCCTGTCTGCAGCTGCTTCCACAGCTCCCTGCATGCATACCTGGTGGCTCAGAAATGGCTTGCAGGGCTCTGTTTCTAAAAGCCCAGGAATGAGAGGGGCTGTGGTGCAGGAATAACCTCCTACCCCACCTCCCAAAAGCCTGAGGAGGCGAGTTCAGCAGCACAGCCCATGGCACTGATTTGTTGTTTCCTTCAGCTTGGGATTGCTTTGTGCTGCGGGCTGGCACTTCTGGGGGTCAGCTGGAGGAAATGCCTCCACGTGCTGCTGTGCCCTGCTCTTAGAGCTCTTCTGTGATGCTTGACAAGTCATGTTTTTCTTCTGAAAATGAAATGTGTTCTTTTTTTTCCCAGTGGGTTTTACCAGTTGTTGTTTCTCACTAGTACTGCATGCTTGTCAGGCTTTATTTCTCAGAAGAGATAATGAATTTAAGTCTGTTTTCCTGTTCTGTGTACCAGGGCACATGTCTGATGGATCTAATTAGGCTAATACAAAACTCTCCAGATTACCAAATATTGTTTCATTAAGGAAATGGTATCTGAAGTCTTATTTTTATTGGCTGAATTGTATTTGAAGACACAGTGGGTTTGTGTTGAAGGAGAACACAAGGAGAATTCAGTATGACTAAAACTGTTTCTTGCTGTTCAAAAGCATCTGCTCAGCCTCTGGAAAGGAAAGGATTTTGTGTGCTTGCAATGACATACTGTCCATAAGCTGTGCTTTCTTGGGGGGAAAAGAAAAAGTGTTTTATCAAATCACAAAATACATAATGTGAGGAAATTTTTAATATCTAATGCTGTTGTCTTACAGACTCTAGTTTTGAAATAGACATTTCTTACTTTTCTTACTTAGATATTTAAGTGAATAGTCACAGTAAAGTTAATTTACATTTGGCACTGGCATAGAACAGCTGTGATTCTATACATTCTTAAGAGAGCTTTTCTGAGTTTTGTTAGTTGAAGATTTTTATGTTGAAATGGTAAATTACATGTGATTACCAAAAAACCTGAAATTATCTGAGTATAAAGTCTCTATAACATAATGATGTGTCACTAACAGTACAGTGACTGAAGATGTGGCAATTATTCTGCACTTTAAGGTCTGTCTGGGCTAAGAAATTGGCATTAATAAGATGTTTCACTCTTAGAAGCAATGCTGACAGTGATTCAGCTGTAGCAGCAGATGGATAAAACAGGTTTCAATACCTTTAAGTTCTGAGAATTTTCCAGTTAGGATGCTAAACTGTGCATGTGTTGTTTATTCCAGCAGTGAAACAATCCTCACCATGGCAGTTGGAGTTGAATAACAGCTGATAATTGTCATTGTCCTGGGGCTGATAAATGCTCATCTGAAGCTCCTGGGGTTTAATAGCATGAGAGGGAGACTTCTAATCAGATATATTTCATCTCTCTCCAGATATAAGCACAGAAGAACCACTCATATTCTAACTTAAATCAATCCTTAGAAATACCAATCAGATGTGTCCTCTATAATTGGGTATTCTATGTAATAAATGAGCATTGTTAAAAGTAATAGAAAGAACTGTTTGTAATGCTATGCAGAATATGATTTGAAGTATAATTTTTTGCCAAGTTAAAATAAAACATTTCCCAAGCTTAAAAAAATTCTGAAGTGAGGCCCTTCATATAAGCAATGGAGTAGAACTAAATTTGTTTGAGTAATAGATTGTGTAAATGTTCATGCAACAAGAGACCAGAAAGATCAGCAAAGACTTTAAATAGTCTTTTTTATGTCCACAGTGAAATGTTTCCAAGTTAAGATAAAAAAGAATTCTATAATGAGTTACTGCTCTTATGTGACTTGGAAACCATTATAGCCAGTGGGATTTGTTTAGGAATTTCAAAGAAAATATGTCTTCATTAATTAAAATCTTCATGCAGCTGTACCAAAATATAACTTGTTGATTGTTTGTACCCACTTCCAGTTAATTTTTTAAAGGAATTTTTAAGTAGTAGTCATATTTCCAAGAAGGGAGAGATTCTAGTCTGAATGCTGGACTACAAGGCTGTGTTATTTAAGGTATGCATTATCTGATAAATACTGCACCAAAGTACAGTATGATTGCTGCCTTTTGGGTTCTTGCCTGTGTGCAGTTTCTTTTATGTGTAGAGTATCAAACTGTCCCTGTTGTGTGCACCTGTGCACGTGTATATGAGGGAGGTAGAAATGATGGCAAATTATCACACATGGTTTCCTTCCTCTGGCTTTATGTGGCACTCTTTTGGTAGCAAACTGTATCAGGGTGCTTTTAAAACATAAAGGTGCAGAGTTTTTAAATGTAGCTCACACCACACCTTAATTAATCAATCTCTTGATGTTCTTTACCAAATAGCCAGGTTGAACTGTCCTGTATATGCTCTAGTAATATTGTTTTGTGTTCCTTATGCTTAAAATTTCCAGTTTGGTCATAAGCTTCCTTGTCTGGATACACTTCAAAGTCAGATTTATATCACGTGTCAAGCACAATAAGAACTTTGTGTCTGCAGTTTTTTATCAGCTTAGAAGGGCACTGCCAGAAATCTTGCTGCATCTTGCAAAAAGGGTTGTTGTGAAGGGAGTGAGGTTAAAAAAAAATTCCAGAGGATTGCAAATGTGAAATGCTCAAAGGTTATGAGGTCAAGCCTAGAAAAGGGGTGCCTGGTATCACCATGAACCTGCATTAGGTTAACATTTAACACAAATGAGATGTTTTACCATGGCACCTTTGGCTTCACTCAGTGCAGAGGACACAGTTTGTGTTCTTGGTTTCTGCACAGGAATAAAACAGAAGGCAATTTTCTGCACAGCTGAACTGGGAAGAAAGTCTGCATCTGAACTGGATCTTGCTGGGGCTTGCTGAAGGTGCTGGGCTCTGTGCTTGTTGATTCCCTGCCCTCCTCCCCCGTTCACATCAGCCAGCACAGGAGGAGTACACGAGCAGTAGCAGTGTCACACAGCACACAAACACAGATGCAGTGATGTGAAAAATACTGAAGCAGAAAATACTCCACACTGCTGTTAGTAGACAGTGTAAGATGTGGCTGTCGGAAAGGACTGTAAGTCTGAATAGCTTTTCTTCTGGAAATAAAAAGTGCTGTTTTCACTTCCAGCATAATGAGTTAGTACAGGATAATTACCCTTTAAGTTAAATATTTCTGATATAAAGCAAGCAGTATGTACCAATATGTCAAATGCCCTATAGAAAAGCCAGAATGGTGCTCTAGGCAGCTCAGATTTTGTAATAAAATCACAGATGCTCCTGTTAAGCTGGAGCCTTAATACAGCCGAGGGTTTACTCCTAGTGTTGATTGCCATTTCTTTTCTCAATCACATAACAGATGGCAGCTGATCTATTGTGAAAGCAAGGCAAGGCAGCTCATCCCTTGTAAAAAAAACCACTACAAACACCTCCATTTTTAGATCAGCACTGCCCAGTGTGCAGACAGGCAGTGTGAGTGCACAGTGTGTGTGTCCAGCCCAAAGCCACACAATGTCACAGCCCTGGCTAAAGGAACGAGGCTGTGGTTCCCCAGTGCCTGGAATGCAGCTGTAGCTGTATCACATCAGGGAAGATTAAACAGAGGCAAATCCCAAGGATTGGCTGCACTTCACCTTGCTGTGCTCCATGTCAGCATGTGCTTGGAGGTGGTGTGCTCATTTTGGAGAAGTTGCATCCATTTTGTGTGAAAATGAAGCAAAAACATCTGCTTGAAATGACAATGAGGAAGTTTAACCACGGCTTCCTTTTTCTACCTCCCATTCTCCCTTTGTGGCCATGTATAGCAGCAGCTAGTCCCACTGAGGCAATGCAAATACAAGGCTGTGAGTTTATCAGTTTTGAAAAAATAGTTGAAAAAAACTGGATATCTATATAAAAATGGTTATTATAGTTGTTTATTACTACTACTACTACTACTACTACTACTACTACTACTACTTCTGTTGCTGCACAGGGACAAGGAGTAAATGACCCCTTCCACTCTGTTGCAAAATACAAATAAAGCCTGACAAAGTCCACCAGTGCTCTAAAAGAAGCTGTAGGTGCATTGTTAAGGCTTTTTGGGCCTTATGGATTGAATAATACAGATGAAAAAAATGCAGTTGCATTTGGCATTTAGACTCTCCCTTGAGAAGCTCGTGCTCTTGCTGCTGCAGGCCCTGCTTTGCTGATGCAGCACTTACCAGTTTTGTTTCCTTGTTTGTGGTGTGGAGGTGGCAGATGAAACTGTGGGTGTTGGAATGGTCTGGGCTGTCCCTTCATTGTTCCAGCCCACGAGCCCACCTTCTGTGTCCCAGCCTTCCTGTTTGCTGGCCCAGCAGGGCAGCAGTGCAGTGCCACACCTGACACAGTGCTTGTGGCACTGTCCATTTGAGAATGTCTGTGGCACAGTGGGGAAAGGGCCAGGACACAGGGAGCAGCCTCCTTGCTACCCCACACAATGCTGAATTCCCAGAGGTGCTCCCAGCTCATTGCTGCAGCCAGCCCACTCCCCTCCAGCTGCTGTGGGGCAGAATCTGGGATTAGCAGTAAACACTTGCAAACTGAGTTTTAATGAAAGGTGTCAGGTTATTTGCATAACCTGGTTTGTTTGTGCAACCATTTTAAAATCCCATATTTGTCAAACCCTAAAGATGTGTCCTTAAAGTCCTCAGTTAAGCAAGCTTTTCTCTTTTATTCCCTTTATTTTCCTACAGTCAATTGCTTCAGCAGACATGGATTTGAATCAGCTGGAAGCTTTCCTCACTGCCCAAACCAAAAAGCAAGGTGGCATCACATCAGATCAGGCTGCAGTCATTGCAAAATTTTGGAAGAACCACCGGACTCAAATCCACGAGAGCCTGATCAATCAGAGCCGCTGGGAGAATGTCCTGAAAAACATGAACTGGAGAGTGGACCTGAAGGCACAGTTGAGGCACGTTGATCAGATAAACACTCCTGTTGCAATAGTTGAAATGGAACTGGGAAAAAATGGGCAGGTAAGCTTCCTTTTGCAACATATGTAAACCTGATGTAGCTGCACATGCACTGAGGTATATTACCTACTGCTGAATTCACTGCCTCCAAATCAAGCCTGTTGATTCATTGCCACTGGCCCTTAAATGGATTTGAAATTGGGGTCCATCTTTGGATACAAAGAAACATTCTGGGTGGTGAATGCAATTTTTGCTTTTTTTTTTTCTTATCTTCATATAAAGAAGATATAACACATATACTGACATATATATATATGACATATGTATTGACAGCTCTCTTTACATTAAGCTTGTAAACTCAGAGGATGTAGAAATCTAACATGATCTTATAATTCTGTTTGTATACCATGCACTGCAAATTCAATTAGTCTTCTTTTCTTTTAATTCAACACTAAAATTAGTTAAAATACGCAAAGTAGGAGCTGAAAAAGAGTAAAGTTCACAAATTACATTTTAGAACAAATGAAGGGAAAGATTCTTTTTTTATTTTACATAACACCCATTCTTATGTTACTTATTACCTGTCACATTATGCAATCTTGCCTTATCTACCTGAAAGATATCTGTCTATATATATATGGCTCTATCAGTGCTGAACATTGCCTTCCTTTTTTATCTTTATAGTCCATAGGATTGTACAGCTGAAGGCACAGATTCCCATCTTCACATTTGCTGTTCTTTTCTAACAGGAAATGTGTTTCAGTTTGGTATCTTTTCTCTCTCTGTGATGTTTTAGTAAATTTCAAAACCTCATTTCTTAGCAGTAGCTACTGCAAATCATGCCATGAGCTGATTTGGGAATTTTGATGTTAATAGTTAACGTTTTGCAAGGTTCCTTGTATTTCATAGTATTGTAATAGCAAGAGTGCCTGAATTAGGAATACCTCAATCCATACACCTGGAATATACATGTGCATAGGAATGATTGAATTCCAACTTGGCTAAGCCAAGACAAGAATGAAGGTACATAATGTCTGAGATCCTACAGAGGCAGAAGGTATTGTTTGAATCATTCTGTTGGTTCACTTTCCTTTGCAGTCAGTGGAAGCTGATCCTCCCTGAGCCTCCTTCACTTGTGGTTCTCTGCAATGACAAGTACAATAATGGGTGTGCCTTCAGGTTTTTTCCTGACCTCAGAGAAGTGGAGTTTTCTGCTCAGGATCTTGAAATTGAAAACCATTGTGTTCTATTAGCAGCAAATGGAAAAAAGGTTGCTTTGAATAAAAAGGTTACAAGGGAGCACATTATAATGAGTACACTGAGTACATTAGTGAGCAAATGGCAGAAATACCTACATTCATTAAAAAGTGCATCCTTAACTCAGAATCGCTGTTGTGTTTCACAAGGGGATTATGTAGTTAGTGACTCCTGTTTTGAAACTGTTTTTTCCCCCAGTAATGGATTTTACAGTAACATCAAGCAGCAGTAACATCAAGCAGTAACATCAAGCAGCAAGGACATTTATATTCTGCAGAGAGAGTCAGGGGATGGAGAAGTAACATTTCTGAGACACTGTACTATCTCTTACCAAAGAGCCCCACAACAAAATCAAAATGAGTTATTTTAGCAATGCCCCTTCATGCTGCAAAGGGAAATGTTGTGCAAATGCATTTTTGGAGCTGCCATCAAACACAATTTTGCCTCCTTCCCTGAAGGTACCAGTGAGCTGCGGCAAGCCTGGTGTGAGTTAAACTGGTCCTTACTGAAACAGCCATGGAGTAGTTAGCATTGTCACCTCTTGAGTCACTGTACATTTGTTCTAAGGAGCTCTGCTTTCACATAGCCTTTGGCTGTGCATTGAATAAGTTCTCTGCTGTAAATCTTTGGGTTGAGGCACTCTGCATCAGGCTCTATGCTCCTGTGATGGGATGAGGTTTGGGGTTTGGGGACCTCCTGGAAAGATCGGTCACAGAGACTCCTACTGGAGGTTAAACAATTTGTTACACACTGGATCCAGCCCACTAACTTGAAACTGTCATGTTTTATAGTCTTTATAAGTATTTTTACTTTATTGTTAGCATATCTCTTCTAAATATCAAGTTTTGTAGCACATCAAATACACACATCCTGATACCTTCCCTAAGTTTAGAAGAGAACATATTTTCTAAACAGTTGTCAGCCATAGATGAGATTTGATGAATAATGAAGATCTGGCTTTGAAGAAGAAAGCTGGCTGATGATTCAGGAGTAAATTATTCACAACAGACTGTTTTCATTTGGACACATGATAACAGGGGAATATACAAATGCATTGATATGTAATGAATTGACATGAATATTTCATGGTTCAGCAGAAGCAAAGAAATGCTCTGTAGAAAATGTACCTTTCCAGAAGTCACTCTGATTCTTCCCAGTGCCTCAGGGTTGGAGTTAGGTCTCTGCCCAGCAGAAGAGCAGGCTGCTTGGTGGAGCATCTGCTGCTGCTACTTCAATAAATAACTTTGCTTCCTGCTTGCCTTCTCTGAATTTTAGTCAGCTTTTTCATGAGGGGAAGACTGTGTGTGAAACCTGATGTGATTTGGAATGGGAATTAATTGGAAGTGACTGGTTCGTAAATGCCACTAGCCTGAGTTTACTTGGATTTTGTCAAATTTTTAAATGTTTTCTGGCTGGAGAGAGATGTTTTTGGGTTTGAGAATCCATCACAACTTGCATGCATTAATTCTTGCTAGCCTTGCCATTACTGGTAAGAGAAAAAAATGAACCCTTTTCCCTAAATGCTCTTGAAAACACTTCTGATGAGCAACATTTGAAAATACCACGCTCTGAACTTTGAAAACTTTGATTCAAGATCTGTAAATTGGAGTTTGAACTCTTCTTCAGTAAAGATTTTACAGCAACATTAAAAGTTCCCTTTATGCTGGTGTTGTAGTCTTTATAGATCCTAGCAGGTCTATATTAAGATTAAAGGCAGATGAATATGCTAGCCATCACCTTTGAAAGCCCATTTTCTTTAACAGTATGACTAAAAATAAAATTATAAAGCAGTTGCACTTTAGCCTGCATTTGCCTTCATCTTGTGATATTCAGTCCCTGCTGGTCCATTTTTTCCATCTTTTCTTTGGCACAATGGTTTTCTCCTCTTGGGTTTTTTATCTACCTTGCTGGCTTTCTCTTAAAACATCTCTAGCTACCTGTCCCCTCCTTTATGTCCTTTTTTATCTTGTTCTCCCTCTCTGAGCATGTCTGTAAAGCTCTTTTGGCACGCAATTTCAGGCAGACAAGGATCTGCTCAGAGGGATGGAGGGTGAGCTGGAGCATCCTCCCTCCATGCCCTTGCTGCCCCTCTGCAGCAGCCCTGCTCCACATGGTGGGAGCCACTGCTGTGCAGTGTTGGCTTCCCTGCACGTTCCAGTCCCAGATTTATACCTGTCCTTGCCACTGACACAGAGTTACTGCATTGGTTTTGTGCCATGGCTTGGCACAAATATTATATTTAAACTTGTTTTCTGGATTTTGTCATGTTATTTTCCTCCTGAGATCTGCCTCTCCCCTGGGGCTGTTCTTCCTGTGGGCTGATTTGCTAATAAGTTTTACTTTCTTTATATAAAGAAAGTAAAATTATATATTTTGCATTATATATTTTACAGTTTAATCAGTCTGAGACTGATCAGATATTACAGATTAGCTGAGAATTTGTTCTTCACCTTTTTGCTTTGGCTTATTTACAGAATGGGTATTTCCACATACATTTCTTTCTAGTGTTTAAGTTACCAGTAATCCATGTAATATCACTTCTCTTGGGGCTTTGTTGGATCTTAAAGCATGTTTGATGATCAAAGAGTATTTGTTGCCCTGGTTTAACATGAAGCTGGGATTCTCCTGCAGGATTCTTCCTGGAAAGACCTGAAATAATCACATTAGGATTATGGATTAAAGGGTTTTTTTTCCCAAAATATTGTATCTCTCTTCTCTTTCCTTTTCTAAAAGCCTCTACCTGCCAGAGGGATCAAACAGTTAATGATATACAGTAAGTAAATGCCACAATGTAGCAAATACTAGAAGTTACATACCAGGTAAGGAATTAGGATAGCTTCTTTAAAAGTAAGGGCAAACAGCAGCCTTTCATTCCATATATTTTCTCTGGTCTGAAGTCACCAGGGATGTGTATCTTCACAAAAAACAAATGGTTTTCTTTAAAGAACAGGCAAAGATTAGTAACAACCTTTTCAGTGAAAGCGTAATATTCAATACTTATGATTATGTTTTGAGTGTCACCTTAAACTCTCCCCAGTGAGATAAAATACTTTCTGATGAAAGGACTTGCTAGGTGAAGTGCACCTTTGCCAGTGCAGCAGCATACTTGATGCTGAAAAAGTAGGAACTGTCAGCTGGCAGTTTACCTACTGTCTGCTGGTGGCTGGGCCCAGACCATGGTAATTCAGAGAAATTAATACAACTACTAATAATTCAGGTAATAATTCTATTATTTCATGAGTGGAAAGAGTTCATAAGGAGTATAGACAATTGTCATGTGCTGTATGTTGGAGATAAAATGCTTCCAGTATTTTGAAGGTCTGGAGCTTGATGTTTCATCAGGTTTTAGTTGCAGTGATTATAAAGGTTAAATTAATGTTTTGAGGAGCAGTAAAGTAGGTCTCAAAGTAAACTTGTGGGAGATTAATTTTTTTTCTGACTTGTTAATTATGTCCATTCTACACGAATCTAGGCTGAAATTTCTATCATCTGTGCTATAAACAAATTACATTTATTTTTAGCATTCACACATGAGCACGCTTTCACGATATAATTAAAAAATCCTAGAATTTATCTTCTATAAAACTCTATCCCTTGCTGGGAGTACACATTGAACACTGCTGAGGATGTGGTGGTGTTTTGTGCACTTTCCTGAGCCACTTTTCTCTTGGCTTTTGTCACCTGCAGTTCTCCCCAGCCATAGCTGTCACTGCTGCAGAGGTCAGACCGAGAGAACATCAGGAGTACGCTCATGCCATAGGGAGGAGGGATTATGGCTGTGCCTGCTTTTGCCTCTGTGTGGCTCCAGGTCAGGCTGCTTCAGAGATAGGGCTGAAAATAGCCCCAGATAATGGATCTCCAGGCTTTTTTATGTAGGAGCTGTTTGAAAAGGCAGATTGCTTTTTGTATTGGTGTGGGCAAAGCGATGCGTGGGGAGATGAAAAGCAGCTCCAGGTACCCAAACCAAAATAACTCCAGCCAGGCCTGCAGAGAGGAAGGAAAAGCAACCACCAAACCATTTTTCCTTTCCAGCCATAATCTGTCTTTGTAGCTATTAACATCATCAAAAATGATGTTCCCATCAAAAATGGGAAAAGCATGAGCATTTATAAGCCAAATTAATCAACTTAACTCCAATGGGCTTAATATTTTTATTTTATTAAAATGATGGAATCTGGTAAGTAGAAGTCAATTGGAAAAAAATCACCTTTGTGGCCAAGCTGAATGTAATCATTTGAGCTTTTGTTCACCTTGGAAATTTATGAGCTGGAGGGAACAGTTACATAAGAGCAGTACAGTGCAAAAGCAAATAAAAAACTGAGAGGGCAGCAGGTCACTCCACAGAGAGGAAACGAACACAGTTGACTGACTTAACTCAGTTATTTACTTAATCCTCTGCATGGCACTCTCTGTAGCCCTTTGCTTTGACAGGTCAGTTTTTGTCACCTTCTTGGAGTGGAGAGAAACTTGGGGAACAAGAAGAGAATTTTGTTATTTGTGGTTCTTGGGATGTGGAAGTGTAGTAAGTATGTTAAGGAGATAAGAGCATTAAATGGAGGTATTAAATAACTGTCTGACTCAAAATGTCACTTTTCCACTGGGTATATTTGACAGTATTTTTTACCTCAGGTATATATCCTATACAAAGCAAGGATATTCTGTAATCAGTAGTGCTGACAGTTTCCATGCTGGTTTATTTGTGCCCTGTGTATGTGGATGTGTAAGTGCACACATACTCATATATTCCCTGTCTTTACTCTGGAACTGGATTTGCTGAAGTAATTAAGTAGAACAAGTTAACTGAGATAGAAGTATTGATTGTAGCTGAGCTCAGGGTATTACAGAGGAAATTCTGCATTAATTGAAGGTAAGCTGTATGAAGCCAGCAGTGATGCCTGCTTACTGCCTTTCATCTGCCTAAATTCAGATTCAGTCGCGGACCCTTGAAATTTTTACCTTCTCAGGTCTTGCACATTCTGATAGAGGACTTGCAATCTGTTAAATATATAATATTGGTGATATCAACAAATATTTTGCAATCAGTTCACACAGAGCAATAAAATGTGGGATAGCTTTGATGAAATGTTCTCCAGAGCATCTCTTGCAGCCTTGAGAAACAGAGTGCAACAAACCTGGGACAGGGGCAGCTGGAGTCAACAGACCTGGCTGTTGAAAATTGTCCCAGCAAAAGTTTTTCAGCACATACCTTTCCTTGGGGTTGGCTCTGCAGAGTCAGAGACCCTAAATTGCATCTCCCCCCCTCTCCAGAGGAATTGTTCTGTTTGGGGCAGGGTGCAGAGCAGTTTCTGTGCGACACTTGCTCTGTTGTTGTGTAAATAATCAGAGGCAGTCCCACTGTGCAGTTCCCACCACCACAGACTAGGGGCTGTGTGGAGAGTGTCTGCAAACATGCAAATCAAAGCACTGCATTTGCACAGAGTGCCAGCCTGGCACCATTTGCCTGCATGACCTTGCAGCAAAGCCCGTCTATAATTGAGGTCAAATGTAGTTGAAGGATCAAAAACTGTAATCTCCACTAGCATCTTTTTAACAGAAGTCAAAAGTTTTGCATGATTCTTGAAAAGCATTTTAAAAAGGGGGAAATTTCTTTGCAGGAGAGCCTGTATAAAGCAAATCAAAGCTTCTTTGTAACTTAGCTCTGGTGGTGGTGTCAATCTGTGTTCTTCAAAGGACTTGGATATCAACATAAGCAAGTAATTTGTTCTTAGGAAACTCAGGGAAAAGAGGAGTTGTTGTGAACATAAATGCCCACTTCATTGGCTAACAATGCATCTTGTTTTTACAGGCCTAGCCTGGCCAAATACATTTAAAATTGTTGTTTTGCCAGTTAGCCAGCCTTGCCCTTCTTGACACAATGCCATGTTGCTGCTGAGAAATGCTTTGGAGATCCTTTCAGGTGTGTCATGATCTCTTTTGAGATCTCTGAGTGGCATTCCAGGTGCAAGTAAGAGCAAACAGGTTCTTAATTTATTTTAATGAGGAAGAGCTACTGCAGGAGAAGGTATTAGAAGATACAAAAGGAGAAAGCTACCACATAACTGGGGAGAAACACTTGTAGAGCATGAAAGTCTTTTTGCTGCTTAATCCTTTGTATTCTCTTTATCTTAAATATATGTGTGTATCTATGTATATATTTGTATGCTTTTCATAAAAGATGGACTCCAGTTTTTGCTGTGCAAGAATTGATGCAGCAGAAGAAACAACACAGCCCACAGTGACAAAGCAAAATCCCTTCAGTTCATGGCTAATTCTCAGTGTAATCTTTTCATGGATCAGGTATTTCCATTCTAGTTTCTGCAAACTAGGGCTTTCCATCCCTCTACTCATCCTAGTTAAAAATGAAAAAAAGATAAGCATAATTTTTTTTCCTTTCCTTTTCTTCTTACCATTCTGTTTACAAAACCTCTGACAGAGTGATTCCACAGGTAGCTGGCTGGAATCTGTTGGTGGGCAGAGCTGTCCTTGGCAGTTGGTAGCTGAGCATTAATGCTGAGGTGCTGTGAGCTCCCTGCACGGAAATGCAGTCAATCAGCATGTGAAGGGCTTGGGATACTGGCCCCTGTTTGGATAAAAGCAGGCTCTCACTCCTGCTGCAGTTGCTCTTGCTGTTACAAACCACTAGCAGTGCTGCTTAGGGACTTCCAGAGGCCAGCAGAGAAGTTTTGGGAGAGGCTCCTGCCCCTTCCCAAGGTAGTGAATGAACACTGTAGGAAACAAAGCCTTTTTTTTGCAGGTTCACTTGCCTCTATGTTAAATGGATTTGTCTGCTCCTTGGTATGCTGGCTTCATCTTGTCAAAGTGTAGACTGAAAGACAGGCAGTAAATGGAGCTGCCACAGAAGATCACATGTGGGTTTGAGAGGGTGGTTTTGGTGTCAGGTCTTTTCCTTGCTGCCAGGTGGACTTGAAAAGTTGCTGACTTTTGCTGCAGCCTTGTGCTGCCCCAGCAGTGACGTGTTCATGGAGCTGAAAGTGGCTGAGTGAGTCCAAATGAAATTTTTTTTGTTCCCTCCCCACCCTTTTTTTTTTTTCACCCACATTATTTTTAGTGTGGATCAATTTGTTGAAGGGACGGGTTGAGGGCAAAATTGAGCAAAAGAAATTGAGAGCTCTGTCTTGCCTTGAAAAAATGCTCATTTAAGCATACAAGTTGAAAGAGCCACCATTTAAAATTCTAGCTAGTGATCTCTGGAACAGAAATGAAGCAGCTCTCCTTGAATGCTGAAGATAACTTCTCTGAAGTGCCAATTTTTCTTCCAAGAATGGAGGAGGAATAGAAAATGAGAGTCAGGGCTGTTAGATGAGTTTTGTATTGTGGAGTTCATCTGGAGAAGGGTGGGAAAGGTATCTGGTATGGAGATGATCTAAAAGGGGATCTGGAGGTGGCAATCTGTGCAGATTGCAGGAATGGGGGAATCTTGATGCTTTAACAGCACTGGTAATTTTTGTTTCTAGAAAGTTTCTCAGCTACATGGTTTTGTGACAGCAGCAATGAGAAGCACGATTGAAATACTGGTCCTGTTCCTTGCCTGCTTATTTTGTCTAGAGTTGGTGGGAAATGTGGTGAGCTGAGCCACAGCTTGGCTGAGTTGCCTGAAGTGATCCTGTAAGTCTGGGAACAGCAACAGTCCTACAGTCCTGACTTACTCACATCTTCAACAAATAAACTCATTTATTGTTCAGGGTTGTTTTTTTTTTTTTTGTTGGGTTTTTTTTTTTATTCAGTAGTTACAAGAAGTTGGTTGGTGTTGACAGTTTCATCCTCAAAACAGCTTTCTCTGTTTCCTTGCATGCATCTGGTCCAGTTTTTTTTCTTTTTGCTTGTTTTGAAAATACTTTCAGAGGCACTGGGGTGAAGCATAAGTTTCCCTGCTTTTCTCTGAAAGGAGATGGTTGGGAGGAGATCACTGGCAAGTGCTTTTGGTTAAGACATCATTGTCCTATATACTACTTGAGGAAATGACTACTTTGAACATAATTCCTGGAGCAAATCCTCTTCATTTAAAAAGAGATTCTAACTTACAAAAGATACAAGACAATCCTTTGATTAAGAAACCTCTTGCAGCTGTAATTTTGCATAGACCTTGACACAAGGGGGTTTTTTCCTGTCCTCCTTTCAAATTATCAGTTGCAAAACTCCACAGAGATAATCAGACATGCAAATCTTCAATATATTTTTAGTTCAACTCACTGATGTAGATTCATTAATATGTTAATATGACAAGGAAAGCATAATTTAAATTGCATATGCCTAATTTGGTTAATAAGTGCTTGAAATACAGTCCCAATTTTAGAAGTAGCCATACTTGATACCGATTTTTCAGGACTTTTTTCCCCTTCTAAATCACAAGGAGAGTACAAAACCTCTTGTTTTATGTACAGAAATAACTTTGTGGTGTTTTTTACCCTGACTATGCACAACCAAAGGACCTTTATGCTGGGAATCAGTGTTCCTTGTACACATTGTCACATTCCTAGTGATTGAATTGTAATAAATTGTATCAGTGGAGACCTAGTGAGGATTGTAGTATTGTAATTTGAGTTCCCAGACTGCATTAGGTAGAGTTAGACAGGAGATAGAAGATGAAAAGAGAAAAGTTTCCTCATGTTCAAATATGGCCAAGCTCCACCAATGCAAATCAGGGATGTGCTTGCCCTGTATTTAATTTGCAGTGGCCTAACTAAATGAGATACAAATTACTACTGGAATTAGAATTAGACAGCTTCTGAATCTTGGTTGAACATGCAAAGCTGCTATAATATCTAGATTTTTTTTAAAGCCCTGAAGTGGTATTTGAATGCTTACAGGCAATAAACTTTTCAGTCAATTGATTCCATTTCTGTTGAATCACCCTCAAAAGTGAAGCTGTGCTTTAAGGACTATTAAAAAAAATCATTCCATTTAACCTGTAAATACGCCACAGGACTTGAGAAAATGAGTTTGATAATTGCTTTTTTTTTGGAAGACTTCAGCCTGGAAGGCAGCATCTTAAAAGGGCTCAGCATTGATGAGAGTCTCTAACGGAGCCAGTTAGAGCCAGTTACACTGGCCTGACCTCCTTGGGCTGAAGTAATGAGGTGTGACAGATCAGGAGTGCAGTGCATCATGGTCAGGACCAATAACCCCTTTCAGAAAATTACATTTCTGCTCTAAGCAATCCTTTTGAGTTGTCTGCAGCTAATTGTAAACCACCTGCTTTTACAGAAAGGGAACTCTCATGTTTCCCAGTAAATATCACCATGATGCTCTGAGACAGCTATGAAGTGCAGCTGTCTGGGAGAAAGCTCAAGTCTGATCAAATTTAATTAGACTGGAACCTGTTCCTGCCTACGAACATCCTGATTATACAAAGAGACATGCCACTTGACAGAATTGGCTTTTGTGATAGCTATTGCTGTGAGAAGGTGAGAGAGGTGTGGATTCACCTGCTCTGCTCCTTCTCCCTGAAGACTGAGCTGAGCAATGAGCTGTGTCTGCATCCTGGTGCTCCCCAGAGCTCACCAGAGAGGAGCTTGGAGAAACCCAGGCTGCTTGAGGGGATGATAAATCTGTCTGCCTTGGACTATTCCCTCAAAGAGCATGGACTCTAAAGGAAAGCAGGCATTACTAGGGCAGCTCTAGGAGCCTCAGGTTTGGTGAGATGGAGTCCAGCCTCAGCTCTGTCTGAACTGCCTGGTGATTAATGCAGCTTGACAACTCCTCTCAGATGAGTGGTATGGATAAAACCTTGTCACTTCGCTCAGCTTAGGGCAGTGGAGGCAAACTGCCTCAGCCTTCAGAAAAGAAATGCAGCACCTCCCATTATTACATTGTGGGAAGTGTAGTTGAGTGAATGTCATTAAACTGTCAGCCAAAGAAGTGCAGGCTGCTGGGTGAGAGACCTGTATTTGCATTAAATCAAAACTCTTGGGCTAAAAATTAATGCAAGTTATAAATGAAATTATAAAGAAAACCTCTTTAAATGTGAGTTTCTTTTTAAAAGTCATATTGAACAAGCACTGAGTTTACTGAGCAGAAGCACTTGCAGGTTTAAGCACACCAAGTGCTTTGCATGACAGTTAACAGCATGGATAGGCTGTGATCCAGGAGCACTGAGATATGGCATGGTCTGGATAGGAGGTGTGACAGGGACACTTTGTTACCCAGCACTTTCCTCTGCAAGCACACCAAGTCAAGAAAAAAGACAATACCTGCACCTGAGAGCAAGGGTTTGGAAAATGATGGACAAATGGACCAGTTTGAAGGCCTTGGAGCTGCTCTCTGGGGAAGGAGGCAGGGGAGGGGAGGGGAGGGGAGAGAGGAGAGGGAGAGGGAGAGAGAGGAGAGGAGAGGAGAGGGAGAGGGAGAGGGAGAGGGAGAGGGAGAGGGAGAGGGAGAGGGAGAGGGAGAGGGAGAGGGAGAGGGAGAGGGAGAGGGAGAGGGAGAGGGAGAGGGAGAGGGAGAGGGAGAGGTTGTTTTTCCAGGCACAGAGCTTGGAGATCAACAGGACTCGCTCACCTCTGAAGGGGATTGTTCTCCAGAGCTGCTGGAGGAGAACTCAGTTTGAGGGACGTGGGTGTTAGGTGGTGCTGTCACATCTCAGTGGCCTTTGGCCTGTCTGAAAGATTTTGGCTTGCCGTGATCTTTGTGCAGAAGCTACTTGGTTAGAAAACTGTGTTCAGCAAATCTTGGTATTTTATCCTAAACCATCGGCTCTTGCTCTGAGCAGGCAAGTACTTTCTTTCAAAGAGATACTGCTGTTCTCTGGCATTGCTTTTTGGAAGAGGATTTTTGGAAGGGGCTGAGAGAGAACTGAGATGCTGTGCTCCAAGCCTGCTCCTTCCTTCTACCCCTTTTAGTGCATTTGCAGGACACCGTGTAGAGCTCTCCAGGAACTCTTCTGGCTCCCAGGAGAGTTTCAGCTCCTGCCTTTCCCTGGGGCAGCAGGCAGAGCTCCTGGCTTGAGGGCTGAGGGTGGCCTGAGGGCTGAGGATGGCCAGAGCTTCCATGTGTAAACAGGGAACATGAGATTTGTGCCAGCCAGGAATTTACACTGACTTCAGATACTTGTGCCCTAGGCCAGCCTGGCTCATCATGTCCCATCCTAGGAAGTGACACAGTGTCCAGCAGCCCCACAGCAGTGTCCAGCAGCCCTCCTGTGTCCTGTCAGAGGACAGGGCTTTCTCCTGAAGACAGGTATTTGTCACCAGGCCTCTCCCTTTGCTGCCCTCCCCATTTGGCAGCTTTCCCTGCCCGAAGCAGCTCCTCCGCGCCCTCCTTTCTTCTGCGCCCTTTGCTTGGCTCTGCTTGTGTGTTTGTTTTCTCTCCCACACTGACTCTGTTTCATTCACTGCCCAGAATAATAAGAGGTTTGTTGAAAGGGTGCTGCTAAGTAATTTGTCTTCTTCATTCATTCTCTCTTTGTTTAATATTTGTTTTCGCTGTGCTTTGAATACAAAATTATTAATTTCATTGTAGTTTATTTCAATTGTATTTATTATTGTGGAGGCTCCCACACACCCCCTCTTACTGCTGTAAAAAACTCATAAATGAATACTTATAATAAGTTATGATGGTATTTTAATTCCCATTTCAAGGATACAATCAGAAGGTGGAGAACATAAACAAAAGGATTTCCATTAATTGTGGTGGCTGGTGTGAAAAACCCTCAACCCAAGTTCCCAGAGTGCAAAGCCTTTGTGGTATTGCCAGGGTTCACCTCTGACAGTGCAGCCATGGCACTGATGGACATCTGAGCCCCAGGAGCCTCTGGCTAAATCTGGAAAAAATATGGAACATACAGTGACTTATCACCTAGACAAATGTTGGCTTGGACCTCCTGTATGCATACAAGAACACTTACCTGTGGGCAAAGAACTTTATTTAATGGCTTCATGCATTATAATGGCAGAACACTCAATATCTCTAAGCTACTGGAGAAAATATTAGTGGGATTTTTTTTTTCAGCCAGAGAATATGTGAAATGGAGGTATACTGGAGCAGATTGTTAATATCCTCCCCATCCAAAATCTGGGAGATGGCTTTTAGTGCTTCTCTTTCCTTTTCCCGTTGTTAGAGCCTACGTCAAATGCTGCCTTTTATCTGAAGTGGTTTCCCCAGAGACCTGTGCTCCATGCCAGTTCCAGGCATTATTCATCCTCTGTCCTTCTCTGAACATCTTCCTTTTCCCAGATTTTCAATTCTGAAGCAGTAACTTTTTGCACCTAGTAAAATGTCGTAATTTGGTTATATTGCATGCACTCTAATCAATAGGTCAATCCCTCTCAGGCTTTGCTAAAGGAGAAAGCAATCATGCAGTGGGCTCAGAGTCCAGCAGGTCCTGAGCTGCAGGTGTCACCCCTTGGCAGCAGCACAGCCTGCCTTGCTGTGTGTGAGGCCCCATTTCTCTCTTCTCTTTCTCTGCTGGTTCTGCTTTCATTTCTTCTGCTTCTCTTCTTTTTCCCTCCTGTCTTTCTCTGCTGGGTTCTGCTTTCATTTCTTTTGCCTCTCCTCTTTTCCCTCCTGTCTTTCTCTGCTGGTTCTGCTTTCATTTCTTCTGCCTCTCCTCTTTTCCCTCCTGTCTTTCTTTGCTGGTTCTGCTTTCATTTCTTCTGCTTCTCCTCTTTTCCCTTCTGCCCCTCAGGCTGCTGTTCTGCCATCTTTTTGTTCCCTTGGTTTCATCCTCACTCCCAAACTTGGTTCCTTGTTTGGTATCTGCAGAGCTGCTATTTTTTTCCTTTACTGGAGTTGTGCAACACAGCAAAAGACCACGAAGGGTCCCAGGTTAAAGCTGCCCATGGGCACAGGAAGGCACTGAGGCTGTGCTGGGGAAGGTTCAGGTTTGCAGGGTGTCTCCCTGTGCTGTTGCTTTACATCATCCCACTAAACCCCAGTGCTGTTAAGGAAACAGTGAGTGGTTCTTGCTCTGCATCACAGCTGATTTTTCTGGGAAGCTGTGAACAGATTGTATTCTTACGGTTATGTGTGGTTTGGTGTTTGTTTTTTTTTAAAGCAGTGTATGAAATTTTCACTTGGAATTTTTAGTGAAACTCCTTGTCTAAAATTCTGTGGATTTAGTGAACAGAGCTTTAAAAACAAGGGTGGAATACAGTAGAATTACTTGGCACCTGCCTCTTCTAATATGTCTGAAGTAATGAGCTTTATGTGGTACATTTGTGTAGCTAAGCTGTAAAATTTTGTTCATAATGATGATTATGCTGAGAACCAGCTTTGCTAGCTGAGGTGCATGTGAACTCAAGCAAGGCTTATTACCCTGGAGAGCTGATTAGAATTGGGCAGAGGGCAGTTGAAAGTAAGCAGCCTGTTTGCATTTAAGTGAGCTGTAGTTGCAGTGGAGATGTGCTCACCCTGTCAGTTAGAATTGTCCGTCAGTCTGGAGCAGCGGATCCTCCCGCTGGTGACAGGACACGTGGCTGCAGGGTGCATGAGGACACTGCTCCTTCTTCCTGATGGCTTTTCCCCTTCGGAGCAGTGAATCATGTGGCAAACCCAGCTTCAAACAGGATGCTGTCAAGGGGTTTAATGGATTTACAGAGAGAATCGATTGTGCACGGGCTGGATGAAGTCTTCAGATGCCTCATTGAACATCAGCAAACCAAAGGGTCATTATCCCTTCCCCTGTCCCCCCCTCACCTCATCTGTCATCTGTTTGTAGCCTGCACTAATCTCCCTCTTCAGACCATTATTGAGAACTGAATATGTTCTGCATTTGCAGGGTGCCCCATGGCGGGAAGGAGCCATGAATGTGACTCCATGTTCTTAGAAGGATAATTTATTATTTTAAGATACTATATTATGTTAACGAATACTAAACTAAACTATACTAAAGAATACACAAAGGATACTTACAGAAGGCTAAAAAGATAATAATGAAAACTTGTGACTCCTTCCAGAGTCCCAACACAGCTTGACCCTGATTGGCCAATAAGTCAGAACAATTCACATGAACCCAATGAAGCAACCACCTGTTGGTAAACAATCTCCAAACATATTCCACATATGAGAGCACAACACAGGAGAAGCAAATGAGATAAGAATTTGTTTTCCTTTTTCTCTGAGGCTTCTCAGCTTCCCAGGAGAAAAATCCTGGGCTTTTTCTGAGAAATGTTTTTCAGAAAATGTCAATGTGACAAATATGAACAAATGGATCTGTTGCACATGGAAATAAGTTTTTTTTTTCTTTTCCTCTCCTCAGTGGTAAACATGCTTCACAGTATGAGCATTGTTAATGCAAATGCCAGCATCCTTTTGATACTCAATGGTATTTTTGATGAAGGCAGGGGTTGGGTCACCAAAGTGGATGGAACATGACTTTTTGTGCTGAAAATTAGAATGTGGAGATCTCTTATACTTGAAATTATAAAGATGTGTTTTGTTCATGGTTTCACACTCCTCTGTACAAGCAAACCTTTATCTCTCAGGCTTGTGTTTAATCTTTAGTCTTGGCTGGTACTAATTAGAGACAAATCAGGTGAAAAACAATGAATCAGATGTAGAGGAAAAGATGTGGGCTTAATTCTATGGAAGCAAAGTGCTTTACCCATACACTCTGGATTTCTGGTTAAGCAGGAGGAGATTTTCATGTCCTGCCTGGTATTTTTGAGTATTAAAGTAATAGCATAAGAACCTAAATAGAAAAAAAAAGGGGTTTATGATCATGGGTATGTTACACCACTAAAGAAGTTGCATCTTACAGTTGCCACTGTAAGTTCTGTGCTGTGTTCATGGGCTGAAAATCTCACACTTTACAAAGCTAATGGCACATCTTCATGCCCCTAATAAATTCTCAGTGTATTTGGTTTCATGTGCAGCCTTCAACTTGCACAAACAGCTGGCTAAAACAAGCTGTTCTGGCTTTTTGTGCTCTTCACTTTGTTTCCTCTTCCTTCTTACCTTCTTTCTTATCTGATTTCCCCATTTGAGTCACTGCAATGTGTTAGGTGCTCGTGTAGCTCACCCCCTCACAAACATACGTGCCCATGGACTTTTTTAGGAAACTTGTGTTCAAACCCACAAGGCTGCACCTCTGCCAACTTGCTGTGTGTGGGTGTGCCAGGAGTGAATTACCAATTACTGAGAACGAGAGAAATCTCCAGGGTGGAGGAGGCCCTGGAGATACCCTGAGCCTGTTTCTTCTGAGGTTCCTGCAAGGATAGAGGTCTGGTTATTTCAGTGGGTTACACTGCATGGGTGACATCAGGCTGGCAACCTGGCACCAGTGGGCTTTCACTCAGGCCCAGAGCTCTTCACATCTCCATAAACACCTTGGACACAGATCTTCAGGGATACTGAGGAAGTTTGTTGATGGAACTAAATTGGGAAGAGCTGTTGACTTTTTTCCAAGGAATTTTCTGGAATTTTTAGAAGGAATTTCTTCACAGAAAAGGTGGATAAGGCTCAGAATGGGCTGCCCAGGGAGGTGGTGGAGTCATGGTCCCTGGAGGTGTTCCAGGGAAGACTGGAGGTGGCACTCGGTGCCATGGTCTGACTGACACCGTGGTGTTGGGTCACAGGTTGGACTCAGTGATCCCAGGGATCTTTCCCAACCTAATCCATTCTGTCATTCTCTGGGTTAATTCCACATGTGATGCTTATGGATGGGCCCAATCCTAACCTTACAATGATGCTTTTTTGTACTGTATTTTTGTGTTTTCAAAGATATTGCTTCTCCTCTAGCATTTAATTTCTAATGATTCCTATATTAAGAAAATGTTTTAAGGGGAAGAGAGGGAGTACATGCTGCTTTTACATATCTGAATTGCTTATTAGTGTAAACTGCATCACCCTGGAATTGTTTCAGCCCCCAGGAACTCAACATAATCATCATCATCACTTTTTCTTTTTGTGCACTTGCCTCCCCTTTCTTTTTCCACCCAAGGAAATCAGAATCTAAAAGGGAGCTTGGAGTTTGTCTTGTTTGAAAAACCTCCAGATTTCTGGCTTGCTGTCACTGTCATCATTGAACAGCATTGTATTCAGGTACCATGGTGATCTTAAACACTGTCACACTGCCTGCATGTACTTGTCAAATCATTTTTGTAAGGTGTTTTTTATTGCTTTGATTCCAAGGTGCTGAAAAAAGAGGCATATCTAATCCCCACTACAATGTCAATGCTATTTACCTGAGAAGAAACTAATTTTTAGTGATTTGCTTAGTGCTTATCAGCACCTTGCTCCTTTGTACTGCTGTAGCTGCACAGGAGCAGCTTCTGACATGGGAATCTGGCTGTGTGAAAGTGCTGATCTGAAATGCAGATGGAGCTCTGCTTCTGGACATGGGCTTCAAATGGACACTGGTAAGGAACTCTCTGAAAGTAGAAATACAAAAGAATATTCTCCTAAGTTCCCTGGCCTTTAACTTGTTCAGGAAGCAATTCTTATCAGTCTTGTTCTGGGCTTGAAACAATTTTCTAAAACATGGAGAATGCATTGCACACAGACCTCAAGGCCATGGCCACAGGTGGAAGAGCAGAACCGACTCAGAATTGTCTTTAAGGATCCCTTGTGGCACCAGGGCTATGCAATTTCCCTTCCCTGTGATCCCAGAACATGGCAAAGCCTCCTGTGCTTCCAGAACCATATTGGAGTCCCAGGTAGAGCAGGATCCTCCTCCTTGGGGTGTGAGAGTGGTCAGTGCCATGATCCAGCTGATAGTGTCCTGTGAGGGATGCTGCTGGCAAGGGTTTGTGCTGTCTCTAAGCCAGTCAGGTTGGATTCCTAGTTCTTCCTAACCTGAAACATATCTTGTTTTCAGCAACCAAAAAAGCTTTCTTTGGAGGGGCTGTGGAGTTTGAGAAAGCCAACAAACAAGTTCATGACAAACTATAAGCATGCCATAATTGTTTCTTTTTTCTCCTATTTCATGGCTCTCGTAAGGATCAAGTGGCCAGAAGCACCAGAAACTAAACTAACTGGGAAACTGGGGCAGGGGCTGGAAATAAATCTTTGAGTGGGAGAGCTTTCTTCTGGGAGAACTTTTACAAATATAAATATCGAAACACAGGAAATCTGCTTCTGTAATATCTAAATAACTTGTGTTGGCTTGACAAAGGCTAAGTTTCAGCATCTGAAGTAAAAGGAGACTTCTGATGATTTTTGAGAGGGTTATTCATTGTTAATCTCAGGATCTGAGATTCAAAATAGTTTGTTTTTTACCTCCTACTTCAAAAAGAGGGCCACAGGCTTTTCCTGGGGCTGATCCCTGCAACACCTAGCTGAGGTCAAGCTTCCTGGGCAAATCCCTGGGGTTTTGTGTTCATTCAGCTGAAGTCTGTCTCTAAGGCTGGCCTTGTTTTTTGTAAAAGAGTCCAGAGAGCAAGATAAGGCTGGAGGTGATGAATTACTGTTGTACTAATGGCTTGTGTTTCACTGAGGATGTAGCTGAAATGGGGCAACATCACTACCTCAAAGAGGTGTTGTTACAGCAGGAATCATGAAAATATTGTAGGGCTTTATTTACTTCCATGAGGAATTGAATTCCAGCTTTTCTATGTGATGCTCATCTTCCCCAGTGCAGCCTCTATACACTGGGCTGCCTGTTTGCCTGCTGCACAGGGGCTTGGGATGGTGTCAGAAAATGTGAATTACAGGGAAAGGAGTGGAATTACTCAGGGTTTAGCTTGTTCTCCCTCCCTTCAGCAGCTGAAGGAGAGGATTTGTTTCCCAAGTTTCAGTGAGATTCCTGAGAGATGCTGTTCTCCTGAGGCATGGCAGAACTTTACCCTTTTTCAGCTTGGCTGGACCCACAGAGTCTCCATCTGCAAGCAGGGTGGTTTTCCCCCTCTGCTGTGGATCCTGATACACACCTCTGGGCTGTTTCTTCAGGTTTGTTGGTAGTGGCAACAGTTCCTGGAGCTTGTATCCAAAGTGCCAGAGGTATTCTTGGAAGAGATATTTTCCCTAGGAGGATACAAAATTAATGTGACCTGATGGGCAGTCGGAATAAAAACAGCAAAGAAAACCAAACAACACAAACACAGAATTCAAACAGCTGCCTCCAAGAAGTACAGGGTGACATCTGGGAAGATTTATTCCCCACCTAATTTTTGGCAGTCAGAATTGCTTCTGAATGGTGTGTGTAGAGTCTTGTCTCTGTAGGTTCCTTGTGTGGTCAGTGGAGGGAGAGGTTTCTCCAGGGAGTGGCTGGGGTGGGTTCGGAGGGCAGATTCAGCCTGACAAAGGCTGCCTTAAGCACTGCAGCTAACGGGGCTTGGGGTGAATGCTCCTCTGTGTGGTTTATTGCACAAATATTTGTAAAAACCTCTTGGTTGCTCAGCCAGCACCTCCAAAAGCCACCTTCCAAGTTCAAGTGATGCAGCAAAGAGAAGTTTGTTTGTGGTACCCATGCTGTCCATCCTCGGTGAACATTTCTGCTCATCATCTTTTCCTGCCCTGCCCCTTGATCCCTCCAAAACCGCACACACCGATGCTTTGGGTGGCAGCCTTCTCATGCCTCTTCTCGGAGGTCACACCATTTAATCTTTTTGTTGGCAGTGCTGAGAAGGGGTGAAAAGAAAGGGTTTGCTGTCAAAGGGATTTTTAGTGAGGTATTTGTCTCCTGTTAACTCGGTGACATTGTAGCAGCTGTGCCTGTAACATTATCCTTAAGTAAAAGCTGAGAGTTTGCTGATTGTTCCCCTCCAGAGCTGCCGTGGTGTCATATTCCCTCCTGTGTCTTTTACACTTTGACTTCTCAGTTTTTAAAACAAGAAGGAAATTCAAGGTGAGTGCAATTTTTGGTGAGGATTGCACATTTATAAAAGTTGTTATACAAATAATAGAAAAATACTTTTATATAGATTAAAAAAGAGAGAGTTTAATGCTCTAATGCTCTAAATTAAGCAAAATCTTCATCCACGAACTGATCATCTGTTGCCCACAGAAATATTTCTGAGTGGCTCTGAATAGTTTTCTAGACTTGCAACCAAAGATGTGAACATATCTGCAAAAACAATTAAACCTCTTTAATTCTGCTTTCCTTTAGCTTTCTTTTGCTTGAGACTGTTTTGCCTTTATTAGTCTTTAACAAGTGTATTTTTATATCTTAAAAATATGGAATAATTTAATATCATTAAATAGAATAAATGTAACGTCATACCAATATTTTTGCAGTGAGTACCCATTACAGTATAAAAGATTTATCATAAGGTTAATAAAATTACCTAGATATTCTATCTTAAAAAACAGTAGGAAATTGTTATGTATCCAGTTGCTGACTGTGTGGTCTTTGGAGCAGGAGGGACTGGATTTGATAGCATGACCATGTAGACAGCTAAAATTAAACCCAGGTTATTTTATCTTTTCATCGGAAAATGTCAGTGTGTTCTAAAAACCAACCATTTATTCAACATTGAAGCCTCACCTACAATGGCAACATGAATTCCTTTCTGTCTGAGCAGGAAGCAGCCAGCGCTATCTATGGAGTTTTTTCACCAGGGATAAATCCACAGGAATGCCTGCTGACCTCTGTGTCTTGAACTTGTAGCTTAAGTTAGCCTGCTTTCCCTGTTTATCCTGTGCACTCCTTGGGTGAGGGAGTTTTGTGCCAGGGAGCAGCCCTGCTGATACTCAGAATTCTGAAACTGCCTGAAAAAATGTTCCAGGAAATACATAGGTCAACAAGAGGGAAATTGTAGTCAAGGTTTTATTGGTAATATTTTTAATATTCCTTTACAAGAATATTTGTTGTAAACCAGCAACAGTTGAGTGCCTTTGCTTCTTAGGAAATTTGTAACTATTTATCTTTGAAATTACATATCAGATAATTCATGGCTAAGGGAAAACCTCTGTATTTCATTGTGTGGCTTTCTGTAAAAGGAGCTGTCTGGTCAAATCCTGCTCTATGGCTGATACCAACTTAAAAAAACTTCCCAAATACTCACATTTTGATGTTCTCTGCTGTCTGTGTTATCATAATGTTGCGTGTATTGACATAGACAAAAAAAAAGAGCAGAAGACGGTGTTGAAGTGCTGAGCTGTGGCTGTTGGGTGCAGCCTGGTGAAGATGAGCAAAGGGTTTGGCTTTGGAACAGGAGAGCTCAGCCCACAGCAGCCAGATTTTAAAGTTATGGGTTTTTTTCTGTTCTTCTCAGCATGAGGAAAACTTTGTTTTTGTAGCGTTTCTGGAGAACAAGGTTAAATTCTTTCAGGACAAGTTCATTGTACCTGACCTGGAAAGAGGAAAAAATGTCTTTTATGCTTATCTCTAAAGTGTGTTTGAAATGAAAATGAAAGAAAAACAGTAAACAATGATGGATACCAGGCTATTTCTGGCATGATATTCTGCCTTCTGTCCCCTGTGCACACAGTGTAATTTATCATAGCGTTTGTGCCTGCATGAGGTGAGTTCCACACCAGGCTTAAAGAATTTATGAATTACCTCTGCAGAATGATGTTTTGCAGGGTGTGCAGGGAGGAGAAACCCTTTTGCCTGGTGTTGTGGCAGCTGGGGGTCAGAGGAGTCTCTCCTCATTCTAGCAGGAAGATGTTTCCCTACAAATTCAGCTTTCCTGGTGGCTGGCTCAGTGCCTGGTGAAAGAGTAGCGGGGGAGAGGAAGCACCACAGCATCTCCTTCATTTTCAGGGTTTCAGTTTAGCACCTTCAGGCTTTTCTCCGTGAAACCATGGCTAAAGCTTAGCTTGCCTTACGCTTTATTTCTTCATGTTCATGTGGGAAGGATCAAGGCTCCTGTTGTTTTCTGGGCACTGGATTGCAGCCCTTGTTGCAGTGGCTGTGCAGTCCCATGTGCCAAGAAAGGCTGTTTGTCTGGTGGAGTGCTGCTGGCCCAGCTGGGCAGCACTTGGATTGCCTCAGCTCTGCTGCTGGGCTGGCATCTGATGGGGGGCATTAACTCTCGAGATGCTGATGCCTGACTGTTTACAAATGGGTCCTTGAGGAAGGTTTTGGGCAGGCTGTGTTTTCCCAGGGACAGGGCTTGTTTTCCCAAGGCGTTGCCTGCTGTCCTATTGCTCCAGAGTTCTGGCAGCTGTCCCGGGAGCCACCCACGGCACATCCCGGTGTCAGAATGCCTGTGGTTCCTCAGCCACGGTCACCTGCAAAGCTTTAGGGGCATTTTGTGAGCTGAAGCCAAGCTCCGAGTGTGAACCCAGCCCCTCACCCCGGTGAGCTGATGCAAACCTTCCACCCTCGCCCCGGTGAACGTGCCTGAGGCCCTCACCCCGTCAGGGTACCACGTTCACCGCTGAGGGTGGGAGGTTTACATCAGCTGCTGTTCAAATAAACTTAATTGGTTTGGACTTTTGTTTTTTGGACAATACACATCAATTGTGAGGCAAGGCTTTTATTGGCAGTTACAGCTTTGCTTTTCCCTCATAAAGTTACTTATGCACCAGCAGTCCTTTGATTTAACACACCAGTTTATTGGGCAGACACGTACTGTGATCTCAGGTTACCCCTGTGAGATGTCCATCACCCATCCCTGAGCTGCTAAGCTTCATTTTCTAAGAGGGGATTTTAATTAATTTCTGTTTTATTCTAAATGAAGGTGCCTATTTCTAAGAATACGGTTTGTTACTTTAGTGTTACATCTTACAAAATACAAAAATATTTAATTATTACTGTTGTTCAGGAAATCTGGAATTCATTGCATATTTAGAAAAATACTGTGATATTTCATGCTTAGTTGATGACTAAGCTTTGCTTCAGAAATAAATGGTAATTCTTCAAATAATACTTGTTCTTAGAATTAGGTAAGAGTGGGTGCTCTTTGTCCTAAAGGAGGGAGAAATTGATGGTGTTCAATATTTGTCCAGCTGTCTTCCCACTCTTCCCATAAGTTCTTAAACCATATGTAAATAATCACTTACATTTTACATTGTTTTAATTTAAGCCATCTCTGCTTGCTCTGTAAGTTCTCTTAGAAAAAACACCTATAATAAAAGTTTATGTGGCATGTTTGGCATGAACAAACCATCATCAGGTTCTACTAACCTTCTAAACCTTTTTATTTAACTTTTAAAAACACTTGGGAGAAAAACAGATTGTTCAAGAAAGGATGAATTAAGGAAAAGCCTCATTAAGGTCATGGTCTTTTCCTACATTCACTTTGTATTTTTCACAGTCATCTGTTACTTAAAATATCTCCAGGTTTGGGTTGTTCTGGAGTTTATCTGGAATGCCTAATGACAAGCTTCAGAGGGAATATTTGTAATCGTGTGCCTTGGGGGAGTGTCAGCAGCTGATAATCCAGGAGCAGGAGTTCAGGATGAGCCTGGGGAGTTGCTGACTGTAATTCATCCTGCACTTTCACCTACCTGAGGAGGTGAATAACCATTTTCTGTCCTTCCTTCCCCATACTGTACAGCTGAGGCTGCTGCACTCCTCTGCACTGCAGCTCTCTCAGAAGCCTGTAAGTTTGGTAGTTCTGAGGAAAATAGAGGATAAACCCACTAATTTTGTTTCTAGTTCCTTTGCATGCCTAACATTCAGAGGATAAGGAGGGAATGATGCCTTTTAAGCTGGATCATTTGTTTTGGTCTTAAGGGCAAGAAACTATTTTTAGAGCTTTATCTGTGGTGTGAGTTAACAGAGGTGTTTTGAAGTTCAGTCCAACAGGAATAGGGATTGTTTTACCAGCAAATGTGAACAACTTTGTTTTGTAAGTTGAACTCAGTGTTTAGTTACTCTGTCCCCATTTTTTTGTGGATCACAGTTGTGAGAAGATTCAGGACATAGATAGTGAAGCTGCTGAAACAAATGCACCCAGGGAGCAAAATTGAAAGGGCTTTGGAGATGCATTTTTCTTTTTTTCACATGGATTGCTGAAAATAATTTTGCTTTTCATGTTGCAGAATATGGATTGTTTTAGATAACTTGCTGATGAGCTCATCAGTGTTCAGCAGCATAAATGAATAAACCCAACCCAGACGCAGCATCAGCCTCAATTAAACCTTTCATTAGCAGATTCCATAGACCTCCATTTCCTGCATTTTTTAGGACAAACTTCTTAAGAGGTATCAATAAACAAAGTTATAAAAGGCAAATGCTGAAGCTTTCTGGTGACCCTAATCTAATTTCATATGTGCAGAGGGGTGAAGTCCTTGGCTGGGACCAGGAGGGGCCAGTGGGCTGCAGCCTAAGTGCTCTTCTCAGATGAAACCAGGAGATCTCTCTTCTCTTCTCTTCTCTTCTCTTCTCTTCTCTTCTCTTCTCTTCTCTCTCTCTTCTCTTCTCTTCTCTTCTCTTCTCTTCTCTTCTCTTCTCTTCTCTTCTCTTCTCTTCTCTTCTCTTCTCTTCTCTTCTCTTCTCTTCTCTTCTCTTCTCTTCTCTTCTCTTCTCTTCTCTTCTCTTCTCTTCTCTTCTCTTCTCTTCTCTTCTCTTCTCTTCTCTCTCCTCTCCTCTCCTCTCCTCTCCTCTCCTCTCCTCTCCTCTCCTCTCCTCTCCTCTCCTCTCCTCTCCTCTCCTCTCCTCTCCTCTCCTCTCCTCTCCTCTCCTCTCCTCTCCTCTCCTCTCCTCTCCTCTCCTCTCCTCTCCTCTCCTCTCCTCTCCTCTCCTCTCCTCTCCTCTCCTCTCCTCTCCTCTCCTCTCCTCTCCTCTCCTCTCCTCTCCTCTCCTCTCCTCTCCTCTCCTCTCCTCTCCTCTCCTCTCCTCTCCTCTCCTCTCCTCTCCTCTCCTCTCCTCTCCTCTCCTCTCCTCTCCTCTCCTCTCCTCTCCTCTCCTCTCCTCTCCTCTCCTCTCCTCTCCTCTCTCTCTCTCCTCTCCTCTCCTCTCCTCTCCTCTCCTCTCCTCTCCTCTCCTCTCCTCTCCTCTCCTCTCCTCTCCTCTCCTCTCCTCTCCTCTCCTCTCCTCTCCTCTCCTCTCCTCTCCTCTCCTCTCCTCTCCTCTCCTCTCCTCTCCTCTCCTCTCCTCTCCTCTCCTCTCCTCTCCTCTCCTCTCCTCTCCTCTCCTCTCCTCTCCTCTCCTCCCAGATGATACTTTAAGGATAAATGTACTACCAGCCTGTTGAAGGTTAGCACACTGAGTGCTGTATTGATTAGGGTATTAAGTGCTTTGCTCTGTGCACCTTTAACCTGTTAGATTTTCCAAGATGTGCAAGTAAAGGCTTAAGAAAAACAAGTAATTATTGCTAATTAAAGCTCCAAACTGGAGTAACGTTCAGCAGGGCAAGGCACTTGGACATCAGCACAGGGCATCACACTCACCCTTGCTCTACTGAGAATATTCAAGCCTTGAATTAATCAAGGATGTAATAGCAGAAGTTTGCAGTCTTGGTTTTGATTTGAATCAAAATTTGGATTGTACTTTGGCCTTTGATGGATGTGGAAGGAGCTCTGGTTAGAGCTCTCATTTCAGAAGCACATGCTGTAAAAAACTGAAAACCAGGAGAAAAGCCTTTGTAGGCAAGGTGCTTTCCTCTGTTCTTGATGGATGCCTGGATGGCATCCCTTTAAAAAACCAAAAAATTGAAATAAAGATGAAAAATTCCATCAGACTCCAGGAATAATGCCTGGAGTTGCAGATGGGAGCCAGTCCCATTGCTTTAAGTTCTGGTGTTTCTTCTGGTCATTAATGATCAGCCCTCTCCCAGCATGGAGAGCTTCAAAGGTCTTCAAAAGACACTGACTTTTCCTTATTTTGGGTGGGAGGAGGGGTAGGTAGGACTGCTTGCTGCCTTCAATTTCTAAGGTGGCAAGTCTCAAATGCAGTTTTTTTTTCTGTGAATTTGGGGATCGGAAAGATTCCTTGATCCTAATCTTGGGTCTTTCACATCCTCTCACCTTCCTCTGAATTTTAGGACACAAAGGCTATCTTGCAGCTCTGAAAATTCATCCAAGCTTGAGTTAGGCTGTGAGCTGCCTGCTTGTATTGATCTCTTGCTCACCAATGACTTTAAAACAAGTCAATTTACTTTAAAACAAGTCCAGTTGTTGTCATCTGACAGAGGAAATTGATTTGTGTGGGAGGCAATTGATTTGTGAGCTTCTTCCCTGCTTCTTTAAAATGCTTTTTTTATTTCAAAGGAAAAAGTGTGGATTTATGGGTACTGTTATTAATGGAAGGTAAATACATCTAGAATTCATGTAAAGCTCACTTTGAAGGATAAAAAGCAAGTGTCACATGAGCATTTATGCAAACATTAAAGCATCACCAATATAAACATTCATAGGTAGCATCATCTCAAACCTTTTCAGGGTCTTTTTTCTTTCAAGAAGGAACTATAATGATGTTTTTTTGGAAACTGGATTACAGACTAGACACGTTGAGCAAGATAAAATCCACATACAACCTGGTTCTCTGTAAAGCTTATGCAACAGGTTTGCAGCCTTACACAAACTGTTCCCATGCTGAATGTGATACAGCTTTGTATAACAGGAGTCTTATGTCATCTCTGCAATTTTATAGCAGAACTGGGTAATCCATGAGCAGAACAGAAAGGGCATTAGAGCCTAAATGGGAGGCTAATGACTGCTGATGGATTACTGAATGTCAGGTTTTGAAGCTCCCAGCGTGGTCGCCTGCCCTGTGAACTGGAGTCTCTTTCAAATAACCAGCCCAGCTCAGGCATTAAAGGAAAAGCTTTGCAAGAACTTCCTTGCTGCAACGGGATTCATATTATTGAATTGAACATGTTTGCTTTCTTGTGCAGACCACTCAGATACTGCAGAACATAAAATTCTGGTAATAAACCCAGTCCTTGATTAGATATTTAAAATACATGTTTGTCTTACTGTTCTCCTCATAGGAGTGGGGTGCTTTGTACATCCTTCCTGACTGTGCTTTCCTAAGCACTTCGAGCACATGACAGGTTAATTTAAACAACTTGTTGGGTTGAGGAAGAGGAAACTTCCAAGAAGCAGGTGAGAAGGATCTCGGACAGAGCAGTTCATTGCCATGGCTCTCCTCATGCAGTCAGAAGTGGCAGCTTCCTGCTGGCCCTCTCTCAGGAAGGGGAATCCAGAAGGAGACCTCTGCTCCCCAGTCAGACATGGTGTTTTACCACAGGGAACCAAACTCCTGAAAGATCTGATTGTGTTTCAGGCTTTTTGTGATAACAAACCTTCAAAATCATGCTAAGGTATTGAAGCATATTTCTGAGACAGATTTTCTTTAAAGGCTGCTTCAGATTTTATTTTCCCATCCTAAGTTGTATTGTCCTTCACAGGTAGTGTCAGAGTGCTCAGTTATGTGCCTTGTTATATCTGATTGTTTGCTAAAAGGAAAGAGAAGAAAATACATGCTAATTTTGATTTCTTCAGCCAGAAACCTTTGGTGTGTGTTGGGTAATTATGTCTGTTGTAAAGGTTGTGAAGGGCAAGAAACATCTCCCTCAGCAAGAACATATCTGTTTTCACTTCAAAGGCTGCTGGCCTGTTGTGTCACCCATGAAAGCATTTGTATTGGTGGAAGTTGTCTTCTCCCCAGAGTGAAACTGTACCTCCTTCCTTTACTGAGCTTCTGCACTCGTTACCTCCAAGGATGGACCATTCCTCCATTCTTCCACTTCTACACCATATTTTCCCCAACAACCCTTTTCCTACTATTGTTTTCTTTTTGCTACATCTGTTCCTCTTTCCCACTTCATGCAAAAGCACATTAATCATTAACATTTGTACCTGTGGCTGAAAAATGGCTTTGTCAAAGCTGCTTTTAGCTGAGCTGTAAATATTGAGTAGCACATCCACTGGTGCCTGTGGGACAGCCCTTGTGAGATACTGCTGCTATTAGGTGCCCCAGGTTTGCATCTGGGGGGCAGTGCTGTGTTGCTGCATGCTCTGGGATGCTCAACCCATGGATAACAGGCCCAAGAAATGAACAGCAGAATTAGGGAGAGAGGGGACATGACTCAAAATGAGTGTAGCACATGCTGGTATTAAGCCCCCTCCTATTTAATCCCAGTGCCTGTAGCATGGGAGCATTTTTTTGGAGTTGTGAAACCTGAAATATTTTGCTGTAACCTTTGGCTGTGTCACACATGGGTGTCTCTAAAGCAAAAATTTTGGTTTGTGGTTTTGGGGGTTTGTTTGGGGTTTTGTTAAGGGAGAAAAACAACCCAACAACTCTGTTTTGCCCTTCATAGCTGAAAACTAAGAGGACAGTGATTAGAGCTTTTACCTACAACAAAAAATCAGGAAAGCTGCTTTTCTGGCCATTTTATCTCATAGCAATAAATCTCATTGAGCTGAGTGCATCTGCCCATATGGATGTGGCTATTCTGAGACTAAAGAACTTTACACAGTGCTGCTGGTGCTTCAGACCTGGGTGCCAGGCTCTCTCTGCTCCTGCAGTAGTTTTGTTCTGGTGGGTGAATCTGTAGACATCAAATAAAACATCAAATGCCAGCCCCTCATTATTGTTAGATCAATGGGTGTTAGCTGGGGGGAAGTATGGTGATTCATTTTTTAATGAAAAGAAAATGTCTTCAAATGTTCTGTTTCTGGTCATACAGTCTCTATTCAATGTGTTGTCTTTTGAAAGTCTAAGTCCAATTCTAACCATTGTGGGTTTTGTTATTTGAACTTATTTCCAGCATGAGTATCTATCCTAGGCTATTATTTTTATATGCGTAAGACTCTTGTTTAAAAATAAAAAGTAGGTAGCTTGGAGTTTAATGCCGCCAGGTCAGTAAATATGAATAACTTTTCAGCATTTCTAGCTCTCCATCCTCCCCATCCACAGCTCCTGAAAGGGATCTCTTATTTTTGTTGTCCCTTACAGATGAGCTTATCTCAAGTTATTATACCCATTTTTAAAGGGGTGAGGGGAAGGTCCAGACAGCTGTTACATCTTCATCCTGTTCCTGAATGATCCAAAGAACAGCATCCAATTCCTGGAAGCTCTAGAGCTTCGTTTTTCATTTTGACTAATTGTCTTTTGGAAATAATGAGCAGCAGTGACTTCACAAATCACGGTCTCCTGGCACCCAGATCATTAATGACTCACTGTATCTTCAGCAGCAGTTAAAAATATGCTTTTCCACACTTTGAACAAGTTCTGGTAGTTTTGCTCACAAAGGAAGTGTAATGTGTGGTGGGAGTGAGTGGAGATGTATTTCCTTATCATTTTCTATTCATGACCATTTTGAGGCACAGAATCCAAGGCAACCAAAAACCAGCAAGAAAAGAGGGGTTGTATTTGAGGTCTGGTCCAGATGAAAAATGCTGTCAGGAGTGGGATTTTTGACATGGCCAGTGACCTTCTTGCCTCCCCCTTAATTCCTCTGCAGTGCAAGGACCACTTCATATTTTTTAGGTTCATCTGCAGTGGGAGCACTAAAAGGAGTCCCCTGTTCTGGATGATTTTGGCTTTTTTGGAGATTTCATGATGGAAATTTCCTCAGCCACGTTCTTAAAGAGCAGTGCTGGGGGACAGTGGAGGGAGGGGAGTGCATTATCCACCTGGGATAACCTCTGGGAGAGGTTTCCAGCAAGGGAAATCCCTCATGGCTCCTCTCAAGTGCTTCACAGGCAGCTCCATTCTCATCCCTACTTGTTTTTTCTTGTGAGGGCAAGGGGTGTAGGGCCCCTCAGTGTCTGAAGTGCAGGTGCATCCCTGAAGTTGCTGCTGAGGATTGACCCCTGACTCTTTCCAGCCCAAGGTCTGTGACTGCACTCCCCTTGGAGCAGCTCTTGGGAAGATGGTGTGATAGGAAAAACACAGTGAGGTTAAGAAACAGAAATCCCAATCTGATGTTGTCTGTCCCTATTTTATTGTTTAAAATTCAGCCTGAAAATTGTAGTAATCCCTTTGCAGTAGCACAGGATTCCGAGAGTGGATTCAGTGTTCCTTCTGGAAAGCACCTCTGGGATGTTTTCCAGCCAGGGTGTGTTGTTCTGGTTCTATAACACACCCAAAATGTGTTAGATTTCTTGGTGTGACTGCCTGGCTTTCTTTAAAAGAATAATGGAAGTTACTGTTTTGAAAGTTATTCTTTTTTTGTTGCTTTTTAGGTGCAGGGGATGCTCGTGGTGCCTCCCCTGTTCTGCTGCCACAAAACACAAAAATCCCAAACCACAACCAAACACTGCCACTGCATTGGTTTGAAATGAGGAGTCTATAATGTCAATTTAAGGTATTTCATCAGCATTTAATTACAGTCCTTTGTCAAGTGGCTGCATACAGAAGTAGCACAAACCCATAAAATGGTAATGCTGAGTTCTCTTCAAGAACTTCTTTATTAGGGATCCAATCAAAGGAGGTCAGAAATGCCAAATTCTCTCCCTGGTTATTTCAGGAGCACCATAGTACCAATACCTTTTTCATAACTCAGGCTGATATTTTAGAAATGTCTTTACATCTCTACAGCTTATTTCCAGAAATGTTAATTGGGCCTGTGGGATGAAAGGCCATTCCAAATGTGAAGCTGCTTCCCAGCACTCTTTATCTCAGAATAATCCTTTTCTCCAAGGAAATTAAGGCACATTTTATAATATCCACTATACTACCAAGCCTACAGCAGAGCAGAGTGAATGCAGGGAACCCAGCATGCCACCTTTTTTCTAAGAACCTTACAGCTGTTTATCAAACTTTGTTTTCAATTTCTGAGCAGGTTTGGCCCTTCTGAAAATGAAACTCCACTTCTGGCTTTGCCTCAGGCAGGTCCCAAGGGTGCTGTGCCTGCAGTGTCCTGGGCTCTGCTCTCCCTGCAGATGCCTTGGCAGGCTCTGGGAATTTAATCCCAACAGTTCTGGGGTGGATACAGACAACAGCTAGCATGACTTGAACCCAGCTTTGCTAATTAATGTATGATTATTTTTAAAAAATCTCCAGAAGGGAGATGAAATGATGCTTTTGGAGAAGCAGTCATTTGGGTATTGTAAACCCCCCTGAGGTCTGTGTGTGTTGTAGAGGCTTGAGAAGGAAGGGAAAACCAGGGGTGCAAGGGTTGGCTGGTCAGTGAAAATCCCTGCCAGGCATTCAGCAGGGGGTCAGATAAAAGCAAGCTTAAAGAATGGGAGGAAATAAACCTGAGAATTGAATTATTTATTGCTGCTGCAAAATATGTCCTAACTCCTGTCTCCTAACATTAAAGAAAATATAATAGGCATGGAAAGATGTAATAGGCATTAGCAGGGTCAGGGGAGACATGAAAATCCTGCAGGCAGGCAGGGAGGGCAAACAGACATTCCCTGTTCTCACTGGCATTTTTGCCTTTATATGCAGACCCCTTTTTTCCTACTAGCCCTCAAAATAATCCAAATCTTTCCATACAGTTTCCACTACCTCCCAGCCCTTTCACAGGCTTAGCTTCCCACGAGGCAGGGGGTTTGAAAAGCAAGGTATTTAAACCAAACCCTGCTATTTTTATCACAATGCTGCTCAGTTGTCCTGGCTTTGTTAGCACCTTTTGGTCAAGAGGGCAGCAGGAAGAGCAGCCATTGGTACAAACCCCTTGGCTTGGCAGGATAAAAAATCCACTGCCGTGTTTTGATGCTTGAAAAGAGAAGCAGCACATGCATTTTAGAGACACAGGTCCACTCACAGATTTTACTGTAGTTCCACTTCAGGACAGCTGTCCAAAACCAGGCAAGAGCATTTAGCATTGCACATCATCCTCCCCTTGCCTGCTTCTTTAGGAGTTGTGTAATGCTCATTTTCTCCATCTCATCTCCCTGCCTGAAATCACAGCAGCATTCTGTTTTCTTTTATCCAAGAGCTGCTTCGTGACTTCTTCTCCCACTCAGGAGCTGCAGAGGGCAGGCAGGGGTGGTGCTGGGGACAGGAGTGGTGTCCCTGTGCCCTGCTGGCCACGCTGTGCCAGGCCAGCATGAGGCCCACCAGGCACAGTCCTTGTGCTTGGGTTGGTCTCCCAGGAGGAAATCTTTAACCTGATCCCAGGAATGGGGAGGAGCTGAAATACATTCTATTTCTCACAGCCTTACAGCACAAGCAGTGACCTTACATCTGCCAAGGGGAGCCAGTCACAAATGGGACATTTTCCTGCTCCAGGAGAAGCAGATTTACCACGAGGAGACACCTGCCCACTCTGCTGGAGGCTGGTGTCCAAACTCTGGGTGCAGGCCCAAAAAGACAGGTGGAGAGTAAAAAAATGCACCGAGGATAAAACTGCTGTTGTGGAGAATAACAAAACAAAGAGACAGAAGGCTAAATGAGCCATTCACATCATCTCCATTTTCCTCAGGAGAAGTGGTTAAGGTCTTTTATTGCCTTCTCACCCCTTGTTCACCATGAGAAAAAGAAAGAGACAACTAATTAAATATCTGATGTGGAAGAGCTGAAGCCTTTCTTTGCAGAGGTATCTTTGATTCTCATGTGTTTATTTTCCTATTCAGTTTTCCTATGCTGAGTGGATTGCTTATTAATTGTTAAATGACTGCTGTGCAACTCAGTTATGGAAATGATTTCTACTTCAGTACCACTTGCCCTTCAGTTGAGAATGGGAGGTCAACCAAAATTAGATAACTTCTCTTCAAACATTTTATCTTTCTGGAAAAAAATATGGTTCAAACATGATGCCTGTCAGGAGGACTCTGAAGTTCCAACCTTAAAACAATCCTTGTGGCCAAGCTGGTTTGGGGATCATATTGAGAATTGGTGTCCTGATCTGTCCTGATGAGACCTTTAAACAGATTAATCCAGGTGTGGGGTTGAGTGTAGGCTCTATTGCCCACATTCATTTCTAGAATGAATTGTGAAATCCCAGATTGAATAAAACAAAGTTGTAATTTTAACTGAGGCAAGGGGAGCTGTGTGGGCAGAGCAGGCAGTCCCTTGGCTGCAGTGAGATTCTGCTCAGGCAGAAATGTCCTCCCACGCTCGTCCCTTCAGGGTTGCACCTCCAGCTTCAGCTTTCACTGTGAGCCTTTGCTTTTCACCTTACACAAGAAAAGAGGCTGAAAAAAAAGAAAAATAAAAAGGAGTTATGTATTATGCAGCAAATAATACCAAGGACATGTTCTGTGGTTAAAAAAAAAAAAAAAAGTCAAAGAGAAATGCAAATCTGGAGCTTTTCCTATATTTTCAGAAGAGAGCTGTATTCCTCTGGTGTCTCCCTGCTGGCACACAATGCTGATATTTCTGTGCATTTGATCTGAAGGTCACTGAGGTCAGTGCAGATATTCTCAGTATCTTCAGCAGACTTTGCACCACACTGAGCAGGAGCTGCTGTTGTGCTGATAAATCTGAGTGTGATGCCTGTCCCAGGCTGTGGAACAGCAAGAACAGCAGTGCTGGAGGGGCTGTAAACCAGGCTGGACTCTGAACACGTGGCTGCCCCCTTTGCTGTGGGAGCTTTCTCATGCTGAATTGAAAGACAACAGTTTGCATTCTAAAAGTAATGAGGAAAAAAACCTAAAATTATTTAGACTGGGTTTTTTGGTTTTTTTTATTTGGCTTATTTGGCTTTTTTGTCCCCTTGTAAGTTCACACACTCAAATTGCAGAAAAGAAACAAATATAGTTATTTTTGTCCCACTGAGGAGACGTGTTTGCAGTGGCCACAGAACTTTGAGTAGATCCTTTTGTCCTGGTAAGTTCTATTTTCAGATCATCAGAAAGGTTGCGGATAAATGCCGTAAAAGCAGCAAAAATAAACAGCCTGTTTGGTCTGACTGCTTTGTCTTGTTAAATATTTTAAGAAGGAAAGCCCAGCTGAATGCATGCTGGACTGCAGGCATATTTTCAAGCCTTTGGTACCCTGTTTATGTATTTTTAGATGAGCAGTTCTGCCCAAATGCCAGTGACTTTTCACCATCCATTTCAAGGTGTATTTGTCTGCAATTCCAGATGTGTGGGATCAGTGTGCCAGGAACAGAGGGATAATGTTTCTGGGAGGAGATGGGGATGCTGCTGGGGGTGTGTGTGCCTGTCTTGTGCCAGCCTTGTGTCTCTCTTCTTTCTCTGATGGTGAAATGCCCTGGAGCAAACGGGTGCCTGGCATTGCTGCTTGCTGTGAGCAGGACAAGGAGAGAAGGGCTCAAACAGCTGCCCTTCAAAAAGTATTTCTGAAAAATGCCATTTTGTGGGCACAAAACGTATTTGCTGTAGCTGGGTCATGCTGATCCCAGAGCTTAGGTGAAGAACATAGGGACTTTTTGAAATGGGGCTTTTTGAGGGCATTACCTGTTGCCATTAAGACACATAAATCAGCAGAGGGTTTCCATGGCCTTTACTCACTGTTTGCAAGACTTGCAGCAACCAAAATAAACAAACACCTTTGTACTTTTAGTTCAGCTCTGGGTGTTGAAGCATTTCAGCAAGAGGAGCCACCTGCCCCTCATGTGCTCTTGTTTCTGGCAATCCAGGTGCCACAGGGCAAATGTGCAGGGTTCAGAAAGGAGGGTTTTAAACATATCTTATTCCAAAATGCTGTTTGAGAGTAATTCTAATATTTGGTCTCTTCTCTGAGAAAACCAGTTATGGCCTTGACTGAAGACTGATTGGAGAGGAAAAGCCAAGATCCTCTGGCCTTTGCCATCAACAAGAGCCAGCATTGTCTGCTCTCATGGGAAATAAATTGTTTTGGGGTTGCAGTATCAGTGATGAAGAGAGAGACAGGGACTCGGTGTGGTGGTCAAATAATTCTAATTCATTGTGAAGTACAAATGCTTATATAGTATTTTAGGAAGGCTAGTAATGTTTTATACAATTATTGGGTTAATCATCACTTAAACTTACACATTTTAAACATGTCTTGCTTGCAGAAGTCTTGATGCCATTTTCTTTTTCTAGTAAGTCAGTCTGGTTGAGTCTTCTTGCAATCCTGATTTAATCCTCAAAGTTCTGTTTGCTATTGCCAAGGCATCCTGTTATCAAATCTCTTGTGCTAACCAGGTCCAAAGTCCATCATCTGTCTTTAACCTGATATCCAATACTGGGATAACCAATATCCCAGTATTACAGAACTATAGAATTACTTGGGTTGGCAGAGGATATTCATTTCTACTCAGCTTTTATATTTGAGCAGGACATTAATGGGTTCCTGAGTCATTTATGTAACACATAAACATGAGAGAGGAGCAAGAGTGATCTGTCTTGGAGCTGCTAACCAAATTATTCAGCCTGCAAGCCAGCAGTACTCTCAGCCAGAAAATGCCAGAATCCCAAGTCACACAGCCTCCTAAAGGTCAGGAATTCTCTGGTCAGGTTTTTAGTGCATTCTTTAACTGTGGGGTTATTTCTAAATGCAGATTACTTTAACTGTGTTGATGGTTTGGTATAAAAGTAATTTTTACCCCCCTGAATTCATTCCTGTTTTCCTGGTATTGTTTATTGCAGTAACAGAGAGGAATGTGGTCGACACTGATTTGATGAAATAAAAAGTTACATTCAAAGCACAGAAATTTCCTTGTGTCCGTAGGAGTTAACCAAGTTCCTGGTCTTGGGGATACCCTGTTACAAAAACATGCCCCAGTGGCAGGGAGGGTTTGATGCTGTGATAGGGTACTTCCTGAAACATTTAAGAAAATGGTAAATAATAACATAAAGTAGTTGAAACTTTGTTCTGAGAAAGTGTGGGGGGTTATGATAGAGTGATGTTTGATTTTAATTTTTTTACCATGCTGAATGATTCCCATATTAGGTAATAGGTAAATGTTTAGTGTGGTGAAAATTAATTCCAGATCTAAAGAACGTTCTCACTAGAAAAGCTGGATTTAGTGTAAAAGCAGAAGATGAGGACTCTTGTTCTTAGACTAATTTCACACTGCAATTAAGAGCTACAAGACTGAAAAAACAAAGGCTAGCCTAATTATTGGAACATAAAACATGTATAGGGAAAGCTGTACACTGATATTTCAGCTCCATGAGCAGCCTTAAAAACACCAACCAAACAAAACACTGCACGAGAAAACAAGGACAGCTGTCAAACAAGGTAGAAAAATGTAGGTCATCAGTGAGGAAGGGCATTTACCCTCTGAGGTCTCCTGCAGAGGACTCTGAGAGGAGAGCACCTCACCTTGCAGTGGTTCCACTGAGAGCCTCTGTCAGTGGAGAGCTGACACAGCAGGCAGGGCTTGAATAAGTGATGATGGAGCTTTCTCCTCGCTGGCACCCTTGTGAGAGAGCCTGATGCCCTGCCAGAAATGGAGGGTTTCAATAGTTTTTATGTAGTTTTCCATGTAATATATATAACTGCATAAACTACATATGTATATATTCTTATATAGTTATATATAGTTTTTATTTTAAGTTCAGTTTTTAATACATGTTTTGTTTCAAATCTCACAGTGATACAAAGGTAATTTAATATGTTTTTTATGCTGGCTTTATGTGCTTCCGTGTACAGTTTGATGAAGCTTGCAGATAACACTGGTTTTATTTTGTTTGGGTTTTTTTCCTTTTAAAACCTCTTCATGCATTTCTTAGTTAATGATTTTAGCTCTGCTTACACCTTTGTTTAAATAGCAGCTGGCTCCAGAGCCAGGCAGAGTTGCATACCGGGTCTCCAAGACAGTGTCATTAGCCTGAGCAGGTTAATTGATTTATTTGGTATGCCATCACACCTACTTACCTCAGGCCAGCCAAGCAGCACAGGAAAAATGCTCCTGTTAAAGATTAAACATTCCACACTCACTGTTTTAGGGTTTGAAAGAGCTGGAGCTCAGCTGTGCTTTCAAAGATGCTGGAATTCAAATGGGAGCATTTGGTGTGCTTGCTTTGACAAACCAGTGTCTGGAGGGGCACGGAGGGCTCAGAGGAGTGACTGCTTTTGCATTGTTTTTTAGAAACAGTTCAGATACAGAGAGGTTTCACTTTTCATTCCTGCAGCAGGAGTTAGATCACAACACTTTCTGTTCCCTGTCTCAATTCCATTCCTATCTCAGAAGGCAGAAGTTCTGGCAGTGCCTTTGGCTGGAATTACCCAGCCCTGTGTTCAGTGGCCTTCAGCTGTGACCTGCTTACATGGCCAGTATTTCCCAGGGCAGGCTGGATCCTTCCCCAAACTGCTGCGGGGGAGCATGAGGGGAAAAAATACTTTTCAGGTTTTTCCTTAAATATATTTTTTCTTTTTTTTTTTCTTTCTTTTTTTTTTTCTTTTTTTTTTTTTTTCTTTTTTAATTTTATCATAGGAAGTGCTGTAATGCAGGGGGCATTACAGAGGGGTTTTGAAGAAAAAAGCAAATGGTAAACAATAGAAATAGTAAGCTCAAGGTGACTGCTAGGTCAGAAAGGTGCCTCTTGATGCCCTCATGAAAAAAGAATTGCCTTAAAAGTTTAGGATATTCTGAATACCCCAAGGTAGAGTTTTGTCCAACAGCTCCATTCCAAGAGGATTTAGCCTAAGCTGAGCATGTTCCAAAGTGCAGGTGCAGCATTGTACAGAGTCAAACCTCCACCACTCCTCAGTGAGGGAGAGCCTTGAAGGGTTTTCTGGTCTGTGAAGCTCCTGTGACTGCAGCAGATTTTGTGGGGTACCCTGAGCCTCAGGTAGCTGGAGATGTTGGAGGAACCAGGTGAGCAGGCTCAGCAAACAGCAATCGATCAGGTGAGGCCACACAAAAAGTCACAGGCATGACCTTGCAAAGAGTCATCCATAGGTGAGAATGAAATCTGCATTTTGTCAGCATTACCAGGTCCTTTTTGTGCATTGTGTTGGTTCCAGC
The DNA here is from genome assembly GCF_047830755.1 of Zonotrichia albicollis. Lineage (NCBI taxonomy): Eukaryota > Metazoa > Chordata > Aves > Passeriformes > Passerellidae > Zonotrichia > Zonotrichia albicollis. The sequence goes on from NC_133821.1 coordinate 24,421,128, forward strand.
AGAGCTGTGGCTTTTGTAACCTTTCCTTTTGACCACAGCAAGCTGCCCTCAGCTCTGCAGTGTTTGCCTCCCCTGATCAGCCAGGGCTCTGAGGGACATCCCCCAGGAGGAGCACTGTGAGCACTGGGTGAGCAGAAATCAGGGATCACTCATCCCAAACCTGGGCTGGGCATCCTGCACTTGTGCTTGCACACTGTGGTGGGAGGGTTTTGGGGGCAACAGTGGATAGGAAACCCCTGGAGTGATGAATCTGTGCAGGGGCAGCACACAGAGTGGGATGTGGGGAATGCATAAGGTCAGAAACCTGAAACAGGTGTGAATCAGTGTGATTTTATTTTCAACAAAAAGAGAAATTGGAAGGTTTATAGAAAGCAATGAAAGCTAATATCTCCAGTCTGAAAGCAACAGAAGCTTTAGGAAGAGGCTTTCATAAAAATATTGTCCTTTTTGTCCTTTTTTCTTGTTAATTATTAAGAATCATGTTACTCTTGTTAGCTTTTTAATGTGAAAGGTATAAAAGCTACAGAGTATTCTACCTTCTAATTAGTTATACTGATTAAATTATGGTCTGTCTTTGTTTTTATTCAACACTTCTTGAAAAGGAAGCTGCACCTCCAAAAGGCACAGGGAGTAGCAGGTTAAAGCTGCATCCAGAAATGCTCATTTTTCATGTAGGATATAAAATATGAGGTAGAATATTTTCAGGAGGCTGATAATGTAAAAGGAATGACATTACATTTGCTATGCAGTATCAGGGATCTACTTTTATCTTTTGGAATTGTTCCATTTTCTGCAATCCTTAATCTGCTTAATCTATGATATTACAGGCTTGATGATACATTAAAAGTATTAAAAATCTGCAATGGAGTTAGCTTTTTTTTTTTAAGGGGATGTAATAATAATTTGCTTAAGAGGTTCCTGGTTCATGTAATATCAAAGTAATGGAGAATTAAAAGGCTCTTACAGTTACAAATATTTGTGCTTTATTTTATACAGTATTATGGAAATGAATTGCACTTTACATTAGAGGTTTTGAAGGGCATGATTTTAGATATCTGGCAAAAATAGCTCTAAATTGAATTAAAAATAATGAACTTAGTATTGTTAGATATGTGGGAGTGTGAAATCAATGGATTGCAATTCGTTGCATTTTTTGTGGAATTATCAAGATTTTGCTGTCATTATCATATGCCCCAGTACATCTTGCAGAATATAGACAAGAATCTAAATGGCAAAAATAAATTGCTCTCATAAACTTCTGACATGAAATATTTCCACCCAGTGGAACTACCCAGTTTAATGTCCTATTACTGTGATTTTTGAAGAAGGAAATGCAAGCTAAAATCCAAGGTTTTTCTTCTTTTTGGACCATTCCTGCAAGGTGGATGTTGTGTATTGTGACATTCCTGCAGTGGATGTTTGAGTGGGAGAGGGGATGGCAGAGAGCTCTGCACATGTGACAGGACAGGTCCCTCTGAGCCAGGCAGCCCTGGGAATGGTGAGCACCAGGTGTCAGGGAGCGGCCACCCAGAGAAAGGTTTGGAAGCAAGTTTATAGTGCAGGGGTGAATTTATCAGGGTTTATTTTGTGCCACTGGGCAGCACAGTAACAAATTCCCACAGTAATGAGTAAGGAAATCTGCAGTGAAGGAAGGATTCTGTGATAGAGCTTGGCAGCAGCATTGCAAAAATGACTTCTGGATGTGCCTTTTCCAAGGAAAATGTGTCTTTGCACTGTTAAAAAGTGTCTAATTTCCATTTTGAATTTCTGGTTATGTTGAGATTTTGGGGGGCAGGGAGTGTGGTGTTTAATTTCTTTTCTCTTGCCTTTTTTGGTATTGGGGAGAGCATTTGGATTTTTTTTAATATCCCCTTCCCTCCCCCCCCATTTTTCTTTTTTTTTTCTGTTTTTGAATTAAGGTTTGCATTTATGTGCCATGCAAGCCTGAGCAGGTACTGGCTCAGGCAAAGCCTGCTGTGGTGCTGAGCCATGAGGATGGAGGCTCAGAGCTGACCATTGCTGACCAGTGAACCTCATGGACCTGCTGGGATGAGTCCCAAGGACTCATCTTGCAGTGATGGAGATGTTGCCAGGGCTGGAGCTTTCCTGGTAATTCAAGCTGGGATAATTCCTTTATCTCAGCCAGACTGAGACACTTTGGGATGTTCAGCATGGAGAAGACTCTGGAGAGTCCTTAGAGCCCCTTCCAGTACCTAAAGGAGGCTCCAAGAGAGCTGGAGAGGGACTCTGGACAGTCATGGAGTGACAGGGCAAGGGGAACAGTTTTAAACTAAAATAGAGTCAGTTTAGGGTAAATGCTGGGAAGAAATTCTTGACTGAGCATGGTGAGGCACAGTTTCCCCAGAGAAGTTGTGGATGCCCCATCCCTGGAAGCGTTCAAAGCTGGATTGGATGGGGCTTGGAGCAACCTGGTCTAGTGGAAGGTGTCCCTGCCCAGGGATGGGCTTTAAGGTCCTTTCCAACCCAAGCCATCACATCAATTCTGTGATTGATTTTCCTGCTGAAATACAATTACATTTATGACTTGGGATAATACTTACAGGATAGTCCCTGCAGGAGTTTTATTGGAATAGTATTTACATGGAATTAGCAAATTTGGAGGAAGTGGGAGAGTTGACATTACCAGATAAACCAGACTATTGGCAACAGCAGGTTGTACCTGCAGGTGTTTTCTTTTACTCCAGAGAAGTGATCTCTTAACACTTCTTTGCAAAATTGGACAGAAAAATATCAGCAGTAGATTTATTCTGAAACGAGCAGTTTGTCTTTTGTGTTTAATTAATGCCTTGGAACCAAAATGACATTTGTTTGTGCCCGTGGGTGTTGCTGGGGGAGCTGATGTGCTGTGAATTCCCGGGCACGTTCGCTGTGTGCTGGCTCCGAGTCCCGGCTCGCTGATGCCTTGGGGATCAGCTCCTTGTTTTGTGTCTTGGGGTTCTGCTCCTTGTTTTGTGTCTTGGGGTTCAGCTCCTTGTTTTATATCTTGGGGACCAGCTCCTTGTTTTATATCTTGGTGATCAGCTCCTTGTTTTATGCCTTGGGGATCAGCTCCTTGTTTTATTTATCCCCACCGCCTTTGGTGTTTCAGCCTATTTTCTGGTAATGGGAACAATCCGAGATTCATCTGTGCTAACACATCTCTGGTTTAACCGGAGCCCTGTGCTTGGGTACAAGCCAAGCCCAAAATGTCCAAAAAGGCAGCACTTCTGAACTCTCCTACTTTTTGATTGGAAGTCTGACTCTTTTTTTTTGGCTCTGTTCATTAAAAAAAAAAAAAATAGAAAAAAGGAGGCTGAAAATGAGTGTAGGTTCTTAATCACAATGAAAGATTGTTTTGAAGGCAGGTTTTGGTGACATTACAGATTGGGTTTTTACATATGCAAGGGGAAGCTAAATCTTTAAACCATCCTACTCTAAGGCAAAACCTAAAATAATACAATGGAATGAGATCTCTTCCGGAGCAGTGCGATTGCATTGCTGGCAGGCTCTGCAGAGCCCATGGCTGCGCTGCCTGCTCCGAAGGGATCGCACCCAAACCCCTCCAGTCCTCCCACTGCCCCGGGAAGAGGCTCCGTGGGTGCCCAAATGCAGAGGCACTCGGCTGGCTGGCTGTGTTTGCACACAGGCACCCGGAGCTGATGCTTTCGCACCGTCTCAAGAGCTTTCCTGGTAATTCAAGCTGGGATAATTCCTTTACAAAGAACCCCTAATGATCTTACAAGCACCGCGTCGAGTTGAGGCGGCTTCTAAGAGAGGGTCTGGCGCCTTGGCTGGTGGCTGTGAAAGGCTCGATGTTGTTGTAGGATCTTCCAAATCAAGGGGAAATGAATATGAGTGCAATGACATGCGAATTCTGAGGGCTTCCTTTCTCTTGTTCCAATGTAGTGGCTAAAACTTAGAAATACAACGTGTGTCAAAGTTGCTAGAAAGCATTTTAAGTAGCTGGTCAAACTGATACAGTAGAGAACAATGGTAATTTTTTCAAGTTTTCAATTTGTGAGGGTTGGTTTTCTAAAAATACATGGGGTTTTTAAGTATAGTTACTGAGACAGAAAAAGTCTTGCTTCTTTTAGTCTCTCATATAAATATTTTTGCAGCACTCTGTTGTTGCAGCTCCCCGATTCAAGGCTGGGGCAGTTTGTGTTTCTTGGATGTTTTGTTTTGCAGCTCCTTTTTATAGCCCGGGAGGGAGAGGGGAGGAGGGGTGGGAAAGCGTGGGGGGACAAAGCCAAGGCGGCTGCAGGAAATGGGGATCCTTTCCCACACCTTCCTCTGGGCACCCAGCTCGGCTGAAACCCCGGCTCCAGCCCGGGCAGCAGCACTGCTGGGCTTCAGGACTTCGAGTCCCTGACTGGTTTTGGTTTTGTTCTATTCCAACGGGGCTGGATAATTTTTTAGCAGTAGGAAGGATCAGAAGGGATGCCTTGTTTCCTGCTGAGGATGACCAGGGATACCATTTGTCCTGCTCCTGGAGGATGCCTTAGGGAAGGAATAAGGAATTCTGTATTTCATGGCTCCATCTTATTTTTTGTTCTGTTTTTCATGGGGGAGATAAACTAACAAAGCATTAAATAAAACTGAAGCTCAGTTCTGAGCAGCCTGATTTCCAGCCCTCTTGGGTCAGGTTTTTTGTTGGTGCACATGAGAGTGGATAACCAGACACCATCCAGCCCTCATGGGAGAGTTTTAGCTGCTGTGTAGCTAAAAGAATGTTTCCTGAGTGCACTTACACTTGTACCAAGTGGCAGTGTCTTTGTGTAATCAAAGAGTTTTGTGCAATCGAAGTGTTTTGTTTTGATCAGCTTTCATTCCTTTTGACTGACAAAACCTGAAGAGGGGTACAAAAAAAAAATTCCTCCTTATGCCTTAGGCCCAGGCAAAAACATCTCCTCCAGAAGTAGGCGCTCCCATCTCCTCCTGTGCACTCACATTCCCCTGTGATTAAGCCATGAAATCAGCTTTAGCAGATCTCAAAGGTTCCATGGGCAGCCCTGGCCTGTGGATGGGCTCACATGACTCGGGGTGCAGAGCTGTGGCCTGAGGAGGCACCAGGAGCTTGGCCTTGGAGGCCATTCCATGGAGGAGCAGGTCCCTCCACAGCATGGCACTGCCACTCCTTCCCAAAGGTCAGGACAGGAACCAGCCCCTGGCTGGGGCACACGTGGAGCAGTGAGAGGTCAGGTTACAGAGAGCTCTCGTTGGATTGTCTGTGAAAGGAGACTTGAAATGTGTTACAAATACTGGGATTATTTTGGGCTGGTGAGAAAAGCTGCTCCTCCTGCACGGGCTGTTGTGTGAAAGCCTGCTCTGGACTTTTCTGGGCAGGTCTGGAAAAGCAAGGATGCTGGAACTGGGGAGATCCAGCAGGAGCTGAAGAGGCATTGGCTCTGCAGTCCCAGTTTGCAGCAAGCTGCTCAGGGTAGGCTGATGTTGTCTGGCTCTGCTGGTGTCCATGCAGAATGGTTCACTCAGCAAGGGTCTGGGTCTCCTCAAAGCCTCAGGGGTTAACTCATGGATTGCTTGAGATCTGACTTTTCCAGTGCTTCCTAATCAAGGAATGCTCTGAGACATACTCCAGGATTTTGTTCACACTTTTCTTATGCAGCCTCCTGCAAACCCATCTGCCTCAGGCAGGTCCTGTCTGGATATTTATCACTGATACAAATTAGTGCTCCTAATCAGACAGGAAAATGCAAGAAAGTCCATGGACAAATGGAGTTAAGCTGTCAAATTCCTCAGCAAACTTCTGCACAGGGATCAAACATAATTGTTTTTCTCAAATATTGTTCTCTCTTCTTTTGTAGGAATCGGAGTTTCTCTGCCTGGAGTTTGATGAGGCCAAGGTGAGCCAGATGCTGAAGAAGCTGTCAGAAATAGAGGAGAGTATGACTTTGTTGACTCAAACTACTTAATCAAATAAAGAGATTGCAACTTACAAAACAATGACCCTTGGTATGTTTTCATAAATCCTATTTCAGCACATAAAATAGGGGGTGCTGGCTAAATCCAGATTATCACCTCAAGAATGGGCTACATCACACTGTGAAGCTTTCTCATCCCTTCCTCCCAACCTGTTTTCCAAGGCAGCAGCAATACTGTTTGCACAAAGCTTTGCATAATCGGGCCTTGGGGTGTAGCACAGCTTTTCTCTTTATCTCCTCAGTCACTTCTGGAGTCTTCCAGATGCTGGGGATGCTGGGCTGCATGAAGAGCAAAGGTAAATTGGCCAATTGTGGCAAAGGAGCAATGAGCAGAAGAAACAGGCAGATTAGGGGGAGCTGATGTTTGTGCTTCCAAACCATGGATTTCATAGGACACATCCCCCTCTGTGAGCTGTGTCTGCTCAGAGTTGAAGCCCAGGGAAGCAGATGAAGTGCAGGGCGTTCAGGGAGCAGAGGCACAAACACACCTCTCTGTAGCTGCCAGGGATTCCGTGGTTCCCAAGGGCTGGCCAAGCTGGCTGCAGAAGCCAGGGGACAATCAGGGGAGCATCTCCTGGGCAATGGGAGGTGCTGGTTTTCCAAAAGGAACAGTCCTGCATGTGTGGAGCACCTGATCCAACTCTTTGCTGGACGGTGCCTTCAAAGTGTGGGATCAATGATCCTCATAGGTCCCTTCCAGCTGTGGATGATTCAAGAGGTCTCCAGGGAATGGTGACCAAAGCTGACAGAGCTCCAGGAGTGTTTGGACAATGCTCCCAGGCACAGGGTGGGATTTTGGGGTGTCTGTGCAGGGTCTGGATGATCCTCATGAGTCCCTTGCTGCTTTGGGTAGTCTGTAATTCAGGAGGTCAGGGAGGATTTGGGGGAAAAATTTGTGGTGACCTGTGCTGGGCCAGCAGCTGGACTTTGATCCTGATGGGTCCCTTCCAGCTCTGGATGATTCAAGAGGTCAGGGAGAGGTTGGACAACACTCTCAGGTGTTGGGATTTAGGATTTTTGGGACTCAAAGATTGTTGTGGGTCCCTTCCCAACTCGAGGAGCATTTGGAGAAGACTGTCAGGGACAGGGTGGGATTTTGGGGTGTCTGTACGGGGTCTGATCTGCTTCCCCAAAGACCATCCAGCCTCATCTCCTTCTGGCTCCTGGGCCGTAGTGGTGCAGCCCTGGCACGGAGCTGCACATGTGTTTGAGGGGCCAGTGCTCTGTCAGAGCACAGCTGAACTTGGCTGCTCTCAGTCCTGCTTTTCATGCCTTGGTTTGACCTGAGAAAGCCTCAGAGGGAACCCAAGGTTTCTAAGTGCCTACAGCTCAGCTCGGAATGTGGGTAAAGGAAAACGCCCTAAGGCAGCCCGAGGCCTTATCAGTAAAACACTTGTGTGAGTGAAGAAATCTGCCAGAGGCAGGTCAGGGGCACAGGATCTGCACTGCCTGGATGGCTCCTGGCTGCTGCAGTGCCACATCTGTGCTGGAACACCCATCTGCAGAGCAGCTGCTGCCCCTGCCCTGACAGAGGCTCCCAGGAGGGTCTCCAGTTCCCTGGGTTTCCCTTCAGGGCTGTGACCTTGCCAGCCTGGTCACAGCAGGAAGTGCCACCACACTGAGCTGGCTCAGCAGGAGCTGAACCTGGGCAGGCCAGCATTGGACAGAGCAGGATGGAAGGATCTCCCTGCAGCAGAGCTGCCTGGTGGTCCCTAAAAAGGTGACAATGCTGGCTCCTGGTTTGCTCTGTCACTTGACTGGAGGGTGCGTACACATGTTTGGTTGGAGGCTACATTGCTTCTTGCCATTTTATATTTGCTTCATAAGCAACCTCCTCCTGAGCTATAATTACATTGAGGGCTTGTACCAATATAGAGATGACAACACGAAATGTTCTCGTGCCATAGCTAAAGCACTCCTCACTGCTTCTCCTTGAGAATTTATTGCTTGTGGAGTTGCCAGATTGCACTTGGACACGAAATCTCTTCAGAGCAAGGGAAGGGCACCTTTTCCCATCTGCCTGCTCAGAAGGGGAAACCTCCCTCCAGCCAGTTTGTGTCCCTGCACAGGGAATTAACATTTCCTTTGCTGTGCCTGTCCCACTGCTGCCTTTTCTCTCACAGCCTCCTGGCTCTGCCCTCTCGTCTCATGGGGCCCCCAGCACCTCTGTTACCCAGCTGCCTTCAGCTGATCCTTGTCAGAGGGGCTGGGCTGTAACCACAAACTGCTCCTCGTGCTGCTCCCCAAGTCTCTGGCTGCAGCACCGCTGTGAAACGAGTGCTTTGTGATTATCTGAGCTCTCTGTTGCCTTTCTCAACTCACTTCATTCAAGTGCTTTCCCTGTTTTAGGACATATTAAAAAAAAAAAAAATCAGGGTCAGGGAAGGATCATGATCTTAAGTAGCTTGCACTGTGTCAAACATACTTATTGTTTTATTTTAACATGGTCAGAGGATAGGAAAATGTGCTATAAATGGAAATTAAAGAGAAACAAACTGGGAACAGATGTCAGGAAGTATTATTTCATGCAAAGAATAATAAATATGTGGAATGGCTAACAAGGCAAAGAGGCTGAGGCAGAAAGTCTAGGGGAAATTTAAGAAATAATTGGATACTTTCTTAGTTGAGGTCTGAAGTGGTATGTTTTTATGGGTGGATGCTTCTCTCTTTTCCTAATCTTCCCTCCCCTGGATACCTAACCATCCTCATTTCCTTCTTGGTGGAGCTTACTAAACTACTGTGCAAAACAAAAAAAAAGAAAAAAAAAAAAAAAAAGCACTGAGTGTGTTGAGGACCACACTGCTCAGTCCTTGGTAGTCCCTGGGCAGCAGAATTGCTCCTCCTTCCCCAGGTTTGATGTGGCAGGGGAGGGGATGCTGTGCTTCCCAGTGCTGTAATCCTCAGCTGCTGCTGGGGCACGAGGGCAGGTTTGCTCCTTGGCAGGGCTGTGCCTTCCTGCTGAGGAGGTTTCTGTGTGTGTGCATCCCTCTGCCCCTGCCTGCGCTGTTCCAGCCTGGTGGCCACTTCTGTCTGAGCCTGGAGGGGACAGGGCCTCCAGTGCTGCTCTGCTTTGCTTCCTTGGGAGAAGGCACGAGTTCCCATGGCTTCTGTTGGGATGTCACTTCCTATCTGTGGTCCTGCTAAATATCTCTGTGCTGCTGGCACATGGCAGCTCCTGTTCAGGAGAGATTCCATAAATCCTCCCCCCAAGCCCAGATGTAAACCAGACTCATCCTGTATGCATGGCCAGGCAATTCCTGCACTGGCTGGGACCACACATGGCCGCTGGAATCCCGCATGGATCCAGCTGAGCCGACATCCCAGCACAGCCCTCTTGGCCACTGGGGCTTCACCCAGCCTTGGAGACCACTGTGGTTCCTGCCATGGCCCCAGCTCCTGTGCCCATCTGCTGAGCCAGGCCAGCAGTGTGGCACCACAGCCATCATCTCCTCCTCCTCCTCCTCTTCCTCCTTCCTCCAGGGAAGCAGGCAGGCGTCACTTCACAGCAAGGGAACGAGCAGCCCAGCACGGCCAGAGGGGGAAAGGGAGGGAGGCAGGGAGGGAGAAGCAGCGGGAAGAAGGGCTGAAGGAGGGAGTCCCACCTGAGGGGGGCTTTCCTGCCCGCTCCTCAAAGGCAGCCAGGGCAGGAGCAGGGACACAACCACGCAGCTCCTGCCGGGCTCCAGTGTCCTCAGGCTGAGGAAGCTGTCCCCGCTGCTCTGGGCTTTGCTGGGACCCTGGGCTGCGGCAGGCTGGGTTCCCACCAGGGGCTGGGTTCCATCCCGCCTGTCCCACGGTGGCTGCTGAGCAGGGCCAGCCCCGGCGGCAGCGGCACTTGGCGGCTGCCCCGCTGTGAAAAATGTGTATTTTATTACTGGCTTTTTGCAAATATTAAAATGAATATTATATGTGTTGTGTTAGAAAGTAATGCTGTATTAATTCTCTTAAGTAGTGTGTTAAATATAGTTTTAGGTTATTAAAAAAAATGTTAAAATAGAAACTATGCTATGTGGGATACTTTTTTTCCAAATAAAGGACTTGCACTGAGATAGCAGCCACAGGACACCTAAATCTTTCAGAGAAAAATTATTTATTACCCTCTTATCAGAAGAAACGAACTTCTTCCCACCCCGAGGGCGCCGTTAGGGTTCAGAGGAAGAAGTTGACGAAGACCAGACAGAATCCTGTGTTTGAATGGAATTTATGCATCATGTGTGAGGTGTATGAATATGCAACAGGCTGTTGTTTTTAAGGGTTAATCCTCTGTTAACGTGGGTCCTTGGGTCCTTTTTCAGGCTCATGCTGCCCAGAAAAAGGTACCCGGACGTCCATAACTCTTTGTGTTTATTGTCTCATGTTGTCCTAATCCAAATTGTCCAAATTATTATTACTCTAATTGTATTACTATTTTTATAACCATTTTATTGCTATTAAACTTTAAAAATTTTAAAAACAAATTATTGACATTTTTATGTTGGTGTTGATTTGCTTTCTGGCTATTCAGGTTGCTTAGTCTCCCTTTTTTTTTTAATTTTTTTTTCCTTACAGGCCCTTTTGCAAGTGTAAATAATAGTGTGTATGCTCTCATTGTGTTTCACACAATGGGAAGGATTTCACAGGAGCCCATAATCTCCTCATCTTACTGTGCTTGGACTTTTTAATAAACTGATTGATATTTTGAGAGATTTTCTTTTCTGTGTGTCAATTCTTTGCTACCTATTGATAAAACAAATTGCTCACCATTTTTCAGAGGAGGTTTCCTCATTTAAGTATTTACTCACCATTTGTAGGTGTGCAAGTATCTGAGAAGTTTTACTCACAGTTGCCATAGATTGCTCACAGAAATATTTTCTTCTCCTTCTGGGCAGTTTCAACAGTTTATTCATTCATTCCAAATATTTATGAAGAGGTCCTCAGTGCTGGGGACAGAGGGAGCCCTTTGAATAAGGGGAATGCAGTGGTCCTGTAGCAGCAGCCACTGATGGCTTTTTAATGTGTTGCGTTTCATGTGGCTTCAGACTGGAAAAACAGGCGAGGGCTCCTTGCCTTGAAGCTGCGCCTGTTAAAATCCTCCTCAAAAATGATTCCCAAATCCCAGGGAAGTGTGGCTGGGAGTGTCATTTAATCCAATGTAGAGGCAAGAGCTGTGCTCCTGGGTCTCCCTCACTGTGCCTTGTGGGGTAAAGATGCCAGCACAGGGGGACAGGCAGCTGTCACCATCAGTGCACCAAAATCCAGCTGTTCCCACCCATCCAGGCCAATCTTTGCCAAAGCTGTGGAAGAGGCCCCCTCTCCTCAAATAGCACACACAACACCAAAGATGCCTTTTCCCAGTAGTGTGAATCCTGTGGGTGATTCCCCAAGGCCACAGAAATCCCAGAGGACAGGAGGACACGGTGTGTGTCACCTCCCATGGAAAGGTGGCAAGAGGGACACAGCTGCAGCCTCACCTCTGAACTGCCAGTGCCACTTGGGAAGTGTTATTTTGGGATATCACCTGAGCTGCTTGTCCAAGCACAGAATTGTGGCTGGTGCTGTGGAGCTTCCCACCAGATGTGATGGGGCTGACCAGCCCCAAGCTCAAGTCCCCAAATGCTTTGCCCTTCCTCCTTCCTTTTAGTGGTAGAGAGGCAGATCTTGCAGTGCAAGAATTTGCAGGAAAACAGGTTTGAAGGCATGGCAGGGGTGGAGATCCCACCTGTGGGCATTGACCCTGGGGCATTTGCAGGGTTATTGCAGCAATGGGAGGTCCCTGACATGCAGAGCTGGCAGAGGGCATCTGTGAGCTGGAGGTACAAGAGAGATTTCCCCAAAGATGTTTTCCTGATTATTATTCTCTCTGCACACAGGTGACTTGGTACTTGCATTTTAATTGCCTTGGTGGCCAGCAGCATTGGAACTCCAGCTCTCAGCCATTAGCTCTTGTAATGGGATGGTATTGGAGAATACATAAAAACAGGTAATTGCATAAATGGCATTTTTGGATGCCAGCAAGTGGCTCAGACCCTCGAGGAGTGACATTTTACAGGAGTGGATGGGAGAAAAACAGCAATCACAGCACAAACCCCAAATCCATAGTGTTTCTGAGAGGAGCCTGGGAGGCAGCCTCATCTCCTGAGTTTTCTGGCCAGTTGGCAGCCCTGGCTGAGCACAGCACTGCTGGGAAACTGCATAGTGCATTTAGTAATTAGTGGCACTTTTTCTGCCTGGCAAATCAAACCTCGCAGGGCATGAGAGCCTTCGTGGCGTCTCTGCTCTTGGCAGCAAAAGGGGCAAATACGCAAAGACACATCAGGAGTGGATGGGTGGCCCAGGCAGAGATAGAGAAAGAGAGAGGTGTCTGCTTGATCCCAGCCACCTGCACGTGGCTCAGGGCCCTCCCTGCACACACAGAACGCAGCAGCCACCCCACCACCCTCTGAAAAACATGTGGTGGCCTCCTCCAGGCATCTCCCTAAAATAAACTCACTCCTGCAGAACCTCAGAACAGATCTGCATTTTTCTGTGGCCGAGGAACAAGGTGTGTAGAGTTAAATCCCTGCTCCAAGATCCTGTGAGGCAATGGCATGCAGAAGTACAAGGTTAAAAAAATGCCTCTAGAACCAGTGGCTGGGAACTGTAAATACCTTCCAGGCAGTCCTTAGGCACATCAGGAGATGAGCAAGCAAGCAACTGGAATTTATAAACTTGCATAATTAATTATTCTTTGCAAGGAGAACAAACATTCCCATGTTCCAGCTCTCTTAGGGCCTTTGACAATTGGGCTCCTTTTTGTAAATAATGTTATGTAAGTTTATACATTTCAGTTAGTGCTTGTTCTAGCCTCTTCACAGCCCAAGGATGTTTTCACTCCAGTTTATTATTTCAGCTGTGGACAGATCATTTTGCCCTGGTGCATCTATAATGGGATTTAAATTAAGATGCTTGCAAGCAGTGTAACAGTAGTGAAATACTGTCTGGAAACCATTGGTACATACCAGGGAGAACGAAAGACAGAAATTAGCTCTACATTGCAGCACTGGGCTGGGTGTCTGCTGGGGGACAGGACAGGATTCCTGCAGGGCTGTAGCCGGGCTGCATTGCAGGGCTGCTGGGGACATGGTGTAATGGCCATGGATGTTTTATCCCAGAGCAGGGGAGCACCTTTGAGTCATCCAACAGCCCTGTAACTGCAGCATGCTGCAATCAGGGCTGCCTGAAACGCTCAACCCCAACGGCTTCATCTCCAGCCATTCCAAATTAGCACAGCTCCATTAACTCCAGAGGACTATTCACATGGGGGAGGCTAAATGTGTACGGGATCAGGCACAAAACCTGCAGAGACTCTGTACTTGGGGCAGTGGTTTATGATTTACAAGGCTAGATCTCATCTCTGCTTGTTTCTGAAGTTTCATTTATTTATAGTGAGCACATCCATGTCAGGGGGGTTTCTCCATCAAGCAGAATAGGGAAAACCCTTCATCTCCATCAAGCAGCACAAGGAAAACCCTTCATCTAATTCAATAATGTTGCTGATCCCAGTCCCTAATGTAGGATATATCTTCCCTCCATGTCATTCTTCAGTAACCTGTGGCTATGAAGCTAGATATTAAAACTTGATATGTGGATTATTTAATTTCCCTTTGTCCTACCTTTTATTTCTGAATGATTATTTATTATATTATTTATTATCTGCAGATCCTACAATAACAGGAGAAAACCTTTGTGATCTCCTCCTTTGATCTGTTGTAATTCTGATGTGCTGGGGGCCACATCCTGCATCCTGGATGGGCTGGGCAGTAAGGAGTGTGCCTAAGTCAGCACTGAGGCATGGCAAGCAGCCTGTGGCTTCTGGGGTGGCTTTTAGGAGCACAAATCCATCTGAAATGGTTACAGGAGAACAATGCAGGTCTTGGGGGAAACCAGGTGAGTCATGAGCGCCTGGTGGAAGAGCCATTGGCAGCAGGATGGTGCAGGACAGGGAGCTGGGAGTGAGGCCCCAGGCTGGGCTCCAGCATGCTGGACAGGTCCCTGCACCCAGAGCTTGTAACTGCTCTGCTGACAGAGAGCCCAGAGGGCTGGCACACATCCCTTCTGAATAGAGCCTCATGAGTGCCTTGGAGGGTGCTCCACAACAGCCCAGGCAGGTCCCACCCCAACGCTGCCACCATATAAATGAGCCCAAGCACTCTCTCCACCCTGGTTTTGGTGACCCTTCTGCTCCTGCCACGCAGAGAAGGAGCCCTCAGCCAGGAGCAGCAGGCACTGGTGGCACAGTGCCTCTGCTACTGGTGTGCAGCTCCCATGGGCTGAGCAGATCTCACTGTGGGAGCAGCTGTGCCCAAAGCTGAGAGCTTTGCCCAGGGCTGAGAGTGTCTTGGCAAACCTCCTGCACACGGTGTTGGCACAGCTTCCTTTGCCACCCAGAATCAGCCAGCCTGGATGCCAGCACCCTCCCAGGGCTGGTTTTAACTGGAGCTACCCAAGCTGGCACTGTGACAGTCCAAGGGAGTCTCATCCAGGAGGTGCCTGAAATCAAGATGCTTTGGAAAAATCTAAGTGACGTGTGAGGACTGGCAGTTTTCCCTCATCTGGGATTTTGCTGTGCTTAAAGTGCATCTGCTAAAAAGTAAAAGCCAAGCAGAAGGGGTTTAGCTGAAGTGGGTCCAGTACACTTCTTCCTAGGTGTAAACAAAGGAGAAAAGTGACTTTGGCTCTTCACATTTGAAGAGTCTTGGCTGGAGCTTTTTCAGTTCTGCAGCTCTTCAGGTCTTGCTGCAAAATGCAGTGGGATGCCTCTGAACAGAGGTAAGGAGACATGCAAGGAGCTCATGTTTCCAGGACTCAAAAAAAGATGGTTTGTATAGAGCAGGTGCCTTTTTTGTTTTTTGCAGAATAATTATTGTCCAATTTCTGCTATTATAGAAAATTAATTTCAACTGGATTCTTCTCCGTCCTCTGGCATCCTGCCCTCTGCACTGCTGTGTCTGCCTTGTGTCTGCAAGGAAAAGGAGCCTCACATGGAGGCAAACAGTGCTAGTTACTGCAGCCTGTGTCTGAAAAGGGCAGGTACATCCTTCCAGAGCAGGGAAACGGATTTGAATCCAAGCAGCTCAGGAGTAATTATTCTTGGCCAATGTGAATCAATACCAGCACAGTGCAGCTCTGCCCACAGCTCTGCCCACAGTTTGCAAATGGCAGCACACAGCACAGCAGGGGCACCTTCCTTCCCACAGTCTCTGTCCTGTCCTGCTGTGCCTGCAAGAGCAAAGCTGCAGAGCTCCAGAGGAGAAAAAGTGTTGTTCTGAAGCACATGTGACAATCTCTCTTTGACTTGAGTGGTTTTGCCAAAGCTGAACCTGCCAGCCACAGCTCCCCCACCTCACCAAGAGACAAAAGCAAGGGGAAGTGGAGCAGAAGGCCTCTGTAGCACCTGCTGTGCTGGCTGGCCTGTGTGCCAGGGGCAGAGTGTGGGGAGATGACTGTGTGAGGAGACCACTGAAATGTGCTCATGTTGCTGGCAAGCCTCGCTGACAGCCCCTGCCTACCCTGGGAAGGGCTCTTTGCTTCTTTGAATTCCAGGCTCAAACTTCTGGGTGGGAAAAACCAGGTTCATTCCTGGAGGAAAGGAGATGCTCCAGCTTGAATTTCATGTCACCTTTGCTTTTAATTTTTTTTTTTTTTTTTTACTGTTGCTGAAGTGCTTGCATGCCACAATCCTTAGTCTCTTGTCATTATTTAAATTTTAGCCCCTTATCTCCTGTTCTCATCCCCTTTGGTCACAGAAGCATGCTCGGGTTTGTCCTGTGCTCTCCAGGTGTCCTCTAGCCAACCAATCTGTCCACAAAATCAGCCAGATCGGTATCCTGGATAGGCTTTGGTCCAGCTCAGAAAATGAATTCCAGCTGACCTGGCCTTATGGAAGGGCTTTGACTCAGGAGAGCCAAGAGAGTGCTCACAGGTGGGGAGGAGATGTTTCAGTAGCTGTGTGCCTGCGGCATTTTCAGCCCAGGGGTGGGAGCACATTTTGGAGTAAAGGCTGGGAAATGTGGTTGCATGTTCTGGGCTCAGTGTGAGGGCTCTGGGACAAGCACTTCCATAATGTCAGTGAGTGCCTGGACACAGTGTGAGGGCTCTGGGACAAGCACTTCCATAACCTCAGCCAGTGCCAGCCAAGCCAGACTCAGGGAAAGCAGCTGCTCCGTGTTTCTGCTCGCGCTGAGCTGCAGTGGGGGACGAGCCAGTTCCCAAGGGTGGCCGCAAGCAGGTACCGGGAATCCCGGCAGCAGACAGGGAAATTCCTGCTCCTGCTGCTCTCCCTCGCTGGGAAGGACGTGCCCGCAGCTCTGGGAGTGCTGGGATAGGGCTCCCCCCGGGAATGCAGCACATGGCCCCTGGGGCGAGTGGCCCACGGCCCATCCCCTTCTCTCAGCACCTCGGCTCCGTCCCGCCCCTCTCGCTCTTGCTTTGTTGCAGGGACGGCGAGATAACCTTGAAGATTTTATAACCTGAATCTCATTCCTACTTCTCCTTTGCTCCTGGCAATGCACCAATTATTAATTAACAGGCAAATGTTAGAGAAAAGGCCGATGTACATAGCTCGCTTCCATTGATGTAAACGCAGCAGTCCCCAGGTCAGCTTTTATTACAGTGAACCCAAATACTGTGAATAAATAGCCTGAGGGAGGGGAAAAAAAAAAAAAGAAAGCAACAAAAACCCCCCAAAACCAATAAAAAGCCTCCAAACCAAAACCAAACTAAACAGGATCCCAGAAACTATTTTGAACTTGATAAAAAAAGTTGAATCTTTTAAAAGATTCTCTTTTCTGGCTACTGTGCATGCCATGCTACCTATGGAAAAACTCGGGCAACAAGAATTTGTGTCACCAGGTGATGTGACACGGACGCCCTGGGACTTCCCAGTACCCAGCTCCTGGGAAATGTTTGCTGCTCTGGGCTGTACACTGCATCTCATCACTTGCATCATGATGCTGAGTGAAGGTGCTGCTTTTGAATATGCACCAAAAATGTTATTCCAGATTCAGACCAAATTAAAGCTGCTGCAGTCAAAAGGATTTGCTCTCTTTCTCAGGAGGGAAAAAAAAAGGTGCAATGATTTACTGCGGTGTCTGTCACAAAACTTGGATTTACAGACCTGAAACTTGAAAACCCTGCTTCTGCTTCCATGGAAGCAAACTGCACAACAGCTTTACCCACACATTTTCCAGGCCTCCCTTGGTTTCAACCCACACAAGCAGCCACCCAGGAGGGGTTGCACATCTGTGCTGAGATGTGGTCCCTGCTGACCTGTAAATTGGCAGCACCAGGCGAGAACCATCCCGGGGCTTAGGACTTTGCATGGATTTGGATCCAGGGGAGGTTGAGTGACCTGCTTGGAAGAGCAGGGCTGCAAAATGAGCCCCCACCTCACCTTCCCTGGGGTTTTTAGGGCACAGCTGCTCTGAGCACAGCAGGGCCATCCCAGCCAGGCAGTGGTTTGAAATGTGCTCTGGGCAATGCCAGCGTTGGTTTCAGGTATTTTCCTGCTTTCAGACAACTGTTGAGGCCTGCCTGCTGAGTGGACCAAGGAATACATTTGGATTAAAACACCTCCCCCCCTGAAGGTCCCAAAGGCAGCCCTGTGACCAGTTACGATTACAGAGGAGCAGGCAGGGCCTGGGTGTGGGACTGGGAGGAGGGAGAAATGCCTTTCCCCCAAAGGCAGCAGACCATTTCAGCATAGACCACCCCTTTTAGCTTCAACGTGTTTTTCCAGGCTCCTCAGCACCCAGTGCCATGGGATACACTGCACTAGGAGATTTCTGGCTTTTTTTTTTTTTTTTACAGTTGTTCTCAAAACATATCATTATGAAATCTCCTGTGCAGTGGAGCCAAGCTCCTGGCTGCCAGACACTCAATTCTCCTCTCAAACCCTTGTGTTACTTTAATAGACAACGATGTTTGCCAATTTAGGGTAATTCCTCCCTTTGCTGTAATCTTCCCGCTCTGATGAAAAGGACAGCTTTACTCAAACGTGAAGCACATATATAAATATTTGAAGAGGGATGAAATATGCAACGTCCCTACCAATGCACTGTGAATGGGGACATTCCTTCCAGACTCCTGAGTGAAGGTTTTAGAGCAGCTCCAAGAGACCTGCAGCAGCTTTCCTATTGACATGCCATATTTGACACACAGCGTATGGGGAGCTGGGGATGTGCAGTGGGTACTGATGCTGCTTCCCAAAATGGTTGTGTTTAGGGCTGTGCACACCAGCTGCTGAATGCTGGTGAAAATAAGTGCTGTAAAATGGAAGTGAACAACCTGTGTTTTCATGGATCACAGGGACATACTTACCCCTCCCTTGGCAATGAAAACAATTTTTAAGTGGTTGTGCCAGGTGACGTTGAGACAATTCCTTTGGTCGGGCCTCTCCTTATACTGGATTGAGAATGCAGGTGCTAAAAATAGGAGCAAATGGCATGTGTTCATTTTCATCCAGGGAAGGACGAAAAGCTGAGAGGTTCACAGTCTGTGGGAACTGAAAATCTGTCTGCTGGTTGCTATTGATCTGTCCACGATAAGACGTGCCCTCTTTGCTGCAGCAGCACACATTTCTATGTTTTATTCCTGTAAGCACCCCGGGTTCTTGAGAGTTTCCTTTGGTTTGCTTCCACTGGGACATCTGGCTAGCATTTGTAGGCTCATCAACCTAGCAAGTAAGCAAACAACAACAAAAGAGGTTACTAATGAATGAGTCATGCACGATTCAGTATCACTGCGAGGCGAATTTCCAAAATCAGAAATTCTCATGAACTTCTTTACTAAGGGAAGCCTTGACAGCCTAAAAACCCCCTTTGCTTCTCCTCCCTGGGCTCTCCAGCAAAATCTTTGAAGACTTCCACGAAAAGCTGCGCCAGGTGCAAGGAACAAGGTTTCTTTGAAGAAGAAACATTAAAAAGTGATGTAGCGCGGCGTTTCTCAGCAGAGCTGAGGGGTTTTCCCCTTTCGCTTGAGGCCGTGTGGAAAAAAACACGAGGGGAAAATGTCCTGAGGGAATGGCCGGCGACCCGCGTCGCGCAGAGGGACACAGCACCCGGGGCTGGCTCAGGAGCCGGTGCCACAGGGGCTCAGGAGCCAGGAGTCACCGGGGCTGGCTCAGGAGCCGGTGTCACCGGGGCCACCCTTAGGAGGAGGGTGCCCGGTGTGGGGCCGATCCCACAGGGAGGGAGCAGCCCCTGGCCCGGCTGGAAGGCGGACAGGGCAAGGCAGCGGTGTCTGCCCCCTTCCCCTCGCTCCTCATGAACACAGACACCTTTCCTGCGGTAAATGCCTCCCAGCTCTACAGCCTGGGCTCGGAGGGGGGGGGGCGAACGCCGTGTCCCGCCGGGGCCGGACCGCTCCAGGCCCGCCCGCCCGCGCGGTCCCCTCAGGGCGCGGCCGCCGCCAACCGCAGGGACGGCCCTGGCGCGCGCGGGGACCCCCCGGCCGCTGCCCCGCCCGGCCCCGCGGGGCGCGCGCCTCGCTCTCCGCCAACTCGCGGCGCCGGCGGACGGGCGGGGGGCGGGGCCGGCGCGCGCCGCTCAGCGCCTCGCCCCCGCCCCCTGCGGCGCGCGGCGGCGCCGGGCGGGGAGGCGGGCGGGGCGCGCGCGCGGGGCTCCGCCACAGGGCAACAAGTGAGAGGCGCTGCCCGGCCGCGCCCCCGCCCCGCCGCCGCTCCACCGCCCCCGCCGCCGCCGCCTCCTCCTCCTCGCCGCGGCCCCGGCTCCGCTCCGCCCGCCGCAGCCGCGCACCTCAGGCGCGGCCGGCCCTGAGGACACAGCGGCGGGGTGCGTGCCGTCCCGCGGGGACGGGGGACGAGCCCTTCCGCGGCCGCCTCGGCGCCGCCCCGGCATCGCCCTCAGGTGCGGAGCCCCCGCCTGCTGCGGGGGCCGGCGGAGCGGGGCGGCGGCGCGGAGCCGCCAGGGCCGTGGTGGGGCGGCAGGCCGGAGCCGGGCGGTGGGAGCCCGCGGCGAGGGCAGCCCGCGGCCGGACAAAGCATGGTGGATGCGGAGGCGGCGGCAGCAAGAACCCCGGCGGAGCCCCGCGGCAGCCTGGCAAGGTACGGGCGGGGGGCTCGGCTGCCGCCCCCGCCAGCGCTGCCCCCGCGGGCCGGCGGGGATCGGCGCTGCCGGAGCGGCTGAGGAGAGACGGGGGGCGAAAAAAACCCCGGGTTTTAACTTAATTTTTGCCTCCCGTGCTCGTCGTGCGGTCGTGAGGTTTTCCTTGCCCGTCGCCTCTCGGTTGTTTGCGTAGCGACCGCTGTGAGCTGGCGGCGCGGGGGCGAACGGCCGGAGGTGTGAATCGGGGGTTTTTTTAGGGCCGGGTTTTTCCCTTTCCCCGGCTGGGAGGGGACGGGCGGCGGCAGGGTGGGGTCACAGCACATGGGCGCGGAGTCCCTGCCCGGCAGCGCGGGCAGCCGGCACATGTTGCAGCCCGAGCGGCGGGAGAGAGGCGCAGTCTGCTGGGCAGGGATGAAACTCAGGCCAGCTCAGCCCACCGTATGTTTGTCCTCGCTTTTTAAATTTATTTATTTAGGTTTTATTTTGGTTTGTTCATGTAACCTTGGGGAGGCGGCGTTGGTGCTGCCGGAGCCGTGAGGTTTTTCCGGAGCGAGCCCGAGCCGTGGGGCTGCGGCAGTGCCGGGGCTGCTGCAGTCGCTCCCGGCGGGAGGGGAGGGACAGAGCGGAGCGGGGACACTCGCAGCGCTCCTGGGGTCACCTCGCAGCCCGCTGCCACCCAGCGGGTTAATGATCAACATCCGCCTCGGGATCCTGGAGTGTGGAGTGCTGAGGCAGCGGCGCTAAACTATGGGCTTTGGTGCACCTGAAAGGGGAGAAAGTGGCGTTTTTGCTGGAGTTCGCCTGAATATATGTGCTCCTTCGCGAGGCGATGCTTTTTCCGTCAAACTTCCTGACGCATCCTGTGCCCCGTCAGGAGGGGACTTCAGGTTACTCGCAGGGATTGTGGCTAAACTGCAGCTCGCAACTCATTCGTCATCCTGCAAAAATTTGTGGTGAAAGTTACTTGAGTAACCCTTTAATCCGACTTCCCAAAATGCTCAGTGCTATTGGGGTTGATTATTAAATACTCATGGTTAGTTTTAACTATGCAAAATAAGAGCTTACGTGGTTTGGTTGTTGGCGTTTTTTTTTTCTTGTGGGGTTTTCTACTTCCCCCCAACCTTTTTTTTTTTTTTTTTTTTTTTTAATATATTTTGGACAGAAAGACTCGGTTTGGGCACAGAAGCAGCTTAGTCTAGCCGTAGAAAGATGCGTGCACAAAATTACATGCTGGCCATGTCATCTGCGAGTTATTGAGAAAACATGATTATAGCGTTGTCCTTTGAGGGAATTTCTGGTAAATTATTGTTCACCGTCTTACAGAGAGAGACAGCCCGGAATCCAGCTCCCTTCCCAAGCTGCTCGAAGCCGTTTCGTGTTCTTGTTGCAGTTCCGCTTTTGGCGGCGGGCTCGGGTGCTGTCAGCGAGGGTGGGGCGGGGGCGGCCGGTGGCACCGGGTGAGTGGCACGCTCGGGGCTCGGTTCGGATGGGAGCCCACGCTGCTGGCACCGGCTGCCCTGCCGCCCGGGAACCGGCCGTGGTGCCTGAGGAACCACCCGAGGAGCTCAATGAGCGCTGAGCTGTTACGAAATGCGTGGAGGAAACGGAACAGAGAATCAGCTTTTCTCATTCGGCAGATCTAATTTGTAATGGTTTGGGTTTTTTTTTTTCCTTCCCGGGGCTGTAAACAGCTCGAGAAGATAGGTATCTTTTGAAAAACAACACTGCTGTGCAGGTGGGTTAAAATACAGAATCTCTGTCTTGTACCTAAAAATGTAATATTGTCAGACAGAGTCAAAGTATTTTGGCTTAAAAGAAACCCTGGTTTTGCTACTTGCTTTGAACGTGTGACTTTCTACAGGAGATGTTGTGCAGTACCGAGCTGTATGGCTGTAGGGAACCTACGGAGAGAGCATAAAAAAGTAGAATGTATTTAAAGTAATTCTGTCCCCTTGTCACCTGTAAAGGGGGTTTGCTTGGATCTGTGCTCATTTCTTTTCCCCACGATGAGGAAAATGCAGCAAGGTAGCACAGCTGAAGGGACTTGTTTTGAAGGTCATGCTTTAGATGGCTGGGAGTGCTAGCTGGCTGTCTGATGCCCTGTTTCATAATAGGTAAAGCTCACTAATCTCCCCAGAGCTTGTTCCTAACCAACACGCTGTCACTGGTAGTCAAAAAAATTATTGTTATTGCCTGGAAGCTGATCCTGAATTTTTAAAAATACTTCTGAGTGATGAAGATGCTGCTGAGGAGATCAGTGGAGCAGTGGTGTTTGCTCAGAGAAAAAGCAGCGTTTGATGAGAAATGAGAGTGGATAAAGTGGTGTCGTATTCTGTGCTGGCAAATCTGGGCAATTGTCTGTATGGATAAGTCACAGAGTATGTAGAGGGGGAGGAAAAAAGCAGGATTTGAGTCTTCATCTTCTTGCCTGCCTGGCAAAGATTCCTTGGAGAACCAAGCCTTTCAGAGGAGTGCTGCTCCATGGCGACTTGTGAGTGCCGAGACTCTGAGGAATTGTCATTTTACTGCCACCTGGTGCAGCTACATTCACAGTGGATCCGGCTTGGTTTTTCCTGCGGTTTTTCCTGTTGGCTGTGTAATTCCACTTGAAAGAGGGAAGAATGGTAGTGACAAAAGGCTGTGTCAGTGCTGATCGTGTTTGCAACATAGGATGTGATCGTGACTCCTGCCACAGCCAATATTGTCATTGTCACAGCAGCCAGGAAGCAGGGCTGGCTTCTCATCGGTGCACTTGACCAAAACCTGGATGGTCATATTGCTCCAAATTAACCAGAGGACAGGAAATAATTGAACGGTATCAATTCAAATCCTCAACCAAGCTCTTTGGTACCTTGTTCTTTCTCCACAGATCACTGAATTTTTGACAAATGTGTCAGATGGTCTTGCAAAATCTTGACTTCAGGCGGGTTGTGAAACTTCTCAGAGCTGGTTACTTGGTGGACTTTTCCTGTGTGCTGTCAGACTTGTGCCTTGTGCTGCCAAGTAGCTGACTAAAGCAGCTCTGCTGGAAATGCACCAGGCTGACATTCCAGATCTTCATCTTTTACTGGATTTGGTAACGCTTCCTGCAGTAATAAAAGCATAAATGGCTTCTTTTTGAAGAATTTGCAGTCCTCATAGTAGAGGCTGGGAGGTTTCTTGTATGTAGAGCTTAAAGTGTGTAATTCTCCAACTTGCCAAGAACAGGCCATAGACAGGGTGGATGGAAGATATGGGCAAGAGTGAACTTTTTCTGTAAAATGCACAGAATATAGCAAAGCCACATATTTCATAAAAATATTAAGAACTTCTTGTTTTCATGTTAATGTTTCTTGAAGGCCCTCTCACAGGTTGTTGGTTTGGGATTCTTTCCTTAGTATATCTCTTTATTACATTTTCTATTACTTTATGGTAGAAATGCAGCAGTAATTTTGAAGCAAATAGGATGAATTTCCTTTTTAAATTCAAACTTAAAAGTTTTGTTTTTTCAGGTATATGCAATATTAGTCCCTAATACATTTTTAGCCAGAATGTTAACAGTTAATTTAGGAAGAAGGTTGGGTCATTGGGTGCATGTGCAGTCATGGGATTAGTGTTTGATGTTTCTGGTGTGTCATGGGCTGTGTTCATGTTAGTGCTTATTATGGAATCATAGTTGGAGCAGGGATCCCCACAGGGATCATTGGAGTCCTGCACGGGACAGTGCTTCGTGTGGTTTGGAGAAGAATTTGTGCCTGTGAGTGCAGTTCACAGAAATTCCTAATGTGTTATCCCTGTTCTGCCGTGTCCTGACCCCACAGAGATATATTTAGATGTTTTTATCAGTTCACTGTTGTATGCCTTTATGTAAGCAAGCACCCTTCGTGTGCTTTAAAAACAGCAAAAAAAAGAAAGAAAATATGATGGTGAAATACAGGCTCTTCCTGTCGTTTTAGCATAGAGTGAAGAAGTCACTGACCAAAAGTTGTGGAATGAATAAATGTCAGACCTGTCCAGTCACATTTTGCTTTTACATAGGAAGCACCGACAGGTACCTGGGACTCGATCCTGCTCTTTGCCTGTATCTTCCTCCTCATTTCCTTGAGCCTTTTAGGATTTCAAAAGTGCCTAAGTATAAACCTCCCCCAGTTTCCAGCTCGTGTAAAACCCAGTGAAAGACTGGATCATTAAAGTGTCTTGTGACACTTTACAGAAGAATGATTGAATTGGTGCCTCGTGAGAGGCAATTAGCATTTAAGTAAGGAAAAGAATCCCTGTGTGTGATGGGTGCGGTGCTGAGAGTTTTCATGGGAGAATTGATGAAACAGTTTCCATCAGCAGTTGGTTAAGAAAGCTTTGTTGTTTAGGAGAAATACAGCAGTAAGAATTGAAAAGCATTTAATTTGGAGACAGTTTTGTTCCTCTTTGTAAATAACTTCTGAAATTTAGCAGCTGCTTCATCTTAAGCACACTCAGAAGAGTTAGTCTTGAGAGTGAATTGACCAAATCCCTTCAACTGTAAGCCAGCTATCTGGATCAAATGAGCAAGAAATCTTGACTTGTGGCTGGGAATGACTAATTCCCCCATAAAAGGGTAATTCCCCGAGGCTCAGTGGTTTATGAAGCAGCAGACGACCTGCGTATCGCTATGGGATTTACAGGAGAGTTCACGGTGTACTTGAAGGTTTGTGTGCCCCCCGAGGTGTGCGAGCTGTGTGCTGGATCCCGGGAGCATGCTTCTGTATCCTGGAGCAGTGTGTGTGCTGGTGGAGCTGTTCGTGCAGCTGGGTGGTGAACTGAATTGAGGAAATAAGGGCCTTGAGAAATAACATCTTCTGTTTGCTTGTCTTCAGGGTTATACACAGTGTAACACAGTGAGCTACGCAAATATGGGAATTCATGGCCTGGGAAAGGGTGGGATTCTTTTAACTGAGTTTAAGGAGAGCTGCTGCCGAATGCCCGACTGAATCCTGAATGTAGTGCTGGTTTATCTCACTTTAGCAATTATATTTTTCAGTCTGGTATTTGAAAGTTAGACACAGCTAATGGGAAGCTGTCTTTGGGATGGAAATTGTTGTTGCAAACTTATTGTCGATCTGCTTTTGAATAAAAACAATTAAAACCCATGCAGAGCAGCCCTAAGTTGATTCTCCAACCACACTCAAGCTTTGTGGATGCTCACTTTGGTGTGCAGGTAACAGGTACAGAAGGTGCTACTCGGATGTAGAAGTTTCTAATCGGGTTAGATGCTTATCTGCTGTTAACAGAACCGGAGTTAGCTGCCTAGCCGGCTTAAAGATCCTTTACAAAATCCTCCTGATACTTATATGCATCTTTAGCTGCCTAAAGCTGCCGGAGAAATTGTTCCCTTTTCCATAAACTTGGTAGGCTGGAACGAGATCTGTATCTTAGGCTTTACAGCTTTGAAGGAAGACAATGAACTTCTCTGATTACAACTCCACTGATTTTTCTGAACTATAAATGAATTATTTAGAAAGATGAAGAACTTTTCCTGTAAATGTTAATTACACCTGAAACCAAAACCACTTGAAGGCAAAAGTATTTTTCACGTATTTGCATTTTAAAATAGTAGGTTTTGCATTCTTCAATGCATGTTTAGCTCCACAAAGTACTGTAGTTTCAGAGGCAGATCCCAGAATTCTGAGATGAATATTCTCAGTATGAATTTGGTTTGAATTGACTTCTGAGTAACCACATAGCACTGGCAGGGAATATGGCTGGCAATTTTACCCTCCCAGTTGTGTATCCCATCACACAAAGGCAGCAGTTTGGGGAAGTCAAATTGAAACCCAGCGTTTATTTTTAACCCAAAAGGACAGTGGCAACCAGGGGTAGGGGTTGACTTCATCAGCTGTTCCAAGTCACACTGTTCCTGTTTTTAAAACATAGTTTTTAGTAGTGTGTTTTGTGTCTACGGTGGGCAGGAGACCGAACAGAGGCAGAACTTTCATGGCCTGAGGTATGGTGCTTGAAGGATGGTTTTGTTAGTTGACTAAATAATGATTGCTCTCTGTGCAGACATAAAGGTGGTTGGAATATAGTTAAGGCAGGATTAATTACTGGTTTTAAGATAAAACCGGAAGAGATCAGGAGCAGATGAGTTGTCTTGTTTGTGGAAATTATGGTTATCTGCATTTTGTGTAGGTTTTCTAAATCATGAGTTGTATTTCAAATACAGCACAAAAGTAAGAAGTAAAAGAGTTGTCTGTCCTGCAGACTTCTCTCATTAATGCCTGCTGAAAGCATCAGTCAGGTTTGCAGTGTGTTATATCCATTCTTTCTCGTCACAACTAGCACTGATCCAAGCACGGGGTGTCTGCCAGGAACGTGCTTCCTTATCCACTTCCTTGGCTTTCTAGTAATTATGGGCTGATAAGGTGCAGCTGAAAGGAACCCCATGGCAAACAGCAGGTGTGGGTGGGTTACACTGGGCCGGTCACTGCCCCTGGCCTGGGTACAGAAAGTGCCACAGAAATTCGGGCCCGGGGTGCACTCTGTGGTGGAATGGGTGGCCCCGGCTCTCTGTGCTCTGGGGCAGCAGTGCTGGTTGTGTCGGGCCCTGCCTGAGGGAGCTCTGGAGGAAGGTGGGAAGCAGCAGCAGTGTCCTGGTCCATGAAAGCTGAGGCTGGTGGGAATATAGCTGGATGAAGGTGGGAAGCAGCAGCAGCAGTGTCCCGGTCCGTGAAAGCTGAGGCTGGTGGCAGTGGGAATATGGCTGGATGAAGGTGGGAAGCAGCAGCAGTGTCCTGGTCCATGAAAGCTGAGGCTGGTGAGAATATGGCTGGATGAAGGTGGGAAGCAGCAGCAGTGTCCTGGCCCATGAAAGCTGAGGCTGGTGGCAGGTGGGCTCTGCTGTGGCCTGGCCTGTGCGAGCCTTCCCGTTCTCCTGTCCCACTCCTGGTGTTTGTGCCGCACATCAGCGGGTGATGGAAGCTGGCTGAACCCTAATTGCTGCTTTGTTGTCGGCTCTTTATCGTCCTCCAGCTAGCTGAAATGATTCACCACAATCAAATCAGTGCAAAGGTAAATGGGTCTGTGCAGCTTATGTATGCAGGGGAAGGAATAAATTACAGGAATGAGTCAGCTATGACTGAAACTGTTTTAAACTGCCATGGAACTGTGCTCCCCAACTTCTAATTGATGTGATGAATGACAATTAATTTTGTTCCAAGAAATATTTCTCTGCTGACACTTGGTTAAACCCCTTCTCTTGATTCTTTATAATTTACTGTTCGTTCAAGCTGATGCCTGTCAAGTGAAAACTAAATTTCTTCTTAAAGCAGAAGCTGGCAGCTCTGGGTTATTCCTAACAAATTTACAACGTCATTCTCAAGCTTGAACTGACCTTAGAATGACACGGGAATTTTCTGCATTAACCAATTGGGAAAAACAGGTCATATCTGCTACCACAGGCCCTCAACTACTGGCATATTAAACTTTAATATTTATTTTTATAGGGAGTCGAGATATTACACTTGATTGTCAGTGTGAAATCTGAATTACTGGAAAAAAAAACTCAAGACCAACAACCCAAACTATTTATACTGTTAAACAAAGAAACCAAACCTTTTTCATCACAAGTCTTTTGTTAGTTAGGGTTTGGTGTTTTTTATGAGCAGTTAGGAACACCTTCATAGCTGTCTAGTGTGGCTGCAGGCATGCCAGTGCAGAATGGTGATGTTAGCATGATGCACTAATTTGAGACACTGCCATTGTTTAAATTGACTTATGGAGGTGTGGTGTACATGTGCAACTACATTGCTTGCTCATCCCTGTGGAAAACCATGACCAAACTCAGGTAGTCTGTACCAGTAGAAAAACTGGAATATCCATTAAACCCAGGATTGAGATTACAGAATATTTTTCATAATGGCCTTTTCTTGCGTATACCTTGATCATCTATAGAAACACAAAAATTCAAATATGCAACTGAACATTCAGCCAATCCAAGGATTTAATTTTAACAGGTTAAAAAATATTTAGGTCTA
The DNA here is from genome assembly GCF_047830755.1 of Zonotrichia albicollis. NCBI lineage: Eukaryota > Metazoa > Chordata > Aves > Passeriformes > Passerellidae > Zonotrichia > Zonotrichia albicollis. The sequence continues at coordinate 24,449,139 of NC_133821.1, forward strand.
ACTTGTAGTGAATTCAGTAGGTGCACCATATTTAAATATTTTCTCAATCAAATCCAGAGCTTTTATGAGAGACACCTGCAAATAAGTTAAAATACAGACAGGGTTGGGATAATCTGATGATTTACTGGTAGCTTACTTATTTAAAAATGACTGAAAAAATGGATTACTCTGGTTGAAGGTTTGGGGATTTCAGCAGTTTGGTTTGGAGTTGAAAGAGTTCAGTTAGAGACAGTGGTGAGCCAATGGTATCTCTTCCTTCTCTAAGTGTTCTGTCAAGCAGGAATTTCATGAAGGGTGATTTTAAAGAAGTTAAAAGTAAGTTTTTACTGTTGAATGACTTTGTAAAGATAGCTTGATGCAAAGATGACCCTGCAGACTCTGTGGGTGTTGTTGCAGTATTTCTAACCACAATATAAAGCCAACAAAGCTTCTGTTTCATAGATGTTATTTTAAATAGCACACCTTAAAAGGCAATGTTCTCGTAGCTTCTCTTTTCTGCTGAAGGAACTAGGGGTAGGGGAAGACCTGAAATTAGTCCAGATGGTTGCAGGAAGCATAGTAAAACTTACTGTGAAGATTCTGGAATTCTGCTCCTCAGAACTTAGCATTCAGCAGTAAATGAAAGAACTCTTCAGTCTTTTAATAGCACAGTTGAAATCTGACATCAGGTAGTGTGGGGCACAAATCAAGTAGGTATTAGAGAGAGGGACTTTGGGGTTCTTATGAAGCTTTCACAAACCTGAATGCAGTCGGGATTTCCCCACTGGTTTGTAGCAGCTTTTGACGAGTTAACTTCTGGAGTTTCACTGGAATGTGACTGCTGTGAGCAATGTGAGTTATCTGATCGCTTGGAGAAGCAAGACTGGGACAACAAAACCCTGCTGGTGCAGGTGGTGGCAGTGTGAGAGATGTGAGGGCAGCGCTCCCAGAGCCCAGGGATGGCTGCAGGGTTGTCTGCCCTGCTCCTGCAGCAGCTGCCCTCAGCCAGCACCTGGCAGGCTTTGGGATGGTGCTCTCACCTAATGAAGGCTGGCTGGCTCGGGGAGCCGTGCAGGAATGTGGTCACTCGTGGCTGGGGCTGGAGAGGAGCCCTGCTGGAACGTGTTCCCTCTGCTCCGTTGTGGCTGTGACTTGGGTGAGCTCAGAGCCTGCAAGTGCAGTCTTGCTTTGAGAGCCGTCCCTTGTGTGGTGTGTACGATGACTTCATTTTTTGCATGAGGTGTAAGCCATTTCTGCACTGGTCTTTGTGCAGAATGGCTTACACCTCATACCAAAATCCACAGATCTATAACTCCAAAAAAAATCTCCACTTAATTTTTAAAGAGCTAAATTAAAGTACTAAATTAGTTCTTTTTGTCGTTGTCACTGTTGTATCAAAAATGACCATCTAGGAGGGGAAGGGCTGACCGATGAAAGTTCATCGTGTAGCTTGTATGGTAAATGTATGTAGAGAAAATAATGTCATACATTTAAAATTAATAATTAGTGCTTTCTGAGGGTTCCTTGTGTGGTAATAGAATAGTGAGTCATTACAAGTTCTTGGTGTGGGGAAAAGTTGAGGAACCAGGATAATTCACAGAAGTTGAAAATAGAGAGTGATTCAAAAAAATGGTTGGACAAGGTCAGACTAGGTTCAATTACATAAGTAAGCATTGCTCAAATGCAAGTCTGGCCCTCTAAAAGCTTATTACAGAAAACCAGAGGAGCACTACTAGAGAAATGCCTCACTACCATTGGTTCTCTTGGATGTGTATGTGGGGGTGTTGGTTTTTTTGGTGTTGCTTCTGAGGGGTTTTTAAACAAAAATGTGCTGAAGATAACTAGTGGGAGACAGAATGTGAAGTTACTTTGGCCTTTATTCAAACTCCTTTTAGTTCTTTATGCCTTGGGCTGTGTTTTAGGAAAATATATGCATATCCTTCCCTAGTCTTGCTATATTTACTCGGATCTTGAAATTCCATGCCTGAGTTTCACTGGTGTCCTTTGGTATTAAAATACTGGAAGATTAGAATTTCTCCCAAAGCTAAATAATATGCCTAAAGATGTCTCAAAGCAGGTATATGCAAATAATTAAAAGTAATGTTAAGACAAACATCAGCTGCTCTGAATTTCAGTGCAGTTGCTCATGCTCTGAGTGCGTGTTGCCATCGTGGTTACTTTGCTGCAGCTGGAACATTGTTTCAGGCTGTCTTGGTGCAGAACACAGAAAACATTGACTGTTTCCAGTGGTAACCTTCTGCTTCTGCAGAAGAGCAACACGGGTATCTGTTCAACATTCTCCTGTTCTTAAGGTTTTCTTAATTGCTGTCCTATGAAAGGGAATCTGTGTAATTCTGAGGGGGAAAAGAGCTTTGATGGTGTGCAGTTAGAAAATAAACAGCGTTCAAGTTCTTTACAGCTGGAAATAGCACGGGCTCGTTACAACAGCCCGGGGCTCTCAACATCATCTCACTCCAAAACTGCTCTTGCTCAGTCCAGAAATCTCTTGACTCACTGAACAGAGCTGAGCTGTTAGACAACTGATTCATCTCACAGGAGGTTTAGAAGGACTCCATATGGCTTGTGATGTGTTAAGTAGCTAAACCAGTTCATTTCAGAAGCAGCAGTGTCACTACTGCACGTGCTGTTGCTGGCACTGTCAGAAGCGGTGCTGCATGTGCAGCTGCTGCAGGGGATATCAGGCCTAACATGAAGTTATATGGGAACATCCAAGTCTTCCCTAGCACCAGTTACAGTCTCTGTAAAAAGAGAAGGGTGGTGATGTCTGATAGATACCTGAATTGCAGATTGGCTTTGCCAGATTCCTGCTAGTTTAGTCCTGGACCAGTAGGGTGGTAGGTGTGATACCTGCAGGACATAGGGATTATCTAATCTTTTGTCAGCCACAGTAAGTAAATGGGCTTGTAATGCTTGGGTTTGGCAGGCAGATAATGTAGATGTGGTACTCAGCCCACTTAGAAAATACAGCCTAACTCCTGCCCTCAAAAAGGTATTTACAGTGAAAGGCCATGGCTTATGTGGAAGGAGGTGGAAAAGTTGGGTGTTTTACTTTGGGCTTTTACATCAGATGATTAGATTGGTTCAGCTGCTTGTGGATCCACAGCCTGGAACAGGGTAGAGGCTGTGAGTATTTGCTTGTGGTGGTGTCACCATTTACTGTGCTCTGAGATGGAGCCACTGTCACCATTTACTGTGCTCTATGAGATGGAGCCACTGTCACCATTTACTGTGCTCTGTGAGATGGAGCTACTGTCACCCTTTACTGTGCTGTGTGAGATGGAGCCACTGTCACCTTTTACTGTGCTGTGTGAGATGGAGCCACTGTCACCATTTACTGTGCTGTGTGAGATGGAGACACTGTCACCCTTTACTGTGCTCTGTGAGATGGAGCCACTGTCACCTCACCAGACTTATACCTTTTCTACTGAAAAGCTCCACCAAGCCCAACAGTAAATGGGGATTTTTCTGCCCAGGATCCCTGTCTCATTTGCTGCAGGGGACTGCAGTCATAGTCGACTGAAGGATTTTTAAGTGTTTGAAATAAATTCTTTTTAAATGGTGTCTCATTGTGTCAGAAGAGTCTCAGGTCAAGTACCCAGATGCCTTAGAGGTGTTGAATACTCTCAGCTTGGTAAGCTGGGGGCAGTGTCAGCTGAGCTGTGTGGTGCTGCATATCCTGAAGAATCGAGCTTTGACTGAGCTCTTGTTAGTTGGCTGTTCCTAGGAGGGAGCAGCCACCCTGCTGTCTCTGGGGTCCCAGGATCATAGATCAGATACTCCCTCATTTGTTGTTTAGTGGGAAATGCTGTTGAGGACAGGGCAGAGAAGCCCTGATGTTCATGCTGAGCTCTGTGGAGCAGCACAAAACAGGGGACTGCTCCTTCTCCAGTATTTTTGTGTCTTGTGAAAGATAAATTTAGAAAACTAGTTTATTTATCTGGTTTTAGTGGCAGCTAAAGAGGAGGATAAAGTTTCTTTGAAGTCTATGTGACCAAACCCAGTGCTTTCTGAACAGTTCAGCTGTTTATCTTAAATGATGGCTGATGACTGACCACGAGTATGGTTTTGTCTTTGAGGTATAGAGGAAAACTACCTTAAAATTAGAACAGAAACTTCATAGCTGACTGAGAGTAGAATGTGAAATAAAGTAGACCTGGCCTGAGCCTATACACAGATAAATATGCAGATGATACTTGAGGAAGCACAGGCATTTTTCTGAGAGACCGTGTTTTCTAGGATTTGGATTTCAGTTCCAGAAAAGCACCCACACACCCCCTTTTGGATTTAATAATGGTTATGGGTAAATAAGAGAAAAAAGATTACTGATTATTTACTTGCTGCTTTCTTCCTAATTTTTAGAAGTTTAGTGTTTAACTTGTTGAGGGGTAAAACAAAGTAGGACTGAAACCATAAGAGACCAAGGGTCAGTGTAGTTCAGGTGTCTGGGGATGGCTGAAAAAAAGAAAACAGCAGCAAGTACAAGGTGCACTTCTCAGTCTGCCTCCATCTGCTGTTGCTCTGTGACCTCAGGGCCTGAGGCACTGCTCACAGCTGGGCTCCCAGCACTCAGTACCAATTCTTTATTGCATTAGGTTTTTCTGATCTTCCAATAATCATTTATATTCCTGGCACATGAAAGTGAGCTCTGTATGTGACTTCAGCATAGTCTTTGTAACCTTCTTATTCATGCTGAATTATTTGTGGAGCTTGTACACTGCTGTACCCCAGGGCTAGTAAACAGTTTGGTAGGCACTGCTCTAGAGGAACAGACTGTTTTCATGGTGCTCCTTGTACTGTGTGCCTTGTACCTGCATTCTGTCAGCTGTGGAACAAAGAGGGATTGATCCATTTTCTTCCCCAGTAAAAACTGAAGATGGATCATGGAACTTTTTGTATGACAGATATACACATGCTGTTCCAAGTCTTGCATATATGGGAGACCTCACCTTTTTTATTTCTTTTCAGGTTTTTTTCCTTCCTAGTAATAATTACACTTCTACTTTCATTTGCTGTTTGAATTCTTTTTTTCCAGTTGGAAGGGGAAAAAAATTCCAAGTTCTTGTTCTCTTCTGTCTGAATATCAGCAATGCAGCTGGCAAGTTTTGTCAGCCTTTCTTCCAAGGAGCAGCCAAGTGAAATTGTCAGAAACTGATTGTGTGCTTTAAAACTTGGCTCTGCCCCTTAGGTAGTTGGAAGGTGTGAGAGTGCAAGTATAAAAGCTTGAAACCTAATTTAAAAATAACTGACCTTATCATATAGCAATTTATTCTATACCCTTCAGCTCACCTTACTAGCAAAAAAAAAAAAAAAAAGTTTCTCAGTCTGCCAAGCTGAGGGCTCAGATTCTAATTATTATGCAGTCAAATGTTTAAAGGGGATCTAAATGAGAAGCAGAAACTGCTGGCTAATTTAAACTCACCATGAAAAGCTGTGTAACTTTCCTAAGCAGCAAATGGAAACTTCACATTTGTACCAACTTGGTGATGAAACCCCAAACCATATGTGTGTGTGTTAGAGACAGATCAGCCTTTGCTTCTTCGGGGGTGTAGGTAACCTTGGTTTTTAGGCTACTAACTTGCATTTGAAAGTAGCTTGCATTTTTAATGAGATCAAGAACTTGCTGTGAAGAAAGCTAAAAATCTTTTTTTGCATTTATTTCTAGATATGAGAAATGAGTGTTGGACGCAGAAGATTAAAGCTGCTGGGAATTCTGATGATGGTAAACATTTGTATTTATGTGATTGTGGAAGTCTCGAGGAGCGGCAGCCAAGACAAGAATGCAAAAGGCCGTGTTGTTATACCACGTAGCAGATTCTGGAGGAAATACACTCCTCACAAAGCTTATTGGAACAAACAGCAACAGAAGCTGGAGCTGCTCTACAACCCTATTCTGTCCTTGCTTTCCAATATGACTGTGGAAGAGAACTTGGTTTCTAACCTGAGTGTCCTCAATTCCTGTGACCCTGACCCCTCGGTGCACTCAGAGGTGAGTGACTTTGCAAACTTGCCAGACAGATTCAAAGACTTCCTCCTCTATTTGAGGTGTAGAAATTACTCATTGCTAATGGATCAGCCAAACAAGTGTGAACAGAAACCTTTCCTGCTGCTGGCTATTAAGTCACTTATACCCCATTTTGATAGAAGACAAGCAATTAGGGAATCCTGGGGCAAGGAAATAGAATCAGGGGATGTGATAGTCAGAAGGGTCTTCTTACTTGGGCAGACCCCACCAGAGGATCATTTTCCTGACCTTTCACACATGATTAAATTTGAGAGTGACACCCACCATGACATTCTCCTCTGGAACTACAGAGACACTTTCTTCAATCTGACTCTGAAAGAGGTGCTGTTTCTGAAGTGGGTCAGCAGTAGCTGCGCAAATGTCCAGTTTATTTTTAAGGGTGATGATGATGTTTTTGTGAATACCAATCAGATCCTGGATTACTTGAAGAGCTTAACAAAGGAAAAAGCCAAAGACTTATTTATAGGTGACGTGATCAAAGATGCTGGACCTCACAGAGAGAAAAAGTTGAAGTACTACATCCCAGAGAGCGTTTATGAAGGTTCGTACCCGCCGTACGCAGGAGGCGGTGGCTTCCTGTACTCTGGGGATCTGGCACTGAGACTGAATAATGCATCAGAGCAGGTACTCCTCTACCCCATCGATGATGTTTATACTGGAATGTGCCTTCAGAAGCTTGGGCTTGCTCCAGAAAAACACAAAGGCTTCAAAACATTTGATATCGAAGAGAAATACAGAAATAACATCTGTTCCTACACAAACTTAATGTTAGTGCATAGTAGAAAACCTCAAGAAATGATTAAGATTTGGACACGCTTGCAAGACCCACATTTAAGTTGTTAAAGTAATGTGCATAAGTGTCTTAAGTCCGAAAAACTTTGCAAGTTTGGATCACTGAAGCTCTGTTTAATAGTTGAATTTTTGCTGTAAACTTTTCCCTGTACTTTTGAAATCGAGAGTAATACTAAAATTTGAAGGGATGCCTTGAAGACTTGGTCCTGACTTTTCCACTGGTGGTCCTGGTGGTCATTATGTTTCAATATTGATCTTAATTTTAAAAAAGACTTGGAGGCTATAACTAGCTGTCAGTGACTGGTTAGCTGTACTGGAAACAGGGATTGCCTACCACAATGCATCTTTCATCAATTGTGATGGTGGAAAACAATTTTCCCTTGAGTGGTGTTTGTTGTGGAAACCACTGTAAATTGAAAATACACAAATTGGGGGAATACAGTTTTACTTTTAGATGTGCGACGGTTACAAGACTTCAAATTTTGGTTTTTTAAATTTAATTTAGTTTTCAGTTCTTTTGCACCCTGGAACAGTTTTTTTTTTCCTTCGCTTATGATCCTTTGTGCAAAGTGTACGTGTGTCTGAAGGATTTACCCTTTTATTAGATGAAGCTTTTTTTTTTTACAAAAAACCCCATAATTCTGCTTGAAATGCCCCCAAGAGCTAAATGTGTAAGGAAAAAGATGAGGCTTTTTCAGGGCTGGGCAGGTAGGGCTGCCCTGCCTCAAGCCTACACACTGAAGCTGACTTGTTGCTCCTGTTATCTGTGTGGAAAGCTACTCTGGTCAGTCCTTGTTTTCTGTTTGGGCACTAAATGTGATCAGGTAGCTTGATTTGCTGGAAATGACTGAAATTGCACATTGCTTCTCGAGAGCGTGGCTCGGGTCTCCTGGAAAGCGACGGTGAATCCAGAATTGTGCACATCCCAAGAGTTTCGAACTCCAAACCAAACTGAAGTTTGCATGAAGCCTCATGTAGAGTTCCATGTGTCCTCGAAACTCAGATCTTCTCTATTTCCACATCTTGCTTAGGAGAATTACTCTAAATAGTGGTCGCTTTCTTTGTATATGTAGAAGTGCCTGTCTATTTATTGTTCAGATTGAAGACCAAAACATTTTCTTAAATATATTTTGTGTAACATTTTATTTGTATAGTGTTGTCACTCGGATATTTAAATAGAGCATGATATTTTAAATCTGAGATGTGTAACGTGGTAAATAAAGCTAATTGTTATTTTTGAACTTGAAAAATAAAATGTGATTTAAATATTTCTGGTAATGCTTCATGTTGACTTGTAGAGGAGTTGCACTCTGCATTTCACGAGTTCAGAAACAAAAAGTTTCATTTGACTGATTTCTCTAAGCTTGAGTAGCAGACTATCAAGAAAATGTCACAGCTGTATCAATATTTATTAGGTGCTGGAATAGATGGACAACTCTGGTGAAAGCAAGGGTGACATTAAGTGCCTTGGGACAAACAGTAAGTACAGAAATAATTGCCTGTACAATACCATTGCTGGTGCAATTGAAAGGAGTCAAGGAGTGGATTGAATAGCTGGCACTTAAATTTTTGATTGAAACAACTTGGCAGCAACAGCTCTTTTTTGCCTTTTCACCTGCTTTCTTTTTCCTTCGTATACCTGGAAAAAATGGGGTGCTTTATTTGTCCAGGGAGAGGCGTGAGGTGTTCTGGTCTTCCACCTCTTTGTTCTGTAGATGATCATGTTGACCCCAGCATGGATAAACGACAGGCTGTGCTCTGGTGTTGTGCTGTGAGGTTTGACCCTTGTGCTTTGTCATTGTCATGGGAAGTGACACCTTTCTGAAAGTGCTGCAGGTTTTACATGAATTACTTCCTACCCTGTTTCTTTAAATATTCATGATTTGGGCCAAGTGAAAGAAAATAAGTTATGCTGATGGTGAGAGATGCAAGGGTAGTGTTAAGTCTTGGTGTGGGGGAAGGAGGAAGGGGGAGAGAGAGAAAAGGTGAGGCAGAGATGAAGAGGAGGGTGCTAGGGGAGAGTGGAGGCTGGAGAGGAAAGAGAGGCAGAGACAAGTGAGCACTGAATAAAACTGCTGAGGTCTGTGGGAGGATCAAACACAAACAGGAGGATTGCAGCAAAAAGAGGGATAGGAAAAGAGCCCAGGAATTAAATCGTGTGAGTAAGATAGGGTGGAGTGCACATGGGATGTTAAGTGAAACGGCTGTGATTGGTGGAGTGCCAGCATTAATTATTTAATTTATACCTTTCCTGGCAACCATGAGGTAAAAACCAGGTCTCTTGCGTGGGACATGCCTGATAATAAGGAAAAACAGGCTGAGTGGCACCTGGGGAGGAGAAATGCTGTGAGAAAGCATTTCCCAAATTTCCCCACCCTCAGAAGGGCCAGGAGGGAGGGCAGAGGACAGGGCTGAGCAGGTGGTACTGGGGCAGAAATCTGACAGACCACTTTTGTTTACTCCAGGTGTGGGGGAGCACTGGTGGCTGTGCCTGCTCCACTCCCAGGAGAAAGAGTTGTCTTGGCAAATAATTGGGAGTGTGTGGAGTGAAGAGTAAGGGAAATAAATAACACATAAAGGAACACAATGCATCCAAAAGCACAATGGGATTGGTATCTGGAGACAGCTGGGATACAAAAGGTGAAAAGTCCTTAAAAAGTATGTGCAACAACCTGTAACTGCTATATTCTACTGTATCTTTCTTAAATGCTGTTAAATACTTAAAATTCAGTTGTATTTTTTCTTAAATTAAAGGGAAGGAGTCTAGTAAGATGAAGGCAAGAGAAACTTTGACTACAATAAAAAGAATGGAATTTGGAAACTGTAATAAGATGTGTTTGGTTGAGACAGCTGAGTGTGGATGCAGTCTTTGTTCTTCCCTGGATGCAGCAGGGAAAATGAAGTGCTGCTATGATTAAATAATGCTGCATCAGGGTGAGCCATTAGAATCCATTAGCTTGTTTGTATAAAGGCTCAGGCCTTTGCTTCAAAATCCAATTGGGAGGAGAAAACACAGGATAAGGAAGGTAAATGAGCTATAATTAATGCACAAATTATAAGGTTTATCTTCCAGAGGATGGAGTCCCTGTTTTCTGCCAGCTGGTTCCTTGGCCTGACTGCATTTTACACTTGGATCCCTTCCTCCCCTGCCAGTTTTGTTATGCAGGATTGTGTGAAATGTAGCACTTGACAGGGCTGGTGATAAGAGAATTCCTGGCAGTCCTTTTCTTTTCAATGTTGGGAGCACAGAAAGCCAAACTTCAAAAAGGGTTTTGGCTGGAAAGCACAAGAAAGAGGCCCATTAGAATTCACTGGAAGGTTGGCATTGGGTATGCAAGTCAGCAAGGCTCCTCCTGTAGGTAATGCTGAATGTGGGGCTTTGTGATGCAGCAGTGAGCAATCCAGCCCTTATCTGGTGCTGCTGTTCTCATCTAGCCCGCAGCCAGCATTGAAATCCCCTGAAATTCGGCCTCCTTTCCCTTCTGCCTTGCTGCACCTCATATGTGTAAGATTTCCACTCCAGTTGCGTTTGCTTGAGGGCACCAATCCAAATGAGTTCATGTCTGCACTGAACTATTTCCTTCTCAGAATAGTCATGAAACCAACTTAGCAAGCAAATGGGGCAGGGAGAGCTGCTTAATGGATCCCTTTCATCGACAGAAATCATGGAGGTGGTTCTGAATGGAGCAAGGGCTGTCCGTCAGCCCCAGCACAAAACACTCTTCAAATTCTCTCCTTTCTCTTCCTCTAACTTTTTAAAGCTGTTGCCCCCCTCCTTGCTGGATGAAGGTGAGAACAGGAGTGGGAGTGAGAATTAAAGTAAACCACAGTTCTGGAAGCAAATTTTCAAAATGTCAGGAGTGATGAAATACTGAGCAGGTCAGTTTTTCTGTTGTGCTCAGAGCAGGTATTTGATTGCTAATCACAATTTATATTTGTATTGGCTCAGCCTGCTCTAAGTAGTGTTTAAACAGCTCTGGCTGGATTCTGCCGAGGCTGAGCAGCACCTTGTGGGCTTTGCAGGCCAGCCTTTTCAAAAGAGAAAGAGTCCATTTCCATTTGTCAATGAAAACATTTGTTCCCTGTCTAATAACACCTGGCTCAACCAGGTGAGCTGGGCTTAAGTTAGTCTTGGGATGTCAGTCATCATTTCAGGCTCTGTAAATGTCCGTGTAGGTATGGAACCTGTGACCTCAATTTTTGCTCAGTTTTCTGTATTTTCATGTTATTGCAGATATATATATATATATATATATATATATATATATATGTATGTGTTGCCTTAAAGCCTAAAGACTTCAGACATGAGCTATGTGCTTCAGATGAATGCACAGTGAGTTTCCTGTCAGATAAATCAAGATAAATTTGACAATTTCAAATTTTATGTGGAGACAATTCAAATCAGCCTCCTAATTTCTAAGCTCCTTGATTTACCTCTGTGTGTTCAGCCTGTGTCATTTGCAGTCTTTCCTGCCAAGCTCTCCATCTAAATGAATCCATCTTTCCTGCCTTGTCACATGTTTTTGTTCCCTCTGTCCCCTCATCTCTCTCACCTCTTGGTGAACACTGTGCTTGCCTCTCCACTAAACCTCAAGGTTTGCTGAGAAAGTTACAAAAAATTTAGAAAATCATTTCTATCAGAGCCTGATTTCAATCTGTTTCAAACAGGGGAGTAAATGGAGGAAAGATGCTGAGCTGCCAAACAAGCTGAGAATTTTCTGATTTTGGAGTTGGCTTTTCTACTGCCCCTGCCATTGCAATTTCTTTAAACAAAACTGCTCTGGACAGATTTGGAGAGAGTTTCTACAGGGATTAGAAATAATCCCCAGACATCTCCTGTTATATTTTTAAGACCAGAGCTGCAGTTTTGTATTTGCTGTGGCTGTATTTTTGTGTCCTTTCCCCCTCTTCCTCCATCCCTCTGGATAAATTTTGCCTGAATTCTGCAAAGATGATTCATTTGTGTTTCCTCACTTGTCTTAAATGTGTCATGTTTTTTTCCTCACTGCTCCTATCACTGATACTCCCCCTCTTCCAGAAAAGTCAATGTCTCGTGACAGCCCAAATTTTCCCTTTTTCTGGGGACATTGCATCCACACTGTGCTGGCAGATCAGCCAGGATGCCTGTGTGTGCTGAGCATTTGAAAGTCCTGCTGAAAGGAAGTCCCAAGATTTAAGAACACGGACCTTTCATTTGTGCAATAAATTTGAGTTGTGACTTGAGAAAACATCATCCTTCAAGCCACTTCTCTGTCTTCTTACCTGTAGGATCATTCTAGTTAATATTTTGTGCTCTTGCTTTCCTGGAATCCTGTAACATTAGATTGTGGTAGAGCTGGAAATAGTTGTGTATTTATGCTCAGTCTATAGAACTGCTTGGCCAAGTGGGGAGGCTCTCACCTGTCTTTGGCAGATCAGACCTGAAAGCTCACCTGTGAGCCTCCTATTAAAGCAAAACTTTAATTCAAACTGAGATTTGAATTATTCTTCAGCAACATTGAAGAAAGCAGAAGCATGTTTATGTCCCTGGAGACCCCTTGTGCTTTTCTTCTCTTCCAAAATTTGCATGTCTGTTTGCATTTCTTATCGTCCCATATTCAAACACATACAAATTCTTTTTGAGAAACAAATGATGGGGGGAGAGCAATGGGTGGGAAGAAATCCCCACTACAGATGTTAAAAAATCTTGCCAGGGTAGGAAATACTATCCTGAGATTAACTAAAAAAAAAGTGAACCCTCACTTTGGTGGATATCTTATTTAGTCACAGTGGGAAGTGGGAGAAATTTTTTAAAGTTAAAAATCTAAAGGAAATTGTCTCATTTTCCTTTCCTTTCAATCTTTCTCATATGTTAGAAAACAGACTTCTGCTTCAGATGTAGCAGCTTTTGGCTGCTGCCCAAGGGACCTAAGAGTTTCATCATCTTGTTACTTGTTGACCACTTTGTTTATGAGGACATAAATGCCACAGAGGCCAAGTGAATTGTTTTCCTTAGGCCTGTCCTGCATGATTTTGGTACAGTGCCAGCAGGGATGATGCTCAGCAGCAGATAATGAGTATCCCTATGAAGAAAGCTGAAACATGAGCCATGCTTTGTGATACTTGGAAAATGGATGGCTTTCAAGAGATGTGAGCTTTGTTTGTGCCCTTCAGTTTTCAGAGAGGCTCCTTGTTGAAGCTGGTCTGGGAATTTGTTCTTAGAGCTGTCATCTCTTCTCCATAAAAATAGAACCTGGATTGTTCTAATGTGTGCTCAAGGAAGAGCTGGACCTACCCAGGGCTCCATCGGCCCTCCAGCCCCTCAGAGGAAGAGCAAAACACTTCTGGGAGCTCATGAGAGCCTTTAATCATTAGAAGCTACTTTAGACCACAGTGGTTGGTGAGAAGCAGCACTGTCTGCCAGAAATTTGTCTTTTTTGTTTTTTTTTTTTTTTACCTTCACTGGCAAAGGGCTCTAGAACAAACCCTGTGCAGTATGAACATGCAGCTTCCAGTGCTCCAAGAATGAGAAGATTGTCAGTCAGCTGCCTCCTCCCTGGATACAATTTGAGTGACAACTGGGAATATCTTCAATAGCTTTTTGGACTGGACCAGCCCAGGAGGTGTTGCTGGTACAGCCATCAGTGATACAACTTAAACCTGATGCCCTGGTGATCTTTTAGTAACAAAGCATGACAGGAAAAACTGGAGGTTTATAGGTAGTCAGTGGTTATATATGCATTGAACAGGGTTTTTATTTCCTCCATGAAGTGTATCTTCATGTTATACATGCCAGCAGGTCTTATTCAATGCTGATTATCCATTTATTCTTCTCCAGCTTTCTCATTTTTAGTTCCTGTGCTTTCTTCCCCACTGGACAGCAAGATGATCCATTTTAACTATAAATGGAACAATATTAAATATGAAAAAATTGGGTTCAGAGCTGCCAGAAAGTGAATGCCACAGTAGGGGCATTATGGAGGGGTTGTCTTTGAACCTCTAGTTGAAGCATCTAAAGACTTTTCAAGAATATTCACATTTAATCTAAGTTTGGAACAGACATCCTTCAATTTGCCACACTGAAATAGCATTTGCTTATGCCATAATTTGTTACATTTCCCAGCTCTCCTCTGTGTGGCCTGAGCCATCCTGTGTGATGGAGTTGCAGCTGCCTGCTGGAAAGTGAAGTGAAATGTATGCCTGTGCCTTCTTGGGAGGAGGAACTGGCACAGACCCAATGTACTGAATCTCAGAGGATGCCTGGTCCTTATTCCACTTCCAGGCACTTCCAGCACATGTGAGGGTCCTTTCCTGCTTGCCTGTGCTTTTTCCATACTCTGAGTGTGTTTTAGGAGAGAACGTGGACCTCCTGCTCTGTGTGGGTGGTTAAGAGTGTGACATCTTTCCTACATTTATTTTTGCTTGTTTCCAGTTAGTCCATTCTGGATTTTCCCTCTTTGAGGATGTTTGTTGTATGTAGCTGGTGTTTAATGCTGGAGATATCTGAATCATTCTATCAGGGTAATTGATACTGACCTAATTACACAGATGAGTTTTGTACTGGAATTTTTAATGGCACGTAATAATAATAAGAGTCCTTCATTCTCTGTGTCTATGATTCAGCCCTTTGCCTCATGTGACTCCAAAGAACAAGGGCATTGGATGGAGTTATTTCCCTCTTTATTTTTTGTTGGGTAGCTCTCTGTGCCTCCTGCCTGGAGAAGCAAGGGGAGTTGCTGCAGTTCAGCCTCTCCATGGAGAAAGCTGTGCTTGAACCCAGTGACACTCTGTTGTCCCTCATCCAAACAGGACGTGGAAGAGCTCAGATCTCTGCAGGAGATTGCCAAGGTCAGATGAGGATAGGGACACTCTCAGCACAGCCCTGCTCAGGAAACCCTTAAGCCACATTTGCTGAGTGGGAAGCCTGCTTGAGAAGATCCATCTTTGTATTCCATCCTGTTGACATCCATCCTGTGAGGAGGCTCCTGCACAACCCAGGAGAGTCACTCCCCACCTTCCTGATGGGTGAATGTGCAGGGCAGCGTCCCAGAGCAGTGCAGCAAACAGGAGAAGCCCAGGTGATGCAGTCACCACCTCTCCCAGTTTCACCAGGCTGGAGAATCTGTTCCAGGGCTGTGGGATTCCAGACCCAGCAGCTGTGCCCTTCCCCTGGCAATCCAGCCCAGCAGGAATGGTCAGGGCAGGAATGGTGCCAGGCTCAGCCTCATGAGGAGCAGCTGAAGGGGTAAATGATGCCTTCACCTGCCTGTACCTGGTGCACAGAAATATTTTAGAGGCTTTTTCCCCCCTCTGTCTGTATCTTGTCCGTGATTTCCAGTGAAGCACAGTGGCTTTGAAAAACCCGTGGATGGTTTATTTCCAGATGCATGTTTACACCTTGCATGTCTCTGGGGGCCCAAACAGACTCCAGATCACCCGTGTGGGTGTAGTTCTGTGAGAGTGAGCAGATAAACATGGTGCTCCAGAGCTGATGTTATTGTTCCTATCCCCAGAAGGGAGATCTGTGAAAGGAAAGGGCACAAATTGCAGAAGAAAACAACCAGCCTTTCATTTAGTCACCTGGCATCTGCTTGAATAACCTGGCGCTGCTTTAACATTACATTAAACATCCCTCCCACCTCCTTCTTTTTAAATTCCTCTCGAGTTTCTTTTCCTTTTATTCTGGTCTGTTCTGAATATCCCAGGGTCTGGAATTTGTCTTTTACAGTGATATATAGCTCGGCATGATGCCAGCCTCAGCTCCAGGGGATTCTTGTTCATGTTAAGATCTGAAAATCTTTATAAACATACACTTGGAGGAAAAATAGTTTGGTATTCAAGAAGCAGGATAAAGAGTTAGAGGAGCTCCAAGTACTCTTAGCAGCTGGAGCCCATATCTTAGTGGGCTGACACACAGTAAATCCACAGCCCATCCATATTTTCACTATGCACACAGTTTGGGTTTGCTCATCCCAAAAGGACAGAGGTGAACTGCAGAAGGTGCAGAAGGAGACACAGGGGCCCACACATAGCAGCTGCAGTCTGTGTGAGGTGTGAGCCCTGGATTTGGGAAGGAAAGGCTGAGGAAAGGCCTGAGAGAGAGCTACAGAATCAAGAGTTAGCCTGGAAAAGCAAATGGGGGTCTTCAATGGGAGTGAGCCAGGAGCACGGGAAAAACTTGTGGGCTTTTTTACACACAGCAGGCACTGGATTTTCCTGATACCAAACTAAACCTTCCCTGACTCAGCTTCATACCATGTCCTCAAGTCCTGTTGATAAATAACATAAAGAATAGAAATTTTCAGCTCCCTTGAAGTTGCTGGGAGAGCCTAAAGACTAACTAGCAGAAAAGATGAAAGGATGTAAAGGCATGCACTCAGGATGATAAATGTAGCTGGAAATGTATGTGTGGAGAAACTGAAAATGAAGTCTGTAGTGGGTTTTTGGCAAATTATATAACAAGAAACAACACTGCATGCCCAAAAATATGTTGAAGGAAAGGCCACGTGTAATATTGAAGGATTCAGTGAGTACAACCACCAGAGACCCCTCTAGATGACCCTCCAGGACCATAAAAGGCCTTCCAGTAGGAGACTGATGCATGCAAATTAGTTCTAGGAGAAGTGATGCTTGTGTATAAGCTAGGAGGCACATTGTAAGGAATATGGATGATGATGATGATGGAATAAAAACCCTGCTGCAAAGTCTCACCACACACCTCAGACTGAAGGAGACACCCTCCTGTGTCTCCTGTGCTGACAGAGGATGCCAGATTTCTAATGCTTCAAACTGTGTTGGAAAGTTTATTTTTTTGGTGAATTTCGGCATCACTGTCACTGCCCTTGAGAGTGCTGCCCCAGTGAGGATGCTGAAACCCCACTGAGGTTTCCCCTCGGTCCCCTCTTGTCCAGCCTGATCAGACCAAGAGGCCTCAGCTGCTCCTCACACGGCTTCATCCCCAGACCCTTCACCATCCTGGTGTCCCCCAGGTTCCACTCACTCCGTGCCACAGACAGGCTGTCCCTTGGATCAGTGCCTGCTCAGGGAGGAAGGCTGAGCTGGCCTTCTCTGTGGTCGTTCAGCACAAAGCAGCCAGAGCCTGGAGAGGCCAGCAAGGGCCTGGCAGAGGAACCAGCCTGGGAGAGCAAGGGGAGGCTGGGATTGGAGAGGTTTGTGTGATATAAATTCTGTCTTTTGCTAGAGGGTTTCACAGAGTGGTTGGGAGCAGGGGAGGGTATTAAAGCTGTTTGGGGTACCCTGATTTACTGTGCTGAGGTTTTTTTGGCTGTCTCTAAACCCTCCTGCTCTAAGCAATGGTGCTGGCCTGTCAGTAGAGCTTAGATTTGAGACTGCAACTCTTCTTCTATATAAAATTCCTGTCTTCTGATTTTACTCTATTAGGACAAAGTGCTGCATAGACAATCCTATTTACAGGCATGAGACAGCTGCTTTTCATTAGGATCATTTGCCATGAGCCCAGCTGCCAAATTACTCCTGCATTTACAGAATGCCCGTCTCAGCCCTGTGCTCCATGGCCAGCAGGCTGCCAGGGCAGGGCTGGCACCAGGTGAGCCACTGCCATCCAAACCAGGGCTGGAGACCTCAAAGCCATGCACAAATCACCTCAGCTGGGCACAAATGCCCCAACCAGGAGGGTTTTTGATGGAGGCTGGTGACGAAGAGCCACCAACCAGCCTCACCAGGGGAAATTAAGGTCCTGTCCCACTGCAGGTACACCAATTTGCTGAAAATCCCTATAAATGTGTTACTAGATGAACTGGGCCCTGCAGAATTGTCCCTGGCACGAGATCCTCCCTGGCTCAGCGTGGGTGGCACTCCCTTGTGGTGACCAAGGTACCATTTTACAAATCCCCTTTCCAAGCACACCTCTTACTGCCTTTTTAAAATTTTGATGTTGATTTTCAGAGCCATGAAGAGCTGCAATGTTTGCTCGGTCTATTTTTTTTTAACCAACAATTATTCCTGCCTGCTCCAGGTGGGATTTTGCTTTCTGGCTGGGGAGCTGCTGTGGCTGCTGGCAGCTGTTCAGCCAATGCACTCTGTTGCTCAGCTGGGTTCTTGCTCCTTCCCGGCCCAGCCAGCCAGGACAGAGGGGAAGTGTCACACACGGACACGGGGCCAGCTTTTTGGCCTGACTGCTGTTTTCAACATCTGGATTCCTTCATGTGCAGTCATTAACAGAAGTAAAGGAGAGTTCAGGCTGCAGGGGGAGGAAATTCCTCTTTGACAGCTCATTCAGTATGTGTGGTTTGGGGATGTTCACATTTGTGGCACAGTCACTGGAGCGCCCTGCTGGAGGAACTGGCTGTGTTTCTGATTGTGCCTCCAAGAGCTGATGCTGAGGGTGATGGCAGCTGCCAGCATGGCCCAGCCATGGCCCTGCAGGCACTCACAGAGCAGCTGGGATTCAGACCTTCCAGGCTGAGCTCATCTCTGCCTTGAATCAGGCAGGGCTTTGCCTCTGGCGTTGTTGTTCAGCCCCAGTACAACAGAATGTTTCTGAGTACCCATTCCCCAAGGGGTTTCCACCAAAACACCTGGCTTTTGCCTGGAGCTGGAGGCACCACAGTTCAGGTCTGGGTGATTTCAAAGGCTGTGCACAATATTTGGGAGCCATTTGCTCCCTGCACAGAGCAGGAAGGAGAATCCTTCTCTTTTATGGCTTTTGCTACTGTAGTCCCCCGGCAGCTTCGTGGCGTGGGTTTACAGAGCAGTGCATCCTGCAGCCTTCCAGAGCTGGGATCTGTCCTCATTTTCATGATTTGTTTATTGGATTTTCAACATTTGCCTCCACTTCTGCTCTGTGTGAGAGTCTTTAGCAAGAGCAGGAAGTGGCAGCTCTGTACCAGGAATACATTGTCATGCTCCAGAACCACGTGTAAATAACAGCACTGGAGGAAAAACTGGTGCCATGTTCTCACTTTGAACTTCAACACTGTTTCTTAAACCACTTCCTGACTGCAGTATCATCCTGAAAGCACCAGTTCCTTTGGGTTTTTTTCCTTTTCACACCCAGCAATCCCCGCTGCCTTCCTCCAGCGCCTTCCAGTTTGGTGGGTGCCCAGTGAAGGCAGCAGAATAGTGGGTTTGTCTTTACGTTGGAATTGAAACCTTTTCCAGGCAGGGAGTTCAAGGCTACGGCAGCTCCTGGAGCCTGTGGTGAACCTGCTCACTGTGGGAGGCCAAAGGATGGCAGGAGGGGTTTATCAGCACAGATAAGGAAAGTTTGAGTGCCCCAGTCTGGCTCAGTGCCTGCGTGTGGAGCAGTGAACATCCCGGGCAAAGCTCACCACCAGGCACAGCCCCAGCCTGGGGCACACTCCTGGCCAAGGTTTGGGATCCCAGGCAAATCCAAGCAATGGGATCCCACCCCCACCTGCCCACAGTGTGTGTGACAGCCCTGGCTGAGGGGAGGGGAATGTTACCTCAGGGAGCTCCTCTGACTGGGGCTGTGCAGATCCACCCAGGCCTTTGGGAAAAATCCCTCCTCTGGGGCCTTTGGCACCTCTGCCATGACACCAGGCCGGCTCCAGCCGCACTCCAGCCGTGCTGGGTCAGTCTCTCTGCACACCCAGCCACGCTGGGAACAGGGACAACCCGGGCCAAAGAGCAGCTCGCACTGGGCCTGTGACAGCTTCAGGACAGGATCCGTGCCACCCCTTGGCACCCCACCCCTGAGCAGACAGGCAGTAAATCCCATCAATCTGGCCACAGCCTTTGTGGCAGCTATTTTATCTATTTTTTTTATTTTTCCCCCCAGATCTTTTCAGAATTTATTTATTTTTAAACAGGATCCCCCTGCCTCTCCCCCAGCTGTGCAATGAGGAACCAGCACGGAGGGGAACAGCAAAGAAGCGTCGCGGCCGCCTCCCCCTCACGGCAGCGGTGGGCGGGGATGGCCCCGGTGACAAACCCAAGACAAAGCGGTGACAAAGCAGTGACAAACCGCGCTCCTCGCACCCGGGCTCGCCGTCACGCTGACAGTGCGGGCGGTGCGGGCGCGTCCCTTTCCTGTGCACCGCAGGCCGGGCGGGTTTGGGACAGGGGGTGCGACAGAACTTTATTTTGGCCAGGCTGGGAAAGTCCCCAAGGCGCTCCGGGGCTTTTCCCGGGCAGTGCCAGCGCAGGGACACCGGGCTGGGTCTGTCCCGTCCCTGGAGCCGGGATAGCAGCGAGCCAGGTGGGAAATTTGGGGTTTGTTGTCAGTTCCTGAAATGTGCTCGCCACAAAGGGAATGGTCGGTGAAACAGATAGGGCAGGAGATCTTTCTCCTCTAAA
This sequence comes from Zonotrichia albicollis, assembly GCF_047830755.1. Lineage (NCBI taxonomy): Eukaryota > Metazoa > Chordata > Aves > Passeriformes > Passerellidae > Zonotrichia > Zonotrichia albicollis. Next base: position 24,469,231 of record NC_133821.1, read on the forward strand.
TATCTTTATTAAGAATCATCTCGGGTGGGAAGAGCCGACGGATCGCGCTCACGCCGCCGCTGCTCCCAGGAATAGCACGGACGAGGAGGAAAAGCGCAGCTTTGTCCGCTGGTCTGTGGGCAATGCTGGAGCTTCCATCCTCATGAGAGCATCAGGAGAATCCCGCTTTTTCGGTTTGACATTCGAGGTCCTCTGTCCAGCCGACACCTTTTAGGTTAGGGCGAGGGGCAAAAAGGGTCTTAGCGGACACTGGATTCTGTTCCTCACGTCTAGACATCACTTCGATCCCTCAATTCCGCGTTGGCTGGCTGTTTTTAGGGGGTTTTGCTAGGTTTGGTGAGGGGTTTCTTGATTTGTATGCCCGCCCCGATGTCCCCTCCGATGAAGACACCGGGCGCCATCCTCCAGGAAGCAGCAGGATGTTACTCCAATAAAAGGGGAATTCTCAGCCATCAACAACAGGTAGTTAATGAAAAACTATTAACAAGAGGTGATTACAACAACAAATAGTTAGTTTAGAACTCCACCCTGGCAGCAACTGGCCGAACCTGTGAACTCTGCAACCTTTTAAAAAAATGGGCAACTCTTCTACTCATAACCTGTCGTGAGAGGAATAGCGGATTTGTCCTTCAAACAAGCTGTGGGTCTGCTGGTAGATAAAACTAGCTCTGGAAGATAAAAGAAACAATGGGAAGGATTCAATTGATTGATGAATGGAAAAAGATATTTGCTTTTACAAATCAACTTTAGGTTTGCTGATAAACGGAATTAGACATTGAGAGATGAAAGAAACAATGGGGAAGAAAACCCCCTAAATTCCATAAGAATTAAAAATTAAAAGGGAGGGTTATACATTAGAGGGAAATCTTCGGTATCAGGAGTATTGGGAAGTCTGTACCTCTCAAGTACCTCAGCCAGTGGGGAAAGAGAGAATGCAAACGCGGCTGGGAAGTTGGGATAAAAGGGAGGCTGCGTCCTCCAAAAATTCAAGAGACCCCAGGGGAATGCCCCATGGCCTCTCCCTTTATTCGAATAAAGCCAAAAGAACTCCTCTGTCTCCTTTTTGGACATAAACCTCTGGTGTTTGCGGATTAATTTTCCTAACAGTCAGACTGTTAGAATGAGTTAGAATTTTTGGTTTTGTTTTGGTTTTGGCTCTCCCTCGGTGCCGCTGCTTTTCGAGGGGAAACAGCTGCGTGCAGATGTGCCCGAGAGGGAACGGACCCACCCGAGCAGGGCGAGCTGCCTGGGCAGGAGGTGGCACCTCCGGATGGGGATTGGGATGGAAAACTCCTCCGGCAGCATTACCACCACCCCGGGCTGCCCTGAGCAAGTCCCGGCGGTGCCGACGGCAGCCGAAAACAGCAATTAGCAGCAGAATAACAACCCCCCTGCCTCCCGGGGGCTCGCTGCTCCCGAGGGGCTCAATCAGCCCTTGCTCGCACAAGGCAGCAAGGATAATGCCACTCTCACCCTGTCTGCATCCCTCTCACTCCGACTGCATCCCTCACTCTCGCCCTGGCTGCATCCCTCCCGTTTTCAGTCCTCACCAGCAGAGCAGCGCTGCAGGAGCACGGCAAAAGGAGGGATGCTGGAGCTCCGGCAGGGTGCCCGCTGGTCCTGAGGCGATTTTCCACCTGTGCTGGCAAACACAGCCCCGTGGGGTTTTTGTGCCCAGCCAGTGTGTGAGTGAAGATGTGAGTCACGATCTCGCAGCCTGTGAGGTTGCTTCGGTCTCCCTGTTTTGGACAGCCATTATTGATTATTTTTAGCTGTAGAAGGGGGCAGGGAGGAATGAGCTGGGACACAGCTCCCCGCTGCTATTTCAGAGGATTTGTTAGTTTTGCAGCTGACTGTTGAGAGATTAATAGACAAACCCCAAGCACTTGGGTATTGTGTGCTCTTTATTTTTAATATAAATCAGTTTTGCAGTGCTTTGCAGGACACAAAGCTGCCTGCAGCCTGGCTCTCCTCCCAGCAGCAGCAGTGGCCCAGCTGGGTGTGAGCTGGTGGCTGGGGCATTCCTGCTGCAGGGTTTGTGTTCTGGATTTTCCTCCTGCTGCAGCTGTTCCAGGGATGGGATGAGCCTGCCCTGCCCGACTGAATGCCAGCCCTCCCATATTCCCTGGAGTGGGCCCTCCCAGGCCAGCCCTGGCTTTGGAATCTCCTGGTGTTGGAGAGATGGACATCAGCCCTTCTGCCTGCCACCGTCCCTCTGGCCTGAGGCAGAAGGGCCACGTCCACCCCTGCCAGGAAAGAGCAGAGGGCCCACATGCCTGCCTGGGGTGATGGCTGCCCTGACCCTCTCATCAGGAGCCACTTCACCAAACCCATCTATCTCTGCAAGCTTCATCTTCTTTTTTGGGTGCAAGCAGCTTTTCTTGGTGGCAGGAGTGACTGCTCTGAGTCCTTGTGTTGAAGGACCAATAAAAGTCACCCTGCAAGGAAAAAAAGAAATAGAAGGGGATAGTTTTCCTGCCTTGCTATTGAGCCAGAGTGGCACAGAAAGCTGTCAGGGAGATGCTCTCTCTGGCAGCAGGATGCTTCTGATGAAATTTCCTCTGCTCTGTGGGATAATCCCAAGGGGGAAAGAATTTCTGTCAACATCTGAGCATGCCCTTGTGGGCTAAACAAGATATTACAGCTTGGGTGTTGAACTTGGACTTCTTGTGGGTTTTATTTTATTTTGTTTGAGCAATACTTGTTTTCAGCTAGATTTCTCCCAGCTGCACTAGGAGCTGACTGTGGGTGTTGCTGCAATCAGTTTTGCTTCTCTGAGGAGCAGGAGCATCCTTCAAGGTGAGGTGGGAGGTCAGGACCAGCAGCTCTTGTTTGTGGATGTACCAGTGGGTCCAACTTCTCTCACTGAGGTTAAATAAGAGTGCCTGAGGACGCCCAGGTTGGGATAAAGAAGAAATAGGTGCCTTGAAAGCCTAGGGGAAAATCACTACAAATATTTTTACAAATCTTGCAGGTGTACAATCTGTGCTATTAGTCTATAAAAATCCCACAAATCCCACAGTTTAATCTATACCTCAGTTATATTAATAGTACTGCAGTCCACCATCAGCATAGGTGAAACACCTTGATAAAGATGAGTGTAATGGCATCACTCATGTAAAACATCCCGGAGTACAGAGCAGAGGATTTGCAGCTGAATCCAGGAAGAGCAACTGGTGATCAAGGAGAGCCAGCTCCCTGTTTGAGGAAAACATCAGTTCCTGAGAAATCCCTTACCTTTGATTGTAGCTGAGAATGCAATTGCCCCTTCAGCCCCAACAGAGCTAAAATCAATCTGACTGAGGAGTGACACAAAGAAACGGGAATTTAATGAGTGACACGCAGAAATGGGACTTAACCTGATGCTTATCTCTGGTCACTGAATACAGGGATCTTGTTCTACATAGTGTACATATAAATAATAGAGCAGCCCCTGCAAGCAGAGCCCTCCCAGCTCACTTGGAGGGATGGAGTTGTTGAGATGAGCACCCTGCATCTGTCCCTGGAATTTCACTGGGCACATTGCTAAGCTCTAAAGAATAAAACAGCTTTTGAAACCTATTAAAACTGTACCAGGAATGTTACCATTTTTCCTAAAAAAATAGTCTTGTCTTTGAGAAAAAAAGTTTGTTTTGCAAACAGTTTTTAGCTGTCACCCTTTGTTTTGGACCCTAGTTATTTCTATTTAGTGAGGTGATGAGCAAAATCTTAATTTCTCATCCTTCTTTAGCTCTTCCCACTTTCGGTGCATGAGAAAATTTTGAATGTTAGCCCAATGGGATTTTCACTTTATTCAGCAATGCAATCACTAGAGGGAGGCAGATGGTAAATTTATCTATCCTAAGCTCTCAGACATTCTGTGGTACCTTATAAATGAGAGCAGAGCAGTTGTCAGTAGCAGCTCCTGGTGGATCATGCTGCCTGGGGGGGGGGGGATTTGAACACTTGCTGAAATCAGCTTAATTTTGTTGACTGTCCATGCTGGCAGCCCCCAAGGCAGCTGTGCCCTCCTCAGCAGCTGTGGAGCTGCTTGGCTCCTGAAGGTCATGCTGGGTCCCTCAGCTCATCCTGGGGTGATTCAATCCCCTCCTGAGAAATCAGGGGTGCAGGAGCTGGTGGAAAGGCTGTGACATTCCATTTGGGGATTTTGGCCCCATGGGGCAGAATTTGTACAGCTTGGCCCAGGCCAGTGTGGATGTGCCCACGAGATCTCCAGAAATGCTCTCAGGCCAGGTGACCCCAAAATAAGTAAAGATCAGCAGCTTCTGAACATGAAGATTTAGTCAAAAGGGCCAAACATCCCAATAGGTAATTTATGTTTTTATGGGGATTGGCTGAAAATCAAGACTTGCTACCAAACAAACCAAGCACATTAAGATTCCTCACTCAAATACTTACATATCAGCAGATAAAAAATAAACTTGGCCTTACAATTTATTTCACCATCTCTACCACCTGTTAAACTTAAATTAAGCAAATGCTCCTCTTCTCTTCATGAACCAGAAGACGCCTTAGGGACCTCCCTGCTTTGCAGCAGGGTTCCCTTCCAGGGTTTAGGTCCTGGTAGCACAACACTGTTCAGTGCTCAGGGGGGCAAACCTCACCTACATGGAGTTACACCACTTGGGCACACAGGAGTCCATGGCCCATGGATGTTGTCTACTTCAACTTTATTAAAGCCTTTGATACCATTTCCCTGAGCATTCCCTTGAAGGAGCTGGCTGCTCCTGCTATGGACAGGTGTAGTCTCTTGGGTAAAAAACTGCATGGCCAGGCCCAAAAGGGGGGAATCACCATGGAATATCCTGAGCTGGAAGGGACTTACAAGGATCATCAAAGTCCATCTCCTGCCCTGCACGGAGCAGCCCCAAGAATTCCACCAAGTGCCCGTGAGTGTTGTCCAAACACTTCTGGAACTCCATCAGCTCAGTGCTGTGACCACAGCTCTGGGAAGCCTGTTCCAGCACCCAACCACTCCCTGGGTGAAGAACCTGTTCCTGATATCCAACCTAAACCTCCCCTGACACAGCTTCAGAGCCATTCCCTCAGGTGCTGTCACTGGTCACAGAGAGAAGAGATCAGTGCCTGCCCCTCCTCTGCCCCTCCTGAGGGAGCTGTAACTGCAGTGAGGTTCCCCCTCAGTCTCCTCCAGGCTGGACAGACCAAGTGATCTCAGCCACTCCTCACAGCTTCCCCTCCAGACCCTTCACCTTCCTTGTGGCCTCCCTTGGACACTCTCTAGTACTTTAATGTCTATTTTACATCATGGCACCCAAAGCTGCCCCCAGCACTCGAGGTGAGGCTGCCCCAGTGCAGAGCAGAGCAGGACAATCCCCTCCCCTGCCTGGCTGGGGATGCTGTCCCTGATGTCCCCAGGACACAGGTCACATGTTCAGCTTTCCATCAACCAGGATCCCCAGGTCCCTTTCCATGGCTCTGCTCTCCACCCTCTCATTCCCCAGGCTGTACATCCAGGACTGCTCCATCCCAGGTGCAGAATTTGCCACTTGCCCTTGTTAAACTTCACATGGTTGGTGACTGCCCAGTCCTCTCATTTGCTGAGGTCTCTCTGCAGCATCTCCCTGACTTGGAGGGAGCCAACAGCTCCTCTCCCTTGTGTACTGTCTGTGAACTGGCTCAGTGTCCCTCCAGTCCTGTGTCCAGGCCATTTATGGAGATGCTGAGGAGCACAGGGCCAAGGATGGAGCCCTGCAGAACCCCAGTAGTGACAGGTCCCCAGTCTGATGTCACCCCGTTCACTGTAACCCTTTGTGCCCCAGCTGTGAGCTCATCCATCCCAGGATGTGTTTATCCAGCTGAGGAATGAACATTTTGTCCAGAAGGATCCCATGAGAGACAGTATCAAAAGCTTTACTGGAATCCAAAAGCACAACAACAACTGGCTTCTCTTGATCAGCTGGGTGGGTTACCCTGCCATAAAGGGAAATCAGGTTTGATAAAAACAGCACTCTCCTGTCATGAAGATGTGCTGGCTGGGACTGAGGAGTCCTTTGTCCTTCAGGTGCTTTTCAATACGTCCCAGAATAATCCTCTCCATAATTCACCAGTCACTGAAGTGAATGTGACAGGCCTGAAGTTTCTGGGGTCATCCTTATCCTTCTGGACAATGTTTGCCAGCTTCTGGTTAGCTGTGGCCACTCCAGATTCCCAAGCCAATTCAAAAATCATGGAGACAGGCCTCACAATGACATCAGCCAGCTCCTGGAGTTTCCTCAGATGGATCCCAGCAGGCCCCACAGCCTCATGGGGGTGCAGCTGGAGCACTGGAATGGTCCTCAGGGCTCAGTTCACGGCACGGGAGTCCCTTACCCCATCAGTGGTGTTGGAGACAGAGACAAAGAAAGCATTAAACATCTTTGCTTTATGGCCCTGTTTGTGAGGCGACCATCCTCATCCTGTAACAGGCTGATGCTATTACTGCACTGACTTTTGTTATTAATGCATTTTTTTAAAAAACCTGTTTTTATGGTCTCCCACAGCTCTGGGCAGCTTCAGCTCCAGCTGAGCTTTGGCCACATGAATTTTCTCCCTGCAGTGGTAAACAGCACCTGTGTATTCCTTCCATGTCACCTGACCTTGCTTTCTTTTTTGCCATATTTCCAGAAGAAGATCCCTGCTCAGCCAAGCCAGCTTTTTATCTTGTCTGCTTGACTCCACCGCATTTGGAGAATTCCCTGTTCCTGTGCCCTCAGAAGGTCATGCTTAAAAAGTGACCAGGCCTGATGGGCAGCAGTGCCTGTAAAAACATTTTCCCAGGGAAAATGTTTTTTACCCTGAGCAGCCTGAAGTCATGTCCAGGGTTGAAGTTTTGCTGGCCCTTTTCCTCAGTGTCAGCAGAGGTTTTTAAACTCGATGGTTTTGTAAACACTGTGGCTAAGACAGCCACCAACGCCCCTTTCCCTCATGGAGCCCTCACTGTGAGCACGCAGCAAATCAAAGAGGGCATCTCAGCCAGCTCTCTTAGCACCTGTACCAGGAAATCATCACCCAGGTGTTGTAGGAACCTTCTGAACCTGCTTGTGCCAGCTGTGCAGTGTTCCCAGTCAACATCTGGCAAGTGTAGTCCCCCATAAGGACAAAGGCTCCACACCTGGAAATAAAGATGGTAATTATTTCTTTGAAAGAGGAAATTGGGAAAAACTTGGTTGATGCTTCTTGTCTTCCAGAGCTGGCGTCTCCTTGGTTATTGGCCTATGTGCCTACAAGAAGCTGCCACACCCAGTCCTGTGGATGTGGTGCTCAGGGGCATGGCTCCATGTGGGGCCAGGTAGTGCCTGGCTAATGGTTGGACTCCATCCTCTCAGAGTGATTTTCCAAGATTCTCTCTTTCTGTGGTAAGTGGGAAAGGGGTTTTGCAGCAGGACAGCAGGAGGGGGCCTGGGATCACTGTGAATGTGTGTAGTTATGGACAGGTGGCTGTGGAGGGGAAGGTTTGTCCTGCTGCAAGAGCTACAGACTCTCACTGGCCTTTTGGTCATTGGGACTGCAGTGGGGTGGATGGAAAAGCTTAAAAATTGTGAGCTGGGATGCAGTTGCTTGCTCCAACACAACTGAAAACCCAGGCAGCTGGGACAGTCTGATGAACTGCTTGATTTGACCCCCAAAAAACCCGTGGGGGTGTTTGTCCCTGAACATCCATCATCCTGTCAGGCTGTGATGAGCTGGAAGGAAAAAAAAAAGACTTTTTATTTTGCTAAATGACGATTGACACTTTAAAAGCAACATTGTCAAAGCTGCATGTCAAACAGCCTAATTGCCTAATCTGTGTGGCTCCTAATGACAAGCTAGACTCTTACAGCTGAAAGAGTTTGAAGCATCTAATAATTTATACACCATCACCTGGGCTATTTGCTTTCCACACTTCAGTAAATATAGATGAGGAGAGGAGCTGCTTGTGTTTGGAGGCAATTTCACCTGCTTCACTCAGTCCTGTCTCAGGATGGTGCAGCCCTGGGGGAAATCACAGCCTTCAGCAGAAGCTGGGTAAAATGTTGTGATGAAAACACTCACTTTTACATTAGGACTCTTTTTTTCCCCCACTCTAGGAGTTGAATTTTTTTTTTGTTTTATAAGACAACAAGCAGCTTGGGCTCTGTGTCACATTGGGGTATCAGCACCACTTTAATTTCAGGTTAGAGCATTATAAATGGAAAGATGTTTTTTACCCAAATACCGAGCACAGAAACAGCACTTGGGCAGCAAACTGAAAGGACAAGTCTGTCCCTAACAAGCTCTAGCTGGCCTCATTTCATTGATTAGCTAATTGCCATTAGCTAATTGCTGGCACTGGTGCAGCAGGGCCCTATATGAGTGAGTGGGCTGCCAGGCCAGCCCCTTTGCTGCAGGGATGTGTTTTGGAGAGGGTCTGGGAAAGGTGGTGACCACACATTTGCTCTGCCTGAGGGATTATTTTGGGGAGAGATAGGGAGGTTTTTTTGTATGTTTCGTTGGTTTTTTGTTTGGTTGGTTTTCTTTTTTTTTTTTTTTGTCTTATTTAATGTTGTGCCCCTGGTAAACCCTTGCCATGAAGCCTTTGCCCTCCCTGTTTATTCTGGCCCTGCTCTTGATGCCTTGGGTGCTGGGGCCAGCCCCTGGGCAGGGTCCTGGGGTGATGCTGGGGCCCTGCTGTGATGCTGCAGCTGCTGCAGGGGTGAGTGAGGGGCAGGGGGGACTTGGTTCCCTGTGGGAAACTCCCCTCTTGGCTGTGTTGTCCTGCCTGCTTGCAAATCCTTCTCTCTTCTGCATGGCCCTGAGAGATTAAAGCCTGACTGGCTTTGCCTGCTGTGTTTTGGGGCTGGTTTTTGTACTGCTTGTGGTCCAACAGCACAAATCAGGCAGTGCTTCTGGATGTAGGGAGGGGAGAGGGTTTATAATCACATGGAATAAATGATGTGACCCTGGGACTCGGTCCAGGTGCAGGCAAAACCCCAACCCACCACGCTGGGTTTGGTTCTCCCTTCCCACTGGGCTGGTGCTGGCATTTCTCTGTGCAGTGTTATAAACATTGGGAATTGGTATTTGGGCCTGCAATTGGACTATTTTCTTTTTTTATAGGCAAGGGGATCCTCTCAGGAACATTGGGAGGTTAAACCAGGTAAGAATTAGTTCTCAGATCAGCCTCTGTTTTTTTGTTTGTTTGTGTTTAGCTTTTTGGGTTTTTTTTTTTGTTTTTTCCTTTTTGTTGTTGTTGGTGGTGGTGGTTGTTGGTGGTGGTGGTTGTTGGTGGTGGTGGTTGTTGTTGGTGGTGGTTTTTTATTTTTCTGTTCCCTTGGAACTTGTTGGGTACTTTAAGGCACCAATAAGCAGTGTGAAAAATCGGGAGCAACAATCTGGCTGTGGGGTGGTGTGGAGAGGGAGTGGGATGTGGTTGATCAGTACTGAGTGCTGGTGTGGGAGATAACCTGTGCCACCGTCCTGTGGCTGCCAAGTCCCTGCCACAGAGCAGGTCCTGCAGGCAGGAGCGAAGCACTGCAGCAATTAAAACAAGTGGCAAAAGTCCAACCCAAACTTTAAGCGTGCTCCTGTAGGGTAAATCTGTCCTGAACTTGCCACTCTTCTGGCCTTGAGAAAGTGGTTTTGGAAAACACTGCTTTTCCCTGCCTAAGGAACGCTGCTTTCCACTTTGAGCGTTGTGGGGAGATACCAATGTTGGGGTGATATTAATGTTGGGTAAATAGATACTAATGTTGGGGCTCTAATGGCTTCTGGCTTGGCTGAGCCCTTTAAACCAAAGAGATTGGAGATGCCTCCAGGAGAGCTTTGTCTCCCAGCTCTGCAGGTGTATGAACAAACCCAGCCCACAGGCTGAACCCAAATGTAGCAGAGCTCTCTTTGCTCTCCTAACTCTCCCAGCTGGGGCAGCTCCCTGAGCCTTTAGCCCTGCTCCCTAAACAGCCTGACCCTGCAGAGGAGAAGCCTCCTTGGGATGTGGGGCACCCACTGTGTGGCTGTCCTGGCACCTCTGTGCTCCTGCATGGCCATGGGGGGGGTCAAAGCATGGGAGAGCCCTGCTCTGGGACTGTGGGGGCACAGCCATGGAGCAGGAGGTGGTAGTGGCCAGGGCTTCTCCAACTTTCCAAGGGCTTACTCCCATGCTTTCCCACTCATGGCTTTCCATGTTGGCTGGCAAACGTGAACAGGAGGTACCAAAATGGGGAGGAGAGGGATCCTGAAGATAATTTCTGGAAATAAAGATGGTAATAATTTCTTTGAAAGTGGAAATGGGGAAAAACTTGGTTGCTGCTTCTTGTCTTCCAGAGCTGGTGTCTCCTTGGTTACTGGCCTATGTGCCTATAAGAAGCTGCCACAGAGTGCTGAAGGACAAATATGGGGAGTTTTCTCCTCCAGCATTCCATGCTGATTTCCCTGTAAGCTTTTGGTGCAACTGGACCATCTGGGCAGGCTCCAGGAAGCACATCATCATTTATATCCAGGGATTTATCACTAAGGATGCTTGCAACAAAAATGAGGACAAAATTCTGTTTGAAGGAGTCTCCTCCCTGGTGGAAAACAGTGTTGTTTATGCCTGCTGGAAAAAGGAGATGCGTGTTTTTGCCACCTTTGCTCAGGCTGTCCATGTTGTGCTGCTGAAGAGGTACTTGCCAAACCAGAGAGATGCAGGATTTAAAGGGAAGTACTACATCTTTGAAGACCAGCAAGGTGCCTCTTCCTCCAAAGATGGTGCAATTTCTGGAAATTCTGCTCCAAAACTGCCAAAGAAAGGTGGTGATTTTCAGTCTGGCTGGGTTGAAAACCTTAGGGGTGCACTGGGCTTTGCAGTCACACGTGGCAGCAGCACCGTGCTGAGCACTGAGCAGATGCAGGGAAGAGGGATCACTGTGGACACCACGGCTGTGGGAAGTCCTACAGAACTTCTCCCACGTGAACGTGCAAGAACACAGGCTCTGGAAACAAAAGCTCCTTCTGGGCTGGGGTCTGAGCTGCTGGAGGCTCCAGGCATAGGAACACCTGAGGGAATAATCTCCACTGCAGCTCAGGACATGTGGGGACAGAACCCCTCCATGAGTGAAGGCAGTGCTGTGAGTTCTGCTCCCGTGCACAGTGTGCCTTTGGAAACTCCTGTGCTTGGTGCCTTCCAGGGAGCAGAACCTTTTTGGCAGCCAGCAGGGGTGAGTCTGGAGAGCAGCCAGGCTATCCTGAGCCCTACCCTGAGGCCAGAAGGTCTGGGCCACCTGCAGCTTACCATTAAACCAACAGGCACGGGTCACCTGGCCCTGGCTGCACACTCTGAGCCTCTGTCCCCTGGCACAGGACAAAGCCAGCAGGGCACAGGTCCCAGCAGGGACAGCCAGCTCAGCACAGCCAGCCTGGAGAAGGAAGGAAGTCCTGCCCTGCTGAGTGTCCCAGATGATGGCCTCACCAAGGGCCTGATGCCCAGCCTGAGGAGCCCCTCTGATGTGGTCACCAGGGATCACTTGCAGCTGCTTCCTGAGAGAAGCCAAAGCAGTTTGGGGCGTTTGTCCATGCCTAAACCTGAGCTAGGCACAACTGGCCTCCAGCATACCAAGCTCATGGATATTTTCTCACTGGGAAGTTTTGGGGGAGCTGTCAGGAGGAGAACAGCACTGCATCCCACAGCACCAGGGCTGGCTGTACCTGCTTTGGCAACAGGGCTGGAGCATCCTCTGACACCTGTGGCTGCCCTGGGGACAGAAACCATCCCTGTGCCGGTGACCTCCTCCACAGTGCCTGTCCCTGCAGGCTTTGGCTCTCTGGATTTAGTTCCTGAAGCACCTCTTCCTCCACAAGTGGAATCTCTGCCCATGGTGCCCTCTCTCCCAGCTCCTCTGGACTGGGACACCATCAGTCTCAAGCAAAGGAACATCTCCCCAGCCAGCCCAGGAGGACAGGAGATGGTCTCCCCTTCACCACCTTGCCATCCATCTGCAGCCTCTGAACTGGGCACAGATGGGTCCTCCAGATGCCTTGGCCCTGGGAAGAAAAAGCAAAACTTGGTGCTGGGACAGGGAGGTGAAACCACAGCCTCTGTGGGCCTGATGGCCAGGATTCCCTCCCCAGTCTTTGTCACTGTCCCAGGGCCTGCTGTGAGGCTTGCTCAGCCTGAGGGCCATGCCACCAGAGGCTCTGGGGTGACACCAGCTTCCCTGTCAGACACCAGGGAGGTGCCTGTGCAGCATCAGGACAGTGCTGCCAGTGACAAACCAGCTTCTGTCTCCAGATCCAGGGAGTTTGAAATGCAGGGAAGCCCAGAAGGTGTGCAGGTGGGTGCAGGGCAGAGGACAGCCGCCTCCTTCAGCACCACTCCTGCACACCCTGATCTGTCTGCAGCTCCACGGGAAGAAACACTGCCCAGAGACCAAAAGCCTTGGGAGCCTTCTGGTGTAGCCAGGAATACCCAGATGGCAAAAGGACAGCAAGGGAAACATGCTGGTAGGTGTCTCAGCACTCTGTGTCTTGGCACAATTCATCTTTAGAAATCAAAAGTACTTGGTGAGGCAAGGACAAGGCTGTGCCTTTGACCTGCAGTCTCCACCTGGCAATCCTAATCTGCTGTCTGGGGAGAACTGGGCTGGACTCTCTGAGACCCTGGCAGGACACCAGGTGCCCTCCAAAGCTGCTCCTCAGCAGGACAGGGGAGAGAAAATATGATTAAAGGCTTGTGAGGTGAGATAAGGGCAGGGAGAGATCACTGACAGTCTACCATCATGGGCAAAACAGACTTGGGGAAATTGGTTTCATTTCTTACCAATCAAATTAGGGTAGGATAATGAGAAATCAACCTAAATCTTAAAACCAGCTTCTCCCCCACCCCTCCCATCTTCCCGGCTCAACTTCGCTCGTGGTTTCTCAATCTCCTCCCCTGCCTCTGGAAGGGCAGGAGAATGGGACCTGCAGTCAGTTCATCAGACCTTGATGAACTCCTTCCCTCTCAGGGGAGGACTCCTCACTGGCCTGCCCAGTGCTGGCTCCATCCTGGAGCTGGCTGGCACTGGCTCTGCTTCGTGCAGCCTCTCACAGAGGCTTAGCTCCAGCTGAAGTGTGGTTATGTGGCTCCAGGGGCTGAAACCACAGAAATTTTGCAGCAGGAAATGCAAAAGTCTTGCAGTCTGAAGTGCTGCCTCTCCCGAGAAGTTTGCAGACTCCCAAAAGTCTGATATACAATATAAAATGTAATATGTGATATAATTTGTGAATATAATAGCCTTTGATAGAATGTTTCTGTTCTGTGTTGCAGATGTGTCAGAGCTGGGCCCTCCCTGGGTAACTGAGTACTTTCCCATCAGGAGCTGCCACCGCATCCTCTGGGATGGCTCTGGCCTGTTCCGCCTCCCGCTGCACATGGACATTAAAGCCAACATCTGGTGCAACTGGACCATCTGGGCAGGGCCCCAGAAGCACATTGTTATCTATGTCCAAGGGTTCCAGGGGAGTGATGGCTGTGGCAACAACCAGGACAGGATCATCTTCCAGGGGGTCTCGTCAAACGTGGAAACCAAAGTGGTGTTTGCCTGCCACAACCGAGGCACTCTGGTCTTTGCTGCACAAGCCACTGAGGTGCAGGTGTTGTTTCTGTCAGGGAGTGGTTCCAGAAGCCATGAATACAGGTATTTTAGAGGACAGTACTATGTATTCAGAGACTCTGAAACTGTGGGCTCTTCAAGTGATACCAAAGCAGCTCCCCAGGAGCCTGCCCAGGAGACCTCTAAAAATGAGAGCTGGAGGACAGAGGAGACCAAAGGTTTGCTGTCCATGCTGACAGCTCCTCCAGGCCCACCAGCTGCACCTGCTGGTGGCAGGATCCAGCCTGGTGTTGTGAGCCCAGAAGAGGTGGGCCAACATTCTCCTGATCTCATGGAAGATGGCCAGTCTGGTGCCAACCAGAGTGAGCGTGGTCAGGATGAAACCAGGCTGGAAAAGAACCTTAAGGACAGAGGAAGCAAGGGCAGAGAAACTGAATGTGACATGTTGGTGAAACCAGCTCCAGGGCAGGACACTGGGGGCAAAGCTGAGCCACCTGCCTTGGAGCTGTCCCCTGGAAGAGCTCTGGTCACCGTGGTCCCATGTGACCCAGCTGGCTCTCCTTGCTCAGAGAAGCCCAGCAGCAGTGTAGGTGTCTCTGCCAGTGGCAGCCCCTCAGAAGTGCCAGCTGCTGCACATCACACACAGACACCAGAGCTGGCAGAGCCACTGCTGAGCACCAGCACAAAAACACCTCTCTACCCCTCTCCTGGTGCGACTGCTGCTGATGTGGTGCCTCTGGGAGGAAGGACTGAAGAAATCTTAGGTAAGGTGGTTTTTTTTTGTTATTACTGGCTGAAATGTGCAATATCCACCTCCAGTGACGCAGCACTCTCTTAAGGGGTTTTATTTGCAGACATGGCTGTTACCTTCAGCTGGGCCATATGGTACCACTCTTGACTTCTGTATCCAGGGAGGGAGGGACTTGAGAAGACATAGGCTTATCAGTTCTAACATGGGCATCTAAGAGATTATACTAGTGACCAGAAAGGCTGGTTACTAATCCAGGTGTTTTGAGTTATCCATGGAGGAGACAGAGTCTCAGCTGTGACTTCACCCCCAAAGCAGACTGGGAGTGCTCGTCTTGGTTTTAAACAGCTCTGTCTTGCACTGATTCCTCTGTAGCCTCTCACAGTGCTCCCAGGCATGTTCACTAAGTTTGAGCTCCAGAAGCTGGAGAAAGGTTAGAAAAATCCTTTGTCTCTTAAAGTTTAGGAGTTGATGGTAGATCACTTACACAGGAAATATTTAGCTACTGATATGTTTTAATTTCTGCCTGAAACCAGAAGATGTGTTCAATTGGTATTTCCTCATCTCCAAACTGTTCTAGCTCTGCTGTTGTAGATTTTACTCAGATTTTTTGGATTTGCTGACATGTAATGCCCAAGCTGTTTTGTTCCACAAAGATCCAAGGCAGCTCTGGTGGTTTTACAGGAATAAGAGTTTGTCTGCTTCCAGAAATGGAAATGAGGTTTATTGAGGTAATTTCTTTCTAAAGAGAGCTTTCCACTGTAGAGGAGAAGAGATTGTTGTCTTCAGAGCCTGACATTTAATTTCAGAATGCAGGACAGAGGCAGTAGCTGGCACATGGCACTCTTTTTGCAAAGTGACACAGACCTAGCATACTTTCCCTCCTCCTTACTGCTACATCAGTGATAGCAGCGTGATGCTTTCCCTTGCTTTGGCAGATCTGATGTCATCTGTGGGGAACGACACAGGACTGCAGTCCCAGCACCATCCTGGAGGTGAGCCATGCAGAGTTTTTAAGTGCCTTAAAACAGTGCCCTAAGCCCAGGGAGCTGACCGAGGCTGTGCTGGAAAAAAAAAACCTGCTCATTACATTTAGAAAGCAGTGGGTGTTGTTTCTGAGTAGTAACCACTCTGAAGATGCTATTTTTTTAAGATGTCACTGCAATCCCACAATTGTGCTTTGGCCACTTTGTGTGTCTCTCCTGGAGAAACCTGAGTTTAGGTGCCAACCCTGACATATATGCTGGCTTGTTTGAGTCCAAGCAATACTTGTTGGCTATTTAAATAAGGTTTTGCTAAGATGAATGAGGGTGAATGAACTGAAATTCCTCCAGTGTGTTCCAATGGATGTGCCATGACTACCAGGATCAGAAATATGCAGAAATCCTGCTCCTCAGGCCAGGGAGAGAAGGAAAACCCTCTTAAGGGAGAGCAACCAAACAATATAAATGCAGGGTTTTTAGGGCCCAGCAAGCCACAGAAACAGCTTGCACAAAGGAGTCAATACAGAAGGAGCCTCAGCTCTGAACAGGGGGAAATATTGATGAACAAATAAGTTTTAAACAGCCAAATGACAAACCTGTGCCAGTCTGGATTCCAAGAGAAACTGCCTTTTAGACTCCATCAGTAACTATGACAATCCCTTTGGGAAACAGAAGGGCTAAAGGCATGTGGATGTGATTGGATATGTTGCTTTGTGTCAGTTTTTCACTGAAAGATCAATTCCAGTATTCATCAACAAGCATTAACTAAGGTTTGTGTTCACCTGTTACTCCACAACTTGTCCTACCTGATGCAGAGCCCCTGGAAATACCCTGTGGCACTGACCTGCACAAGCATGGTGCTGCTCTGGTGTTGATGTTCATTTAGGGAGCCTGTTTGCATTATGTGCATTTGAACATGCCAGGATCTTGTGTTTTCTGGCAGATGTGCTCTTTGAAGTCACTGCTGAAATCAAACCCAAGGACTGGATTCCTCATGGTGGAAGTGAGGTCCAAAAGGGTCTCCTTGAATCTCTGAAGGATCATGTAAGTGTGGGCATGGGGAGATACAGAAGAGCTGATGGGATGTCCCAAATCTTCATGTAGAAGAGAGCATTTTGGGCTTTTGTGTTTGGGGGACATGACCTGGAGCTAAGCAAATGGAAACAACTGGTATTGTTCTGAAGAAAGGGCTCAGAGCAGTGGGCTATGGGACATCTCTGCATCCCAGGGGGTTTGTGAAGGGGGAGAGCAAGATAGGGTGCTACAGTGAGAAAAGAAGCTGTTTGCTGTCATGCTCCTCCTGGCTGAACATCAAATCAGCACTGGTCACTCTGTTCCTTTGTAGATCCAGAAGAACCTGAAGCTTTCTGCCAGTAGAGTCAGTGAAATAAAACTAAAGGATGCCAAAAGGTAGGGTTAATACTGTGCTGCTATCTTGGCAGGGGGCTGCTATAACCTGTCATATTTCTTGCATTAGCAGTGTGTTGGCTTCTCACTCTCCTTCCCCAGGAAGAGACATGTGTTTGTTCTTCTTTGATCTGTAACTTGTCCTGAAAGTATAAAAAAAATTGTTTTCTAGAGGAAAGATGGTGAAAATTGGTGTTTAGTATTATCTGGAGCCTATAAGGGTATAAAATGGATTTAAACTTTGGAGGAAAATGAGGATAATCTCACCTGCCACAGTGCCTGCTGGAGAAAGCTGGGAGCTGTCAGCAGAGGCTGATCTGGCAATGTGAGAGAGATTGCTACTACAATTCACTTTACACAAATATCTGGTCATTTCAGCCTAGCTCCCAATGAGGAGCCACTCCTGGGCTTTCCCTTTTCCCATGGTCCAAGTGCAAAGCTGCCTCTTGGCACAGGTCTTCCTTGCAAGAGCCTGCAGCACCACGATCCCATGCCAAGGGTGGAAGGTCTAATCTAAATGGGCTGTCAGAGCTGGGCCTGCAGTGATGTTTTTTTCCTCCTGCTTCACCCTGGGCTCTCCTCTGCCCACAGGACGAGTGATGCCAACCTGCTGCTCACCTTCTGGCTGCACCTGGAGCCAGAGGACAGGAATGTGTCTCTGCTCCTGCGCTCCCACCTGGAGGAGCTGCTTGGCACCTCGGTGGGCATGGAGAAGCTGCAGCTTGTTTCACTCTTCATAGAAGGTGGGTGCTTCAGTTTATTTTATTTTTTCCTGGGATAAACCCTTTAATGCCAAGCCTGACTTGACTTTGGGGCATCCATTCCCCATGACAGATGTGAACGAGTGCCAGGCTGGGCTCGGCCTCTGCGGGGAGGAGGCGGAGTGCTTCAATGGCGTGGGCACCTACCTGTGCCGCTGCAAGCAGGGCTACGAGGACCATTCTCCCACCAAGTCGGGCACGCTCTGCATCCGCGCTCCCCGGACAGGTAGGGGATGGAAGTGCGGCTCTGCTCCCTCCCCGGGCTACTGCTGCCCTGCCCTGAGTGGGGAGAGCCGCTGGAGGGAGTGAGCACACCAGGGCAAGGGGCTCTCTCCTAGCCAGGGGTCCTGCCCCTCTGCTGGTGTCTGCTGGCAGTGGTGGCTCTAGGTGTCCCTGCCACGTGTGGAATGCCTTTGCAAGGGCTGGGAATAGAACCTCTCCATGAGCCTTAGGCTCCTTCCCCCAGTCTGCTGCTTTCTCTGCATCGGGGCTGCAATCTGGCACATGTGAGCCCTTAAGTTATAAGCAAAGTGTGGTCAGGGGTGATTTCTGAGCTACCTCTGCTGTAACTGATATGATCAGCAAACCTGATGGCTCCTGGGGGTGCCCTTAGATCTCCTGTCACCCTGTGTAGATCTTGGTGAGAAGGACAGTGATGATCCTGGTGTTTACTCCAACTTTGACACAGGGCTGAGCAGATGGCATGTGGTGCTTGACTATAATCAGAGGTGGCTAATCCAATCCAATTGCAGAGTGATGGAGCCTCACAGGCTGGAAAACAGCAATATTCTGTAATATGTGCTCCAAACACTGCGGCTGCTTTACATGGCTGCAGTGGTTTAAACCTTAACATGAGCTCATAGCCAAATATAATTTCTCACCCATCCTACCAACTCCAAGTTAATTAACAACTTGTCTAAGCCTGTACAGATCAGCTGGTTATTGTTATATTCTGATACAGGTAATTTTATGACCCCATCTTTATCTGTTGGGTCATAGGGAGAGTCTCTCCAGGCCTGGATGGGAACAGCAGCAGACCTTTTATTCTTCATGTAGCTGCATGTGGCTTTGGCAATGGCTTTGCTCTGTCAGGGTTCTTCTGGGGTAGCACCATCCTTGTGCTGCTCTGGGCTCTTGGTCTATATATGTCCCTGGAATGGAGATTTGGGAGATGTGCTCCGGCCTGGAGGCAGGTGTGAGGGTCCCTGGAGGGTGCAGGGGCCATGCTGAACTTCCCAGAGGAGATGTGGGGCACTTCGTGGGCACCGGGATGAGCCCGTGGCTTTTCTCTTGCAGGGATCAGCATCTTCCTCCGCCACGCTGACATGCTGGTGGGGGCAGCCCTGGTGGCTGGCCTGGTGCTGCTGGTGGCCTTTGGTGGCCTCTGCGTCACGGCCCTGTGCGGACAGGCCCCCAGGAGGAGCCCAAGGCCCGAGGAGCCAGCGGTGAGGGCTGTGGAGGAGCCAGCCATGGAGCTGCACAGCCTGGGGCAGTGCCTGCAGCTCGACCCCTTGCAGCTGAAGCTGCGGGCCAGGGCCCCCGAGTGGCTCTGGAATGTCCGTGTCCCCCCTGGCCAGGCGGGACAGGGACAGCAATTCCCAGAGCAGCCTCCCCCACTCTGAGGGGAGCCTCAGTGACCTGTGCAGGTACTCCTGCATTTCCCCAGGTTTCTGCCACAACCCCTGGCTGTGCCAACCCTTCTGCTGTGTTTTATGGACCATGAATATCCCACAACAGTGTTCCTCATGTTGTAATTTAATATTTTTAATGCTTGCTCAGCTAGGGGAACAAAATGTTTGCTTCACGTGGCTGTACGTCTGCTGATTTACTTTACTTGAGATCTGCACAGGAAAATTAAAATCTTTATTTTCTTTTAAAGAAAAATGGAAGTAAGATGTTTTGGTCCTTAATGTGAAATTAAAAATTATTCCGCATTGTGCTCAGTGCTGCCTGCTTTCTCCTGCCCCCCAGGCAGAGCTCTGTGGGAAGCCCTGGCATGGCCTGAGGATCTGTGGAGCATTTCTTCCAGCCTGGCTGAGAAACACCTCCAGAACCTGACTTAAAATTTTGGTGAGAAACCTGCTCAGGTTATGGCAGGTGGGCCCCCACTCACTGAGTGACAGGGACAGCATTTTTGGATGCTGGCTGTAAATCCCCCCGCCACCACCTCGGCCTGGCCGGATATAAAGCACAGCTGCCTTCCCAGCGTGTCCGGTAACTGCCTTTTTTAAAGGGGGTTTCAATGGGCATTCCCCCTTTCCCCGGGAAGATGCAGCACGGAGCGTGGCAGGCGCCCCACTGGAGGGAGCTCTCTGCCTCCGAAAGCCGGGAAGGGAAGGGCCCGGCCGGGGAAGGGCCGGGTTGCGGATCCCTGCCTCAGTCACCTCTCGGGGATGGTGTCCCGGCGTCTGTCGGGCTGCTCTGGGCAGCTTTGTGCCCTGGAGATGTGCGCTGAAGGGAGCGGGATTGCACAGGGATATGCCCAGCTCAGGGTTTGCTCTGGGAATGACCCTGCTGTGTTTCTCTCCAGGTGAGGATGCTGGTGAAGGAGTCAAAAGAGGTCCTGGGGTGTTTCCCTAGGATAACTCGCTTCCATACTCCTCCCCAACCCCCAAAAAAACTCAAAAAAACCCAACCAAACAAAAAACCCCACCGAAACAGAACAAAAAACCAACAAACAACCCCCAACACCCCAAAAAGACAAAAACAAAAAACCCAAAAACAAACAAGAAAAACCCAACTCTGAAACCACCAAACCACCAAAAAATCCCAACCAAAAAAAAAAAAAACCAAACAAATATCACATCCCCCCTCCCCAAAAACCCCCCAAAAATAAAACCAAAGGAAAAAAGCAAGGGGCACTTCCTTTTTCTCAGCTGTTGAATTGCTGAAGAAGCAGCGTGCAGGGGGATGGATTTGCCAAAGCATTGATTCAGCACAGATTGGGGCACTGTAAATGGCAGGGTTGTCAGAGCCAAGTGAGGGCACGCTGTTTGCACCGAGGTGATAAAGGAACAAACACTCCCTGTGTCCCTCTGGCGAGGCGTGGCTGTGCTGCTCTCCCGGGACAGGCTCATCCCAATCAGCTGCCACTGACGGGGCTCTCGGCCTGCAGAGACAGACGAGGCAGAGCTGGTGCCTCCCTGCACACACCCCCCACAGCAGCTCACTTCAGCATTGATGCCATCCAGTTTTGGGCACTGAAACAGAGAAAAGTGCATCTCCTGAAGACACCCCGACCATTGTTTCCTTTGACACACGTGGAGCAATCATCTCTTACCAACCATTTTCTATGCATGGTTTTCAAAGTATTTTGTAAATAGCAGAGAATTAAATGCAAACATCCCCCTAGGAGGCAGGTAAGTGGGTGTAATTTTCCATTGTAAAGAGAAGGAAACCATTATTGTGTTTGCACAGAGTGTGCTTGTTTCCTCACTGAGATCAAAGACAAGCAGCAGGGGCTAAAATAATACTGCCATTACCTTGGCCTTGGATTTGGTCAGTCACCATCTCCCCTTTTCCCTTCTTGGATCCACAAAGGGGGCTTGGGGGCTCTTCAGGTTGCTAACTCTTCTCTCTCCCAGTCAGGTAAGGTTTGGATCCCAAAGCCAAGTAACTAATAAGCAAATGGATGCTCTTGCTTTCTTCCCACCACTTCCAGGAGCAAGGTGAGCCTCGCACTGTGCTCCCCTGTTGGAAGCCAGCTCCTTTAATACACCTGTAGTCTGCTCTGTATCCCAAGCATGAGGATCACCCATGGATGATCCTCCCACTGGATCACCTTTCCCTGCAGCTTTCATCCAGACAGAATGTCCTGCTGCTGCTCATGCACAGGGCACAGAGGGATGTGCCTGGGCAGGGCTTTCTGCAGCCAAACCCAGGGCAGCAGCAGGTCCACCTGGGCTCTGGGTGCATGCAGGAGGTGGGGATGGCATGCTGCACCCCTCTTAGCTGGTGCGCAGTGACAGCAGCTGCCTCTCAGGGATGTGTCTGGGAGAAATGTCAGCCTTTCACTGGGAGCGCCTAAGGTATGTGTGTGATCTGTGTGTGAAACAGCAGGACAGAGCCAGGGACCAAGCCCATTGTGAGCAGTAGTTTTCCCTGGTATAAAAATCCAACATTTCAGTCCCAAATAGTGTTGCTTTTTATTTTCCAGTATGTCTAAAGAAACTGTTTTGCCTCATGAACTCTAGGCTGGGTTTAAGAACAGCCCATCCCTCTTTTCCTGCTCTCCCAGTTGAACTGAGAGGGGCTGATATCCCAGAATCCCAGGATGGGTCAGGCTGGCAGGGACCACTGTGGGACATCTGCTCCAACCTC
Organism: Zonotrichia albicollis; assembly: GCF_047830755.1. NCBI lineage: Eukaryota > Metazoa > Chordata > Aves > Passeriformes > Passerellidae > Zonotrichia > Zonotrichia albicollis. The sequence goes on from NC_133821.1 coordinate 24,490,973, forward strand.
CCTGCTCCAGCAGGGCCATCCCAGAGCACAGGGCACAGGATGGTGTCCAGGTGGTTCTTGGCTATCCCCAGCGAGGGAGACTCCACAGCCTCTGGGCAATCTGTCCCAGTGCTCGGGCACTGCACAGGGAAGTTCTTCCTCATGTTCAGGTGGAGCTTCCTGAGCCTCAGTTCCTGCCCCATTGTCCCACTGCCTCTGGACAGAGCCTGGTCCATGCTCTGGCCCCTCCCTGCAGGCACTGGCAGACATGGATGAGGTTCCTCTCAGTGTCTCTTCTCCAGCTGAGCAGCCCCAGCTCCCCCAGCCTCTCCTCAGAGCTGAGGGGCTCCAGTCCCTTCCCCATCTCTGTCCCCCTCTGCTGGACCCTCTCCAGGAGCTCCAGGTCTCTCTTGTCCTGAGGATGCCACAACTGGAGCCAGCACTCCAGACTGGCCTCCCCAGGGCTGAGCAGAGGGGCAGGATCCCCTCCCTGCCCTGCTGGCACTGCAGCTCCTGGTGCAGCCCAGGGTCCCCTTGGCCTCTTGTCCCCAGGGCAGGGCTGGCCCATGGACAGCTCCTTGTCCAGCAGCAACCCAAGGTCCTTCTGTGCAGAGCTGCTGCCCAGCAGGGCACCCCAGCCTGTGCTGGTGCCTGGGGCTGTTCCTGCCCAGCTGCAGGACCCTGCCCTTGCGCCTGTGAAATTCCAGGAGGTTCTTCCCTGCCCATCTCTCCAGGCTGCCCAGGTCCCTCTGAAGGGCTCAGAACCCTCTGGGGTATCAGCCACTGCTCCCAGCTTCCTGCACCAGTGAACTTGCTGAGCAGGCACTCTGTCCCAAACTCCCTTCCCTCTGCTGCAGGTCAGGGTACTGGCATCTGCTCTTCTCTCACAGCTGCTGTGGATTGAATTAATAGACAATAAAACAAGACAAAGCTGCTGGATCTGTAAATCTGAATTTGCTCAGAGATTGACTGGAAGCTCTGCTGCTTCTGACGTGCAAAATGAATTTGTCACTCGCTGTGCAGCGCTCTGCTTGCTCACAGCCCTTGGCCATATGAAATGACACACTCTGGTGATTTATGGGCCACCACAAATTATTTTTTTCTTTTCAGTAGGAACTGTTCTCTCATGCATTATTGCTCTGTGACTGAGCTGTGTGCAGAGGTTTCAGAGGGTCCAGGATTTACTTGGAGACTGGGGCATGCCCTAGGAACTACAGGTGAAGAACAATATTTGTTACATCAGTTGATTTATTTTTTTTAGAAAACATTTACTAAGCCTGGTTGAACATGTTCTCCCCAAATCCTTCAAGTTCATCTGACTGGTTTTTCTCCTGGATTTCGAAGCAGGCAGGGCAAACCTCATCTGGCCCCAGAGCACTTGGACATGAACCATCAAGCTAAGGCAGAAGACATGGAGGCAGTTCCTTGTGGGAGACCCCTCATTCTATTTGCACCTACTTTGTCAGAAGAGCCAAGAAAAATGGGAGAGATCTCATTCAGCCTGTGGTGGCTGTGGCTGGTACCTTACCCTGAGTAGTGAAAGCAACAAATAATGTGTGGTGAGAATCACTGTGAAGGGAAATGCTTGGCATAAATTGGGTTTTGCTTCCTACAACAAGCAGAGAGCTGGGAAAGGGATGTGGGTGCTCACAGCCCACTGGGACACCACTGGTGTGTCTTTGCTGCCCATCATTCTCTGTCACTTGGTAGAGGCTGGGGCATTGCTGAGGTCATTGTCATGCTGAAGGAGACCTCCAGAGGCTCTGATGTCCTTGTGTGAAGTGGTGCATGTAGGAGGACACTAGAGTGAAAATGTGGGAATGTGGCTTCATGCTGAATGGCATTGAGCTGTAATATGACCACAAGCCAGGGACAATAACCCCTGGAGAAGGTGGGTTTTGTCTTATCAGCTCAAGTGCAGAAAACTGTAGCAGTATTTTGTTGACTGGCTGAGTGATACTCCCTCAAGTGAGTGACTGTGATTAAGTGAAGATATAGCTGCAACAGCTTCAAATTAGCGAGGCAGAGTAGAGAAATGAAGCCTAGAGCTGTCAGTTTTCTTCTAGCCTGGTCTAAAAGCCTGTTGTCCATCCCAGAGCAGGCAGCTGCAGCTCCCTGCCTGCCCTGTGGATATCACCTGAGAGTTTGAGTTCTCTGCTGGAGCTGCTGCCACACACACAGTGATCACCTGCAGATGTCTGTGCCTGCAAGCAGGGGCTCTGCAGAGATGGAGCCTTCTGGGGAGTGAGGAGCACTCTCTGAATAGTCATATTTCCTGGAAGGAGGCCGCACAGACTGTGAATTGGGTCTGTTCCCAGAGCATCTTAACTCACAAGTGATTAGCTGTTAATTATTATGTAATAAATTACTTAATAAATTAGTATTCTTCACAGCACCTATTGTGCCACATGGCATGAGCTGAACTGTGTGAAATACATGTAATTACTGTCGCAGAAATGTAATTATAGCTCTCCCCACCCTCAAATTCTTGTGTGTCCATCAGCCATGGCATGGGCACTTGGACCAGGGCTCTGTGCAGACAGTGCCACCGTGCGCCACCAGACACTTTTCCCCCTCTTCCAAGGCTGCTTTCAGTTTTCCAATCAATGTCAGGATTCAGGGTACAGGAGGCAAAAAATCTGTCCTCAATTGTGCATTAACTGTATCTCAGTCTCAGTGTCAGGCTTAAAAGCACCCTGAAGCCAACATTAAGCTCTCACAATTAGCCTTGAAAGAGAATATTTAAAAAAAATCCTACTACACATGCTGATTTCATCCCAGTTTTGTTTATAAGTGTTTTTGCTTTATAAGGCTTTAACAGTTAAAACTCCAAGGAAGGGTGCATTCTCCTGCTGGAGTACTTCAGTCCAAAATGTTTTTGCAGTGACCTAACTTTGTTTGTGGCCCTGAAGAGGGAGAGGTGGAGTCTCTTAAGTGAGATCATCAAAATATTTGTGCTGGTATGTGCATTTTAGATCTGCCCTTGAAATGATTCAACTTAGCCATGCCTTAATTTGTTTTGGGCATTTGAACTTTAATTTTTCCCCCTAGTTCTTGTTGGTGTGACTTGTGCCAGCTAGTTGTGGGAGTCTGTATTTGTGGATTTGGTGTTTATTGTGGATTTGGGTATTTTCAGCTGCTTTTTGGGAAATGCAGTGGTCTGGCTTTGCTCAGAGGTGGAAGGAGAAATAGGGATGGAGAAAAATATCTGCACGTGACTGAATAAATGCAACAGTTTGAACTTAATCAGCCAAAATGGCTCTCTTAAGGGTGGGTTGCACATGTGAAAGATATATTGCAGTAAAGATGTGCTTGATTATACCAATAAATGTGGGATAGCAGGGAGCTATCATGGAAAATAAGCACTAGATATTACAATGGGGATTTCTCACATTGCTAGCAAGGGGAAAAGCTGCCCTGCCCCTCTGCTGGCTGAAAACACCAAAGATATTTCCAATTGCTTTTTTTCCCCCTAAAAAGGATCCAGGCAACAGCATCCATGTGCGGGCTTCTGTCAGCAAAGCTGGTGCCTCCATTTTTCTTAGTTTGCAGCTCCCAGTGCTGCAGCAGCAGACAAACCAAACTGTGAGCACTCCCTGAACGCAGCCCCCAAAAAAAGCATTATTCACATGTCTAACCCATCAAAGGCACACAGAAGGGAGAGCAGGAACAAGCTGCATGTCAGAAAGCTAAAGAGTGATAATGATGCACAGCAAATGGGTGGGAAATAACAGGGCTGTCACTGCAAGGCTGCTGGAGCACTGAGCCAGCCACGGGTGCCTGTTCTGCATACAAACAGCACCAGGGTTTCTGCAGGGCTGACTCACACGTGCCTGGAAAAGTGCCTGGTTCCCAGAACGTGTGGGAGGGTCTGTGCTCTGCATGCCCTTCGTATAGGAGGGAGATCTGATGGCACAGGATGGGCAGAGCCATATTACCTATGGAGCACACAGGGCTGGCTGGGGGCTCTCAGCTTTGGGGGAGAAGGGTCCTCAGCCTTCAGGCCCAGGACAAGGTCTGTGCTAAAACTGATGCCTTGTGAAGGCTGACCTAGAACAGAGCTAAAGAATAAAGCAGGGATTTATTAAAAGCTCTCAATTGATCCACCTTGAGCAGCACAACCCAAAAGGGTGACAAAGTGGACTGGCGGTCACAGGGTCTCACACTTTTATAAATTTTGGTCCATTAGCATATTGAAGTTAATTGTCCAATTACAGCTTTAGCCCATGAAGTACCATCTTTCTTGTTTTTCTCTCTTCATTCCACCATTGTTTATGCTCTTGGGCCTGAGATATGGGTCAGCTGTCCTTGGGTCCCCAGCTAGAGAAGGAATGGTTTTGTCTACCTATTCTGTGAAGAGACCTTACCATCCCCTAATATGAAGCTTACACACAAAAGCAGAACATAATCTAAAAAATATAAAAGCTAAAACCAGAGGCATCAAAACCAAAGCAGGAAAATGGCTTAAAGCACCGCACAACTTCTCTGAACATCCTGACCCGCCCCCCTCACCCCAAAGTTGAAGAACAGTAAGAAATTATTATTATTTTATTCTCCAAGCCCAGATGGTTTGTTCAGCAGGGCAATGGACAGAGCTCCTGACTGAAGGAAGTGGGGATCAGTCCCTTTTCCCAGGTAACAAGTGCTAGGACAAGAGGAAACAGCCTCAAGTTATGCCAGAGGAGGTTGAGATTGGATGTTAGGGTGAATCTCTTCCCCAAAAGGGAGGCCAGGCAGTGGGACAGGCTGCCCAGGACAGTGGTGGTGTCATTGTCCCTGGGAGTGTTCAGAAACTGTGCAGATGTAGTGCCCAGGGTCTCCATAATCTCAGAGGTCTTTTCCAGTCTTCTCCTGTGATTCTATCACTCTCTAATTGAAAGCTGTACTGAGAAATGCAAACACAGGCAAATGTGTCCCACCCTACTCACCCTGCTGGGTTGCTTTGTTGCAGGTGATGTTTAGAAACAAATTACTCTTTCAGTGCATCCTAAAAAAGCCCTCAGAGAATTTTCCTTGGTTGGGTTTTTATTATTATTATCCAATCTCTGTTATCACTGCAATATTTCATGCTTCTGCACAAAAAAATAAAAAAGTCCTATTCAAGAACAAAGAAACCCACAGCTTTTCTTCATTTCAGTCTTTTGTGTCCAAAGGGCTGTCCTTAACTCAATAACTCAGTTTTTATTGTGTCACATTTCACTGTCCCTGACTGCAGCCAGCCTGGCTAATCCTTTTGCTGCTGCCTTATCAGTATTTCCCCCCAAAAAAAGACCTTGTCCTTTTTGTCCTTTTATTATTACCTTGACACCCACTCCTGAGTGCCTGGCTGGGTTTGAGAACTTAAAATTATTTTTTAATGCAGCTTTATTTTGGAAAAAGGAGCAGCTTCAAATTATTTTCTCACCTCATGTTTTTATACATGCTTTCCTAACCATGATAGATCATTTGGAAATGGAAAAAAAAAAAAAAGGAAAAAGAGTGAGATTTAGGTTCCTCCAGGATTTTGAAAACGAAGGTATTCAAAGACTTGCTGTTCACCTACTCCCAGCTGCAATATTAAAGGAAGATTTGTTGCATTTCTGGTTGCAGTAAAAATTTGCTTTGAATTGAGGTGTTTTAAAAGCAAACAAAAATCAAATACAGATCCCTTTAGCTATATATTTTAACTGTTGACTATTACATTGGTATATATTCTTCTTGCAGAAGATACTCAAGTATCTTGCTCTTGCAAGCTTTAATCTTGTGATACATTTTATAGTTCCTGTGCAAAAGACCAAACAAAGAGAGGAGAGATTCCCATGCTAAAATCCTTTCTGTAATTGAAACAGGAGCTCAAACATTGACTCACTGACTGGCAGGAATCTCTCTGGATTGGCACAGGCAGTGGCTGCATGGACTGGGGGGCTCTGCTCAAAGCTCCAGCAGTACAAGTGATTATCAACAGATATCTCTGATATCCTTCTCACCCTCATCAATTCAGCTGATTGTTTTCAATACATGGAGAGTGTGGTAACTAAAGATGCTCAGGCATTTTTCCCTGATTATTTTACTTGAGCCTCCCAGTGTTAATATAGAAGGGTCCTTTCTATCTATAAAGAACAACAGTGCCTTATTTCACAGACTGCAGGAACTCCTGCCCTGATACTGGATGTTCCAGGCAGCTCTCAAGGAAGTCATGAATACTTCTGCTTCCAAAATTCACCAGGGGAGCCACAGGCTTTGGCTGTTCTTGCAGCTACCTGCCAGATCTGTTCATCTCTGTCTACAGTTCCTGTGTTCTGCCCATGTCTCTTGGCCAGTAAATGCTTCCCAGGGACTATATTGCTTTCAAACCTTGGACCATCTGAAGAAGAAAAAGTGCTTTTTTTTCCCCATAAGAAACTGCAAAGTTGCATGTATTTAATGAATGTGGAACTGAGTGCTCTAGGCTGCTGCTTAGCTGGGGGAATAACATTTCTGCTGACTCCCTGAAGATTTCAAGCTGGTAAATTTTCACATTTATTTTCTTTTAATAAATTCTCTCCTTCATGTACCCAGGGGCAACTTTGGTGGCACCAATCATCAACATACACATTTTCTGTCTGTGTTACACTTCTTGAACCTATTTATTCCATTATAGTTTAAATTCTTCTTGCTCTTATCAGCTGACCTTTACATACAGCTTTGCCTGCCTCCTTTAGCAAACTCTATTATCCTTGCTTTATTTGAAGCACTCAACAAGGTTATTTTTAATTGTTGCTATCCAACCTTTGTTCTGGAGAAACAAAATTTGTTTTTCAAAATAAATGATATCTGCAGCCTTTCCCAGATATTGGCCCTCTTATCAGACTATGTAATGATGCCAATTCTGCTTCATCAACTCTTTAAAGATTCACAGTAAGTCCAGTCCAGTTTATAAGAGACAAAGGCAAGAGTGAAATGTATGATCTCATTCCTCTGGGTGCAATTCTTTCAGCAAATGTAAAGAGTGAGCTGTTGATATGGAAAGGTTAATGCTGTACCCTCTTTTTTATCAATTGTCTGTTTTCTATCAAATCTATGTCTTATCTTGTGTCTACTTTATCAGATCTGCTTAAGTAAGGTACACATTTGAAGCCTCTTCTAAATTTAATTTCTCCTTCATGAAAGTCCTGCAACTATTAAAAAAAGAGAAATCCTTTTACAAAGTCTATTTTAGACAAGGGACACAGGCCAAGTCCAGGTATAAACCACTTGCCAACTATGCCCTTGATCTCAAAATACTCCTCTCATCTTCAAATTGATCAGTAACCTAAAATAGAGCATTTTAAGATAATGCACCCATTCCTAATTTCTTTTATTCAGTTAAAGGAAATACATTGGTACAAATTTCCCTTAAAATTGGCTGTTGGCCTTTCCTGACAGTAAACTTCATGAAATAAAATAACTGATTTCTGTTCTGTTTGAGTGGCTTTAGCCACTCAAAGATCTTGATTGTGAAGGGAGAGCTGCTGGTAGCAATCAAGAGCATAAAAAAAAACTTTTTGGGGTGTTCTTGGCACAAACTGCAGTGTGGCAGAAAGCCACTGTTGTACAGCTTTTGTTCAGAACTTTCTGGATGCTGCTCAGTGAACTCCCATGTGTTTCCAGTGGTTTTGGGTTCCTTCCTTTCATTTTGGTTTCCATCTATTCTCTAGAGGTGAGGAAAACCACCAACCCCCCTAGCTGCCCAAATACTTGCTCTGCTGAATCTTAAATTCTCATGTTCTACTTGTGTATTTTTTTCTGCTTGCTTGATGCCTCACCAGCTCCTGTGAAATTTGGAAACTGAAGGGAAGTTTCATTGTGAAATTAAAACTGATAATTATGAAATTAAGAATAGACCAGCAGATCTGTTAGGAAGCCTGAGCAGAGTGTAGGTAGAGATCTTGTGTTTATCAAACATATTGCTGAAGATTTACCTCACAGGCTGGTTTTTACCTTTATCATTTCCAGACAACTCTAATTCTAACAGCGTTTTTCTTAATTCTATTTCCCCCTCCTCCTCCCAGTCCCCAAACTGCTGTGTGTCCTTCTGTCTTTGGCTCCAGTTATCTTGTATAGCAATTTGATCTTCCAAATGCATCATTTCTTTATCACTAAAAGCAAGGATTTTGAGTTATACCTCATGGCCTTAGCCTGGAGGCCAGTTCCTTGTTGCCAGCATTGGTGTATGGTTGACTTTTTCAGCTTCATGTTGTATTTCATGTACTTAGTGTTAAAAACCTTCCTCCAGCCCTGCTTTTAGCATTCTCCTGCAGTGTAACTGTGGTTGAGATTAAAAATATGCCCAATATTCCCCTTGCATCAGTAAAGAATGTTTTGACAAGGATTTTCTAATGCTGGAAAAGTGTTTTTGAAATGCTGTAACTTCTCCTTAAACCTCTGTGTCCCTCTCAGGCTCTGATTACAGGGCTCTAACTGTTTTATATTAACTGTTAAAAGACACTCTTAGAGACTCTTAGAGAAATCCTCTCTTTCTGTGCAAAAATCCAAGATGGTAGTTTGCTTTAAAACAAAGGGGTATGTGCTTTGATAAGCATAAGCTTTATAATAATGAAATGAAGAAGCAAACTTAGTGTAATTCATTGTCCCATTCATTCACGGATTGAAAGGAAAATTAACCATTTTGGTAAAAACAAAAGCTAATGCCTTCTTCTCACTTGGGGTTCTGTAAGCTTTAAATATTCAACAGCTTTAAGCATAATGTGCCTTTTTCATGTTAGACTCTTCTTCCTTCCAACCCTTGGAGCAGTTTTCATGCCTGTGCCAGCTTTCAAAACTGACAACTCCTGCCCTGCTCAAAGGTCTCAAAGGATTCCAGTGAAAAATTTACTTTAATGTTTGATCTCCATCACTCCTTGACAGAAAAAGTGAACTTTCAGCCATTACCAAAACTGCAGAAGATAGCCTAAAATTTAATACACATAATAGGAATGAGAGAACCTTGGTATTTGCCCTGGCTTGGGAAAAACAGGTTCTGCCTTTCAGTGACATAAAGCTACTTTTTTAATGACTATAATTTTGTTACTGCTCTGTCTGGGAAAATTGCACCACTCTGACTTGATAGTTAGAACTGTAGCTAAGCCAAAGGAGATGAGCGTAAGAGTTTTGTGGAATGAATACCTTTGAAATTACATGCTTAGTATAGCAGTGAGGAATTTCTAAGAGCTGGAATCACCTGGAAGACCATCTCTGAAAGTGCAGTCTTTGTTCACTAACTTCTTTTTGAGCTTCAAGATCTCTTGGGGCTTTTGTTTCCACTTTGGTTTTGGGTTGGGTTTTTTTCCTAACTGAGGTATCAGGCATGAAATTTGTGCAACTTATCTGGAAAACAGACAAAATTGGTACCAACATGTTACATGACTTGTGAGGGTTCCTCAGGGTGAGAGAGACAGACGAGAATCTTGTTTCATGATCAGAAGGCTGGATTTATTAATTTATGATATATAATACATTATGACTATACTAATAGGAATAGAGGGAAAAGTTCAGAAGCTGCTAAGCTAAGAATAGAATAGGAATCTCAAACAAGAGAGCTCTCTGTGAATCAGTCTCCCAGAGAGCTTTGTCCTGTGATTGGCCCTTAATTGTAAACATCGAACATGGGCCAATCACAGGTGCACCTGCTACATTCCACAGCAGCCGATAACAATTGTTTACATTTTTCTTCTGGGGCCTCAGCTTCCCAGAAGAGGAAAACTCCTCAAAGAAAGGATTTTTATGAAAGAATGTCTGTGACACCAACACAAAAAAGTGTAGAAAAGATTTATTGTAAACAAAAGAATTTTGTGCAAACAGTGAGGAAAAAGGCTTCTGGCGTTTTAAAAATGCCACTACTTTGTAAAACCCTCCAAATCTACTCAGTCCACAAACAGTCCACTCAGGCCAGTTATGCAATTGGCTTTGATTTTCCTTGCAGACAGGAGCTCCATCCTCTGAGGTTTAATGTTGGCTCTCGAGCGAGAGCTATTTTTTTGATACCTCTGAGGCAAGAAGGCAAAGAATGACCCAACAGAATGGAAACAGAACTGCGTGGGTGCACTGGGCCGGGCTTTGGTATCCCCTGAGGCTCTGGGGGCCCTACCGGCCCCGGGAGCTGCTCGGAGCGTGATCTCCGGCCCTACCGGCCCCGGGAACTGCTCCGGGTGGGATCTCCGGCCCTACCGGCCCCGGGAGCTGCTCGGGGTGCGAGCTCCGGCCCTACCGGCCCCGGGAGCTGCTCGGGGCGGGATCTCCGGCGGGCACCAGGGCCCCACCAGCCCCGGGAGCTGCTCGTAGAGGGATCTCCAGCCCTACCAGCCCCGGGAGCTGCTCCGGGGCGGGATCTCCGGCCCTACCAGCCCCGGGAGCTGCTCGGGGTGCGATCTCCGGCCCTACCAGCCCTGGGAGCCGCCCAGGCTGCTCAGGCCGGGCGCGGGGCGCTGCTCCTCCAGGCGGTGGAACTCGGTGAGGCGGAAGCGGGTGGCCAGAGTGTTCACCATCCTCCTGAGGGCGAAAAACGCCGCCACCACTTGGAAGGAGAGGAAGGCGGCGAAGATGATGTGGACGGCTCGCTCCAGAGAGTGGATTTTCAGCCCTTCATTAAATAGCAAGAAGAGAATTATAGGCAACTGCGGGAGGAGAGTCAGGAGCCAAAACCCAGCCAGCTCAGGGACCTACAACAGGGAGACACCACCTATTAAAAACCTGACAACTGGGTTGAAAAAATCCAAAATCTTGTGAACACAACACATTTCTTTTTAATTTTCCAAAAGTCAGCATATAATGTGGAAAGGCAAAGTGGGATGGCTTCATGTTTCCATATCCTGTGTTTTTAAGCATACTTGTATTTTCTGACAAAATAATTTTAGGGAGTGAGAGAGCTCTCTTCTGAGGGAAAACTACTTGAAATTCACAAAATTAAGTGGAAGCCAATGCCAAGGGAATAGAAGATGCACAGTGCAACTGAAGGGAAATAACCATGTCTTCAACTTAAATCTCTCAAATAAAATACCTGCCACTTAATGCTCAACTCCCAAAAGCAGAAATTCTTGCAGAAATTACTGTGTCCATCTGGTAACTTACTTTCTCCAGGAGATTGCCCACATATCCCAGGTAGAGTCGAATGAGCTCTGTCAGAGAGACCAGGATCATGATGGTGACCAGGATGAACTTGTAATAATCTGATAAGGCTGGATACTGGAAGAGGGGAAGAAGAAAGTAAAAGTTTCTGCCATGGTGTCTGATTAAATGAAAATACTCTGTGCTTCTCTCAGTCAACAGTATTGGCATTCAAACACTCCTGAACCTCCAGTTTCCATGAATTCCCAAAACAATGTAAAGACCTCTAACTGCAGTGAGCTGCATCCCACATTAGGATGTGTTTGATCTAACATGCATTTACAAACCAACACTTTCCTTCCTTCTCACCTTCATGTAGAGGATGGCAACTGTGATGAGCCACCAGAACGGGAAGAAATAAACATTGAAATAGAGGGACATCTGCAGTGGCAAACTGGAAAGGATTTCACAATCTGTACAGAGAAAAAGAAGATTTTATCACTCCAGCTGTAAGTATGACAGAAGGATACTGCTGGATCTTAGCTTCATGCAGGGCAGTAATTTGACTCTTCGCTGTCAAAAAAATGTTAAGAAAAATATTTTTGTTTATCCAGAGGAAATCTTCACTCCCTATCTACAGTTACAAAATTTCCTGGAATCCAAGGAACCTTTTGGCCCCTGGGACACAGCATTTTATAATTTAGTTGTACATTCAAGCTGAGTGTCCAATTGTTGATTACCTGGTGGCTTTTACCTTACTCCATCATCTCTGAATAAGGCTTAGCTCAAGAGAGCTGCTAGAGAGCAGGCTTGCATGGCCCACTCTTCATTTTCAACCTTTCGTTTAAACAGACACTTGGAAGGTAATTGTCTGATTCCTAAGAGATAACAGTTTCAAATATGTGTCAAAATAAAGCTCATCCTTTCAAGCCGGTACAGGACAAGCTGCATCACATAACTCAATGTAGAGAAAGGCAAGTCTCCAACTCCAACATGTGGGCAGTAAATTCTGTACTTATGACTTTATAACAGACGTACAAGGTCAGACTTAAGGAAAAAAATTACTTAAAAACAAGCCAAGAGTTCAAATTTCAATTGTCATCACAATGTTTCGGTATGTTAAAGGTTTCCTTGACATGGCATTGCTATTTATAAATTCTGTGCAAGTTCTAAAACTGTGTTTGGATGAATGTTTAAGCAACATAAGCCAATTCTAATTAATTTTTCTATCCCTAAATTAAATTAATGCTTATTTGCTGGGATTGCTAAAATTAATGCAAAAGCCAGACAGTATTGCAATGGCTGTTGCTACAGCAACTCCCCGAGATATGTATGTGGAACGGAATTTCTGAAATCCCGATGTCCAATAATTTAAAATTGGATATTAACACAGGAGTATTCTATACACAGCAAGCCAAAGAAAAAAGACTAGAGATAGAAGCTACTGGTGAAGTGTCTGATAAATGAAATGAACTCGTAAGCGTTAGCAGTGTTACTACACGAAGGAAGCGGGAACTCCTCTTGAAACAAGAACGCCTCGTTGATTAATTCGATCGGCTTAGAATGGATTTATGGGCTGAAATCACGGCAGCCTCTCTGCGCAGGCAGCACTGTGAGCACTGCCATGGCTACTCTCGCGCTAGAGGTTTGAACAGGGCGCGGGTTGTGCCACGGCTCTCCCCGCCAGGCCGGGGGCACACAGACAGAGCCGCGGCCCCAGCAGCTCCTGCGGGCGCTGCCTCCGGCGGGCCCGCCCCGGCTCCGCAGCAGAGCCCCGGGCCCGGCGCCGCCCGCCCGGCCGGCCCAAGGCCGCGCTGTACCTGCGCGGTAGCCCGGGAAGCCCGGGGGGGCGCGGGGGCCGTCGCCGAGCGCGGTGCGGGGGCTATCGCTGAACACGGAGCTGCTGAAGGACACCAGCCGCCGCCGCAGCGGCTCGGGCAGCGTCGGGGGCCCCTCCGGCCGCGCCATCGCGCCCAGGCCGCGGCGGGGCCGCGCAGGCGCCGTGGGGCCCGCAGGGCTGAGGGGCCGGGACGGGGCTGGGGCGATGCCGGCGCTGGGGCGGGAGCGATGGCGGGGCTGGGGCGGGAACGATTCTGGGGCTGGGGCGGGAGCGATGGCGGGGCTGGGGCGGGGGGAGCGGAGCCCCCGCCCCAGGGACGGACCCTGAGCCCCCCGGGGCGCGGCTGTGGCGGGACGGAGCCGCGGCCGTGCCCTAGCGCTGGGAGCTGCCGGTGCCAGCGGCTGCCCTCAGTTCCCGCATCGCTTCACTTCGTTTCGCACTAGTCCGAGGGGATTTTTTTTCTTCCACTCTGTGGTTTTCTGAGAAGGTAACGGGAATGTTGGCCCGAGAAAAGGTGCTGTAGAAGCACTCTGCTCCCATCTAGATAAACCCGGGAGAATGATGGTCCTCGATGGGGGTCACAGAGGGAATGGGGATTGGAAGAATGGTGTGAACATTCTGTGTTGCCACTTAAAGTGGATATGAATGACTCATTGTACCAGAGATGCAGGTGTAACTGAGCCAGAAAATACCTTTTCCTCCAGGAAATCTGTGTGTGCTACTCTGAAGTTAAAAGCTGTGGTTTTACCAAGACAGCTGAAGCCCAGTCAGCTTTGTCCCTTACTGGGGGTTTCGTGGAATCACAATAAATTAATATATAAACCCGATTTCTTGTGCTTCTTTTATTTGGAAAATACAGGCCCTCTAGAAATCTCCAGGTTTTTCAATCACCTTAGGCCCTGATTCCTTGAAGAAAAAAAAAGAATGCCATTCTTAGATGTGCAGGAAGTTATTTTCTGCACAACCAAAATGAAAGAGCAGCTTGTGCCTTTTACTATGAGAGATTTTCTGCACCTAATGTGACACAGAATTACAGGATGGTTCAGGTGGGAAGGGAACTTGAAGACCCCAGTGTTCCAAGCCCCCTGCCATGGGCAGGGACCCCTTCACTGGGCAGGGCAAGCCAGCTCTCCTCTCCTGCTCCCCCACCCCAAACCATGTTCATCCTCTTCCCGGGGTAATCATACCCCAGTATGACTTTCCAAACTCAATTATCTCCAACTAAATAATTTAAAGCCTAGTTCAAATTGAATTTCATTCTATCCCACTGGGAGGACTACAGAGAAAGATGGCTGAACAAGGAGGAGTTCTGAGAAATCCATTTGGCTTTTGAGCTGGTGAATGGTGTGCTATTGACAATAAATACTTTCCTAAGGACTTCTCCAAACATGGGTATGCCAGCAGGAATCTGCATTAAAAACTTACTGAAATTATAGAAGAGTTGAAGGATCACTTTTATATTTGAGGAAACTTTATGAAATCCAGAATTAATGTTCAAATTGGTTTCTGAACTTTAAAAAGTGCAGTCTGTATCAGTTATCTTGCCAATTGCCAGTAGGTGCTGGAAATGATTTCTTTTCAGCTCAACAACTGTAATGGTGACTTTTGCACTGTTTAGCCAATATGTTCATAAAGTTCTCTGCTATAGAAAGGGGCAAGGTGAGGAATCTCAATGAGATTGCCAGAAATTTTGTTTTACTGTTGTTACCTTGGTCCTGACCTGATTAACCACTCTACAAGTTATGGAGACTCTCATCCCATACTCTCAACTACTTAGACACAAGAAACAGGCTTATATGAATCAAAATATGGCAGAGTTTTGATGAAGTCAGATATTCATGGAAGTCTCAAGGTTTTTTCCATGGTATAAGTTGGTGGCATGTAAAAGTTCAGCCTTTAAGGATTTTCCTTTTGATTACATTTTCTGAATGGAAGATGGAAGAATTTTTCCTGAACTACACAATGTTATTGTGCCTTTTCCTGATGTCAGTGGCTTTGAGTGGGGACCCTGATCATCCTAATGCTGCTTTTGTTTTATGTTCCCCAATTCTGAAAACCTTCAAGCATGCAGCCAGGTGTCCTGCCAGCAGCTCTGCAGCAGCCAGTGGTGCTTTTGGCAGAATTGGGCTCTGCCCTTGTAAAAACTGAAGCAATCCAGTTTAGCAGCCAGGCAAGTGGGTAAAGGAAAGGCTGATGGCATGCAGACACCACAAGAAATGTATGGATTTGCCATGCAGGCTCAGCTTCCAGACTCAAGGTGTGACTGTGATATTTGGCAGCCTTCCATTTACAACAGATGGCCCAGCATTCTGCATGCCCCTACAAAATAAAGTTGTGCACACTTTTGTTTAATATTTTTTGTCTGTGCACACATTTCAAATACTCCCTGAAGAGAAACTCTTTGTTTTTACTAATTCTGTTTGATTTTTGTTAGACTACAGCCTCCTATTTTAAAATTTTTATCTCTCAGCAATTTAATGATCAGAATTCTTTTGATTTTCTGTAGGGAGGGATGCAGATCATCCTTTCAAGTGGAAGAAAACCTTAAAACTTGAAGGATCAGAATACCTGGGACATCTCCATTGACACATCAGAGCTTTCTGTAACAGAAGGGCAAGAATCTGTGCCATAAGGAGTGGGAGAAGGAAAACACTGAACTGTTACATGGCTGATGTAACAGAGACCATGACCATCTGCATAAATAGTGTCACATTTCCAGCTTTTGTGACAAAACTCTATCTGGCCTTTTCCTTTCTTCATGGAGAGGCATTCCCTGATTGAACCTCTGTCTAACATCCACAAATGGGTGTTTATGTAGAAATAAGCAGATTTCCAGTTCTCTGTGCTTCAAAATAAGATATTGAAATGTGAAGCTGGAAGAAACAGGCTCACAGTGGCACAGCATTTAAAATTACTGTTTTATTTCTCTCCACACGTGCTAGCTATCAAAAAAAACAAAAGTCTCTGAAAAATCTGCCTGGAAGCTTTAAATCAGAGCAATATTGGATCTTTGTGTATCCACAGCAGTCCAGCTGACTTGGTAGACACTGGCCTGGCTCCCAGACCAAAGCTCCTGGGGCTCTCTGGCAGCAACACAGAGCCATAAACACCAGCTGCAATATATCTATCGAAATGAAATATCAGCAGTTTTGCACAATTGGCATTTCAGCAATGCAGGGTTTATTTAACTGGTTCCAGTGGTTTACCTTTGCACCTGAATCACAATTTCTGCATTTCTGAAGGTGCTGTTGTGGAATCTCACAAAAGCTGTTTTGCCTGGCATGCCTTTGCTGCTGTCCCTGATATGTGTGAGCAACACAAATTGCTCACCTCCTTGCTTGCTCCCTAATACCTGCCTGGTATTGTAGCAGCAATGGTGGAAAAGATATGAGAAATACTGCTGAGCCAAGCTGTGTGCAGGCAGGCAGAGTGCAGCCTTGCTTCCTCCTCGTGTCCTAAGAATGAAGTGGCAGATTGGGAGTTTTAACAAATCACAGATGCCACGAAGACTCTAATGTGTGTGATTGAAAGGATCGTGTTATTAGCTGTGCCAGTGTCTGCCAAAGTAATTTCACAGTTGTGCTTCTGCCTCGTGAACCCCAGGACAGTGGTTTTTTTCTCTGTGTCACTTGTGCAGGTTTTAATTTCACACCTATGGGATATTGGTGTCTGGTAAACAATTATTGCTGCCGCTGAGACTTAGCCCAGGCCCTTGTGTCAAGTATTATCAAAAACATATCACTGCAGGGATTCCATGCATTAAATATATATTGGCTATTTTAGTTTTAAGCATAAAGACAGCAGGAAAAAAAAAAAAGGAGGAAAAAGAAAAGAAGAAGAAAGGGCTATTATTTGCTCCTGCAGATTGAATTCCTTCTTGCTGTAATTGGCTTTTAGTTAGAGCCACTCCCTACTTTTGTTTTATTTATTTTGCTGATTCGTAGTTTTGTCAAGCATGCTGGGAGTGTCTGAAAGCTGGCGTGGCTATTAAACAAGTTTTTACTGTTTGTGTTGCAAAAGTGTTCAAGATTTTCATGGTACATGAGAAGGTTACTGAGAGTGGATGGATTTTGAGCCAGGCTCTCACTAAAGATACTTGATGGGGCTTCAGCCTTGGTCTCATCTTTGCATAGGCACGCAAGCTGATCTTTCATGCAGTAATTTTAACTGCCTGAGTATTATTTGTACAATCCAAACTAGTTAGAGAGGCTTCACCTCTCCTGGTGGGTTCCTTCAGAGGGCAGGAGCAATGTCTGAATGTCTCTGTCCTCCTCTTCTGATTACCAGCAGAGTCTCGTTGTTTTCCTAAATCAAGGTGCACAAAAGGTTTAAAAATTAAAATTAAGATTCTTTATGGGGGTGTAAGCTCTCCCAGATGTTGCTTTGTGGGTCTGAGCTCCTCCAGATGGTCAGACAGTTTGTGTTTCCTGGGTACCACACCAAGCAGATGCTTCACCTGCAGCGTGTGCAACTCTTGCAAAAAGGCTTCCTGAAACATGGACCCTGGCAGTTCCAGTGCTTTCTTTCTTTATTGCAGAATCCAAAGATGGCTCAGTATTTAAAAATTTACCTCCAATCTGTATGAGCTGTGCAAAGGAAGGATTGATTTTGCTGTTGCACACTGCGTCAGGTCCCTGTAACAGTTGCTTTGTATCCTCTGCAAGCCTGAATCCTGAGTGAGTGATGGAGGATAACACTTGTAATTTGATCATTTAAGGAAAAAAAAAAAGCCACAAGGCAGAGAGGACTGTTGTTTAGTTAACAAACTGCTCTCAGTGTTAAGGCTTTTTTTTTTTTTTAAAGTCTTTATTTTTCTATTTGTACAGTTAGATAAATGCCTAATTTCCACAGTGTGAGTATGCCACAGCTTCTGTGGAATTTAAGTGGGAGTGGCAGCAGCACTCTAAATTGAGGTTAGATATTTGAATTCTTTGATATACATTTGGATGTCTAAATTTGGATTTCTAAGCAAGAATAATCTCTCTTTCTGGTTTGAAGCTTTGCTGAATGCAAAGGTAAGTATGAATGTGAGGTGCTGTGTTCTCAGGTCAGCACCACTGTGTTTCCTTTGTTCTTTTCACCCAGGCCAGCTTCATCCTTGTGAGAGTGAGAGGTTGTGAGGATGAGTGGGAATCCCACAAGTCTCACTGCCTGAGAACAGCAGAGTTCTGGTTCCTTCAGCTTCCAACAACGTGGGTTATGCTTTTGGGGATGTTAGTTCAACACCACTGCAACCTGCAGCATCACTCTGTTGCAGTGTGGGTTTGGCTCCCTACTTCCTTTTATTCAATAGTCTGTTGGCATTGGGCTCTTTGCTGTGTTTCCAGACAAAACAAACTTGGCTCAAGTTCTCATCAAGTAGTAAGAAGAAAGTGTAGTGACTCTCAGAGGCTCCAAAGAGCGCTTAATTCTTTTTTTATTACATTTTCAATTGTTTAAAGCAGGGCCTTGTTATTTGTGGGTACATGCTGGCTACTTGTGCCATTAGACCTTAGTCTCAGCTGTTATAGCTACTGTCATAGTACAAATGATAATTTTGAACTTCTCAGCCTGCTGTCTTTGAAATGTAAAATTTCTGTATTTCTGTAGATGGAGTTCCCCGTGGAACCAGAATCTATAGATGGAATCAGAATCTTAAGTGGTGCTTAAGACTGGAGAAAGTCTAGAGGAATTCTTACTATAACAATATTGCTTAAAATCAAAGAATTTCTTTCCTGCATGCTGAATTGTTCCCATTCATAGTGGAGGACAGGACTTAATGATCATATCCAGCTTGCAGGCTTGTCCTCTTTCTCCCTGAAATGCTTTATTACAGAACTCAATTAAGAGCAAATTTCCCCTCAAATTCTGTCTCACAAGGTCATGTCTGCCTTTATGAAATATTGAATCTGCAGCTGCAGGATTTATTACAACAGTATTTTAAAACACGTGATGCTGGTGCAGCAGCTCTAATTAGAAATGCCCTGAGCTCACTGTGCAGGCCAAGTGTTGTTTCCAAACTGCAGCATCCCCATCAAGAGGCAAGTTTATACATGTTGGAAGGACAGACAGAGATACCTGTGGGAAAAAATGGAGTCTGCTGAGAAGTGCTGCTATGCTGTGATTTCCTACTCCTTTAATTTGAATTAGGTCAGTTAGAGCCAGGCTTTTGCCTCGGTAGCATTACTGAGTTGCAGCAGTTTGGTGGAGAGAGAAGACCAGGGCTAAAACCTTCAGCTTTGTGTTACAGTGTGACCAATTGTGTGCTTTGCACCGTGGCCAGGAAGAAGTAATTAAAATGGAATGTGGGCTGATGCTGGATGTTTATCACAGTAAGGCTCCCCTTGTGAGGAAGTCCAGCAGGCAGCCACAGGAAAAGATCCAGGAGATGAACACACCAGAAGGGTTCTGTTGTACACTACAAACTGCCCACTGCTGTACCAGGCAGCCTGTGCTGATCACACCCAAAGAACATCTCCTTTCCTGGAATATGAAACATGGCAACCCACTGTAGGAGGGCTCAGGATTGACACTGCTGTCCTGCAGGGATAATGAGGAATTTACCAAAGCAGAGCAACAGATGCCTTGAGAGATGTGAGTATGATTAACTCCATAAATACGTATTATGAAATCACGGGCAGTGTTCTAACTGTAATGAATTTCCCCTGAGGGAAAATATGCCTGAGTAAAGAAAGCAGAAAGAACTTGATGCCAAATGCAGAATGGAAGGGAATTACTATAAGGCTGGAGTCTATCCACATTTTTCTCTCAGTAGTCTTTTCCTTTGAAGACTCAGATGAGGAGTTATTTCTCTTCATTTTATTATCCTCTAATCTCCAAAATCTGTATCACTTTCCTATCACACACTGGATGTATCATGTGCATATATAGCATTCCCTGGGAGCCTTGTTACTGCTTTATAGTCACTGCAGGTGAATTTGTTTATAAAAAGGCAAGTGCCTACTTGAGACAGCATAAGTCAGTATTTGCTCTTGTGCTGAAAGTAGATTTCTGAGTGTTATAATGTAAAGGAGATGATGGGTTTTTTCCTACAAAATTGTGAGACCAAATAACCCTGGAGGTGAATGCAAGCAGTCCTCATAAAGACTGTTTATTATAAAGTCTCACTTGTCAGACATGGAGGGCTTTTAACATCACATCTGGGTTAGCTGCTTGGGTTTGCAAATTAGCCTTAAAGCTGCTGGTATTTCCATGGTGTTCAGCTTTGCCTTAAGAAATTCTAGTGTAAAACCCACTGAAAAAATTGCCTAGACAGTCCTTGCTTGTCCGTGTGTCCTGGCAGAAGGTGATGAGTTATTCCTGCCTCCCGAGGACCCTTGCTTGCAGGAGCATCTGTTGGCAGCAGACTTGGCACAGAGGAGCTCATGAATTCCCCCAGTGTGAAATCAGGTTAGGGGAGCACAAAGCTGTGTTAAAACTGCCTTGTGCCAGGAGTGGGCTCTGGTGGCCTCAGAGCCTGGACTGACAGCACTTTATTCCAGCCATTATGTCCCAAAATCTCATTCTGACAAAGGGTGGAGTCAGTCAGCTCAAAAAACTGTCCTTCTGTTATGTCCATTCTGATCTCTGTGTTTCTTTACTATTCCACAGTGAACTTTACTGGTAAATATCTTAGAGCAGGTTCGGTTTTGTTTTTTCTGTTTTTGTTATTTCTGTTTTTGTTTTTTCTTTCAGAGCAGACAGAAGAACCAGTGCCCAGTTAAACCAAGGTTCAGAATGCCAGGCTGCCTGTGAGAGAAGGCTCATCAGTGACAGTTTTCAGTGGGTAAAAATGGGTAAAAAGCTGTAATTCCTTGGGGCTGGCTTGGTTCTGCGAAGAGCGGACAACCAGTGTAGCCCTATCTCCAGTCCTGTGTGCAGTCAGGGTCCTGACAGCACTGGGCACTCTGCTGAAGTAGATAAATACATGGTTTGGGGGTTTTGGGATAAGGAAGAGCTCCCTCTAACCTCACAAGTGAAACAAGCCAAATAACTTCACTGGGCCCTTCTGCAGTGAGCTTTATAAGGCCTGATGGAATGAGAGCTGGTTTTTTGGCCAGTCTTGATTTGACTGGGTTCAGCATGTGCTTAAGAGCTCTGCTGAGTCTAGGCTGAAAAATAACTTTGCATGTGGGAATGCTGCAGAAAGGACAATGATCACAAGAGTCTGGTGAGAGCAAAGGCTTCATTCAGCCTGCTCCCTTTGAGCCTCAGCTCATATTGCTTTGACATTAATAAGATGTTGAGGTGTAGACTTTAGCTGAATTTTTAATCAGATTTCTTTAACTTGGGTTTTGTCCCTTTTTGCATCTGTGCGTCTTTCTAGTCTCAAATACTTCAGAAAAATTGTAATTTTAAAATCCTTTTCCAACTGCCCATGAATTTTCAGTCATGACTTTCATCAGATTTAAATGCTATTTGATTGGTAAATCGTGGCTGATATTTGGGCTGATTAATTTCACATACTGATTTCTGGAAGCTGCAATGCTCCATTTCACAGACAAATACTGCCCCAGCATATGGAAAATGGCAAATAATCCAGCTGCTTTTGGGCTCCCAAGTAGGGATGCATTAAAAAGATCTGGCTTTTCTGCGTGTTTCTGCCTTCTGAAATGTCTCTGCAGCTGGTCAATTGATAGAAATACAAATTCTCAGATAGTTTGCACAGTTGAGAGTTTGTGGCATTCTAGGATATCTCCAAAGTCAAGACTGATACATCCATATCTAATATCTGTAAGATAGCTCTGTCAATTTTCCCAGGTATCTCTCAGAAGGTGCCTTAACACATCTCTGTCATACTCAAGCCAAATTAGGAGCAATTGTTTGTTCTGATCTGAAATTCTGATCCTGCTGAGAGCAAGAGAAGTTTGGTTGGTGGGAGTCAGGTATTTGGCTGGCTTCTTTCAATTGTTATCTGCAACTTTCTTCTCATTTTGCTTTTTGAATGTATCACTGAGCTTCCTCAGTAAGAGGTTGTAATTTGTACAGCTGGAGGCTGAATGAGCCTTTGATCACCAGCTGGGGTTACTATTTCTGACTATTCTTCATCACTTCAGACACTAATAGTCAATGTGCCCCGTGGATCCACAGGGTGCTCACTCTTGTTGTGGCAATATAATTTAGTGGTTAGTGTTCAGTCCTGTGTCTTCCACACACAGGATTGCTTTGTGATTGGCATTTTGTGTGGTAAAGAGGGAATGAATTGGAAACTTCATCCTGAAATAGAAGTGCATACACAGCCTAGGTGGCTTTTCAACTCAGCCCAATAAAACAGAGTTTATTTCCTCTCTGGTAATTTTAGAAGATATTACTCAAAAATACTGTTTGTTTTAGACAGCTCTGCAACTCTTCCCTCTTATCACCCTAGGAACTGGATATAGGTGGAGGCTTTTTGATTTGTGCAGGTGAATATTTCATTGCCAGAGTTCAAAGACTCTTCAGAATGCTCTGGCCCCAACCAAAACTGGATTCCTCCACTAAAAATTCACAGTAACCTCACTGACTTAAAAGAAAAAAATTGCAAGTGCAGTTGGCCTGAGGCGTTTTCATTTCAAGCTCCATGACTTTTCTCAGATGTTTTTCTTAGGCTGGGCATTTTAGAATTGTTTGGGCTCATTCCACAGTGATCTTGTCCTTCTTGGGTCCCTCTGCAGTAACAGCTGTGTGAAGATGAATTCCATATTCCTGTCAGGAGCTGTGTTACTTTGTTGGCCAGTGCATTTAGAGAGGTGCTGTCAGTCTGGCTGATTCAATTCCACAGGACATCTTGATTTTTTCCAATGCTGCTCTTATTACTTTATTCCTGCATGTCAGGTGGTGTCTCAGCATAGGCAGTGACCTACATAATAGCTAGTTTTCTTCTCCCTTTTTCTAACCCCAATCATACTTCAGTGTGAATACTCATTGCAAAGACATTGCTTGGCTTGGTTGTAACCTCCCTGTTTGATTGCTTCCTCTGCTTGCTGGGTCCATCAGAGACCTACTGTTTCTCTAGACATCTCCCTTTTGATATATTTCAGGCTTTTTATTATTTCTTCTGGCAATTTATTGTCCTGGATTTTTTCTTTATTATATGTTTCTCATTTTTCCTGTCAAAGCCCATTCCATCTGTTAAAGACATGAACTGGATTTACAGTGCCTGAAATATTGTTTTGGCCCTAGAACTCACCCTCTGCCACACCATTAGAAATTATTGCTACTTCTCTGTGTCTTTACTTTAGAGAACCCATTGAACTCAGGCAGACATGTGGCACCTTTCTAGCAGGAGAACATTTATTTAATCCCCGTGTAGAGGAGCAGAGAGCAAAATCCTAAATCCATTCAGATCAGTGGGGCTTTTCCTGAGCTCCAGCTGAGTCGTGGCTTAATGATCAGGTTTGTGCTCTGTAGTCAGCCTTGCAGCAAGAGGAAGCACAAGGCAGGATTTTCATTCCCATGTTCTGGCAGTGTGCTACAGAAAGAGGTGAGGGACTTGAAGGACAAAGTTTGCTTCTGGTTCTGGCACCAACCTCCTGAAAGATACTTTAAATTTCATGTTCTCACATTTTGGCTGTGAGAGAAATGGCAGATTTGTCTCTACAAGCAAGCTGGGGGGCTGCTGGTAGATAAAACTAGCTCTGAGAGATAAAAGAAACAATGGGAAGGATTCCACTGATTGATGAATGAAAAAAGATATTTGCTTTTGCAAATAAACTTTAGGGTTGCTGATAAATTAAATTGGACATTGAAAGATGAAAGAAGCAATGAAAGAAACAAAAAGAAAGAAAATATGAAAGAAACAAATCCCCTAAATTCCATAAGAATTAAAAATTATAGGGAGGGTTATACATTAGAGGGAAATCTTTGGTATCAGGTGTATTGGGAAGACTGTACCTCTCAAGTACCTCAGCCAGTGGGGAAAGAGAGAAGGGAAATGCCACTGGGAAATTGGGATAAAAGGGAGGCTGCGTCCTCCAAAAATTGGAGAGCCCTGGGGAATGCCCTGTGGCCTCTCCCTTTATTATAATAAAGTGAAAGGACTCCTCTCTCTCCTTTTTGGACATAAACCTCTGATATTTGTGGATTAATTTTCCTAGCAACTGTAAAATAAGAAGGTTTCTCGGCAGCACAGCACAGTTTGAATGAAATTGTGCTGGTGTGTTGCAGTTATATCTGAGGTTCTGGAGATGAATGTCTGGCTGGGACTTGCTAAGCCCACAAAGCAACAGATCAGAATAAACTGGGTGTTTTTTTCAGGTGCTTAAGTGTGTTTCTAGAGGGAGCCCTGATTTATTTCCTGTGAATTGTGATGATGTGTCCCACTGAAGTGTCTCTGGTTTGATGGCAAGCCTGGCTTGTTCTCCCAGCAGAGAAGTTTGCTGAAATAAGGTGGGTTAAAAAGGCTTTCCCCTATGGCTGTCCCTTGCTGAAGAGCAGCTGGAACAGTGAAAACTGTGGAGAGCACTTGTTCAAAGAAGCAGCGTTGGGAGCTGAAGATAAGAGCATTTATGTCCATGTCAGCCCCACTCAGTGTCTTCTCTGGACTCCCAACACAGCAGTGAGAAGAGCTTAGGCTGGGGATGCTGGAATGCAGAGTCCAGGGGGGTGTTTATCCCCCCAAAACATGGCACGCATCAAATCAATTACATGGTGCCAGTGTATTCCCCTGTCACCAGCCAGTGCTGTGAGCTTGGAGAAAATATGTTCTCCTGGGCACCAGAGGAGTCTCCTCCCTTTGGATGCTGATTGAATTTGAAATGTATATTAGGGAGAGAGAGAGAAAAAGAGGGAGAGGAGACAGAATCTCGCGTGTTCTGCAGCAAATTGCCACATCGATCTTGTCACTTGGCAGACACAGCTGGACCTGAGGCTGTGAGTCTGTGGGATGTGCTGTATTTCTGTCATGAATTGTCAGCCTCAGAGAAGCTCAGGAGAAAGAGAGACACGGTATCAGAGTAGAAAACCATTAACAAAGGGACCAGCAAGCTGTTTAACAGCAAGTCAGAGCAGCTGCAGTTTTGGATTGTGCTTGCCTCCAACAGCTACAAACGTGCTTTGTCCTCGTCTCCTCCCCCATGAAGCAGTGATGGGGAGAGGTGAGGCATTAGGGAAGGACTGGGGTTTCCATGGAGGCTGCTGTTCCTCATGGCTGATGGCACCTGCAGGTCTCAGAGGAGCCCCCAGCCTGCCCTGTGCCTGCCCTTGTCCCTGCAGCTGTGTCTGGGACAGCTCCTCCATGCAGGATTTCCCTCTGGGCTTCACCCCAAAACGACAGCCTGTGTTACACATCACTGATGGCCACTCTGGGAGCTCACAGGATCATGCTTAAAGTCTGCAGGGACCTAATCCTGGAATCAGAAACTTGCCTGAAATAGGTCTGTCCATCAGGAAAGTGACTTAAAATCCTGGTTTTGCTTAGATCACTGGAGGCACCGCAAGTGGAGCCACAGCCAGGCAGCAGGAGCAGCATCCACCAGGAGGTGCAGTCCAACCCCAAAAAAGCTGAACCCTGGCAAAGCCATCCAGATGAAGGGCAGACCTTGGGCATCCCCTGCCTTGTACCCTGGTACCCTGTGGAATGATGTCAGTGCCTTGGGATGCTCGAGTTTCTCCCAGGCAGAACCAAAACACTAGGGAGCGCCATGGATTTGCAGATTTTGGCTTGTGAAGTGCAGTCTGAGCTGTGAGGGCTCCCTGAGGAGGCGGATGAAGAGGGGGCTGAGCTCGGGATCCAGCTCGGGAACACTTGGGTATGGAGAGGGGGCTTCCCTTTGGATTCGGGAGCTGCAGGTGCAGACCAGGATGAGATGCCTCAGGAGGTGCCCATGAGGAGCTTCACAGGAGGGTTGACTTTGGTTTTGAGCTCACATTTCCCAGTCCTCATGAAGAAAACTTTAAATTTCCGAGTCATTCAATATGACGGCGTTCACAGGGGTCTTAGGATGAGGGAAGAGACAAGGATGTGACTCCATGTTTCAGAAGGCTTGATTTATTATTTTATGATATATATTACATTTAAACTATACTAAAAGAACAGAAGAAAGGATTTCATCAGAAGGCTAGCTAAGAATAGAATGAGTGATAACAGAGGCTCTGTCTTGGACTCTCTGTCTGAGCCAGCTGGGCTGTGATTGGCCATTAATTAGAAACATCTAACGCAGACTAATCAAAGATCTACCTGCTGCATTCCACAGCAGCAGACAATCATTGTTTACATTTTGTTCTTGAGGCCTCTTAGCTTCTCAGGAGGAAAAATCCTAAGGATGTCTGCGACACTTCCATACACAAACAATGTTTAATATTTCAGTATGTTTGAATGGCCGAGTCATTTTTTTAAAAGCAGGCTGGGCCAGATTGTCCTGCTGTCTCTTATTCCCACCCATCCAGAAGTCACAGACTCCACATGGGCTTCACATGGGCTCTACCCTCTCCTTCCCTGTGAGAGGGTGAGGAGCTCCTGAGCATTTTAGCAGTGCCCCTGCTGTTCCAGCATGCTCTGTCCTGGATCTTCTCCCACCATCCAAGGCCACCTGAAGCTCCCCTCTACCCTGCCTTGGGGAAGCTCTCTGCATGGAATCATGCTCCTCTTAATCACTGATCATGTGATGCTGATGACTAAACTTTCATTATAATGAGCTGTCCTTTTTTTAACTCCCCTGCAGAAAAGGAGGCTTTACTGAAACCTCACATCTTTCAGAAGATGCCCATATCCATACATGCATTTTTTCACATAAAAATTTAGGAGTTTTTTTAAAGGGAGGTGATTTGTAAATATGTTGGGATTTTAAGTTCACTATTTTTCTCCTCCTTTTCCTGTGCTACCTAATCTAAGAGGCTAAATGAAGTCTTGCCATTATTTTTCCTCTCTTGTATTTTTTATTGTCTTGTGGGATGTTTTATTATCTTGACATTTCTGAAAATATTTCCTGTTGTGAGGGCTCAAAAGTAATAAAAGTGAAAGAAAATGGTAGAAAAGGAAAAAGATGGTAGTGAAAATATGCTTAGGAGGAAATGTTTCTATTGAAGTTGCTAGGAGGAGGAAAAAGATGAGGGAACACATTTTTTTCCTCCCCTCATCAAAATTCTTAATGATGTAGATGTTTAGAAGTTTAATTGAGGAAAAAATCAGATTTTGGCAGGTCTGAATGGATACAATTTGTCCTGTCCTGCTTTGACCTTCCTTGGCTCTCCCTGGCGTTACTGCCGGCCCTCTCTGCCCTTGGGCTGTGTCAGGAGCACCTGGGAACAGCAGATAAGGAGGAACCTTGGGGCAGAACATCGTGGAAACAGTGCTGGAGGCATCTGTGTGCTTGGGGGAACCCCATGGATACAAAGAGCTTCTGTCCAGGGGGAAACATCCAAGGGGGAGCCCTCCTCTCCTCTCCTCTCCTCTCCTCTCCTCTCCTCTCCTCTCCTCTCCTCTCCTCTCCTCTCCTCTCCTCTCCTCTCCTCTCCTCTCCTCTCCTCTCCTCTCCTCTCCTCTCCTCTCCTCTCCTCTCCTCTCCTCTCCTCTCCTCTCCTCTCCTCTCCTCTCCTCTCCTCTCCTCTCCTCTCCTCTCCTCTCCTCTCCTCTCCTCTCCTCTCCTCTCCTCTCCTCTCCTCTCCTCTCCTCTCCTCTCCTCTCCTCTCCTCTCCTCTCCTCTCCTCTCCTCTCCTCTCCTCTCCTCTCCTCTCCTCTCCTCTCCTCTCCTCTCCTCTCCTCTCCTCTCCTCTCCTCTCCTCTCCTCTCCTCTCCTCTCCTCTCCTCTCCTCTCCTCTCCTCTCCTCTCCTCTCCTCTCCTCTCCTCTCCTCTCCTCTCCTCTCCTCTCCTCTCCTCTCCTCTCCTCTCCTCTCCTCTCCTCTCCTCTCCTCTCCTCTCCTCTCCTCTCCTCTCCTCTCCTCTCCTCTCCTCTCCTCTCCTCTCCTCTCCTCTCCTCTCCTCTCCTCTCCTCTCCTCTCCTCTCCTCTCCTCTCCTCTCCTCTCCTCCTGCACAGATCCGGACTGGAATTTCCAAGCATGATGATGTGCCTGGCAGCAGGCAGAGGATTACTGGCTGCAGAAATAAGTTTTCAGGAAGTGTCTTTTTGAGATATTATCTTTTATTGTTTGGACAATGTTGGAGCTGTGCAAGTCCCTGAAGAAAACAACCCTGGACACACAACACTTGAAATGAAGAAAAATGAACACTGAGTTAGAAAAATGGGGCAAAACACCCAGAAATACATTAGAGTTCAGTGGAGGTGTTGGAAGTAGATAATAGGAAGGATCTGGAAGGTTTTGTGGTGGGAATATTGCCAAGCTGCAAATATGCTATAAATGTCTTGGGGACTGAGGCACACAGGATATAAACCCTCTGAAAAAGAACAGATTTCATGGCTCTGCTGCTCCGAGAACAATGTGTTTACTGGGAATGTTGGATTAAAACTGAATTTCTCCATCAACAACTGTCATCAGTGTGTGCTGTGTTGTAAGTGGGCAGGGGACTTCTGCTTGCATTAAATTAAGGAGTGCAGTGTTAGGAATAGTTTCCTTCCTTGGGATGGCGTCACTCCAAGCCTCAAGGTAATTTATATTTCAGGTAGGCATGCTGCAGTTTAACAAGGCTAAATATGGACAAATGGAAGCCTGATGTGGGAGCAGCTGCACTGGAAGCAACAGCAGAGTTTATGGAGAATAGCTGAATATCCTTCATATTGTAGGAACAAGCATAAGCAGTTGTTTTTATTTTAAACTGGATTTTGGGACAAAGCACAGCTGGTACAAAGCTTTAGCATGAATTCAAATGCTGCTAGTTATTAGTGCAGTAACTGATTATTTACAAGTCCTAGGTTTTTCTTTGCTGTTTAATTCTCTGACAGCCACAGACCTACGTAGCATGTTGCAAACATAAGGTTTTTAGGGAAAATCAGCTGCTTGTTCTTACAGTGTTTGGCAAAGCAGGAGAACTTAGTCACAACTTGCTGGAAGTAATCTTGCATCTTCCTTGGCAAAGAACAGGTGGGAAGAAAGAGACAGAGAGGATGTCAGTATCCTTCTGGTCAGTGTAAAAATAGCAAGTTGGAAAAAAGTCAGATGATTTAACCATTTTTCATCGCTTTGCTTACAGAACCAGGGAAAAGTGTGTTTGACAAATGAGTTATCAGGTCAGCCCCTCAGCAAAAGAAAACCTTTCTGAGCAAGAAAGGAACTATCCTTTCCCAGTTACTTTGTAGTTCCTACTTTAGTCTTTCGTGAATAATGGTCATTTGGGGACTGCTTTTAAAGTGTGGTTTTGTTTTTGTTTTTTTCCCTTACAAAGAAGAAAGAAGTCAGCATGTAGAGACATTAATTGGTTGTGCCCTCCTTGCTCCAGGAGTGCTGGTGGAAAAAGAAACCCAGCGATCCTCCTTAGTGCTCATGGGCTTCATAACACTTGGCACCAGGCAGCAGGCAGGATGAAAGGGTGTCTCTTGACAGCCAGCCTGTGCTGGCAGCCTTTACTGCAGGCAACAAATTAATCCACTCAACTGTGTTCTGCATAATTGTTGATACTGCCTTAATTGGTGCCATACGTTTCCCCGTGCCGGCACGTCCATCATGTTAATGTCCAGGGAATGCTGTTCCCTGCCAGCCCAGGAGCAGCACAGCCTGCTCTGTCCCAGCTGAACCCTCACCTGAAAGGCCTCAGTGAGGAATTGGGTGTTATGGCAAGGGGAAATGAAGGGCCATGTTGCGGCATGACTCAAAATTCATGGGAATAAGGAGTGGGACTCCTGATTTCAGTAGTGTTTGGAGATGAGCCAGCTCTTCCAGGGCTCTCTAAAGGCAATCCATTTCAGCTGAAGTCAAATCTGAGGGCAAAGGAGCTTATTCTCCTGCTCCCAGGAAATCCCTGGCAGGGGCAGGAAAATGTTTTCCAAGCTGTGGGGCATCCAGGTCAAGGCAGCTGCAGAGCTAATTGACCCCAGAGCAAAGCCTTTGTGGGTTGGGATTATCATTCCAAATTTCATCCATTAATAAAGTGGCAGCCGAGGCAGAGCCTGGAGTGCAAGTGCAGCCCTCTGTCCCTCCTCCCTGTGCTGTGCTGTGCTGACAGGGCTGGAAGCTGCTGGGAGGGCAGGCAGGGAGTTGGATGGAGCCCAGGCTGAGGTGAGCATGCAGGGCCATGGGGAGGGAGCTCCTGAGAGGGAGCAGCATCCCAGGAGCAGCAGGCACAGGCGTGGCTGAGCCATCCCTCCCTGCTGAGGCAGGCTGCAGGCACTGGCTGGTGTTACCTCCGAAGGGTCAGCCTCAGAAAATCCCAAATTGGGCACTGAAATAAAAAGGCTCTTGTGGCCATCTCTGTGGTCAGTTGCACAGCTCCTAAAGAAGAAGCACCTCCATTCCCCTGGATCACTGAGGAGTTCCATGCTCACAGCCATTGGGGTTTGGAAGCAGCCAGAATCCTTATGATGGGCACCGAATGGTTCTGTGCTCCAAGTGCTGGGACCATGAACTGTGCGCCAGGCACCAGCCAGCAGACAGTGAGGAGGATCAAATGTTGGATAACATTTTATTCAGTAGGTGACACCCCTGCTGAGCACTGAATGATCTGGTTTGGGGGAAATGGCACATAGTTTGGGATGTAAAGCTCTACTGTAGAGTAAATGTACAGGGAGGGCAAATAGTGTTTGTCCAAGTGACCCTGCCTCAGACACCTCTGGGTGCCACTTTGCATCTGCAATGAAATTGTTCCCTGTAACACTGCCTGTGCACACACACACACACACACACACACACACAGAAACACACAGACACAGCCGCACACACACACACACACACACACACACACACACACACACACACTCTCTCTCTCTTTCCCTCTCTGTGATCCAAAGCTTAATTGATGCAAACTTCACTTATTTTCATCATTTCATGTGCCATCATTTCTTGTTCAAGCTGTTGGCTGGTTTTAGGCAAAAATGTGTATGTAGAGATGAGAGAAAGAAAGTTTTTTCCCTATCCTTTTGTAAAGCCATCAAGGTGTATTTAGGCTATGGCCAGTGCATGGTTTAAAAGCTCATTTAAGAAAGCAGTAAAACACTGGGAAACACCTGTTTTGCAAAGGTTGTAAATTCTAATGTTGACATTTGGGTGTGGAGCAGAGAGAAGCAGGAGGAGAATAAATGCCAAAATAAATGTGTTACCATAATTTTCAAAGGAATAAGGTTGCATGGGTTTTTTCAAGTGTAGCTAGAAAATATGAGTCTATAAGTCTATAAAATATAAGTCTGCTGAGCCATAATGTTTTATTTAAAAGCCTTCACATTCTCAAAACCATGTTTTTTGCACATGGAATGCAGTGGCAGTATTCCACTTGATTACCAAAATTCCATTTTGGTAATCAAAATGCCAAAATAAATGTTTTTTATTTTTTTAAAAGCTGTGAACTCCCTCACCCTTTGTGGTTTCCAGGAACTGGTATCAGGAAAATAAAATATAAAATAAGATAAATAAAACAAAATAATAAAATAAAGTAAAATAAAATAAAATAAAATAAAATAAAATAAAATAAAATAAAATAAAATAAATGTTGCTTCAGAAGGTTCATGTGAGAGACAGATAAAATGGCTGAACTAAAGAAAAAGAAAAAAAAAAGGCTACGTGAGCCCTCCAAGCTATTTCTGGAGTCTCTTTGTACACCTTTGGTGAGCCAAAGTACATCTGCAGCACTGAGAATGCCCTGTCTGATGCAATTTCATGTTTGGAATCACAGCTTCCACCCAAAATCCTTTCCAGCCTCAGAACTCAGAGGATATGGGCACCAATTGGATGAGTTTCTTCTTCCCTGAGCAGCCTTCCATCAGTGCAGGGAGAGGTGCAGCTGAGAAATGCAGCTTTTCCAGGAAGCAGAGGGAGGAGGCGTTGGCTGCATGCACAGAGGGATCACAATCCCTGGGCTGTCCCAATGACAGCAGCAGCCCAGGAGGTGTTTGGGGCCTCTCCCAGAGGCAGAGCAGGCTCAGCACCTTGTCTGTGCCCCCTGGAGCAGGGCAGGGTTGGGCCACTGCTGCTGCTGCTTGGGGATTGCCCTGATGGAATCTGGTACAAAGCAGCTCAAACCAGGGATCCTCCTTGGGATCCTGGAGTTGCTACTAGCAGGTGTTTCTGCATGGGAAAAAACCCTTTTACATTCCTTCAGCCTGCTAGGAAATCATCTCAGCTAAGCTGTCTGGAGAGATCAAATGTTTCCCCATGCTTGCACTGTAGCAAGAAGTCCTTAAAGAATCCTGAAGTGTGTTTTGTCAGCACTTGAAGTCGGGATTACATCATCTTGTAATATATGTCTATAAAATCAAGGCACAGCAGCCTTCCCTTTCAGAACATGTGCTGCTGTGAAGGAGACTTGAACACTGCAGCTGCTGCTCAGAGTACAGTACTGCCCTTCCCCTGCTGCTTTAATTGCCTGCAGTAGCCTTTTCTATCACAGGAAGTTTATATTATCTTTTCCAATTGGAACTTTATTAATGTTGAGTAAGGAGCTGGACTTTAGATACTTTGTCTAATGTAGTTACTTGAGCACTTGGAATTTAGGGACCTACAATGATAACAAACTGGACTGCCTAATGCTTCAACATTACTTGTTATTTTTGATAAGAATTCTACTTTAGAATATATTTCTATGATACAATCATTATGTGCTGTTTTTCCATATGATTCAGTTTAATTAAGATGGCATTGTTTACTCCTTCTGTGTTTCTAGTAGCATGTTTTGGAATTTTTGGGGGAAGTAAAGGTCACAAATAGAATTGGCTCAAATGCTGCATTGGCTTTACGTTGCTTTTGCTTTTGACCAAGTCTAAATATTTCTTATCCTCCAAAAATGTCACTTCTGGAAGTGGGGATGCTTTGCTGGGGCTAATGCCAGCTCAGGCAGGAATCACCATTCCTTTTTTTTTCTGTTACCACTTCTCAGAGGCTGCAGTGCCAGGTGCTGGAGCTGCCAGCGAGCTGAGAGCCTTCATCCCCCTGTCAGCTGCCACCTTGCCCTCCATAAACACCTCCAGCCACTCCAGCCTTGCTCAGCTCCTCGGGGGAACCATTTCAGCCCAAAACAGAACCCCTGTAAATCACAAATTAAAAGTGTTTTACAAGCCTGTGCACCAGGTGGGGAAGGTGCACACAGGGCACATTGTTCTCATGTGGCTGCAACTGAGGCCACAAAGGGCAAGAGAAGGTGCCAAAGGAGGAGCCCCCAGCTGGGCACCAACAGGACCCTGAGCCTGGCAGCTTGCTGGGGATGGCTGCAGCTGCATTCAGCTCTTGGAAGCCTTCCTGAATCCAGAGGCACAGGAACACTCAGGAGGCAGCAGATACTGAGATCCCTGCTGGGTGAGCAGAGGCTGCCCCGGGCAGGGCAGCAGGGTGGGAGCAGGGCAGGAGGCAGCAGGACACCTGCAGGGTGGCAGGGGCTGGCTCCCAGCTTTGAAGGATGGGGCTGTTTGTCAGGGAGCAACGAATCACTGTGAGACCCAGAGGCAAAGGGAAAATGTCCTGAGGATCTGCTCCAGCGGTGTTTGTGCACCAAAAGCTGGAGGTGCTGAGAAAGCAGCTGGGCTGCTGTCACTCTGTGGCCAGAGACCCTGCACTCTGCAATTTAAATTAAGCTGTCACAGACCTCAAGATTTTTGTGCTTTCATCTTGGCCCACCTAAATTCTGTCTACTTGATTCTTTCTTTTTTTCAAGGATGCAGGCAAGACCAAGGGAGAAACAGCCTTACATTTAACATAATTGTAGTATTTATATTTGAGGGAAATAGTTTGAAATTTGAGTTTGAAGTACTTTTAATGTTTAGCTGTGAAAATGGCTTTAATATTTTAGATGGGCTTTAATCCATCCTCCTAAGTCTTTCCTTTTTCCCCCAGGTTAAACTTGAACTTTGTAAGCACTGATGATATGAAAAGATATAATTAAATAAATGCATCTAAAGAAATTAAGTGTATTAGGATCCTGCCAAGCTTTGTGCAGGGCTCACCTCTCCTACCTCTTATTTGGTGTTGTATCTGGGCTCTCTTCCAAAGCTTTGCATGCCTGGTGTGGATTTCTTGGCCTCACTGGAGCTGCATCCCAGTGTGCAGTGCCCTGGATGTTCCATGGGGGTGGGATGGGTGATTCCCTGTGCCAGAGGCTGTCCCAGCTGTGGTGGGAACACCTCAGAAGACAAGGGGGTGCAGCACAAAGCTGTGATTGAGTTCCAACTTTCAGAGCTGATGTGAAGATCACATTTAAAACCAGAGCAGGGTGAGGCAGCTCTGGGCTGCCCTGGGTGTTTTATCAGCAGCTGGTGCTGCCTGCTTGTGATGCTGCTGCTGGGGAGATGCAAGACCTTGCTGTGCTGAGAGCGAGCAGTGACTCCTCTGCCACCTTGGTGTCTCCCAGCTGGGGCTGCACTGCCCGGGGGAAATGTCTTTGTTAGGAGTGGTGCTGGGAGAGGGATAACCTGCAGCTCCTGGAAACTCTCACTGGTCACAGTCTCAGCTCAGGACTTTTATTGGCCTTAATTCACTAAAGGAGTTATTTTGGTTGTTACTGCCCTTGTCCTTGCCCTCCTCACTCCAGAGGAGCCCAGCTCTGTCACCACCACAACGGTGCAGCAGTGCAGAGAGAGCAAATGGGCACTTGGCCCATTTCTCAGAAGCAAGAGGAGATGAGGGAAGAGCTCTGTACTCTGTCTGTGAGGAGAGTGAGGTCATGGTGATGTGATGGTGCTTTGTGTTGGGGAGTTCATTATTAATTGTGTTATCTCGACTTTCAGGCTGTCTTTGTGAGGAACCAAATGCCCACCATCCTTCAGCAATGCAAAGCATTCCATCCCTGGGTTACAGAATGCCTCTGGGTTCTGGCTTTCATTACATTTGTTCTGCTCTGTGTGTGCACAGCATTCCTTTCCCATTAACACAGGCTTTTAAGCAAGCCAGGCCATAAAAATATTTACATTTTCCTATAGCATTTGGTCTGTACACAGTCAAAAAAGCATGGCACTGACTAAGAACTTGTGGGACTGGGATTCAGTTGGAATGTGGCATCCTAAACTGCAACAGGCTGGCTTGCCTTGATCCCATCCCTGCCCTGAGGAGACAATCTCACACAGAAATGTCTCTGAGGCCATCAAACTCCTTTACAGGCACCAGAAAGAGGCTCTCTGTTGTGCCTATCTAGACATAATTCTAAGCAGCAGACTGTTAACATTATTTTACTCATAGGAAAAGCTCTTCTCTGTTTTAAAGAATGATCTGGTGTTTATTCAAGATGTGTTTGATGCATTTGAAACCCCACACATAGCAAGGAGACTATAGCAGATACCCTCAGCACTGCTTAAGGCTTTTAGTTAGAGGTGTCTTTTCACAGACATGTTTTATGAAAAATCTTTTTCTTAGGATTTTTTCTCCTGAGAAGCTGAGAGGCCTCAGGAACAAAATGTAAACAATTGTTATCTGCTGCTGTGGAATGCAACAGGTGGATCTGTGATTGGTCTCATGTGGTTGTTTGTAATTAATGGCCAATCACAGTCCAGCTGTCCGGACTGTCTCGGTCAATCACAAACTTTTTTTTTTTTCTTTTTCTATTCTTAGCCAGCCTTCTGATTAAATCCTTTCTTCTATTCTTTTAGCATAGTTTTAATATAATATATATAATGAAATAACAAATCAAGCCTTTTGGAACATGGAGTCAACATTCTCATCCCTTCCCTCATCCAGGGACCCCTGCAAACACCATCACAGTGTCTTCTCTCCTGAGTCAGTGTTGATCCCTCACTGTTGGGAATTTGGTTGGCTAAAGACTGGAAAAGTAGAAAGCCGTGGCTAATTCCAAGTCCTGCACCTGCAAAGATAGTGTGTCCTTGGGCCTAGCTGTAGAATAATAACAAACAGTGAAAGAGACATGAGAAAAGAGAGATGTAACCCCTAAGGAATGAGGAAGAGTTCATGATATAGTTTAACCAATAGATTGCTTAGCTTACAGAATATTCATAAGCTTATTATTTGCTGTATAAGTGTTTGATACTTTCTTCAATAACCTATGATGAACCATCTGGTGTCCTGGTCTCCTTCCTATGACACCTCACCTCCTCCCCTGATGCTGCTGACACCAGCTCTGTGACTGATGGTGCAGGATCTGGGTTTTGGGGCTTATCTTGCAGGGCAAAGGTTGGTTCCGCGTTCCTTGTTCCTTGCTCTTTGTACCCCTGTGCGTGGCAGCTGGGCAAGGAGCTGGAGGGGACTTTTGCCAGGGGTGATAGGAGAGAAGGGCTTTGGACTGGCAGAGGGCAGGGTTAGGTCAGATATTAGGGAGAAATGCCTTACTCAGAGGGCGGTGAGATGCTTTGATTGCCCAGAGAAGCTGCGGATGCCCCATCCCTGGAGTTGTTCAAGGCCAGATGGAATGGGGCTCTGAGCAACCTGGCTGAGTGGGAGCTGTCCCTGCCTTGGGAGGGGGTTGGAACTGGGTGAGCTTTAATGTCCCTTCAACCCAAACCATTCTGTGCCTCTGTGGTTCAGTGAGCTCCGTGGGACCAGCCAGGCTGGGGCAAGGACAGAGCCCAGGACAGACAGGTGCACAGGGAGTGCTTGGTGATGGAGGGGCTTGCTGGAGCTTCCTGGATCCAGGTGTCCCAGTTCCACTGAAATTCAGTGGGATTCTTACTCTAGGCACTCTGTCACATCTCCCATGCTGTTACAAATGAGCCTTAAAAGTACAGAGACTTTCCAACAAGCCTGGCCACCTTGCTCCTGGTCAATGAAGGGCAGCAGCTTTGGCATGTTTGAAAATCCCACTAAACATTTAGTGCAACCCTCCTCAGCCAAACCCCTCCTTCAGGCTCCCTCTCCTTTTGGCTGTACTGGAATAGCCCTGGTGATGGAGGGAACAGAAATGCAGGAATCAGGCTTCTTGACTTTTCCTTTTTCCACATGTTAAGGCAATTAGCTGTCTTCCTCTGTTATGAGAAAAAAAATCTTGGACTGGATTTATATCAATTTATGTATTTATATATATATACATATGTATGTATGTATATTGTTGGGGTTAGGCACAGTACACTCTATGATGTAACCACTAAAAGTTAAGAAACAGTTTCTGTAAGAGCCACAATGTATTTCCATATGTAGTGGGTGGATTTATGAATATGATTTTATGTATCCTTTCACGTATAAATGTCTGCATAAATACAAAAATACGACTCTGTATCTATCATTCCATGGCTCTCATCTGTCATTTCTCTATGGACTGTCTGTATGATCTATCTATCTATCTATCTATCTATCTATCTATCTATCTATCTATCTATCTATCTATCTTAGTTTAGCCTTATATTCATCTTGGAGATATCATAGCAAAGTGTTTGTGGTTTTTACAGCAATATTTCTTTTTGCTTTGACACATGAATCATCTTTGCAGGGTGATGCTCTGAGGAGTGCACTGAAGAGCTGTGAAGAGCTGGGAGGTGGCAGACACAGGGGTGGCACACCTGAACTGCTCCTGCCTTCCCTGGAACATCCCCCTGAAGCCAACATTTATGGTAAATACTCCCTGCTGATGGCATTATTGCAGGAAACACTAAATGGATCTGATGTTGAATACTTACAGCCTTACTTTTCCTGATAACTCTATGTTAATGTAACATTAATTATTCCTGACTTACAATGCTGTTGAATGTTGATAAAGGCTGAATTGCTACTTGAAATGCTGATCCTGACAGCCTTGTGGCAGGCACTAAAATGTGCTTTCCCAGTCTTAGGGGGGAAAAAAGGGAATACATTACTGCTCTGATTACAGCACTTCAGAGGGAACATATTCCAGTCACATCTTGTGGAGCGCTCACCTGAATCCCTCTTGCCTTCAGTAGCCAGTGCCTTTGCACAGGACATAAAAGGAATATACATTTCCCTTTTCTTTATTTAAAATTTTATAGCAGTTGCTGCTGTGGGTTTAGTTCAGTGTGTGTGAATAGATCCCTGAAAGAAGGATGCTGTGTGTCCATGGAGCAGTGGGCACTGCCTTCACCTGACAGCTGGCACATGGGAGTAAAACTTGTGGAGCAAGCAGAGACCAATTCTCACTGGAATCACCCTCCCTGCAGTTTTGAATCTGAGGTTTTTTGCTTCCAAGCTCTGTCAATCTGCTCATTCTGCCCCCACTATTTATCTCTGCTGTGTCAGTGCCATTTTCATGGTATAAAGAACATGGAAAGTGTAGCAAAGTTGAGAACTGGCAGGAAACCACAGGGATCAATTTCCAATGAGCCCATCAGCTCTGCTCAGCTCTTGTGCTCCAAAATCCTCTCCTCCTCAGTGCTGCAGCAGGAAATAACCTCCATCCCTCTCCAAAGTCCCCACCTGTGTGGCAGGGGAAGGGCTGAGGGAGGGAGGAGAAATGCTCATAAAGTGGGATTTTGAGGAACCTTCTTTCACTGTCCTGAACAAGCAACTACTTGTGGCCTTCCCTGTGGGAAAAAAAGTTCCATCTCTCAGAGGGTGTTTGAGGTTGCTGTTTGTTTGTTTATTTAAAAAGAAAGCATCTGGCATTTGTGTGCAAACATTAATGAGTCATTAAAAATAGACTCAGCACTGCACTTGTGAGGCTGGGATCTTCCAGCTAGAGGAGAAGAGATGAGAGGGAGCTGGCACACCCTGAAGGGCTGCTTTCCAAAGATCAGGAGGGGACACAAATTTAATTTTTACCTCCCTCCTTTTCCCACCTCACCACGACTCCTGGGGGCACTTCCAGCCTTCTAAAACCCCCTTGGTGAGCACTTTGAAACCAGAGCAAAAATGGGATTCTTGGAGGCTGCTGTGCCCTCTGCGGAGAGCCCAGCACTTGGCTGTGGGTCTCTCCAAGGAAAGCAGTTTATTTCTGGCACTGCCCAGGCCACAAATAGACCTGCTGGTGGGGAGAGACAAGTGTGGGTTGGTCTGGCTCTGTCCTTTCTGCAGTGTCAGCTGCAGCTGGAACCACTTGAGTACAGTAAAATTCAGAGATATATGAGAGAAGTGAGGCTCTAAGAAGACTCAGCCGTGTTCTCAGAGGTTCCTGAGCAGCACAGCAGGCCAGAGAGCCCTGGCTGGAGCAATATTTGATTCCAGCAACGTTCCAGCAGATGGGGATCCATTGCAATGCTGGGGGTACAGGAACTTTTGGAGTTTCTTTACAGGAGGAAATTTCCCAGGATAAATAAAACATTTAAATCTCCAGCAGTGTAACTCTCAGAGAATTCCAGTTTGGGGAGAAATAAACCTTCCTGCTTTAGATGTAACTCTGAGAAGGAGGTCTAAGCTAAATCTCCCAACAGGAAAAGGTACCCTTGTGCAGGTTACACTTCCACCATCTGTTCTGTCACTGGCAGCCGGATGATGCCGTGCTGATGTGCCAACTATATTCCTTCTGTAAAGCCTACACATTCCAAGATTATTGGAAAGAAGCTACTGCATCATATACAAGTACTTGGTTTTGTTTCCTGCTTGGTTTTGTCTGTTTTTGCTTCTCAGGCCTTTGCTACAGAGAGGAAACCAACTGAAGTAACTCCAGAACCTGGGATATGTTTGAGAAATGGAGAGATCTGTGTGATCCAAACACCTGCTGAAACTTCCCCCACACACTCAAAGATGCTTTCTTGTGTTCCTCCCCTCTGTTATAGTGAATTTATTCACCTTCTGAATTGCTTTTCATAGGTGGCTGCTGAATCATGCACAGAAGCTCTCACAGAAGGGAGAGCAAAGTCTGCCTCAGGCAGTGCTCAGCACTGAAGGGTGCTCAGATGCACTGTCCTGGCTGCTGCTGCTGCAGAGAAGGCTCAGGACATGCAGGTCCAACACCCATGGCAATGGAGGTAGTTTGCATTTGAGGAAAAGCCATAATTAAAAAAATATTTTACATAGGTATAAAATAGATTAATTCCTTTTGCCTTTGGAAGCAGCTGTGCCTCTGTGTGTGCAAGCTTTACTCTGTCACACTCCAGAGGCTCTTTGGCTGCACCAGCGTCCATAAACCCTCAGAGCTTCCATGTGGGGATGAACCCTTGATGTCCCTGCATCTCCTGGGGGTGTCGCAGCTGGGCCCAGGCTCTTGGGATGTAGAAGTGATTTCAGTCTGTCAGGGCTCTTTTGCAGAAGTGATGCAGCTGCTTTGTCTGCTGAGGTGGAGCCTGGATGGCTCCCAGAGATTGCTCTGGAGTTTGGTCACCATCCCTCGGGCCTTGCAAGGAAGGTCACTTAATTTTGAGCAGATTCTTCCTACTCCTGAGTACTGCATGCTCTAGAGTGCTGTGTGGATGGAAGGTTAGAGGTGAACCACATAAAAGTAGATATGAAGAAGAGAGTAGGCACCTTTCATAGTTAAATTAATTGGAAACCAGGATGCCCAAACAGGGACAATGCTGCAGGGAAGGGCTTCGGTGATTCTTTCTTTTAGTGCTGCTCGTGAGGTTGAAAAAGGACCCCTGCTTACACAAGAGAGGGCAGATATCCAGGGTGTGAGTGGTGAGGAAGGAGGGGAAGACAGGTGAAGTGGTTGCTGAAGGAATCACAAAACATCAAGGAGTGTCTGCAGAGGGGCTGAGCCTCTGTAGCCAGGCTAGTGCAATAATTAATCCTTTGTGATCCTGACAGATGCCTGCAGAGAAGCAGAAACAAAAGATCGTGGTCTGACAGTGATAAATGCATCATTAGTTGTCAGATTAAGACTTTTGGAAGTGGGTAGATAAGCCCTAGGCCAGGTTGTTGATTGTGTTTGGGAAAGCTGCAGAGGCTGACAGTGCGGGGGGAGCTGGGCTCCAGCAGTCCCTTACCACGGGCACTGACTGTGCTTTCTCTGAAACCAAGCTGTTAACAGGACAGGAGGAGAAATGGTAAATTGGTAATGGTAAATGAGAAATGCCTGTGCAATCCATCAAAAAATGCTCTCCCTCAAGCGTGGGTTATACTGAAAAAGTGACAAAAGCCAGAGTCGACCCCAGCCTGTGTTACACTGGCACCTTTGCAGGGCAGGGAAGGGGCTGGAATTCATTGCTGTCACCCAGGATGGCATCCCTGAGAAGGAGGGAAATGCAGCTCGGCTGTGTGTGCTCAGGGCTGGGAGGCTGCAGGGGCTGCTGGGGAGATCCTGGTGCCCCACAGGATGGATGGCAGAGAGGATGGGAATGCTTGGGACAGCACAGGGATGTTCCCAGGGATAGCACAGGGGTGTTCCCAAAGACAGCACAGGGATGTTCTAGGGACAGCACAGGGATGTTCCAGGGACAGCACAGGGATGCTCCCAAGGACAGCACAGGGATGTTCCCAAGGACAGCACAGAGGTCTGCCCTGGGACAGCACAGGGGTGTTCCCAAGGACAGCACAGGGGTGTTCCCAAGGACAGCACAGGGATGTTCCAGGGACAGCACAGAGGTGTCCCCAAGGACAGCACAGGGATGCTCCAGGGACAGCCCAGCCTCTGGTGGTGCTGCTGCAGCAAAAGGCTCTGCCTGGGGCACTGTGCTGCTCCTGCTGCAGCTCCCTGGCTGGGTCCTGCTGGGGATGGGACAGCCCTGCCAGCCCTGCTGCCAGAGCACGGCAGCGTCACCTGAGAGCTGCAGTGGGGATGTTTGGATGGGAGCAGCTCTGAGCACACCTGGGAGCAGCTTCACAGCCATCCAGCGACTCAAAGCAGGAGGCAGTGGGCAAGTTCAGGCACCTCCAGGGCTAGGCAGCAGCAGAGTGGGAATATGGAGCTCCCAGGGTGCAGTTTCCAACCAGGGTGCCCAAATTCTGCCAAAATGTTTCCTAAGGTGCTTATGGTACTTGCCTATGTTTTATTGTAACAGCAGCAGCCTTTGATCTCCGTGGTTCATGCTCTCCTGCTGTAAGTCAGAGTTACTTCTGCTGAACCCTGGTTTGCAAAGGGAGCTGCTTGTTCCTGTGTGAATGCTCCTGCAGACAATCACAATATTTAATGTACAGCATCGCTCTGTGGCTCTGCCTAATTCTCACACCAGTTTCCAAGCTTCTCAATGTGTAGATTTTTGTCAGTTTTTGGAAGAGGGATTTGCTGAGGAACAAATCTCCTCAAAAGGGCTGGAGAGAGGATGGCTGTAAGCCCTGCTTAGTCTTGGTTAGTTTGGCAGGAGCAGGGCAGGAGCTGAACACATCCCTTCACCTGCCCAGCACTGCACAGGACCAGCACTGAAGTGTTCATTATAGTCACACATGGCTGTCCTGTGTTTGCCCATTTTCCTCTGGGTGAAGGAATGGAAGTGCTTTAATCCTTTCAGTTCTTCCCAAGAAAAGCTGTTGACACCCTGTGTCTGTCCCATGGGGGTGATGAGTGTCACACTCTGATCCCACTGTTTCCCTGTGCACCAGGGGCTCTCTGGAGCCTCTCCCAGCCTCAGCTCCCAGGTTCAGTCCTGAAATGTTTTATTTTGTTTGCCAGATGTTTCCTCTTGTTTGCCCATTGTCATTCACGGTGAGGAGAGCTGCCTCATTTCTTTTCCAGAGTAACACAAAGCAAAAGAGCCTTCCTGGATTTCTGCACCTTCCCACATCCTCCCAGGCAGGGCTCATTGTCTGCAGAGGCATCCAGCCTGCAGCACCGAGGAGCTGCTCCAAACCTTCCAGGAGTGATCTCCCTTCCCTGAGAATGTGGAGCTGTGTGCTTGGGCTGATGTCAGCTGGTGCAGCTCCACTGATGTCAGTCCAGCTTACACAAACCAAAAATGTGGCTTGAAGTCAGTGAATCACTCTGCTGGAATGCAGCCAGCTCCAGAGCACACCTGTCCCATGGGATTGCTGAGAAGTGAAAGTTGCTTCCACCCTTTTTGACTGATAACAAACAAGCCCCAAATCTGCCGTGGAAGAAAGGCTGCAATGCCATGAGTCCCTCTGCCCTCTGTAAAATGTCACTGGTTCTGGAGAGGGATAGAGATGGTCCCATTATTTATACAGCTCCATAAATGAACCCACACATCCATCTTTTGTCTTTATATTTTTTCTTTTTTTGAAATTGTCTGGTTTCTCTGGGGGACCTCAACTTGATGGTGCCAAGAGGCTTCTTGCAGTTAGGGGTGGGGCTGCAAGAGCACAGGCTCCAAAACGGGTAAAGAGATGGAGCAAGACAGAGGCAGACTACCAGGCACTGTGACCCTGGGGTTCCCCTGGGATTGTCCATGTGCGAAATCATAGGATTTTTGCAAGGTAAAGGCATCAGCAGCCGTGCTGATGGAGCAGGAGTGAG
The DNA here is from genome assembly GCF_047830755.1 of Zonotrichia albicollis. Lineage (NCBI taxonomy): Eukaryota > Metazoa > Chordata > Aves > Passeriformes > Passerellidae > Zonotrichia > Zonotrichia albicollis. The sequence goes on from NC_133821.1 coordinate 24,533,994, forward strand.
CACTGCCAGCCCTACAAAGCTGAGTCCTGGATTGAGCTGCTGGGCTCACAAAGTGGAGTTTATTAACTCCAGATTTCTACAGTGAGGCTGGCATGCCAACAATAGGGCCTGAACACAAAGGATCCCTTGCAGATATAAATCGGGGAAGGCATCTGCAAGGGCTGCTGCCAGCCTGAGTCACACAGCCCAGTGCCAAGTGCCAGCAGCTGGGGGGTAGCGGGCCCAGGCTCAGTCACAGCTCCCAGCTCTGGGGACAGCCCTGGTGAGCAAACCCACTGAGGATGGGCTGGGCTGACTGCAGGGGTCCCAAGCAGAGGGCTTGTCCCTCACTGATGGACACAGGCAGCTTGGGGGCAGCTGGTCAGTGTCCAGGGAAGAGGAGGAGGGGAGCTGTAGGTCCTGTGGGGGCTCAGGTGAGGAGAGGCTTTAGGGAACAGCTAAAGGATTTGAAGGAAGTGGGGCAATGGCTATCACTGTCCCAACTTCATAACCCTCCACCTGCCTGGAGGCGTTTGAAACATCTTTATTGTGGCAGGACCAGATGGAAAGGCTGGAAAGGTTATCTTCTGCTGTGCTTGATACAGCTCCTCAGCTGGAAATAAGCATCCCTGGAGCTGAGCCAGTACACAACACATGTGTGTGCACCCTTTGTGTGTGCTGGCACAGCATCAGCCTTCCTGAGGGAAGGATGGGAGCCTGAGCCTCCCCTCCTGTGCCTGCAGTGGACTCACATTCACCCAGCTGGCTGAACTGGCAGCCTAAACCCTCCCAGTCCTGTTGGGATAGGGACCCTTCCCTTTGTACAACATCCCTAAGGAATGTTTAGTACAGGTTTGGGGACATCAGGAACAGGTGCCAGGATGGGGAAAACAGCAAACAACCCTCTTGTTGTGCTCCTCCTGGGCATTGTAATGTCTCTCACCCCTTGGCTCCCCTTCAAATGCTGGGGGAGTTCACTGGCAAGTGAAAGGTTTCTGGTGGGTAAATTAGTAATTGTTCCTTTTTTGTTGGGTTGGTTTGGGGTTTTTTGTTTGTTTGTTTGGTTGGTTGGTTGGTTGGTTGATTACAGCGCAAAGACCATATCTAGGACCTGATGCTAGGTCAGAATTGGAACTGGAACTTTAAATACAAAGCCCCAAAAGGTTCCTGTAGTCTCTCAGCCTTGAACTCAGGTCTAAGATCACTGAACAATTTTCTTGCTGGTGCTGGACACACTGGGGAATGTGTTTTGCTGCTCAAATCTGTCCTGAACTTGCTACTTTTCATGTCCTTTTAAATAACTGATCATCTTGAACCTTTCCATTGTTGCTTGGAGTATAAACTTTTCATGGGGATGTTTTCCTGTTTGCACCCACCCTGCAGATCTTGATATTAATCTTTGATTGGGACCTTGTTGGTATTTCTGCAGAGTAAACAGAGTTATCATGCATCCAGAATTAAAATTCAGGTGAGAGCAGCTTGTGTGGGTGCAAGGATGAGCACTGCAGAGACAGGCAGTGTCTTTTCTTTCCTTTTTGTGCTGCAGGACGAACCTTCCCCAAAAATGGAGGCTTTGCCACATGTGTTCTATAACCAGCCAAATAAAATATTATGTTTGTTAGCATTCTGGGTCACAGAAATAACTCAGGCTCTGGGCTTAGCATTTTTTCTTCCTCACAGTGGCTTCTGCTGAATGATAATCTTTAGAACCATGCATATGGGGGATCAGATCCTGACCCCCACTGCATCTGCTCTGCACTGCTTCAAAAACTGCCCAGCAAGAACAAGGTGAACTGAGTTGGTTGCCACAAGCACTGGAAACTTTTCTGCACTGGAGCAAGGGAAAATCAAGCTGGAGTGGGCTGGAGTTATTCATAGAGCTCACTGTGTTGAGTAACCCAGTAGTTTTCTTTGAAGACTCTCAGTAGTTTGCTTTATACAGCTTTTATTTTCACCGTTTAAAATTGATATTTTGTTTTAACAATAATTCAGTCTTGGCCAGTTTATTTATAAAAACAGTCTGCATTGAGTTTATCCATAACTATCCACCTCTGGAATTCCAGTTTTGCCCATTCTCCATTTTCTCACAACTTGACAGTAGTCTGAGCTTTCCTAAGAGGGATGGATCAATAATCATGGAACAAAGAACAAGGAGGAAGTTTCAGTTTCATTGCAATATAATATCAAAAAGCACCAATTTTTGTGGGGGGAGAATTTTGGTTTTGTTTTCCATTGAATTTTTTTCTTTGCTTGTGTTTTTCTGTTCTTAAGCCAGCGAGAGGATTTCAGAGGTTCCATTTGCACATTTATCCTTGGGAATGATAATGCTGGGATCCTGCTGAATGCTGCAGGACAGCTGCTCCAAACTGCACTGCATTTCCCTGATCATTAGTCCCTCAATCCTTCCAAAGTCCTTCTCTTTCCACCCCACTGGGGCTGCAAACCTGGCAGGCAGGGTGGGCACCAGGAATATCCACTGCTAGAGGAAAATCCCAGGAAAGAGGGTAAAAGCACAGGCACTTGCTAGCTGCACCTTTAGCCAGGACTTTGCTGCTAGAAATTGAATTGTATTTTATTTAAATCTCCCTTTTGTCCTAGGTTCCCACAAGGATGCATGCTGTTCCCCAGTGGTTCTATGAATGCTGCTGAATACCCCCAAAGCCCCACTGAGGAGGGTCCCTGCTGATGTGTGGGGCCATGGCTTCATCTTCCGTGCTCCTGAGCACTTTCTGCTGCTGGCTTTGCTCCTCTACCTGCTGTTTATAGTAAGCACTCGTCACAGTAAGCTCATTAATCACCCCAAGCCATGCTTCCCTGATTCCATTTATAGCTCTTCTCCCTCTCTATTCCTCTTCACAGCCCCCATCTCAGTCACCACTCGATTCTTGGACTCTGGGCTTTGCCTTTATTTAAGCTTGGAATGGATAAAGCATGAAAAAAGAGGGAAATTTGGAAAAGCAGTCTAATATCACAACAAAGTGTATGTAGGATACATTTAGTGTTAGACTACTTGGCCTAAAGTGTATTGGCAGAGACTGGCAGCAAAGCTATTGCATTAAGTGAAACAGAGACCATTTACCCTCAGAGGTTAACAGGCACAGGACAGACAAGCAGGAGCCCTGTTACCCTCCTGGGATTCCTTGTGTCCTGCCAGCAGCCCAGATTGCTTTACTGCCCTCAGCACTGGTCACTCCAGGGCTGACCTTGGCCACCAGCCTGGCTGGGAGTCCCATGGGCTGCCCACAGGAGGAGGGGAAGGGTCATGAAATGTAAAACTCTCTGCAGAGGGATTCGGGTGCCCAAACATGCAGAGAGGCACTTCTTGGCCTTTCAAAAGTGGGGTGGGGTGAGCACCTCTTCCCCCTCCTTCTCCACTGACCCTGGTGTCTGCAGAGCTCCTCTCCTCTCCTCTCCTCTCCTCTCCTCTCCTCTCCTCTCCTCTCCTCTCCTCTCCTCTCCTCTCCTCTCCTCTCCTCTCCTCTCCTCTCCTCTCCTCTCCTCTCCTCTCCTCTCCTCTCCTCTCCTCTCCTCTCCTCTCCTCTCCTCTCCTCTCCTCTCCTCTCCTCTCCTCTCCTCTCCTCTCCTCTCCTCTCCTCTCCTCTCCTCTCCTCTCCTCTCCTCTCCTCTCTCCTCTCCTCTCCTCTCCTCTCCTCTCCTCTCCTCTCCTGCTGCAGTTACGAGTGCCCAATAACTGGTTTTCTTTCCTGCTCACAGAGGTTGCCCCAGAGGCATTTCCATCACTCAGGATTGTCCCAGCTTTGGCCAGCAGCAGGTCAGTTTGGCCCTGTTGGATGTGGGGAAGCTTCCAGCAGCTTCCTGCAGAAGCCACCCCTGCAGCCCCCCATGCTCTCAGCACCTTGCCATGCAAACGAAACACACTTAAGGCCTCTGGGAGACTGGAGGGAGAGAGGGAGAAAATTCCCATTTCAGGGATTGTGTCCGAAGGCCCTGACACACTTGGAGGCTTTGGGAAACCTCATGGGGCACCTCTCTTCATGTCCACGTTTCCAAACACCTTGGCAAATGTGCTCCAAAGTAGTTCTTACTGCTGCTGAGCAGTTTCTGCCTGCCCAAGCCGGGAGCAGAGTCCCAGCAGAATCTCCTGGCTGTGTGAAGCTGCTGCCTGGCACTGCAGTGTGAGGGTTGTACAGACCCCAGGGATGGCAAAGGACTCCTCCAGCAGCATGCTCCTGGCTGACATGGGTTTGCTTGCAATAGGTCTGTCAGCAGCAGCTGGAGAGGGCTCTGGTCCTGGAAAACAAAGTGTGAGCTGCCTGGGCTGGGCTGGATTCTTCAGTGCTTTGTCTGAGCCCAAAGTGCTGCAGTGTTGCTGTGGGATGAGCTGTGACCCCACAGTGCTGCTGTGGGATGAGCTGTGACCCCACAGTGCTGCACTCCTGCTGCTCTGGATCACGAACCTGCCTGCCCAGGCCCAGAGGGGCAGCCAGACATGGACTGGCTTGCAGTGCTGGCCAAAAGCTGCACAGATCTGCAAACCTCTTGCATTTATATAATTCTGTCAGTCTCTTTCCACATCTGAATTTTAAACATCCGTTATAAGGCAGTGCTGCTTTAGTGGTGAGCCAAGTTTCTCCTCTAAAACATATGTTCCCTAAAGCCTTCATCCTTTACTGCCTTTGTTCTGATTTATTGCCCTTGCCTTACCACATGTGTGAAGCACAGTGGAGGAAAAACTACCAGACCCACTAAAGCAGTCCTCTCTTCCCTCTTCCCAGCCCACATGCATCAGGATTAACACCCTGAATAATTTACATCAGGTGATGTGAACTAACAACAGTGAACTAACTTATCTCTAATTTCTTACCTGCCTTCAAGCTGATGAAGAGGATGTTGATAATGTGAGAATTATGGTAAACCCAGAAAAAGCTGCTGCAGAGAACTGAATAAATGGGGTAGACACTAAATCTAGAAAATGGTGGTGATGTTAAAAAGTAAAAATTGTTGACTTCCTTTTCTGAATTGGCATTTTGTCGATGTAAATTTTTATGTGACTCTTATCAATAGACTCAAATGGCCTAATTTGTCAAAAACTCTCTCCCACAAAATAAAGGCCACTTTTTGGCATCCCAGGGGAAGCATCAAGCACCTAGGCATTCAATTGCTAGAGAAAAAAAAACAACTGTGGAAAACTAAAATAAAAAAAGTTATGAAGTTTGTATGGCTCTGTGAGATAGAAAAGTCCTGTTGAAGTTTTTGTTTGGATGCTCTTGATGGGAAGATCGTTGTCATATTCAGGCCTGGTAACTGTACAAGTTAACAAAGGAAAGCATTCAAAAGCCTGCTCAGAGGCATATTTGTCTTCTTTTTCTTTCTTCTTTTTCTTTTCAATTTGTTTCCTCCTTTCTAAATGGAAACCAACTTTCCTAGCAGAATGTTTTACAGAATCTGCATCCTTGAAACCAAAATGAGGCAACAGCTGCGCTTGCAGCAAGTTGCAACACCTCCTTGCTGGATAGAGGCACAACTTGTCCCAAGTGGTGCTTGTAGCAAAACCCCAGAGAAAGAACCTGCCTGCCTGCCTGCCTGGGGGTGCTCACTCCTCTGAGCTGGGCTGGAGACACAATTTCCCTTGGTTTCTTTGAAGAAAGAACTCTCTACTCCACCCAAGGTCAGTGAACTGAAGCTTCAGTAATCCTAGATGAAATCCTAATATGAAATGATCAGACTGCTGCTTTGATGAAATCAGAGCACAAGTGTTGTAAAATATACATCACTCAGCATCTTTAAAATCATAATGCAATGGTTTTAGACTGCTTTCAGGTCCAACAGAGCCATGCTTAAATAGTGTACTTGGTACCAAAGTCCAGTAAATTATTTGTATTCACATGTCTTGTGTGGTTCTTGGAAGCTTTCTGAATGTGCAGACTGTTTTGTTGAGGGGACAAAGGGCAAACCACACTTGCCTGCCTGAAAACTGCTTGTGAGAAGGTCTTTCTCAGAAAGACTTGAGAGCCTTGGGCCTTTTTTTGTTTTCTTAGAAAACAGGAAATGAATTTCAGTTCTGCAGTTGATTTCTTAAGTGACTTGCTTTCTACAATCACTTCTGGGTTCTGGAATGCTGCAGAAATTATCTGAGGGCATTTTTAACACTTCAAAATTAAAATCAAATTGCTTGAAATTGTGCCAGCATTTTAATGAAAATTATTTTCTTTAAACAAACACTTGAGGACTTTCAATATTTTCTTAATCACAAGAGTATTCTTAACCTAAACACCTTTTCTTTGTGGTTTTTCAAGGACTTTGTCTGCAGTGCTACAACCAGATGTGTCTTAGGATGCAATCAAATTCAAGATCTGCTCAACTGAAAACTAGATGAGTGGGGAACACTCATTTTCACACAGCACAAAGCTGTAAGTAGGTGTGACTGTGAGCACCATCTCTGCCTCTGTGCCCATGGAAATGTCTGGGCAGGAATGCCAGCAGGGCTTTTGCTGCAGGGAAAAGGCACAGAGAGAGCACTGGGGCCTGTGCAGCTCCCAGGTTCCCCCAAGTCCATCCACAAATGCTTTTAACCAGTGCTGTCACCCCTTTGCTGAGAGGGACACGTGCAAGCAAAAGTGACCACGCAGCACATGGCATCCCAAGGCTTCCATGTGTTTCTCCAACATATTATATTTTCTGATATTCACTGAGAGATGAACCATATTAGAGCAGGCAGCCTACAAGAGAAATTCCCTAATAAAAATGTTGCAACATCCCTAACTTTCCTGGCCTTTTCAAGCGTCAATAGGTGCACTCTTTCTTTAAAGAGCTGGCAGCAAGGGAAACAGTCTAAGTCCTTAAGATCTCCCCACATGCAACCATTAAAGTTACAATAATTTGACCAAGAGATGCTACAAAAAAACCCAAAAGCTACATAAAACCCCTTCAGTCCTATGGACATGGCAGCCCTTCAGATCATGGCTCCAGGATATTCTTCTTTGACACATATTGCCATATATTCTGAAGATAAATGCTGTTCCCTCAGCATGCTTCTGGCTGGGGCTGGAACTGCAGAGAAATCAGTGCACACAGGGCCTCCCAGAGGCTGGCTGGGAAAAAGATGTGCAATGTGTCCAAATCAGAAGAGCCTGGAAGGAGTTTGTGATGGTCTGTTATTTCACTATTAGCTGGGAGATGTGAAATTTCCTTTTCCGGATGAGCACATTTCGTGTTTTGCATAAGAAAGCAATTGCTTCTTGTAAGACTTAGCAATTCTGTAATTTAATGAGCTATCCATACAAATGGGCTGCATTAGTCATTGGAAAGACCTTTTTCAAGTTCCCCAAGCATGTTTTAGACCTTCTGATAAAGCCAGTAGCATGCTGGACTCTCACAAGCAGAAAGACCTCCTAAAGTATGCAAGTTATTCCTGGCATGTTGTATTCTCAACATGTCAAGGAAACATGGATTATTTTTACACAAACAGGCAAATCAAAATGGCTCCTTAGCAAACTCCCATGAACATTCTTGGACACTGAGAAGGAAAAGAATAAAGAAAAGTAAGAAAAACAATTGCTTCTGAATTAGGTTTCTTAGATGGATGTGCTGTCACACATTCAGAAGTTCATTTGCACCAGTCTGGACCTCTGATGAATGATGGAGGGAATGAAGGATAAAACAGAAAGAACAAACAAGGGCCATTAATTAATCTGGATATTTTATGCTTGAGTGGATTTTTTTTCCATACTGTGAATTTATCTTCAAATGTAGACTGTGATGAACGGCAAACACTTATGGAAGTTCTTTCAGTAGTTATTGATTAGGAGATGATGTGAAGGTGTTGAGAGGGAAAGGATCTCTGGAGCTGAGCAGGCCAGTGTGGGAAGGACACACCAACATCTTGCTGCAAATCACAAAGCAGCAGAGCAGCAAACCCCTGGAGTGTCCTCAGCTCCCCTGACCCTGCAGCACACAAACTCGGCCTGAGGTCTCACAAACACTGGAGGAGCTGTTTTGAAACTCCCTGTGAAGGACTACAAATGCTGACTGCAGTTTCTAGACAATGACAATAGGATATCACAGCTCTGGCCCCAGCTCAGTGTTTTGTGTCTGAGCTCGTGTTACCATGTAGGGTCCCTGTGCATTAAATTGCCTCAGCCAAAACCCAGTTCTGACACCCACAAAATAATCCTGTGATTTACCATAATCCTATGATTATGGTAAGACAATATAAAGTACTGCCTGACCTCAGCATTTTTCCCATTTCAGTGCAAAGAACTATTTTTCCACACAGCGAAGGGATTTTTAACAGAAAAGAGGTGTAAGGCATGCATAAATAGTGACACTTAACGTGCAAGTTCCTTCTGTAGGTAGTGTGTTTACTGGTTCCATGCTTATGTTCAAATTCAGGAACAACTCTTGCTGCTTGGGCTTGCTGTAGACTCAGCCAGCTGCCTTGAGCTTCATCTTGGCCCAACCACTGTCACTAATGCAATGATACCAACAACTATCAATGATTATACCTTCACTCAGAGGGGGAGTGGTTTTATTGCAAGTACTTTATCCCAGGAAAACCAAAAAAGGGGAAGAGGGGACTTTTGTGCAGCCAAAAGCTGCAGCAGCTGGGTGCTGTTAGGTTTGGTGCTGTGCAGGGCTGGGACTCGATGGTCCCTGTGGGTCCCTTCCAGCTCAGCTCATCCTGGGACCTGGCAGCGGCTCCTCACCACAGGGACACTGCTGCTGTGTGAGCTGCATTGTGTCTGCAGGAAATCAAAGTTCACACTACCTTCTCTGTTTTCCTTTTATTTTTCTAACCTTGCACCTCAGATTTGTCCTCTCTCCTCTAACAGGCTTCAAGAAGAAGCTTTGAATGTGGTGACAGCACAACAAGCACAACTCTAGCAGTGAGAGAAAATAAGACAAGTACCCCCAAGATGTAATAAATACTATTGGTATTTCCTATTGTTCATCTGAACCTCCACTCCTGAGAACTTGAGTTAAATCCTAAATTTTCTTTTTATTTTTAGGCAGAATATCCAGCAAGTTAAAAAAACAGCGTCACAAGGAGGTCCTAAGATGGGGCTTGCTCCAGTTTTCCTGCTGAGCATGTGTTTAGGAATTGCTGCTAAAAAAAAGTCAGAGAGGATGGTAGTTGCTGTGCTGTCACATGGCCTGATACAGCACAGAATCTGCTTAGCATTCTTGAAGGGAAATTATCCAGTGCTGCAACTCACAATTTATAACTGGTTGCATATTAATAGCTAAAAAAGGCAATAAAATCCACTGTGTGTTTAAAAAAAAAAAAAAAGTAAGTAGGAGTATTACAAGCTGAGCAGTGAAAATCTGGGAGACTTCTTGGCTAGGGCAGGGCTGTGTGCAGCGTTGTTTCTCCTGTATTAATTACAAGCAATTTTAAATCATCTCCTTCCTTCAAGGAAGGATTTTGTTCAGCGTTTTTGTTAATTTTAATCTTGCTAACGTGATACTCTCTTGGAACCTCTCCCTTGTGTCATAACAGTGAGCCATGCTGCCTCTTTTGTCCCTGCCCTTTGGGAAACGCAGTTACTGCTGCTCACTGCCTAACCCTGCTGTCCTGACTGTCAGTACACCTCTCCTGAAAGGGAAAGAAACTAAAACTCAGCAGCAGAATTGTTCTTCCCCCCACCCCCCGAGTTCACTTTTATTTGCAGTATTTAAGCTAGACTGTGTGAGTGCCTCAAGAAAATCGGGGGTTTAAAATGCATGGTGCTGTATTAGAGTGGAAAGCTTGTTATCCAGCACACTAATTATTTCTGAGTCACTGTATTTATGAAACGTCGTGTAATAACACCACCATGAGAAATAAATAGTACAAAAGCAGACACTTTATGATTTTGACATTTTAGTGTATAAACATATTCCCCAGTGTCTCTGGGGGCTACTGGGAATCAGATAATGTTTTTATGACATCTAAAAAAATGACATTGAATTTCACAATCTGTAACACTCCATATATATTGTTAGTGTTGAGCATTTTATTACAGCCTCAGTGGCTTATATTGCAAGTGTCAGCTGAAAAGGGAAAATGTGCAAAGGTGGGGCTGTGGAACTGGGGGGAAACAGGAGGGTAAAGCCTTGCACTGCACACCTTAAAGCCCATGGACCAGCTGTAACGGCAGATCCCAGGCCATGCTGGGACACCTGAATCCCCCTGCAGCTTTTTTTCATTTCAGGATGGATTACAAAGCCCTTGCTGAAGGAGGCTTCCTGCTCACCCTTATCACTAGAGGGTAAGTAAGTCTGGGGTTTTGGTGTTACTAGGGTTGTGGGTCATTTACTCGAATGCTGGGAGAAGTGTCTTTTGACATAAGTTATTCAGCACCTTTTGGGAAAGGGACAAGGGATGAGGAAGAAGTCACACCTTCAGGAAAACTCAACTTGTCACTGAAAATGACAGTGAGAAAGGAAAATGAGAAATGAAAATGAGAGGAAGCCATTGCTGCTGGTGGATAATGGGGTCAGTCCTCCCCTTTCTGACTCAGTGCAGGACAGCAACCCCTTGTCAGAGCCGCCAACCTGCTCCACACGTACATGGGTACAGAACAGGACCCTGAAACCAGGGGGATCTGGCTGGGCCCAGCTTCCTCTGGAACCCTCTGATTCCTTCCCCCACAGGGAAATCCCCAGAGCCCTCCCCTGGAGTGACTTACCACAGAGTTCCCCCCAGAAAGGCTTTCCTCATGGACTTCTGCTGTACAGGGATCCATCCCAGCTCCTTTCCCCACATGTCCCCACTTCCCCTGTTTCCTCACTGGTCCTGGTACCCCTGGCCAGCCCCTTCTTCCCTGAGAGCCGATGCCCTTGGAACTGTCCTGTGCCGTCCCTGCTCAGCCTTGCGCAGAGCTCATGGTCAGCCTTTGGTCCCTGGTTGCCCTTGGGCGTGCTCTGATAAACCTCGCTGGAATTGACCACATGAAAGGCCCTTCAGCCTCTCTTCACTGAGATTGCTGTGGTGAGGGTGGTGTGTATGGACTTCACTGCCTTCCTGAATGCTTACCCAAATGGCTTTTCCACAGGAGATGCTCATTGGGAAATAGGTAGCAGTGACCACCATCTAACCCCTCCTGCTGCTACAGCTTCCTCTGAATTTACAGCATTGGCAGACTGAGTTGACACATCCTCTCCTCAGTGCTTTCTTTACCTGTTGGCATGAAAAAATTAAAGGAGTGTGGAATGTGATCTGCCATACATTTTGCTGGAAGTGGTGAAATGATTTAGCCTTTCCACACTAGGACAGACTGCTTATTCTTAGCAAATTCAGCCCCCTGAGCTGGTAGACAGGGACAGGGAGCAGAAAAGACCCCCTGTCATCTAGCAGAAGGTAGGTGGTGACCTGCTGTGCCACGTAGATGCTCACAAGTCATTGGGCAGAATGGGATTCACCTGAAGGTGTAGGGGGACACAGTATGGGTAAATGAAGGTGGTATAGAATGTAATCTTATCCCCTAAAGAGTTGCAGCTGAACCAATTACTAAAGATTAGGAGCAGGCCTGATCTTAACAGGCCACAACTGTAGCCAATAAGAAGAGTCATAAAAGAGTGGATTGGTGGGATCTGGAGTCAGATGCCTAGTGTGAGGACAAGGAAGGGTCAGTGCTTAGAGGAGATGCCTACAAGAAACATCAAGAAGGCATGAAACTCTAGCAATATGGAACCCTTGCAATGTAATGACAATGTGGAGGTACTGATGGAGGCTGCTGGAAGGGCTCCGCATCATTCACCACCAATCCTGCCTGACCCCAAGGCACTCCCCATCATCCACCACCAGTCCTGGCTGACCATGGAGGTCCCAGGTGATGGAGGCTGCTCAGTGTGACACTCATCCACCCACAGGAAGGGTTGGAAGGAGGATCTGGGGAACTCCAGGCCTGTCAGCCTGATCTCCGTGCCTGGGAGGGTAATGGAGCAGATCTTCAGTGTGATCACAGGGCACACACAGGACAGCCAGGGGATCAAGGACAGCCAGGATAGGTTTTAGGAAAGGCAGGACCTGCCTGACCAGCCTGATCTCCTTTTATGAGCAGTGATAAGTGCCTTGCTGAATACAGTAACCAATGAGTGGAGGTGGCACTCAGTGCTGGGGTCTGGCTGACAAAGTGGTGATTGGTCAAAGGTTGAACTTGATGATCTTGGAGGTCTTTTCCAACCTCAATGATTCTACAAGTCTATGATGTTATGTTGTATTTCTTTTCTGACTTTTCTATAAATACAAGCAGCCATTAAGAATGTCTCTGACTGTAATATCCAAGGATAAGTGTTTGAGATACATGAGAGATACTCAGGGAATTGGTAAGCCTTCAGTAGAAAAAAATGTCCTGAGATCAGTTTCCTGATTCAGTAGTGAAGTTGTCATATCATATAAAATGTAATGTGATTGTCCATAGCCCTAATAAAATCTTGACTTTTCCACCAAGCTTTCATCTATAAAAATCAAATTTATCTGGCATTTGTCTGCATTTTGAAAGGGATAGGGGTTTTTTGAAATAGATATGATAGTAATCCTTTATGATACGTTAATATAGGAGAACAATAATTTGCTGCATTTTCTTCACACAGAAACAATCAGCTTGGAAATGTGCATAATAATTGTCTTTGTCCTTCATTGTCACAGGCCATTAGCTAATGAATTTAAGCTGTACTTGGCTCTTGCTCCAATAAGAAAACTACATTAGAGATCTTGCAGCCTTGGTATTATATAAAACCTTGCAGTGGGTTTTATTTTAGTCTCAGTGAGGTGATGCTGCCATGGGCTGAGGAATGCATCTCAGTTTTGTGGTGAGCAGTGAGGTCAGCATGGCCTGATGTAGTGGGTCAAGCAAACTGAAGGGCATCTACAGTTATTGAAGCTGCCAGGTGCCTGACCCTCTTTGTTTGGTCCCTTATACTTTAGCCAAACTTTTCATGCCTGCTCTTGTGACAGCTTCTGGTTCATCTTTTGGCTGGGATAATTTGCTCAACTCATTCCAGCAGTACCAAGATTCATGCTAGGGAAAATAAGTATTTTGGGCAATGCTTTAAATAAACAACAGGCTGACGTTAAGCTGATCAGTTTTACTACTTATACAGTTTGCCCTCTCAGCAAAGAGGCTGGCAAAAGAAAACCCTGTGATGGAAGAAGCGATCTTTGCTGGCCTGAGCAAACAGGAGCTGCTGCACTGGACACTGGGATGTGCAGGCCAGCAGAGGGGTGCAGTGGGATTGCTCTTTGGGATGCCAGCTGCTGCAGCCTCCCATGGGGCACTCCTGCTGCCCAGCCACACTGAGACACAGCAGTCCCCCAGTGACTCTGTCCTTGTCCCCAGCTGTGACACAGCTGGAAAGTGATACCCCATTCCTGCTGCTTCATGTGTCACTGCCTATTTGCTGGAAAGAAACAACCCATGAGTTCAACTGGGTTGCTGCCACCTTTGGGCTGCCAGAATGGTGTGCAGAACAGCAGGAGCATAAGGCAAAATCCATGCCACTGTCATTTGTGTTTGGCATCTTATAAATATCAGAAAAAAGGACCTGAAACTTCTAGGCATTGCTTTGTATCTGAGCTTTTAGCTCATGGATGTCTTGGAAGGAGAACGGATGGTGAGTGTGTGGTACACCTCTGCTAGAGACATCTGAGTAGAACATTGTTCTACAGCATCATTCTGCTGTTCAGGGATTATTGCCTCTGCACACCACAGCAGTCAAGGGCTGGCTGTGGCAAAACATGGTCAAGTTTTGCTGTGTCCTGCAGAGAGAGATGGCTGCAGGCAGCTGGCAGTGCTGGGTACTTCACCTGCAAAGTCATGTGAGAAATTGGTCGGGATTGTCTCTCCTGTTAACAGGCACCATTTGCTCCCTTACCTCTTTTCATCTCCAAACCCAGACTCTGGGCTTCCCATTGCAGAGGGATACAGTATGAAGGTGGTATAGAATGTAATCTTATCCCCCAAAGAGTTGCAGCTGGACCAATTACTGAAGACTGGCAGCAGGCCTGATCTTAACAGGCCACACCTGTAGCCAATAAGAACAGTAGTATAAAAGAGTGGATTGGTGGGATCTGGAGTCAGGTGGCTACTGTAAGCACCAGAAACAGTCAGTGCTTAAAGGAACTGCCTACGAGAAACATTGAGGGGGTATGAAACTCTGAGGATATGGAACCCTTGTGCTATAATGATAATAGAACTCTTGATATATAAGACAACATCCCATGGCCTGCAGCCCTGCATTTGGCTGTCCCATCTTGTTTTGATGGATAGTGCAGGAGATGTTCTGAATGCTATGCCCCAAGCCATGGTGTAAAATGAGGATTGCTGGTGGCAGAAGCAGTGGCTGGAGAGCTTTGGTGCTCCAAGGTGTGCAGGGGGCAGGAGCCAGGTAGCAGCAATCACTCATTTTCCTAAACCGGCAGCACTTACAGCCCTACTGACAGAGGTTGACTCACACCAGAAGTAAATTCAATATGCATGAAAGGACTCTTGTTCTTCCTCAGTGGAGAGCATAAAGACATACTGTCAGACAAATTAATCTCTCTCTGATAATTTTCTTTTCAACATCATTGAACTGTCATTTCTCCTGGGCTTTGCCAGAATGTTTGATATATCCGTTGTTTTCCAAAACAGAGATTCTGCTAGTTTGGCAGATACAGGAATTTCTGCCAGGGAGAGAGATGCTGAGATGCCTCTACCAGCCTTGTGCTGTTGTTGTGCAGGTCCTTTGCTGAGCTCTGGTTAGGGATGAGAGGAAGGGATGGTGATTGATTAGGTCGCATTTCTTAGTGCAGCAATGGAATTATTCCCAGCACTAGACCTGGGCTGGGAGCACATTTGCTGGGGTTTTGGGATTCTACTTTTTTTTATTGGAGAGAAACCCATTTACACCTCCAGATCTTTAACTTCAAAACTAGTGATTCAAGGTTGCCCCAGGCACAAGAGTGTCACCTATTTCCACTTAGGAAGTAGCCCCAAATAGAGATTTCCTTTTTTTTCAATTGTCCCTCTATATGGCTGATGGAGCAGTCACTCCTTCTATGCATGTGTGAAGTGTCAGTAAGATTCCTAAAACTAGTCGGGGAAAAAAAGAATTTCCCATTCCAGAACTGTGGATGAAAGCTATCTACACTGACCAACCTCTTCCTTCAGACTGAGACTCACTGAGGACTCTGCCACAGGGCTACATGGTCCTTAAGACTGCATATCCTCCATATCCTCTTGCAGAGGAGTTTAACAGAAATAACAGAAATAAAATTCCAAAGTGGGGGAAACAGGAGGAGCCCAAACATGACCATGATCTGACAAAATAAATCCTACATCCCATTTGCCAGTTCTTTTGTTTATGGAAGATAACTGTCCCCATGTTTTCTGACAGTGTGACTTTAATGTACACAATCTAAAAAGTATAGAGGGAGAGAAGTGATAACTCAGTTAAAAATAACTTGCAACACCATTTAAATTGCTGTGGGTTAATCTGGGCAAAATGAAGAACAGTTTCTGAGTCTGGAATTATCTAACTTGGCTGTGATTATCTAGTTTAATTTCCAGATTAACGAGAGATATTTATCTAACTGAGTGGCTGCTGAGGTATTAAAAGTAGGAGCTGGAAACTTGGAGTCATTTTTACAACACAGTTAATTGCTTGTCCTCTCAAAGTGGAGTCTCTCCGCACCGTTTCACACCTGCCCAGCACCATTACTGCGAACTCTTGTCCACTTGAATGTCTTGCATACACGAGCAAGTCCCTGGAGTTCATTTCCATGAGCTGTAACGGTGATAATTGTACCTCTTCTCCAGGATGAAGGCCACACCACACATACATATTTTCACCCTGTGCTTTGAGATACTTTTCCTCAAGCACCAATGTCCCATTGTGCGATGTTTGGGATTCCGGTTGTACGAGCTGTTAGCTACAAATTTTCCCCCTTAGTTGGTAGGAACACTTTTTTGCGTAACAGATTATCTTATCACATCTGTAAGGTAATTGCTTCTCCACTTGCTTCCAAGAAAGCCTCAGATTTGATCTATGATGGCCTGTGCATTCCTAATGCCTGTACTCCAAGGAAATGTACCCCTGATGCTGATGAACTGCATAGATGACTGATGCTGTAGATCCAAAGTTAATTAGGCATTCTCTTGACAGGTGACATATATTTGGGCAAAGAGGAGGTTCCTGAGTAATCTTTAGAGACAGCTGTAGCTACAGAAATGCAGATAAAAGACTTTACATTTTTCCAGCTTATTATTCTGCTTGCATGTCCAGCCACTGATTTTTGGATAAACAGGTTCACAGAAGAAAAAAAAAAAATGCATGGGGCTGTACAACCTTCACTCCTTGACCTTCCCACCACTGAATCTGCAGTTTCCTTAGTGCTACCATAAAGCATCTACAGCAGGTTAACCAGAGATTTGTCATAGCCAGGGTCATGTAAAATGGGCATGGGAGTCAAGAAACAAGTCTGCCTCTGAACTTGCTCCATCTCTTATTTTCTCCCATAGCTCTTAGAAAGAGCTCCACCTGGCTTCACCTTCCTGTCAGGGAGTTGTAGAGAGGGATAAGGTCCCTCCTGAACCTTCTTTTTCTCCAGGCTGAGCCACCCCAACTCCCTCAGCTGCTCCTCCTCAGAACTGGGCTCCAGACTCTTCCTTGGTTTCACTGCCTGTCTCCAGGCACTCTCCAGCACCTCAATGTCTTTTTTGTCCTGGGGGGCTCAAACTGAACACAGAATTCGAGGTGAGGCCTCACCAGAGCCCAGTACAGGGGATGATCACTGCTCTGGTCTTGCTGGCCACATTATGGGCTGTTTGTTCTAAAAAGAGAGGGAGGAAGGCATTCTTTGCCTCATTAGTGCTGCAGGATGTCGTATACAGGCATAATTATACTCTGCAAAAAGGCCAGGGAGACCACACAGGAAGGGTATTGAAGAACTGGAAAGGGTACAGGAGACACTGAGCATGACAAAAAATTGAAAGTTGCTATTTATGGACAAAATACTGGCTGCTTCTTTTGTTTTTTCGTTTTTTTTTTTTTTTTTTTGTTTTGAGAAGAGAGAAGCAAGGGCTTCTAAAAGGTGTAAGCAATTTAATGGGTATCAAAAGGCAATGGCAAAATTCAGACCATTGCAAGGTGACTGACAGGTGAGTTGATAATAAATTTGGAGAAAACTTCACTAATCGAGTGTGTTCTGATCTGGAAAATACTTTTTGTAGCATGGGGTCTCCACCATCAGTGCCCCATCTTTTCTCTTACTTCCATCAGCTGAATTGCATTGTGACTTCTGCATTTCAGGAATGCGACTCCTGTCCTTGACCTCCTCTGCAGATAAATACAGGGTGCCCTTTACTGCTGAATGGTTTGGGAAGAATGTCAGCCAGACAAGAGAGGGGAGATAGAGGAAACACAGGTGAGGATGTTTTTCATCTGCTCTTTTTCTGAACCATCCTTTGCCTACAAGACTTTGGGCAGTGGGGTTAAGAGGAGCAGGCCAGGGGGTACCTGGTGCCTCTGGGGTGGCACAATGAAGCTGGGCACAGGCGAGCAAAGGGCTGTGACATGAGGCTGTCACTCGGGGAGCTGGCATTTTGGGTACCCCTCTGGCACAGACTCTGCAGGGGAGGCACAACAGGGTCTCACCACATACAAGTGCAGGCTCCAGCCACAGCAAGGAGTGGGAGAACAAAAAATACATAAGAAATTTGGGCTGGTGAGTTACCCCAGCTCCTGGCCCTGCAAATTGCTTTTGGCAGCAGGGCTCTCCAAGGGGGCAGGCTCTGGATTAGGAGGTTCCAGACAGTGGGTGCCTGTACACAGCTCCACTGGGGCCTGGCCTGGGCTGGGAATGCTGCACGGGTGAGCTGGTCCATAGGCAAGAGCCAGGCTGGGCTGCCTGCCTCAGCCTGGGCAAGAGCAGTAACAAAACACAAACCCACCAGAGTGCATCCCAAAATCTACTGCTTTGGCTGGCAAGGCAAGAACAAATGGGGGTGTTTCTGTGCCTTGTGCCTTAAACACAGCTTAAGGGAGTATTGCTGAAATGCTCTGCTTTCGGTCTAGGCTGTGACAGGAGCTGGGCTGTCTGGTTCTGCAATGTGGGAATTGCCTTTTCCCAGCTGCCAGTCTCAAAGTGAAGCTTTCTGAGCACAAATAAAATGGGATATTGCACACACAAAACCCTTTCAACTGTCACTGATATTAAGCAGAGGGAATATCCAAAACATTATTCCCTCCAATACAGAATGACTGCTGGGTCTTACCAGACCATGTGAAATGACATCTGAGTGGAATTGTATCAGCAACAAACAAGAAACAAATGAAGAAGGGAGGGATTAAAAAATTCCTTTTTTTCCCCCCTATGTATACTATGATTTGTTGTGTGTGTATGTATATATATATGTGTGTGTGTGTATATATACACACATGGATTTTTAACTACTGTTGGGATGTGAAGAAGCAAAAAAGAGCAGACAATGTAATATTACTTGTTACAGAAGGGAATGTTAAAGTGTCAAGCACAGTTAGAGACACGTTGGGGAGCAGGAGGGTGGTACTTTACCCATATTACTGAGGTCAGCACAAATTCTCCACTACTTTCATTAACAGGAGATCAAAGTTTTGATGGGATCTGGAAATACAAGGAGGTTAAAACATGGCAGGTGTGGGTAACCCCATGTACACAGACCTTTGCCTCAGAAAGCAGAATGTTCTTGCAAATCTGACATAATCCAATTCCTTGATTTCCTCAGTGACATTTCTGCAGGCTCATGCACAGGGAAGGAGGAAGGACAGGGAAATGGAGATTTATGACAGCTATTCCTAGCAAAGGTCATTTCTTGATTGGTGAACAACCTGTCCTTAGTCATGCTGATGATGAGGCGTTGAGGGATAAGGGAGAGGCTGGAGAGCTTTAAAGCTTGACAGGGAATAACAGAAATAGAGCATAGATCATCTCTCTGCTTGGGCCAGGAGACTTGAATTCTTCCACCATCAGTCAAAGCCAGGGAACAGGAGGCAAAATCCTGAAAAAAATATACACAGGATTTTCTGTGGAGATTGTGAGGGAGTCTGAGTGTCAGGATAGCAAGGGGAAAAGAGGCACAGAGCACGAGTTTTTGAATAGTAACCGTGTCCTTGGTGAAACTAGCTGCTGATAAAGAACATGGTCAGGTTATGTGGGGTTTCCCTAGGCAGCCCCACCAAGCTCCCAGCTGGAGCAGCTCTCAGCATCCTGTCCCATGCCACTCCCAGGACAACACAGGTGATACACAAACAACACAAATATACACAAATACACTTCCTCAGGTGTCCTTCCATAGGCAAGCAAGGCAGCAGGAAGACGGCAGGTGTGATACACATATGGTTTAAATAGATTGTGTCATACATGTTAAATAATAAAACAGTACCTCCCTATTCATTCCTGCTTGCAGAAGAGATTTTTCATTTGTACATGAAGTGCCTTTTTTTTTTTTTTTTTGTAATCAGAAGGACCCCTTTGGGAGTCACACAAGAGTTGTTCACTCAGCTGCTGACCCTAAAAGAGAGCACTGGGTACCTTGGTGTAACTAGCTTTGTTTTCAAGCTCATAATATTGAATTAAGTAAAAATGCCACAATTTCCCCAAAGCTTGGCTCAGATCCTGAGCTGAGCATTAGTTTGAGCTGGGTCATTCTCACAAACCAGGCTTGTGGCCAGCAGGACCAGGCAAGAGATGTTTGCAGTATGGAAGTGAAGCCAACAGGGGGGCTCCTTGCTGACCCATCCGAGTGCTCTGACCCAAGAAGGAGCTTTGGGGCTCTTCATCCATGTCCTTGCTAATCCCTTTTTGCCATTCATTGGTTCCTCTGGGCTCTGAGCTGCCAGCAGAAGTCACAAGAGCTTTTGAGTTGGTCTGGTGCAAGACTCAGTCCAGTAACCTGAGAATGCTGTGGTGGCCTCTAGCTTCCAATCTGCAGCTGAAGATCTCGCCCTCCCTCCCACAGAAATTCCTCTCACCCTTTGAAATCTCCTAAGGCTTTCCCCAAAATCACAAGAACTGAGGATGGCTGCTTTTAAAAACTGTAAAATATATAACTGGTGGGATAATTGCCTGTGTTGCATTTCTCCCCACACAACAGAGGCAAAAGCAGCCTTATGCTGTGCACTTCCCAGCCTGGCGTAACTTGAACCCAAAAGCTATGAAGGAAATGGAAAATGTTAATAAATAATGATGTTTGAAACACAAGTCACTGAACAAACCATCAGACCTCCTGTGTTTATTCCACTGGACAGAAAATGTCTATCTCAGTTTGAGGAAAGTAAGATCTTGGTTGCAGGTATGTCTTAGGAATTAGCCTGGATGGTTATTATTTATCTCCTGAATAACCTGGTGCTGCAGGTTATTCAGGAGATAAATCAGAGAAGCTCACGGATTAACTTTTGGTAATATACTCAGAATAAAGACAACTTCTGAAAGAAAATCAGCACAACTGATTACTTGATATTTCTCTGGTATGAAGAACCAAGGCTCTCCTCAGGGCCACTGGAATTTTAAATTGCCTTGCTTGATCCACTTCACAGCTGCCAGTTTTCCATCTGGTATTTTCCAAGTCAGGACCAAGCATTTGTGTGCTCCATACTGCATGTTCTCAGTGTGATGTGCTCTGGAAATCCTGGCCTCATTTCTCAAATCCTAAGCAGGTAATCTGCACTTAAAAAGCCCAGTGATGTCTCCCTCAAGTGTGTTGAGGAATTACTCTGTGTGTATAGACCAGCGGCAAAACTGGGACAGGTATGTTAAGACAAATGTACAAAATCTTCAAATCTTTTTGCTTAACTTCAAAAATATTCAGGGGAAATAAAAAACGATTTTCCAAGAAAATCTGTATGAGTAGTACAACTATCTGCAACATTTCAGTGTAACACTTTAAAAAAAAAAGAGAATCAGTTCTTCTTCCAGGACAGCTCCAAGTGCACACCCTCTGGCAGCTGGGGTAAGGGCTGAAGAGTAATACGTTATAAGCAAAGGGCTGGCCTTTTCAATAGCCCAAATATTCAACCTCTCTGAAGTAACTTAGCTCAGCTTAGGCCTGTGGCCATTCACAGAGTCATTCTTTCACTCCAGCCACTGAATGCTGGCAGCCTCTGCGATATGCCACAACAGCGAGAGGCAGATCAGGGGAAAGGAGGAAAACACTGGGATAAGGAGCTTTCCAGACTGTGGATCAGGCTTGGACTCCATTTGGTTTGTCATGGGAAAGAAGACAGAGGACTGCAAAGCCCCGAGGCTTCAATTTTACAGCTGCTCTTAGAGCTCCACAGCATTATCTTCGTTATTTCCCTGTGCTTCCACTTGATAGCTGGCTTAGTTTCTGACTTGGATGGCTGATAGGTTTAGGATTAGCTCCCAGAGAGCACTACCCTGACTCTGGAATTCACCTGCAGCAAACGGTGCTTTGGGATCCCAAACCTGAACACACCTGTACGGGTGTGCAGAGGGAACGTGGGCAACAAGAGCAGGAACCAGAGCAAGTCACGGGTTAATTTTAGATTATTGCTGGAACCCAGCACCGAGGCTTTGCATCTGGGTCCCCACACCTCCTTCACGGCACTGCAGTGCAGGAGCAGCGTTCTGCCGGCGTGGCCAGGGGGGATTCAGAGCTGCATCGCACGGAGACCGCCCCTCTCACTGCTCCGTTCTCCCTTGCGGACACTGTAACATCGAACTGCGCACAGCATCCAGCCCCCGCCGCCTGGGGGCCGCTCCCTGAGCACGCAGGTTAAATCAGCACAGGAACATCCTCCTGCCTGCGGTATTTAATTCCCACCAGTTCCCAGCCGCAGCCGAGCTCCGGAGCCCCCACAGGAGCTGGGCATGTGCGGCAGGACTTGGGTCAGGCCTGGCGTTCGACCGCCCCCTCCCCAAGGCGGGCGCAGCGCGGGGACTGTCCCTCGCAGCGGCTCCTCCTCCCCTCCCACCGCCTCCATCCGCGGCCGCTCGTTGCCTCCAGCCTCCCCGCGCCCGCCTCACGGGAGGCATCACTGTTCCCTCCCCGGCTCCCTCCGTCCCTGGCCTGGCCCGGCCCGGCCCTTCCCTTCCCTTCCCTTCCCGCCGCTCCCCGGCCCTGGGGCGGTGGCGAGTCCCGGGGGCGGCGGCGGAGCCACGCCCCTGCTCCTCGCGCCGCGCCCCACCCCCGCTGCTTTAGGAAGCGCCGTTGACAGATGGCGGCGCTGACCTATCCAGTAGCCTCTCCTCAGGAGGGCTCCGCCTCCTCGAGCTCCGTGACCAATCAGAGTAGGCTGGGGCGGGAGATGAGGATCTGCGAAGCTCTCTCCTGTCACCACCTCTCTCCTCCGCTGCGCGGATGATTGACAGGCATGACATCCAATGGGCCGCGGAGGGCCCGCGGCCGGGCCAATGATGCGGCGTGGGCGGGGTCCCGGCGGGCGGCGGGGGCGGGGGAGCGGCGGGCCGGGGCGAGGCGCCGCGCAGCGCCGGCAGGGGGGCGATGGTGGCGGTGTGAGGCGGGCTGCGACCCGCGCTGTCTGCCCGGCCGGCGCGGAGAGCGGCGGGGGAGCCGTGCTCGCCATGAGGCTGCGGGAGGACGGGGAGAGCCGCCGGGCGCTGCCGGCGGCGGAGCTGCTGCAGTAATGGGCAGCGGCAGCGCTGACTCTCGCCTGCCGTGTGGTGCCAGCGCGCCCGCCCGGCGGGACCGCCCGCGAGGAGCCGGCGGCAGGTGAGTGCCGCGCGGGGAGCCGCCCGTTCCCTCCCGCCGCTCCCGAGGCCGCCGCTCCCCTCCTTGCTTTCCGCCGGTGGCGTTTTAATTTTTAAACGGCTCCGGCTCCCGGCCAAGGGCGGGGGGCGCTGCCCGGCGGGCTGGGCGCGGAGGTGACACGGGCTGCTGAGGCGGAGCGGAGCTCCCTGGGGACCCTCTCTCCTGGGGGCCATTCCACTTCAGGTACTCTCCTCGCCAGCTCTGATGCCATCCTAACCTGACTTCTCGCCAGCTGCGGCCAGCTTGTGCTTCCCTGTATTCGTAATGAAGAGGCTTTTCCCTCCGCACCCAGCGCAGATGCTGCTTTCCTTTCGAGGGAGGAGACCCACCTGGGTTTCTGCTCTCCCTTTTCACTTCCCTGATGATCATTCCTCAGTGCAGGATGGAGAGACATTTCCATTTCAATATGATGCAGCGAGGAAGATGGGGAATCCTGGGTAGCCAGGACTCGGGAAATGCCCCTTCCTCTCTCGCCCTCCTCCTCACCCTGGCACGGGCATTTGGGCAGCAGCACTCCCTTTCTGTCTTCCTGGCTGATCCCTCTCTTTGGACCGAGAGATGAAAGCGGGAGGTGTGTTAGAGGAACAACTGTTACACCTTTTGTCATCAAGACAAAGAACTTCATCTCCCGGTGTCCCTCCCTCTGGGTGCATGTTGGTAGCACCTCAGCCACTTTGCACTGCTTCCCGGAGATGCTGCACAAGGATTCCGTGTGGCCCCGAGCTGCCCTTTTTTGTTGTTGTTGCCAGTTATGATGTTGCTGATAATAGGATACGTTGATATGTTTCCGAACAGTCTCGTGGTTTGAATTCCTGAAATTGCTGCAGTATTTTTATTTATTTATTTATTTGATTGGGGTTGTGGGGGGTGTAGATGGCAACAGGAAAGGGCTGTGTTGTTGTGGCTGCTTGTAGTTCTTTGAAAGGTACGAGATCACGTGCAATTGCAGCACTTAGTGAGAAGTGTATTAACCAATGCTGTCTCTTCTCCCTGTCTCATTTGTCTTCCAGTCCTGCAGTCTTCCCTTCATCTACTGTGTGAAGAATGATGATTCCATGAGAGAATTACTTTCCATTACCTGTCTACTGCTACTGCATGCTGCTCCTGGCCAGTGCTGAGCCATTCCGCTAGACTGGGATTTACCCTGAGAAGGGGAGAGGCAGAGTATGGATTGTAGACGTCCTGTCAAGTTTCTCCCACACTCTTTTTACTGTGTCTGTATATAAACCTGCTAGTTTCAAGCACACACGCTCTTTGAAACCAACGCTGGTGTTCACGCAGCTGCTGCTGTGTAAGAGGACTGGTGTTTCTCACCACCATGGCTTCAGTTTGGAAAAGGCTGCAGCGTGTTGGGAAACATGCATCCAAGTTCCAGTTTGTGGCCTCTTACCAGGAACTGATGGTTGAGTGCACCAAAAAATGGTAAGAAGCAGCTCATGTGTGAAAAATAATGGTGTAAGTTGCTGGTGCTGAAATAGGAAATGCTGCTTTGTGTGGTAGGTGCCTGCTGTTGCATCCCCCTACCTTCTCCTGCCAGCCCATTGCAGAAGAGGTGCATGAGCTGCTTGGCTTTCCCAGTGAGTGCTGGCTTTGCTGTGTGGTTACCCTGGACCTGACCTGCTGGATTTGCTCTGTGCTATTGATTTTCTGGGCTGGCATTGTTTTTACCTTGCAGAGGGGGGTACATTTGTTAGCTCACAACTGTGACTTGGTGTGGTTTTGGTTGTCAGTTTGGGGTTTTTAGTGAGGATTTTTATTTGGTTCTTAATATTCTTTTGAAATGTTTCCCATGAGCTCTTTTCCAGCTGCCAATTCAGCTTGGTGATGCTGAGGGTTATCTGCTGACCCTTGAGTTGTTTGACAGGGGCACTGGAGATCAGTCCTGGACATGGTGGTCATGGGACACATGGGTTGGATGCCCATTTTGGTTTTTGACTTCCTTACCTGAGGAGGTCATGTTTCTCTTTCTGCTTTTCCATTTTCCTTTCTGTCTTTTTTAACAGGAAGGGTCAAGAGGCAGGTCCTTGGAAATTGCCTTAAGGTGTTTGTTTAATCAGGAGGAATTATGTTCGATGGTGGTCCAGTTGGATGGCTTTGGAGCTGACTAGACAGCAGTTAATGGTGTGGGTCTGGCACATCATCTTTCCTGTGCAAAATGAGCTTAAATAAATCTGCTAGGCAAGACTAGAAGCAGCTTTTAAGTAGTCAGGGGAAGATCTCCATTATATAAATACTTAACTGCTGTTTTATATGTTTGGAATATTGATATTACCGACATAATTCCTCACATTAGTGTGAGCATGTAGTGTCAGGGGATGAAGAAAATACTTTCCAGACCTCGTGGACTGAGATGTTCAAATTGCCTTGTAATAAACTGCAGCCTCCTTTCTAATACTTGGCCTTTCTTCTTGTTGGCAAGTTTGGTACATGCATTGGCTGCTTTCACTGGTTATGAGTAATTGCCTCTACAAATTTAAATTCTATCTCTTGGAGTAGGAAATCTCTGTCAAATATGCTGGAAGGCTGCACACTGCTCTGCCTTAAAGGAACACTGTCAGGGTAAACGTTTGGGATTTTTTTAGCAAGTTGTCTTCATGCTTAGGATGTTTAAGAAACAGAATTTTTCTGGAAGTTGAACTTGGTTTCACAGAGTAAACTACAAATGGAAACATTGTAGAAGTTGACAGAAGCTGTCCTGATTATCTTATGGGATCTGCTGTCTCAAGGAGGCCAAGGAGTTTTCCAGAGTAACTGTAGTTGATCAGGTTTGTTTCAGCAGTTGGGTTTATTTCTTTTTATGTTCTCTTTGCATTAATGAGGGTGTTTTAGGTTTCATTTTCATTTTGATTCACTCATTGCTGAGAATTTGCAGGATGCTTCAGCACTTAAGTATAAAATCCTGCAGGGGAATGTTTGCATTGGAATTGCAGCTAACCTTTCTTTGGTTTAAGAAAAAGTCATACACAAAATTATCTTGTGAAATATGTTATTATTTTAGAAACAGGCATTGCTCAGGTATTTTAGAAACAGGCAGCTCATTGGTTAATCATAACTGAGAGTGCCCACCTAGGAGAATGTCTGGGTATGAAGTTGTGAGAAAGCCATTCCAAACCTCAGATATGTAACTAATTTTTTGCAAACAGGTCATCCTTCTGAACCTTCATTCTACATTCTTGAGTTTAAATATAGACAAGATCAGTGCTTGTGTTGGTTATTACAAAGGAACAGTGTGGTGGTGAAATGTGGATGAATTCTAGGAAAAATCACAATGGGGAAAACATAGCTCATAAAGTCCTTTGACTGTAAGCTTTTTGATTCTGCTTCCTGTTATTTTGAGAACCTTAACAAAAAATGTTCTTTAAGCATGCAACCTAAAATATTATATTTCTGCCATAAATCAAACTTCTATAGAAATGAAGGGTTAAATATTTATGTATTTTGAGAGCCTTCAACTAAGTGTTTCCCTAACTTTGGAGGAGATAGAGTTTCTGTGCATGCCCAAAGGATCACTGCTTCATCTGTTTCTGTCCTGCCTCTGAGTTTGGCCCATGTGAGAACAAAATGCCAGAAATGAACTCCATATGCTGCTCTTGCTGAAAGCACTCAATATATATTAAGTGTCAGTGCTGTAGTCTGTAGTTTGTTTGATTGAAATGTAGTAAGCAGTAAGTTATTTTAATGTACTGGCATTTTAACAATGCAGTGTTTCTGGAGGAAAAGAATGCTCCATTCATATTTTAAAGTAAATGACAACACAGTCATAAACACACTGGGACTGAGAAGTGTCTGTGAGCAAGGATTGTGCATGACCAAAACAGGCTGTGTTCCTTTTTGTGCACTGCTGTCTTCTGTTAGCTTTGCATTTGTCTGACTCTTCAGAAAGAGACTTGTGTGTTAGAGTATTTTTGTACTGATTGTGGATAGTGTGCAAGGTTGGGTGAATTTCTGGTTGGCTTTAATACCCTCTTTCCTCTGGACTTGTATTGATTGGAGTTTTTGGTTTGATTGTTCTTTTTATGTTTTATTTTTTTTTATAACCTCGTGTTTAAAATAGCTCCTGTTCTTTTTCTTTTCTGGCATTCTCCTGGCACTGTAAGAAGTTGCCACTGCTGTAGTGTTGCTGCTTCACTTTTTTAAAGGATTTTATTATCTCTAAGCATTTGGCCAGATTGGGGACCTTTCCTTGCTTTTTCTCCTCTCTATAATTTCTAATTCTTGTCTCTACCAATGGTTACACACAGCCACTCACAAATGATTGCTTTTCCTTGGTGGTGTGTTTGGGGGAGATAGGTCGTGATGGAGTGTCCAGTGTTGTCACTGTTCCTTATTTTTCAGATAATTAACAGGACTGAGTCACTTCTGTGGCATTTTGGCAGCTCCCACTGACCCAGACCTAATTATTGTGGCTGCTCAGTACCTTTGAAAAATTGAACAGTTGGTTTATTTAGAACCTTTCATTAAAAATAAATAAATAAACAGATGTAGTCTTGGTCTTTAATATGGATTAGTGACTCCTGCTACTGCAAAAACATAGTACTTTGCATTAATCATATAAGCAGTTGATTTTTTTGAAGGGTGCTTGCTTGAAAGTGCTGGAGTGTGTCATCCTCCATTTACCCTTGGACTAAGCTGGGGCAGCTCAGGATTTTCCACAGAGCCTCACCAGTGAACTGCAGCCCTGGCCTGAAAGGACCACATGTGACACCAGGGAGTTAATTCAGTGCTTATCCTCAGTGCAGAGTCATTGAGTAAAACCAGAATCCAGCCTCATTCATTGTGCTTGTGCTTGCACAGAACAGCTGTATTTATTCCCTGCTCTGTGCTGCCGGGCAGAGGGTGCTGTGTGGGGCAGGAGTGTGCTAGGCATCCCTGGCAGCTGGAATGCTGTGACCTGTGCAGTTCCTGAGCATTGGTGTCAGGCCCTGCTTGGGGTGCCCTTGGCTTTGCTGCCAGTTTGAGGAAGCCCAGGGCTCCTGTTGGTCCTGGCTCAAGCTGCCAGCCCAGCATGAATCTCTATGTAACCTGGGGCTGCCCAGCTGCTGGAGGCCTCTGCTCTGGCAGAACAGAGATGGGTGAGATCCAGGCTCAGCACAGGAGGAAATTCCCCTTTGGACCAGAGATCACTTCCAGTACTTGGACCTGAAGCTCTGATAGCAGTTTTATAGAGCTGCTGAAACATCTACTGCTGAACACATGAGCTCTTTAGGGTGGCTTTTCTGTTTCCTTATTGTTGTGTGATATCTCACAAGTCAAGAACTCAACAGAGGCTTCAAATGTAATACTGACTGGTTTCCACAGAGAATGGCTGAACTGAGAGAATTCAGGCTGCCAAGTTCCTAACTTGTCATTCCTCATTGGATGCTTTTATGAGCAAGAAAGCTGCTCACCTGAACATAGGTGCCAACTGCTTACAAAGGCTGGAAAGGTGTAAACACAGAGGTTTTATACAGGATTTGTGTTCAGGGGTTGCTTGAGAGATAAAGAAAAATGTTATTTTTGTACAATATTTGTAATTTCTGTCATTTCTTATATGAACTGCTTTGCTTTTAAATCCTGCTTATAAATACGGTGAGCTATGATGCTTAAAAGGGTTAAACTTTTCATATGTTCAGAAGCTTTAACTGAAGACAGGCTTCATGTCCATGAGGCAAGCTGCCTATTTTTATATCGATTAGGTATGGTCTGAAGTAGGCTCTCTCTTCTCAAATACACATATTTCTCTTTTGGAAATGAAGTAAGGCTTAATCTTTCTTTTTTTTTTTTTTCCAAAAGGCTTTAGCCATCTGTTTTCCTCTTCTATTGTAGTTTCATAACTGGATGCTGCAGGAATCTTAGGATTTGGCATGCATTGTGCATGGCAGAGAAATGAGCTTTTTGAGATTGCACGGTCACACTGATGTGCCTGCCTTGTGCTTGCTGCTTTCCAGCAAACCGTCAGTGCCAAAGGCCACCAGGAGAACTGGGCTTTACTGGTTGCTGTGGAATCCCTGTTTGCCTGCTTGGGGTCAGCCTGTCACACTGCTCACGTAATTTTCTTGCTTTGCACGGTGGTTAGAGGGGATTTCCTGAGTCCCTAAGTGCATTATAAAGACTATAAAGGGTGATCATATTGGATCTCTTTGGATTAGTTTGGCTGTGCACTGTGCTGTTGTGTCGTGGGCTTGCTCTGCAGAGGTTTTGATCAGACTGGGGTGTTGGTGATACAGGTGTACTGTAGTGTATATAACATGTGCAAGGACAGCACCATGCAAGTTCTCCTGTGTTTTATCTTCTGTTCTTCTCACTGAAATTGTACTCTGTCCTTATACTTTTTATTGAGTTCTAATTCCACACTAAATAATCTCCATTTACAAATACACTTCAGCATTTTCTTTGCCATTCATTTCTGGTTTTGACTGAGGATTTTTTGAAGGCTTAAACTGTGTGTCAAACATACTCTTTCCAAATAATCACCACCAGCTGCCTTACAGCTGTCTTCTCCCTTTCTTTCTGCAGTCAGTTAAAACACATTTACTGTCCACACACAAAGGCAATTCTCCTCTGTCATTTTGGGTCTCTCTTCTTTGGATCAAAAAGAAAATCCTTCATTGCAGAAACCCAGATTTGCTGCTATGGACTCTGCCTGACTTCTGTCAGGAGGTTGTCTATGAATCCCAATTCCTTAATGCCAGCTGCTTTCCTTCCCTACCTTGCCAGGCTCCCCTCCTAAACCTTTTTACAGCCTCAGGTCTGTTCTATGGACCACAAATTAGGGATTTCTCATCAGAGTTGCTGGCTGCATATTGGCAGCAAAGAAATTTCGGTAGGAAAGGTGCAGGTGTTTGTGAAATCTGTCTTGATGATGACTTTTTAGGTTGTCAGTGCTGCACATTTATACCCATTTTCTATTCACAGCAATGTTTTAATAGTGCTCGTGTCTCTGTGTCCAGTTTCTAAAAGAATGCATTGATAGCTGCAGGCACAAAGTTTAGGATCTGTAGGGTCGAAAGATTTGGCATAAATACTTGTTCTGAATTTTGTTTGTTTCTGAAAGAGACATTTCTTTTCAGCAATTCCTTGTCTCCTGTCCTATCAGTAGCAGAAATAATAAGCAAAACCAGAAAATGTTTGATTATATCCAGGTGTAGACTTATTTAATTTTAATGGTCAGAGTGGTGAAGATGTCTTCTTGAATGAATAAAATACACTAATTTATGTTCTAACATAGCTTTACTTTTTGAGAGAGAAACTGTGTGTTTGCATAACTTGCTCACGGAGCTTTTGGAACAAATAAAACCTTGCTCTGTTCCTGCAGGCTCTGTGGTGCACACTTGCAGTAAAGAACCTGTGCTGTTCATTCGAACCCAGTGACTTGAACTGCAGTAAAGATTTCAATTTGTTTTTTGGGGTTGGATCCATGTGAATATTCTTTTCAGCTCTTTGTGCTATGAGGTGAAATAAAATGAAATATTTTGACATTGTGTAGACCTCATATGAGCTGAGTCTGCCATCTCCCAGAGTGCTCAGGCTGTATAGTGCCAGTCTGTTGCTTCAATTAGTTTTTAATTGGTTGGAGAGAGCTGAAGTCCCTTTCACAGTTCAGTGTGAATTAGGAGAGAAGGAGGAGGAGGAGGAGGCTGGTAAAGTTGACTAAATCTGGGGAAACTACTCTTATAAAACAAACCCTTCAGCTAGGGTAGTAAAAGCATTCTGCCTGGGTGGCTTTCTGAGAATATGGGGGTGGGGGTGTGTGTGTTTATTTACTTCTAAAAGCTTTCCCAGTTTACTCTGAGGAGAGCGTGTGAAGTGTGTGTTTGTTTCCCTTGCCCCTCTCTCTCCTTTCACTCCTTGGGGCAGAAGCTGGCCCTTGCAGGCTGTTTGCTGCCTTGTGGGACGCTCCTTGAGCTCCCCTCTGCACAAAGTCTGTCTTGTGTGGCCAGTGGACTCTGAAACACAGGAACTGTGCAGATGAACTTTTGTTCCTATTAAGATATGCGCAGAGCACTAGGGTAAATAAAGCTGTCCTTGTTTTCTTCCTCTTGTCTTTATTTGAAAAATGTCTTTCTGCAGTGTACAGTTTCTGTAAGTGCACCAGAGCCTCTCATCTGGAAGCTGTGTGTTTTGGCACTTGAGGTGTAGGGTAGCTGTGGCTGTTGGCACCTGGAGAGGCATTGCAGGGATTTGGGAACTGTGGGTAAAGCACGAGCTAAAATTAGCAGAACCAGAACTAACATTGCTGTTGTCCGAGGCTCTGACTCATGAGGTTTTCTGGATTCAGAGGTGCAGTGGGATGTCACTGTCCCTAAGCAGCAGCAGTGTTCTGCCCTGGGGCAGAGGCAGGGTGACAGCGAGCCTGTGAGATGTGTTAGTATTAAGTGCCATCAACTTCAGCTCCCATTTGTGAGGCGAGTGTGAACGACAGCAGCTGAGGAGCAGGCACACCTCCCTTATGCTGCCCTGGTGCAATGGGGAGGAAAATCTGCCAGAGCGGTGAGATGAGCCACGGCTGCAGGCAAGAGCATCTCAGAGTGCTTCAGCTAAATCGCCCAGCTCCTGAGTCAGTGCCTGTGCTGTCACTGTGGGGCTTCAAAGTGCACAAGCTTTTGAGATGAATCAGAAGTGCATGCCCTCCTGAGCTACAGTTTCTAGCTGCCTGCAAACCTGTAAAGATGAGCAGTGCAGAAGTAATTCTCGTTTGCCTGTTGAGGCTCTCTTTGTAGTGGAGAGTCATTATTGGGGGCTCTTTTTGTATCTAATTTATTATTTAAGGAGACTTTCTTGAGGATTACTCCAAAGCTATGGCCAGGCTCTGCAGCTGCTTAACTGTCTGCAGCTGCTGAGCTGCAGTTTCTGTGGCTCTGTGTATTTATTTTAGCACAAACTGGTTTGGGGTTTTATTTCATGTGCACACTCCTGCAGTGTTCTGTGGGCTTTGTTTTGAGTGAGCTGCTGTATCAGCTTAACAGCACACGAGCAGCTCTGACCTTTCATTTCCAATGGATCTGTTTTGAAAAATGACTTAGGTGCTGACCAAACATCACAAAGGCAAAATCATTTCTAGTTCCAGGAACAACTGAATTAGAGCAATCCAGGGTATTTTAAGACTCTCTCCTACCACATCAGTTTTGGCTCCTGTATTACTGCTGCTCGTTTCCTGTGTGCCACCTCCACAAGCACTTGGAATGAGCAGCCACCCTTCATGTTCAGTGGCTTTTCTCACCAGAGAAGTGCTGTGAGCTGCCTTGGTGCTGTAGGACAGGTCAGAGCTGTCTGGGGCTGCAGGATGGGTGGCACTGCCTGCTGTGGTGGGAGATGTGGCTTCTGATGGGTGCAGCTCTGCTGGGAGTGTAAATTCAGCTGCTCCTGTTGGGACAAGCCCCATCACCTTTCACCTAGGCCAGGCAGACAAAAGACATTCCCTAAGTCAGCTCTTCCATTAGGTATGTTGCTGCCTGATGCCCTGGGATGATAGCTGCCCTGACCTTTCTTTAGAGCTAAGGCTGATGCAGTGGTGCCTCTGCTTTTCCATCCAGTGCCATAAACTAACTTTCCCCTCCCAGCTGTGCTTGGGAAGAGTATTTGCATTGCCAGAACTGTTAATACCAAAAGCTGCATTGAATGAAGTAACTGGAGAATCTGGATCATTGAATCCAGTTGGCAGCACATCGTACTCTGCCACTCAGCAAGTACTGTGAATTTCCTTGACTTTCTGTGTCTGCTCACTGAGTAAACTCTGAATTCCTTTGTTTATGTCAGTACACAGGAAGAGATTTAAAAGAACAAAAAAGAGCTGTCAAAAGTTCTCTTTTGCAGCAAAGATCTAACTCAGATCTGTAAATTTCCAAACCAACCTGTTGCTGATTTGTCTTTGGTTTATTAGCAGAGGATTTAACCTTGACAGTTCCTGGTGACACCTAATGTGGTTATAGCTCTGGAGTTACAGCTCTGGCCATGCTGACAGGTGGGCAAATCTACTTGGCTGTGTTTTCTAGCTGTACTTGTCTTTTAAGAGTTGTGTCACTATGTCACTTGGAAAACTGATTTAGTGGTTTGTCATTTCCTGTAGGTAACTTGAGCAGTAGTTGTATAAAGCTGTGAAAAATTTCAAGAGAACAAGATTTTTAAACTTCTTTTTTTCTTCAAGAGCAGATCTTAACTGCATAGAGAAGTTAAGGTGGGGAGATGTTTCTGAAAGCTGACACGTGAAAAAGTGTCACCTGTGCATAATAAATACATATAATATAAATATATACATATAATATAAATATATAGTTCAAGATGTGTGTATGGATAGAGTGTTTGGAGTAAATGTCTCTTGAGTTAGTGAATTCCCCTGCATTCTTTCAGCTTTGACACATAAGGAAATTTTAAGAATGAGAAAGGCCTGACCCATTTTTACCACTTCCTCTCATACCACAAAAATTGGAAGAATTTATAACAGCATTACTTGGTTTTGAGGCATATTTAGGATGGCTTTTACTGTTCACACTTTCTGAAAGATACTTTTTAAAAAATACAATGAGGTTTTCACACCCTTTGCCCCCTTTTTTGGGATTTGTGCATGTGGAAAAGGGAATAATGGGTTGTAAGCTCTGCGTTTGTTTGTTTGTTTGTTGGTGGATGGCTGCTCTGAGTCCAGTGTCTACATATCTGTTCAAGATACTGGGACAGACAGTCTTAAAGCAATAAAATAATTATTTCCTTTTCCACAGATTCCTTTTTTTCCCTATACTAAATGAGATTTGATTTTTTAAAATTTGTAGCTGAAGGCTCACCAAGAGTAATCTGAACACCCTAAATTCTCATAGCCACTGATGTCATCAAGGGATGTTTTGCTGGAGGGTTGAGAGTGAGTGATCACCTATAGTGATAGAATTATAAATGTGTGCTGCTGGAGACATGGTGCTTTCTTCAGTCTGTGACTGTCCTGTTGACTGGGAGGGGGAAAGGCAACTTTTCCTTCCTGCCTCCACACATCTTTCCCTCTTTTCTGGGAGGTAAAGCTGAAAGGCTGCAGCTGCTGCCAGGAGAGGGCTGGAGCAGGGTCCTGCAGAGCCCTGGGTGTGAGGGGCTGTCCCTGACACGTCCCCTGCCACCTGTGGGGCTGTGGCAGCCCCTGTGCCCCACACTCACACCAGCACTGCTGCCAGCCTTGCAGAGAGCCAGGGCACCTCCAGGCAGCCTTGGTGGGTCCATGCTGTCAGTGGCTGTGACAAGTTTTCTGCTGTGTTGTTGGTTTGGAACCTTGGGCCTCTCCCTCATTTTTAGCTTTGCTTCATAGAGGGAAAGTTTTTTTGTGATGTTAAAACATGCCTGAGTTTTCTGTCTAGCCAGCAAATTCAGCATTGGATTGGAAAGATTCAGCAGGCAATTCCAACAAAGGTTTGCAGGGATGGAAACCTGCAGCTATTATTTCCAAGGGTTGTGTGGCAGAGGGCCTCTGCACAGAAGAGAGGAGTCTTGGTCAGACCCTATGGCTGCAGGTAAAAATCCATCCCCTCACCTTTTATTAGACACTGGAGAATCTGCAAGGGCAAAAGCTGCTGGCTGCCCAGCCTCTCTCCCTGGAACTGGGGTTTGTGTCAGCCTGTGCTTCCATGTGGCCATTTGTGCAGTGTATTTTTGGAGCAGGGAGCTGCTAGATACATTTCTGTGTTTCTCTGCTCCCCATCTGTTCCTGGAGCTACCTCCTCCTGCTCTAGCTGCCTCGGGAGAAGCTGCATTGCAAGGGAAGGTGGCAGAAAAACCAGGCATTACCTGCATTTGCAGTGTGAGGGTTGTCCAGCCCTGGTGCTGGGTGCTCCTCTGACCCATCAGCATTCCCCTCAGTAGTGCTGCTGGTGGCTGATGCTGTAGCACAGTGGCAGGTGACAGTGCAGTCCCTTGTGTCCTTTCCTGCTGCCCTGCTGGAAACAGGAATATGGACATTTGCGCCCATAGATTCAGTCTTGTTGTCTGCAGTGGGCTCTAATAAAGCATTTACAGTACACAAAGCCTGCTTCCTCCTGGGGGGAAAAATGCTGACTTCAGTAAATAAATTTATTTCAGACAAAACTTATTCTTAGGGAACTAGATCATGTGCTGTAGGGGGAACAATAATACTACTGCTTTTAGCAGCAGCTGTTAAAAGGAGGATGCTTACTTGACTTGCAGTTAATGGTAAAGTCAATGAACTGTAATTAAAAAAAAAAAGAAAATAATCTTGAGTTATTCTTGAATATAGGAAGA
The DNA here is from genome assembly GCF_047830755.1 of Zonotrichia albicollis. NCBI lineage: Eukaryota > Metazoa > Chordata > Aves > Passeriformes > Passerellidae > Zonotrichia > Zonotrichia albicollis. The sequence goes on from NC_133821.1 coordinate 24,568,874, forward strand.
CTGAAATTTATCCTGATTTGTTTGTGTTCACCTCATTGTGAGAACTGTCAGTACCTCTTATGGTTGACCCCATTAGGACCTAGAGGAGCAGAAACCTGCTGCCTTGTTAACCTCACAGAATGAGTGCTGTGCCATAGATGGGCTTAGAGAAGCCTTGGTGGTCTTCTGTGGGGTCAGTTTCTTCTTACTGCCTTAAGAAGCCTTGTAAAATGGTCAGCCTTGCAGCTTTTTAATGGAATATTCACCTGCCTTGTTTCAGCATTGCTTGGAGATGGGCAGGATGGGCTGTGAGCTGGTGGGGAAGCACCAGGGGAGTGAGGAGCAGAACGTGAGGAGCTTTTCTCCCTGTTTGAATATCTTCTGGTCTGTGTGTACAGGGTAAACAAGGCAGGTCCTGATGGGTTTGGAGGTACAAAAATAGAGACTTAAATATGAGCAACCACTGTGTGAAATAAAACTAATTATTTCAGGGAACAGCCAAGGAGCCTTCTTGTGTTTCTGCCAATATAATCTCTGATTAGTTTGGGTTTTATTGTGAGATCTTAACTCTTTATTCTGAACATCCCTTCCAGCAAAGAAGTTAAGGTGGGGACATGTTTCTGAAAGCTGACATATGACAAAGAAGTGTCACCTGTGCATAATAAGTACAAATATATAGTTCAAGATGTGGTGTGTATGTATAAAATCAATGTATGTAATGGAACCCTCTTAAGGGGATGGAAAGCCTGGGTGCTGATGGTGAATAGCAAAAGGACTGGCTGTTGCCAGTAAGGGACAAATTTTGTCCACCCTTGGTTACTCTGGGAGACTTCCAGGTGTGCATGGGCTGAGCAGGGCCAGAAATCTTGCTTTCCTTACAACCTCAAGCCTTCTTGTTGGTCAATTAATAAGTAACTTTGAAATAATGAAGCTTTTAATGTTACTGAAATACTCAAAATTGTAGCAGGCCCCCACGCCTTTGTTCTTCCATTGAATACAATCCCCATAATCAGCTGCAATCAGATTTTTGTGTTTTATTCAGGCACATGTTTGCTGACCCAGACCATGGGAAATTCTTATGACCAAGTGTGCCCTCTTTGAAATGGGAACTCAGTGTGTCCCGTGGAGCTTTCAGCCCTGGTTTTGCTGAAGAGGCAGTGTGCACAGATGTGTGCTTGGACCTGCTCTGTAGGCAGCAGCTCTACTGTTTTACTGTGCCTGAGCAATCACACATGTCCCACAACCCCCATCCTTCCCTCTGCTTTGCCAAACAGATAGGAGTGCTTCACTTTCAGAATTCATGATAATCACAGTTCTTTCAGAAATGGTTTTAAAAGGGAGGTTCCACCTTTTCTTGGTGAATGCTAATCAGGATTTCACCTCTTTTTGAGTGAATGTGGTAGCAACAATCATGTAGTGAATAAAGAAGTCTAAAGTGTTCTGGGAATTCTTTTCTGTGCTCAATAAAAACAAACTGCTTTATTTAAATATTTCTACCTTTAAGGCACAGGTAGAGAAAGTCTGGATATTGATACGATATAAAAAAAATTCTGAATATTCTTTTTATAACATTTTCTAAGACTTACAGCTTTGCAAATAAAACTGCAGTATGTGTCAAGGCTTTCCCCGTGCAGTTTTACTCAGTCCAAATTGATGTTTCAATATCTTCAAGCTGATGTATCCTTTTGTTGTGATCACATTGTGTTTTCTTCATTGTATCTGTGTAAATGGTTTTCCATACTGGTGCCATGTTCGGGTTTCCAGGTGGCTGATGTGAAAAGGGGAGGAATAATGCAGCATACACAATATATACATGTGCTCTGGAGTTTTATTTTTTCCTATCCCAATGCAAGTTCCCAGTCACAGCAAAGAAATTGCAAATAGTGCTCTCTGCCTCTCTGACATAGCCAGAGGCAGCAGAATGATTTTTGAGAATACTGAAACTAGAAGAGCTTGCAAAGCTATACAGGCTTACAGTTGCTAAAAGTGGTAGTAAAAGTTATTCTTGTTCCTTATGTAAATAGTTCTGTGTCAGTTTAGCACCTGCCTTTGTTCAGAGCAGACTTGATACATTTTGTGCATATTTTTCTGTTTAGGTATTTTTTACTTGGAGGGTGGAATAAAGTCTTTGCTTCTCCTTCTGCAGTGTGGCCTAATTGTAGAAATAAAACTCAGAAAATCCTGGTTCTGCTTCCTTTCAACTTCCTTGTAACTGTGCAGAAAAAGCATCTTTTCTATCACTCCCTAATCTGTGTGCACAAATCATCTTTCATCAACTTTCCTACATTTTGCATCCACGGTTACTTATAAGCAGGATTTCTATCTCCTGTTAAAGGCCAGATGGTAGCAGCTCTCTGTTCAGTGGTAATGGTGTAAAACTACAAAATGACACTTAGCTGTGTGGAAATAAAGTGCTAACGATTCCTCTGCACAAAAATTCTGCAGCCACACTGCTCCATTACTAATCCAGCCTTACAAGACTGATAGAGAAAAATGATCCCTGTTTTATGTCTCTGAGACAGAGAAATTGTACAGAAGGTGCAACAAACACCCCCTGTTCTGATAGGAATTGTATGAGTGCAGATTATGATAGCAAGGTGCTACATAACTAAAGAAAAAACTGCAAGTTGTGCTTTACAAACTTAAAAGAGTGGCCCCTCCCTTTTAGTTTTTGCAATATGAATCATGTTAATCATGAGCTTATTTACAAGTGTGTTTGGTCAGAGTGGAAACTCTTGTAGCTCAGTATTGAGGTAGAGCAGGACCAGTGAAGCAGAGTATGAGAGAAAAATAGGACAGATAACTCTGGAGGGGGATGACCAGTGATTATTGATCTACAGTTCCTGGTTTTTGGAAGGTTTTTGTTGTGGGGAAGGTTTTTGTTTGTTTTCTATTTGCTTTTGAATTTACACATTCAAGGAGTGATGTGTAATTAAGAGTATGTATACACACTGTCTGGATTAGAATTGCTGATCTTTTTTTTTTCTCCTCTCTACATTGCTGTAGAATTTATTCTGTAATTTATTTTCTGCTTGGAGTTTGCATTATAGCATTTTCTTTCATATCACATCCATAAAATTGATCCCAAAATGTAATGCTTGTGGAAGAGAGAATGTGAATATTGTGGGAGTGGGGGGAAAGAGACATTTTATTTCCTACCCTTAAGAAAATGCCAAGAAATCTGTGCAGTGTGTTTGATGCTATTATTTTACTTGTTTGTTGCTCCAGCATATCTGTCCTGTGACTTATTGTAGGAAGAGCTAGGGTAGCACATGAGACATCTGAAATATTTATGAGGTTAAACTGCCAGAATGGCTCTGAGTTTGGTCAGAGACAGACTGTATTTTTGCCTCTTGAATCTCTCGAGAGGCAAACCCTCATCACCATTCAGAATCACCAGTCTGCTTTGTGGCTGATTCTTGAAGACCAGGATTGTACAGAAACCAAATACTTCAAAGGCAGAAGGAAAACTTAAGTACTTGCTGTGTGTCTGGTGCTGTTAATAATGTGATGAAGCTGGCCTTGTGTCATCTTTATTTTCTGTTTTTTTTTTTTTCTCTTTGACTGAACTCCTTTTTCTTTGCATTGTTAGATTTCTTTGCATTGTTTCAGCAACGTGAAGTGATGTGTGCAAAAGGCAATGTTTGGCTCTGGTTTACACTTGCACTTCATTTTCTCCAGAACACTTCTTTCCATTGGCTTTGAAGTTTGAGGGTTTCAGTGGCCCAAAACATCTTTGCCCATTAGCTGCATTGAAGTGAGTGAGTAAATTCACACCTCATTTGGTGCTGTGCTGCTTGTCTGGCTGCAGAACAAGCAAACACAAACCCTGTTTATGTCAAAACTGACCAGAGCAAGGAGAATGAACCTGCCGACGTTGCTGCAGTGGTGGAAGGGCTGAAGGCTCTGGCCTGCCCGGTGTCCTGTGTGCCTCTGGCCGGGGTGGGTGCAGCTGGAGCTGCGGTGCTGAGCAGAGCAGTTTCACTTCCTCTCATGGACAGCTTTGGGGAAGGAAAGTGGCTCAGAAGGGGCTGGTGCTGCACGGGGCAGGGAGTGAAGAGCTCTCTGTGCCAGCTGTGTCTGTCATAGCTGGGGGGACAGGGCTAAGTTAACAGGTCGAGCTGAGATCCATGCTCTGTGTAAAGTCTTGTCTGCTCAGAAAGTGGAAGAGTTAAGGAGAGCTGCTTAAAGCATGAAGTGCATAAATAAAACCTTGCTAAATACACTCAGTTCAAGAGATTTGCCCATCACTGTGGTACCCTTAGTTTTCCTGAGTGCCTGCCCTTTCTCTTGGAAGCTCCTGTGCTGCTGCAGTGGGGTGAGCCCGTGTGTGCTGTGCTGGCCCTGCCAAGCCCGGCCTTCCATCTGAATGCTCCAGAAGGAAGTATGTAAAAATTTTGCAGGCTTCAACTTTTGAGCCTTGTTTGTTTTAAAGATGAAAAGTGCATTTTGTATAAAATACGCTGAAATATGTGGAAAATCTTATTTTGCAGAATCCAAGGAGTTTGTGTGCCCACGCATCTCTATTGTCCGTGTTGATGATTCTGCACATAGCTGGTTTTCCCCCCCAGTGCTCGGTGTGAGCTCTGCACAGCTAAAATTGATTCTCATTCCCTTGATGGTTAGTTTGCAGAGTGGATTTTATTCATTTGGCTTCTTTGACCTTAACTAGACAAATGTATTAAAAGTCCCATTTGAAACAGAATAATTTTCAGCAACTTATAATAATTTCTTTTACTGTAATACCCTTCTAAAAGCTTGAAATTAAAATTTTTCCTCCTGTTTATCCTCACTTGCTAGATTCTGCAGCCTTTAATCTGGTAGGAGGTATGTGCCTTTCACTGTGTGGACACCGTTCCTCCCTTGGCACAACAAGGTGTTGCAGTACATTTGAGAGGCATTCTTTTAATTTCAGTGGATGGCTCTCATCTCTTTGCCAGATTAACAGTATATTTTCCTCCAGAAACCAGTCTAGCTTCCCTTTTTATTCACCTTTCTGCTTCCAAGGAGAACTGCTTTACACACCAGACACATTTGTATTTACAGATAAAAAATTTTTGAATTGAAAAATTGAAATCTAAGGTGAGACAAAATACTTAATCTTTTAAGTTGTATGCACTGTGGGATAGAGGGGCTCTGTCTCTTGATCCCTTTGCCTCATTTAATAGTACAAGACTGGAATCCAGCCTGCAAGACATCAAATCCACATAATGAAAAATCTGGCCAGCACCCAGGCGTCTTCTGTGGCTGAAGATTTTGCTTTACTGCTACCCCATGGCACAGCCCTTCAGCTGTGTAAAGAAGCCAGCAGACTAAAACACAACCAGGCATTTCACAGTAGCATGGAAAAGGTACAGATTCTGTCTGTGTTAAGCTGAGATGGAAAACCAACCATGACAGCACAGACAGAAGAGAGAAGGCAACACAGGAACCAAGGTAGTGGCTGGTTTTGGTCTCAGACTCCAGTTAAAAATTTGATTTTGAAGGAGTTGATATTTGTGTCCTTGTGTCTTCATTGGGAATGTAAGTAAGGATAGGATGGTGTTAATTTTTAGCAGCTCAAATCTCAACAATTCTGGGTATATAAAGGACCCTGAGGAGTGTCCTCCTTGTGGTTGTTAGTAACCAGAGTGGGCACAGTCTGGTGTACTGAAAAAGAATGAAGGACCACTACTCAGTACCTTCTGTAGGGATGCTGGGACAAAGGGCTGCCAGGCTCTGTTGGGAGTGCCTGACTTGAGTGGGAGCTAGTTGTAACAGAAAAATATTTTAAAGGAGGATTATTTAAAAAAATACTAACAGAAAAACCTGTCTGGCTGAAAGGTACCATTTCTCTGTGAGTTTTCAGCATCAGCATAAATTCAGCTATAATGCAGCTGCTGTAGATTTGTTTTTTTAACTGAAAGCTATGCTTAAAGCAGTCAGCATAAATATACTGTCACTTCCCAGTTTAACTGATCTTGAAATGAGTAGTTAAAATCTAGTTCAAAGTGCTGCTAGGCATCTTACAAACAGCTGCTATTGGCAAAATCTGTCTAGGTCCTTAGTTGTTGCTGTTCTTAGGGAGTTTTTGGATCTTGGAACAGCAATGTTTCATCAATTGGATTTGCAAAGTATGAAGTTTGTATTTCAAAAACTTTACAGTTTTTAAAAGCTGTAAGGTTTTTTTTTGTTTGTTTTAAATTTCAAAATAGAAATAGAAGTCTTTCAGTTAGGTTGAGGGTATTTTTTGTGGGGTTTTTTTTCCTGTTTTTGTTTTCAGTTTATTTTTTGCCATATCAAGCCCCTAATGTTGGCAGGAGATTTTGCTTTGTCTGAAGTATCCATGACTAAACACACCTTTTTTATTAGCCAATACTTGCTGCTGGATATAAGCCATGGGTGTTATTTGAGGGCATTAATTAAAAGGCTTGGTCAGTTATAGCTTCCTAAAAATTTGACAAATTTTTAGACTTTGGGTGCACAAAGAACTGTTGAGCTGTAAGTGGGAGTAATCTGTGTTAGTTTTGAGATTGACTTCTGTAATCAGAAGTGGCAGCTTTTGTTTCAGGAAGCAGCTTGGAAGCAGTGTAACAACTTAAACAGATTGAGCTAGAAGAGGAAGAATCATTCTAATTTTGCAGTCTTTGGAACAGTTATTTAGCTGCAAATACTGATTGAATAATTTTGCTTTTTATGTCCACATCTCCATCTTAAAACAGCTCTTGATAGGTCACCAACATGAAATGGGGCATCTCATGGGAAATGATCATGGCAGTTTCCAGTTCCCTGGAAACCACAAACAAAAATTTTGTAAATCTAGTAAATTTTTCATTAACATGCAAGAAAATCATAGCTTTGATGTTGACAACATCTACATATAGCTTACTGCTGCTAAATTTGCCACGTTGGCTCATTCTCAGTTTTTACATTTTGACAGTCTCACTAAGCTTGGAGAAGATGAGGTCACTTGAGGCTCTGGGGTTTTTTTTTGTTTTGCTTGGTGTGTAAATGTGTGACTTTGGTTGGGGCCCAAGTTTCAGTGCAAGGTTCTTGTGTTTCTCTGTGGTGTTTTGAGGCTGTGCCAGTGCATTATTGCAGTTGGTGAAATGTTCTGGTTTGGTGCCCCTGGAGGGTGGCAGAAAGGTGTGTTGTTCCAGGAGTGTTGCTCCAGGAACTGGGAGCTTTGCTGAAAGCAGGTGATTCTGTCCTGCTTGTTCATACAAGGGATGCCAGAATCAGGGCAGAGAAAGCAGTTCAGGATCCCATCCTTCAGCACCTTCGTCCCCCAAAAGTGGGTTCATACTGCTTGGTGCCATCTGTGTTGCAGTTGTGGCTGAGAGCACCTGGCAGTGTTTGCAAAGTCTGCTCTCCTGGGCAGTGACAGGGACAAGGAGCTAGCACAGCCTGCCATGGTTTCACTAGGCACTCTCCACAACCCTCCTTTTTTTTTTCCTCCTTGTGATACTAATTTGCAAAAGCAAAAGGAGGCTGCTGACAGATGAGGAAGCCTTAATTTGGGAGCTCACTCTGCGTGAGCCAGGAGTTGCCTGTGTCTCAAAATAAATATGGATTAATTTAGGGCTCAGTAGAGTGATCATTTGCAAGACTAAATATGAGTTTGTATCACACCAGCCCTTCCACACAGGCTGGCAGGGACACAGCTTATCAGGAAATCTGCCCCTCAGTTTACTGAATGCTTGTGTTAGGCTACAATCTTCTGGGGGCTTCTGTGTAACTCCAGAGTTTGTGCTGTTTTTCTGTATTCAAACATTTATCCAAGCTTTTCAACCTTGCAAGTATCAGAGGCAGACTGCCTCTGTGTGTGTGTCATTTGGGTTTTTGTAGGTATCAGCCTTTTTTTTGTCTAACTTTTTGTCAGCCTTTTTTGGCTTGTCTAACCATCTCAGTTCCATAATCTGGGCACCTGAGATGGTGGTAGGAATTTTCTCTTCCAGACAAACTCTATGAACTGGTACCATTCTACCCATGCTGCCCACTCAGAAGCTTTTAGTATGTTCACAATTTCTGTGCATTTTCAAATGGTAGAAGTTGCTTTGTGTAATCTAAAACATGCTCTTAAAAATAAAAACAAACAAAACCCTGGTGCTGTTGGTTTGGAAGGGAGCTTTAAAAGACATGTGGTGCCAGATTCTTCTGCTCCTGCTTTTGCAGAACTGTAATCTTCTTTGGGATGTGTCCATGGATAACAAGCAGAGGAGGAGGATGGAGGCATTAATGCACTGTAGCTTCTGAAACTTGCTTTGTCTGAGTCCTGATGTGGACATTGGAATTTCTGTGGAACAGGAGTATAAACCTTTGTTCATGTGTCTGTGTGTAAATGCCAAATTTACCCAGGCAATAAGAGCAGCAAAGATCATCCTTCTCTTTAATTGCTCATGGTAGGCTATGCAGAATTTCTTAAATATTTTAGACAAATTGGAGAAGGAAGTGTCTGTTGTGAATAGTTGATGTTCCTGAAACTGTGGTTTTGGTGCAAGATACAATTTTCTGTTCTGCAGGAATGACAGAAAAATAGTTTCTAATCTCTGGTTTTTGCAGACTGAAAACCAGTAAATCCTTCTCTTTGAATACTATTTGACACAAAAATAAATTATCCAAAAGGGAATAGGGTCTGATTAAAATTGACAATGGTGTGCCAAAAAGTCTCTTGCATATTTTTAGTACAAAAAGTATGGCTTGTTGTGGGCATTTTTGATGGGCTGGAACCATGTTTCAGGCAGCATTTGTCAGTCAAAGAGTTTCATTTTAGTTGTTTTTTTTATTAATACTTCTTCATGAGAATGCACCTAGCAGTCCCTTAAAACAGCTTAAAACAGACAGAATCCCTTCAGAGTAAGAAGGGGTAACACTCAATTGGGCATCCTCAGTAATGCAGGCACATTCTTGTATAGAGATTACTTTTGGTCTGTAGGTAGAGGTATGAGTAGGACTAAAACAAAGGGAGGGTTGATGTTGCTCGGTGTCTGTCTTGAAATTTTCTGGATGCTGTATAGTCAGTGAGGACAGGAGATGGAATCGGAATTCAGAATTCCTTGCTCAGTTTGCTAGGACTGTTTCTGGGTTGCTGTCACGGATGTTTTATTGTCCCATGGCACAGTGAGCCCGAGAGGGGCAGCGCTGACCTGCGGTGTCTGCTGAGGACGGGAGGGATGTGGAGGTGCTGGGGGGCTCCAGAGCAGGGACACGGTCGGGCCCTTCACCTTCTCAGGCCAGCTTTGAAATGCACTGTTGTGCCCGAGGGGAAATGTGGGTTTTTTCCTGTCTGTTTTGTGTTTATTCACGTGGCAGTTGTCAGGCCCAGCTCCGCAGGGAAGGGGATCAGCAGCACAGTGAGTTCACAGCAGGTCAGGCCCTGGCGGGTGGTGCAGGCAGGTTTGTGGAGTTCCTGCTCTGCTCTGCTCAGGAGGAGCAACCTACTGACTTGAAACACAGAGCTTTTATTTTTTTGGTTTTATAAAAACATTGGGTTTTTTTTACTGTTAAAACGTAGACCAAGTATTCTGGCAAAAGAACATAAAAAGGAAAATCAGACATCTGAAAAAGATCTGGCTCATGGCAGCTCCTTCCTGTGAACTTTCCACTGTAAAGCAATACTTTCCATTCAGGGTTTGTCTGAATGGCCCTGCCAGCCCGTGCTCCTCCCTGCCAGTCAGCCTGAACAGAACTGACTGGTCGGTGTCACCATCAAGCTTTCCTGGAGCAGCTCCTGGTCATTTAGGAGGTTATTTATTTAGGCATCATTAGGTATGGAGTGCTGGGTGGTGTTTGTGAGCTCTGGCATGGACAGCTGTGTGGGTAAACGTGTGGATTGAGCATTGCTGGAGTAGATGTCTGTCTAAGGGGAGTGTCTGTGATTGTGCCAGAGTGAGATAAGGAACGCACGTGGCCCTTATCCTGCAGTACTGAACCCCTCCTGCTGACAGCTGCGCTAAATTGGACCAGGCAAAGAGAGCTTCCACGTGGAGAGCAGCTGGATGGGACCTAAAATTCAGGGACTTGTCAAGGCATCTTTGTGTTACTGCCTAAAGGATGTAAAGAACACAATTTCTGAAGACTAGGGTCAATTTGTGTATTCTGCAATGTAAAATTCTGTTGCAAAAAGCTTTAAGACAAGACTTTGCTAGATAGTTCTGCAGAGGGTTTTTGCTGCAATAACTCTTTGAAAAATGAAGTAAAATCAGCCCTTGTCACTTTTTTCCTGAATAATAGATAAACTTGGGTTTTGTTTAATTCAGCTCATCCTGCAAACTTCATTTGTGTTTGGTTTGAGAAAATCAAGTAATCAGCAGTACATACTACACATTCCACTCTCAGCCTTGCAAACAGACACTGTGCAGATTGAGTAGGTCTGACTGCACTCGTAAAATAGGTCAGAGTGTCTTGCTTTTCCCCTATTTTGTATAAACCAAGCAAAGCCAGACTAGAGCTTCTTTTGAAAAGCAAAGCCTAATCTTGAGATGTAGGTCTTGTAGAGGCCAGTCTGTTTAGCAGCAGATGTGTTAAAAAATTGAAAATTCACTTCCCAGGGAGAATTCTGGTCTTTCATCGGGCTTGTGTAGTCTTGGAAAAATCTGTAGAGACCTCTGGTGGGAAGAAATGGAGGAATTTTCTGTGTTAGAAAGTGAAGATGTGGAGGTGGATGGATCTCAGCTGTGATGTCCTCTTGCTTTCCCTGTTTTATTGATTTCTCTTTTGACATTTCCCAGGCTTGCTAAAACTACTGAATGGTTTCAGTGATAGAAGAGCAAACTCTGCCTTTTTTTAGGGGCTTGGTGCATAGTCCAGAATAAATTGTGTTGAGAGGATGCTCCGATAGTCTGACATAACTCTGTGGGATGGCACAGGCCTTACCCAGGAGTCCTTAACTTCCACCATGGAAGTTAAGGTGAGGTGGGGAGGAAGACCCCAAGCCCCTGAACTGCACAACTTCCTCTTGTAATGTACTTCATCTTATAATTACCTCAGAGGGGTTTTACCTGCACTGCATTTTATTCTCTTAATGTCTCTGGCTCTTGCAATCAGTGCTGTACCTGCACTCAGCAAGAGGGCTCATTTGGCAAATGCATCAATGCCTGACATCATTCCTCCAGTGTCTCTGGGCCTGTTTAAAGCATTGGCAGTATCTGCCTGCACTTCCTGCATGCAGCTGTGAAATTTCATTGATGGTGACCAACAGGAAACTCTGAGGGGAAAAAACCTCAGCACAAGGCTTGTGAAAGGCCATGGCCTGATTAGTTCCCTGGCTGATGGTAATACATGGCAATAGGGCAGGACCTAGTGCAGGAGACTGCACTGTAAAGAGTGCTTTTCAAAGTAATTAGCTGTAAAATGAGGAAAAGCAACGTTCATCCCAAATTAATGGTGCTATAGAAACAACCACATTTATTTTTAAGAGACCATTAGAGAGCTTTGCTGGTGTTTCAGCAGCCATGTAGAAAGCTGTGTGCTAGTGGGAGTGGGAGGATTGGTCCCTAATGGATGGAAATTGTGCATGGCATGCTGGGATGCACAGTGCAGAAGGGACAAAAGGTTATTAAAAAAAATTCTTATCAGAAGTACTTTGACATTAGTCCTTAAGTAATTATTTTTATCCTTCAATAGGTGCATCTGCATGCTATTGTGCTAACACTGGTGCTTCTCTTATTAATTATACTCTTTTAAGCTTGCTTCACAAGAGTAATCTAGCAGCCCATACTAATTAATGCAGTTGAAATCAAACATAGTAAAAATAAAACAGCTCAGCTGAAAAAGAAAGAAAAGGAGAGGAGAAGACAAACCCCAACACTCAGGCAGTTTGATGCCAAAACAAACGTGCAAGGCTGTACCATCTGGGGTACATACAGAAAAGGTACCTTGTACATTTCAGGCATTTAACAGTTATTGAGTGTTATGAAATGTAGTGGTACCTTTCTCCTAAGAAATCCTGTTACCTGCTTTCCCACCCTTCACCAAAAGGTTGTTCAACATTGGTTTTGCTGTTGGCTTCAGTGGTCTGAATTAAAGTTAAGTGCATTTGCAGTTCTTTCCAGCAACAGATTCTAACCCCAAGACTTCTACAGCTTTTTGTCATTGAACAGTAAGTTTAGTGGAGAAATATGTCCTGGGCAATGTTATCAGCTTCTGCTCAAAGGTTTACAAAACAAGAGTTCACAGGAGACTGATACCTTTCATGTCCTTCTTTTACAAGTGATGTTTGGAGAGTTCTGTAATCAAAATATTGTGCCAAACACTTCCTAGAATGGTCAGGCCAACCCGCAGAAGACCTTGAATCTTGCACAACTGCCTTTCAATCAGTAAAATTTGTAGTGTATGAGGTGCTGATCAGATCACAGCTTTTTCCAATATGCAGAAAGTTTTTATTACATTATTTAATTGCTGTGGATATGGCAAAGTTTGATTCTAGTATTTATATATATTTTTTAAATTGGTTTTTTCAGTGGGAAAATGGAATGTACCAAAATCATTGCTTCCATCTAATAGGAAAAGCAGACTTGGTTTTGAATTAAAAGTGTTTTATAATTTGGATCCCATTTTAATTGTTTAGTATGCAGGGCAGAGATGAATCTCTTTTTCTGAGCCACAAACTTTGAAATCAATCTTCCTTGCTTCTTTGCTAAGTTTCACTTGTAAATAATAAAATAAATTTACTACTATGAATTGCCTTTCTTCAGGAATAGTTTTTTTGTGAACAACACAATAACAAGTAAATACCAAATACAGGTTTATGGTAAGTTTTTAGAAATGCTATCTTCTGGATCCAGGCTGGATCCTTCACCCCCTGCCACTGGATCTGTGCTCGTCCCAGTGGCAGTCCCTGACGTGCCAGTGCTGACGCCTTCCTTTGGCTCCCCCTGCCAGGGAAGTGCCCAGCACCCCAAGGCAATGGTGGCAGGCTCCAGTGCAGTATTAAACACCCTGCTGAAAGGTCAGTGGTGTTGAATTGGTGGATTGATGCAGTTACTTAGAGGGGAAATGTAGTGTCCAGCTAAAACCCAACTCTCTTCCCCTGCTCCAAATCCATTCTCTTAAGGTAAGCAGTGTGTTATTCCTGCTTTAGGCATACTGGCATTGCTGAATAAGTGACTGACTGAAAGCTGCTGGGTTTAAAGAAATGAGAAATGTCATTTGTGTAGCACAGGAAATTATTATTATTTTTTTATTGCTGACCATTCGCATTTGTTCAGCTTGCAGCATTGTGATTGTGGATTTTGTATTTGGAATGATATCCGAGTGCAATAAGTAAACTCATAAAGGATACTAAAACTGGTCTCCAGACTAATTCTTCAGAGGTGATTTTGTTTGCTTCGGTTATTGACTAATGAGCAGCTGAGATTTATGATGTTAAAGGAGGGGAGAAGTCTGAAGTAGGAAATATTGCCTAATGCTTTCAATTAGCAATGTGCATTATGTGATATTGGCCATTTCCTAGCACTGAGATATCATTAATAACCTTGAATGCAAAATTGCTGATTAAAATATGAGCTGGCTTTTTCTTCTAGAAGTATATTGCCATAGGAGAGCAAGGAACAGATTGTGGGAGGAAAGGTTGCTCTTGGTTTTGTTAGTCAAACAGTTCTATGAAGATATTTCAGAGTTGTTGGATTTGTGACTTCCTTGAAGAAAATCCCTCAGAAGAGCTGCTGTGCTTTTTGCTAGGTTTCATGTGGTGTACAGAGAGGGGACACTCATCCTTTGGGGTGTTTTCTTCCCTTCTCATCCTGTTCCATTTCCCTAAATTTTCTGTCTCTCTATTGTGGTGACCTTCCTTGGGTTTTTTGTTTGTTTGGTTTTGGTTGGTTCTGTTGGTTTGTTGTTGTTGTTTTGGTTTTTTGGGTAAAGTACCTCTGGATGTGAATTTCTCTCATACTTGAAGCTGAAGGAACAAATTGTGCTCAGTACTTAACAAAATAAATATATTGGTGAGAGAAGTGAGGGGAGCAAAGGGTGCTCCTGTTTGTCCATCAGCATGGCTTGGTCCTCTCAGCCTGAATTAAAACTTTAATTGGCTTTTTCATGTTGGTGCCTTTCTGTATGTTCCTGGCAGAGGGAGTTCCTCAGGACTGGGAAATGTTGCTGGCGTGGGTTTGGATTGCTTTGCTTAGGGGTGTGTTGTTTTTCCCTGGTGCCACAAATACAGTTCCCATCAAAGGGGCTGGTGCTGCTCTAAGCCAAAGATGAGAATCCACCACCAAGTGAGCAAAGAGCTTTGAAGTCCAACAGAATGAGTGAATTTACACTTTAAAATACAGATTATTTCACTTTCAATTAAAAATAAAAAACAAGCCCAACAAATCTTGTGTCCTCATTTCCTTTGCAGGATCTGCCTGTAGCTCGGTTTTTTGGGAGAGCTTTAGTTCTGGTGGGGTTTAAGTGTGAATCATGGGTGAGGTATTGCTTTTATTGTAACATGCAGAAATGATCAACAGCTCAATGGAAAAGTATGTATGAAAGGAAATATGGCCAGCACTTCAGTGCCTAAAATGATTATTAAACCAGTTGGGGTTTCATTTGAAAAGTTAGTTATTAAGTAGGTAGTCTGCCTGTGATGAAATAGCAGTGGGAATACTGCCTTTACTCAGAATATTTGTGTGGGGGATTTTGGGTGCATTTTTAATAATGATTTGAATGTATTGTTTTTTGACTTTTTCTTGGCTACACCCATGTTCCCCCACTCTGATTTGTTTTGCTGTTGGCTTTAGAAATGCGAGGATTCTTACACTGGTGTCTCAAAAATCTGAGTAACAATTTTTTTCCAGGCAGAGTTGCATATGCAGGTTTAGTATTTTTAAGTGGAGATGTGGACTCCATTGAAAGTCCTTTGTGGGTGGATTTAGAGCTGGGCTTCATGATGGAATTCAGGTCATCAGCCAGAAAACAAAGCTGGAATGGTGTCAGGAGTCTGCACAAGAGGGTTGCAGGTCTGGAAGTGGGACCAGAAGTGTGGTCATCATACAATGGGACTTAAGTGTATCATGGGGGGAGGATGGGAAGTCTGGAAGTTAAGTCAGTATCAAAAATCACTCAGACACAACTGTAAAACTAATAAGGCAGATATAATAACGGTAAACTGTTAACCAATAAATAACTCCTAGGAAATTTGAAGAGAAAATAATTTGTACTGGAAGGGTTGTTTATTGAGGTTTCCATCTACATTCATTGCAAATACCAAACGAACAATTGCTTGGGAAACCACACTGATTTTCAGTTTGTCCTTTGGAGTATAAGTTGAGGAAGTGCTGATTTACCTGTCATTGTCCAAGGAGATTTTGAGGAGTAATACAGGACTTGATTGTCTTGTTCTTTATGTTGTTCAAGTAGAAAAATAATCCTTTGTGTAAGAAAAAGTGAAATTACCTGCTTTCTTTGTTACTTAGATGTAACTTTTCAATATATCTGCATAGAAATTAAAGCTGGAATTTGCATTAATGTTTATTTTGGGTACTGGAATGTGTCCAGGGTGTCTGTGAGTCTGGATCCTGTTCTCTGCCCCATGGAAGAGTTTCTGCTCACATGTGCTGCTGGCTCTGGGGAAACATCCACAGGCGAGGAGAGCAGGAGGATAATGATGACATTACTGGGTGGACTGGAGGACAACCTGTCTCTATAAATACACGTTATTTTTCCTGTTAAATGGCTGGTGCTGAGAGTGGTTTTTAGATGAGCTATTTTTAAGAGAGCATGTTACCCACTAAGGATGTCATTACCTGTTGCAAGAGTTTTAATATAAACTGTTTACACATTGATCTTCTTGTATATTAAGCTGTTTTTTCCTTATCTTCAACAGGCAGCCAGATAAACTAGTGGTGGTTTGGACAAGAAGAAGCAGAAGAAAATCCTCTAAGGTTGGTTGATTCCTTAATAAGTCCCAACTTGAGTGACAAACAGGGTCAGTGGTTTGAGGGACTGTTTTTCTAAATGTGGGGAGCAGCCAAATAAATTAGTAAGAAGTATTTTAGTTGTTGACTTTTCTTTTTAATTCAGTTTATCCATAAAGTTCAGAATAAACTGCTGTTGATGTCAGTGCTAATTTATGGGAACTCTTAACTCTGATTTCAGCTTTGGTTATTTGTTTAGCAGAACTGTATCACCATCAGTTCAATTCAGTTATTAATTGCTACACCTAATTAGAAAGGAGAATTGGTTTCTCTACTAGAAGTGTATGAAAAAAAGCCCCAACTAATTAAAAAAAAAGTAATAAAAAATCTGACATCCCTGCAATAGGCAGATAAAGCCTGAATAAGAGGCTATTTCACAACCTGAAATGCTACAAATAAAAAAGAATAAAAGCAGGGTCTTTCAGCCCAGCAGAGTGTCTTTGAAGTGAATATTTACATCTTCTGCAAACACTGTGGGCAAACCTGTAAATTTGTGTTTCATGACTAATAACTTGGTAGCCTGAGGAATGGGAAGCTCTGAGTGAAGTCTCTCCAGTCTCTGGACACTGATCAAGTTTGTCTTTCATGGGGACAGGGGTGCATGCTGTTTTCCTCCCTTCCCAGGAGCATCTCCTCTTCTCTTTGAGATGACTTGGGCTTACTTGCTCGTTCCCTCATTGCCTTTCCCCATGCTGTGGCCTCTTAGCCTGGTTGGATTTATGGCAAATGATCTTGTCAGATAGGAAAGTTTGGAAGTTGCAATAATTCTTTGACATTTCAGTTAAAAAAATGATCATATAAGCTTCTTTTTCTTTTCTTGTGTGTGTTCATGTAACACAAAATGATGTTTCAGAGAACTCTGTAATAGTGGAGAGAGGGCATTCATGTTAGAGAAGATATCTTGAAATAATTGTGTTGAAGAACTTAAATATTTAGAAAATGTGATACATGGCTTTCTGCCCTACTCAGGAGAGGCTTTGGGTTTATTTTTTACTGGTACTCCTTTTTTTCTGACCTCTTTTTCTGATTGTCATGCATATTTGTTGTATTTTGTCTTTCAGCTTGAGGTATAAGCTATTCTAGGCTGTTTTAGATAAAGACTGGCTCCTGACTGCACAACTAAATGTTGTGCATCCAGTATTCTGCTTCAGGTTATGAAAACTCAAAAGTGTTACCTGATGAGTAAACAAGGGTGTGAGCTCAGTCTGGTACCTGTTCCTGTCCCATACTCCTCAGCAAAGCCAGCCAGACTGTTCCTGTTTCCTGAAACATCAACTAACCCAAGTTCCTTTGAGTTTATAGCACAGTGTGTATGTAGGCAGTAAGTGCTGGTGTCAGTAACCAATGTCTGTTGTGGCTCACCCTGTGACAACTTCTCTGTATTAATTTCATTTCGTTTCTGTTGCACAGAGAGATAAAAGTTATATCAAACACTAAGTGCAATGCTTGCACAAGCTTTGTGACTCTGAAAAGACTGGTGAAAAACAAAGTATTTGTCATAAATGACTGCTTTGTTGGGGTTCAGAATACTTCAGAAAGAGAAACTGTAACAGAAGTCCAGCATGCCTTTGTTTCTGCCTGTCATTTTATAGAATCCAAATGACAGCATTTCCTTGAGGCAACAGGATTTTCTGGCATTAGCTCAGCCTTTTGGGCTTGAAGGGTTTTTTTCAGCTGGGCCATAAAGTTCCATGATATGCCCTCATTTTTGGTCACCAGGCAGTAGAAGCAGCTCTTGGATAAACTGGCAGATTTAAGCCTGAGACTCAGAAAAGTTGGGCTGACTAAGTCATGTTTGGTGAGATCCCACAAAGGTGCTTTGGAAGAGGCTGAGTGGCCCTGAAACTTGGGCATAGGGTTAATTTTAAAGCTTTGGTAGCTGATGTGACTTGAGCTGTTTGGGTCAAAAACTGTAGATCAATAAATGTTCTTGATCTCTTAGTCATCCTGCCAGTAAAATACTTTATTCAACATACTTGTTTCATCTAATTGCTTTACTGGAAGCAAGTCAAATGAATATTTCCTCTGATTTTATTTTTGGTGGACACTGGGTTCAATGAGTACAAAGCATTAATAATTGTCTGGTTTTCAGCTTCTTGAGAGGGAGGAAGGGAGGGATGATGTTTTACCTTACTGTAAAGACGTTGTGAAGAGTTTTTGGAGGTTATGTTTTTTGAACTTTTCAGATCATTAATGAGGCATATCACCAGCAGACAGTTCACAAGCTCACAAACATGGCCCTTTGGATGCTCTCCAGTAGCTCTGTGTCTCTTTTGTACTGGGAAAGTACAGCAGATGTATTAAACAAAAATGTCGTGCGACTGGAAGATGGAGCTCTGGATGAGCACTGGGATGCCTGCTCTAACTGATACAATTTTAAAATGCCATTGAGCTGAAAGCTGAGTTCTTGATGTCCTTTGAAGCCCTTGTTTTTGTGGGTTTCCATGATTTTCATATGCTTCCTGCCCCACATGCTCTTTTTCCAAATAAGCTACAGTGGTTCCTTTATTAAAAGAAATAATAAGAGGCATTATGTGCAGGAGTCTGATTATTTTTCTTCTTACTGTGGGAAACACAGAATAGGAGTTGTAGATATGTTGAATTACAGTGAGTTTCAAAGTGTTGCAAATGAAAAGCAAACACTCATTTTGAAAGAGCATATAAATAGCAGTCTGAGGGGTGGATGGATACAAGACCATAAATACATCCAGCAGTTACTGACCTTAATGCAGATTTAAGTTACTTACAGTTCTATTTTGGGCCCTGCTCTCCATGGGCAAGTGTAATTTCAATATATTTCATGAGATGTGTCAGGACAAGGTGGCTCTGTGTGGTTGGGCATCTCCACTGTGTGTGCCAGGAGTTTACATTAAATGGTGATTTGCAGTTTTGCTGTGCTTGGCAGAATTGCTGTGCAGTCCTAGAACCAAAATGAACTTTCAGCTTGGGAAGGGTGGGAGTCGCCTGTCTGTAGGTGCAAATGTTGTCTGTTTGCAAAATCAGATGCACTCTTCAAGCTTTATTTAGATGCTGTTCAGCATCATGGTTTACAGAAGGTGCAGCTTGTAGCTGTGGACAGGTTTAACTCTTCTTCAGTACCCTGGCACACTGGAAAGTTGCCTGCCCAGGTTTCAGGCCTTGGGCTTTTTTTGTTTGTTTTTTTTTGAGTGGTGGTAGAATGTCTTTGTTGTAGAGTAGAGCAAGGGAAAAACGTGTTGAAAATACAATTGCCTTCATTTCACTGAGATGCTCTCAAATTTCCAGGCTTTGAACTAAGAAATTTCAATGTGAAAACAGCTGTTGCCGTGATGTCAAGGAGGTACTTTCTACTATTCCTGTGAACATGCAGAGGCTTATGGTTGAATTATACACCTCTGAAGAATCAAATTTGCACTTGCTTCTGAGAGCCTAGCAGAATTATTCTCAAAGACTCTTTCTGTATCAAAGCTGAAAGAAGGGGCCTTGCCTGTGATTTCAGCACTTCTCTTGCAGGTTTATCAAAAACTGTTTAAGCACAAAGGAGAAGGAACAATGCTGAGAAAAGGGAAAGAACTTGGGCAGTGAGAAGTAAGAGCCAAGAGAGGCAAAGGGACAGGGAGAAAAAGGAATCTCTTGTGCTCAACAGCAGTCTGGCCAGCATTTTTCCAAGGTTCTGCCATCAATAGAGCAGCACCTGGGTCACCTGTTTTGCTGGTTTTGGCAATCTGTTGCCTTTTCTGGCTGCTTTATTGCCCCATGCCAGCCCTGCCTGTCCCTGCTGGGCTGCAGTTCCAAAGGCATGTTGTGTCCCTGACATGCTGATGTCTGTCTGGGACCAACACAGTTCGTAATGCCACTCCCAGAACTTCTCAGTTTTTTAGTGAAGTTATTTACAAGATCATGCTGTGATTATAATCCCTGACTGTAAATTGGAGGTTGTTAATACTCTTTTTTTTTTTTTCCTGGGAGTCCCACAAAGTTGACTTGTGGTGACATTCTGAGGTGCAGTGATGGTTGTTTCAGATAATAATGAGAAAAATAACTCTGTATTCAGGCTTTTTTGTTTGTCTGGGCTTTGCTTTTTTTATTTGGTTGGTTGTTTTACTTTTCTAATAAGAAACCCTATAGATGATGTGAGAAACTGATTGAAGAGACAGGGAAGAGGCTCTTTACCTGGGCATCATCTACTGTGAATGGTGAATAAGGCAAGATCTGGTGAACCAAATAGCATGATTCATGTATTTAATTCATGATGTATTCATCCTGTATGTCATGAATGTGGATGTTTGAAATCAAGCTTGAAGAGGTAGCCCAGTCTGAGAGAAGCTGTGGTGGAGATGAGTTTTTGCTGGTTCCCCAAGCTCGGCAGTGTTTCTGTAGCTTTACACATGTGCACAGCTGTAACCCGTGTGCCTGCCGGTGAATTGAGACATTCATGGGGAGACCTGTGGGGATCCCCTGCTTTCCTTGTCTGCTCTAAGGGGGCACTGACAGCAGTGTGTTGATCAAAGGCTGCCTGCAGTTTCCAGGGCTTTGAACTTCCTTCTTTGGCACGTCCTGGGTTTTTTGGACGGCATCCCAAGGCATGAGTGTGACTGGAGCGTTGTTCTGGTGCCCAGCCTTTTTAGCTGGTGGGCCAAGCACAGGGATTTCAAGATGATCATGGGGGGATGCAAGCTGTAGTCTGGAGCATGGCCTTTAATTTGTCTCCCTTTGTGACACTGAGTTACAGAAGAACAAGAAGAAGCCATTCACAAGCTGCTGGTTTCCTCTGGTGTGAGGGAACTGCCAGCTTTTCCCAGTCCATTCTTTTTCCAGTAGGTCCATTAACAGCCATGTACAGCTCTGGCTGTCTTGGATGGTGAATGACTTTGGTGGGATGCATCACATGGAGCAAATCCTTGGTGTTCCAATGTTCCAAAGCCACACTCCTGGCGTGGAGGCACCAGATGAAGGATCTGGCTGCTTAATGTCAGCTCTTCCTCTTGAGTTCTTTTTTTTTTTTTTTTCCTTTTCTGTCTAAGTGTTCTGCCTGGATAACACTGAAGAAGAGGGATTATCCTTACAAGCTGAGCTGCCCTAAGCACTACTGGAGCCAGTTGAGCTCCTGCTTGCTTCTTGTGCCCTGAAGAGCCTGTCACACCGACAAGTAGCAGAGCTGGCCTGATCACAGGCAGCTGGCAAAAAATTTATAAGGAAAAGAAAATCAGCAGTTTGCTGGCTCACAATAAAGCCACTCTTGTGGCTGCAGGTGAGGAATAATCGTAGGTCTGTTTCAGATGAGTTTTGCTTTTAAAACCCAATATTGACAGCTTGGCAATAAGAACATATTTTTTATTCATAAATATAAACTGTTCCATAAGTTACAGCGGGCTCAAAATATTATGGTCAGCTCCAGCATCTTGCAGAAAAGTAACATGAAATTATCCTGCACAACAGGATGAGGCAAGGTGGAAGTGAAGAAAGCAGAAAAGAGATGAAGCATCTGAAAGGGCAGGTTCCTGAAATAATGTAGTATCAAGTCTGTCATTCCAGTTCAAGCACAGCAAAACAGCAGTGATGTTCACATCACAGGTGGTGGATTGCAAAGCTGGCTGCCTGGATTGGAACGGGATTGGAACTGTTGTTTTAAAGAGAAAAATGGATAGCCTGAAGTGCCCGTGCGAGTTTTGTAGGCTCATCTCCACTGCCTCTAAGAGATTTCCTCCTCTCCCAGTCATCAGTTTTGTGCCAGAGCAATGCTGTAGGTTGGACAATGTCATTCACAGCCCTAGTCTATTTATAGGAGATTTCAGCAGCCCATCCTGTAGCTCCTGTTTCCAGATTTAAAAGAGCTTTCATGCTATGTTGTTTTCTCTCATCTTCCACTGGCAGAAAAAAGAAAGAGTTGCTTTTTGCATTGAAATGCAGCAAAGCATTTCTGCTTCTCTTTCCAGACCGTGGCTCCCATCCCTCCGGTCTGGAGCCAAGTCAGGCCAGGGCAGGGCTGTGGGTGAGGCACCTGCTGCTGGAAGTCACTTCTGCTTAGCTGCCCTTGCCTTGACTTCCAGGACAATGGGAGATGGCTGGTGAAGACCTGTAGCAAATGAGGAAGAAGTGGGTCTAAAGGGACAAGCACCTGATGGAAAATGGAGTTAAGGAGGGGATTAGGTGGAAATGTATTGTGCAGCTGCAGCATCTCCTTGGCTGAGCCCTGACAGCGAGTTCTTGTCACCTGCAGCGGTGGCCTGATCCAGCTCCAAGTCAAGGCTTATAATCTGGGAGTTGAAAAAGTTTTTAATATAGGCCAGATGTAACTTGAAGAAACTGCAGCGTAGAGGTGCCTGGCATGAGAAATGTTGCATTAGAATAACACTCTGCATCTTAATTTTAAATTACTGTCATTTGCCAGTCCTCTGTGTTTCTCTGGATTTGCTTTCCCCTTTCCATTTCTCCTTCCCAACAACCCAGACAGTTCTTTTGATGCTATCTTTTACTGTCATGCTGTTTATGTGATACAGTGTTTATTTTTCAAAGCCAGAGGAGGACTTGATAACATTCATGATCACAGAGCAGCTTTGCTTTAAAAGCTCATTAGTTAGAACTTGTCTCCTGGTTGTTGCTTTCAGTGACAGAAAAACATCTATATCCCTGTGTGTTTATTGTGTCTCGCTGACTTTCCTGGTGGGAGGAAATGCTGATAAAGGGCTTGAAGTGAAGTGGTGACTGCACCAGTGAATGCTCATTTTCTAGGCTTTTTTAATAGATGGAACAAGTGATCCTCAGCTGAGCAGGCTGGCAGTGCCTGGACCTTGGACAGCAAAAGTTTGACATAATTTTCAGTATTGGCCAAACCCAGCAGGAAAGCACAGGTTTCAGACACACCATGAGCTCCAATTATTTTTGTGCAAACTGGTACCTGGAAAGAGGATGGAGTGCCCCTATGGAGGAGAGGTTATTGATTTTACAAGGTGCTCCCAGGGGACATGGCAGATGAGCTTGTGCCTGGCTCTGGATCACTGCCTCGTGTCTGCTGAGGATCTCTGTGGGCAAGCTGGGAGTGAGGCAGGGGGCTGTGGGTTCTGTGGGACAGAGCACAAACTGCAGCTCCAGGGTCTGTGCTAGTAATGGCATCTGCTGTGCTGTGTTTGGCTGCTCACAAAATACCTTTTGCTTGTAAAAGATGTTTTGTTTTTGTTATCTGTTGTTGTTTGCTCTGTTATTCAGAAAATACATCCAGGCCTTCTTTAGAATGAGGAGATTAGACTGGAATTCGTGGAGTAAAACCAGTAGAAATTGGCTTCTTTCAAGTTGCTCTTATTTTAAAATTCCCTTTTTTTAGAAGCTCCAAGTTGCCTCTCTGCAAACACAAAGCACAGACACTCCCTGAAAAATCTGATCTAATTAGGCATCTTTGGGAGCTGGGGTTTCAGGCAGAACATCAAAGAGAAAAAAATTTGTGATAGAACCAAAGGAGAGCTGGCAACATTTGGCACTCCCTACTACTGTGGCAGAGAGCTGCTGCCCTAAAGGGATGGCACTGCTTCTCCAGCTTTGTCTTTCCCACTTTGGTACAGCAAAGTCATCCTTAAAGTTACCCAGGTTACCTTAAGGTCCCAGAAAACCTGAGTCACAGGTCCTGCTAACCTTATTAAAGCAAAAATGTGTTCTAATAGACAGTCTGAATCTGAAGTTCTGCGTGTTGGAAGGAGTATAAAATTGCAATGAGTGATGCTCTAGAATTAAAAGAAAATAGAAAAATAGCCAAGTTAATTGGCTTCAGGTAACAGTAAACAGATTGTACAGTCTTTCCTGATAAAACTTCCAGATGTTTCTAATAACACCCTGGTTCTGTAGCTGTCAATTCTACAGCAGCATCCTTCCCTCATTTGTCTTAGAGCATCACAAAGCAGATTAGGTTGAGCTTGGAAAAAGGCATACTTAGTCCAAACCAGAGCAGAAATGCTCACACACGGTGTTTTCTGGGACTAGCTGTTAAAATGTAAATACAGGCCATGCACTAATCCAAACTGATGCTCAAAGGTAGGCAGGTTCTCAGTCTATTTAACTGTTGGGTTTTTTGTTATGTTTTCTAGATGTTGGTACTCCAGCTTATTAATTCTTAAAAATTTAAATGTTTTAGTAGCATTAAAAATCATTGTTTTCACTTTCCTCGAGTACAATGTCTTGTTCCATTTATGTGTAAATGCGATTAGACCTGCACTATGTGTTGTACCCAAAATAAAGCTCAGCTTGCTACAGAAGTTCTGACCCTACAAGCCTTAATTTTTGCAAGGCTCTGAGTGTCCTGACCTGTGCTATGTAATAAAAAAGCTGAATTTAGGAACCTGTGAGGAACAGCTTTAGTTCAATGGAAAAGGTTGCTAGTGGTCTGAGTTTCCTTACTGTCATTCTTAATTGTGTCCTTTGAAGTGTTCAGAAGAATCATGGGTTTAGGGATGTGCCTTTTTGGAGTCAGTGCTATGTTACTTTTACCTGCATGCCCTGGGTCCTGTGGGAGTCAAGTCAGCACTTTTCTAATGGGTATTTTTCTTCCTTTAGGCACACAGCTGGCAGCCTGGAATCAAGAACCCATACCGTGGGTTGGTGGTGTGGCCTGTACCTGAAAATGTTGAAATTACTGTGACTCTCTTCAAGGTATGTTTTCTTTGAGGCATAATCTTTATATTTCCTAAACAACACATGAAAATTTCTGTCTGGAAATGTCAGATTATAGTCACAAGGTCTAATCTTGCTGGTTTTATGTCATTAACTGCCCAGCCTTATGTCCTCAGTTCAGATCTGGGTGAGAGGGATGGTCTGTTCCCTGCCAAAGCTGACTTCTGTAGTTTAGTTAACGCACAGAAATACCCACTGAGCTGCTTATGGTGAGCCATTGGCACAGAGTCCAGCACATGTGTAACTGTGCACGTAGTACATGTGTAAGGACTTGGCATGGCTTACAGCCTGGTAGCTTTCCTTTAAATACTGGAAGGGAGAAATTGCCATAACACAGTCATTTCTAGACTTCCTTGTTCAGTTTCAGGGTTTCAGTGCATGCTATTGCTGCAGCAGAATCCAGCTCCTCACTTACCATTATTCAGAATGCTACACAAACACCACAGCCCTGATGTGATTGCAGCTGTAGATGTGGATGTGCAGTATTTGAGTTGTACAGAGAATTATAAGATTGTACAGGGAATTTTTTATTTTTTGAATTGCATTTGTTCTACTAAAAAAAAAACTTATTTGTGTGTCTGTGAAGTAGGAGGAGGAAGTGATAGTTATGCTAGAACTTATTTCCCAAATATCATTGGGCAAGACCCTTTCTGCATAAACAATGCAGCTTTGCATGTGTGACAATGTAGGAGGCTGAAGATTTCTGGGATTTTCATTCCATAGTTCTTCCTCGTTCTTTACTCTGGTGCCTTCATCTACATTCTGGCTGTTCTTATTTCTGACTGCTCCCTTTGCAGCCTAGGGAAACAGCAACATACTTCTTTCTAATTAGTAATATTTGTATTTCTTGGTCTTGGGGACTTTCCTGAGCTTGGAGTTGGCTTCTGATTAGCCTTAGAATGGGAATTTATTACTTGGTTCATTAAATCTAAAAAAAGAGGGTTGTCTTCCCCCCAGCCTTTTTTAAAAATTCCTGCCTGTGGGATTACTCATGAGCACAAACTTCTCAGTTTGACAGTGATCATAAACTATCATAAACTTGTTTCCTTTCTTAGCAAACATGTAGTCTCCAACTGAGATTTAAAAGTTCGCTACCAAAAATTGTTTGCTTCAAGGACCTCTACTTGGACTAAGGAACTTGTCACCATTATGTGGCAATGCCACATGTCTGCACAACCTGAACATGGTTATGCAGCACTGTAAATGTTGCTTGATATTTTCAACATTTAAAGTGAAGCAGAAACGTACAGAAATCTTGATTGAGATTATGATGTTATATGAAGGATGAGAAATAAAGTTTCTCTTTGGTGCAGCTATGTGATACTGTGGCTTTAGAGTGAAAGTGTCTTTCAGCCTTCTTTTGCCATCCCATCTTTTTGCTTACACTTGTACTGCTTCAGGATTCTGTTATGTAGAACAGCACAGCAACCTTGTTAGTTGTGTAACTGAGACTGAAGGTAGGATTATCTAGTGAGGGATGGAAGGGCCTCTGGAGCCAGTGTCAGGTATTACAAAAGCTTAATTTTACCCAGCACTAATTCTGCAGGCAGATCTGTTCACTGGACTTCTTTTTCCCCCCAAAAAATGAGCCTGCCTGTCACAAGAGTTGGTCTGGGAGGAGAGGTAGGATTGTGACTAACCCCAGCAGCTGTGCCTTCTGTAAGTGGTATCCACTGGTCTCTGGGGAAATGAGCATTGGATTAATAATCAAAATATTGAGAACCATCACACTGTGAGGCAGCTCTTACTGTAAAATCTGCTCTAATTGATCCTCCAGTTCTTCTAACAGGAGTGCCTGTGAGTGGCCAAACACCCCTTGTTCTCTGTGAGGGAATGCCCGTGGGGCACAGTGCAGCTGGTTGAGCGAGCTGTGTGATGCCCAGGAGCGCTGTAGCTGTGTGAGAGCAGCAGCCTGGCCTGCCTGAGCCAGCTCTCAGGGCCAGGGGACTGCAGGCAGGAGATGGTGTTGGCCAGCTCAGGCTGTGCCCAGTCCCCTGATGGCTTTGTTGGCTCTGTGGTGCTTCAGCTGCAGCACAGGACTTGTCCCAGCACCCACAGAGCTGGCATTTCTGTAGCTGGTAGGTTCTGGGCAGAGGCAGTCCAAAAGAAGTGGCTGTTTGTCCCGCAGCTGCTGCATTGTCTTGGCAGCACTGGAGCAGTGGGAAGGGAAGTATGTGGTGGCACTCTGCAGCCTGCCAGCTGACTTGGGAACGGGGTTCTTGTATTGTTCCTTCCTCTAGAAGAAAGAGGACAAAAAGACTGAAAACAGTAAAGCTCAGAAAAAGAGGCTGCTCATCTTGCAGTCCTGTAAAAATCCTTTTTGGAGCCAATTCCCTGCAAAGGAGGGTGATTGCTGAAGGTTTGGCACTTTGCAGTGCCCACACTGAGCCTGGCCGTGTTTGACAAACAGGAGCTGCTCGCTTTCACCACCCCGAGAAGCTCAGAGAGCTGCTGCCTCCGTGTCCACCCTGGCAGAGCCCAGAGCTGGGAGCTGGCTCTCCCACAGAGCTGTGCAGCAATCACAGATAACAAATGAGTGTAGTGGTGCTGCTGGGAATGGAAGGAGTGGGCTCCAGACAGACAGCTATGTGTTGTGGGAAATGATTCACACAGTAGTGGCAGCGCATTTGTAAGTGGCTGTTGAAATGTGTTGCTGGTAGGATTAGGAGATAAGTCAAGGTTTCAAGTGCTGATGAGAATGTTAAGAGTCTTCTCTCCAGTAGTCAGTGTGGACACTTGAGAGCTGGCTAAGCAAAGTCCCTGTGATCAGTCAACAGATGAGATATTCTGCATTATCTGCACAGCCCTACTTTGGGTGTTACCTTGCTTACAACAGCATATTTGTAATTCTTGCACAAGCAAAGTACTGAAGAGATTACAGCCTTCCTTTCAATGACTTCAATTTCAAGTAAATGTAAGCTTTTTTGTTTGTTTGTTTGTTTCAATTAATTCTGGGCTGCTGGTAAAATTTCATAATGCCCTGGAGTCATGTGTGGAAAAGCATCATATGGATATATTGATTCAGCTTCCCTTGATTAGCTGCAGCTCCTGCCCATCCAGCCACTGAAGTGCTAGTTACATAAAAAGTTCCATTTGTTCTGAAACTTTAACTTCTTCCTTTGCTGAGCTCCACACTGATGTGTAGTTATGTCTTGGGTTTTTTTCAACCAAACTGGGGGAGAAAGAAACATCATGAAACAATAAGCCTATTGTGCATTTAAAATCCATAATTTGTAGTGCTTTCATGGAAAGATTCACAAATGCCAGAAAAGCCAGAGCTGAATTCCCACTTCTTTTTGTTTTGTTACCATGGCTGTGCTCCAGAAGTTAAATTTTTAGAGTCCCTGCATTAGCAAAGTTTAACTACCACTTCTATACTTTTCTGTAGGTTTATATACAAACACAAATCTTTTGCAGCTGAGAGAGATTTTAAACCAGAAATTTTCACTGCCAAGCAAGCTTTTAGTAAAGCTAAATGAACATCAGTTGTACTATGAGGATTTAAATTGCAACATAATTATTTTCTAGCTTGAAAACAAAGTGACTTCCTGTTCAAAAATGTTTGTTCTTCAGGAGTAAGCATGGACTTTGCTTCATTAGATTACCCGAAACACTTGTTTTGTCAGCAATGTACATGGTTTATCACACCAATGTACCATTTCAACAGCAGGGACCATTACCAGCTCTTAATTCCAAGGTTTGAAAATGACATTTTTAAAGGCATAGCTTTCTAAGCACACAAAAAATAATTATAAGGAAAATAAAAATCAAATAGATTGATCAAGGCATACTTGTGTAGTTGAAAGAATTCCTGTTTCCACATATTACTCGGAAAAAATCCCTATAATTCTTCTTGAAAGCCCAAGTCAGTCATGCTTTGATTTTATAGAATAACAACTGGCCACGCTGTAGCAGGATCACTGCATGAAAGCCAATGTGCTATCTCAGAGGAGAAAAAAAAAGAACTCAAATCAGTCCAAAACCTCTTCATAAAGCCGTTTCTCTTAAGTCAAGACCAAGTTCAGGTTCAGAGCATACTTATTTCACTTCAGAGCAGGGGCTTGAGCAGACACTATGGAGAATACTCCATAGGAGTGGAAACCAGTTCCAGAGGCAGTGTTGTGTGTCAGATATAAAAATCATAAGTTTGGAAAGTAAGCACATTTGCACATCAAAAAATTAAATGGTTAAAAACTTAAAGGATTAGTGGGGGACTAATTTTTAAAAGATAAGAAAAAAAAAAAGAAAGGACATTTGGTGCTTGTTGCCTTTCTAGCCCAGAGGCTTTACTGGAAGGTGTGAGCTTGGTGTGGTGATGCACAGGGATGTTTCTGCCAGTCTCCCCAGAGCTCCCTGCTTTCTGGCAGCTCCAATTAAAGCTGATCACAGTTGTATGTGATTTTCTAGACTAATCAGACCTCTGTAATCGGCATTGAAAGCAACAAGAATTGGGTCAAATTTTGAGTCTTGTGCAGTTTCAAGCAGGCAAGTACAAAAGCTGAGGACAGATGCTGGAGAAGCCAGAGCATCTGCTGCAGGTCACTGGTGAAGGGAGATCACACACCCTGTCAGTGTTTGATGTGATTCACTGTGACAGTCCTTAAGCAGTTATTCCCCAAGAAGAAAGACTGAAGATTAGGGCTGGTATGAAGTGATCTAATTGAAAGACAAGCTTCAAAAACCAGGAGTGCTTAGGGAGGAGGCACAGGGAAGGAAGGGAGGAAGGGACTAACAGGCTGAACATCTTCCCTACCCACCCTGGCTGCTGATTAGGAAAAGCAGCAGTCCCCTGCTATGTCCTTTGTTCCAATTACAAGAAATACAAAAGAAAATGTGAATATAACCTGAATTGTTGGAGAAGGTTTACCTTCAGTCATCTGAAACCACTTTGTACTCTGCAGAAAGGATCTTGTCCTTGGCAAGAATGGGTTTAGGATGGGCTGATCCACACAAAACAGAAAAATGTGTCTGACATATCCTTTGCTCTTCCTAAGCCCAGAAGAGTTGACTTTTTGGGTAGTTGTCATGTGGATGGGCAGAATGGTGTCACAGAAAGAAGCTAAGGGGTGGGATTGCAAAGAAAAGCTGATGTCCTGTCTCTTGCACAGTTCCCTACTATTTTCTTCTTACCTGAGTATTACTTTTGGTATTAAGGTCATCTTATGAGACAAAAAAGAGAGGAAAGAAGGGTAGAGGAAAAAGGCTCTAAAACTTAGTTAAAGATGCTGGAAAGGAACATTAAACTGAGACAACTGTCTTGGTACTGAAAATGATGATTGTTTTTTAACATAGAAAAATGAGGAGGAACAACAAGCTGTTCGATCCATTTGCCCTAACACTTACAGTTCTGAGTTAATGGTGAGACCATAGTGAATGTTGGATGGAGTGTAGTTCTGCATCTGGGGTACACTGGTGAAGCAAATATGCAATATCAAAAAAAAAAAAATCTTGTCAGCTCCCCTCATATTACAGTGAGATTGATGCAATTTGTTCCTTGATCTTTTTGGGTAATTTTCATTATTTGCTTTTAGGAAATGGGAATGAGGTCTGTTTATAACTCTTGACTTTAGGTATTCCCTGCTTGTATCTGCTTGCAGGTGAGGTGAGGTTTTGTGTGCCCTGTTACCAGAGAGGGCTTTCATACAGAATTAGAGCATTCCAAAGGCTGCTAAAACCATTACTCCCAGAGTTATTCTTTTTGGAATAGCATTTTTTTCCTAAAATACAGTTACCAATGCTATAGTCCTCAAATAACAGTTTGCTAAGTACATCACATGAGTTTTATGTGGGGAATGAATGGAGAATATAGATTACCCAGTGAGGGAAGTATTTGGTGTTGTGGTGGTTTTTTTTACTGGTATTTACTGTCTTCAAATCCAAAAGAAGATTAAAGATTAGCCAGATTTATAAAAACAACACCTGTAATGGAGACTACATGAGGAAATGTTAGCCCCAAATGTAACATGTTGTTTACAATAGAAACTGTGTTATAACTGTAATCATACAAGAAACTGTGTTATAACTATAATCATACAAGTATCTGTTTACGTGACCACTTAATAAAGTTGTAAGTTAATTAGAAATAGGACTCTCTGTGCTGCTCCTTGGGTTTCTGATAAAAGCATTTTAGTGAAAGAGTGAAGCCACTTATGTGTCTGTTGAAAGGAAATGCTGAGGCTTATGTATTAAAAAATTATTCAGGGTTTTCTCTTTCTGAAGACATTTTAAAAGTGACAAAAAATATGGCTTTAAAAAAAATCTGGGTTTGCCTTTAAATCTGAAATATCTGACACATATGCAAAGTGTTCATATATCAGCATATTTCATACTCTCTGAACATTTGGTAAGGCTCTTCATTAGAGAAGTCCTTTAAGCTTTTAAGGGCTGTTTTGGGGCAATACACTGCATTTATCTTCCTGAAGTGTTCACAACTTGCTTTCAAGTGTATGCTAAAATGTTGAACATGAAGGAGTCTTTGCATTACACAGTGTTATTTTGCTCTGTCAGATGATCAGAAATACTCAGCAGAGCACCTGGTTCTGTAGCCCTCAGAGGTGTGAGTTTTATTGCCACTGACAGAGAGCTTGGTTTGGCTTTATAGATGATTGCCTTGCAGAAACAAAACAAGGAATGTTTTGTTTGTTACATGGGATAAAATATTGGACCCTGACTTTGGAAGCAGTTTTAGGTCAGCCTGCAAGCTTGTCCTAATAGCTTTTGGGGGAGGTAGGGGAAAAAATTGAGCAGGATGAAATATTTAAGAGTTGAGTCACTTGTTATGGAGTAGCTTATTAAAACATAAAGTGGTTAATGATCCCATTAAATCTCATTATGTCATTTCATGCTGTATCAAAGGAAGCAATTAAACAGAAAGGTAATTGCCCCAGGTTAACTCTTAAAAATTTTAAGTATTTAATAGTTGGATTACAGAAAGTTAGTTACATCTGTAGAATTTATATGGTATACACCAAACCCACAGGTATTGTGCTTTATTTACATAATGCAGAATTCCACAAACCTGATTAATGTGAGGAGATATAATTACATAATCTGATATTTACAAGACATTAATTGGAACATGGAGATACCTCAGTATAATTTTGTATGCATCTTCTTGCCCTTCTGTCCATATGGTTACTGGTACAGCATGTTTTGACACTCATGTGCAGTATTTAAATTAGTCTATTTTTTAAAAAACCTCTTAAAAGATTTACTCATGTATAAAAATGAACCATCAGTTTTGACATAAGTTTTTAGCAACATCTTATATTCTTTCACTGATAGTGTTTTACAGGGAGGCTGTGTGGGAAACTCACTTGGCTGGGTTTTGGAGGAAGGATGCACAGGAGGGGATGGGATAATCTCCTCCTAGAGGTGTTATTGTAGTTCCTCCAAAGAGGAGATTTATTTAAGAGCACCCTTCCTGAGTTTTTGTGTCCTGGAAAAATTAAAAAAAAACCCAAACAACAACTTCTCTCTGGTTGTTGGTGCTATAAGCTTGGTACTTAGAAAATATTTTGTGTATTCAAAGAGAACTAGTTAAAAAGTGGTACAGTACCTCTGTCTACTGTCTGACTTCAAAACAAAACTGAAGTGAAACAAGGATTAAAGCAAAGACTAAGGTTAGGTGAGTCAAGAAGATTAAATGTGAGGCTTGTAGCATTCTGGGAAAAAAAAAAGGATGGTACTAATGGATATAAAATGGGAGCAAATTCTCTTGATGCATTTTGTTAATTTAGAGCAGCAAGATGGAATTGTCAGGCTTGCTGTAGTGTCAGGACCAGTTGCCAAATAGTAGCAAGAAAACTCAGATGCTGAAGGGTCTCATGTATGGTGTTGGGAAATGCTGATGATATGGAAGTGACATTTATCTCCAGAGTGCAAACATCAGGGACAAAGGAGTAATTGAATATTTTCCTGTAACTAGAAATAATAGGATAGGATTGAGGTATAGCAAAAGCAGGTTTCATATAAAAGGAAAGACTCAAGACACATTCTCTTAGTGTGAGAATCTATTTTGCAAGAGTAGAAGTCTTGCTGCAGTTGTTCAGAACTTGGACTGGATGACTAATTATAAAAAAGAAAGTATTTTGTTTAAAGTGGGATCCTTGATAGAGGCTTGATAGGAATGACTTACTGCCTTCTCCAGTGTTATTCTGCTTTCAGACAACAACAATACAGACCACTCCAGCAGACTGAAAGCTCATTAAATTAAAAAAAAAAAGCGCCAAATATATGAACTTCATTGTTATTTTTCTTCCTGTTGGTGAAAATGTTTTCTGATCCTCACATGTGATACCATAGAAATGTTGTGAACTCAGGGTAAGTATTTAAGAAATCTGCAGTGGAAGGAGGTGCTGTGCTGAAGCTGTGACTGGATCTCTGCTTGTGCCCACAGAGTCTGGGCCTGGGGAGGGTGGGGTGTGCATCTTCTCACTCCTGGTGGAAGCAAGTGGCTCCCTCCACTGTTGTCTGCAAGATTTGGATTTGGTTTGTTTATTTGGGAGGTGGAACTTGAGAATTAAAGAGAGATTTATCCTTTTTTTTTCCACTGGATGAAAGGAAACAGAATTACAGGCTTCATCAGTATCAACCTCAAGTTTGTATTTTTAGGAGTCTCTATTAAATCCTCACTGGCAGTTTTACTCCAACTTGTTCATCATATAATGGACATCCCATAAAGCCTCCATCCTAGCTAAATATTTCTCTCTGGCATCTTCTGTGGGTAAAAATAAATCAGAGTATATGAAAATCATGGCTGTTTTGCAGTCTCTTGCATCCTGGATTATTTTTAGACTCAAATTCTCTGGTTTGTTTTTCTAGGATCCCCACGCTGAAGAGTTTGAAGACAAGGAATGGATGTTTGTCATAGAGAACGTAAGCTGGAATGTTGTTTTGGTTTTTTTATACATATAAAATGTAATAATTTAAAAAGATTATAAGGTGTCCAGATGCTGAAAAAGTCTTGAATAAAATTTGAGCAGCTGAACCACCGTAAATCCTAGCTCTGTAGTAATGAAGGCTTATTAAAATACCTGTTGTACAATAAATACCTATGTTACAATTAAAATGCAGGAGAGGGGAGTGCTATACTACACTGCTCAAACTCCTTTCCTGTAAGCCTCAGTCTGCCTTGCATTAGTGTGCTGTGAGCAATGGAGTGAACAAGTTGGAGCTGGGTCATGACTCACTGTTTTATGGGCTGTGACACATTATTTGTGTCTGAGCAGGGCAGTGAACGAGTCAGAGCTGGGTTATGGCATCTCTGTGTCCCAAAGGGCAGCACACCCTTCTGGGCCTGAGTGCCACTCTCTGGGGGAGAGCAGAGCTTCACTGCTTGCCTTGGATGGCTGAGGAATTTGGGCAGGATGGCGAGGTGGGACCAGCAGTGAGGAGAGTCATGAGCTGCTCCCTGGGATCCCTCTGCATGTCCTGTGCACCAGGAACACCCAAAAGCTGCTCCTGTGGGTCACCAGCTCCTCCAAGGCCGGAGCTCCCAGAACTTCTCCAAGAGAGCTGAGTTCCTGAGGGCTGCACAAACAACAGGCTTTGCCAAAGTGCCCTGCTGGACACTGCACAGAGCAAGTGCTGCATGAAGTACTTTTTTCCTTTCCCTTCTCTGTTCCGGGCAGCAGCTTCCGCTCTGGGGCTGCCTGGCTGAAAAAGGGGAAGCTGCTTTACCCAGGGTTGGCTTGAAAAGAAACTTTGTCTTCAAATGTGTTTTAAAGGATTGTGGTATCAAGACAGTGTTTATTGCTCATTAATATAGTTTCATTAAGGACTGTTGCTCAGTAACATAATTTTAATGCTGTTTTTAAACAAAAAAGAAATTGCTTTTCTACCACATAGCACTGAAGTGTGGGGAAGCAATGGATTTTGCATGATATCTTTTTTTACCTAAAAATGCTTCTTTTTCTTGTCAATATTGGAAAGTGATTTGAATATCTAAAGTTAAGGTTTATTCCTATCACCAGTAGCTGAACATTTAAAAGGGCTGAAAGCAAAATGCTTTATTTATACTTTTGTTTTAAATGTCAAGTTTCTATTTTCACCTATGACACTTGTTAACACAAAACATAGTTTAGTTACTGTTTCCTGGAGTTTCCTTTTCTTTCTCAAGTAGTTTATTTTAATCAGGGAAGTCTCCATCCCCAGTTGTCACCATACAAGTAGCTGTGGATAAAACAATGTCAGTGTATTTCTCAGCCAGCCCCTCTGGGTATAGCTGGATTTCCTGTGACTTGTGGATGAGTTTTTTCCCAGGATTTTATATGTAGACTGAGCTTGTGTCCTGCTTTTTTACATGTCAGTGTATTCCACGTAGAGGGAGCAGCAGACCATCTGCTGCCTGCTGCTCTTGCTCTCTGCCTCTCACCTTTGCTGAGCTGTGCAGGGCAATCTTTGTTATGTGGGAGCTTCTTCACAACCTCAGAAGAACTGCCAAATAGTGACATAGGTAGATGTTTATTCTTTGATTGGAGGATACAGAAGTAGTGTCCTCAGAATTATATATTTAATAGTTTTACCACAAAAATTACTGAGAGCTAAAGAAACTATAAAACTGGCTGCTTGCAATCCACCTCGTTTTCTGGCTGCTTGCAATCCACCTCGTTTTCTCTTTTTTTTTTTTTTCTCCTCAGTGGAAGAGCTGGAGAAACTCTTTTCCCAGGGTAACAGCTCCACTTAGTGGTGGATGAAAATAGATGTTCATCGGTTCTAGCAAGTCACGGGTGTTCCAATGGCTGGCTGACATTCCAGAGCATGGAACACCTGCCTGTTAAAAACAGGGGAGCCAGGGAGGCAGGAGGTTGTTCTCCTCACTCATTAAATTACAGGCATTTGCCCTCTTTGGGCCTAAAGTGTACTTTGCTTGGGTTTACAACAATATATTTGTCATTACCCTGGCAAGACCAGGTCACCTGGGAGCATGGGAACATTCAGAGTACTTGAGACCTTTTCTGTCTTGTCCAGGGATGTTTTCTGTCCTGATGGGCTGCAGGGCTTCCCCTCCTCTTCGGTCAGCAACACTCAGAACACAAAATACTGAAGTCTGAAGAGCTTAGGGATGTGCTTTAATTGTGAAGCTATGTGAATTCTGCTAGAAATTTTGAGTTTGCTTCTTTTTTGAATTAGTATTCAGTCAGTCTCCAAAATAATTTTGTCATGCTTCAGTATGACTGAGCAAAGACCAGGTAGAAGAGATACACAGCTGCAGTTTGATGCCTTTGCAGGCAGATGCTACCAAATTCCAAACAAGTTTATTCTGCACTTTCAGAGGGATTTTTAAATAGTGATGAAGTGATTTGTGCAAGAAAGCCATGCTGTAAATGAAAAGGAAACAAGCTACTTGATTTTGGTGGTTGTGTTCTTGTTGGGGATGTATGTATATTATTTTGTGATCCATTACCTTGATTATTGTAGATTTTTTTTTCTAGCTGTGTTTTATTGCCTTAGCCACTCTTTATTTGTATTCTAGTAGGTGAACTTTGTCATCTACTGTGTGTATAATCCATAAATAGTTTGATTGTAGAGCAGTTTCTTACCATTTAAATCTTTTCCATCAGCCTTTTCTATGTCTTTATCTCCTTCACAGCTGTGTTCTGTGTATATTTACTGATAACTTTCTTGTCTTTAATTTAATCTCTCTTTAACCACAATCTGTGTAATTGATTATCTGCTTTTATGTCATGAGGCAGTTATTGGAATTCTTTTGGTGTTTTTTATGTTCTACTGAGTAATAACACTGAGTGTTCAGGTTGGCTGTTGCAAGTAGGAGAGCAAGAAATTCATAACCAAGAATAAGACTTGCTCATGTGTAGAGTGGCAGTAGGCTTTCAAAATCCCACAGACTGGTGTTAGTGTATTTTGCCTATTCCATTTAATGAACAAGGATGAGTTGCCTTCTATTTTATAAGCCCCTTTCTCTAGTAAGTGACTTTTCTCTCTTATTGCTTCTGTGGGTAACTTGAATACATGCTATTTCCACACTTGGTTTCTGCTGTTTCCACACTTGGTTCCTTTCACTGTCTGAGCTCATCCAGTGTCCCTCAGAGGTGCCAGGAGGGAGGGCAGTTTTGAAACAAAGACTGCACCTCTGAGAAGAGTTCAGCTGACCTGAAGTTTTGGGCTGGGTTTCCTGGTCACTGCAGATTGCTTAACTAATGGGATGAGAAAAGGATAGGAGGTAAGAGAGGAGGTTTAAATTGGTCCAAAGATGTGGGAGCTTTCACTGGCTCTATGTACAAGAACTTTGTCTCAAATAGAAGTATCTGAAGCAATGGAAAAAAATGTCATTTTGCTTCCTAGCATGCTCAAAGCATGGAAAAGTGCATAAGAACACCCACTGAAGACAAACCTTGATGTTTACTTGTTTGCTGGCAGTTTTGTAGACAGTTAATTCCTACATTTTTAATGAAGCCTAAAGTCTTGGAATGTTTTCCAACTTGAAATTGCACAGACTATGAAACAAGTTTCCCAGCTTTTTGTGAGAAATATTTTTGAGCCCATGTGTGTGTGTCTAGCACAGTAATATATTCCAAAGTTCATAGTAGGCTTCTCTGTCTTCCCACCTGTGCTTATGTTTCACTGTTGTCCGTAGGTCATTCCTGGTGCTCAGGGCTGTGGTGAGCAAGTCCTTTCCAGTAGGAAATTCCACTGGCAATAATTGCTGTTGTTCCTGACACAAACTGTAGCCCTCTTTTTATGTGGCAGGCTTATTAAAACTTGGTCTTTGCTAATTCCAGACCTACTGACTTGGCAGATGAATGGAGAAACATGCTCCACCTGTTGTTGAAGCTTTGCTTGTACATTCCTGGGAGTTGGAACTGGAGGCAGCCTCACCTGTCTTGTACTGTTGCCTCAAGGCAGCATAATTCCAGACAAACACTTGCCTAAACAGTTTAAAAAAAATTTTTTTAAGGTGGGCTCTCTGCAGCACTGCCAATCAGCCTCTTCCAATGCTCCATTGTCCTTGTGGGGAATCATTCTGGCCCAAATCTTTGTTGATACAGTTTAGGCTGCTCTTGGTTTTCTTAGCAATTGCAGCTCTGGAGAGCAGTCTGCTCTCTGTGGCTGGAGGCTCCCTCCTTCTGCCTCTGACTAATCGGCCCCAATAATGTGACACTGTTTACATGTGGGATTTCACTTCCCGTGATTGCATTAGCAGGTCATTAGCATTCTCTTTCCACAGATTCGTTTATGTGAGTGCTCAGTGTCCTCTGCTCCTGCTGCCCATGCCTTTCAGGAGCTAACTGTGCCCAGCTCTGCTTGCACTCTGTCACCTGCCTGGGGAAGCATTCCAGGCAGAATTTCCAGGCTGTTCTTACACTGAGATCTAGGAAGCTGGACTGAGTTCTGCATCTGTCCTTTTTAGAGAGCCTTTGAAAAAGCTTTGATGCCTTTTTTAGACACTGTTTTCTAATGATGCCTTTTTGAATAGACCCATGGAAACTTCTGGAATGAGAGAAAAAAGCAGTCTAGAGTTTGCTGTTCATGCTGGCCTTCAGGGAAGAGTTACAAAGAGTAATGAGTTTAAGCTGAAAAAATGAGATCTGACTTTTCCTTCTGTTTGTCGCTCCTGTGTAGCTTCAGGAACCCCAGCCTAGAAAGAGTTCTGAATTGGCTTCCACTCAAATATCAGCCAAGCCTCAAAATAAAAGAAACAGTAGAAAACATTACAGAACAATTGACATAATCAGCTTCATTTTATTGGTACATGTGTGTTCTTTTGTAATTGACATCCCCCAGTCCACCCTTCCCCTGGTGCCTCTGAAATTCTGGATCATGGTTGCTCATGATAATTTCTCATTTTGAATGCCCTGGAGCATGTTTTATCACTCACAGGTTTGGGGAGATTATTTCTCTCTCTTGAAATGCCTGGCATGACACCACTAATAAAGGTGACAAATAAAGTGAAAGTAATGGGAAAGAGAGGATAGGTGGTGGGACATAGAAATTAATTTCTTTCTAGTCTTAAAGGACATCAATTTTAAATGTGATAGACTAAAATGAGGTATTAGCAAAAACTTAAGTTTTCATCAGATACAGCTCTGAATATGTTGTTTTCCCGATGAATCTTTTAGAGAAAAAACTCATTTGAATAGGGGTAATTAGCCCAGAATTTTGGTGAAAGCATACTTTTTTACTGAGTGGTTGAATATCTTTTACTACAGGACTGCTGCAGCACTAACTCTGCAGGGCAGGTTTTGCCCTGCATCGAATGAGAGCTCAAGTCTAACCTTCCCACCTGGGTCTGGAAATAGATGTTGGGGAGAAAATGCCAGCATAGTTTAGGGAATTGAAATTCTGAGTCCTGCTGATGCCATTTGCTGGAGGAACATGGGGGAAAGGACTGACTTAGGAACAGGATGAATTCCTTACTTGCTGATCAGTTGCTATATCAGAATTTATTACAAAATCGTGGATATCTCTTCTAGTGCATCTTTGTACCATGTGAGAGCTGTAGTTTAAATTGGGTATTTCCTTTATTTAAGAAACAGTAGTTAAAGCATCTCTATGCATTCATTTTGTATTTTTTGCTTGAAGTAATTTTTTGCTTAAAATAATAATTGATTGGGTTAGCTTTTTTTTTCTGAATTAAATGTCTGCATTTAATATATTTAGAATAGCTTATAGTTCAGACATGCTTTCCTGGTCCTTTAATTCCCCTGTCATATTCTGCTGTGTGTGATTATGTGAACTGTGACTAGCTGCCTGTGTAAATTAGGCTGAGTATTTTGGTTTAGATATAGCTAGGAATTAAATGCTGCTTTGTCAGCTGTCTCGCTCTTGTTCTGCTTTAAATGTAATAGAGATTCAGAAAACCTCTTTTACGTTTAGTTTTTGCTTACATTAAATATTTAGCACTTTGTTCTAGTTGAGAAATCTCCGAGATTAAGCTTTTGGAGCAAAACTTGCAGAAATTGTTGTCTTGATTGGCTGCTCTGGTTGTAAAGGAACCAGGGTAGGAAATCTTTCTTGGAGGCCTGATCCTGTGCTTTTCCAATAATATATTGTTTTTCTTTCTGTGCTCCATGATGGCCTTTCTGGGCACTTTTAACCAAAAGGAAAATACCGTCAGGGGCAGGGTCCTGACTTGGGAAAGGAGCAGGAGAGAGGCTTCTGCACAGATCACTCTGCCTTGGGGTGTCTGAGAGTGGGTGACTTCCTTGTGTGTCCACACTGACCCTACAGGAGCCCCTTGCTTAAACAATCTCCTTGGATTTGGCATCCTCCCTGAAAAGTACAGAAGATAGTGGAAGTGGATTGCACTTGCTTGAGTTCTGCTGGAAAAATTCTACACCAAATGCTGCAGGACAAGTAAACTACCACTTGTATTTAGGGCAAGTGTGAAACTGTGGGTGTTTTCCCCTCTACAAGGCCCAGCACAAAGGGGAGGCACCAGCAGCCCTGGTTTCAGGCTGAGCTCCATAAACCTTTCTGAACAGCACAGTTAATTAATTGATATTTTGACCTGCAGGCCCTCCTGTATCCCCAGGCAAAGCCTGTTAGTGTCCTGTTAGGACATACAACTTACTGTCTGCGATGCCATTTTCCTTCTGACCAAAACAAGACTGTGCCCAGATCACGTGGAATTAGGGCCACTGTGAATCCTTTCTGTCATCAATACATAATAACCTATTAAAGCAGAGTGACAAAAATCTTATTTAAATAAGAATTTTAAAGAAACTGCTAAAATAACTCCTAATATCTAATTAACTTCTTACACTTTTTATCCTGAATAAGTGTGAAGTGTGAGTCCATCAATGTCCTCTCTACTGTGTTTTTTCAAAAATAGTGATGAAAATTTTCTTTTGGTATTCAATCTTCATCTCCTAAATGAAATGCAGTGCCCAAACTGTGCTTTAAATAGTGTTATTTCTGATGCTGGGTAAATAGCTGCACTAAGTGCATCTATATCAAATATAATTTGGCAGATGCTCTGGCAATTTTGAAAACTGTATTACAGCATTTTGGCTTAACATTTCCTGGTGAAGGAGATATCTCATTTTCTGGTATTTATGCTACAGTTACCTGGAAGGGTCTTGCAAGTGGCAGCTGGGAAGAGGAGGATCCTGGGCTCTGGGCAGAGCATCCCGGGTGTGAGGGTCTGGCTTTGTGTCTCACAAAGTGTGGTACACGAACATACACGGCAACATTTAATTTATACAGTTATTATTGATTCACAGCAGTAAAGTGCAACTGTTTTCTAAATTGCTTGGGACCATTTTGTTTGGGTTTTTGAGGGGAGGCTATTTCCTGCTGGAGGAATCTGTCTCCTATAGCCAAGTTGTACAACGCAGCTGATTGGAGTTGCTATCAGTGGTGTCCCTTGCCAGCTGGAGGGGGGAAGCTGATAAACAAGGCAGACAGCTTTGGAAACAAACCTCTAATACAACATTAGGCATGTTTAAAAGCAGCAGTGTGTTTCAGCCACTCTTAGCACATGTTTATTCATAGGAAATCAGCAGTAAAATGCACTGGCCAGCGCCTGCGAGAGCTGGAGTCTGCATGAGGTCTTTTCTCTTTC
Source organism: Zonotrichia albicollis (assembly GCF_047830755.1). NCBI lineage: Eukaryota > Metazoa > Chordata > Aves > Passeriformes > Passerellidae > Zonotrichia > Zonotrichia albicollis. The sequence goes on from NC_133821.1 coordinate 24,609,896, forward strand.
AGACATCAAATACACAAAAGTGTCTTGGTGATTGTTTTACAGTGGGGTTCTAATCATACTCCAGGCATAAGCTGAGCCAAGCAACTTGCCTTTTAATAGAAAAGTGTTTGCTTTTAAGCTTGTTCAGCTTGCCACGTTTTTTCTGGTTTTCCGTGTCTGAGTGTGTTTTTACATCTCCATACAGTCACGGCTGTGTGTTTGCTCTTGATGCGGTTCAGAATATCATTATGTAAAATACCACCGTCTGGGGCAGCATTATGATGGATAAATTTCATTTTTGACCTGGTAGCTGTATGGTGTTAAAACAGCAGCGTGTGCTGCTGCCATGTAGTACAAAATATTCTGTATGGAAAATGGAAAAAATGGCAGTGCATTTAATGAAAAATGTTTTTGACATAAGTCACCTTCAAAGGCAGATAATCTGGGAGTCAAATTGAATATTTTGGTTGATTTGAGATAATACCTTGCAATTGCCTGTGCTCAAGGTATGGAAATATGTGTCAAAAAAAGAATTAAAATATCCATTATTGTGTAAAATGTAGCTCTGCATTAAGTAACTGGATAGGATTGTACATGCAAGCAGTTGTAATTTAACTGAGGGCATATTATTTAAAAATAGTGGCCAGCAGCAGAACTATAGCCAGCTGACAGGAAAATAAGAGTTCTGGCTTCCTGAAAACCCTTGTTATTAGGAAAACCATCTGGCAGTGTAATAGCTCTGAGTGTTATTTCTTTCAGCCTCTTATCTTTGGTTGTTAGCTGTCTTAATAGAGTTTTAATATAATAGAAATTAATTGACCTCCATAACTTAATTGATGCCATTTCATTCATTTCCCTCCCAGCATATTCTTCATTCTGAATTGATGCTACGCCATCACATTGTGTTTTTCCTGTGAAGATTCTCCTTTCTTACTGTTTTGCATTATCAATATCTGATAATTGATGAGCCCAAATGTCTTCTTGAATCTTGCCAGGCAGTAGAAACAAACCTTTTCTGGTTTAGCTTAAGTATGGTGGCAACCTGAGTCTTGGCTGCAAAGATTGCCTGAATAAAATGGTAATGAATAAGTTGCTGCGAAGGGCATTTTGTAACTTATCAGTGTTTTCTCTGCTTCCACATACTAGCATAAATATAAATAAGAGTAATAAAGAGTAAACTGAATTTTTGTATGACTCATACAGAGTTGCATCCCTGAACTTAAAAGTTGCTGTTCGGATCACGGTGGTCTGTATGTCCTGGGTCTGGCCAGGACAGGGTTAATTTTTGCCATCTGGGAGGGGAACAGAGGAGGTTGATTTTCCCCAGCTTCTCACTCCTTTTCTTCCTTCAGGTCTCTTATAACAGCTTTTGAGAATCTTGTATTTCCCTTGGATGCTAAGGAAAGCATTTTCTTGTTGCTGTGTCTGCTGTGCCTTCTCAGTGCAGTCTGTGCCTTCTCAGTGCAGTCCACACCTGCTTAGTCAGGACAGAGATTTCTGGGAAGGTCACTCAAAGGTCTGCCCCAAGGGTGGACAGTGCCATGGAATGTGGGAGAAAACAGGCCAGTATTTGGGGAAATTCTCTGCTCCAGTGATTTGGAGGTTCACCCCTGAACAACAAGGGAACCCTGGTAACGTGACAGAGTATTTGCAAGGAGAATGCTGTGGCAATTCCAGAGAGGAGCAACTTACTGCAGTGTTCTGCGTCCTGGCTGCTCTTCACCAGACACAGTTCAAGACTGGACAGCACCCTCAGGAGGAGGAGGAGGAGGAGGAGGAAGTCAGACCTACAGGCACCGTGGCCACTCCAACTGAGCTGAACCAGAGGGACAGCCTGTACAGAGTCCTGTACAGAAGGAGAAATCCAAGACCAAATCAGTTTGCATAGTGAGGGATGAAGAGGAAGCAGGGCCCTCACAACAGGAGGAAAAGGCAGGGCCAGAGATACTCACCTGATCCATGCTCCAGGCAGAGCTGTGAGATGAAGATTTCAGCTGCCAGACTGGGGAGCCCCTGGTGACCTGGCTGCTCCAATGCTGGGATATCAAGGCCCATGCTATAGAAGCCAAGCACCTGGGATCCCTGGAACATGGGCATTGCCAAGGGGATTGGGAAGAGGACAGAAACTCTGAGTCTCTGGATGCCACTCCTGCCAAGTGTGTAGCAAATGTCTCCCAAGGGTGATCTGGTGGTGTGCACAGGCAGGTGGAATGCCATGGAGGAGGGTACCTGGTACCTGAGACAGCTGTGCTGGATGTAATCTGTAAGGGATTACAGGAGTCCCCTGTAGATCCAGATGAGGTCCAGGGGACACAATCCTCATGGTGGAAATTTGTACAGAGCATGCCATTGTTGTGTGCCAGCTCACTGGTGTTGATGTCAATGAAAGGAGAACAAGCAGTGCTTCAGGTGACTGCCTGACTCCAGCAGTAGGGAAACCATCTCTCTGCCTCCCTAACATCTTGTGTCTCAGCTGTGGAAAGACAGTCCAGGACTGTGGACAGACTGAAAAGACTCGAGCAAGTTGGAGAGGAAATGTCCCATGTCCCACCAGTGCAGACCAGAGTCTCTGCTACTGGGAGCAAGCGGGCCCTGCTTGAGAGAGGGGGTTCACACCATGAGGTACCCTGGGGTTTTACCTGCATGACCAGATGAGAACAGGAGGAAGTGGGATGGAAAACCCACCTCTGCCCTGGCAGCATGGGTATGTGAGTTGGGAGGAGGAATGACCACCACAGGAAATTCTTTGAGGGTAAATGCAGCTCCAGTTTCCAGTGGGCAAGTCCTCAGACAGGAGGGGGCAGGGAGTGAGTGCAGCGTGGTTTGGAGAGTGTCAGTGGGAACACTGAATCAGGAACCACAGCACTATACTTCAGCAATGATATAGATATAGAAAACAAGATTCATGTACAGGCTGAAGATGGTACAGTTGTGTGTTACATTGCACTGTTAAATAGCAGTATTTCTGCTTCTGGAGGGCTTTCTGTAGACTGGAACTGAGATCAAACCAACCTGCCCTTCCTGGAGTGTGGTAGAGTGGCAGACTGAGCAGGATGGATGGCAGGTTTTCCAAGTTTGTTTTAATACCATGTGCAGCATAGCCTGAGATACCAAACAGCTGTGTCTGACTCTGAGGACTTCATCTGGTAAAAATAAATAGACTTACTAGTTTCCAGAGATTTTCTTTAAGCACTCAGTTTTTATAATATAGTTTTAATGATTTCTACTATAAGAGTATTCTGCTCAGCAAGGGATAAGAGTAAAGAAACTCTTAAAGCTTTCCTCCCTAAAGCAAAACAACTCCATGAAACAGTCTCAAGAAGGCACAGCACAAAATTCAAAGAACACATACAATATTTGCCAAACCAGAAGTGATGCTGAAAATGAGGTGAAGAACTGTGTCCTATTTTTATCTGTAAAGTAGATCCCTGAAATGAAAATGAGGTGAAGAACTGTGTCCTATTTTTATCTGTAAAGTAGATCCCTGAAATGAAAACTAGTTATATTTTCATTTTTTTCTCTTGTTGAAGAGTGAGAAGTTATTTGAAATGTGAGATTTGGTAGTGCTTTCTACTTCCAAGTGCTAAATAAATTCTGAAAACAATACATAGAAAAAAATAACATAGAAAAACATCAGAAACTGAGAAGTCCAAGATGCAAAACATGGCTAATGACAATGGCAAGGGGAGACCAAGGGAGACTGGATGGTCAGGCACTGTGGGCAGCAGGGAGAACATGGCTCTTCAGCTTTTTACACTTTTGAGCCAGGCCCTTTCAGAAATGAAGAGAATTGTGTCTGTCTTCATCAATTACATTCAAATCATATTTTTTTGATATTTTCATTGCAATTGCAAGATGGAAGATGTTACTTTATGTGACAGCTGAATTGATGAAAGTCATGCTGTGGATGGACATGATCTAGGAAGACACATCTGGGTAATCTTTAGTTTCATCCCTACCATGCAAAACCTTTCTGTCCCATGATGCGTGCAAAGCTTTTTCTCTATAGTAGCAAAATTGCCACAATTTTTAAAAAGACACCACTCTTCTTCATTGGGGAAAAAAATCTGTCTTGGTGCACTGAAAAGTGAGAAGAAGGAAGTTGAAGGAGGTAATTCTGCCCTTCTCAGTTCTGGGGAGGCCTCATCTGGAGTGCTGTGTGCACTTTTGGGCCCCTCTGTACAAGAGAGTCCTGGAGTGAATCCACAGGAGGGCTCTGGAGATGTGGAGACTGGAACACCTCAGTTATGAAGGAGGCTGAGGGTGCTGGGCCTTTTTAGGGCCTGAAGAAGTCTGTGAGGGGGTCTTATCAACAAATATCAGTATTTGGAGGATGGAGCTAGGCTCCTCCTGGTGGTGTCAGGCAATAGGACGAGAGGCAACAAGCCAAAACTGGAACAAAGGAAGGCCTACCTGAACATGAGGAGGAAAAACTTTACTGTGATGGTGACTAAGTGCTAGAAATGTTGCCCAGAGAGGTGCTGGGGTCTCCCTCCCTGGAGATGGACATCCATCTGGACAATGTCCTAAGTAACATGCTCTGAGGGGACCCTGCTTGAACAGGGGATTGGACTAGATGATTCCAACTGTGGTCCTTCCCCACCTCACCCATCTGGTGAAACTGTGATTCTTTGAAAGTGAGTTTTACTTTGGTTGTGGTTGGTTGTTTTTCTACCGTCAGGCAAAGATGAGTTGGAGTAGCAGGCTGTGGTTTAGAGCTGATGGTATGTGGCAATTCAGCAGCTGTATGGAAAGGCCAGTTGTGTGGGTGGGATGGAATGCTTGTGTTGAAGAATGATCTATCAGGGCATGGTTGCTTCAAACTGCTGAGTAATGCTGAAGATATTCATCACTATCACTGCAACGAAGAGCTCTCAAATCATCCTCAAGTTCAGGATGAGTAGGGATTAACAATCTCTAATGCAGTTTGATTTGAAACTGGGTATGGTGGCACAAGAAACTGTGTTTATTCTCCCCATCTCGTGTGAAACCTCCACTCTGTGACACCCTTCTTGTCCCACTGCTAGCGGGGAAGCTTTTGACTGGTTATTGAGGCTGGTCTCCACTGGTGCACAGTGATGAGCAGCATGATGGCAGAAATTCTGAAGCCTGCTGATCCAGACTGGTGAGAAACAGGAACATCTTCTGCATGGTGGTGCCAGCTATTAGGCTGGAGCTTAGAACTCAAAAGGAAGAAAATGAAATGGAGTGGGACCACCATCTCTAAGCATGTGGATTTGCCCCAAAGCTTTAAATCAGGGCAGAGTTTTATGCTCCCTGCACAGTGTGTCCTGGTGAAAGCAGTGCAGAGCACTAACTCTGCATAGTGCTGGCAGTGTGCTGCAGCCACTTGATGGCAGCCTTTGATTTGGTACATGCCTCATTAGCCGGAGCACAGTGCAGTGTGGCTGGAGTATTTGTAATGGAATAACACGTAAGAACTAAAGACTGCAAGGTATCTGGTTAATGTAGAGATGAAATGAATGAAACAGCAAGGCTAAGCTTTCCTGACCCTTCATGAGAGAATAGATGAAAAAAGGAAGAATGAGGTATTGTGCCGAAGGGAGATGATGAAATTCAAGATCCACACACATAATCTCTGGCTCAGCCTCTGAAATGTTAATCCCTGGCTAGAATTATTTGAGCTGTAGATTGCAATTTATCATCAAAATGGCACTGTGTCAAACAATACTTCTTGTATGTGTGATGTTTAGAACTATCCAATTTTAATATAAAATGGTTCACAGAGCACTGTCTAACATTTAAGTAGCAACTCGTTAAGCTCAGGATATTTTTGCTTATTTATGTAGACTTGTGTTAATCGTGTAGATTTCTCTTCCATAGATCACTCTTCGGGTCTTTTAGCCATGGAGTATGTTTGAGGGAGTGACCTGTTTTGATCAGAGCAGTGACAGGTGATGGGACTACTTGATAGTAATTCTCACACAGAGTGTCCAGGATAGTTTTTTTTTTTTTTTGAGGTGCTCAGTTAATTTTTACAATGAAGAAATCTGCCAAAAATTGTTGATAGCTTAGAAATTCCCAAGATTTAAGAATAATGTTTTGCTGAGTTATGCAAACAATTATTTTGAGGTAACAAAAAGTATTTTCTCATTATGTTTTACAAGCTAGAATGCCCTTCAGGTTTTTTGTTACTTGCTTTTAAAGTATGCCAGTAGAGGGAGTAGAAAAAATATCCTTACCATCCAGTAAGGATAAAATATTTAGCACTAAAATGCAGCCCTTGCTCCTGTAGAAATCTTAGTTTTCATGCTGTAGTCTGTTACTGAAAATAAAATAAGATAAGCACAGTTCAGATAGTTTCTGAAATGTGAGGCCATGTGAAAGAGTGTAATTATTAGACAAGAATGTTTAAATCCAAATGCATATTTAGAAATATGCATTGCAGTAGTAATTTTTTCCCCTAAAACTTACAGCTTGTTGGAAAAATCACAAAGTGATTTTATTGCTACACCAGACCCCAACATGTTTTAATGTATGCTAATTAATTAATTTCTCTTTATTTATTTTGAAAAGAGGCCTCTATATAAATGTGCAGTTAAATTGTGTGAGGCTTCTGCAAGCAGCTTAAAACTGGGGAGGAGCTGTTCTTAATCTCACCTTTTTTTGCTAGAAAAGGTGAGAGACTGAATGAGGAGAAGGGAGGAAGTGGCATGTGAATCATGCCAGCCTGGCAGATTTGTAATTCCTCTGTGGAAGTTGCTTCAGAAAGTGCGGAGATTTGAAGCGGAAACTATTTGGGATCTTCATGTGTTTAAAAAGTCTGTTTCTCTGTGGTGGTAATTAAAATCTCCTCTAAAAAGATGCCAGAATCAACAAGAGATTTTCCAAGTCTTTGGTGTGTTTGGTTAGGAGGTATATGCCTGGCGCTGGGGGATGCAGGCCTGACTGAGCAGTTGTGATGGCTGTGAACTGAACTATGAAGGAGACATTTGTCTTGGAGTGGGACCTTTTGTGTTAATCCTTCCAACCTTTATAGCCAGGCATTTCAGGGTGATATTTAGTCAACGAATAACTTGTATTGTGCACTTGTGATCCCTCTCCATCAGAAATGGGTGACTGTGTAGAATAACTATCAGGCTTAGATAAGAATTATTTTTTTTTTCCTGCACTGTGGCCAGTTTTCCTCAGAGGCTGGTGCTTTAGTAGCACATATTGTTTCTAGACTGGGATTTATAAATTAAGATTTACTCAGGAGATGAACGTCATTACATTGACTGTATCTGTTTATTTGTGCATGCAGTTGTTTTCTGTACACCCAAGATAAACATGTTATCAGAGTATTTCTGAGCACAGATATTCATGTCTTAAAATTACACATACCACTGAAGCTTCACTGCTGTCTGCACAGCCCAGACACAGTAGGCACAGAGTATATAAACACAGTCACTGGTTTTGCTGCTTTAGAAAAGGTATTTTTCTCCTCTGGCTGCCTTTTGCATGTCTCTGTGGTGTGAGTTGCTACATAAGATTGCTGGTTTTGGTTTTTGCTGCTACATCAGCCTTGGTATTTTAGCTGTTCAGGCTTGTGCTCTGCCTTGCTGAGGTTGTGCCTCCGTGTGAGCTCTGTGAGTTACAAGGAGAACAGTCATGCCTTCAGAAATGGGCACGGAACAACATTGCACAAAGGTGTATTTTGTGCTGCAGCATCTATTTTTATTAGAAGGTTAAAGTTTTTGCAACTTAAAACCAGTCATCCCTTAGTTGAGTTTTTGGTTTTGGGGTTTTTTGGGTTAAAAATATGTTCAAAACTTTACATCTTACTACAATCAAGAAAGCTGTGCTTCATTACTTCACACGACTGTAAAAGATAAGACTGGGAAATTCACATTTGGTTTGATAGTGACCTTTAAACCAGGTATTCTGACCCCTAAATTACCTATGAATTTGAGGATCAGATTTGATTAGTTCAGTAGCACTGAGCTATTTAAATGTTTCAGCTTCCATTACATGCAAGATGCCTGGTTAAAATTCTTGTGTCCCATTTTGCAGCATGGTGCTAATTAAATGTAAAATCTGTCTTTAAACCAGAAATTGTACAGAAGCAAGTCACAACAAATGTTGGTGGTGTTTTGTGTTCTGGCTGGAAATGGTATGAAGAACAGCTTTTAGATTTTTCCGGGATGTGTACCTGGATTTCACTGTCAGGGTTTAAAAACTGTTTTCTTCTAATTAAAGATTTCAAGTCGCTGTATATAAAAGGAACAAAAGAGTTTTTAAACTTCTTGTCTCCAGATTTTTTTCCAAGTAATTCTTCTGTATTTTAGAGCTGCAGATATCAGGAAAGAAAATAAATCCACATTTATGTACAGTGCCTGTGGATTTTTTTACTGAAGCAAAGCTAATGGCTGTCAAAAAAAATTCTTTCTGAGCTTACTGTGATGTTTGGCTTCTGTATTTCTTTAAAAGGAGTGTACTAAAAATAAATAGTGGCTATTAGTCCTGTTATGATTTTAAGTCAAAGTTTATCTATCAAGGAACCCCAAACTTTGGTGCCTGAGCAAATTTTGACAGGAGAGCATCAAACTTGAACAGATTTTTGCTGTACATGTTGTGAGCTTCTGCATTCCTGAGCTAATTGGATGTAAAGTGTCACGTAGAATTGTAGTATCTGTTGGTGAACCTGGGCAGACAATAATAATTACTAGGTTGAAGCTTGTTTTCTGTTGAAGCCCAACAGTATACCCTAGTTTTTGTTTAGGATAGGTCTGGTTTAATGCTAGTTTACAATTATTACTCACGGGGCATTATCATTTCAGATCTGTGCATCTACTTTTAAGGTACGCCAATTGCTGTAATTAATTAAAGTGCTGCAGATGCTGCTGGTTAAGCCAATTTAAAGAACAGAGCGTGAATTTCCAGTTATGTGAGCTAGATAATGATAATGCCTTAACGTGGCAGTCGCTCCTGTGAGCCAATTACTGCTCAGATAGCTGAAGCAGGGCTGTGGTTCACTCTCTGCCTCCGTCCATTCCGAGAAGACACGTCTCCTTTTTTATGCCTTTTGCTGCTGAGTAATCTCAGTTTTCCTCCCTGGTTGTGGGGTGGTCCGACTGACAGCTTTTACTCTTAATAAGCTTAGAGGTAATAATCCCAGTCCTGTAGGTCACATGTACAATATGCCTTTTAGTTTCATTTTTTCCTGCTCTCGTTTTGCCAAAACATCAGGCTCTCTGTAATATTATACGAGTGCTGTTGCTGACTACCTGGGACTGAAACACTACTTTCTGATAATTGATTAATGCATGTGTCTCCTAAATGCTTCTACATAACAATATCATGAGATTAAATCTACTTATATTTGTCGGGTTTTTTTGTTTTGTTTTTTAAATTTGCTTTTATTGTAGAATATTTTAAAATATGGATGGATCGAATATTAACTTAATTAGCACTGAGATTTTTTTTAAATCCATAAGTTATGTTAACTTCACAGACAAAAAGTAGAGAAGAAAATACTTCCATTTGAGATATTCTGTTTTTATTAATTTATTCTTGTGTTTGTTTTAGATGGCAAGATGGTATATTAATAAACAAGCCATCAGGAACATCTTTGCCTTTTGTATACATGTGAATTTATTTTGAGGGGAGCTTTGGAATGGTTGACAGTGCTTGTGCCTGTAGCACTCCAGGAATGTTTATGGGGTAGCTGGAATGTGGAGAATAATCCTTTTAAAAGAATGTGTAAAAACTAATTATTTGAAACTGATATTTACTTTGTAGCACTTAGTTTTATGAGTTATAAATTGTGCAAGCCTAATAATGCTAATAAATTTAGATAGTTTCGAAGAGAGAGAAGTGATGTAACACGTGACATACCTGCTGTTTCACTTGCCAATGCCCAGTTTATTGTTTCAGGCTTAGACTGGGGAGAACCTGTGCCATGGAACATTTCTGCATTTCCAGGGCAGCTCTGGCTTGTACCAGGTGGTTTGAGCATTGCTGCTGTGCCAATGCCCTCGGGAGTGGCAGCCCCTCGGCACCGGAGGGGCTGAGCCTGGAGGAAATGAGTGCACCCGAGTTCATATGCAAAGCGGGGAGAGAGTGGAATTTTCCCAGAATCGAAGCAGAGAGAACAGGTTTTCATCCTGGGTGTGTAAAAGTGAAGCCTTAAAGGTCTGGGAGGCCTCAGGGAGCCTGGGGTAGATGCATGGAGAATGGGCCCTGGAGAAAAACAGGGGAACATTGTTTTGTAGTGGTTGAAGCTTGGGCCCAGACGGAGGAGGAGGAGGAAATTGGCTGCGAAGGAGAGTCCATAATTTCTGTGAGGGAGTGGAAGAGAACAGAGTGCACTACTTAGATGTCTCTGGCCTCATTCCAGAGAATGGAAATAAAGACAAGAAAGTGCATGTGAGCATTTATTGCTTTGTCCTTTTGTGTGTTCTTATGTGACCTGAAGCAAAGGAAAAAAAAAGTTTTTGGAGCTCCTTAAAGAAAAAAAAATATCTTTGTCTCAGTTCAACCATCCTCTGTCTGCAAGGACAGGGAGCTAAGTTCACACAGGCTGGAACAGGAAGAGTAAATCTCCACACAATACTGCATAAAAATGTAACCCCATGTGACGGCTGAACCATTCTCAGTATGCTGCTGTCAAAACAGGTGGTTTCTTGCTCAGTCCTCCCTGCTCCCCACTTTGTGGACAGCAGACCCTCTTTGTGCCCAAACTGGTGCTTCCCTGGCCTTTGGAGAGCTCAGTCTGACTCAGCTCAAACATTGTGGTTTTTTTTTTTTCTTTTTTTTTCTGGGTGTTTTCTGTTGGTTTAATGAAAGGAACTGGGCTGTGAAAGAAGAGCCAGTAAAGTGCCATGGTGGGTGCAAGGCAGGAGCCTGTGGCTGGAAAAGTGGGATTGGGTTTTGCTTTGGAGACAGGCACTGTCTGCTGGCTGCAGGCAGAGGTTGTTCCGCTGTGCCTCTGCTCTGGGTGAGGCCCATGAGGAGGGATGGGTGTTCTGGGACCCCTCATGTTCCCCGTGCCCTTCCAGAGCTCCCACCCTGTGCTGCAGCGTGGCTGCTCCCCATGGGCCTGGCTGCCTTCGCTGGCCCATTCTTGTCCTCTACCTGCACCATATAGTGCTGGGGAGACCTCACTCCAGATGGGTTATTGGGCTCTTCCAATACCTGCCAGCTAGCAGGCTCCTCCAAGAGCAGCTAGCTCTTCAATAGCAGCCAGCAAGCATCTCCCTTCGTGGGGAGCAGAGACCTTTTGCTCAGAGACCATGCATAACCTGCTTTGACCAAGTTTCCATCTGTTCTCTCCTGCTATCCAGTGCTGTGATATTTCAGGGGCATCCTCAGAAATCACCTTCTTCCATGTGGAGCCCTAGCTGTCCTTCATAAGCCCAACTTGTGTCAGGATTCCCTTGCTTTGGCTCTTTCTAACCTCTTGCTGTGGTAGGACTGTCTCTCCTTGGCAGTGAAATGGCAAACTCTAAGCTCATGCTTTCATTTTGGTGATGTGTAAGAAAGATACTGAACAGACTTATTTTTGTGGCACAGGAACATTAGCAAAGGTTTTATAAGACCATCAATTGTTGTTGGAAGTTTAGGAAAGAATGAATGTGTGGCCAGAGTAAGAGCTGCCCTTACTCTGTGTAGTTTTACTAAAAAGAAATCCTCTCTTGCAAAAGTATCACAACACTCTGTCTGTGTGTGTGTTTCTGTGGGTTCGTGTTTGTTTTCACGTGCTGTAAACCCCAAGATGGAATCCCCTGGTTTATAAGGGCTAATAATTTGTTCCCAAATTTAACAAGGTGCTTAATCACATGGCTTTCTTTAACTTGATTTAATTACAAGTAGGTTGTGTACTGAGAGTCAGTCTTGCACTTAAATACCTTGCTTAAGCAAGGTGCATCCTTTTGGTGTAGCTCTGTCGCTGTGTTTAATAGACGTGAGGAATTTATGGGCCTTACTGAGGAGCATTTGTGCACATGCTATCCTGTGATAGCTGGGATCAGTACAGCAGATCAGGGCTAACTTTTCAGTTATGATTGGCTGTAAGTTTCCATAAGACTTCTCCAATACCTCTTTATTTTTGTTGAATTTTTGAAATAATAAAAGACAAATTGTATAATTATGGTTTGTTGCCCGTCCTTAATTTTGCAGTCTTTTTTTAAAAAAGGTTTCACAATGCAAGTTATGTTTAAAGAAATCAAATTGTGGGGCAGAACTTGAAAATCCCTTTTTATTATATCCAATTTGAAATAACTATTGTTGTTTGCTAAGACTGCACCAGATTGCTTTGGGACACAAAGCTCTCACTGCCCAGTACTTGCTGAGAAGGAAAAAAAAAAAAAGTGGCAGCTGTATCAAGTTTTTTGCAATTAAAAATCTGGAAAAACTTGTTTAAGAAACTATTAGCCCAAGAACATGCATCTTTTGTCTGTATAATATGCAGCTCTGAATACAACTCTTTTTATCAAGAGTGCAGTGTTTCATATTTAATCAACATAAAATTGAGTGCTTCCCTCACATGAATGTAACACAGATCAAGTCTCAGCCAAAGCAAATAAAAGAATGAATGCTTTGTTAATCATCCATAACTAATTTGTGCATACACAGAAAAAATGAAATCTGTTTTTGACAAGACCTTTTTCATAGGAACAGCAAGGGAGAATTGAACATGTAATGTGCATTAGTAATAGAGAATAGCAATGGGAAGATCTGAGATGTTTGCCTCAGACTACTTCAATTTCTAGATAGTAACAATATTTAACAGAAACCTAAGGTAAGAGAAGGGTGGGTTTTAAGTTGTTTGCCAGAATGTAATAAGACAAACCTGTGCTGAAGCAGACATAGATGGATTCTTGCCATATATTCATAAGTATTGCAGGGAACTGCCCCATATCTCTGTGACAAACTCAGCTAATAGATAATACACAGTGAAGAAAATGTTAAATGCATTGCTTCTTTGCACAGGCAATATGATTGTGTTGCTCTGCTGACAGTGTGGTTATGGTTGATGGGGCAGCTTCATTACAAGCCCCTGTTTTCAGGCTATTGCAGCTTTAACAAAAAAAAAAATTCACCCATTGGACTGAAATTTTCTATGCTTGTCAGCCTTGAGGTGAATTTTACTTTAAGGTACAAAGTTAGAAGAAATCCATTTAGCTATTTCCCTGATTGAAACAAATTTGGAGGGAGGGAGGGTGGGATAGGCTTTCAAAAACTTGAGGTTTATGTTTATTGCTGAGGCGCATTTTGGAATGCTTTATGTTTATCCTTGCTGTTAAAATGTATACTGTGTTGTTTATAAACATAGACATAAAGAAATAAATAAGTGCACCTGCACCCCACACCATCCCACTGCTGTGTGTGCACAGGGTGTGACAGCTGAGGTGTCTGACATGTGTGAGCATGCCCCCATTCCAGCTTCACACAGATGTGAATTTTCAGCTGCCTCCCTTTTGCCCTGGTTGTATTCCCACCCTTTGCTCCCTCCTTCTCCCTGCTGACATCAGGCTCAGCCCCCCCATCAGCAGGATGACGCCGGTGAGATCCTCAGAGCCTGAATTTTTTCCTGCTTCCTGAACTCCGCAGATCCTGCTGTGCTCAGGAGCCATCCCCTGCCAGCCATGCTGCTCTGAAATAACAGCTGGGAGGAGACTTGCAGACTGAATCTCTATCATCGAGGTTTCCCCCCTCATAGTGATTATTTGGATAATAGAAATAGTAATGAAGTGGCATGAGAGAATAGTAATAAAGAATAGTAATAAGGTGTAAGTATAAAGAATAGCAGTAAAGGGCCAGAGGACTGTCTGTTGGGATGGAGACCCTTCCTGGAAAAGCCAAGTCTTCCAGGGTGGATGTTGTGATGAGGATCACAGCCATGGGCAGTGGTGGCCCTGCAGTGTGTCCCCTTGTTGGCAGTGGGAGATACAGGGAGAGGGAAGAGCAACAGGAGGTCCAGTAATTTCTTTGTATTTCGAGGCATTTCTCCATCTGAGTTGTGTCCTGTTGTTGTTATGTATTCTGGTGATTTTGGCACATTCTGCAAAGCTGTGAGCAAGATGCAAGAGAATAAAAAGAGCACAGTCATAAATTTAATAATGGAGATACAGTCATGCTGCAACAATATTGCTGACATGTTCACTTTGAAGAACATTGCACTGTCTTTTATGAAGCAGTCTTTTAGTCTAACTTTGAGAAATTCCCAAAGTGATCAGTCATTTGACCTGGAGTCTCTGGTTCTGCCCAGAGGAATGTTGATGATATGAGCATCACTGCTCAGCATACAGCCATCAGGCACTACAGACCATTCAGCCATTTGCTCTGGGTTTTTGCAGTTAAGGTTCAACTTTCAGTACAGAAAAAATATAAAGTAAGAGTCAATAATATTGACACTCTTGCAGGCTTTTCTCTGTCGTGCGCCTTGCAAACTTTGTCATTTAACATTGTGCATTTCCTCTATGGAAGTTATCCTCAGATGATAACAACTGGTTGATGACACACTGGTATTTTGAAAAACCCATTTTAACAGGTTATATCTATGCTAAATAATTAAGTCTTTCTCTGGAAAGATGAATGAAAGTATGTAAGCTTGTTGGAGCAATTAATCTTTTCACTTTGTTTCTTCTTCGAGGAGTTTTACCTCAAACTTGCTTCCTTGTTGGAGATTATGAAGGAGGTGAATAATGTGCTTATGTTTGCAAGTTTGTTTAAATAATCAAGAGTTAATTCTGGGGCCTGTATCACATATTCCTTCGTGCATGGTATTTGTTTCCTCAGGACAATGTTTGTAGATAGGCATGGGCTGAGGTGCAAAAACTGTTCTTAATATTATATTGAATTCTCATTAAATATTCACTCCTGAGCTTGAGGTATTATTTCAAACATACCTCTTTAGCACTCAGGATTCTGGGTATTTGTCGTGAAGCGACACCAAGACAGAGTAAGAGAATTTAGAGACTGGAATGGAAAGAGAAAAGAAGCTGAGCTAACAATAAATAAGTAAGTAGTTTATCCTTAAAAAAAAGTCAATTATTTTTCCTTAAAGACTGGCTCTTTTGGGGGATGCTAGCTGGACATCTCTCTTTTGTAGCTGTTTGAAGGTGTAGTAGCACCATTCATGGGAGACCTCTGCACACAGCAGAGAAGTGAATCATGATGGTGGAGGTTTCCTATCAGGCAAGGTAGAACTGAAGAACCAGCCATTGGTAGGTGAGCTTAAATGTAAATTTTGTACCAGGTGTTGCCTATTATTTAAAATAAAACCAGAGAATAACCTGTGAGTCCCTTTAGTTGATACATGAAAAAATGTAGTTACGAGCTGCTAAGTAATGAATAATGTCATGATTATGAAGTCAGCTACCCTGTCCTCCCCCTGGAGAGAGGAGGTCACACAAAATAAGTGTGTTTCTTACTCCAATTTTTGCTAAAAGTTTAGGAGCTAAGTTCATCATCTGCTGTTTCTCCTTCTCTAACATTAGATAAATTATCTGTATTTCTACTTTGTGTTGAAGCTAACTGTACAGAAATACTACAGAGTTATACAGCAGACTGTTCAAAAGCAGGGGGGAACATGAGCCCAGCAGAGCATGGAGCTGCTCCTGGAGACGGGGCACAGTGAGAGGGATGCAGCTGCACACAGCTCCCAGGAAATGGGGCACTGCTGTGTTTTGCTGAGCTGCCAGCCCTGTATGCTGTGCTTTTCTAACAGCCTCACCTGCCACAGGGCAGCAGCAGCTCAGGCCCAGACTTCCTTAAATCTGCTCCTTTGAGAGGAAAGGATTTAAAGGAGGATTTAAACAGCCAGTTGATAAGTTTCTCTGCCAGCTTCAGCTGAACTTCCACAAGCTTGTGGTCCACATCCATGGCAAAGTAAAAATGTACAGGAGTTTACAGTAGGAGTTACTTTTATAGCTTTTGTTATATAAAAATTATTTCAACTTGATGGCTTTTGCTTGCTAATGATTACTATGTAGTAGCTCCCACAGGCTTGCACACAGCTGTGCCCTGTGCCTTAGCAGACCTGGGGGAGATGGTCACATCCCTGGCTGCTGTAGCATCTGGGGAAAGGAGAGGAACAGTCCCTGATGTGGAGTGATCCCAACAGCAGAGAGTGAATGGCTGTGAAAGGGAAGCAGAACCACTGGGGCATTGGTGAGCTCAGCATGTTGGGATCTAGACTTTGCAGGAAAGGATGTCCTTTTACTGCTGCCAAGGGAAACAGGATAGTCACATATTGCAGGGCTCTTGAGTGGTGCAGCACAAGCTGTAGCTCTGCAAACACAAGCAAAAATTCACGTACTTCGTAAAGATACAGTAATTTCTTCAAGTGCGAGGACATTCTGAGTTTAACTGGTCAAAGGGATCTAAGAGTAAATTGAAACCTGTCACTATAGAAGAAGAGAAACTTGCAAGGATCTCTAGAGGAAGTGATCTGAAAGAGCGAAAAAGCTACAAATACTAGAGTGAATATTTCTCAAATCAGTTATCAGTCTCCTATATACTTCTGAGGGAGAGTTCAGGAATTGTTTCTGCATTACCAAAACAGTCCAGGGGAGAAAGCGATTGAAGATGTTATAAATGGATACATAAAGCAGTTATCCACATCCTATGCGAGGTTCAGGGTTCTGCTACTTACTAAAATTACCCAGCTTACCTGTAATTTTTTCTCTTTTGTCCTTTGTAAGCATCAAGCCCACTTTAGAAGGGGATACCTGTCTCATACAGATGATCTATTAATAAATTACTCAACTAAAATTTTAATCATGCACATACTTTGCCATCTGTCCAGTAGTTGTCTAAGAAGCTTAACAGCATTTTTGATAAAAAACCAGGATCTCTGAATTTTCTTGGTGTTATTCTGCATAGTGTAGATGAATTAACTCAGTTTATTAGGTATAATTTCTTTTTCTAAACTTTGTGTCTGATGTTAATCATTGGAGATTTCCAGAGTCTGTTAATGCAGAGGATTAGCCTGGGAAGATGAAAGGTTTGTTGTTACCTACAGCAGGTCAGTTGAGCACACCCACAGGTATGATTTTAGTCAGAAAGAACCTTTCACTACATACCCCAGTCTCTCAGGGTACCACTGAAATCTCATGGGGCTGTAAGAAGAGAGAAGCTGAAGTACCATATAGCGTTTTCTCTTTGCTTACTGAAATTATTGTCTCTGCTTGTGCTACATGAGAAACAATGTGTGGTGCTTGCAATACAATGATTCATCAATGTAGATGTGCTGTTAAAACCAACATGTTGGTGTTTTTTGAAGGAGTCTTCAAGCTTAAACCTAAGATATGACCAATATGATAAACAGTCTGGTACAAGGACTTTGGTTCTGCAAGGACAAAGGTCACTTCGTGAGGATAACAAATATATAATTATGTCATTGAGGGTAGCTGTTTCAATGTTTAAAAATGTTTTGTTTCATTCCAAGCCCTCATGTCTAGGGCTCCAGCATTTCTGGCATGTGCAGAATTTTTTAAACATTAAATTCTCAATTCAGATGCATCATAATTCTTAATAATGTTCTGGATACCTTCAACCATTATTTGCTTTTAAACAAGTTTTCAGCAGAGATCGTGCTGCCTTCATTCAGTCCTCCAAATCTCCCATCCGCCTGTCTAAATTATTTTAACTGACATAGTTTCTAATTTACTCTCTCCAGTTGAGAGAGCTCCCTGTAGCTTGTCTATTTTAGCATTTAATTGCTGTATACTCTCCCAAATTAAATTCTGTAGTGATCCATTTTGCTCTGCTGGTGAAGCAGTGATCTCTCCATCTGAGCAAGATGGTGCGTGCAGGGCTGCCATCCTCGCCGGGAGAGGGAGAACCTCCAGCTCCTCTCTGCTGCTGCTTGGGGGCTGCAGGGCCAGGGGGCTGCAGGGGCCAGCTTTCCTCCACAACAGTCTCCATTTAGTTCTGAGGCCAAAGGAGAGGGAAACCCAATGTTTCTCTCAGGGAGTTTTTAGAACTGGACAAATTGCTGTGTCAATTATTTACTGCCAAAGTTTGCTCCTCCTTAAAATCTGCATGTCTTTGTGGGCTTTTTAGCATTTGCTTTTGTAAAAGATGAAAAGGCAAAAATATTATGCTGTATGTTTTCCTTGTTTGTGAGAAAGACAATGATAATTACTGTTCCTTTTGACAAAATAATATCCAGTAAGGAAACTTGTTGTCTTCCCTAGTTAGGTCTTTTTTGGATAATGTTTGTACATTGATTACTAATTACTTAATACATTTCTATTAAGGAGGGACCATTTACTATCTAGATAATGAAGAACTTCAGTAGTTTTTGGTCTGGTTTCTGCTGAATGGAAATGTTTTCCTGTTATTTCTCAATATGTGTGTGTGTGGAAGGGAGGGCACTGGAACCTCAGGGGCTGCAGACAGCACAGCAGGGTCACAGCTCTGTGTAGGCAAGCTGAGTTCAGGTGTGCGGAGGTAAAACACATCCTGCTGATTTCTCTGGGGGGACTCTTTCCCCAGCCCAAATAACACAGAGGAATATACCCCATTAACAAAATCCACTCAATGTTTTGGTTCTGTGTAACTCTGGAAGCTCGGAGGCAGTTTAACAGAAAATACAAAGATGTTTCTTACTTATTTGCACCTCTTATATTAACCTTGAAGAAGACTCGCCAGTCACTTGGTAAGTACAGCATACAAGGTCATTAAAAATACATTTTTAAGGAAAGAAGACTGCATGAAATTCACATTACAGCATTATTTGTCTCTCCTATAAATTAAGAATCTGAGCTCAAACCTTTTGTGTGAAGGTGTTAATCTTTTGGCTCACTTTCTTTGGAACAGAGTTGGGTGCTGTTTAATAGTGTGACATGTCTGTCATCTGTAATCATCATCTTCCCAGTAAAAATGAGCTGTTTGTTCTACAGCTGTGGTCCAGGCTCTGTGCACTTAGTTCCTTAGAATATTTTAGCCCTGCTTGCTGTGAAAGGATCTGTTTAGTAGGGATTGATGGGGATGATTCCTAGACAGGGCTCATGGTACATAGCACTGCTCCACGCTGTTCTCGTTGCAGGAGATCAGGCTGTGGGAATCCTTTATGCCAGGCAGATATTTATAGAAGGGTGGCACTTCCTGTGTAGTAAGTTTTGGGATGGCTGAGACTGCTCAGAGTCAGGAATGCTGTGGCAGGAATAATGCATGGTTGCATTACTGAAAAGGAATTTATGTGATAAATGGGTCTGGCCCTGTATCTGTGTCAGTAAATGCAGCTTCATTGGCTTCATTTGAGCTGACTGCAGTTTGGCCAGTGTTACTTTTCCCTTCTCTAGCCCCAAACTTTGTTATCTGATGGTCATTTGAGGGTTTGTGGAAGTAACTTAAAATGCTGGGGAGGGATAGTGCTGGGTACTGCTCCTTGAAGAACCATGCAGAGGTTTTGGAAACCCTGTTTGCTGTGTCTGTGTGTGCTGTTGGGCCCCAGGCTTTGGCAGAGCCAAGTGCAAGGCGAGATTTCACCTGAGCCTGGCCCTGCACTCACAGCTTGTGATTCCTGTGGCTTCAGATTGTCTGGAATTTGTCTTTCTGATGGCACCACTGAATTGCACTTCTGTTGGTATCTGAGGTGATGTTTTTCAAGTCTGTGCAAACACAAACAGCATGCCTAGAAATTGGGAACTGCCTGAGTTCATTATTACTAGTATTCCTTTGTTCAAAAAAGAAGTGCAACTTTTATTGATCTATTGAGTATTGCTTGTTCTACATATTTCTTTGTCTGAAATCAGAAATCAAAGTACTCCAGGGTATTGGGAAGTCTTTATGTTTTCTAAATTAGTTTTCATTTTGCTAACTTTGAGTGCATCTTCGACTTCCAAATTTTTAATAATTTGCTCAAATTTTTCCTAAATTACCAGGATGCAGGAGTATCAACCACCCAGTGAGCATAGAGCAGAGCCAGCTGTGTGCTTCATCCTGCTGCCTTGCCAGCTGGGAACAGCTGATACAGCTTGATGCACTGCCCAGATGGGGTTATTTCACCCAAAAAATGGTGTATGTTTGAGGCATTTTGAGGACTGTGGGCAATAGGAGGAGGAGACTGTCAAGAAAAGTGAAGCTGCTTTTTCTGTGAGAGAAAAGTGTAGAATACAAAAGCAGAAATTTCCCCAACACAGGAGAGAAAGATAGAGAAGTATTGTTATTTATGTGCAGATTATACTCTTCTTAAGTGAACTAAAATGATCACTCTGGCAAACAATGTACTTCTAAAATAACATACAGATTTCTCATAGCCTTCAGTTGACCCAACACAGCCATTATTCTGTTATGCAAGAAGATAGGCCTGCTGTAGTTTCTGCTAACATACTAAATAGTTATATTTTAAATAATTAAAATAATTTATTCATGATTTCTAGGACAATCACACATTTTATTTTTTTCCAGTGAGCTGTTTCACTTGCTAGAACCATACAGTAACAAACATGAAACAACAAAAAATAGTTGTTAGCCAATGCTCCATGCATTCTCTTATGAGTCGTCCAGCAGTGCCCATTCTCAGTCTCAGTAGGATGTTTGAGCTGAAAGATAGCATAGAGGTATTTTACTGGCATTGTATGTTATCTTCTGTCTTTCTGTGACATTCAGATATCATGGCTGATTTTATTTGCATAATGCATTGCCGTTCTTAAGAATAAAGGGTTTCAAAATTGCTGTTTTCTTGCAGAATGCACTCCATCTTCACTGTTAAGTGTTGTATTTTCTCACTTCTCTTTATTATTGCACTGAATTGTTTCTCTCTTGTGACTTCAAAATTGACTTTTCATGCCACCCTTTCACAAAACAGGATGTGGCAACCCTGGCAGTCACATGAATGTAAAACACCTGGAGGCATAACAGAGCCTTACACAGTTTAAACTTTGATTATATAGGCAAAAGCAGGAAAGTTGAGCAATTAAAACATTTGCACTGGGATTCCTGCTTGACTTTCCACATGCTCATATGAGACAGAAGTAAACACCAGATCAGACTTTTGCCCTTAAATGGATATTATTTACTCAGTATCCTACCAAAGTGGGCTTCTCTTTGGAATAACTCATTCAAGCCTACTGCTCAGCTGTTTCTGTCCACTCTGCTTTGTAGGTTTGCTGTCTACTCCATTCTTGGATTATTTGATCCCTGCTAGTTTAAGAATTGTTCATCCTTCTGCAAAAAAATGTCTCAGTTTCTCGGTTTCACTCAAATTTCTACTACAGGAATCATGTAGATTTTTAGGAAGAAAATGCTACAATCTTTGCAAGAAGCGATTATTAGCATGCTCTAGCATTTAAAGACAGTTTTTTAGAAGCTGGTTGTGTGTCAGAGTAGAAAACACAATCCGTTGTGAATCAGTCATGGACCTAAGCAGTTTGAGAATTTTCTTTTAACATACAAAACATTTTTCCCCATCTACTTACATAGCTAAAACCATGTAAGGCTAAACCTGTAACGCTCAAAAGGAGAAAACATTGCAAAACTTCCAACAGACTTCACTTTCTGGAAAAGTAAGAGGATATACTTAAACTTACATATGAAGCAAAATAAGACTTGAAATATCAGGCACAGTCTATTTTATTTGGGTTTGGGGATTTTGGTTGGGGGTTTTTGTGTATGATAATATTACAGATTTGGACTTTTGTAAGCATTTGGAACTTGAAAAGTCAACTTCTGTATTTGGCCCACAAAAATGTGAAATTTAATTTCTTAGGGAGACTGAACTCGATTGCCAAGAGTATCTTGTTCTTCACAGCACATCAGGATATGTAGTGATAGGAGAATCTTCCTGCTCATGGCTGGCTTCTTCCCTTTGTCCTGGCACCCTGCTGCCTGCATTCTTGTCTCCCTTTTCCTCTACATCAGCTAACACCAGAAGATTCCATTGGGAATTGCTGATGATCATCTTCACTGGGAGAACTTGGTCTCTTCCCTATTCTTGTTTCTTATTCACTTTCCAATCCAGATAATCTGAAGGTGCAAATGACAAGATGATCATTTGTGCAATAAGTAGATACTAAGTGAAAATGCAATTTCACATAATTTCAAAATTCTTCTGCCTTGCTATCTGTGTCTGGCTTTTGCATGCTTGCAAGTTCAGTGTTGTGTGCTTTGTCTTCACTTCAGAACCACCACTAAATTGGAGATAGGGTTGGCTTATCTTGTTTGCTTTGACTTTTTTAGAAAAATCACTTTGATAAAGAAAACATGCACCTGACTTAGCAGATAAGATGGTGTGTTTGTAACAAGAGAAAGTAGCTCTGCCCCCAGGTATCCCTGTTTTTTGGAGTCACTGAAGCATATTGGTGTTCCCTAAGTGACTTAGTGGGAGATCTCTGTGTTTTCTCATGGCATTGGCTGCATCCAACGAGTGAGCAAGCACTGAGAAGGCATTTGTAGCTACACAAGGAAATAAATCCAGATCTTTGTTGGATTTGGGATATTCACAGCTGCTGAAAAGCGATTTTTCTGTTGGACTGAGAAGAGCATGTCAGAAGACAGGCATGGTGTGGCTGGTGAATGATTCATCTGCAAGGCTTCAAGCAAGCACCCACATTCATGATTTGCTCTGAGATCTGTTGATCTTGCTAAGATCAACATCTTACTGTCAACATCAACTATTCAAAATCTTCCAAGATGAGTTGTCTAAGATCCTGTTGGGTGTAGATGCCTGAACAGGCGCTGCAGTAAACCTTGCATTCCGTATAACGAGTTGTAATGTTAGTTATTCTAAAGGCATGATACAATAACAGATTATTGCTGTTCATATCTGTGTAATAATGGAAACTCCCTGATTGTACTTTCCATTTTACACATTGTCAGAACCTTGGACCTTAATCTTGCTCTTTGATTGACAACTGCAGCTGGGGAAGGAGCACTCGTATTGTTTGTGAGAGTCGCATCTGTTCAACTTAATTCAGCTGAGAGTATTTGCATATTCTTAAGTATTTCTTCTGAGAGGGCCTAAATCCTTCTCAAGTGTTTGATGCATTTTTGAAATTCATTCATAAGGTATCTACATGCACTAATAGTTCTGTATAATATTGCTGTGCATAATCTGTCAGATAAGGCTAGTTTTTTAAACAAGGTATTCTTTGGGGATGACATATTACATTCTGACTTATTCTACTGGGCAGAAATGTCAAGTACTTTGAAAAAGGATGCTTGAATGTTTTGATTGAATTAGTATTCTTTATTCAACACAAATTGTCAACTGCAGTAAAATGTCCTATTGTGGGAAGATTTTTCAAAAGAATTAATAGCAGGGCTTTTTTGTTTTATTTTTTGTTACTAGAGCTTTTTTACATATAATCATTCCTTTCCTGACAATCCTGATACTAGATAAAACAAGAGAGTCGATTCTTAGATGCATTTTAGATTAATTTATCTGGATTGTTAAGCCATGAGCAACATTTTTATATTGAAATACACCTTTGGCTTTTCAAATAAAAATTTGGCTTTTATCTATTTTGCTCTTTATTTTTTTCTTGCAAAATTTTTATCAATATTTTTGGAAGTATTGTCAATTTTAGTTTCAGGAACCTTTTGCTCTTGGTAGTGCATGTACACCACTAATGAGAAGAACCGCTGCTCTGAAAAATATTCAGGTATTCTGTTTGAGCATGGAACACAAACTAGATGACCTCAAACCACTATGCAAAGAAATACATGCGTGGTCCAAACCTATGTCTTCCATAGGCTGGAAGTTCCACTCCAGAACCAGCCGTGTTTGGACAGAGCATGTCCAATTTGCTGTGAAAAGAAATGAGAATATATTTCCAGCAGTTTAACTGGATGGGGGATGTGGATCTGGTTCAAGCTCAAGCCATTAAAGACACCCTAGATCTTGTAATGGAGCACCACTAATCACAGTGGACAACCTTTTTTTTTTTCCAATTGCACTAAGAAAGTGTTAAGAAATTAGTTTCTGTCGCTCGACAGGGCCATAGTGATTTTTTGAAAAAAAAAAAAAAACAAAACAAAAACAAAACCAAACCACACAACCAAAGTAACCCCTACAGATTTAATAAGTGCATTTTTTGTTTTGTGCACATGCAGGTTTTAGTGTAACAGAACCTTTCACATTATCTTTGTTTTTCTTTTGCTTTCAGGAATCTCCCTCTGGACGTAGAAAAGCGCTTGCCACCAGCAGCATCAACATGAAGCAATATGCCAGCCCCATGCCTACACAGACAGATGTCAGGTTAAAATTCAAGCCTTTGTCTAAGAAAGTGGTAGCTGCCACACTACAGTTCTCCTTATCTTGTATTTTCCTGAGGGAAGGAAAAGCCACGTAAGTTGTTTGTTTGTTGGGGTTTTTTTAAACCAGATAGCCTGCTTTGTGTTGCTTTTCAAAGAATCCTTTGGATAAAGAGCTCTTTCTGTATAGAATGGTGGAATTTGAGAGCATCCTTCAGCATACCTATCATTCCTGCCATACTTGGTTTCTTAACCGAGTAAAAGTTGTTTCTTACTCTGATTTCAGCCTTGTGTTCTTCAGAGGCAAATGGCTTGTACTCTACTCTTACAGACATTTTAAGTAACAACAGCTTAAAAGTATCTACAGGTCTGAAATTAGTGGGAGTGTGTGTTTATGTTCATGTGTGTCCTCATCCAACAATACCCTTGGCAGATTTCAAGGGAGCCCACTAATATTTCACAAATGCAATAAGGACAAAGCCAGTTGGAAGGTGAGGGAGGGTGGAGTTAGAGTTAAGATTTTGGGTTGAGCACAAGAACATCCTGTGGGAAGAGTTCTCTTGGGCGCTGATTACCTCTCCCTTGACTCACTCACTTGGTTCTAGATTATCAGAAAGCAGGTAACTGCGACGAAGGGGAGGAAATGATGCATCTGACTTCATGGATATTAGAAAGTTAATTAATTACATTACTATACCATGCCATTCTATACTATATTACATCTAAACTAAATTTGCACAAGCACTTAACTGTATAGAATTTCATGACTGTTAGCTGATAGTCCCAACACACACATGGATTTAATTGGTTAATGAATCAAAACACTTGCACTAGAATTCAATTATTAATTTTCTTCAGGTAAACAATTTTCTTCAATGCATTTTACTTGTTCTAAAACACAGGACCAGTAAATGAGATAAGAGTTGTTTTTTCTTTCTCTGAGGTTCAGAGAATGTGAATCACAGAAATATCGTTAGGAAGTTGTGCCTTGCTCTTCTCTGTGAAAAGAAATGTGGCCACACTAGATTGTAAGTTATTGACAGGGCACCCTGAACAAGGCATCTGAAAAAAGCTGCTCTTTGTGAAAGCACTGGTTTCCAGTATGTGTAAATAGACACTGCCTTTTTTTAAATCTTGTTAATGATTTCAGATATTTATAGAAGGGATTTTAATCCTGTAACACCATCAGGAGTTATGAATGAATGTAGGCATTGCACACAGCATGTGGGCAGTAGGTCTGGCCAAGCATTTTCACTTTAACCAAAGCAGACCAGGCAACAAGCATTTGCCAGCCTTTCTGGGCTGGTTTAAAATTTTAGGAAGCCATTGTTAAGTTAACTCTTGATGCAAAGCAGTATTTTTTTACCCTTTACAGTTCTGTTAATTAAAAACTTTCCCTTCAGAAATTGATATATATTTATGAGTTGTATTAATTTTGTTTTTTCACCATATTCAAGATCAGATCTGATATCATAGACCTCCCTGAAGAAAACATCAAAATGTTTAAAGAATTTTAAAGAATGTAGTAATATCAGATGTGGTATTAACAATCTGCATTTTAATGCCTGGTGTCATGTTTGTTATTTAGGGATGAAGACATGCAAAGCCTGGCTAGTTTGATGAGTATGAAACAAGCTGATATTGGTAACCTAGATGATTTTGAGGAAGACAATGAAGAAGATGAAGAAAACAGAGTGAATCAAGAGGAAAAGGCTGCAAAAATTACAGGTTGGTTTTGCCACAAGCATTGTAAAATATAGTTTCCTTTGCTTATTGTCCCTTTCTTTTATCCTTATGCTATATTTTTATTTCACTTAAAAAAAATCCTAATAACCACAACAATATTTAGGATAGCTTGATTGAAGAGGAACCCATCCATAACTCAATGAAGTTTATTACTTGTGAATCCAAGAGCCTTGATTTGTGTGTGTGTGTCCTGTTTTTGGGAGAGAATGCACTAAGTAGGTAGCATTTTAGGGAAGCAAAGAACCAGCATGAGCAGAGGAGCAGAAAAAGCAGAGGGAAAGGGTCAGTGAGCGAGAAGACAGGAGGAGAGGCTCAAGTGAAATAATGAAGGCACTTTATGAGAATAACTGCGAAATGAGTTGTGCCATGGACAAGTGCTGAGGTTCTGCTCAATAACATGGCAATTCCAGGCTGCATATTGCTGCCTTTTGGGTGGGGGTGTCTCATGGAAAAGAAACTGGGAGGCTGTTAAAGGACTTTAATGAATTTGATAGTGAAGTTGTTTGAAGTGAGATAGTGTAACCACATTTGAATTGCTGATGAAAATGCTTAGTGTGTTCAGGATAGCTGAACTAATCGAGGCAAGTCAGATCAGGATGAGATGATGTTAAATTGTTGGTAGAGATCAGTGTGTAGTATTGCTCCAGATGGGTGCTGTAGGAACTCTTTGTGTAATGAATCAGGAAAAGAAAATTGACTTCTGGTGCCAGACTTCATAACTTCCAGTGCTCTTGCAAAATGTCTGAAATAAAGGGAACCTTCTCCAAAGTGGGGGAAGAGCATCTTGAGTGGAGAAGTGAATTGTCAAATCTGTTCTTGAAAATTCAGAGGAACATTGGTTCAGTGTTATGAAACATTACTTTCATCACTTCTTTTTGAGCTTTCGTTGCAATCAAAAGGTTCAGCCTGAAGCATTTATTACCTAGTTACATTTAGTGTTGTGAAAGGATGCAAATATGTTTTCTGTATGCTTTACATATTCAATTAAACATTTTTTACCCTGGCCAAATCTCTAGTTATGCTGTATGTGCCTGGCACAGAGCATACTGGAAAGTGTGGAGTGAGATATCTGAGAAACCAGGATAATGTATTCTTGGTTGGGGAGCAGAGATACACCAGTCTGGTCACACTGAAATCATTCTGCAGGGTTTACTTCTTTCCCAGTGTAACCAGAATAAATCAGATCACAACATAAACCAAAACCAGGCCATTGGATAGTCACAGAGAAGGCCAAACTAAGGAGGGGTAATGTTCAGTCTATAGAAACTCCAGTGCACAAGGGTTTTATTAGGATCTGCCTGGGTACTGCGCTGAGGACTACAGAAAACCCAGATGCAGAAGGGCAGCAGGTGAAAAGCATCTGATCTTGCTTCTCAACACTTGATTTTGCAGCACTCAACAAGGCTGCAAATGATTCCTAAACAAGCAAAAGTCTTATCTAGGTTAGACTAGGCTGTCTACTATCCTTTGGGTATGGAGTGAACATCTTTGGAGATAGATGGCAAGGGTGAGCTGGCTGATGTGCAACACAAGCTATTTTAGAGTCATTTCAGCTTTTCCATCTGCTTTTGCAAAGGCCAAAATTATCTGTTCAAAACTAACAATACCTCCATGAAAGGCAGAAGCAATAAATACTTCTGGAATACACAATTTCTGTGCCTTTCTCAGCCTGCTCTGATACTGTTTTCTAACCATACAAGATGGGAGTGTTGGATTGATTTTTTTGTATCATGACATGAGGAAGGTCAGCCTTGGAATTTTTCTTCTTATGTTGGTTACAACAGCTGAGTTGCTTTACGAGCCTGGCCAGCTTTTCCCACCTTTGAGAAGGAGAGGGATGGTGAAGGGGAATGAGTGCATGCAATTTCCCAAGCAAATGGGAGAACATAAAACATAGGGCAGTAAGTAAACATTAATAAAGAAGATGTAAAGTATCTATTTCAACATGTGTTCAAGATTGATTTCATTGGCAATTGCAGTGACTCCTGCAATAAATATAATGAATGGGGAAAGCTAGAAGAGCTGAGGAAGCAAGGGAGAAAGAGGTAGGAATCATTGTAGAAAAGCAGGAAAAAATTTAGAAAGAAGGAAATGTAACAAAACTGATGTAGCAAAGAATTCTTTCAAAAGCTGTGTTCACAAAATACCATAAAGTTAATTGAGGAAGTTACATAACCCTTTTGAAAGCTTGCTGCTACCAACATTTTCTCCTCTTGTGCTGTGCTGGGTGTTGGCAGCTGAGGAGCTGGAATGCCTCACTGACTCAGAGTGCCCCGTGGCAAATCCCTCACCTCAGTGTGCCTGTTTTCCCAGCTGTAAAACGGGGATATTGCCTCCAACACCTCCTGGAAATGATGGGAGCAGCACACAGTTAATGTTTCTAATTGGCCTTGCAATGAGTAGCAAGGAGGAAGGATTGTTTTCCTTCTTTGGACTCCAGATTTTCTCCCTGCTGACTTGATGTCTGAAATGGTATTTGCTCCCAAGGCACAGCTGCAAGAGGCGCTGCAAGGCTTTTATCAGACACTGCTCCTTTTTGCAGTACAGCAATTTTTATTGGTTTTTGTTTGTGCGTGTTCTTTTTCGTTGTGCCAAAGTTGCAGTTTCATAGATGAACATATATATCCACTGCTGGGAGAGCAAGGGAGATCTGCTGTGTGGGGCTCTAGATGGTGCAGGTGAGTTAGGAAATGCTGCTTCTCTTCCTTGATAGGTTGCCTAACTTGGAGCAGGTATCTGTGCCTCTGTTTCTTCAGCTGTGAAGTAGGTGGTGCAATACTGACTGACCTCAAAAGCAGTGGAATTTGGGGTGGTCAGCATGGAACTGCTGCCATACAACTGACCAGACTGAAAGATGTTTTCCATTCCAAGCACTGCTTTCACTTGGAGAAATCTCACTCCATCTCAGGCTTTCCCCCTCTTCCTTCCCAGTATTTCTTGTTGAAATGTTTCATGTGTAAAAGCCGTATCTCCCCCAACTGTTCTGTGTGAAGTTGAAAATTGTTTGTTGCCATGAATTAAATTTAAAATGTTTAGTTTCTACACTGTCAATATACATGGATTTAAACCTCCCTGAATTATCCTGTCCTTAGTCTTCAGTGGAACACATCTCATACCTGAAGAAAATGTGCCTCATAACTCACAAACAGAGTAATAATAAATGTGCTTCTCTTAATGTTTTAATTCCTACTTAGAGCCTCCTGCTGGGGTTAATAGCTGCCTTCTGCTCCATCTGCCCAGGAGCACAGTGTCTGTCCTGGGGCACCACATGGAGTCAGGAACGTGCCCATGTGCTATTGCAGGAGCCTGAATCCCAGCACGTTTCAAGAGCAAGCTTCTGGGTAACAATATGTGTAACCCTTTTTTTGCAATTTGTAAAACCATACCTCTCCTGGCAACTTCTGGTACATTTACTCTTTTTCTTTGTCAGGATCGCCAAGCTGCTTGGAAAAAAAAAAAAAAAGAAAAAGAAAAAAGAAAGGGAGAAGAATGAAAAAAACCCCAAAAACCAAAGCAGTGATTTATGTGACATACTTGTAGAACAAGCTAATGTGTGTTTGTAGATAATGAGATTTATAAAAGATAATATAGGATATAAATCTCCAACCTACCATTTCCATACTCCAAAATATGACATAAACCATTTAATATTGTAATGAGAAACATTGTAGTGCGTATGGGTGTTTAGGTTGGCAGATAAGACCAGGTGATTCAGACCACATCAAAGAACTCTCTCTTTTTAAAGCTCTGAACTTAATTTGTTATTTTCTGACAATAAAAACTGAATTATAATTGTTTTGGGTTTTTTTTTTCCACATGCTGACATAATAAATTGTAAATCATGTCAGCATCTGAGCCTGGTTTTAACAACTAATTCGTTAGTACTGCTGTTTTATGAGGTCAGCTCTGTTTTATTTGAGTACAGGAAGGTATGTTCCATTGTCTCTCTTGAATCCTAAGAATTCCCAGAGGACAGTATTATATTATGTAGATTTCTCAGGTGTATGTATGGCTTTATACTGAGAAAGTGAAGTTTTGGGACAGTTTTGGTGTTATTTTTTAGGATATTAGTCTTGTCTGTTGGAGCTAAAAATAAGGAAGTGAGGATGATTAAGTTAACTCCATGTAGACAGATATACATGTAAAACCATCTAAGCAGATTTATGCTTTAAGGTCAAGATCAGGAGGGAGATACATTACAGAGGAATCCTGCTTGGGGTTTGTCACTGTCAGCATTTACGATGCCCAATAGATATTGGCAGAGTAGGTGATTTTCCTTGGTAATTTGCAGATTGGCATGTCTTTGCAAAGCAGTTTAAATTTGCCAAAGACGTTTTTATCCATGTGACAGAAGTATTTCCAGGTTCTGGTCTGCTTTGGGCTTCACTTTCTTTGTGCTGTTTGTAAAGGCATGAAGTCAGGAGGGGTGTCAGTGTGTCAGCTATGAAAAAGCTTGACTAGGAAGTTCTGGGCAGCCATAAGCACCAACATGAGTTGGGACAGTCAGAATGCTACTCAACTTTTGCCTCAGTTTGATATCTTGCTCCCTAAAACTAGTTCATTGAATAAAGACATATTTTCCTTTCCCAAACAAAAGCCAGGTGAGAAAAAGTCAAGTTCAAAACAGCAGTAAATGAAAAGTGTTATTGAGAGTGTTATTGTTACACAAGAAATTAAAGTTTAAAGGAAATAGAAGAATGACTGGCATGAAGCTTTACCTTTGCTGGTGATACCAGAAGGCATCATCCATTTATTTCATGGGGAAAGGACAGGAGATGAAAAAGGCTGTCAGTGGGGCAGTGGTATTCAACAAGCAGGATCATCTGTCCTGCACAGGTTTCTCTTGCCTGTTTGTCATGTGGAAGGATGAGGAAGGCTGTCCCCTCTCCACAGAAACCAACGCTCAGGCCTCTCAGAGATGCCCCAGGCTCAATCCCCATTACTGCAGAAGCTCCATTTGTCAGATGCTGTGGATGGGACTGCGTTAGGAGGGAGCAGAGAGGAATTTTCCCCCTTGGGCTAGAAGCCGCTCAGTTGTTTTTTGTTTCTTTCCTTCCAGAATTAAGGGGTCATCCCCATCTTGACTAAAATTAAACATTTAACACATTTTAAAAATTACTAGTTCATGGCAATTTAGAGCTCTCCAGTATGCATAGAAGGTGAAATAGGATTCTAACAAACAGCAAAGTGTTACTTACATAGCATGGCAATGAAAATTCAGGTGATACATATGTTCAGTTTGCATTCTCTTGCCACAATACTGATCATGTATTTTAGAACTATTTAGGTAAATTCATCTTGTCGTAGATGGGTTAGTTTGCTGTAACCTTAAGGGTTTGGGAGGGAGGTAATTTGTTCTGGGGCTGATTTGTGTTGATCAACAATGTTTTCATATTCAGGTTTTCTTCATGAGCAGAAAAAAAATCTTTAAATTATATCAAGTACACCTATCTAAATTTTCAACTGATTGTGCATAATACTCATCCTCATAAAACTAACTGTTGTTGCTGACACCATAACCTGGCTAGGTTTTGTTTATGTCTTGTTAACTGGGTTTCATGTTAAATTATCCTTGAAGCACCTACACAGGTGGTTTGCTGTAGTTATATAATTGTAAGGACTCGTTCTAAATATATTCTTTTACCCTCTCTCCCTTGCTCGCTCTCTTTCTGGTAACAGTCTTCGTTCCACTTCTGTTTCATTAAATGCCCTTGCCTTACGTTTGTCTTGACTGGCTTCTATTTACAGAAATTGTAAACCAGTTGAATGCTCTGAGCAGCTTAGATGAAGATCAAGATGACTGCATAAAGCGAGCAAATATGCCTTCAGCTAAATCAGCCAGTTCCTCTGAAGGTCTATGAGCTTTCATCCTTTCTTTCTGTTTCTGATTGTATTTACTGTGACCCATTACCTTTTGACTCCTGCCTGTATTCAGCTGTCAGTTTTATCTCTGTGCTTCCACCCAGCATGACTCTCAGTAATTTGTAGTGCATCCAACAGGTAACAACATGATAGAGAAAGAGCCTGTCTCTGCTACAGCTCCATTGTCATCTGATAATGAACAAGAAAGAAAAAAAATTACAAAAAAAAAAGAAAGAGGAACCACCAGACCCTAAGCTTAAAACAGTAGTTGTATAATCAGTAATACTTGACCTTTCTAAAGTGACAAAATGTCCTCTCTCTGCTTTTATGTGCACGTTACGTCCAAAAATTAAAATTTCCTGCCGATAGTTAGCGTGTATGTGAACAATCAAAATTACCGTATTTAGCTCGTTAGATGTTCCACAACATTTATTTAACGAAGGAAAGAGAAGGCTTTTTTAGAAGTAATTTCTGTTACATAATGTTCTGATCAGCAAATAGAAGTTTCATTCATTTCACTTTTTTTTTTCCCTTTGTTGATGTACTTACTGGACTGTGTTAACTTAGTCGTGCAGTTCGTGCCATACCCTGGTGCTGTGTTTCGAGGGACTGTTGACACGGAGCTTTTTGAGCTCCAGATATGTTGGAAGAACAGTTTGTATCTATTTTAAAACAATATTCCAATTTGTTTGTAGAGCTTATCAATAAGCTTAATTTTCTGGATGAAGGGGAGCAAGACCCGGCCAACTCCAGCACGAACCCTTTTGGAGATCCTGACACAGCAGAATTAAATCCATTTGGAGACCCTGATGTAGAAGGTAATGAATTTGTTTTGCATAATTCATCACTACTTGCTAATGCTTTGTGAAACATGATTTTTATTTCTGTAGGGCTATAAATGAAAAATTTTAATTGATTAAATGCTTATTTAATATAGCACTGAGGTAACAAGAGCAATGATCCAGTTGCTACTAGAAAATTATTTTGTTCTTGGAGTCACATCCTTTGTATTGAGGCACATTCATATTTGCCACTGGGGGCTACCAGCTGAAGCAGAGACTTTTAGACCTCTCAGGTGTGTTACTAGTACTCACCTTATGTGGTATGAATGAGCAACACATTCTGTCAGACAGCCCTGTTCCACGTGGGTGATGGTTTATATCATAATTTCCTTCACTGCAATCTTCACTGCATCTCAGCTATTCTTGGTTAGCACTAATCTTCATTATTACAATTTAATTTTCTCTCTTTTATTCTTCCTTTTTTTTTTTTTTTTGCTTTTATAGCTTCCTCAGTTAAGCCTTCTGGCACTGTGCCTTGCACCACATGCTAGGTGCTAATCCCCTTTCCAGACTGACATGCCCATTCTTGTTCCATTTGGGTGAGATGTACAACCCCTGTAAATTTTTAATCTGATAAGATTTCGGCCATAAGGCCAGAAGGGAGCACCAGGACAGCAAACATCTTTTCTGTCCTCAACTCCATGCCCAGATATGCAGGCTCCCATCTGCTGGATGTATCACTTCTAGCTCAAAAGGCCAATTCATAGTTGATTCCCAAGTTTGAAGCTGTACTCAGCCTTTCCTCTTCAAAGCTCCAAGACTTCTCTTCCTACAGAAAATACCAAGTCACTCTGTAATGGCAATGGAGAAGAACCACACTGAGCAGGAGCAGCCTGGGGTGCAGCCGGGGGATTTCTAAGGTCAGGTCAAAGAGAATGGATTTCCAAGCTGCAGGTTTCCCCTGTGGTCACTCACTTTCTTTGAACAAGCTGAATGTTTACTCACAGCAGTTTTTCTGCCTTCAGAGTCCGCAGGGAATGATGTGGGTGGAGATCAAGTCCTGTCACTTTGGCTGTGGTGTGACTCACAGCTTGTATTTCTGAAACAGGGACGTTGCACTATTTTCTGTATTTGGCAACTGAAGCCATAAAGCCACTATCCTGGGCACCTTCTCCTTCCTATAAAGTTGTCAGGTTTTTCTAGAGCTGCAGAAGTGAGTTATTTCAGCTTTGTAGATGCCAATATATATGGATTAAGTTCTTAATCTTTGGCTTTATTTCCTGTCTGTTCCTTGACAGTGATCCCTTAGGATCATGGAAGGAAGCAGAGTAAGTGGGAATGTAAACTTCTCTGGTAGTCCATAAATAACTTGCTCTAAGAGTCATGGTCTATATTCCTTTCCTCCTTCTCTGCTTTAGAAAGAAGAGCTCCCTTCTCCATGGAGTAAG
Organism: Zonotrichia albicollis; assembly: GCF_047830755.1. Taxonomy (NCBI): domain Eukaryota; kingdom Metazoa; phylum Chordata; class Aves; order Passeriformes; family Passerellidae; genus Zonotrichia; species Zonotrichia albicollis. The sequence goes on from NC_133821.1 coordinate 24,643,863, forward strand.
CTGTACAAGTCCTGTCCTACCTAAACTGCTTTTTCCAAACCCAGCTTTCCTTTCCAGAGAGAACTCACTCTGGAAGAAAGCAGTGGGTGTTCTGGCCCCAAAATACAGTGACTTTCTCTCATCTTGAGGACAGAGAGAAACAGCTGGTGGTGTTTCTTAGTACTGGTGTAGCTCGATAACTCGTGGCAAGCTCACTGTGAGCAGCCTGCATCCAAGACATCAGCTTGCTTATGTTCCTAAAACACTCTCAGCCTATCAGGGGCATGGTTTTTTTCAGTGGATTGTGGTTCTTTTGGTGACGTCTGCCTTCACAGTCATCTTCAGTCAGAGGTGTGGACACTTTTCCATATCTCTGGGTCTGTTCTGTGTGCTTAGGACAGTCTCTGTGATCACTTTTGGGTCCCATTTCCAGCTGTGGGCAGCAATGCTGAGTTGTTGGGTGTGTGAATACCAAGTGTTACTCCCACACACAGTCACTGTCATGCAGCAGTCAACATACCATAACAGGACAGTGTTTGGGATAAACAGGGTGTCACTAGATTCTTCCTACTATGTCATAAGGTGTTTTTTATTTGGGAGGAGTGGACCTTCTGTAAGGCTTATGTGACAGTGTCTTCCTGGAGCACTAAACCAGGCTGAAAGATCTGGAAGATCAGCTGAAAGAATGATTCCCAGGCTGTCAGACAAAGAGTTGGACATCTGGTGTGGCATTTTTAAAGCTTTTATATTATGATGATTGGCTTCTGAGGGATTCTTCTTTTTACCTCAGACACCTCTGAGAATCACTGGTTCTTCCACTGTGTTGTCCCTATAATGGGAACTGGTTGTGTTCCCATTACCTTGCTTGGCCTTCTTGACATGTGCTTTTCCTCCAGTTCTCTTTCTCCACAGAAGGTTGAGGAGGAGAAAAAATGGTGCTGAGACAAATTAGAGAACACGGTTTTGGTCTTCAGCAACAGCAGAATCTGCTGTGTATTTTTATGGCTAATTGGATCAGTGTCTCTACATGGGGAGCATCTAGACATTACCATTTTGGAGAGGTTTCCCTTTGTTTTGAAATGCATTTTAAAGCTACGCAATATTGTAGCTGTTCTTATCCTTTTGCCCAGCTACTGAAGGCTGCCCTGTTTGTGTCCCATTATTCACTCATGATTCTTCTATTCTGAGACTTCAGTGAAACTTTTAATATTGCCATCTACTTCTAGGAAGCTCTTTGAGACTGTGCCTGCTTGTTTGCTTTTGCATCCTGAAGTGAATGTAACCTTTTTGGTGGCCACCCCAGAAGCTCAAGAGAATGACAGAGGTTCAGGAGTTTAAGGCAGGCTTTCTCCTACAGGCTTAAAGAGTCACATTACCTGTTTCACTTGTCTTGTGATCTGCTTAAATCAAGAGATTAACTTTTTATGTGTGCAGGGATGAAGTATTTTTCTGTTCACTTACATGTTAGTCTCTTTATCTTTTTATCTGGACAAGTCATAATCTGGAACTTAGACTTTGCGAAAGTTCCGATTCTTCTCTAGAATTTGTTACTTAATTTCCCCAAGACGTGCAGACCAGCCAGCTGGAGCCTCCTTTCCTGAGTACTTTGCCATCAGATGTGAGGAGGCATGATTTGCTATTTGGCAGGGATATTCCAAGGATATTCCTATCAAGCCTGTAACGTGTGTGCTCAGAGTTACCCAGAGTATGAATATGTATGTGTTGACAGTCACTCATAGAGAAAGGAGGATTACTTGCCAGTAGATACTTGTTTCCTAGACAGATATTTCTTGTGCTTGTTCACAAACCAGCTACTTTCCCTCTATCTTCCTAATCCCATAATCACTTAACCCTGGGAATGTGGGGTGGAGAGAAACTAGAGGCGTGAGTGCATGCTGTAGGTGTGGTGCATGGCAGAGGGTCATCAGCAAGCTGGCTCTGGATGCTGCTGGGATTTAAAAAGTCCTCAGTGTCAGTGATTTTACACATACAGCAGAGTGAATGTGCATATCAACAAGTCACCTCAAAAAAATCTTCAGATGTGTTTCTTGGTTGACATGTCAAATTGAGGCTTATTCCCTCTGTGCCTCCTAGGTCAGCTAGACATTAGAAATCTGGGAAAATCAAAAATAATCTTTTTGAACACTATATCTCTACAGCTTTATACTAGATTACCTTTGCATAATCATATGAGGACAGCCTTTTGGATTTTAGTCACAGTGCAACAGAATTATAAAATCAGTTAATTTCTGTGCAAAATACGTACTTGGGGGAGTCAACATGTACAACAAATGAAAGTAGAAAACTACAACATTCTTTCATCACTCCAGATTTTTTTTTTTTAATTTGGTAGGGAATACAAAATTTTAAGTTGTGTATGACCTATACAGCACACATGAAACATGAGGGTAACTCTCTGCTGGTACCCCCTGTCATTTAGACCGCCATTTACTTAAGCAGTGTATTTCATCATTTCATCTGAGCTCCCTGCAGCATGTTTTACTCTGAAAATGAACAGTGTTACAATGCAGCAGCAAACCCCAAATCATTCCAGGGTACTCCTACATGCAGAGCAGCACAGGAACCAATTGAGAGGAAAATGGTGCCTCTGTCCCTTCTATTTCTTCACGAAAAGCAGTGTGTTGTGAGTGTATGAATAAAAGGATCAGCAAGTCACCAGTGGTGAATGGGGATGCCAGTCTTTACTCTTTCTAGAAGCACTGGGCAGTTGCAGCTTTGCTTGGTGCTGTTTGTTGGGTGCTCCCATCCCCTGGTGCCCGTGTGCCTGCAGCCCATGGCGTAACCCAGCACCTTTCACATGTGGCTGCTGCTTTCATCCTCTGCCAAGGGGAAAGTGCTACGTGCCATGTTTTGGTGGAGGTTTTGTTTGGTTTTAAGGGATGTGTCACAATGTGTTTGTGTTACAAAAGGCAAGTGGGTTGAAGGGCAGGGTGATTTCTGGAGATGCTCTGGCTGATTGTGCAGATAGGTAGTGCCAGAGTGATTATTATCACAAACAGTCTTTCTCAGTGGAGTCAGGGCAAGTAATGTTTCCAGAATCTGGCACAAGAGCAGCTGGTGCTTCTGCTGGAGTAATACTTCTAGCTCTCTTGTTGTCACTCCTACCCCTGTGGCTTTATTACTTAATCATGCAAAATTATTTTGTGTTTGACCCTTAACGTGCCAAACTGCAAGCATCTTTTACTATTTTTTTTAAATTTATATCAATGTAGAGACTGGAGTCCTTGTGGAGCTGTGATGAATGATATGGGGAAAGCAAAGGAATCTCTGCTGCTTTCTGAATGTAAAAGCAGCTTCAAGAGGGAAATAGACCCCTTCTAAGCTGTTATATGTTTAGTCTGCCAAAATGCACTTCTCAGCATCATTAGCTCTTTGAGAAAACGAGTCTGTTACAGAAAAGTGACAGGTGACAGTGGGTGTGACTTTAAGAGCAGTGCTGTTGAGTCATCATCACAACAACTTAATTTGTTACTGAGAAGCTTGTGATGACCAACATTTGATACAAAAGTTGTTCTAAAGCATTTCAGAGACTTCATGGGAGAGAACCTAATTGGGTTCAGATGGGGACCCATGTGGGAACCCTCTGTCCCTGTGGGAACATTGAAGGAAGCAGAAGGGGGAGGAAAATGGTATCCTGGATGGCAAGAGTAGAGAGAATGAGTAGCCAAGTTAAGTGGGTTTTAGCTGAGCCTCTACAAAATTCTGCCTCTAAAAGTGTCATGAGAAGGATATTTTTAGAAGCTTTTTAAATTTCAGCATGTGTGTAGGATTTTGTGAAATATTTTAGTTAATAACAAGCCAGAGGTGTCTGAGCACTTATACATAACACTGTGTGTGTAAGGCCAAACGTGTAGTTCCTGTTGAGCCTATGAAAAAGAGAAAGAATTTTGTCATAGTTCGGGTTACAGCACTTGATCCAGTGTTGAAATAGAAAGAATTGCAAAAACCATTTGCATTGCCCCTTAAAATGTATCAGATTTAAACAAGCATTTAACTCATTGTTTCCAGGAGACACTTAAAAGCAAATTAAAAATAAAAGCTTACAACGTAGTTTTAAGAGATTGTTTCCCTGAGTATTTTTAACTTCATGATGTATTACTGACTTTCCTTCTTGTGTGTTACCAGAAGGTTTCCCTCAGATATGATAATGTGTATTTATCAACAGATTCATGTGCAGGTGCAATGATCCATCATATGGAATTGCAGAAGCAGCTGTTTGTGGTTGTCCACTTTCTTGATAAAATATTCTAATATTTGAGCAAAGTTTAAAATAGTAAAAAGTTTGGTTAAAGCTTTGTCAATAAACCACACTATTTGAACAAGGTATTAGTCCTTTTTTTCTGCATTTCATTAGTTATTTTTGCTTTGTGTATGGAACTGTCTTCTGAGGACACATCTCCAGAGCACTTCTGCTTGCTCTAGTTCATCAAATCACCAAATGTGTGGGTCATATTTGAGTAGTATTCTGACTACCATGAGCTTCAAGGCATGCTGTGTACAATATATACTGTGTATACAGTGAGGGTGGGATTTGACTCCCCTGACTTTAAAAACAGTTTGGATGTGTAAGCTTTGAGTGTCAAGGAGTCAGCTCAGCTGCAAATACCCACACTGAGGAACATCTCAGGGCAAGCAGAGTGAAGCTTTTGTTGGCCTTGGCCACCTGCGCTGGAGACTAGAATGACCTATGTCTATATGGAACCACTTTTCTAGTTTAGCTTAAAATAAATGAACAGATACATTTTAGATATTGGGCTCTGCTCTGTTTCATCTACTCTGAGGGATTCTTGCTTGATTTGATCATATTTATGCTTTAAAAAATTTCTGCCTTGAATGCTTTCTTTTCCCTTTTCAGTTAAGCTATAGATCTTCAATGCTATTTCACTGTGGCTTTCTCTGAAACAGCTTTCTTCAAAGGATGTGGGCTTATGATCACATCACCCATAACCTAGGTTAATACACATACTGCTGTGCAGTAACTGCACTTCCTCCCAGCATAAGTTCCCAGTAGTTTATCCCCTTCTCTTAAGGGATAAGCATTTACTCTGTTGTAGGAGTGAACACATGCACTACAGCTGACATACTGCAAACACACACCCTGAATTTTCCTGCAGTTGTTTGTCTGTGTGGTCATGTTCCAGCATGGGTCTCCTCCACAGGCTGCAGGTGGATCTCTGTAGCCCTGAGAAGAGCTAAAGCCTTTCCTGCTCTGAGCCTTTGCCCTGATCCAGTGACTAGTCCAGTGCACAGAGAGGTGAAGTCAGGGATCATATTCCTATCCAGCTAGGAATGGCTCTGGTTCACACTGTAAGTTGGAGCTGGTCACACTGGATGGGGTAGGGCTTTCCATCACCTTGGGCTGTGCTAATGGCTGGGTTCAGGGTGAGCTGGATGTTTGCTGGCAGGGTAGGGAACTCTCACATTTTCTAGCAATTTGCCAGGATTAGCAGCTTTGGTACCTCATCCATCCAGGCTCACCTAACCACAGTGCTTCCCTTTGTTCATTGTGTGACTAGAGAGTTCATCTTCCCAAGTATTTCTTCAGTGAAAAATCCACTTAGAAGTCCATCTTTTTATTTTTTAAACTCTTGTCACAAATAACTTTTAGAGTTGCTCTGTTAACCTTAGAAGTATGTTTAGTCCGGTTTAGTAACCATACCTCTGAAAAGCACACACTTGTTGTTAAGAATAACATGGATATGGTTATTGAAAGTTAGGTTTTAATGATGCTGCATTGAAGTTCCTATTTGTGTGGATTTTGAAAGTATATCACATCTGGTATTGAACAGAGCTGCTGATTATTTGATGCTGCAAGAACAGTAAAATTAACATTACCTGTTTGTCTTTGTTACAAATGTTGTATTGCTGTATGGGAATTGGCATTATTCAGTATGCAGAAGCCATTCAGTGTAGAATAACAGACACTGCAGAAAGGACATTACACAGAGAACAGCATGCAGCTCCAGCTTGTACAACTTTTTGTTGTACAATCCAAATAAAAGATGAGTGATTTGATTATCTGTCTCTTTAGGGTTAATTTAAATCCATTTTTACAGTGAGATTATGTATTGTTAACAGGCGCACATGTGTTTTGATATGTAATTACTGGTCATACTTAATAGCTGATTTTTAATTCAGTAATTTTAAGAAATTAAAAGGCCGCCTACTTACTATCACCATTTTAAAATCCAGTATTATTATAAAATATAGAATGTCTTTTGTATTTATTCAAATCTCAAATAAATAATTAGGAACATTTTGTTAGGACACAAATTGGCAAATAGTTTGTGAAAATGTTTTTGTATCTGTTGTGATGCCATTTATATGACAAATAAGAAAACTAACAACTGATGGTGCAGGAGCTGTAGTAAGTGAGAAAATGAAGCCTATTCAATCAATATAGTCTAAATTAAAAGACCTTTTGAAAGACCTATTTTGGAATAAACAAGCATGAAAATTCACCTTAGGCTATAACTTTATGTATTGAGAGTTAAGAAGCAGACCTTTTCATATGCCTTTAAAATATAAAGATCTGATAAAATGGTTTCAAATTTTTAATTTGTAAATCTGTTTAATTTTCTTTTTTGTTGCTGTTATTTGGTAGAACTCCACCCTGAAAGAGCTTCATCTTCAAAGCCAGACGAAAGTTTCTATGGTGACAGTTACAATCCCTTCAAGGATGAAGATGCCCCAGAGTACTTAAACCCATTTGATGAGCCAGATCACCCACCTGAAGCACCTGGAATTGTAAGAGATTCTCCTCCACAACCTGCAAAAAGGAAAAACATCAGGCCAGTGGATATGAGCAAATACCTCTATGCAGATACCTCTAAAGCTGAGGAGGAAGAGCTGGATGAGTAAGTATGATTCTCCATCTTTCAGCAGCTTTGCAGGCATTAGTAGTGGGATCCCTGGCTTAATCTTGAGGTGTATTGGGTTGAACCATGGTGATCCTTAATCACCTCCTTAGGACAGACTCATCCTTGGGCAGCTCAGCAACAGGAAATACCATACCCCCAGGTCATGCTACTCATCTGAACATGATCAGTGAGGAACTTTCCTTTGCCTTATTGATAGCAAACAACTTGATAGGGAACAAGTCTGGGACCTTTCTGACACTTCATGCCCTGACAATTGCAAATGAGCCAGAAATCAAAGGAGCAAGACCTTGGGCCTTCCTCTCCTTTTTGCCATTATTTTTACTACAAAAAATAATAATTTTTGCCAATGATAACAGGGAGTTTGTTTTATCTTGATGCAGTATGTAAAAAGGAAGAGCATTTTGCAATGTGCATAGCACATTTTTGAGAATCTCATAAACTGAATATAAATGGGAACAATAACACCATATGCACTTACTTAGGTTGTTTCTTTCAGCATGGCCACACATAAAACTTTTATAAACTCACACTGACTGCCTTGTATTACAGTATAGAAACTATCAGGAAGGGAGAGCTTTTTGCAATTCCATGGGAGGTTGGAAGGTGCATCCTTAATCCTTGTTTGTGGTCATTAGTCACCAACCACACCACTCATGAGACAGTTTATGGTGATTACATCTGAGCAATTTTACAGACAACAATTCTAATTAACATTTAATTTTACATTATTTAATGAGATTTATCATGGCATGACATTTGCATTGCTTCAGAATTAACAGAGATATGGTATCATCATCTTCCCGTTTCTCTGTAGGTAGCTGTGGTCTAGGAAATGGAAGGATTCCCAGGCACTCTAATAGAAACATGAAGGGCTCTGCAGTTTTTTCCTTTTAAAGCTCTGTAGCCATGAATTTAATGTTGATGTTTGGTCTGTGAAAAATAAAAGAAAAAAAAAAATAAAGGGCATTGGGAATGATGCCTCTGCCAGCTCCATTTGTCAGGACAGTGCCTGAACAAGCAGCACTGGTTGCTGTGTCTTCAGAGCACAGAGTGATCACACTGACAACCACACCAGGCATTCCTGGTCATTCCCTGGTCACCAGAGTCTGTAGGGAATAAAAATATGTGCATTTTATACCCACCAAGATACAGGACAGCAAAGGTATAGAGGTATAGAGGACAGCAAAGATTGAAAGGAGCAGAAAGAGAAAAAGCCGCATGGATGAGAAGTGAAGAATTTTCTGTTTTCTGTTTCTACTTCCATTTCCACCCTAAGCACATCTATGCCAAAGGGGCTTGTGGCAGGATTGTAACCCTTCCTTTTGCTGTGTATTGGACTTTAGCCCTTGGTTAACAACAGCCTCCTTCTTGTTTTAATTCCATTTGCTTCATTGTTTTTTTCCCCAAAGATAAAGATAAATCCATGGGTGGATTCTACTTGAACATAAAGCTGGTCTGTATTTTCATGATAAAGCAGTGTCCCATGGGAAGATGGAAGGATAAAGAGTCAGTAAACACTTTCATAAAAGATGTAAAAAGTTGATTTTAAAGTTTTTTATGTCCTGACCCCCAAGGTAGTCTTTCTCTCCATGTTTTCCTCTGAAGTTACAGGAGCAATACATCATACAAAAGGACCTGGAGATCATTTGTTGAGTGCATTGGGTAGAGGTGTGGCAAGGAGCACCCTTGAATCTTTATACTGAAACACTCTGGAGGAATGAGTGTAATGATAAAAGTCCAGTCTAGAAACACAGGACATGTAATATTGGATCACCTCTACAAACACTGTTTTACCACATCTTGTGTCCTTAATTTTCAAATTTTTAAGTAGAAAAATTTAGCCTTTTGCTAAGGCATGGTCTGGTGAGCACCAAAGGCAAAATTTTTGCAGGCAGTGCCATGTAGTGGTTTTTGGGTGCCCTCAGTCATGAGGGTTTATGTCTAGGTGTGTATTGTTTTTACCTGCTGTGAATATTGATGTGTTTATTATCTGCATAAGTGGGTAATCTTCTTCCAAGCCTACTAAAGTCTAGGTTTCTGTGGCAATTTGTGGCAGAGAGTTCCACAAGAAAACAAGCTCTCTAATGCAATGTGTTTCTTCTGTTGATTGTAAATAAATTCCCTTTCCAATCCCATACTGTCTCTTCTGCTGGCTTATCAAAACAGCAATTAGTAATATTGGATTTACCTGTCATAAACATTTGTTATCTTGTCTGTCTATAGCATGTTCACCTTTCCTGTCACTTGTCTGAGTGCTAACTTTTTCGATCTCTCTTCATACAGAAGTCTCTTCATCTCTCTAATCATTTCCACCGCCCGTCTCTGGACCCTGTTATTTCTTCTGCTATGTGTCTATTTTAAGATGTGTTGACTTGGCCTGAGCAGTGTATTCAAGACAAAGCTGAACAACTGAGTCATATAATGAGAATAGAAAACTTTGCATATTATTTTCAGCCTCTCTCATAACATCTTGTTTTTTGAGTTTTTAAAAATTCTCTTTCATTTTCGACTACCACTGGTCAAGGGCTGTCTCCAGGTGTCCTTTTGAACCTGTAGGTGGAAGGCATGAAACAGAAGAAATGGAAGGCCCCTGATTTATTGATTATCAGGAAATACAATGTATTTTTACCCCCATGTCTTAATTATTAATTGGAATTCACTTAATGTACTGCTTGGCATTTCCCCCTTACCTTTTATGTGGAATGCAGTGCTGTGTCCTGAGAGCATGGGCTCAGCAGTTAGCATCAGGAGCCTTGTCCCTGTCACTCTGCCCTGGCAGATCCCTAGTTCTGATTCGGGACTCGGAGCTTACACCAAGTGCCCCAAGAGCTGAACTCTGACTCCAGTTTTGTAACAGACTCTCACTGTAATCATGTAAAAGGTACTTGGCCTCAGTGCACCTCTGTGAAGGATTTACCTGGGGTGATTTGCTTCTTTGAAATGTATTTGACTAATGTTTGTGAAGAGAGCTAATGCTTCATAACACACACAAAGCACAGTCACGAGCATAAGCATTGTGAGGCATTGCGTGGCACAGAGGGACTTAGGTGAGACAGTGCATTTTCTGCTGCAAAACTGTGCTCTCAAAACATACTTCCTCTGGCTAAATTCTCATACCTAGCTAAAGATAAGGAACACATTTTGTTAGTTTGGACATTTCACCAATAGTGTAAAATTCTGCTTTTGTCTTTCTGAATTTTATACATTAATGTCTACCTGTTAGTGAAGGATGGCACACCTAGTGGCGTTAATTATTTGAAAATAGCACAGCTCACAACTGCTTAATGTATAATGCTTTCAACCTTAGTTCTTGTGATTGGCAAAATTGCCTGACCTTTTAACCTGCCGTGCTGACAGCTTTGGATTTCCTGCTCAGTAAAATGTTTATTTTTAAATTTCTTTACAGCTAACTGGTAAGACCGATCAAAATAATTTTTAAATTGGTCAGAATAAAACTTGCTTTCCAATATCATTTGGCTCTGTGGCTTCTTATCTCGTTAATCATTGTATGGCTTAGAATTACGCTGTGTAATTGGCAAGGCTATCGAGTTGCCATCTGCTGAAGTTGCCTGTTGCACAAGAAGCCACAAGCCACCACATTGGCAGTAAGTTTAATGCCAGGTATCTTGTCAGGTCTGAATTCTTTAAATTTTGTGGAGAACAGCCTAGTGTCTCTTTAGACAAATTATTTTGTGTGAAACCATTAAATAACTTCACAGAACCAGTAAATATGGGGTTGACTTCAGAAAAAAAGTGCTTTAATATTTTCTAGCTAAGGCTCTTTTTAACCAGACTTTTCAGATGCTTAATTTCTATTAGAGCCATGTGGAAGCTGTTGGACCAAACTCTACTACATATATCAGATCCTCATGACTTCAAACTTGATAGTTTGTTCAGGGCAGAACCATTTTGGTTGGTTTTTTTTCCTGTATTAACATTATTTTTCAAAGATCTTGCTCAATTTTTGTAAGGCAAATTAAGGGTAGTGCAGAGAGGAAGGTAGAAGGTAGCACATGTGCATGTCTGTTCTGTGACCAAAATGTGAGGGTTTAGCCTGGCTTTCAAGCAAGTTCTTCTCTAGAGGAAGAAGTCCTTTCAGCACTTCCTTCTGGTGGGTGCAGAGAGCAATTTTTCAGGATGACATCTGCAGTGCAGGCAGTTCTGGAGCTTAAAAATTCAAAAGATAGTTCTTCCAGACCTGTTTACTCTCATTGATAAGGTGTTGGGTTTTTTCTCACACCAAAATAATTTTAACACCTTACAAATACACCTTTCCAATTCAGAGGTAAATTCCTGCCGAACGTGCTGTGCCTGTTGGCTGTGCCAAAGGCTGACTTGTGGAACTAAATAAAAACCTTGTGCTGTCCCATAGAATGCATTGTTCTTCAGCCTTTATCTCTTTTATCTTCATTTTCACCTCCCTTTGAACTCTCTGGTGTCTGAAGGCAGCTGAGCTGGGCTGTCAGCTAAATTAGAGCTCCTGACAGCTGGATGCATTCTCCACTCCAGCCTGAATGTCTCCTTTTCCTACTGCCTCCCATAGAAAGCGCCCTTCTGTTTCCATTTAACTTGTTCCTTTGGTTGCCTTTAGTTTTGATTGTGCTGGTGGCTTTGCACTTGATGGGCAGCAAAGTGGGAGCACCTGGAAGTTGCCTTCAGTCAACAAATGAGTTATTTTAGTGCTAGTCTTTCCTTTTGCCTCAGGAGTTGGGTGTCTTTTTCTGTAAGGAGCAGAAGCAGCAGATTGTTAGAAAGATCTGGAGATTTTGTGCCGGATTTTCACTTACGTGCTTTGGTAAACGTTGCCTTTCAAAAGTAGATTTCTGTGGTGTGGGTTATTAATTGCTTGCTTTTTCCCAGTGAAAACAGGATTACTGTAAATTGCATTAAAATAAAGTCTAAAGTTTGTCTGTTTTCAGAGACTGAAAGATGTTTTTATACTGCGAGTACAAAGGAAGGAGAGAAATTTGATGTTGTGTGGAAAGCAACATGAATAGTTGATTATTACTGAATAGTTGATTATTGCTGCTGTTGTAGTTCTTAAAAATAGTGTATACTCTTAAAAATAGTGACTCTGATCCTGAAAGGGATTTGTTAATGGATCTAGCCAGGTAGACTTTTATTTAATGCATTAGTGTTTCCATCCAGAGTTGAATTCTTAGGGACTTCAAGGGACCGAGGTTATTTGTTGTGGTTGGATACACTGCATATAATAACTGTATGCAGATAGATTGTTAGAATCATAGTTTGAGATATGAGATAAATACATGTTGCAGGGGAAAGAGGGACTGGAAAAGAATAAATTAATGTATCCATTTCATAACTAACTGTCCAGTTTTGGATTGCAAAATGTGAAAAGCAAATAGTATTAATAATGAAATAGTTCAGTGCAAAAAAGATTCCCTTAAGTATCCTTAGCAGGATACAAAGCTGCTGTAGAAGAAGCCATTATTTTATATATTATTGATTGATTGATACTTGATGTATCAAGCTAACATAAAATTTGGCAGAATTTGGTTGTGGAGGTATTTACTTAGGGTGGTACAAATGCAGAGTTGGTACACAAACACCCAAGTGAAGGATAATTCTTTGGACTGCATCTACTTGGTGGAAGATGTTTACTCTGTAACATTCTCAAATAAGGTTTAGTTATAAAAACCACTTTCAAAATAGGTGATGCCTACTGGTTTCTGCAGAGAGATATGTACAAGTCAGATGTGGTTTTCTTACTCTGTTCCATTACCTAAGATGTTTTCTTAAAATGGTGTGGCACCTGTAAGCTGCAGAGTTTGAAATACACTGAGGCTGAACATGCACCCACGGAGGCCAAACTTTCCAAAACTGGACAGCCCAGAGTGAGGCCTCTAAAGCCCTGTGGGAGCATGGCTGTGCCAGTTGCCTGATTCTTAATTGTTCTCATCAAGCTGTCTTTGTCCTGTTCATTAGAGTGTTAAACACCCAGCAGCTTCGCTCACATTTTTTGGTTTTGATCTTATCATAAAATCAGATCACTCTTTGATAGATAGTGAAGTATAATTGGAGAGTTAGCTTTATGCAGTTGATAAAACTTCAGCAATTTATAGCACTCTGTAAAAAATACGGAAATTGTGACTGAATAATGCAGTTTTAGCTGTTGTAACTCACTTTTCAACTGTATGAAAATGTAGTGTTTAAAAGTGTATAAAGGTAAAACATTCTTATGTGGGATAATAAAAGCATTTTAGTCATTGACTTCCCTAAGCAGGTCTTATTTTTGGTTTTATTTCCAAGGAGATAGCAAAGAAATGTGTTTCCCTTCTTTTAATTAGATCAAATCCATTTTATGAACCAAAATCAAGCCCTGCTTTAATTAAAGTTGCTCTGCAAGAACCAGAAAAGAAGATGAAAAGAAAGGCTCCTGAACCCCCAAACCTCTTGCCAAAGACAGAGATGGGCATGGGTGAGAACATGTCAGCAATTCCTGCATCAAGGGAGCTTTCCTCCTCTCCTAAGGTAAGCTTTTCCTACCAAAATTTTTTCTTTGTTCATAAGAGTACCTTTCTGTGCATTGTAAACATCCTGTTAGTTTCTGCAGGCATCTTAAAGCTTTGCCAGTGCTTAATAAGGTGTTGGCTTGTCTCTGTTCACTTGGTTGATAGGGAGGGTGCAACAGTAGGAGTTGGTATTTTTTCTTTAAGGGTTTAATGACAACAGTAACAGCAACTGCAGTTTCAAAGAAAAGAGTCTTCTAGTAACCAATGTTACAGGACAGCTGGATATGCCATGGAGAAGGAAGAAAATCACATTGAACAGTGCTTTGTCCTGATCTATCTATTGTAATGCTCCTAAGCCTTGCCCCTGTTGAAGAGTCTGTCTCCACATTTCTGTCATAAATCTGGGTTTTAAAAGCTTAGTACTGTATATTTGTATTGGGATTTATATATGTCCAATTCCAAAGCTATGTTAAAGTAATTGAAAAAAAAAAGTCTACTTTAAATCAGATTACCTGTTTACTAGGTTTACTAGGTTTACCAACAGCTAACTAGGTTAGCTGTTTAGAGTTAGTTTCAGTGGAAGAGCTGTGGGTGTTTTATTACTACAAATGTATTACTACACAGCCAACTTCTGTCAGTGTGGATTTCAACTCCAGTGTTTCAGCAGTTAGCAACACTTGTGTCTTTTCTTTAAACAAAATAAACATTTAATAGTATAAGTTAATGGACCTTTCTTAGAAATGAATGTCTTACATTGTTTTAAAGGCAGGAAGATGAGGACAGAGTGCCTCCCTTCCAGTGTGTCTTACCCAATGGATGCACATTATCATCTGGTTTGCCTTGAATCAGAGCTGCTGTACTTCAGTTTCAGAATTGAGAGAAGCTACTTGTCATACCTGTCATTTCAGTGTGTAATTACTCAGCCAGATTGCTCACATGTCCTTGTCCACTCAGGCTCTGATTTGTTGTCGTTTTACCACTCACTCAGGCTAAAGAGTATGAGACCAGAAATCTAATCTCTGTCTGCTCAATGCAGAACAAAACAGTGGAGTGAGACTACAAGTACACTTCACAAGTTATTATTCATATGCAAAACCACCAGCAGGGATATATGAAATCAAAGCAGAGCCGTTTTATAATGCTCTGAGATGGGATTCAGTCCTGTTAGCTGGAGTTTCTGTATGAGTTTCTGCATGAAAAGTGACACATTATTTGATTTCTGGTGGAGTCTGGCTCTTGGGTCAAAGCAAAATGGCCAAAGCAAAGCTTTCTGGTACTACCAAGGCTGTGAAAAGACATTTGTGGAGATTTTTATCGGATTGCTTGGTGGAAATCCTGTTCCCCTTGCTCATTGTTTGGGAGGTGTGTTTTTACAGATATGCATTCAAGGAAATGTGTGTCTGTGCTTCATACATGTCTTTGCTGTGCTGAAATAACATGTTACTACTGAGTTTGGTTGTTGCAATTTTTGTCTGCCCTAGATAAAGCTTTAGAGTGTCTGAAAGGTGGAATTGATTTAGAAAAGATTCAGGATCAAACTTGCTGAGAAGACTGTGCTGTTATGGACAGTCAGGTGGTTCCTGCTTTTCTGTGTGGTGTTCACTATACTTGGTGAATATTTTGGTGCCTGCCTGCTTGCAGCCCACCTTTCTGCCCCTGACCCTGAGGCACAGCTGAGACCAGCACAGGTCCATGCGCTGAAACACTGATTTACATCAGGGCTGGGAGGGACGGCAGAGCTCAGTGCTCACATGCTCTTTTATAGAAAAGCTTTAATTAATTTTTTTAACAGGATTTTGGAGGATAGGATACATTAAGGAAGGCTCCAACGCAGATGTAATGTCCTGGTTCATTATATTACAGTGGAAAGTTTTGGTGAGTGGGTGTGTTAAAATATTGTACGGTCACTTGCAATGCAGAAAGCTTTCTGTGAGCATAGTCTTTTTTCTGTGCTTGAATTGTTTTGCACTCAGATCAAAAGCACTTTACTTGGAATGCTTCTTGAAATTTGGAAAAGTACTGGCATTTAAAAGAAAAGAAACCGTTTTCACACAGAGCAGTACAAAATAGTGTCCAGGTGGGACTTAGAGTGTTGGCACAAATGACTTTGGCACAACTGACTTTCTCTATTATTGCTCAGTAATAGAGAAAATATTTAGCAACTCTGGAAAAACTTCCATCCAAAAGTATAGGCACTATACAAACATGAACTTAGTACATGCCCTTATGTAAGGGAATAGTCCTATAGAGGTAAACTTAGGTAAAGGAAGTTAAATCGTGTTGTAGTCAGTGTTTTGTCCAAGTTTGCTGTGCACAGAAAGTTTTGGGAGTTGTACCAGAGGCTAAGTGGTTTCAGGGAATTCAGTTCCCTGTCTTGGTTGTTGTCATAGGAAGTGCCTGTGGAGCAGAAATGCTCATCTTTAAACTACACAAACACAGCATTAATATTAGAACTTCAGAGTTTAAGAGAAAATATTCCAAAAGCTCCTCTGCAAATCTTTGACAGAGTATTTGTTGCTCATTTTTCCTTCACATGCTAGTGGCATTCATCACATTGGCTGAATCCAAAAAAACACAAATGCTGTCATTGCCATCTACACACCAACAAGTTTATTGAGTGATGAACAGTCAGTTACCTGTAGTAGCAAACCCTTTCCAAGCCTTTTCAGTGTCTTCCCCTTGAGCAGGTCCTTTTGATACTTGGAGATCCCCTGTCAGCTGTACTGGTGAGGAAGGGTCAGTTACCTGTCTTAAATAAGACAGGGTTTAACACTAAGGTCCAGCTCTTCAGCCCACAGAATTAGCTCAGTATTTGCCATATCTGAGCTTGGAGGAAGCTTTGCTTTCAAATTTTTTTATCTATTCACACTCCCTTAAGGAATATCTTAATTCTCTCCTGTATTGTGTATCTCCTCCAAATGAATCTGAGTCATGAGAGAGAGCTTACAATGCAGAGTCTGAGATCTGGAGTTACCCCACAGTTAATCATCTCAAATGACTTGAAAACGATGGTATGCTGACTCTATTTAGGTGAGTCTGACAAAGTGCAAAGCTGTAATTAAGCTCTTCAGTCATCAGACTGCTTCAGTGCTGTCAAGCCCAGCAGTGCTGAAGCCTTGTTTGGCTTGTTACTGTCACACATGTTACTGCTCTTTGCATGGTTTGGATAACCAGGTTCTGCCTTTCACAGACGTGATAGAGACTTCAAATTTCTCCCACTTGTTGACTTTGTGGAAAACAAATATGGTCTCAGGCTCAAAATGTGTTATCAGACCAGTATATAGCATGCATATCAGTGCTCATCATTGTTTTATCTGATTACAAAATATACATATGAACTTCAGCAGTGTGAAATCTCAGCCAATTTCAGATTTCTGCTCTTCTCTGTGTTGTGTTGAATTTATTTGAAAGAAGATCAGTCCCAGAGCTGGCACTTGTATCTTACAGTAGAGGAGCTAAAACAATCTGTCTCTGTAAAATCAAGGATTTTATTGTCTTTGTGAGAATGAAGGGGCAGGAATGGCACTGAATTTATGTAGGGAGTAAAAAGTTATTTACTAGGGAGGAGGAAACAGGTCCTCAACCATAGAGTTATATTTAAATGTTAGAAGAAAATACTTGCACTGGATTGACATTTACTCATTGACTCCTTTGAAGGATAGTATACGCCCTTCACTTTCAAGAAACAATTCTGAGAGAGGCTTTTCTTGGGATTTGGTGTATTCAGTTTATTGCCAGACTTTAGCCAAAGCTCATGTTGATGCCTTATGAATCCATCAGGTTTCTGTCATTACCATTAACCTACTGAAAGTGAACAGGTATGTTGTATTTGGTGAATCCAGCTTGGTCTCACATCCTTTCTCCCATCTTCAGGGTCTGGAAGGCTGTGTTGGTTAAACACATTCCTTACAGAGTAACTGCTGCCGGCTGACAAGCTGCCAGCCTGGGATCTGGGAGCCCTCAGAGCTCCATCTCACACCTGCCTGCCCAGAATCCCCCAGTGAATGAGGCTCCTACACTCCATCCTGGGGATAGATCTTTCTCTGGCAATGCATGATTATATGAACAGACATAAAATTGATACCAGACCACAAGATGCTTTTTGAAGTTTACTTTGAATGGATTTTTATGCCTTGCAACTGATGAAAGTGTACGGCACCAGGAGAGGAGGATAAATCAGCTTAAGACTATCATTATTGTATACACCATTCTTGCCTTTGTCAAGATCATGGTGTTGCTGGTAGTCATGAAAACACAGGAATTGGTTTTGGTGCTTTTAGACAAGAACTTGTGATGGCCTTTTAAGTCAGTGGAAGAGGAGAATACACATTCTCATAGCAGTCCAAAGCCAATAGTAACATCTCTGTTTGTCACCATCATTGTTAAAGTTCTCTCTGTCTGTCATTTTAAAACTAAAATTAATTGTTTTGCATGCCAAGTAATAATCTGCTCTCTCATGCCAGACAAGCTAGCTGATTTAAGCTCCAATGAAACATTTACAGGAAATACAGAATCATTTTCTGCATGAGATGTGGTAATCCATCTCAATCCAGTATCCCTGGTAATCTGCTGTGTATCTGCAATGCTTCAGGATGTTCAGGCTGTCCAGAAAGATTTCTGCCTGATAGACAGTTTGTCCTTCAAGCAGCAAAGGAGGTACAAATTACTTCCTTATGAAGGAAGAGAAATTCTCAGATACTTCTCAAGGGAACAAGAAGGAACCTGTAATTTTTTTCTCCTTCTCATTCATTCTAACCCAGAATAAATACTTAGAGGGCAAAACAGGTAGGTTTAGTGGAATGGGGAGAAGTGACATATTCCCTCACAGCTCCCAAGATATCAGAGATCCTAAAGTCTCCAGTTGCTTGTTTTCTCCACTTTTATTTACCTCAAGATTATCAAAGCTATGTTATCAAACAGTAGGAAGACTTCATCCTAAAACACAGGCACAGTAATGCAGCTGAGTGGAGGAATGACAGAATTCCACACAGAAGATGAAGGTCTCTCACTGTCTCCAATTGTCCATTTACATATTAACTTCCCAGCTCTCTGGAACATCTTCTTCAATAATTTTGCTTCTTTTCAGCTTCACATTTGCTGCCAAGGAATTGTACAGCTCCTTCTCATGAGATCTTTGTCACTCCCTCTGTAGATAGATGGTTCAAGCCCGAGGAGGGCCTGGAAGGTACTGGGTGGAATTGGAGGATGAATACAGTCTACTGTAATGAACTTAAGCAAAAAAAAAAAGCCGCTTTAGGAAATTCTGCCTTTACATGCGGCCCAAAGACATATTTTCTTTTAATAAGAAGAAAAACAAGCTGCACACATGATATGAACAGAGAGATAGTGAGATGATCATATGGAAGCACAGAAAAGTCATTCAACTTGCTGCTTTTCAGGTGTTAAAGAGTAAAAAGAGGCTCCATTTTTAATCCAATACTTAAGCAATTCCTTATTACTGTTTTCATGAGTTTTAAATGGTGTTTGTGAACTTTACTATGTTGCCCTCATATTATTTCCATGACTGGTGCCAACAGGAACCCACTGTTGGACATCAAGACTATAGAGGAAACCAAGCCTTTCCATGTTCTGTGTGTGGCTTTCTGCCCTTCTGACTGAGGTATCTTGTGCCCATGCTGTCAAAAATTTAGGTGCTTCTCTATAGTCTCAGTATCTCTAAGAGAGATGCTTCCTTCAGAATTTGGAGGTTAAAACCCTCAACAATTTGCCCAAATGTTCTGCAGCAGGAGTTTTGCCCAGGGCTGGAGGCAGAGCTGAGCTGCTTCCATCTTCAGCCCCTTCCTTCTCTCTCTGTCCTGGAAGCTGGAGCATCGCCTGGATGGAATGGATGGATCCTCACATGGTGGCTCTGCCACACTGGATGTTCTGCTCTGCAGGGAGCCAGTGCAGGCTGTGTGCTGAGCCAAGGGCCAGCAGAAGGCACTGCTTTCTGTGGCTATTGAGTGCTGTCCAGGAGCAGGGAATGGGATCCTTCCCTCTGTCATGAATTCCTTATGTATGGTGCTAAGCTGATCTCTTGAACCAGATTTTGGACTGTGGTGGTTTGTTTATTGTTGGTTGTTTTTTTTCTCAAGTTCACGGCTGCATCCAACCCGGATAAATTAGCAGAGCTGCTGGCCTGACTGTAGTGCCATGCAGCTGACAGGGTGCTCTTTTGTGTCACAGGAACTATCCTAAAACAAACATCTCTCTGTAAGATCAGATCTTAGGTGACTCTCACTGAGGACTCAAAAGCATTAGCTTACAGTAATCTGGAAGTGGATTTCTTGTGGACCTCTGATTTTATTCAAATATATATATACTATTATACAAAGGGTATTAATAAAAATGTATTTGTAACCATAATCTTTGAACACTTGATTTGGCAACTTTAAGTGCTGCTACTTATGAGTTTGACTGCTTCTTCTTTTGGTCCTTATTAGTAGTGGGGATGAAGAGAGCAAGTCTCCAGAGCTGTCCTGGAAAAATATTTTTCATTGCAAATTAATATAAATAATGCCCAGGTTGATAAATGCTTGACTGCTTCTGTCATTTTCATAATTACTCTTTAAGGTATTTGTGCATTGTTGGTGCAGTGTAGCTCCTACTGAAATGGATGGAAACTTTGTCAGTGCCTGCAGCAGTTCTGGGTTGCACCAGTTACCACTTCTGCAAAATGTCTGTGCAAGTAAAGTCTGGTAACTGCACCAGCATTGTGACATTCCAGGCCTCACTTTTCATATTTTAAATTTAAACTTACATTTACAAATTATACATCTCAGATTTGTTGTCATAAAACACTACTTCAAGTAGTTGTGGAAAAGGTGCGTTGAGATTTCTGGAGCGCTGCAGTTCCTAAATATCAGCACTTCCATGGCAGTGTTTGGTTTCCCTCCCAGAGGACAAGGGAATTAGGCACAGCCACTGGCTGGACAGCCAGAGCAGTCCTGGCCTGCCCAACCAGCTGAATGACAGCTCTGGTGAGATCTAGGCCAGCTTCTGAGAGATGAGAGATGTCATCTGAAAATCCTTATCTCCAGTGAGGGCCTTTTATTTTATTCTATTTCCTGTGAGTTGTTTGCTTTCACTTCTCTGTCAGAAGGGAGCTGTGGGGAGGCAGGCAGGTGGCACAAGGCCATGGGCTCCTGATGTTGGTGCTGGAGGAGCACCTTCCTCTGTTTTGTCACCTGCAGGGCTTTGATTCTCAGGCTGGGCTTCACAGACCCATGTTTAGGTCAAGCTTTGCTCTTTAAAAGGTAGAAGAAAGAAGGAACACTTCTTCTCTCCTAAGACCTTTTTCAACCATCATCAAAACAAAAATCCTCAAAATCTTTGCAACAAAAAACTGAAAAAAATCTGTCCTTTTTCTGTACAATTTTAATGCCTTATTATCAGGTTCCTTAACAAGAACCACACGAGCAGAGTACAGGAAAACTTTTCAAATAAAAACTTAATTCTTTCCAATGTTCCCTTGCACCTAACAAGGAACTCAATGCAATTTATAGAAGTTGACATTGCCTTTAAGAATTTGCCTTTTAGCCGTTACCTTGATCTGGGGCTGGTTTAGATAAAGTCCTGGGTGCTCTCTCCACCATCCATGGTCCATCCATGGCCCCTGGTGCAGCACTCAGTGAAAGGAACACATTAACAATGTGCCTGGTTCTCAGCTTGCCTGAGGGATGGGTTTGGTTCATCATGGTTGGCAAGCACCTCAAATTGGAAATTAGTGTGCATGAATAAATATTCCTTTGCTTCTGTCATGATGAGTTATGGACATATTACAAAAATAATTATCTTCCCTTCATAAATCAGTCTGATAGTTAACTTTGGTTTGCTTGCTAATTCACTGTTCCTGCTAAATGTTCTTTGGTTTGGGTCAGATACTTAAGCTTAGGAATAAATCACAGCTCTAAGCCGGAATGCTTTTTGTTGCTGGGAAAGAAAAATAAGTCTAAAACCAAAATAGATGGCATTTGTAAGCAAATCAGCAGTGCAGTGATTGCCCTAAAATGAGGTGTTTGTATTAGCTGTTCTACCCTGCTTTGTAGGAGTATTTTTAGATAGAATTTTGCCTAATTTATTTAAAATTGTGATCACCATTAGTTTTAGGTGGGCAGGTGAGTGAAATAGATTTGTGAAGCTAGATGTATTCAGAGGTAAAATCCAGGAGAAAAAGGGAATCCACTGGTGCCAGAAGCCTTAGGGCATATGAAACGCTCATGTATTCTATGCGTATGTTGCACTCATACCCACCAGCAAATGCAAGTGAAGCACAAACCTTTTTAAAAGGAGAGCAAATCATGCCAGTTAGAAGGAAAATGTTGTATTCCTGAGTTGCAAGGAGAAATATGTTGCCAATTCATAGTGCAACAGAGCTCTGGTGACAAGGGGCTGCATAATAAAGCAAGTCCTTGTGCGATAGTGCCGGCACACTAGCTGCATGTTCTACAAGAGCATTTTTTAGCCATGTTCAACAGTGTGCCTGCTATCGCTCCTCCATTTGTTGAATTCAGGATGACCTTTGCATGAATAAAGTCAAATAGGATTAAGGCAGGAATTTTCAACAATGGGAAAGAGCAACAGATGTAGCCGACTTTGAACGTGGGAAGATTGTTGATGCACGGTTGCCTAAAGGGAGTGTCTGTGGTGACAAAAAAGGGGGGAGAAAAAACCCAACAATTTCCTAAAATATTAACTGCATAAAAGAAAAGAAAATAAATAGAAAACAATCCAAAGGAACTGAGTGATTCTGGTTTTTATTGGCATCAAGCTGAAGGCAGGGTTTTTTGATTCACTGCCTCCTTTTAAATCTATTTCTTTCTATTCTTTCAGCAGCAGAACTCTGTTCTCTGCAACTGTCACTATATGAGCTGTCTGAGGGGTTTGTGGCATGTGCCATATTTTTAGATTCACATTTGTTTTCCGAGTTCTTTTAAGGAAAACAAAAATTGAGTATACAGGAAAAATAAGATGTTGTTTTGCTGGAGAATGAGCCATTTGAATACAAAATCCAGATCCTGCTAATATTTTATGGTTTGATTTGTCCTGTGCAGAAGCATATAGATGGATCTCAAGTGAATATAGTGCAAGCACTCTGTACAGACTGTTAATAAAGGGGAAAAAAAGGTTAAAAATATGTTTAAAGCAAGAACCCTTTCTGATACAACTTAAATAGTTTTATGTGTAATTAGATATACCAAATTTATTTTTATCTCAATAAAAGAGGGCATGCAAATGTATTTTACTTAGTGTCAGTATTGACAAGAGCTGTTTTGCAGTTTAGCAGATAATTGTGTTAACTCCTGAATGATACTTCATAGTTTGTAGTAATGAGTAATGCATAGAATTTAGATACCATTAATATGTCTAATTCAGACAAATCACTTTGAAAGGCATGTGTAGGAAAAGCTTTTAAAGTGTGAATGAAATCATGTGCTCTGGCTCAATGAAAGGGATTTAAAGGAGCTAGCTAGAAACTAAAGCCGTTAAGGAAATCACCTTGTAAATGTTACAAAAAGTATTGGTGAGCTTAATATATTAGCTCAGCTTGAATATTTAAAAGCCTGATTAAACACTCGCTGATTAAATGCTTACACCACTTTAAAGAGAGCTATAGTGTAGAGAGGGCAGTCTCTCACAAGGGAAAAATAATTTGGATTCAGAGGATGTAGCATGGTGAAACATCTTCTAATACATCTTATCCTGCCTCTCTCCATACTCCTTTAGAGCAGAGCTTGCTGGGGTGAGCTGTGGGTTCCCACTCACAGCTGCTGTGCCACAGGATACTCAGTAGTTGTAGCATGTCTGCCATCCCCAAAATAAGGAGTATTTCAACAAACACCAACAAACAAACAACCACCCCCTCCCCCTAAACACAAATAAAATCAAAACAGAATAATTACCCCAACCCTGCCCCCCCACCCCCCACTGTTACCTGAGATGGAATATCTTGAAGAACACAGCTCTCCAGGTACTCCAGGTACTGGAAGCTTCATTACTGATTTTTTTACCTTGGTTGTAAAGGTAAAATTAAACATCCTTGTGATGTTTAATTTTGAGACTAGGAGCAACTTCATATACATGCATGGCATCTTTAGCACCAAGAGCACATCACTGTTGCTGGCATGGCATGGATTAAAGCCCATTGTGGCTGTAGAAAATCAGCTTTATTTCCCTGTGGGCTCAGTGTGGGGACCAGCATTAAGCTCACAGATGTGTGCACAAGTGCTCAAATTGTGCCTGCACAACTGGGGGAGAGGCTGTCACAGGCATGCAGCAGAACCAGAGCAATACATTGTGGAAGAACTTCTGACTGAATGTCTGATGCTATTTACATGCCTGGATTTTTGTAAGCATTCTTGAGACTTCATGCAGAGTCCACTGAAGGCAGGGAGAAGCTGAGGTCCTTTAGTTGCCCCTTAGTTGTGTTCCAGAGCAGTGAAATCTTTGCACCCAACATTCCCTGAATGGGAACTGGGGCAGGTTAGAGTTGTTTAACCCCTTTGTTGTCTTTTGTGTGTTGGAAAGGTGAGCCACAAGGAAGAGTACAGTCTTCTTTTCTTTGGTAGGCCAGCTAAAATCTTCATTCTCCCTGACTTCATCAACACCTCTGAGACAAGAAACTGTAATCTTAAAGCCTTGCAGGGGTCATGGTTCTTGTCTTGCTTCAATGCAAATACATCCTTAGAATCTCACTCAGCTAAACAACCTTTAAATTATCCTAAAAGGTTATACCACCGTAAATAATTATAAATAAAAGGAGTGTTCTATTTTTGTATTCTTTCTCTTTTTTTCCCCCAATTATCTGCCTTGTGTTTCATGCTTCTGGAACATAATGAAAGTAATTTTTACTTAAAAAACACATGGTCAGAATGCATTTCTGTTACTTCAAGTAAGCTTGGGGTGTTTTTTATATATTGAGAGAGTGCATATTTTCTTTCTGTATGTGTATGTAAATACATACAAAGGTATATATGTCATATGTATACCTTTATAACAATATATGAATATTGTATACATATATACCTTTATATATAACAAATATGTTTATTATCTACATTCAGCCTTTCTAGAAAGTGAATTCAGACACCAATTAGATACAGATGGCTTAACAGATAATCATTCAAGTGCTTTATTCTAGATCTGCTTCCTAATTCAACCATATTCGGTAACACCACGAGCCCTTTTCTTACCATTGCCAAAGTGCTCTTAGGAACTCTGTGAAAAGCTTTGTTTTTATCACTGTAAAGCAATGCTGCAGAATTGATGCTTTTCTGAAGTGCTCTCCTGCCCCTCTGTGCTATTGGTAAGTCATCTATCATGGTTGTCATTGGCAGCAGTGACTCAGTAACATAATGGTATTCAATCTTCTGTTGGGACATGGATGTGTAGATCAGAACCCAGTCAATAGGCTTACATGTAAAATACCATGGCAAACCAAATATTGTGCAATGCTCAATGTGGTTGTAACTGTAACCACAACTTTTTCACTCTACCTAAAATGCTAATGGAATATTACACTTGGATTTAAAAAAAAAAAAAAAAAGACTAAGAAGAAAAATTGCTTTTGAGGGGTTTTCAAGGAAGGAGTTTTCTCTGCAAAAGCATTTAACTATTTTTACATTTCTTTATAGCAACAAGATTAGACTTTTATTAAAAAGATGTTTGGGGTTTTGCCTGCTAGAATTAGGTTTTCTTTTTGGACAGTATCCTTTCTTGTGTTTACATACTTACCATTGTTTTCAAATGTAGGACCAGAATGTGGCATAGGTGTGAGTAATTGGGAATAGTAGAAGATAATTCCAGTGAGAGCCTCCACATTTTTGAAATGTTATTCCATTTCTGGTCTCCTTGGATACATAAGTGCTTGATTTAAACTCACAACCTGTCTTTTTTTGCAAGCATTTAAAGAATCATAGAACCCATACAACACATGGGACATTACAGGGTTTGCTTCAGAACACTTTCTTCTCTTTTGGAAAAGTGTTTCCTTACTTTTTTGGAGGAAGCCAGTACTGTGACTAGTCCCCAGACAAAAGAAATGTATTGCTCTGGATTTTGGGTCTTGTGTGTGTTTCTGTGTTTTGGATTTTTGAGCACAGATGAAGTGTAATTGGTCCTTTGTCACCTCGGTCTCACTTTCTCTGACAGTTGCTCTGCCAGCATTTCTTGCCCAATGCAGAAGAAAAAGAATAAAGGAATCAAGATCATGCAGTGGGCCTATCTTCTGACCAGATTTTAGCAATTTCACATCCTTTAACTCCTTGACATTGTTCTTGCTTCTGTCCCTGCATGACTAATGGACTCTGTGTGGATCCTCAAACAGGTGATCTGAATGGCACTGGAAAATGTGTATCTGCTTGGAACTATTTGAGAAATAGAGTCACATTAAAAAAAAGTTTAAAATGGGTTATTTTCATATTTATTGAGCAAAAAGAGAGTAGGAGAGATCAAATCCTACTGTAGTCTCATTTTGTTTTGTCCTTCTCATCTTAAAGGATTCTTCTTAAAAAGTGGTGATGAGTATGGCTGTGAATTGTAGGTTTAGATTCCATAAGAATTGGCCTCTTTTTGTAGTCAAGTTAGTTACAAATATGTTTCTTCTGTCTGACTTAGGACATAAAATACCTCTGTAGTGTTCCATAACGTAGGGGCAGAGATAGCATTCCTTAGTCTTCTTGGAGCTTCTTGGTTTGACTTCTGCTCTGAAGAATCTTCTGAACAGCCAGGCTCTACCAGCAGCAGAAGAGGCTTTGGGAGACCAGTGAGACCCACCTTGCCTACCTAAACTCCTCTTTTGAGAGTCCAGGGCCCTCCCCTTCCTGCTTCCTCCCACCCACTCCCAGCCTTGCAGAAGGGATTGTTAAGTACAGCACCTAACACTGTCAAGGTTTTATGAACAGGAGAAAATAAAAATCGTTGCTAAATGACTTTTTAGTATTTGCATGTCTTAAAGAAAAAAACTTCTGTGAATGTAACTTGTTGAGAAGCTAAACTGTGACTAAAGCAGCATGCACACTATATATTTATCAACTTGTCATTCTCCCACTAGAGCTTCAGCACTTCTGTTTGAGTGCTCTGTAAGTTTTATTGTAACTGTAGGAAAAACTGCTCTTTGAGCTCCCCTCCTGTACAGCTGTAAAGGTAAGGTAGATGTTAATCAAATGATGTTGCTGTGCTTTGTTCCCAGTCATGTCTTGGCTGATGCTTCTGCTGCTGAGCGTTGCCTAGAAGTGTGAAAAGCTTGTGTTTTTAAGATGATGGATCCTGCACCTTTGAATAATTTTTAGCAGTTCATGTAGCTTGGAACTAATGCTCAGTATTGGAACAAACTTTGTAGATGCCACTGGAAGCTTATTTAGAGCAGTTGACTAATTTACCGAAGTTTGGGAATTGCAGCTGGTTTGCTGTGTTACCAGAGCTTTCCCTTTACATTAACTTTCTCTTCCCTTTATTCTCCCCATTTCAAAGACTGTCATAATCATTTAATCTCTCGTTATGCAATTAGATGTGTTGCTACACATTTATTAGCAAACTTACTGTCAGACTAGTAGTAATGCTGTAATTTACACTTCCCAAAGCATGGAAATTCCTGTGTAGGAATGAAGGCTCCCTTCTTTTCCCTCCTCCACCTATCCCGAGGTGGTTGTGCAGTGAAAAGTATTGCAGGAGACTTGAGATGTGTGAGTGATAAGTGCTCTGCATGTTGTAACAGCTGGACATGATCAGACATGTTAAAGATGATGTATGAGGCTCGTGTGAGTTTTGTGCATTTGTGCTGGCTGAAGATTTATCCTGTGTAGTTCCTTTGGGCTTCTCTGATAAGTCTCATCCCATCCCCCCGTGCAAGAGAGAGCAGTTGATACCTTCCCCCAGTGCTCCTTCTAGTAACTGACTGAAAGACTGAAGTCTTGTGGTGCAGCCCTTCTGTCCAGGTGTTCCCTAGTTCTGCCTGCAGATGAGTGTTTGGAATCACAAGCTGCTCACACCCAGCACATTAATCATCGCATCATCTGGGGACCAATAGAGAACCTGGCAGCAATGCTTAGTTTTCCTTAACACACCATGTAAATGAAGTCCAAAAGGCACTTGAAATGTAACACTTTCTTCCATTTGTGGAAGCTCAAAGGCATAACTCCTCTTGAGGATTTTAATCCAGTGGACATTAATGTATTGGGGATCCAGTGATGTCATCTATCTGTCACTGGGAGTTAATGACAGTTAATGCATGGATTAATGATTGGAACAGTGTTGAAAGACCAGGGAGTCATGAATCCATATCTCTGATACTGCCTTAGAAGTACAGACTCCAATCAGAAATGCCTGTGGAGTTGTCTGTTCAGGAAAACCCATCAGGCCATTCATTATCTGGGTCCTGTGCTCATGAGTATTGTGCACAGTACAGGTGTAATAGTGCATGCTAACATCCCTGTCTGGTTCTTCACATACCCTGTTGTGGCAGTACCCTTCTTTTCTCTTTTAGCTTGGAATACTCCATGTACATACGAGCTGCAAAATTTGTCCCTCAAAGTTGAAATCAGCGTTTTGTCTCAAATCTTTTAATAATATGATATTTGCCATATAATCTTTTGCTCAAAGTGTTAATTTTTTTATTTAAATCACAAAATGTTTTTTGTTTAGGGAATTTAAAACAAGGAAAAGGAAAGAGCTGCTGAACAAATTCTGTAGTTCCAAATATCAAGCTAATTTTTAAAACGTTAACATAAGTACTATATCGAATTAATGAAACAAAGCTGTCTTTGTGGACAATGTACTAATACTTAATTCAAAATTTTATGGAGTAGATCCTAGGGATCATTTAGGAGTTTTACATGTGTTTAAAAAAATGAAACCCAGAAGATCTGACTGCTGTGCATTTGCTGTAACACCCCTGGAACGTGGCTAACGCCCAATTACTGCATGCTTAGACTTGGATGGGAATTACAATTGAGCTGTAAAATATTTTGACAGTTTCCAACTGTTGTGTGGTTATTAGCCAGGCATCATAAGAGAATGAAATTCAGTGATTTGATTAGGTTTGTATCATGATCTGCTTAAACAAGGACTTTCAACATAAACATGTAGTGTAAAGTGTTAATCAGAGGCAGTATTTAATTATTACCAGCTTTTCTCGAGTTCTGCAGGAGAGAATTCCTCTCTCCCAAAGATTTTGATTTCTTAAATGAGACTTGCCATACCTTTATGCTTCAGCTTTTCATTTACAAGCTTTTACTTGTTGAGTGCTAAAAGCATAACCACACCAAATTTAATTTGTCGCATGAAAATTGTGTGTATTTTTCAAGAGGATAGATTTGCCAGTGTTGAAGCTAGAATAGCTTGTGTTAATTACATATTATAAAACAAAAAGGACATTTTCATTTAACACGTATTTCTCCTTTTAGCTGAACAAGTCCTAGCAATTAGCAAATTTGAATAATGTAAGCATTCCTGGAAAAATATATGTTAAGCCAAGTGGCACTTGAATTGCTGTTACTTTTACATGTATTTTTATTTTGAAATGAAACTAATAAAGCAAAAATATTCAAACTGCATGCAAATTAAGCTCCAGATTGTGCTAGTCTTGTTATGTTCATTAAGCCATTGAATCCTTGAGTAGTGGCTGTTATTCCATGGGGACTATTCACAGAATAAGGTACTATTCAGAGAGGTAAAGATAACAATCTGCCTTCACACTGCTTAAATAGTGCTCATTCTGTTGGGCAACTAAAGCAAGAATATTCAAGCCTGTCATTCCTTAATTTTTCACTTGCTTTATTTAGTAATGCTTTTTTGTTTTCTGTGTTGCTTATGAGTGGTGCTTGAGAGTGAAGCATTCTGTTTCTGGTAGAGAAGGCATTTTCAAGTGTTGTCATCCTGTTTTTTTTCTTTAAAAAACCCTCTAAGGTAATCTTTGTCTCTGAGTTCAGTCTGTGACATCTCTGCTGTGGCTGAGAGCTGATTTGGTTACCAGTGTTGCTTGCTGTTGCTGTTTGCCTGAATACCTAATTTCACCCGGCTGTAATTGGTGGAGTTTTTCTGACTGTTGTCCTGGGTTTGACCTGAACTCTCACCTTGCAGATGACAAAACCTTTGTAATGGTATGCTGGATTTTAAAGTGGCTTTGTGACGGTGGAAATGTGCTGTCTGGGAGAGAGCCTTCCTCTCTGGCAGTCCTCACAAGGAGCAGTTGGAGTGGTGGGCTTGTAGTCAGTAGCCAGTCTCCTAAACATCCGAGACAGCTGTAAACTGTTCAGCTGTAGAGTTTGTCATTTGGAGAGTGGTTAGTGGTTATTGAACTTGCTGTGTATTCAGATAGCTGTGTGCTGGGAAAAACCCAAAATACGCTGTGCTTTGCAAGATCTGATTAACATTGGGGAATTGGTGCATGAGTTGCTTATGAAAAAATAATATCAGAACCTCCACGCAAAGATTAATTTTTAAAATGGGAAAATGGGGTTTTTTGGTGGGTGGTTGAACTGAGAGGCCAGTGTCCGGTGTTGCTTGGTGAGAATTAGGGGGTTTCCAGCTTCCTTCCCGTGCAGCCAGAGCATGGAAGGAAGCTCTGCCAGCCTCCTGCTCCCTGCTGGCAGCATCCCATGTGAGCTGTAGGCTCTGTTGGTAAGAGACACAGATAATGTTGGTCTGAAGCACATCTGAAAGATCACTTGGTCTTTCTACTTGCACTAATGCTAAGTTCTCCTTTATAAAATGAAAAATTTTTGCAACCTGTTGTTAAACAGTAATGAAGCATCCATCGCCTTCCCAGGCAGTCTTGAGTGCTTTGTTTTCATTACACTGCATTAAAGATTGCTCCTCCTGATGTCTGACCTCTAGCAACTAAAGCCTGTAACTTTCTTTTGGCAAACACTGGTCTGGGATGTCAAAGGGTTTGCTTTCTTCTTTGGAATTTTACATGCTTGATGATTTACCATGCTACTTTCCTCTATCACTTGTTCATACCATAAATGACCTAAATGTGCTTCAGCTTTCTTAGTGCTTTTTTTCCCCCCCTCTGCAATTTTCTTTGGGCTCGTCTTCCTTACACGCTGCATCAGGGAAAACTGAATGTAAAATTTTTGATGTGGTTTTGTTGATGCTAAGTGGAGTGAGAGAGGCAGTCTTGATCTTGCAAGTTTTATTCCTGTCTGTACATCTCAGTACAATGTTTGTCTTTTTCACAACAACCTGATGTTGTTGACTTTGTGTTCAGCTTGAACAGACTGTTTTCCCCATATCCTTTTGTGAAGAGCTGTTACCTAACCAGTTCTTCCTTATCCTGCATTTATGTAAATGATTACTCCTTCCTAAGTTTCACTTGCAGCTATCGAATTTCATACTGCTTTTTTCAGATCTTTACTCCTTTTTATGTGATTGGCGTTCTAGTGCATTCGATGTCCATCCCAGCTTCTTGTCCAGTGCATTGTTCACCTTTCTAATTCAGACTTGCACTGAACCTAAGAGACACTTGCAGAACCCCTTTCAATGCATATTTACAAGAATCACCTAAAACTAGTCTTGGGTATGGTTGTCCAGCCTGTTTTGCATCTATATGAGTCTCATTAAGGCTCTGTTTTCCATGCTTCCATATGAGAGCATCTTGAAAGACAATTAAAAGAGCTCAGCTACATCTGTAGTCTCTTATATGATGCTTCTCTACTCCCTGCTTCCCTCTTGCAGAAGGAACTTGGAGTGCTAGTCATGATTTGTTGATGACAAATTAATTTGTTACTAGTCTTCTTTTAACTTTCATATGCTAAGAAGGCCCTTAATTATTTGTTCCACCTCCTTTTCATTTGCTTGTCTGCGTTCTTGCTACTTGTCCTTTTTCTTATGCTTTTAAAGGCTAGAAGGAAATGTAGTCTTTTCCTACACTTCTAATATTCTCTCCTGTGTTCAAGTCTCCAAATTGACTATTCCTTTCGGATGTTGTTTCATATTGGTTGTTCCAGGACCTTAGGATTACATTAAATGTGTTCAGCTAATCTGAAAGCTTCTGATTTATCTAAGCTGTTTCCACATGGGGCTGAAATCTGACCTTTGTGTCTGTATGAGTAATGCAAGTCTTCAACTTCCATCTGATTTGTACAATAAGGACAGATGTAGAAAAAAAGTACTGAGCATTTCAGATGTGTCCCCATCATCTATGGACAGCTTCTCCTTACCACTGAGGAGGGAAGCAATACTTCTGTTAATTTCCTTCTCATGATTGTTTACATAGAGTCAGCTGTCAATGCAGTAGTTTATCAAGGCAAAAACTTGTTTCCAATAAATTCTAACTTATCTCTTGCTGTCCTCAGGAGCTTTAAGAATATCCATCTTTATGCCTGGTGCCAGCTCATGGGTACCAGCAGCTCACAGGTACCAGCAGCTCATGCAGGATTGTAAAATATGCTTATTTTGTTTCCACTGTCAGCCAAGTGGAGTACTATGGCCTTCAGGGGTACTGTGACATCAGTACCAGGCTTAAAAATACTGAGCGCTCTAAGCACACCCAGAGATTGTTTTCCTTTGTTGCTGCAATACCTGCACAAATCTGGCATCTGTGTTGTCTTCTCAAGTATTTCAAACAAAGATTTCTCATGGGTAAAAGCTAATGCTTCCATAAATCTACCTATGGTTGGGCATTAATATAAATGATGCTGTATGTTTACAAAATAGGTAACTATAAAGTTTTGAGCAATGTCACCTTTAATGAGCCAACATCAGAAGGTTGCCTGAAAAAACCATGTCTGTTGAAATGTTCAGAAGAGTGGGATAATGACTTGTGTTTATTTAATGGCTCTGTAAAAAGAAATTCCTGCAAAAGCAACAAGAGTTCACTGTTTTTAGGAAGAATTGGCAGTGACTCTCGTTTTTAGTTTGCCTTGTGCTTTCTTTTAGAAGAGATTCTTGTGACCTTTTCTGACAAGCTCTAACACTTCCATTGTTTGCTGCAGGCCTTTGAAATGTGGCAGAGATAGCCTTGGGCCCAGGGAGGTGGGTTTTGCTAGTTCAGTTCACATTTAACAAAGTTAAAAGCTTTGAAAATTGCTATTCCTCATCTGTGGTTTAAGTTGCTTAATTCTGGCAACCTGCCCAAAACCCTGAACTTTCCCATCATGGCAGAGAGCCAGGGATTGTGAACCAGCAGCATCCTGGTGGCTCATCTGGGCTTCCAGCACAGATTACATGAGAGCAGAGCGTTCAGCCCACATGCCACCGGGACAACTGGAGGAAGGAAGGTGGACACAAGGAAACTGCCTGTCTTCTGAGAGCAGAAAAATGAGGCCCCATCCCTGCATGTCATCTGTTCATACTGTTACATTATAAATACGTGTAATCATCAGAGACCGAGCTCCGTGTTGGCTTCTGCTTAATGGTATGAGTTCCATAGCTTTTCTTGAGATTTTTAATTGAAAACACGGCGCTCAAGACAAAGATTATGCGACCTCAGGGAAGAGAAGCTAGGTGAGCCTCGGCCAATCCCTTTTTAATAGTTCAGTCTGAGAAGGAGATCACTGTAACTTTTTTCCTGGCTGTACTGACCATCAGGTGAAATTACTTCCGCATAAGTAACCAATTCATTATGTTGTCTGAGATTTGTTTCCCTTTTACCAGTTCATTAACATAATCTTCTCCTTGCAATTAGCTAATAAATTTAGGGCTTCTCAGCTTGGTGAGGTAGCTGCCCACACTCCTGTGCAGTCCTGTTCTTCTCTGCTAAGATCATCCACGGGGGAGGTTGTCATCTGGAAATAAATCGTCTGCCTCGCTCTTAATTGATTGCCATGAGCAGACAGCCTTGTGTCCTGTTGCGCAAACGAGGCAATTGTCCAGCAGTTGATGTGTTGTGAATTTTGGTTCTGAAGGTTTAGAGTTTAGTTCTGAATTCTTGGCTTCTATCATCCTTTTAATCCCTGACAATGAAAACCAAACCAAAATCCTAAAAGACTCGCCTAAGAAAATGTTACTTCATTGCTAGACAAAGTAAAAAGCAAAAGGAGGCTACCAGATAATTACAAAAGTTACAAAATTAAGTACTTAGCAGTAGCCTTTGTTACTGCAGTCTCTCCCATCTTTGTGCACTGGATGCCTGTAGGATATATACATGTGCACATTTCAATTTTATGATAGCATACTGCAATTTTCTACGAGACCACTTCCTTGGTGCTCAGAGTAAAAGTAACCAGAGGCAGCCATCTGCAGGCTTGCTTTCATTTCTTTGTCCAGGTATGGTTTGGAAAAGCTTTTTCCAGACTCTTGGCCATCAAAATATATAATAGGCAACTGAAAACCCTTTTGCATTAAATAATCAGATCTACTTGACCAACTGCTAACTTGAGGTGTGTTCCAAGGATTTCACCTTCCACATTCAAACATGAGAGCATCATGTCAGCTCAGGCAGATGTTTAAGTGTTGGGTTATGATTGAACATGGCCTGGTTTGGTTGTGCCAAAATTAAACCTGTAAAATGATAAGCAATTTAGACCTTATGCCTAAGGCTTTTGAGATAAAAGTTTGTATTTTATTGCATATCCACATTAGCTGTAGGCACAATCAGAAGAGTGAGGAAGGCAAAGTTTTAAGATGTCTGCTGCTGCTGAAACCTGGAGGTTACCTAAATGCTCATTATTAATCATATATAGGAAATAAATTCGGTGCAACTTGTGTCCAGCAGCTGGGTTTTCATATCTCGTTCATTTTTAGGGACAGTAGGAACCAGAGACATTTTGCACCATGCAAATAAGGAGCACAAAGTTAAAGAATGTTCTCCTAAACAGATCAATGTCTTTATCAGAGTAACAGAATAGCAGAACTAACATTTCTTTCATGAAATGTGCATTTTCTAATATATGCATGATCTTCCCTTATTAGAAGCAAAGAGCAATGCCATTTGTATTTTGATGTGTCATTAAATTGTAACCTGCTATGTAAAAAATACATAACTACCCTAAGTAAAGAACATCTCAGCACAACTGGGTCATGAGGATGTTTTCTCCATTTTTGGAATAAAACAGAAAGCTGTTCCATTCTATCTTTGCAGACTTTTTCCATATTGTATTTGAAATTCCTGATACCACTTCTTGACTTACACCCAGACTGTTCTACAGCCCAGACTAAACAAAATTGAATGCATGTTGGACACATACAGACCTTGTCAAAGGCATAAATTCTATTAAATGAGCCATATTCAAATTCTGATACTCCCAGGCTAATGTGACATTCCTATGGGTGAAGTCCTATGTTGTTTAAAAACCAAAATTTTAGAATATCATTTTGAGGGTATAAAGTTACCTGTTTGACTGAAATGTATTTGGTGTCTTGCTTCTATTGCACCTTTATACAGCTTTTCAGACTGTTCAGTTCAGCTGAGTTTCCTGGGCTTCTACATCCAGCCACATGCTGCACATTTTCACTCACCTACTTGTGCCTTACTTTCATTTACCTTACCTTGCATTTTAATGGTTGCACAATTTTCTGTGAGCCCAGACAGCGTCGTGGTTTTGATAGGGGTACGGGAAAATCCCTTTTATTTTGCTCAGTCAAATAAGTTAGAGGCCAGTGTCTGTACTTGCCTTTGAGGGAAAAAAACTTGCTTGTTCATTGTTTGTAGGTCTTCCCTATTCTGACTTTCAGCCCTATCTCAATCTGAGAGAGCTCAATCTGAGCTTCCTCTCCTGCAGTTGATTACCAGTCCTGGGTGGTTGTCTCAGCTCCTTTCCTCTTCTAGGAGTTGTGTTCATTCATTAATATAAAACCCAAACCATGTAAGTGTTCCACCTAGATTACAAATTTTTTTTCCCCTTACTCCTCTCAGCATCTTTCTCTTATGGGCTTCAACACTCCTGCTTTCTTTAAACACCTCTACCCCCATGCAACCTGCCTATAAGCCCTTGAGGCCCTCAGACTGAGCCCCTACAGTCTTCATCCTGGCCGTGTCACCGTCCCATAGCCCCATGTTCTCATCACACTTCCAGTCTTGATTTTCTTCTCATGAGTGTTGGGCTGTGTCAGAGATGCAACTCAATCCCTGCTGTATGAGCCATCACTGTGCCTCGTGCTGGGTTCCTCAGAGCAGCAAAACCAGCTATTTGAATATTTTTAAGTGTGGGTATGCAGCCTAATACTTGAAGCTATTGTCCTCTTGTTAACATAATGGTCTGATGGGATAATCTCCCAAGAGAAAAAATGCATACACTATAAAACATATCAGCTGAGCTTCCAGAATGTGTAAAAAGAAGAACAGAGACTTCAGGGCTTTTGTTGAGTGTGAACCTAAGATATCCCAAAGCCAATGCTGACTCCAGCTGATAAATCCATCCTCATGATCCTGCGTTTAGATCTGAGCCACCCTGTGAGGGAAAGCTCTGGAACCTCCGTGCTCGCCGTGCGCTGCTCCACGGCTGGACAGAAGCCAGTTGTGTTGGATTCCATGACCTGTTGATCAGTGAGCAGCTCTGGCAATCTGCTGTGGATATCTTGGCCTTTCTAGTGGCATTTCCAGCCGAGTTCGCAGGGACTTCGGCTTTTGAGCTCAAAAAGGCAAGTTGTGACTGCTGTGTCGTTTAGAAGAATTGTGTAGTCAGTGCTGAAAAGAATGATGCAAGAAAAAGGTTATTAAATTTTCATTTCATCTGATTAGTTACTACCAATCGTGTAGAGGTAGAAATAGGCACTTGGTAGTAATTGTGTTTGCACCAAGACAGTAATTATTATGTCCAACATACAAATATTGAAAGGAAATGTTTTGCATGATGATTTTTCACACACACATGAAAAAGAAACTAAAACTAATATTTGTAAACTCCTCTGAAAGCCTGTCAAGTGCTCGCACACAGTTCTGCCTTTTCTTTTGTATTTCCATTGTGTCTGGAGTTGAATGCTTTTATCATAGATTAAATAACGAAAGCTTTGACGCAGGTGGTGATTAGGAGCATAACATTGTCATGGTATTAACTTCACCTTTATCAAAAAACACGGACTAATAAGTGTGGAAAGAAAACCTTATACAATTTCTGCTTTATCAGGTAAGAGAAGAGAAGATTGTACGTGTAATGCACGTTATGCGTGTCCTAAATCTTCTGTATTCTGGAAAAAGTGCTTTTAGAAAATCTAACATAAGTGGAAAGAAAAACATAGAAAAAAGCTCCAGATTTTCAAGGATTCTGCAGTCCGTCTTTTTAAACATTGATAATTTTAGAATAAATTTTTAAATAAAGTATGAAATTCTGCCTAATTTATTGGTTTAATACTTTTTTATTTCCTTCTGTAAAATCTGGTTTTAAATTCAGTTACATCTACAGTTTGTTAGATAAGTAAAGTAATTTAAATGGCAATATTGCCTAAGGCAATTTCAGTGTTAACAAGAAAGTGTTTAGGTAGTGACTGGAAGATTTGCCATTTTTGTTGAGAGTTTCAGCAACAAGTATTAAGCCTTTATAGTTAACATTTAATATATCTGGTAAGTAATGCTCTATGATTTGAAGAAGTAGCTTTTTGCATTAATAATTTATTAAAATATCACTTTTCCACTATTTGATAATGTTGTTTTAGTTTTTTTTTCTCAGTGAATACATCTCTCAGTAGTGCTATTTCCATGTCTATAACTTGTAATAGGAAATATATTTTAAGTAACATAGCACCTTAAATTTGAGATCAATGATTCGTTACTAGATTTTGCTTCAAGTTGTAAAGAAAACAAGAGAAAAGCACCATCTTAATTACTTCACTGAATCTGAAGTAACAGCTCCTATGCAATATTTGTTTCTCTGATTAAAATCTTATGCATGGTAAAGTTTATAATTTATTGCTACTTTTCCTTCCCTATTTTGTATATCCCTGTTAAAGCCGTTAATTCAGTGTATTTGGAGATATTTGTCTCGTTGTTAATGGATTTGTTCATGCTGATTTGAATTGTTGACAGGATTACAAAACCCCTAAGCACTTTCTAACAAGTTATTTTGTACATATGATGTGGAGTTTAAAAAAATAATCTCAGCAAGGTATACCTTTTGCACTTTGCAAATGAGTTAGCAGTGCTTCTGTCTGGTGAGGAGCTAGTGTGTTTATGCAACAACTTTTTAGGGCTGATTTGACAGTAAATGAAAAATTACTTTCCCAGCTCTGCACTTTTTTTTTCCCCAGAAGCCGTGAAAACAAATGAGTTGATAGCAGCTAATTGCTGAGCACTGACAGGCTTCAGTCAAGGGGGGGCATCGTTGGTCTTTCACAAATAGGCAATAACAAGTAAATCCGTTTGACCATAAAGTGGCTGTGATACAGTAAATTACTTGCTCTTAATTTGTCTTAATTTGGGAACTCTCTAGCTCTAAAGTGCATCAAGAGCTTGTTTGTTTTGTATATATGCTTTAAATGATATTACATTGAAAGAATAGGGGATCTCAGTTCTTTCACTGTAATTCAAACATAGGATTTACATCAGTCACATTCTGCCTGTTTGATTAGATCTAAGAAGTTTTTAAAGTGGCAGTATTTTTCTAGGGAAGTGTGTATGTCTGAAAACAGCTGCTGCTATCAGAATGCTGAATTTGAGGAGCAGCGGATAGTCTGACAAATGCCAAATGCCTGAAGTGTTCTATTTTATTTCTTGCTTTATGCCCACACAAATGTTACTAAAAGAGTCAAAATAACTTTTTTTGGAAATGGTCATTATTAGCTAATGATGATCTAATGGTCGTTAGCTAATGACACTTGTTAGAAACCACCTTCTGACAAGAGTTTTCATCTGAAATTCCTTTTCCACATAGAAAAGCTGAAGCCTGGAAGAGGCAGCTCTTCGGGTTTGGTTGGAAGTGGCTGTTCAGAAACACGGTGCCATAATTACCTTTATGCAATTGCTCACTGGCACAGAAAGAGCACCAAAACTCTCCTCTGGAGCCTGTACCAGAGGAACTCATCAATCCTGTGTTGTGACTTCGATTGTGAAAGGGCTCGTGGGGATGCTTTTCCATGGCTGCATTTTGGGAAGTGTTTTCAAGGCTGTGTGTCACGGGCTGTGCGGGGCTGTGCTGTGTTTCAGCACGGGTGTTTCCACTGCTACAATTCTTGGCCTCTTCCCCTGTGTAGATCTGGAATCCTGTATATCTGCATCCTTGGGAGACAAGTGCCTAGGGCAACAACTGCAGATAATAACTCGCGATTTGTGTCTTTTGCAAGTTACAGTCATTGTAAACTGACAGCTGTGAAGGACCTAAACTCACATCAAAGGATACAGATCATCTAGTTAGGTCAATTAATGTTAATTCTCATCTTCCATTAAATTCTTTTATCTTCTCTCTCTTTTTTTTCTTTTTTTTTTCTTTTCTCTCTCTCTTTTTTTTTTTGCAGCCAAGCCCAATACCAAGTCCTGTTTTGGGGAGAAAGCCAAATGCCAGTCAGTCATTGCTCGTGTGGTGCAAAGAAGTTACAAAAAACTATAGGGGAGTGAAAATCACCAATTTCACCACGTCGTGGAGAAACGGTTTATCCTTTTGTGCAATATTACATCACTTTAGACCAGACCTAATGTAAGTGGTATACTCTTTGCCTGCATAAGCTAACTCTCATAGAAATACTGAACAATTTTTTAACTTGAAAATCAAATACCAGTGTGTTTTAGGTGCTGAACTGTTTTCACCCTTTGCTTTCAAGCAGGGAACCCTCCTTTCTAAGAAACCAGATTTATGAATGCTCAAACTTTGTGACCTCTTTGCTCTCCCTTGTTGCATAAACAATTATTTCTCCCCTCTCTGTGATTTGTTTTTCTTCTTCTTAATCTTATACAAAGAACTGACTTCAAGATGATTATGAGAATTGCGCCAGTGTTGAAATGAGATGAGAGGAATAAGCTCTTTGTATGCTGACAAGGACGGATTACCTCTGGTAAATTTGGTTGTCAAGGCTGGCCTCTAGTCCCTGCCTTAACTTCTTTTTTAGATGGAGAGCTTCAGGCAATGAAACATGTAATCGGTGTTTATTTATTTATTTATTTGTTCCTTTAATTTTCCACACTATTAGTTTTGTTGATTGAATTGCTGTGAAATTGCTAGTTACTGTATGATATTATTGTATGTCAAATTTTTAGATTTAGTTTGTTTTAAAACTGCTGCTTTTATCAAATACTGTATATACCCACTGTGCCATTTTCCCCCTCAGTGACTACAAGTCCCTGAATCCTCAAGATATTAAAGAGAACAACAAAAAGGTAAGAACTGCCAGGCAAAAAAACAAAACCCAAAACCAAAACCATAGCCTCAATTTTGACTTCACTGCAGGTTTTTATTAATTTTGGGAAAGTGTGGTTGTTTTGTAAGGTCATAACTGTGGCTCACAGAAGGAATTTGGCCTCCCACGGTTCAGATCGGATGTGTTATTGACTCGAGTTTGTCATGGTTTTAACATTCACAACAAGTGCAGGGCTGGCATTAGAGTTTAATATTTATATGGCCTACATTAAGTGTGAGAGTAGAGGAGGGGCCTGGCCAGCCTTCTGTGAGCACTGCTCTGGTTTTTCCTATCAGCCACGTAATTAAGAGAATGAAAAATGTAACTGCTCTTGGACTGTGGCACACAAGGCTTCTCTTGCTGTTGCTGTAACAAGGCTCTGGGAGCTGGCCACGGTTGATGTTGTTTTGATGGTGATTGTTATATTTTTAAAGATGGAATTTTACACCTACTCTTACACTGCATCAGCTGAATGAATTAGTTTGCACAACATGGGAGGTTTAGGATAAAAGGTGTTGACATATTCCTTTACAAATAAATTAAATGCTAGGAAAATAGTTAATAGCCTTGTGCTGTGCAACTGCTTTAAACCAGTCTTTGTAGGTGCAAGATGTAGAAAGTTTCTCTGGAAGAAGCAGGAATTCAGTTTGGGGATCACCGGAAGACTGTTTATTTCTGCTCACTATTTTAGATATGTTACAAGCTTCAGTTGGGCCCTAGGGACATGTTTAGAAATTACAATTTTCATGTGAGTCACTGATAATAAAATTGTTCCTGAAGATCATCTGAAAATTGTTTTAAGTATCTGCCTTCTTAAAGCTGTGATTTTATTTTTATACTGCTTTAAAAGGCACTAAATTTAACTGGGATGAAGGTATAAAAATATACTTTAAATAAATTACCAAGTTCAATATTATATAGCAAACATATCTACAATCTAGTATTATTTACTTACATGGAGTTTATGAAAGTGCTTTATTAAAATTAATTTTGTTTATATTTTAATGTACCTGCAC
The DNA here is from genome assembly GCF_047830755.1 of Zonotrichia albicollis. Lineage (NCBI taxonomy): Eukaryota > Metazoa > Chordata > Aves > Passeriformes > Passerellidae > Zonotrichia > Zonotrichia albicollis. Next base: position 24,684,435 of record NC_133821.1, read on the forward strand.
ACTTATGTGTTAAACAGGGAGTTACTTGTCTTTAATTTAGTACTTAAGTATTCTAAATAATGAAATATCTCTGAGCAGCTCCTATCTAATGAGTATTTAGCTGATGATTTTTTTTTTCATAATAATAGGAGGACTTACAATGACCTAAGTGGATTATCTGTGGCATCACAGTATTTTCTGTGACCATATGTTTTTGTACTTCAAGTTTTGTTGAGCGTCTGGCCTAATTAAGCTGGATTATAAAAAAGAAAGAATAGATTATTAATTAAAAACGTTAGCAGTATGATCAGTCATCTTTTCTTTGTGAAACTGTGATGGCAAACAGTGAACTTTTTAGCCTGTCTCTAACAGGATATAGTTCCCAGAATTGAAGAAATAGTGATTGTTATTATTGTGCAGTTTTTTTCTTTCATCACTTTGCCAGCCTTCGCCTGACAGCTACCCTGAGTATCTCAGTTGCTTCCTGCAGATTTATTTCCTGGTCTCACACAGTTCTGCCAGATAACCCCGTGTGCCCTTGGTTGGAGTGAATGCAGCACTGCCAACAATGGCTGCCTAGAAATTCCATGCAGATATGTAACACATTTGACAATGATTCCTCCTAACCAATTAAAATAACATCTTTGGATGAATAGGATGATTTTCTTTGTCTGAAGCAGTTCTTTTTCTTTTTTTCCAATGTTTTTCTGTCTCTCCCTCTCCCCAAAAGGAAAACCATAGATTAAAGGTTAACCCATAAGAGTATATATTTTAGAAGTGCATGACTTTGTTTGTATTTTAATTTTTAAAAAAGGAGGAAATCTTAAGATTTCTTAACAACTGTTTCAGAGCAAATATTGTGTATAATTAGGGATGGAAATGCACTCTTTAAAAAGGCATGTCATCAGAGGTTCTTTATAATACACACCAACCACTTGCCAGTTGGGTGCTGCCACTGATGCTGAATAAAAAAGGGTATTTACCTGTGACATCTGATCTTGGCCAATATGTCAGTGTGTTACAGAGTTGGGAAATGATTGGAATACTGCCTGTGGTGCTTGTGCTGATGGATCCCAATTGATGTCTGTCAATCAGCTTGTCAGTAAATTTAAAAAAAAGAAAAAGACTTCATTGGGAGATAGATAAATAGGCTTAGTCTCCTGAATATACATATATTTTAAAAATCCCAAATAACTACTACATTGGCATCAGTCTGAATTGGAAGGTATTTTTGGTGCACATTGGAAATTCGAATTTCTATCAGGAACAGCAGAGAAACCAGGATTATCTTTGAGAAAATTACAAACTTTACAGGGATACTTTCCCAGCTGGTCTAAAGAGTTGTGCTTCCAGTTAAATCTCAAATATAGCTAACTATCCATATTACCCTCCTAGTAGCGTTAAACAGTTAATTTGATATAATATGTCCATTTGATTATTATTAAATAACAATTAAATTTAAATTAATGGAAAATTTATTAAAATTACAGCATACTGGCACTATAGTTCCTAATCAACATTAGAAATATTTTGTCTCACTCATAACATGTCCTGCACATTAAAAATATAAGCTACTAAACAAGACTCGGGCTGGATCTTTGACAAGATGAAGGAATGAGAAGTAGAAGGGCACAACAGTATTTTGCTAATAATGAATTTCTGGTTTTAGTTATTGTTTAGAGAAGCTTGGTTCATTTATCATGTGGTGATATCTTTTGGATGTTCAATTGGCACTTCTTATTTTTATGATGCTCCCCAGTTCTTGGCCATTTCTAACAAATTCCTCAATACGTTTGAACTTGAGTGATCATCTTAATAAAATATCCCATTTTTAAAGGGAATTCTTTTCAATTATACATTTAAATAGGAGAATTCAGATTTACAGGGGTAGTATCGAGTCAAAATGGAAAATATTCCTTACCTTGAAACTGGAGTTAGTATTTTTATAATAGGTGTTCATGCTTACCTCTACAATTTGATTCCACAAAGTCATAAGAACAGATCTAATTGCATGTGTAGGAGATGCTTATTGGCATCAGTAGGATAATGTAGAAGCAGAGTTAAACATGCAGAGTAGTAAATATTTGCAAAAATTGGGGCTGAGTTATGCCTGTGTTTGACAAAAGTAATTTGACTTGGAAAATTTTCTCTGTTAATATTATGTTACAAACTAATTAGAAATATGATGAATTTATAAATATGCTGGAATATCAGGAAACTCCCAGCTTTTCTAGTAGTGAAGAACAACCCATCACATAGTCCTATATGGACACATCCAGAACACACAATTGCTATGTCTAGAGCTACTGTCTGTAGAACATTGGCATGCCAATCTACATATCTAGTGTACTTTGAAAGGAGAGAAGCAAAAATGTGGATGAGAATGAGAGGGGATGGGGAATAGGTGTCAGGCATCAGCAGGAAATAACTGTGTTTAATCCCAGGCATCACCAGAAGAGCTGAGCAGCCAACAACAAAAAGTGATTGCAGCTGTACTGAGAATATCCATCATTCCAAATTCAGTCCTGCTGTAGTGTTACTTCTAAGCAAGTACCTTTCCTGAGACCTATAACACTGTCCTCACCTTAATTTTATAGACCCTGGGAGATACTCATAGAATTTAGTTTTATTAGCACATAAAGAATAAGAATAAGAAATTGAGAGTATAAAAGGAGTTTAGGTCAAGTCATGTCTATTGGCTTTGGCTGCCCCAGCTGCTGTGCCTGTCCTTAGGTCCTGTCATTCCTCAGGTGGTGACTCCCACTACCTGCAGTGTGAGGTAACAAGTTATTTATGCCACTGAATCAGCACTGACCCACTTAGCAAACAGCCCTTCCTGGCATTACCTTTACTCCACAGACAGCACGGGTGGCTCGCTGTGTGTCCGTGCCCAGCCTGTTTCTGCTGTGGTGTGAGCATCCATCACTGCTGCTCTCTGCCATGCCTTAGGCTGCCACCCAGATCCCTGCATTGCTGCTCTCTCTGCCCCTCATGTCTATTCAGTCCCACCCATCTTGTCTCCCTCTCCTCCACAGTCAGCTTGATCCTGCTTCTCCAGCTCTGTTTTCCAAGATGCTGCTTTGGTCCAGGTTGCTGCCATTCCCTCCCACCTATCATTTTGCTGCTGTTCTGCTCCATCTGTAGTTTTGTACCAGCAAATACATTAGTCATGTTTGCCACTGCTGCTCCTATATCTAAGCACAGCTCTGTATTTATAAATGCCATAACAGTCCCTCATCATAATAAACCTTCCCAAGAAATACTACACCAAATACCAGCAATGATTTTAGGCAAAATCATTTTGCATGGGGAGAATGCCAGAAGAGCTTAATAATAAATTATTCAGACCATTTCTGTGTCTAGATAAACTCTGTGAATCATTTATTATAATTATATAAAAAGTACTTCACCTAAAGTGCTTTGGAAAGTTATACCTGAGCATGAGAGGAGGCATGCAAAATTTCAGGAAGATAAATTCCAGGTTTTGGAAGCAGAGTTTGAAAAGCAGCTGAAACAAAAACTATTGGACCACTGAGTAGGGAATGACATTGCAAGGAGGAGGAGAGAGCCTCTTTTTCTCAGAGCAAACAAAATATCTGGGTCTGCCAGGAGCAGGCCAGCCCAGCCCCACATTCTGTCTCACTGTTGAATTCTTAGTAATATAAAAACCAAGAGGATTTAAAAAAAAATAAATAATTGTTTTATTTTTTTTCTCTATTCTTTTTAAACTAAAGAAATTAAGGAAAAAATGTAAAGTTCAAGAGTTGAAGCCAGTGATGTGTGTTACTGTTTCCTTGTGAAAGGACAGTTTTCTCATCCATGTCTTAAATTTAGCATCTGCTTTTGTTCAAAATAGTGTAGGATCAACTGTGAACATTGTAAGGCCCTTCAGGAGACGCTGAAAAGGAGCTGCAGGATTCCTGGGGGAGGAGAAGCCCACATGCTTTAACTGAGTGCATCTACGCTAACAGGAGGCCTTTTAAAGACTTCCCTGAAACACAATATTGTCTTCCAAGGTTAATCCAGGATAGTAATAATTAATTGTAAATTGAGAAACGGCTTTAATTCTTCAAAACTAGAAAAACCTGATGCACCAAGCCCACTCACTTAAAGGGCCAGCAGTAAAAGAAGACAATGTGGCCTCACAAAGTGGGAGGCTTGCAACTGTTCAGCTTTTAGAAAGTAAAGTGAAATGGGAATGATTTTCACTCTCTCTTTCTTATAAATTTAGCATCAACAAATGTTTTTAAAATGCGTTTGCTTGATGGATTAATGTGATTTATGTTTAGTGTGAAGTAATCTGTGGTGGTGTTCCTTTTAACTATCTGGACATAGTTTTTCATCAGCAGGAATCACTGCAATTACATGACCAATAGAAGGCAGAAGGTTGATCATCAATGATAAAGCTCAAGATGGATTAGTGTCGTTTTTCTTATATCTTTGTTCCTTATCTTAAAAAGCCATCCTGAGTTCCTTTTTTTTCTGGTCCAGCTCTTAGACTTTTTTTGTTTGCTTCTTTCCTGCTACTTGAGTGAGAACCATTTAAGATATTGGTAGAGTTTCCTAGTGCAAAAAGAAGGGCTTTCAAGCTGCAGTTTCACGAAGAGCTGTTTACTCATAGAATTCTCACAATTTTGAGTAAGAAAAGATTTTAGTATAGTATGGCATTGAAGTATGTTGAAAATATTTTTTAAAATGCTATTTGAGTGTTTTTGCTGGTTACATTCTCTCAGTCTGCTTTGCTATGAAGATGTCCTGGGACATGTGTAGAAGCCATGGACAAATCAATGAGCTGGATGTTGGATGGTGCACCAAAAAGTAGTAATGACTATAATGAAGCCAAAAGGAATAATAAGTAACTGAGTCAGAGCCATGTTCTCCCTGTAATATTGAGTGTGTTTTAGGTTTGCTTATTTTGACTGAAATTTCCACTTGCATTTTTGAGATGTTATGATGGGTAAGAAACTGCCACACTGTTATCTTTATTTTGTCTGTCTTCAAAGGCCTACGACGGGTTTGCCAGCTTGGGAATATCGCGACTGCTGGAGCCTTCGGACATGGTTTTGTTGGCCATCCCAGACAAACTGACTGTTATGACCTATCTCTATCAGATAAGGGCACATTTCTGCGGCCAGGAGCTGAACGTGGTTCAGATAGAGGAGAACAGCAGCAAGAGCACATACAAAGTGGGCAACTACGAGACGGACACCAACAGTTCTGTGGACCAGGAGAAGTTCTACGCGGAGCTGAGCGACCTGAAGCGCGAGCCCGAGCTGCAGCCCCCGGACAGCGCTTTGGCCGACTTCGCCTCGCAGGACGACTCCGTGTTCGTCAACGACAGCGGCGTCGGCGAATCCGAGAGCGAGCATCAGACTCCCGATGACCACTTGAGCCCGAGCACAGCTTCCCCTTCCTCACGCAGGACTCGAAGTGACACGGATCCGCAGAAATCCCAGCAGAGCTCCGGGAGGACTTCCGCCTCGGAAGAAATCGGGAAGTGTAGCAGTACAGACGCAACACAAGTGCAGCCTGTGTTGGGAAGGAAGAAATTGCTGATAACTGACACTTTAGACTTGAGTGACTTAGCACATGTCAGTGATCAAAAGGAGGATATGTCTCCCACAGTTGCTTGTGAAGATAACAACAAGAAGAGACACCAGAGCTTAGACAGTACCCCTGGTTTCTCGGAGCAAGAAAAGCTGGGATGTATAGGATCCACAGAGAGCACAAGAGCAGATCCCAGTTCACCTGTCACAAAACCAAGTTTATCTCCTACTTCTAAGCCAGGATACTCCTATAACATGGATACAGATCTTGCAAAGAAACCACATGCTTCTCCGAGGCAAATAGAGTCTGATTCTGACAGTGATGCCAGAGCAGCTTTAAATCATGCAGATCAAACTGCTAAAACAGCCCAGGTAAGACATTTGTGTCTGTGAATTAGGATGGAGATGCCGTTCAAGTCTTTTCTCTGTGTTTGTAATTTACACCAAGTCTTCAGCATAAATGATGAGGTGAGCAATGTAGTTTTGGGCAATAAATATTTTGCCTGAGAAGTAGGTGGTGCTGCAAAACAATCATTACACGAAAAATTTACAGATATTGTCCCACTGTTGGTCTTTCCAATCTCTCTCCAATTAAAGAAATTTGTGTTCTCAACTATCTCAAAGATGGCTCCAAAGCTTTTGCCACTGTCTGTTGCAACTCATTTCCTCTGAATGTTGCACACTGAAGCAAAGACTGGAAATAGATATCAATTCATTAGGAAATAAAAAGCTTTGAATACCTTAAAATTTACTAAAGGTAATTCAGAATCTTGTCTGGGAAACCACAGAGTCTCATGAACATAGCCAGTATGGTGAGGTAGAAACTCCAGACTGCTAAATTATGCTGCTTTCCATTGAGTGGCCTAAGGCATGTTACTTCAACACAATATCATTTTCCTTTCTGTAAAGATAACAGTGTTTGCCCACCTACCTTGCAGATTTATTGTGAGAATGGAAGTTGAATATTATATATATGCTGAGTATTATCAATAAATCATATAATCATAAAAATATGTAAAACATGTTAACACCTCCACTTACAAAAATGCCAAAACAAGCTTATAATTTTACCCTTGTGAAGAATTTTCTCGAGTTTGGGCTTTGTGCCATTAGCTCTGGTAAGAAAAGAATATATCCAATCTTCTGATAGTATGAATTGCTTCAAATATTTTTATGGGACTTTTTTTCTGAGTAAGCACCATAAAGATGATTTTATTGCAAGAGAAGCAGTCTATAGATGAGTGATAATGGCCAAATATAGGTTCCAGAGTCAACTAATTTCTTTCCTGTAATCAATGAAGTCTTGTGAGGTTTCTAATCATCATCCTCATCCTCATCATCATCATCATCATCGTCTTTGTGTACTGGCTGAAAACGGAACAGCTTGGCCCATACAGAATAAAAGAGCAGGAGGAGGCAGGATTTGTTCTCTATGAGGATTTTCATGGACAAAGGTGTCACAGGCCAAGAAAAAGCAAGAGTTGGCTTTAAAGGCAGTTCTTAGTTGTTAATTATTGGTACATTTGCATATGGCAATAAAATCTCAGATGGGAGACTCCCTCTGAACCTACACTCCGTTGTTGCTTAGAGTCAACCACCTCCATTTCCACGTGGTTGTTGCAGGAGCACAGCAGGCAGCACCTGTCCCAGCCCTGGCCCATGGAAAGGCCTGGAGATGCATTTTCCCACTCTTGATAGTTGACCTTGACTAAGAAACCAGCCCTTGGGACTGTGTCTGCCTGGGAGCTGCTCATGTTCTCGTGTTGCCTGTGCAGAACCCCCTTTTGATATTTCTGCTCTTAAAGTAGCCTCAGTCTTTTGTAAGAAGAAGGGACTTGTGCATATTCATGAATTCAATAGAAGCAGATATTTTTGGAGAGCTTTTTACCTTGTACCCAGCTTCTTTGTGTTCAATTTAAGTTATAAGTGAGTGGTACCCATATAAGTAGCCCACAAAGCATTTTTGTTGTAGCCATATTTGCATACATATTAAAATAAATAAGTAAACACAGCACGTTTGACATGGCTTCTGTGAAGCCATTTGGATTTTTTCCACAGTTGCAGTTTAAAGGCATTAAATGTTGATAGAAATTAAGTTTTAAGGGGAAGGAAGAGAACTCGAATTTACATTATAAAGGACTACAACTTTTTTTTTTTTTTTTACATTTTGATCATCTTTTCATTTCTATAAATGTTCTGTCACCTCATGAAGACATAATTCATGTGGCTCCTGACCTGTATTGTATAGGAAGGCCGCTGGCTATTAACTGCTGTATAAACCTTCAGTACCCTGAGGCTGCCTTGCTGTTAATTATATTTCTTTATTTTTAAGCAACGTATGTTGTCAAGACAGGAAGAACTTAAAGAACGAGCGAGAGTTCTGCTTGAGCAAGCAAGAAGAGATGCAGCATTAAAGGCAGGGAATAAACAACTAAGCAGTACCCTCATCCCAGCCCGCAATAAGCAGCTGAACGATGTAAGAAATATTGGCCACTCTTGCAGTTTGCAGAGTTAAAATGCATTGTGTGTGCTGTCGTGGGGGGAGGCATGTCCTTGCAGAACATTTCTTCTCTACATTTGGTGTGTCGTGTGTCCTTCATTCACTTCTAAAACCTGTTTCTCCTGATGTTATGGCCAATAGAAAGGTGTCTCCCACTTCCTTGGAAGCAGAAGTCTGGGAGCATCTTCTTTGATTGGCACTGCAGTTTCTGGTGGGATGAAACTCAAACATCACTTGTTAAATGATAGTGAAGTAATTTGTGCTATTTCTGATTGCTTCTCTTTCAGTTAATGTAAATTATTTCCTTGAGCCTCTGATGTGAGCTCCTAGCTGCTTTAGAAGTGTTGTTGCAGTGAATGGAGCTGCTTGTGTCAGTCATGTAAAAGAGTTGATGAAACAATTCCTTTTTATCACCAAAGTTGATTATGCTGGTGAAGGGGGAAAGTTGAGCTGGGGAATGAGCTCCAGTGTCGAAGCAGCTGTGGTTGCATCTCCAGTGGCTTCCATGGTGACCTGGAGAATCCCTACTCTCTGGAGATGAAAGCTAATTAATTTTTATGCAAACCTTTGCAATGCAAGTTTTGTGATTCTAACTATTGCACATTAGACACTGTACTGGCAACTGAGAGTGTAAATATAATGAAAAATAATGATACAGAGAAAGGCTGGAGTCTTTACAGATTCCTGCCTTTCAGAGCCAAGTCCTGAGGGGCAGATTCTCCTCTTTACAGGAATGGGATCATACAATTAAAAAATGAAGGCAGTGATTTAACACATTTCATTTTATTTTCTTTACTCTCTTGGATCCTTGCTGGTTTTTCTTTTTTGTAGAAATTCCTCTCCATAGACTAATACTTCATTTTACTTTGGAATACATTCATATACACAGAAAAGTCTTATTTGTATACTTGTTTAATGATATATAAGATAATTTTTCTTATTCTGTTTTTTAAAGTTTTTCCTAGATATGTATATTTTAGTATAAATTTCACTTTGGATTTTTTAAAATTATCTTTTCATAAAGAAATTGGTATTAGAGGAGAGTTACTATAGGCAACTACACAGGCAGAAACAACTGTAATTAAAGTTGCCTAATGTTTTTTATTGCAAGCTCCTATTTTCAAAGGTTTTACAGCTTTGCTAGTATTTCATTGTTTGAGCTGAAATCTTCCCTGTCAGCTCTTCTGTCTCGGGGTAATATTTTAAATTTTTTTTTAACGTCAAAAAACCTGATCATCTCTTTCTCTGTATCAGGTTTGACAAAACATTGTTTTACTCATATTAAAAATAGGTAAAATTTGAAAAGATGGTTAGATTCCTTTGAAAAATCCGTTCAAAAAAGTCAAAGTTGTGTTAATACTGCAGTCTTGTGTGGGAGCCTTGAAGTTCAGAAAAGTTCCTAAGTGTCAATAAAAATTGTCTGCATGGACACTGTCCAGCAAGAGCATCTCTTACCATTGCTCTCCTAGGGACCGAGGCCCCTTCTGGTGCAGGTATTGGGAAGCAGAACTTTCTCTTTTAGCCTCAAACTCCTGCTAATGAAATCCAAATAGGAGTGCAGAGAAGAGGTGCCCTGGGTAGGTGGCAATGTGAAGTTACACAATAAGGAAGTTGGTGTCCAGGCCATGAAAACCAGCTGGAGGGTAGGAGATGGTGATGTGTTTTCAGGGTGAGAGTTAGAACTGCCAGATTACCCACAGGACCTTATTTCTAATTAATTCAAAAATTAATTAGAAGCCTGCAGGAAAAGGAAGGGCAGTCTTTTAGGGCAGCTTGGCAGAGGTAAATTTTCTTGCTGCCTCTGTCAGAAGCTCGAGGAGAACTGTCCTGGAACAAATGGTTCTGGCCCATGTGAAATCTGGGCACTCTGTAGCGGGCACTCTTAACTTGAGTTGTTTTCACATACGAATGACAAAGGCTCCTCATCTCTGAAGTGTGTCGTGGAGATGTGATTTGGAGACTCTTACCGTTGGTATATAATAATATACATTATATAAAGCTGTGTATAACGTGTATGTATATGTTATATACATATCCCTACATGTGCATATTCTGAAGGAGAATGCATGTGTGCATCAACATATATAGGTGTAAGATAAAACACATTGATTCCTGTTTTCCTTTAACATGCTTGATATTAGTAGTGATGAGGCATTTTCATTTGATGTAGTTCTGCCAGTTTTCTACAGGTCATTTGATTGTTAGCGTATAGCACAGACTTATTTCTATTCATGGCTTTTTGGTCATTAAGGTTAATAATAAGAACTTTGACTCAAAGCAGTGTTGTATGTCAGTGTGCAGTAATGTGTAGTAGTGTGTTATCCAAATGAAGGTTGTGATAATGAGAATCAGCATTTAGTAGTGAAAATTGGACGAGGCTCATTTTCAGGATGGATTGAGATTCAAAAGAAAATGGTTTGAAACAGGAAGATCTAATTTTAAATAAGAAAAATTTGAAGAGATAGTTCAGGGGCAATACTTTTGAAAGTAACTCTTGAAGTTTGCAATTGCACCTTTTTTGATACCTTCTCAGGAAGAGCTTTAAGCACCCTAGTCTTTCAGACCATGCTGTCAGTCAGCCCAGCTAAGAGAAGCCTGTGGAGTCCTTAGTGACTTTAGAAAAGTCTCATCTCCTAGGCCTTGCTGTTAGCACTTTCCATGTGTCATGTGAGAACCAGGGGTTTCTGCTTTCCCAGTGACCAGGTGCGAGCAGCGTTCAGTGCGTGGGCTTGGACAGTGAGCATGGTGAGGATGGGCAATGGCACTGCTCAGGCTCAGCAACAGGGAGGAAATTTCCTAAATACAGGTTTATTTCGTGTGTGCCCGCCTGATTTGCTTGGTAAAAGTCAATTTTGCAAAAAACAGTGTTCCTGTTTCTCCTCTAAGCACAGAGTACAGCCTCATTTCTCTCATTTCTTCCCTCCTTGCAGCATGGTAGAAATTTTTTCAGTGTTGTGTCTGCTTATTTGGTGCTTCTCAGAAGCCTTCAATCTCAAGCTGTATGCATGCCAGACAGCATGTGGAGGTATGTGTGCAGGTATTTGAAGTCTTAAGAGGAGACTGCATTGATCAGAACCTCCTTGAAATCATGCTCATGGTTTGGGAGGATCATAGCTGTGTCATTAAAATTGATGCAGCCCTTTGGAGACTGGAAGAATTAGCTTAAGAGCTCTGTGAAGAGAGTTACTGATCCCCTCGTGGATCCCTTTCTCTATGGTAGATTTATAAACAGCTCAGCCTTTCTGCTTGCTTTCTTGATGTATGTGTGCATGTGGTGACTCTTTTACGAGATGCTTCTGTCATTTGCAATCTGATATAGCAGCTGTAATCACTTAGCTTTTAACCAGGAGAGCCTTTTTATTAGCTTACTCATTTTTATTTAACTTGCCTTTTCTCATGGTGAATATCACAGGGCTGGAAGGGACATATCTGCTCCCTCCAGATGCTGTAAAATATCAACCTGTAGTGATGGTTGTTAGCAGCGGCAGCTGGGCTGGAATGTGATGTTGGCAAGGTGAGGAGACTGGAGCTGGGCTATGAGACCTATCCAGCAAAATGACAGGCTAGAGGGGACCACACTGAGTGGGAAAAATTCAGAAGCCATGGCCCTAAAAGGCCTTTCCAGGAGGGGAATCCTCATCTGTAGAACATGGGATGGAATCTCTAATTCTAGAATCTCAGCATAACTCTGCTGTCAGCAAATATCTGTAAAGGCTGTTGGCAAAATCTTCTTATTTTCTTTTAGTGACTGGGCCACATAAAGAATGGAAATTTACTGCAGCTGTCATTTACTCTCCAAACTCAAATGGCTATGGTTATGGAGTCAGCATGATTACAGAGAATGGAATTAGGAGTTAAGAAATGCACAGGCAACTTTAATTAACCTCCTTTGTGTATATGCATTATGATGTAGTCTTTAATTATGTGATCACATACTATTTTCCCCAAAGCAATTGTGTCTCATTTTCCTCAGAGGATAGAGGTGATGTAGAAGGCTGTTTGTCCAGAGGACCTCTGTGCTTTTGATTGCAGAAATTGAAAGGTGTACGACAAACAAAGCAGAGACTGTGAGGAATGAAAAGATGAGGTCATGGTTAAGGTCCTTGAAAAAATTAAATGTACTTCTGCCTTTATCAGAGCTCCTGGTCAGTGCTACTAATCTTTTGAGCCAAATGTCTTCCAGGTGGTCACTAGTTTTTGTGTCTTTCCTTTCTTGATCACTTTGAGGCAAAAGTTTGATTTGCAGATATATTGAGCATCCAGGTCTGTCAGGGAAATCAATTGGAGCTGTGCTTGAGACATATAAATGGCTATAAAGCTTAGTATGCTGCAAAAAAATCCAACTAATAGGCTTCCCAGAGCAAGCACCCAGTGATAGATCCTTTTAGCTGGATCTCTCCCTCTCAGTTCTCATCAGAAGAGCAGGGTAATAACTCTTCCACGGCTTGTTGTGGGAAGGGAATGTGATTAATTCTCTTGAGGCTCTTAAATACCATAGATGTGGGCACTGTAGAAAGAAATCAAGAAATTAAGAATTCTGTCTTCAGAGCAAGATGTGAATATTGTGGTGTAAAGAATAATCCTACGTGTTGATGGGCATGCATATTGAACAGTGAAAATAAACCAAAGTATTGGGTAGAACACCACTGGGTAGAGCTTAGGGCTGGGCTGAAGACCAGGAGATAGTGAAAGTAAAAGGTGCTGCCACAGTTAGGCTTTGTTTTAGAGGATACAGAGCAGGATGAAAATTAAGATTATGCCCACTAGCTTTATTTCTGGCATCTCCTAAATCCTTTGTCAAATTCTTTTAATTTGTTTTTGTAAGGCAGACAGCTGTAGCAGGGAATGCTGTATTAATGAAATTCATGAAAAGTGCTCATCTGGGAAAGGATGTGTTTTTCTCCTTACCAAGGGCTACAGATAGTTTCTAAAGTTACTTGGCTTTTGCATGAGCTAAGGATTCCTCCTTGGTGAATTTAGGTGCAGGACTTGGCCACCCATATATGGATTTGGCCGAAAATTTTGCATATTTAGGATCTGGCATAGATTGGTGGATGCAGGAGTTCAGTAGTATGATCCCTGGAGGGAATCACTCTGTCTTCTGCCTTTTGTGAAATAGGAAAATAGTAATTCTTTCTTCAGAGCAGCATTCGAGTCCCTAAAAATTGTGAGTGACTCCATTTGAACAATAAGAATTTAAAACCAGAATAATACGAACAGACTTGGGGGGTTTGGAGAATAATCCTGAGGCTGCTGCTGTGCTTAATTGCAACTGTTGCTATCCTGCTTTCTGTACAGAGAAAGATTTGGGTTTAATTATCTCTGGTACCATTATTTTATATTTATTCAAGCTGAATGACAGCGGTAGCTGCCTCAATGTGTATATATTGAAAAAAAAAGAAAGAAAAAGCAGTGTCAATGATGTTCAACTCTTTTAGCAGATTTTGCAGATACAGAGTACCTCACTGAAAAGCTGTCTCCTCCAAACACACGAACACTGTGTGCAGAGGGCAGCGGAATGGGCTCTGCCATGAGATTGTTTCTCCTTGCTCAGAATACTGTTTTTTATTACTCCCTTGCTCAAAGGACTTGTTGCAGCTGTATCTAATTCATTTTTAATAGGCTCTTTCTACTTCAGGTGTCAATCTGTTGTGCCCATTACTTTTCATTTTCATAAATATCTGAGTGCAAAATGATAACTTTTTTTTTTTTTTGCATGCACCAGACTAGTAGAAATGGAAGTTCTTTTTAGAAAGGCTTCAGAAAGTGACAGAATCTGAAAGGATATGAGTCTTTATGATCTTTAATTTTGGCTGCATACATTTGCAAAGATACTGGATATGCTGACTGCAATAAAATAAAAACAAAGAAATATTTTAAATGTTGAAAGACCTGCTTTAATAAATGATCCCATTTATTGATCATGTCCAGCAATAATTTGCTGCCTCTCTGAACTAATAAGCTCCAAACTGTCCAAACTTACCTCCAATAAGTAAACTGGAGCCAACATGAACAGAAGCGGTATCAAAAGCAAATTCAGAGTAGGCAGCAAAAATAGAATATTTTATTTTGATTGAAAGATGCCTTAAACTCAAGGTACCAATGTGAGTGTTCTTTCCTCCAATTATATTTTCAGGTTCTTGAAAATGAATACAAAATCGCTTTATTTAGTATTTTTTTCTGTGTCAAACCAGAATCCCTGCTTATGTTGTATTAGGAAAGGTATCCAGTTCACTGCTGGATTTTTTGTAGTCTCCTCAGTTGGAAAATAAATGTCTGTGATTGAGGTGGTTGTGTTAATTCATTTAAGCACTCTCAAATTATTATTATCTTGTTTCTCGTAAAAAAATATTAAGACCTGATCTTTATTAATTAAACATCTAGCATGAATTTATTGAGGTGTAGGACTTTGCAGGTGGCAACCTTGGTCTTTTAATATTAATTGGAAAATATTGATTGAAAAAAGACTAGTCTGTCATGCTGATAATTGCAACCAGATTTAGATATGATCACTAGATCTTCCCAAGATTACAAAGAAGGAGTTACCATTTAATTGGTAAAAAGATTGAACATTATTTTGGTAATCCCTGAGCTTTGGTAACTTATTCCCTGTTGTTCATTTATATGTCTTGTCTGTATGCCACTAAAAAGTGGTGAAATATGGTGTAAGCTGATAAGACTATGCTGTGGAGTATTTACATTTAATGAGCATTCTAAGTTTTATAGTTGTTTTAACAATATACTTTTCTTTAACTGGAGAAAGGACCCGCTGACTGAACACTTCAAACCCCCAACTGATCTGATATTTACTTCTTTATAGTGACACACTAAGGTTGAGATAGTCTGATCTCAATTCCTTGACGGCAAGAGCAGGCAACTTATTTTATTTAATGTTTCTCACTGCCTGAAAAAAAAAATCAGTAACTTTCCAAAGAGGTGCTACATCTTTTGACTTCATATTTGGTCGGTTTAAGCACTTTCTTAGTATGAAGTTGTGATATTTCACTGTACAAAAATATTGCTGTAGACACGTCCCTGACGTAGCTGGGAAAATAAATCAATTAGTGCAAGTAAAGTAATTTTTAAGAAGAATTAGTATGTACTGTCAGTTTTATAGCAGGAAGGATTTCCTGAATAAAGCATAAGCTTTGATAATGCATGACAAATGTTAGCAGTTTCAGTTTTAGATACAAATGCTTGAATTTCTCAGCTGATTTTTAATCTCTATAATATGTATCTGTTTACACCAGTTAAGGATCTGGCCTAAATATATAAATTTATTTATTCTGTGGCTGTAAATTCAAGGTGCTGCACAGTCTGCAGCCATACCATTAACTCACACGGTGAGAGAAAATAGGCTGGCAATCTATTAATGGAATTTTAAGATCATCCGAACAAAATTAGTTCCAAAATTTCAGTGTCTTCTATCCATTTTTAAATATTCGGGGAAAAAAAAAAAAAAGTGTCTGTTTCAGAGCTATCCCTTTGTGTGCAGAGTGAGACCCGGGTTTCTCAGCCCCTGGAATGCTCTTTTTCTATCGCTGCTAATAGCTGTGGACGTTTTCCGTGTGGATGTTCAGTACACGCTGTTGTGAATCCCAGGATGATATCGCCATTACTTAGAGCTGTATTTTGCATTGCCTATTCTGTGATTGCTCAGCATGCACAAGGGTAGAGTTAAAATCTTTATTCATTTCATTTAAAAATGTTTCTTTTGTTCTCCTTATCGTGTTCTGGCTTTCCCAAGGATATATGCCTTGAAC
This sequence comes from Zonotrichia albicollis, assembly GCF_047830755.1. Taxonomy (NCBI): domain Eukaryota; kingdom Metazoa; phylum Chordata; class Aves; order Passeriformes; family Passerellidae; genus Zonotrichia; species Zonotrichia albicollis. The sequence continues at coordinate 24,700,223 of NC_133821.1, forward strand.
GAAAAGTCACATGTGCATTACTAATTGTGTGCCATTGTATTTACAGTTCCTAGTGGTGGCACTGTGAAGCTACTAATTCTTTTGCTTCACTTGATGTAAAATAATCTGAGTGTCTTTGATAGCAGTGAAACAGTATTAATTGTTTTGTACATTTCTTGGTCACTCTTCTTAGGTGGTCTTCATAATCTATCAGAACTTTCAGCCAGATTTTTGTAATGTCATGCCTCCAGCAGTGATTAAATTGGTAATTAATGAACAGTCCTTGGCAACATAAACCACATCCCGTTAATTTTCCCTTTTGAGTTTTTCGAAGTTGTCGTCTCTGTCAGAAAGCATTGCGCCACCTTGCTACGGCCCCTTGGCATGGAACCACAGCGACGGGATTTTTTGCAGCCATTAGTAGATCAGAGCAGTAATTTCACAGTATTTTGGTCAGGGTAATTATAGTACCAAGTACCGAGTAGAGTTGGGAATTCACACAAGAAGTCCAGAAATACCAGGTGAGCTTCCTTGTGTTCACTGGGACGTTATGATTAGTTTAATTGGGCTTTGTTTGATTTCAGCCGCGGAGACTCTTTGTGCCACGGCACTGCAGCCACTTTCCACTTTAGTGTTTCTGACCTGCATTGACAGGAACTGGTGCAAAAATGAACTCTTTGAAGTGGGACTCTTTGGAGAGGGCAACTAAAAAAGGGGCAGAGTGATGTGTAAGTAGGGTACTGTAGCAAAGCGCGACACCGGCCCAAACACCCTGCATTTTGCGGGTGATGCAATTCAAATCCTTTCATATTTTCAACCGGAACAGATAATATTTCTGCTACATTTGTGCAAATCTTGAGTAAATTACCGCATTTTAAAACACAATCTGTTTTTAATCGCTGGCTTTTACATAGCACCTGCTGTTCTACCTTCCTTTGAAGATACAGTTGTTTCTCTCACCAGAAATTCTGTGAATCGTCTATTTAGTCCTGCAAACAAATCTGGGCGAATGCATTAATGAGACTGCAGCTGCACTTAGCAGTTCACATGTCACAAAATAGTAGGTAAAGGCATTCATACTTGAGTGACTGACTATAGGTGTAGTGGCCTTCAGCAGTACATTGTGCACATTAAACTTTAAATAGTCACTTGCCTGTTGGCTTCTGAATGAAAGGACTGTCACTGGTCACTTCTCCTAAAGCCTTAATGAAACCAAATAGTTTGCTACGAGTTTGGGCCTAACCATTGGGGTGTTTCATGCAGTCTTGTCAGTTGATGTTCATGAATTGACTTGAACGAAGATCAAAGTGTTTCTCAAAATGGAGAAGCGGGGAGAGAGACAGCTCCTTCAATTGCACCACAAGAGCTAATCAAGCCATCAGTTCTTTATGCACTCTGCGTGCCTTTAGAATTTAATACCCAATGGTTTGTCAGGACAAATTGAAATTCGGGGGTTGGTGGGGAGCGGGGGGGAGGTGGAGAGTGTCCCTCCTCAGCCTGCTGAAAATAAAATAAGCGCTTCACTCTTCTGGAGGATCGTTTTGATAAATTTTATCATTTAATGTAAAACTGCAATGTTGATTAAACGTTTGGGGTGGAAAAAAGAAGTTACGGTGAAGGATTCAATGGGCATTATGCACCTTAGCGCTGAGTAAAGATTCAGGTTCAAAGTGAAAGAGAAACTAAACTCGGGGTGATTTTTTTTGTTTCTTTGATTGCTAATGAACTTTTTTTTTTGCCTAGACATTTTAAATTGGATTCAGAAGATAGATTTTTGAGTGTCAGTTAAAACAAAGTCATGTGAAAATGCCTCTCTCTCTCCCTCCCTCCCCTTCTCTCTTTTTAATTGATATGATTTAGGCAGAGGAAAATGGTAAGGGGGATTTTTCTATTGCAGAAGCAATTTTTAAGGGATTTAGTCTTATTTAGCCTGAAGGTCTTCACACTAATGAGAGCACTTAAGTTACGTCCAGGCGTTGATTAGACAGCTCATCTATCAACTGGAGCATGAGAATTTGTATTTTAGGTACCTTTTATACATTATAAATTTTTTTTATTACTTTAGACTTTATTTTCCACAAATCTTTAATTACCTTCTTTCACATCCAAGGTGTCTGTAACTCAGCTGACAGAGTACAAATGCGGGCAGCGAAATACTCTACGTTTGATGTTGAGTGCATTTCGATACATTTCGATAACACCAATATTTCGACAATATCGAAACTTCATCTGTAGAAATTGGCGTACTGGATGCAAATTGCTACCAAGATACATTCCTTAAACTGCCACAAGCTCCCTCAAAGTCTAAATGCATTTATTCAGGAAACACAGAATTGTGTATGTATATTTAAATGCCCAGCTACTCCCTGCACCCCTAAATTGTGAATGCTCTCTCTACCTGTAGTTTTTTTGCTATTTTTAAAACACAATAGCATCTTAATTATTTTCTGAACCATTCTGAAAAGTACAGCTTTTGTAACTTTTTGACATTTCAGGTTTAAAAAAAATTAAAGCATTGCCACCAGCTTGCACTATGAGCAGCCTGTAATAACAGTTAAAAAAGCTTTCTGAACTATTTGACAAGATTTCTTAGTGCTGAGGCCATATGCTGTAGCCTTTAAGCTATTTCTTCCTATCAGTTTCATTATCACCTGCCTCTGAGTCTCCAATATCATCAGTAAGCACATGCAGAATCATAATTATGCCATGTACAAGTTCTTTGATAACATGTACAGTTTTCTTCTTAATTCTTTATCAAATGCATTGATCGTGGCATGTGTGCATTGATCCAGGTCCACCATCTGGCTGTGTGTGATAAGCACAGTGGCATCTTTGCATTTCCACTGTCATTCATTGCGCTACAATTTGGCTGCAGGGGAGTAGTGGCTGGGATTAGCCCTGTTCTGCTACTTACTTGCATTTTAAGTTGACACCTCTACAGCGGCTCAGACCACATTACAAACTGAAACACATACGCACGACTTAGTGATGTGACACTCCTCAATAAGCTTACTCCACTAGCTACTCAACAATCTGTAATTGGATTTGTAGGAATAACAGCAAAAGATTTCCTAAGAATTGCTGGGGACAGAAGGTGAAGTTTTCTCATTATTGGCAAAAGGCTAGGTATAGATCTTAGGCGATTGGTATTTTCCATTAAAAAAACCTGCCAGCAGTTTGCAGGACTTTTTCAAAAAAAAAAAAAAAAAAACAGCAAAATAGGGTCCAGGGAGATGTGGGGTTTGCACTTGTTCTTTTCATTCTCATCACATAGAGGCAGACAGGGATCTTGTTACCCTCCCCCAAAAATTGAGAGAAGGCGGGGAGGAAAACCAACTTTGGGAGGCCCCCTGCAGCCCGCTGGCTTTGTTCGGCTGGGAGTGACCCGGGAGCATTCCTCAGGAGGGCACGTCCCCTCCCTTGGCGCGGGGCTGCCCGCCCCAGGAGGAAGCTTCCCAGGATGGCGGTCCGAGTGATGCTGCTCTCCGGCTTACGCATCCCATACACTTGCCAAAAGTCTTTGTTTCATAACACCACTTTTTTTTTTCCTTTTTTTTTTCTTTTTTTTTTTTAATTATAAAGTCAAGTTTACACAAGAGAAAATCCCTTAAGTGGAGCTCGACGAATGTTGACTCCTACAATGAGTAAGCAGCTTTCTTAACTTCTGTCTGTAACTCAGCTCTGGAAAGGCACAGAAAACACCATCTTTAGCCCGTTCATCTCGGATTCTGCCCTGTCTGGATGGTGACACTCTTTTAGAATGTTTCTGAGCCGGCATGCTTGAGCCCATGTTTGTGGGTCATGCCAATAGCACGACAGTCACGATGACAGGCAGAACGAGCTCATGGATCCCAGCACCTTAGGTGATTGTTGACCTTAATTATACTTCCTGGATGGGGGAGAGCACAAACTTGCCTAAGCAGGGAAAATTCCAGAGAAGAAGTTAGTGGAGGCCTTTGTCTCTGCTTTTGGTTTAGGTCAGCTTTCTCGGTGGTGTTTCCTGGTGTTCCCTCTGCACCAGCGTGAGCAAGCGAGGACAGAAGGAAAACACAACGTGATTTTGGAATTGGGTGTCTCAGCCTGTCCCTAAAACTTGCAGTAGAGCTAAGTGTAGTGTGAATCAGACGAGATCACCTCAGTCACAGAGATGTGCAGCTCCGAAATGGTTAAATGGGTTAAATCTTATTTATCTGAATAGAACTTGGGGGCTGTTTAGCAGAATGCTCCAGCACAAATACCTGTGGTTCACTTTGACGTTACAATTTTTTTGTTGGTTTCTTTACTTATAAATACTTGAACTGTTAGACCTTTTACTTTTTTCTCTGAGAAAGATGTATTTGTACCAGATTAGAAAAGCTAAACTGTTTCTTTACATTGAATAATCAGCCTGTCATGACAAATCTATCTACTTCTGCATGAGTAGGTGCCAGTTTGACTAGCTTCTTTTAGGCTCACACTGAGTTTTAAGCTGGATCCGTGTGCATGACTGGCAGTGCATTTGTTGGACCAGATCTAAGGAGCCAGAGAGCGTTCAGCTCCTTTTTGCCTACAAAAGAGCAGCCAGACAACCAGCAAGAGGCCTTGGATGTAGCACAAGGTGATACTTACTTAGTCAGCCATTCTTTTTTTTCAAATATTTTTTTTTCCATTCAGTAAACTAAGAGTTTTTCAATTTCACAATGACACAAGGAATTAAATTATCAGTGGATTGTTTTTCTACAGCCACCATTCTTCACAGAGAAATACTGTACCAACTGAATTGTATTTTTTCCAGAACAACATAAAATTATTTTTAAAATTAAAAAATAAAAACAGAATAAATTGTTGGCTATTTCTTTAAAAATGCCTCCTTGGTTTAAGGAGATGTTTTCCATTTTACAGCCACACCATCCCACTTTATTGTGAATTTTTGGAGCTTTTTTCTTAAGGGGGACAGCTTTGTTAAGATATTGTTTGTGATTTTTCCAGTTTTGACTTTGAGCTACTTCTGTGTTCATTCTGTCTTGTCTCATCAGTGTATCGGTGCCATAGCTCCTAAGCCAATAGCTACTCAAGCAGTTTGATACTTTTTGTGATGTGAATTCATGAAAAAATATTTTCAAGTTACATGGAGTTTATGAATAGTGAGGTAGCTGATGTAGAGACCAGGCAGAAGGCAGAAAATACCCAAGATGTTTATGTCTGTCTTTGCTTACCACCTCCTACAAGCTGAACAGCCACAGAAATCCAAAGCCACTTTTGTTTATGCCGAATGTTCCTTGCTTAGCAATCCATGTTTTGCTCACTACCTGTATATTTTCAGCTGTTCTGAAACAGTGGTAGAGACCAAACATAAATGTGATCCCTAGGGTGATCAAAGATTTAATCTGACCAGATGGGACAAACTTGAGAAAGATTTTGACTTTCCACTCTGTTTTGCAACAAGAAAGGCTGATTTTTTTTTCTCCCGTCCTTTCTTTGTTAGCAAAGGCAGAGATCAGGCCATCCCCAGAGGAATGAGCAGGTGTGGCCATTTACAAGCATGTCTGGTTATATTATAAACCAACATAAGAAAAGTTTGAAATGGTTTGAAAAGATCTGCTAAACAGTTTTAATGTTTCATCCCAAATCCTATTTACTCAAACAAGAGCCGATCAAGGTCACAGTATAACCCAGCCTGCTCAAACCTTTAAAGCTCATGTAATTTTATTTATTTTCTTTATTTTTTTTTTATTCTTTCTCCTCTTCTAACTGAATAGGTACATTTTGGTAATCCTGAATAGGTACATTTTGGTAATCCTTGCCTCTGGACAAGCACAGAAGTCTTTTTCTTTCTGAATGGCTAATAACAGAGCCGTTCTTCCTGTCTAATGATGAAAGAGGTGGCAGTCAAGTTCTTTCTCTTAGATGTACTGTGCTCTCACGGCTGACCACGAACCATTTTGAAACCTACAGTTTCAGGAATTGCTCCCTCTCATACAACTCTGGTTTGATTTTTTTGCCGTGGATTACAAGCAATTTACTACATTTTTTTAAAAATTTTACTTTTGTCCCCCAGTGTATGGACACAGTAAAGAATTTACTTTTTAAATGTCAAATAAATGCAGGTCACCAGACTGTATTTTTTTTTATAGTGAGAGGTTGATACATTATCAGAATTCTGGTGTAAAGTCAGTTTGCATCCTCCCAAAATTCTACCAAAGGAGGACTGAAAATCCCTAGTAAAGGTTTTGTGGGTTTTTTTCTTTTTGCTGTGAGAAGGTTGCAAAATTTTTAGTCATTTAAGGAGATGGTTTTTGAGGGAGTGTTTGGGGGTTTTTTGCCCTGAAAGACTCCACCACTCTCAATATTTTCCTGAGTTGGGCAGCTCTCAGCTGGCTGGGTAATGATCTCGGAAACTGCCTTGCCAGCGTTTCACATTCGAATTCACCTTCCCAAATCCACGGCGTAATTTTTGGCCAAAGTAATGTCAGTCACTGCCGTCTGCGGCAAGTACAAACAGGACCCCCTAATGGCAGCCATTTTTATTTGTTTCTTAAGATCCAAAGGCTGCTGAAAGAACAATTGGATAAAGTTGAGGATTGGAGAAGCTTGATTTTCTTGTTCCAGTGAAATGAAACTCCCGTCCTTTTTTTTTCTTCCCCTTTCCCTTAAAAGCCGGAGTCAGCTAGGGGGTTGTAGCTGTGTCAAAGCCGTTGGGATGCCACTGCTGATCACTTTAATTACTAGGACTAAGGAGGATAAAATTAAAAGTAGCACCATTGAAGCAGTGGAAGAAAGCTTGCCGAGATGTCAGTGAACTGTGAAATATAAAAATTGCATACCAATACATTTTTATAGGAGGGAAACAAGGAATTACATTACTTATTCTTGAAGAGTTTGTCCTTAAATAGTGAAGTTTTCCTCACTGTGCATCTGCATGGCAGATCTTTAAACCATTACAAAATAGTTGGGGGGAAATAACAAAGCAAACTGTAATGTCTCTGGCATATCAGAGGGTGGAAGATTTTTCTGAGTTTTCTTTTCAATTGTACAGGGAAAAATAAGTCACCTTATGTGTGTTTGCTTGGTCCTTCCTTGGTGCAGTGCTTCTTTTCATATCTCCTGGGTTGTTTTTTAAAATATTTTTGTTTGTGCCTCTGTACCTCTCTCAAGTCCTTTTCTTTTCGAATTCTAGCTTGATATGCTGTTTAACTATTTTTCTGTACCTCAAAACTTACTCTGTCTGCTTTTTCTGCTCTCAGTTTCACTGCCCCTTCTTACCAGTGTTTCTTCTGCCAAGCTCAGTAACGGAGGGTTCAAATACCTGAATTGAATTTAAGCAAGAACTAGGCTGGTTTTTCCCTTATCCGCTGGTGATGATTGGCTTAATCAGCACAAACACAAGCCACCATAATCTGTGTTTGCTTGGAGATCCCCGGGATGTTAATGACTATGCTAATAATTCAGGATGCAAGTTCTCTTTCAGGAGGAGGGGAGGAAAGGAGAAATCAGCCAGCTCAGTTTAGGGCATTTTTGTCACAAACATGGAACTGGCCCTATTTTAAATAACATGTGCTGAAGTAAATTAAATTGTTTGACATTAAACCATGTGGGAATCTTAGTTTTGTACATTCATTCTTAGAAGTCATTTAAGTTCCTATATCCAAGGAATTAGGAATATTAGAGATTTGAGCAGTTTTATTTCAAGTAAAATTCAATGTAATTAATGTTACCAAATACTGTGGGTCGAAATAAAACTGTTTGCTGTGTCAGTTGGCTGGCTAGAAATTAAATTAAATTGATCTATTATAGTGCATGGGGGCGGGGGGGAAGCTTTCCAGTTGTCTTTCTAATGTGTACTTTACCAAATAAATTTTTGATAGAACTGTTGCTCTGTGCCTTCTGGGAAGTTAAAGGGTGAGAAAGCAAACAAAGCCCATGTGCCGTCCCGCTGCCTCGCAGGGCCCAGGCAGAATTGTCTTTCCAGGGGAGGACATTAGGAGAAAAGTAAATCAAGGCAATCTGATAGGGAATCGGGACTCTGTCACTCAGAGGCGAGATGTTGTGCTGTGTCCATATACTTTGTTTACTGTAGGGTTTTATGAGTTGTAACCTGCCCATGCAAGCTGTTAATGAGGCTAAATCTTTCTGCTGGAGGATTGAATTACAGCACACCTCTGGGCTAATGGTTATAAACAGAAAGTCCCATTAGGGCTGCATTCTGATTCAGTCATTTGCATTTTTTCTATTGTGCCGAGAACAATGCTGAGTAAATAGCTACAAACAAACAATTTACATGGAAATGGATAAAATGTACCTAATTAGTATTTTGCACTTGTTTTATTAATGATTGCTTAAACTAAGTAGCACTTAGCAACAGCTCTCACCAGCCTCTGCAGGTGTGGGATGCTCAAGTTTCTTTCTGGGTTGGTGGGAAGGTTGCCAGAATGGCTCTCCAAAATTAGGCAGTTTGTTATATTCCACTTAGTTCAGGTCAACAGCCTGTACCTGGGATTTATCCAGGTCATTATGTCAATAATACATAAACTTTTTGGTAGGTTAGATTTAAACCAAGCACTGACTTCTTTGCACTTTTTGAGCATTTCTGATATTGAGGGGAAGAACAATCCTAACTTAGCAAAAATCCCATGCTTATGATGAAAACTGAAATAGTTTCTCTTATGGAGATGGTGAGTCTTATAGATATGTTTAAACAGATCTTTTTCTGAAAATTTTTTCTCATGGTTGGTTAGTCTTTTACAAAATTTCATGCTGCAGAACTTTGCTTATTTATGTAACTGAAATATTATCATGATTCTAATTTATGAGCTTTAGTGAGACAGCACTATCTGGCATGGTTCCTGTATGATTCCTTTAATTATTGACCAAAACCTCACTAGTAGGATGTTTTAAAGGGATGCAAAGTCTTTTCTGCTGAGTGCATCTATTGTTTTTGCAGTCATTTTCATTCGGTTTTTGGGGTTTTTAAAAGAGAAATATCCATTGAAGTCAAAGAACATGCCTCAGATTTGGTGCCACTTTATACTTTGAAGTCAACTTGGTGCTTGGAGGAAGCAAGAGCAGTATTTGGCTTCTCAGTTCAGTTCTGTGACAGAATACTGCTCAAATGAGTAATTCAATTTAGTAAAACCATTTTATAACCACAGTAAATCTTTGCTCAAATCACTCATTGGGTGTGATTACTTTGAGACTGAAATGTCTGCAAATTTTCATCAAGGTTTTTTTATAGAACATAATTTATAAGTGCTTTACATTGCAAATCATCAGGTTTCTAATGCAGTAATAATTTGGGGAATGCTTTAAAAAAATAATCTGACGCATGGATGTCTTTAAAAATTGTGGTGTGACACCCAACTGATATCGAGCGTCCTATTTATAATGTGGGCCAAGCACCATGCTGTAAACCAGTTCCTATCATGATGATCAGATTGAGAATGAAATTGCATTTCTGTCAATTACTGAGTTGGCAACTGTTCAATATATCTTAGCAGCAAGATGAAGAGCGGCGTCGGCAGCTGAGAGAGAGAGCTCGTCAGCTAATAGCAGAAGCTCGATCTGGAGTGAAGATGTCAGAACTTCCCAGCTACACTGAAATGGCTGCAGAAAAGTTGAAAGAAAGGTCAAAGGCATCTGGAGGTGAGCTGAGGAACCTTGTATCTTATTCCTATGGTAACCTAGAAACCAGAGACCTTTTTGGGTGTCACTTTTATTCACACTTCAAAACGCTGCTGTTCATCAGGTGAATGTCTCAAAAGACCTGGCCGTAGATGTGTTTCCTAAATCCACGTTGTGCCACCTGATTTCCAACAATTAAAAGAAGAGCATACATGTGATTGAAAGAAAAATATGTTGTGTGAACGAGTAGCTCATGTTGGCCCATTATGTACAGATTTCTTGTTACTGACAGTTTCTTAGAATTTCGTGGTTCTTGGTTCTCTTCAATATATATTTTTATATAGGAATATGGACATAGTTTTGGGGAAAAACAGCATTTGAAATACTTAAGAAATGTTGTTTTGTATTAAATGTGTTCAAAAGAAGAGAATTTTAAAGGTGGTCTGTGAGAGGTAGGGGCAACAACCTTTTGACTTTAAATGGCAGTCTTTTGACGGACCACTTGCTTTTACAGGTTTTGAGTTGTAATATTGCTATAATGTTATTAAGCTGACTTTGAAATACCATTAAAATTCATGTACCTGCCATTGCTATGAGCTGGAGTAATGTAGTGTCACTCAAACTCAAATGGCTGCTGAGCACACGTTTCAGTACAGGCTTCTTGCTCTTTTAATGTCTTCTACATATTCTAAGAGAAATAGTGTTTCTCAAACTAACTCATAATCATAAGCCAAAGTGTAAGGAAAATCCAGCTTGATGCTGACAATGCATGTAGATTAAACAAAAATATTTATTTCTTCTCTACTACATGTATTTTGTATGCCTCAATATTTAAATACAGTCTTACTGCACCCTAAGCCCTACACTTCTGTTCCATTTAACACCAAAGAGGAAGCAGTGAGTTTTGCATCTCCCTTGGAATCTGGTCTTCAGTTTTGCTCTTTTTGCCCAGTAAACCAAGCTTGCCAACATAACTCTCTTTTGTGGCAAGGAGAGAAATTATATCCTTGATGACAGTAAGACAGGCTGAGCCAAATGACACAGGACTTGGGTATTACCTAGGCCAGGGTGTTCCTCATCCCTCTTCACAGGTCATGATTCCCCATCCTACATTATTTCATTACTTCCTTCTCCCTGTGTCATCATGCCTGTGCCTAGCTATTCCTGCCATACCTTCTCTCAAACTAAGGTCTTTGTCTGGTTCCATCCTGGGTGCTCAGCTGGATAACAGTGACCCTCTTTTGTTGCAGTGACTCAATTATAGAGTTGCTAAATATCCTAGTGTGCTGCTTTCTGGGATGTGGTCATCCTCTTCATATTTTCCTCTGTATTTTACCATTTCTCTTCCTGCCCTTCATGCAGTTTGTAAGCAGTCAGAGAGGTAGCTGTGCATGTATTTGTAGGGGGAGATTGCATATGCACCCAGAGAGTTTAGTGTTACTGAAAGAGCAGACAATATCAGCATTGATGACAACTCATTTATAAAGCAAACACCACTCTACCTATTGGGTTTTATCCAGCTTTCTACTTTTGCATTGATTTATACTTCCTACTTGGATTTTTTTCAATCATGCAATAGTTTGGCCAATCTTTTTGAACTTCTCTTGGACCTAAAGTTTTATTCCCTGTCTTGTTTTATCCCTCTTTGCTCTTTTCATGTCAGTGTGCATTTTATAGCATTTTCTTCTGCTTCCTCCTTCTCAGAGTTTTCCTTATGGCACATCTTTCACATAATTCTACCACACCACTCGTATTTTAAGATGCTATACCAAATCTCCCCTAAAGAAATTCATTTTTCTAAAATGCAGTAGTTCTGTGAAATGGCACCAACACTTTACAGAACAAATGAATTGGAATTACTTCTGGGTTTAGTCTTTTTGGGTTTTCAATTTTCACCAAAAATGAGGATTTAATAGACAGTCACCTTATTACTACTGGACTTTGAATGTTTCCCCTAACTGCATTCACATTTTTTATTGTGTAGAGTCCTGTATTCCCTACACAATACCTAAGACAAGCTTATTGTCTTGTGTTTCCTGAGCTCTCTTGTCCCTTATACATCATTAATCTCTTCTTCTGCATTGATTGCAATTACTTTTTGATTTACAAAAAGGGAATGTACCAAATAATTTTACTCTCAATTCAGTTATTTCACAAAAAAGTGACATTTCAGCTCTGAGATTCTGGAGTCTTTAAAGACTTCTTCCTTACAACTGTAGGTAAAAGCGTGATCTCTTCCATTGTTTCTATGTGCTCATTAAGAATTTCACGCTTTGGCACTGGTGAAATATTCTTTGTTAAAAGGCTTTATTTAGCCAAGGTCTGAGAAACTCAAATGACTATGGCAAGTTGAAACTTTCCTGGATAAGCAGTATCCCTAGCTATGAAATCCAGTCTTTTTCATAGGTTATTTGGCATGTGAGACAGAAAATACTTCTTCTTGCCAACTGCCAGAGGGTTTGGGATGGCAGCTTCAAATTTATTAGATGTCCTATTAGCTTCGGGCTGATAAGCGGATGCCTTGAGATGGATCCAGGGACAGTATCGAGATAGAGATCCAAATATCCCCCCTTTTCCTAGCAGCACTGGGACAACAGAATTGACATATTATCTAGGAATTGTCCCTGAGCAGTGGAACACTCGTCTGCTCTTCTGGGATTTGGTGGTGTGTTTTCTTTACTCTCTGGCACATCTCCATCCTTTGTTTGAGCTGGCGTCGGTGTGAGGAAGTGGCTCGGACCTGGGGGTGGTGAGGACAGGGCATGTTCAAGATCTCACTTCTAAGGCAGTGATCTTCAGGGAGTGTATGTGGTGGCACAGCCTTACTCATCATGCTTAGTCTCCAGCTCATGCAACGAGTGTTAGGTCCTTAATATTTTTAGCAGGCAGTGTTTCTATCTGTCAACAGTTACTGCTGTATTTTCTTGTCCTGACATCAGATTTCTTGTACACAGAACCAGTATTTCAACTCTGCATTTCTTCCATTCCCTGCCTTTATTACTGTGCACAGGCTTCTGTCACATCCTGTAGCCTTAAAGAGAACTCTGTACCTGGAAGTAAATAAACTAAATATCTCAACATCCACAAGCCTGAGGGATTTCCCACAGACAATGCTGAAGGCTGGAGATACCTTCCCTGAAAAGGAAGTGCTGTTTGTGTAGTTTCTCCCAGTAATGTGATCCAGCCCCCATTAATGCTTTTGCTTCACTATGAAAATTACTCATTTTTCATTTAATCTAGAAATTGGTGCAGTCAGCTGCAAATCCTTCACGTGTGGACAAGCTTAAACCAAGCCAAGAGAATATCAGTTTAACCAAAAATTAGGCCTGACCCTACTCTGCGTAGTAAGACATAAGAGCTATAAAATGTCTCTGGGTCCCTTTCCACCAATATTCTGGCATTTCCACATGGTTCCAAAAGATACTTATTTCCCTCCTCCAGTCCAGACTGCAATCCATGCTGTGCAGGAGATGGTCAGTGCTTTTAAGTTGTTGACTCAATCCTTTATCTTTTATTTTGTTCATTCCTTCATGACATAGTAAAGCTGTACTCTTTTTCTGGGATTCAAATTTACATACTTTCCAGGGAAACAGTTCTTCAGTCCTTCAGTCGTTTTCTAAATATCTGCCCTGATTCTAGACCAAGTGCTTTAAGTTTTTCACACTAGCAATTTGTTCTTTTCATCAAAGATATCTGTTATCTCTTCGTCATGTTGTTCCTTTTATAATTTATAATTGCAAAATCTTGTTGTAACATGCTGCCTAAACACATTTCCCTTTTAATACACTGGAAGAACATTGAACTGGAAAAAAACCCTAGAGTAATTTAAATCAAGGAATCTAGATTTTTAAAGATACTTGAAAAATTCTGAAATTACTTCAAATTACTGCTCTTAATTGATTTTTTTGAAAATAAAGTGTAAATGTCCTGATAATCATATTCAGTCAAAGTCTGCCAACTTTAAATTAAATACTAGGTCAGGTCATTATCTGATACCAGAAACTGGTGTCTTCCACATTGCCATCTCTTTTGTTTCCTAAAATGGTGGTGTCAAAGGCAGTGCCTCTGATCTCATCTTGCTATATTAAATTAAAGAAAATCAAATAATCTAATATAAGCATTCCCTTAGTATGCAGGAGTCTTAAACCCTGTCATCTTGTTTAGATTGTTTTGACACATCTGGCATAGAGTGGGGTGGCTGGTAGCTGTGAGCTGACCTTGTGAGCCGACTCCTTTGGGTGATTCCAAAAGTCATTGCCTGCTTCTAGGCCCCAGGTGGATTTGGTTTCCCATTACAGTCTCTTTTTCTTCCCTTCTGCCTCTTCCACAGTAGCCCAGTCATGCTTTCAGTGTGCCCCTGTGAACTCCAGGATGTATCTGAGAGTACCTTGGCCTGAGTGCCACTGAATTTCTCCAACACCATCATGAAGGATTTATAGTGGTGTGCAAAGTCCAGCTTCTCATCAGAAACAGTAGAGCAGCTTTGAAGGAAATTCAAAACCATCAAAATTGCTGCTGTTGTTGCTTTACCATTCTCTGGTTTTTCTTCAGTTTGCTTTTTATCCCTTTACTTTTTGTCCTTTTTTCCACTTCCTGAAGATCATGCTGTGCTATTCTTCTTTGTTCACTTATCTCTGCCCTTCCTGAAAACAGCAGGAGTCCAGATCCCAGGATCACCTGTGTGAGTTTAAGTGGAAACAGAGGGGATGTCTCAGAGAGTTGGGAGTGTTTCTGCCCACCCCCTTCCACACCTGAAGCACAATCTGTCAGGTCACAGGTCTGGTCACAGATCTTGGCTTGGCTGCAAGGAGATGTTCTTCTCCATCACTCTGGCTCAGTCTGGGGCAGCTTGGAAGAAAGCTGAGTCTTCTAGAGCCCAGGGAAGTCATGGTGCTCAGCTGAAGCACAGGGGTCCTGCTTCACAGGCTGCTGCTCCATCACACCCACAACCAATGGTGGCTAAGTGGGACACTGGAGTGGGAACCTCTTTGCTCCTGTCTGTGGCAGCAAGAGCCTTACCCTGTATCAGCAGAGGTCTGTGAAAGGTGTTGATTAGTTACGGGGCAACTGAGGGAGCAGCTGGTTAGAAAAAAGTAGTAGACGTAGAAAAATCAACAGGCTCCTAAAATGGGAATTATAGGTGCTATAGAGATAAAGGGATAAAGGTGCAGTTGTATGACCTTCAGTGTGGGCCTAAAGTGCAAGCTTCAGGGCTGGGAATGAGGTTGAGTGTGTTTCCAAGCCATGAGTGATCAGCACCAATCCTGGTCCAAACCTCTGGGATTCAGAATTATGGCATCATGGTACTATATTTAGGATCCTTTTTGTTTATATGATGCTTGAATATAACCATGTCCTGTATTTATAATTTGTAATCTTTTTGTCCTGTCTTAGATATTTTAAAGTTCCTTTAGTTACTGTTTTGTTTCTTCAGTTGTACTTTAGCCTCCCCCTTTTTATCGTTTTTACACACATGCATGTACATAGGAAAAAAATGTTAGTGGAAGTCTGAACAAGTGTAGATACCATTTGATATGAGATCTAAAAGTGAGTAAATATAATGTATCTACTTACTTTGAAAGTACGAATCTAGCTTTTATGGACTTGAATTTCATTATATATTTGTATTGAAAATGTGAGTCAGGATTTTTTCTGGGATCTGCTTCACAGTTCAGAACTTGCTATTTGATCTTCTTCAGGTTACTTACTCTTTCTGTGCCATAATTTACCTACATCATCATCATAACTGTAATTATAATAATCACCTACTTCATAAAACATTATGGGGCTCATTTATGAGTTATATTCATAAGCTGCTCTGAGAAACTTGGTAGAAAGATTCCATAAAAATATAAGTACAATTATTATTTTATTTAAAATGTGTGTAGCTTACAAACAATGCTGATGAAAAATAGTGCAGTAAAGCACTTTTAACTTATTCATCAATGACTTGGATGAAGGAGCAGATGCCTGCTCAGCAAGTTCACTGGTGCAGGAAGCTGGGAGCAGTGGCTGATACCCCAGAGGGCTCTGAGCCCTTCAGAGGGACCTGGGCAGCCTGGAGAGATGGGCAGGGAAGAACCTCCTGGAACTGAACAGGGCAAGGGCAGGGTCCTGCAGCTGGGCAGGAGCAGCCCAGGCACCAGCACAGGCTGGGGTGCCCTGCTGGGCAGCAGCTCTGCACAGAAGGACCTGGGGGTGCTGCTGGACAAGGAGCTGTCCATGGGCCAGCCCTGCCCTGGGGACAAGAGGCCAAGGGGACCCTGGGCTGCACCAGGAGCTGCAGTGCCAGCAGGGCAGGGAGGGGATCCTGCCCCTCTGCTCAGCCCTGGGGAGGCCAGTCTGGAGTGCTGGCTCCAGTTGTGGCATCCTCAGGACAAGAGAGACCTGGAGCTCCTGGAGAGGGTCCAGCAGAGGGGGACAGAGATGGGGAAGGGACTGGAGCCCCTCAGCTCTGAGGAGAGGCTGGGGGAGCTGGGGCTGCTCAGCTGGAGAAGAGACACCGAGAGGAACCTCATCCATGTCTGCCAGTGCCTGCAGGGAGGAGCCAGAGCATGGACCAGGCTCAGGCTCTGTCCAGAGGCAGTGGGACAATGGGGCAGGAACTGAGGCTCAGGAAGCTCCACCTGAACATGAGGAAGAACTTCCCTGTGCAGTGCCCAAGCACTGGGACAGATTGCCCAGAGGCTGTGGAGTCTCCCTCGCTGGGGATAGCCAAGAACCACCTGGACACCATCCTGTGCCCTGTGCTCTGGGATGGCCCTGCTGGAGCAGGGAGGTTGGAGCAGATGTCCCACAGTGGTCCCTGCCAGCCTGACCCATCCTGGGGTTTTGGGAAAGCAGCAATTCATGAGTGTGCTCTCACTGTACCTGACATAGTTGCTTACTGAGCATGATGTTCAAGATTCCAGCATTCCTCCTAGTACAGAAGGAAACTTTAAAACCTAGGCAAGGTACAGTGATCACTGCTCTGGGATGTACAAGGTGAGGAGTAGCCAGTCTCACCAAGCTGGGAACTCAGTACCTGGAGCCTTTCTGAGGAGACAGGAGCTCGAGGTCCTTCTGCTGCTCAGACCCATCTGAACCTGCCACGTGGCAGTTTTGAGACCCGTTCTGGAATATGGGAACTGGGGGAAACCATTTTGACTCAAGTTACCCAGAGGTTCAGCACAGGGAACAGCCACTGCTGAGGCCAGGCACTGCCTTTATTGGAGCAGGAGTTTCCAGCAGAGACCCCCATATGTTTAATGAATTGCCTCATTTTAAAGATACATCTAGAAGTGCACTGACTGGAGTCTCCTTCCAGACTTATTTAATTATTTGCATTTTAATCATAATTCAGCTTGTTCCCTAAAGCATTCATTTTTTTTGAGTGATGTGTTGCATGTACATATGAAAATACTAACCTTAATGCTGTGTTCCTACAGATGAGGATGAGGATGATGATAATATTGAGATAGATACTAATGAGGAGGCTCCTGAATGCTCTGTTACTGGAGGTGGAGATGAACTTACTAACCTAGAAAATGACCTTGATTCAACGGGTAATTTAAATAATGGCTATTTTGTGTATTTTGCATGACTAACACTCCATCATCATATAAATACTGATGTGCTGCTTGTCTCTCTGTCAGCTTTATTCTCATGTGCCTTTTCAGGTCTCTTAAACCCTAATGTTTAATATCCTGCATTCATGTTTAGTTGAAATTTAAAATCAACAAAATCATTATTTCCAACTATGTCAGATTTAAATGTCTCTGGCTCTTTTGATGGGAAAGGGGCCCTAGGCCACATTGGTAAGGCAGAGCCACCTGAAAGCATCCTGCCTGAGCTGTGCCACGTGGGCAGACGGATGAGCAAGTGTGTGGGTGACTACAGCTGCCACTCTGCACTGCCATCCTGGCCCATCTGCTAAGGGAAGAGGAGAAAATGTGTCTTTCTGTGTTCATATAGACTTGGTGTCTCTCTGGTGCCTTTCAAGGACCAGTTCTTGTGTTTACACTTGTTGCCCCAGTGGGGGGCATGGAGGTATAAATATGAGCAGAAACAGTCCTGTTTACTTAAGAGTGTTCAAATAACAGGTGTTTTATAAACACATGAAGTCACAGGAGTGTTTCTCCCCCCTTTCAAAAAAAAAAAAGCCCAGCTGGAATTTAGGTGATAAATGTGGTGCTGAATCCATTGGAATCTGGTTAGCTCAGACCTGGAGTAACTTGGCCAGCACTGGACTGTGTCTTGAAACAGGCAGTACAAGAGAGAATATCTTCAGCATCCTCTGGCTTGATTCTGCACATGCTAGCTAGACCCAAATGTGTAGTCCATAATATGTTAAATAAGAACCTTATTTAGTGTTTTTTCTTTATAAATTAAACCAAGAGTGGCGTGTATATAGCACTTTGTAGTCTTGATAGCATGCAAAGGATTTGAGTAATGTCCTTTATTTTTTTCTGTTTGAGTATTTCCGGACACATAAGAAAAT
Organism: Zonotrichia albicollis; assembly: GCF_047830755.1. Taxonomy (NCBI): domain Eukaryota; kingdom Metazoa; phylum Chordata; class Aves; order Passeriformes; family Passerellidae; genus Zonotrichia; species Zonotrichia albicollis. The sequence continues at coordinate 24,718,278 of NC_133821.1, forward strand.
ATATTTACTGTTTCCAGCACTTGAATTTAGCTTACTTAAATCAGAATCCTGTCAAATAATTTTCCAATAAAAACTGGTTAATTTTAGAAGGAAGAGAAGCTGAATAAGTGAATATTCCTGTCCCATTGCCCAGTGACCTACCAACATTTATTTATGTGGGCCTTTTTTTCTGAGAGGTACCTTTTCAGGGATACAAACCCACTGCCCAGTTCTCCATGTCCACCATGGGGAGACATCCTGGAAAAGACCTGGGACATGATTTTGCAGTTCAGTCTGCACAGTAGCCAGGGATACAGACAAGTAAGAAAGAAGATGAGCAGTAATACAGAAAGCAGTCCAGTGTTGTAGTAGAAATCAGACTACATGAATTTTGGTTTAAATCTCCCAGTCACACCAAGTGTAGCCTGAATCTCCTGGGAACACCTAAAAATGTTAAGTGACATCTCAGATTTGGGATCATTATGGACCATCTTAATTAGTCCCATGCTGAATCTTAGCCCCTCTTATCTCTCTCAAGACGAAACTTGTTTTTACTCCTTCTTGGTTTTAAGTACCGCTTCTGTCTGTATTTGTCAGTGTTTCTATGTGTTGTGAACCTCTTATATCATGGTTATTACATGATGTTTATGTATAAACCCACAAGAACGTGCATGTACTTACATGTGAGCCTCAATTAAGGACACCCTGACTGGGTGTACCAGAGGAAAGGGAAACTATCCTTTTTCATAATCCAGCCCAGCCCATTGCTGCTGGAGACAGGCACCATTTGACTGCCCACATGCCAAAAGTGTTTTGGCTAATATGCATTGGAGTGCCCCAAACCTTGGATGGAGCTGTGTGGCTCAACAGTCATGACTCCACTTTCCACATCAGCTGGAAGTCACCACCCTGCAGTGAAAAACTCAGGTTGTGCACGTGGGAAAACTAAGAACTGCTCCTTCCTCTGCCTGTGAGCCAAGGCCCAGGTGTAAGCGCATCCCTCTGCTGGCTCCAGTGCAGGGGTGATTCCTCCCGTGGGGCTGCATGTAGAGGCTGTGTCTGGGGGCTTCTGTGCCAGTGTTCCTCTGCTTCCCTGGCCAGGGGCAGCTCCACAGTCTGTGCTGCAGCTTGCTATTAGCGCCTTCCTTCTCCTTACGTGTGTGTGTGTAGGTAACTCCATGTGTAGGTGTGTTACAAATTCACACAGCCAACATTGACATACAGAATGAGTATCAGTGGGAGGTAAAGTTCTCAACTGCTATTTATTTGGGCTCTGATCCAAGTTGCTAAAATTGATTAAAAAATTTGAGGGCTTCAGCAGACTTCGAGTCTGTCCCTTTGATGCAGTTCTGAAGCATTTTATGACTCCTAGTTTCAACATATTCTATGAATCATAGTAAATTATTACTAGAAAGTAGTCTTTTTTGATACTGAAATTTTATGAGAAGCTGTGCTGAGAAGAATGAACTAGTATTTAATAAACTTGAGGGGTTATCAGCATGTAAATTATATGATAAATTTTCATCTTTAAATAAATGGCTTTTTAAGCGTGTTTTTATACCAAAATATAGGTATGTTCCCATTGGGAGTAACTTTAAACATTATCTACTTTCTGTGTTTTTCATCTGCTGTCTGCAAGCATGTTTACTTGTTCAGCTGTCATGTATGTTTCCCAAGAAAAAAATCTATGTATGTTACACAAACTTGCACCAACTCCAATCACAAAAACAATTCCTTCTATTTTTTTTTTTAAGTTCAAAATGATAGCAAAGTGAATTAAATCTACCTTTTAAATTGCTACATTGTTGTAGCGAGTCTGCATTGAAATGCATCTCACTCTGTTGTATGTGGTATTTGCATATTTAGCAGAACAAAACAGTATGTTGGTGGATTTGAAGCTGAAGAAGCTCCTAGAAGCTCAGCCACAGGTGGCAAATTCACTCTCCAGTGCTGCTCAGAAAACTGTAACAGATAGCTCAGAGCAAGACATTAAGGTAAGTTTAGCTTAATGCTTTTGTTTTGGTACCTGTCTGTTATGATCAAGGATTTGTATTTTGTGAGGAGGAAAATAATTTCTTACCAAATCTTTCAGAGTCAGAAACACAGAAAATCTTCATGGCAGTGCGGTTAGGTATGCAATGCACTGGGCTTTTTCCTGTTGATTGATCAACACATTTTCCTTTTTTATTTTTTTTTTCCTTAATCTTGATACTTGTCATTGGCAGAACACTAACAACTATAAGAAGCTCTCTCAATTCTGCTGCTCAGGTTGTTACTGATATCAGAAATGCAGCACGGGCTCCATCCTGCTGCTGGTGGAATCAGCAGCTGGGCTACCTGACCTGAATGGGAGTGGGGTTGGACTCTCAGAGGTTTGCTTCCCTCTGTTGCTTCCCAGTCCTGGTCCTCTGTTTTTCCTACATTAAAATTAAGCTGTGGTACACTTTAAAGGCTTACATACTTTGGGTGCTCGATGAGTGCTTCTGAGAAAATCAGACACGAGTATGTGGTGTATATGGGCACTTTGCCTATTCTTAATGTTCACCACTTCAGCATAAAGTGCCCACCAATCAATTTTCCATTTAATTTTCTTAATTAGACCCCTTTTGTTCTCGCTATTCTATTTTTTAAAAATAGTCCCTGTATGTCATTAATATCCCTATGGCTCTGGGGCACTTCCAGTTGGGTATAACTTTTCACCCACCTGCAGTCTGTGGGGAGAGCACTGCTGACTGAAAGGATTTCCTTCCCCAGATACAGAGATGCTTTGAAGTCCCAAAACAATGACTTTCATTGCTTTTCCCTTACACTGTCGGTTCCTATAAATTGGTGATGAAAGTGTGTGGCAGCAGCAGAGGACTTTCGGTCTCTATCTTTGAACAAAAGGAAGCCTGGATCAAGTCTGATTTTTGCGTTCAATTTAGCTTTCTGCAGTGGATTTAATGCAAAATGAAGCTGGCCCAAGAATAATACAATGGATTGAAAAGGCTAACTGAATTAGTGGGCTTAGAGGAATACATTTGTAAAGTGGCAGAAGTCCCCAGTCATAAAAAGGTTTCTTAAAATGGGATTTACTAGCTAATCACACTGATATTTTAGCATGTTGCCAGGCCTAAAAAATTAGCCATGTTTGTTTATTTTGGTAAAGACTCTAGTTTAGGCTGTCAGATGGTTATTATACTAATAACAAGAAGCTACCTTTTATTTAACCAAAACCTTACAACCACCTGACTAGTGCAGCTGAAAAGTCATCCAGAGGTATAAGCATTACTTGTTTAAGCCTTAATTCTGTGAAATGACACACAGGCTGCCTCTTAGGGTAATTTGGTATCATCTAACCTGACAAAAAATTGTATTTCTCTACAAAGAGCATTTGTGAAGCTGTTGATTTTTTTTAAGGTTCTCCCACAAAAAGGTGCAACTTAACAGTTTATCTCTGCGTGCGTCTTTTCTAAGGAAGAGTTGAAAGGCGGCGTTATAAGGAATATATGGTGTCCATCTGTTCTCATGGAGCTCTTGGCATTGAGGTGGATTTGTTTTTTAATAAAATGCAGTTTACAGGTTTCTAAATGAGGCATTCTGTGTTTGTGGAAAAGGATAAACTGTTACCTTCCCTTGGGGATTGTGTATCCCCGGCCTCCTTGAGGCGAGAGAATAGGCCGTTGGAGAACTCCCTCATTACCGATTGTCTCAATGCAGAGGAAGGGCAAAGTCTTGGTAGCTTTTGATAACCAGTTTCAGCATTCAGCAGGCTTAGCTATTAGTCATGCATCTTAGCCTTTCTCTATTTACTTTCAAAACACTTAATAAAAATAATAAAAGATTAGGTATAAAATGAAATATTTGTTTGGTACACAGCACCTCGGTATCTGCAGCTTCCACACACCACAGTGGTTCAGTCTTCTGGGATATTTTGTGTTGATAGAATCATTTGAATTTGTTACCAGTATTAACATAGGAAGCCCTGGAAAAGATAATTGTAGTTTCCTTAGCTGTAAAGGGCTTACTTACAAATCTGGCTTTGGAAAGTTATAGCTGATGAAATGCAGTTCAGTGGGGTAGCATTATAATCCTACCTTTTAGACTTCATCCAGCATTAGTGGTTTATCTCAATGGGCATAAAATTAGAAACTAGTTCTTCTTGTCATACAAGTCTATGGGACTACAGAAAACAACAGATTTCTGTACCGGGCAGGGAGAGAGGCTAAAGGCAACACGCTTTAAAATGATACAGATCGTGTTCAGGGGCAGAGACGCCGCGACTTGGCAGCAGCAACACACAGAGCTTGGCACAGCAGAGGTGCAGAGGAGCGAGTTTTTGTTTAAAATGGGCATCGCTGGCAAATGCCGGTCACAATGAAGAGGTCTGCTTGGTAAAGAAGTAGAGAGTTCTGCAGGAGGGTGCCCACAGAGCAGAAAGCCAGTTGTTGCCACCACATATTGAACAAAAAAAAAAAAAAGGGAAAAGTTAATCGCTCTTCTACTTTTTTCCCCTGCATCTGAGACTTCCATCCAATGTAAACCACGGCCCGAGTTGTGAAATCCACTTTGTAAAAGCTGCGTCCTGTCCCCTCAGAAAAACGTACCTTTCAAATTAATGTCTTCCCGCTTGTAAACAAAAGAAACTGTTGTGTGTCTGGTTTTTTCCCAGCAGAATGGAACAGAGGAACATCGTGCTGAGCGATCACAAAAAGCAGCAGAACGGTTTAGAAATCCCGTTGTGTTCAGCAAGGACTCGACCGTCAGGAAAACTCAGCTCCAGTCTTTCAGTCAATACGTGGAGAGCAGACCAGGTAGGAGAAAATATAAAACCTGTTTTCCCATCTTATGATTTAATAATATTTAACAATAAATATATGAAAACCCGATAATGTAAGTCCACATTTCAATACATAAATATCAAGCTTTATAATAATTTTACATGTCTTTTCCCTTTTTTCAAGAGATGAAAAGGCAAAGATCAATACAGGAAGATACAAAGAGAGGAAATGAGGAGAAGGCTGCGATAGCTGAGACTCAGAGGAAGCCATCAGAAGATGAAGTGCTTAATGTATATTAATTTTTTGTCTGGTTTCATGATTGCTGATAATTCCAAACTGTATGTGGAAATAGTGCCTTTATTTGTTAAAATGAGATGTTAGGGTTTTTTAGATGTCAATCTCCAGTGCATTCAAAGCAGAGTGAGAGGGGTGCACTGTTGAATTAGTCTGCAGTGTGGTGATAATTGTCAGATAAAAAAAATGAATTTTTCAGAGTTCCACAGCCCCAGCTTCCTTGAGACATTTCCATCAGGGCACTTCCCATAAAGAGATTCCAGTATTGATCTACCGGGAGGATTTTAATTATTACAATAGCAGATACCGCAGAGCTGCAGTTAGAGGGAAGAGTCACATGAGACCTGCTAGAATTTCTCAGCCAACCCATTTTGTTGGCTTGGGTTAATGGGTGTTCAACCTTTCCATTATCCAGATCAGCCGTGAATTACTAGCTGAATGATGTTTGCATTAATATAATATATATGGTAATTTCTTCACTTAATTAACGGGGAGGTTCAGCTCAGTAGGGGTATGGGCTGATCATGTGTAAAATTGATTTGTGAGGGAAATATTTGATAGACCGCAGGGAGAAAGCTGGTTTTGATGGACAGCTGCGGGACAGAAGCAGGAAGAACCAAGTTTTAACCTGAATTTTTTTTGTCTGAAAGCGCAACACAGCCTTTGAGGGTGGTTGGTTGTTGGTCTCCACAGTTTATCTGAACACATTTGTCATTTTTGCTGAGGCAATCTGGAGCTGAGTAGCAATTTTGTACTGCTGTCATATCTACACCAAAACATCGAACTTTTTACAAGCCGCAGTTATTTTTAGCCCAGTAGTACTTTTGCAGAGCTGAAAAGGTCTGGCACAGTGAGTTCACATTATATATGCAGATGATACACATGAACTCTTGGGATATTACAGCCTGACACAGCATTTCTTTTCATCTTCTAATAGCAATTGTTAACAATTATACATGCTGACATTAGGGAAGTTTTCATACTATTTTCAATTAATTATAGTTGATGAAAGGCAATATATTGCACATCACTTCAACTCCCCGGAATGAATTTTTTTCTTTCTTCAGGGTCTGCTCTCAGGGAGTTTTGGTTTTGTTGTTGCTGTTTTTCTGGCTATACAACAGGTAGAAAAAGGTTTTCCATTAGAGATGCTACTGTTGGCTGTTGTTTAGGAAGAGAGGGACCAAATTAATGTCCTTAAATTTGGATATTCCAAATTTCAAAGTTCTGTGCTTGTTGCTGGTCCTGGGAGCTCATCCATGCTGTTAACTTTCACTTTGAACATGTCTTTATTCGAAATAATATGCTGATGTGTTTATTATGCCTGCTGCCCAAATATGAAGCTGAATTGATTATTTCAGACACATTTACAGAAAAACAACTGAAAGCGTTCAGTGAAAGTATCTGAGACCCTTATGCAGCAACAAGTTAGCCTCTAGTAGGGAAATAAATCTCAAAATGGAAAAAGCCTGTGTATTTTTCTGTTCACAAAGGACAGTGATTTTTGTTTCTTCCTTTATAAGATGTAGATGAAACATGAAATAATTTTGTCAGGGTTTTTTTTACCTATTTAAAACATTCACCCAGGCTCTGGGTCAGGTGTAGGAGGAAAAAAGTTCATGGAAGGTTACTTGGAAAGAGTAACATGTTTTTCTTAACTTATGCAAAAACATGCTTCAGAAATTACATTTGAGCATTGTGTACAGCCACAACACTATGTGAAAGCTGTTGAGCCACATGAGAATAACTTGGAGGTACTGAATGCCTTTGCTTGGGTTCCTACGAGACGAGCAAATGGCTTTGGAAATGCTTGGAGATCCTTGTGGTCGTGTGCAGGGCAGTGCTGAGGAATTACAGGGTACAAGAGGCAGACTTGGCTTGTTAGAGTGTTCCCACAGCTTTCTTGGTAAGGTTCAGTAGGGTTTATCAACGTGGCATCCCTGGGCTGCCTCCTGGCCAGTTGTGATTGGTACTGAGGCAGGACAGCTCTGTTGGTCCCTGTGCACCTGAGTGCCTGCCCAGGGCCTTGTCACCTCTTTCCAGGATAAGAGTTGGAGTTAATTAGTGATGTTTTACAGATCACCCTGTAGAGAGGCCAGTTCCTTCAGTCAGGGAAACCCAGAGGGGCAGGACAACCCAAGCTGAGGGTCCTCAATGCTACAGTTGGCTCAGAGGAGGAAAACAAGCCGGTGATTTTGTTCGGGGTTTGGTTTTATCTTAAAAGCCCACTTTTTAATTGTCATAGGACACTCTTGTGCTAGTTTTTCTAGCCCTGGAAGTTAATTTTTTAAAACTGAGTCAGACCTGAATGGAGTAGAAATGGCACATTAAATAGTGCTTTATTTGTATTACCTTTCTTTTCATGGCACTTTGTTACAGAAGCTTTTATGCACTTAGAAATTAAAGGAATTTCAAAATAACTGCCAGCTGGTAAAAAACTGCAAAATCAAATGTTCCCTAAGGAAAAAACCCAGGGTATTTTAATAAACAAATAAGGACATTTGGCAAAATTGTAAAGTTTATGAAATGTGTTAGCTTTTTGGTAGTGAGCATGATATTTGGTTGTTTAGGTAAGTGCCTTACTAAGTGTTTGTGGAAAGGAAAAATGCAACTTACAAGTGATGTTTTTTCTTCTTGTTTGTTCTCTTTAACAGAAAGGGTTCAAAGACACCAGTCAGTATGTTGTAGGAGAATTGGCAGCACTAGAGAATGAGCAAAAGCAAATTGACACCCGTGCCGCGCTGGTGGAGAAGCGCCTTCGCTATCTCATGGACACAGGTACGGTGCCCAATTACACTGTAAACAGTTTTGGCAAATTGAGCGTTCACAAACTCTTATAGAGTTTTGGAAGTGTGAATCTTTGAAGCCTGAATGTTCAGCAAAACTGCCTTGAAAATAAAAAGGCTGCGATTTGCAGCCACCTCTCTGGGCCCTGGTGATAAGAGTGCCTTCATGGGAAGTGATAACTTGCCCTGATACCGTGTGAGCCAGCACTATTGAACAGTGTGCTCATCCATGCAGAGTTGGAATACACATCTGTGCCTCATTGATATGCCACTGCTTAAAAAAAAAAAAAGAAAAAAAAGAAAAAAAAGAAAAAAAGTAAGATCTTCACTGTTCTACTGATTCAGTGGGAAAAAAAAATTTGGCCAGCTAAAGCCATGTACTGCATGAAACAGCACAGTACATGGAGGAAGGCTCCATTGACTAGATCACTGAAATTTAAGAATATTATCTGGTTACTGATGCTCCACAATTATTTTATTTGTTTATTTTCAGGAGGATAGGTTTTAAAAGTCTGTAATACTTGGTATTGTAGGTGCCATTGAAAGGATTAAAATATATGGGCAATTTTTTGTTAAAAGCATAATGGTTGTGACTTCAACAATGAACTTTAGATGGATATTAAGTGCTGGTGGTCATCAGAGATGGAGAGGTAAAACCATATCAATTGGAAACAAAAGGTGCTTTGGTGTTTCAAAAATAAATAGTGTTGTAGATCCAAATAAATGTTCTTCCTGTCCAGGGGGAAAAAAAGTTAGTTGGTCCAGATTACTTTGTGGGTAAATTGTCTTTGTGAGTTATATGGGTATTTGATGTCATAAGCTTGAAGCCTGTCTTTAACTGAAATAATAGGTTTTAAAGTAAATTAGAATCCAGTGTTGCGTTTTGTAAAACAGATGAATAGACTTCAGTTAAAGTCCAATACTTTGAAATGAGCCTGCCACTTGTTTCCAAATATTAGGGTGTTTTTTTCAACATATTTACTTTCTCATGTGCTGAAGTTTTTAAATTTTTAAACTAATTTTACAAAAACATGTAAATCAGAAACTATTTCCATGCTGAGTGGATGCTTGTTTAGTAGGACTCTTACCTATTATGGCCTTTTGAAGCACTTTTTCAAATGTGTTGCATCTTGATCTTTAGTTATTTAGCTAGAAAAAATGTGTGTGTATTATCCTGCACTTTCTTGTGTACTTTTTTGTATTTGTGAAATGCATGTTCTGCACAAAAGAGCCAATACAATATTTTGCAAGTCTTACACATACTCCAAATACTGCCTATAGATACATATGGAGTCCTCAGCATAGCACTTGGATTTTAAAAACTCTAATAAGCATGTTATTATTTTATTTATGTCATTTCATCCATTTTAAAAGAGATTTCTTACTGATTTTATTTTCTTGTATTTTGAAGTATGACAAAAGTTGCTTTATTCTTCCTATCAGACCCATGGTGAGGTTAATTTTTTTTATAAGCGTCCTGCATAAAATAGGAGTCTAACACATAGCTGGAGAAGTAAGAGTGTAGTTTAGGGGTTTGTAACTAGGATACTGATAATATGCATCACTTCTTGGACTGGGGAGAAGGGGTAAGTGGTGCAGCCATAATAAAATATTTACTTTTACTTTTAACATTTTCTGAGCATTCAGGATTTAATTTAAAGCAATTGATTTGACAAGTCAATTATAAGCATCCTATTTATGTTCTCAGCTAAAAAAAAATGCGATTTAGGAGAAAAGATGTGAAAACTGGAGTTTTTAACTTATAGTTAACTTTATAGCCTTGAAAGCAGGGATTCTCAAACTTCTCTCACTGTGGTTCCCATCTTACCAGACAGCCTTCAGAGGATCTGCTGTATCTCATGTCATTAGTGGCTCTCTGTCAGGATGGCACTGGGTTGTCTTCCATACCTCTCAATGGGAAGCAATTCCTCAAGCAGACAAATCAGGAGCTTGTGCCCAAGTCTTCATCCCAGCTTCTTCTGTCAGAGTCTGGCATCTTCACCTCAGTGTCTGACTGAGGGAAGGACCTGGAAACAAAAATGATGAGTCAACACCATATGACCTGCCTGCCTGCAGGGGCCACCAAATGGTCTGTGAAGCCAAGTCTGAAGGAAGAAAGTAACCACAGCACGGGAGCTAGAAAAGCCAGGAAGGGCTGTTGATGATGATCTTGGGGTTTTGCAAATACTTCCTTAGGTGTTAGTACACACCAGAAAGATGAGAAATATGAAATGCTGACAGCTCTCAGAGTTGTTCTGAAAATTCTTTTGATGTTTGGGTTTTCTGAAAATGCAGGCTTTAGGAACAAGGAAGACACTTGGGTATGTGTAGCGAAAGATCCTGAAAACTCAACATGAAGGACAAGAACCACAAATGAATTGATTTAATAATTAACACACTTTTTAAATCACATCTCTTTCTTAATTTTTTAGTGCTTGGGTTGTAATACTGGAGAACCTCAGGCAAGTAAAAGTCTCTGCTGACCTTATTTCTCAGCAGTTGAAGCAGGTTACCATGTTTGTACATTTGTGTCAGGAAGGGCTTACACTAAATGGTCCTGTAAACTGTCTGCAGGGTCACAGTCCCCATCAGTGTGGGAGAACATTTGGTACTACCATTTTCAGCATTGTTTCTATGTATGCCAAGACCATGCAAGATAAATTTAACAACTGAGAGATGCCATCATGACTCAGTCATTTGCCTTGAAATTAAATTCAAGAAGGTAGAGCATGGTCTGCTCAACCCTGTTGTGTCTGCTGGGGACTGGACCATCTTTTCCTTCTTCACTGTGCTTGGCCTAGTTCTTTAGTAAGACTTACTAGGAAGAAAACACTGTCACTTGCTTCTCATCCTTCTCCAGCACTGAACTGGGGGTGTTTTTTCCAGTGGGGAGACTCTTTGCCACCTGGCAGCTCTTCATCCTTAGGAGTTCAAGAGTCCTTTTTGTTGCTTAGCCAGGAGAGATTTTTTCAGGCAGCAGCTTGAACATTATTCTGTATCATTCATTTCACAGAAAACAGTTATTGTATCCTCTTCCTGTCAAAACATTTGTTTTACTGTTGCACCTGTCTTGGTGGGAATTTCCTTACTATGGGCTAGTGATAAGACCAGAAAGGTATAGTGACTAACCCTTGGACACTGCAGGCTTTGATAAATGTGGAAGTCCTATGGTTTCACCAAAAGAGAAGCAATTGTAAGTATAAATAATATATGTTCTTGATTAGATCCCAGCTCATGGCATTGTTTGACTTTTTTAGATATTTCACATTTTAGAGAAAGTTTCTAGCACTTAGGATTGCAAATAAAAGGTTGAAAATGCCACCCTGGCTTTGATAGGGACACAGTGACTGTGGGTAGCTGGGAGAAGTTACTGGGAACCTGGAGGTTCTGGCATGAACAAGGAGAGAGGAGTCCTTGACACAACTGCTCTCCAGTCCATTTCCTAGGATGCAGCCTGGGTTGCACAGTATCCATTCCACCTCTGCCTTTGGAGCTGCTGCCCTCCATAAGGGAAGGGCATCTAATGGAAGTGGGGCTGTAGGAAGACAGTCCAGGTCCTTGTCTGCATATGGATTGCCATTTTCCTGCTCTGCTAGGGAGCTGTTTTGGCTGGGGAAGTTTCTGGCCCTTGGCCAGAAGGGAGCTGCTACTTTCAAAGTTCGTCAGCGAGGCACAGAGTTTGGAACTGGCTGAAGCTTTGCATTTCCGGTGCCAGCTGCTCATGATTTGACTAGAAACACTTTCCTAAGATGTGTGAAAAAATAAAAGTTATTAAAATTCTTGGGTTGCTGATTTCCATTTGAATCTGAGTAGTCACACTTCTATTAATATGCAGTAATTTATGTCAGTGGTGGCATAACCTCAGTCCTCAGTCTTTGCACTTATAATGAAAATGTAACCTCACCTTGTTCAGCGCAGTGTGGTTGCTGCTCCATTGCAAAGCTGTGAGGGGAATCAGTGCTTCAGTGCCCTGAGCTCCCTGGAATAACTTCATGGCACCTTTGCTGTTGCTGTCAGGATATAGGTAAGAGTTTATTGGAAGGATTTTGCAACATCCACCCTATGAAGGACAACACCACAAAAAACTTGCTGGGTGCAAGTCTTTAGAGAGAAGGAAGCCCAGATATCCAAGTAAGAGGAATGAGTTAAATGATTGAGTATAAATATCATGATCTAATATCATTGATTTTTCTTCTTCCTCTGTTATAATGGCTTGAAACTAAATGATGACAGAGGTAGGATTATCTTGCTTTCCTTGGGATTGTATTTACCCATGTTGTGCCTTACCTGCTATGGGTAAAATAGTATTGTCTCTGCTTCTGGCAGTGTCTTCCTCCACTGCAAATTCTTCCATCATTGCATTTTAAGGTGTCCATCATCTTGATATCCAAATGCCAATTAAAATGCAGAATTATCACATAGCACAGTTAAAATAAAAGTCAAAGCATCCTGGTTTACAAATCTCTAATCTAAAATTTATCTCTTTTTCAGTCACCGTTTCTTCACTAATTGCATAAACAAGTATTTGAAAAAAAATTTTAGCTATCAGATATTTTGTTATCTGGCCACAGGGTATGAAGTGTTTTTAATTGTTTTTCTGATTAACTTCAGGCTCCCAAATTCAAGTAGAAGCATATTTGTGTTTTCAATGTGAGATCCTGTACTTTACTAATGGATGAGTATGTTTGTGGTACTGTACAAGGATTAATGAAATTTTAAAAAAACCCTCTGCTGCTGCTGATTGACCACTGATGGTAAATGTAATTGAATTAGCAGTGCACTGAAATAAATGTAGACAAAATAAATATAGACAAGAAAATCTGGTGAAAGCTTCTGTAATGTTTTAGATTAATAGGCATACAGAATTCTTCACATTTTTTATTACGTTGTCCCTAGATGAATTCAAAGTAATTGGGGTGGTTAATTTTATTTACACAGAGCCGTTCACAGCGCATTAAATAATAGAGATAATTGAACAAGAATTGTCAAGTGTGTACTGATATCAGACATATTACAGAAGGGAATGTGCATAAAACTTCATTTCTATGCAGCCATTGTTTATGGTAATTAAGTACACAGATTTATCCCTTGGTTGCCTTCCAAGCTTATGGCAACTGCTATTGTTGTGCTCCATTAATATGTAATCAGGAAATAGTTTAATTTTCTAATCTGCAGTTTGAGAATTCACTTTCTAACAACTCTTAATTACTGCATTGCCCTAATGATGCTCATGGTTAGGAAAACTGAACCAATAAACTCCATGGAAGAAGCCAGAGGGGATTATACTTCCAGAGGTGGTGCTTACTTAATAAACTTGTTATGCCTTCACCAGAGGGAGCTCAGTGTCCTTCAAAAGCAACTAATTTTATATTTCAGCGTTGTACATACCCACGGTGCGAAGAGTTAACACGCGGCGTGCGGTGGGGGTGGCTGCAAATGTGATTCACTAGAGAACCAGATAAGCGATGCTATCACCATTTTGGTATTTTTCCTACTTTATACTAATTCTGGAGTTTAATTGCACAGGAAATAACGCAGGTGGTTTAATCTATTGTTTTAAACTGTCCTCGTGGGTTTCTTTTTGTCAAGTTTGTTTTCGTTCATTAGCCACGTTAGCTTAACGCGGTATCGGGAAATCTTGCACAGACAGATAAGCTCTATATGTTGACAGGTATCTCATAGTTACTGTTTTCAGGGTGAATCTTAAACAGTAAAGGGGTTTTCTCTTAATCATTTGCATTCTCCACTGGCCCATCATTCACCTTGATTGCTATTTCCATGCTGCTGCTGTACCTAGTGCAACTCTAATGCCAGAACTGAAGTTATTTTGGGTCTGTGCTATTACTCTATGATGACAATCCAGCCACTGGGATCTTGCAGTCTATCTGTGCTGACCCTGCCCAGAAACATATGGTCTTCTTAATGAGATCTGAAAAATGAGAGTTAACATCTGCTGAGACTCACCATTGCTGTGGTATAATACACCTTGGTGTATTGGTGGTTCCGCTTAGTGTAGCTAGTCCTTAAGGGTGCATCTTGACAAGTTCTGCCTTTTTCATGGCAATTATTGTGGCTTGAGAGTCTTTTACATGTTTATCTTCTGAATTAGGGGTGTTGTTTATTTTTCTTCAACGTGCACCCAATTCAACACTGCATGTACTCAAAATGGGGCAGGATTACCATCTCCCAGCCACTATTTCACCCCTCCTTTTTCAGTGCATAAGCTTCCTTGTCAGTAGGACTAATTACACAGTGAACCAAACAACAAACATTGGAAAACCTGTAAACACATATGTTGTGTCACTGCAAATTAACTCTTACCAATCAAAAAAGCAGCATAAGCTTTGTTGTCACATGTGAAAGGAAAGTCACATGTATTAATTAGTTAGCATTTTACACAGCTTTGAAGATATAAAGGACTGAGATTTGTAAGAGGGAAACATTTGAATTTCATAGAAAAGGAAAAAGGTTGAGCTGAAAAAGTACAGGCACAGAAAGAGAGTTAAAATAGTTGATTTAGTCTCTTGTAACAGAATTAAATTTTCCTGTCTCGTATTAAATCTCATCCTGGGATGAATTTGTATTCAGTCTTTTTGTTGTAATATTTCGTACTGTTCTTTGGCTTTTGGCAGTGTCAGGGCACTAAAACTTGAGTCCCAGGAGAAATGTTCTTCTTTTTAAATGTATTCAATAAAATGGACATATGGAAAAGGTTTTAAAGTGATAGCATTTATGTATGACACTCAGCAGTGTATGGGCATATATGCTGTGTTTTGTTTTAATAGCAATCCAGGGCACATATGTAGTGGTGTGTTACAGTCTCCAAGTACATATTTAATTAAACCATACAAGTTGTCTAGCATCCAATAATAAGAAGTAACACTGCTTTCTGCTTGTAGATTTTGCTTGTGTGGATTTTGAGGCATAAAATGCCGTTTCTTTCTGTCAAAGTACATGTAGAAAAAAAAGGGGAGACAAAAGGTGCTGGCTGACCATCAGGTAGCTGAGAGCCTGGGTTGTTGTGTCAGTACCACAGCTTCCCTCTATCTCCCTCATCTTCATTGCAGTCAACAGCTGTGGTGAGCCTGTGCCTTACAGCTATATTATCTGGAAGCCAGGTCTAGAATATATTTTTTTCTTGGGCAGCAGCAGTATCTGGCTGGTTCTTTGGACAGCTTCAGGGCTGGCTGACTGACACCATTGTTAAGCACGCTCGTGTCTGTGAAACTGGTTTTTGGAACCGTCTCAGGGTCAAGTTGCCAGTAAACTGTCTAAGTTGCTTTGTGCTTCAGGATGCTTTTTTTTTTTTTTTTGCTTTTTCTCACCTATTTGAATGATGAAGAATGAACTCTCTGTCAGGTTAACAGAATCAGTCTCTGTGCCTATTGCTTGTGATTATAATGCATAAGGGTAACTCATTTTGGATATTCCTGTGTCTACTGTATTGCCTCAAAGGATAGGTCATTGACTGATTAGTAACCTCTTTGCATAATTTTCCCTTGTGAACTCATTCAAGAGTGAATTTTCTACCTATGCTGTTGCATTAAAATCTGCATAGAAAGACAAAAAGAACTTCTACCAGAACAAGCTGTTATGCCCAGAGATAAAGCATGCATTCAGAGGGCTGAAAATGGAAGCAAATAGATAAACATGTATGTATCATCAGGGTTCTTTTCTGCATTAGGCAAAAACAAAATGCGGATGAGATTCTCTGTTCCATTCCCTGACTGCGTTGCTGCTCTGGCTTCCCTGGGCCACTCATTCCCAACTGTACTCACAGCAATGGCTTTTAGTTTTTTAACCTGGGAGATGTGTTTGTCCATTAAGTTTTCCAGCAAGTAGAAGTGCAAAACATCTAGGTGGTATTCAATATGTTGCTGCAGCAGAGTGTACGCATTCAGAAAAATACATCTTCCTTTATTTGTGGGATGACTCAGAAATACTGCTATAACCCAGGCTGTTAATATATACAGAAAGGGCCAAATCCTGAGATGGGGGAAGCAGAGGTAGCTCACTTGAAATAAATGAAATTATCCCAGTTTTGGAGCAGAAGGAGACCTAATCTTACACTCCCTGTTTTTGTTCATAACCACAGCTTCCGAGCTGGAGCGTGTGGGGACGCTTTCAGGCAGAGAGCTTTTGTACTCAATAGTTAAGTATGGGCTGAGACCAGACCTCCATTGTCAGCTCTTTTGCAATTGCTGTAGATTGCCTTCTAATAAATATATTGCACCTGTACAGGCAGCTTTCTTAGGGGATGGGTATCCTGTATGGCTGTACAGAGCACATCTCCAGCAGGTTAGTGGTGAAAAACATTTGGAAGTAGAATCCGTGCCCCTGATTTCCCTACACCCAAAATGTTTCACCTTTGAGAATTTAAATATTATTTCTGCTTAGGAGTCAAACTGCTCATCATCACCCTAGTTTGACTAAAGATTTAAGCTGAAGTACGTGAGCAGCATAGAATACATTTCTTGCTCAGAAACACAAACAGCTAGCCAGGCTCTAAGTATATTATCAGGCAAGTTCTTTCAGAAACGTATTGCTAAAGAAGCTTAACATTAATTATTGTAACTTTGGGAAGATTACATCCACACTAGCCTTGTAAGAAGCAGCATACACTTCTTGACCTCCAATGCTAGAGCTTTAAGACACAAGAATGGCATTTTACCAACTTTAATGGGATAACCAGTATTAATCTTTCAGCAGTAAGGGAAGGAAAAGTGTTTAGAGTATAATACCCTTCTGAGTTCTGATAGAGGCTGCCTGTTGTGTGTACTGCAGTCATAATTCATTTGTTTCTCTCTGTTGTTTTGGTTTTGTTTTCTTAATTATTTAAGGAGAAAATCATACTAGATTTTTTTTAACTAACCAATTTACATATTGGCTTCTAGCCCCAGCCGTTCTTTCTGATAGAATGCCAACTTTTTTATGTGGTCTGTTTTTTAAAATTTCTTGCCAGCAATATTTGTGAGAGCTCTGCTGTATGTCTAGTAAAGAAAAGCATGAGAAGTTGCTATTGCCAAGTTGCAGACCTTCCAAAATTAATGGGTTTCCTTCATTTCAATTGAATACACGGTCTGCGAAGTAGAAAGAGAAAGATGTACAGTATGAATGAGAGCTCATATCCCCCTCGTAGCTGTACTGCTTGGGAAACACTGGAGTCTGCCTCTGCTGAGGTCAGTTGTTTACCTTTCATAAATATGGAGTAAAAGTTAGAGTTTCACGAGGCATTCTTAATTAAAAATTAGGTTGATGCTGATGTGTGCTTTGTAGAATCCATAATGATCAACTCCCAAATAAAGAAACTGCAGCAGGATTTCAAGCACATCTCTATTTACATAGTTCAGCACATGAGATTGCTGGATTATGATTAATTTTAATAGCTACATTAAAAAATACATCTAACATCATTCTTAATTAGAATAATCTCTAAAGCCAGTTAAATGTTTCAGAAGACAAACAGTTTAATTAGCTAACCTACAGAGGCTCCCCTCCCCCAAATGTGCAGTAGTCTTAGACTTGGTGTTAGCCTTTCAAGCAGTCTTAAACAATCGGATGAAAAGGGATTTTAGGAAGATTAGAGGACGGGATGCTTTAGACGTTGTCCGTTAATCATGAGATATGCACCATCTACAAAGTTTCACAAAGAAATGAGAATTTAAATAAAATTTACTTTGGTTATCTAGTTAGCATGAATTACAAGTTATCCAGTGATAAGACTATTTAATAAATGTATTCTTTTAATTGTTGATATGAGCAAAAGTACATGCTGGGGTGTAGTAGCAAGTGATATACCAGATTAACATTCTGAAAGGGACAATGCTTTTTTTCCCAGAAACCAGGCCTTTGTTGAACTATCCCAGGGTGCCACTAGAATTTTTTTTTAAGGGATTCAACTAAAACTTCAAATAGAATTGTTAGAGTTGGATCTTCAATTTCTCTCCTACCCATCTTCAAAGTGGTTTCTTTTTACTTTTTTTGTTTTGTTTTAATTTAATTTAAGAAAGATTACTTTCGGGGCTTAGTGTTTTGGTTTGTTTTTTTAAATTTGCTCAGGTACAAGTTTTTTTTTCCCAGACACAAGGAAGGCTAAACAATTTATACCTTCCTCCCCTCTGCTTCTGTGTTTTCTGCTTGATTTCTTCTAAGTTTAAAATTAGAGGATTTTCTTGGTCTAAAGTCTACTGAGAGGCAATAGGTACTTGTAAACCTTTTTTCTGAATGTGCTATACAAATTCTCATTTCTTATTTTTCCCGGAAGATCCTCTTAATTCTTGAAGCCAAAAAATTATGTTTCTCACCTAAAATTAGTTACAGCAGCACCAGCAGCATCAAAACATTTCTCTTCTAGGCTGAGGTAGCTTTATTTTAAATAAATCCCCTGGCTTTCAGTCCCTATCTACCAACTGTGGGGGGAACTGTTTACCTGTGCAGAGAAGCAAAGGCCACCTCTTAAACAGGAGACACTGACCTCCTTCTGATCAAGTTCCCTGAATTTGTGACAAACAGATCCATAGTGTATGGAGCCCCTTGGGAAAATGCAAATGTCAGCAAATCACCTCTTTTAGCGTGGGGCTGCAGGCTCCAGTCCAGTGTCACACCTCCCCTGGCATGCTGGAAAGGTGTGCGTGTGTGTGTGGGGGTGTGTGTGTGTATGTTGGGCACCCCTCTCCATTGCACAGCGAGAGGTAAGAGCTCCAGACAAAAACAAAAAGAGGGGAAAAAACTGAGGAGAAAAGAAACAATTCTGGATATCCACAAGTTGGCTGATGTGACCCTGTGGCACCTACCAGTGTGCTGGCTGTGACCCAGGACGTGATACTCCAACAAGCTGAAAGAGATGGCTGTCTCCGCTTTCTTTTGGCCTCCCAAGACAGCTGCCTGGTAGGGACCAAATGGCAGGGAAGAAGAATATCTGCCTCACACCTGCTTTCTCCAAACTGCCTGCCACAATGCCAGCGTGCCCAGCAGGCTCCCCTGGGAGGCAGTCCCGTCCCTGGCCCCCTCTCCATGGAATACCAGGACAGGATAGTTTAGATAGTTTTCTCTTCTTCAAAACATCATTAGGATTGAAAAAATGAATCTCTTGCTTGCACATTTTGCATAAACACATGGTAAGTTATCAATTGATGTTCAAATAGCTTAATTGAGTTTGAGGGGGGAAAGGTCATTTAATTGGTCTATTGAAATGTTAACAGAAACAGATATGGCAAGGGATAGACTTTAATGGCTGCAGTGTGGCACTGATGTCTGCATTCACTTGCAAAATTGTTAATTAGGGCACTTTGGTAGTTCATTTGCTTTTGTATTGATGTGCTTAGTCCAATGAGAGAAATTGGGTTTGTATATGGTATTTACATGGGGCAGCAGAGGTTCACCATACAGTCGGGAATGAGAAAAATACAGCGTAAATCAGAATTGGGTTATGATTTGTGACAGTGTCTTCATTGATATCCTGCTGGTTATAGCAGTCATTTTCTAGTAGCTAGTGTATTTTTGCATGTGATTAAGTTGGATATGTTTGCTTTCTTTTTTTTAATCACTGTAGTTGTGTACTTTAATGATGCTATAAAATAATTTGTTAAAGTTAGATATACATAGCTTTTTAGGCTAGATAAGAACAAAATGCACAGCAAAACCAGGAATTACATAGCTGTGTTTGGTAAGCCCTGGAAGGAGGTGTTATCTCCTTAAATGCATACCAAAAGGATATATTCAGTTGCAATTCCTGGCCCATAGTCATCAGAGCCAATGAAATTACAAAACTACTCCTTTGCTGTGCATTAGGTCCATCGAGCCTCCCTTACAGAACTTAAACCTTTAAGGTATTGACATTTTGTCTGTGGGAATGGCAAAATTGCATGGAGTGTCCACTAGCATTTTTTGAGGGTGGTAATTGCAGGGATTAGTCCAGGTGCTGTTTCCTAATAGACTTGCTGGATGCAAAGCTTTATATTTGCCTTTGCTGGAAGAAGGATGTATTGAGTACAGTTTATAATAATACAATATACCCTAGGTACTCTGTATAAACAGAGGCTACAGGAAAAAAAAGGGAAAAAGCAAGTTGTTGTGAATCATCACTTTTACACCAGGGATGCTGTTGTCCTACCAGAACAAGCTGGGAGAGAAGGGGACATTTTGCAGCAAGTTATGTGCTGATTTTAGCAGCTTCTAATGGGAAAAGGCTTTTTGTTCATTTTACATATGTTATACTTTCACATTTGGGTGTCCTTTCTGCCTCAGCCTTCGGATTTGCTCTGTCGATTTTCGATGGGGCATTTATTTAAACTCCAGGCATTCCTGTAGCCAGAGTGGACATCGGCTTCATTCACTCATATGTATTTGGGAAAGTACTTACATGAAGATCACAAATATGCACAGCACAGCTATCTAGTTCTGCAAGTTTAATCCCAGCCCCAGAAAGTTTCATTGTGGCCCTATGCAAATGTATTTACATAGGAATGGGTCTTGGGTCCTTTAAAGAAGGCAACGAAGTTGGAAGACTGAGGCCAACAAATAAATGAAAGTTTCTCTAAATCCATTGGATAATAGAGGCAGTGTTAAGGCTAACCACAGTGTTGAACTAAACAGAGGGATTACTCCTGGGTTTTGCATCAGTTGTTTTCTGCCGGGTGGCCTCACTTGTCAAAAAAAAAAAAAAAAAAAAAAAAAGAAGAAGAAAAAAAAAGTTGAACAGGCAAACATTCACATGGCACATTGAGAAAAGAAGTATGCTTAATTCCATCAAAGCTCAGAAATCAGTCATTAATTTATTCTAACCTCCAATTGTTGGTCATTTGTGAAACATCTGGCCTTTAAGTCATAAGAATCTAAACATAAATACAATGTGGGTTCTCCTGAGGGTGGAAGCTGGGTGCAGGGGGTGCCGTGTCAGTCTGTGTACACGAGCATGAGCGCACATGTGTGTGTGTACTGCAGAGCCTGCAACTGCCACTTCATTTTGGAGACTTGGAAACATATTAAAATGAATCCTTCAGTTAATTTACTCTAAAAATTAGATTATTGTTCATTTGCATCTTGGAAAAGTTCTGCCATTCAAAAGAGTCTCTTCATGGTGGGTTAACAGTTAGATATTTTGCAATCTTGCAGCTTGCTAGTCAGAAGTACTTTCTAATGAAGTTGAAATTTGAGATAGAAAATATATAAAAGCTTTCAGGAAAGACATACCCTATTTTCCATATGGCTAAGTAATTGTTATGATATTTGTTTTAAAGCTGGACTTAGACACTCCTGACTGCCCTCTAATTTGATATGGCTGGTCCCGGCGATTCTTCTGCAGGAAACTTTCGTAGTAGAATGCAGTGAAGGAGATAAATAATTTTGCAGCTATAAGCACATGGCAAAGTATAGAAAATAATTCGGTCACCCTTACTGTTGTGCAGATAAAAGTCTCCAGGTTATTTGCCTCTGCTGGGAGTTGGAACCCAAGTGAAAAGGTTTAAATATTTACATGTTTAAATGGAGATTTGAAATAAAGGTAGCATCTTGGAGCTGACAAAATTCTGCCTTTTGTTAAGAATTAAACTGCTATTTAATTCTAAGGGTTAGGATGTTGTTTTTTATTTGGGGAGGGATTATAGTTCCTCACATAGCTCAAATGTAGCAACATCTCCTGTGATGAGATTTCTTGTATTACACACAGGTGAAATGAAAGGCATAGAGTGAAATGAGATTATAAATATGATAGAAAAATTTAGATCTGTCAGTCCACATGGGAATCTCAGAGCTTTCCGTTTTCAGGCAGTTACCTTCTTGTACTTCTTTTTTGTTTGTTTTTTAAAGACCTCTTTGGCCTGACCATTTGCTTTTATTGCTCAGCAGAGGCTGCCTGCAGCTCTCAGGCTGTTTTGACAGTAGAGATAATGATGCTGTCCAAATGCATAACAAAAAGAAAGAATTTTGAAGGCTTTCTATAAAGCAGCTCTTTCCCTCAATATTTTTCCTTTCCCCCTTGCTAAGTAAAGATATCTTGAGTCTGCACTCCATTGTGAAATTTGCTGTATTCCAAACCTAGATCCATTGTATCTCCTTCCAACTGGGTTTTATTCTTTCCTACTAAAAGGATATCTGTGATTTGGCAGCGCGGTGCACATTATATTAAAAGAAAAAACATCGGATGGCTAAGTTAGGAGTGACTCAATGTATTTTTAGCCTTGTCCCTGCCACAGCATGGCTGGAATCTGGTGCTGTGGATGGGAAGCATGTGGGAACCCATGGGCACTCACATGTTGCACGGGGCGTGCGCGAGCACGTGTGTATGCCCAACCCACCAACACAATACGTAAAAGTCACGTTTCAACTTTGTTAAAGCACTCATTTCCAAGGCACTGATGTCCAAAGTATTGGTAGGAGAGTGAAGATGAGAGGGGAAAAAAAATCTCTTTAAACAGCTTGTGAAATGTAATGTTTGAAATGGTTCTTTGAGAACGTGCAGATTATGGCTTGTGTAGTGACTCTTCCCAGCTCTCTGGGAAATGAGCTGTTGACATTCTTTTGGGTCATCATCCGAGATAGGAGGGCAACCACAAGGATTTAGCAGATAAATTCATCCAAAAAGACCTTTATCCATTTCATTGCAACTTGGAAACATTCATGTCGAATAGCAGCATTCATGTAGCCCTTTCAGCCCTTCAAAGTGAGCCTTATGTTAAAAAAAAAAAAATGACCAGAGTAATAACTTCTATAGGTCTTCTAAGAGGTATTTCATTATTTACATAATTCTGGAGTATAAACCCATCTTTCTTTCAAGAGGCTCTGAAATAGAATTGAGGCTGTTATACAGAGTCTCTTTTGAATTCTAATCAACTGGATCTGTCTCAAATTCATTTCTAGTTTATTGTAAACAGTGGAATTTAAATTAATTTCTTCTTATCTTGTCTTTTGAAGAAAACTAGGAGCATGTTTAAAAGGTTTTTATTTTTAAATATAACTCAGACTTTAGTTTATTTGGTAATTTTGGGGGGCTTTTAACTTTATAAACCAGGTGTTGAGCAGGATGGGCTTTGACAGCCAGATGACAATTGCACATTAGCATAGGTGATTATGAAATAAATAGGGAAAAAAAAATTACTTTTTTTTTTTACTTGAACTCAAATGATACTATATAGGCTGAATGTGAGGCAAGGTTCCCACAATGCACTGTGAAAACCTAGGCTAACAACCACCCTGCTGCGTTGAAAACCCCAAAAAAAGACAAAAGCACAATGAAATAGAAAGCTTACCACCGGTAGCTTTCAAAACGACAAACTAGGCAAACTATACATCTCCACCACTCCAATTTTGTCAGAATGCTAATGAGCTTGCTCTGATCTTTACTCGGCTTCCCGTGTTTTCTACATCTTCAAGGACCACATGGCGCTAGCAAAATAAAGACAACTAAATGAGAATTTCGAATGCTTTTTGTGTTGGGACCTGGTGCCTTTCAGTTGACGCACTCGTTGAATATTCTCAACTTAAAAGCGTACAACAGGGGGCTGGGTATGAACTTTTTAGCAGGGGGAAATTTGTACAAAAGTAAATGAGTGTGATGAGGAAAATATGAGAAAAATTTCTGATTAATTTCCGCTCTATAATATCAATGACACCTTCAGCCCCTCTCATACTCCTCTAACAAGAGATGCTGATAAAAGATGAATGATTCTGTGTTGTTCACAGTGAATGTTTAGTGGTTTTTTAATAGCGGCATTCTACATAAAAGACACCAGGAAGTACTCCGCATTAGCAGTTGAGATCACTAGTTAATAGGATGATGTCTTTTAGCTTTTGTCACAAGATTATTAGAAAGGATGGGTTTCTGTTCTCATCCCGACATACTTTAGAGTGCTTGTTGAGCACAAGTGCTAAAATATAGGTTTCTTGGTATTGTTTCACATGCAAAGTAAAAGCCCATTAAATGCACCACCTTTTACTTTTTTTTTTACCAGGTGATTTTTGTCATTGATCTCTTATTTGCCCCCTTTAGCTGTATTAATCACTTGGAGTGGTCTGCTTCTCAATGGGGGCTTGATGATGTATATGTGTATAGATTCACTATCAAAAAATAAATCCCTTATATGTTCTGCCCCTTCACAACCCTGATTATCGAGCTGTATTTACCAGCCTGTATTATACCATCTTGAATGCTCCTCACTGGAGTCACCCAGTCTGCAAGAGAAATCTGCGCTAGAGTAGGGGAGGGGTGAGCTAGGAGGAGGCATCCTATTCCCTAAGCCAAATTTCATCTTTCAGAAACAATTGAATTCACAATTCTCTTCGGGATTCCCAAAAGCAAATGCAGATTTGTATTCACCAGTGTCAGGGCTTGGGGAGGAAAATGATGAATGTTCAGTTTTGCCTGAGAGATGAATTTAAAAATTGGTTTTGTTACCTCTTCAAGCTTGCAAGCAGACAGTATGAAAAATATCTGTGCATGTACATAAGGAGAAAAAAATAAAAATCATGGTCTTTTAATATATTTCATATCTTGCCTAAATGAGGAAGAAGGAATCAGTAACACTGTAAGTTTTACAGCAGTTTTTTTGGCCTTGCTTTCCTGCACTACTGTTGTGCTTGGGTCAGCATGATTAATCTCAGGTGGGCCAAGAACTTGCCAAACCATGAGACAGTAATGAGTTGACCAACCATGTTATGAAAGACAATGGTGCACATCCCAAAGCAGAGCAAGGATAGTATAACAGCCTTCCTGGCAACAAGATGAAAATGTAAAAGTATCACTGAAAGCAACATTTTTGATGCTTATCTTTTTACATTTAGCATAAGAAGTGAGTGAAAACATTTCAAAGAAATTCTAGATACCTGGATGTATATATGTGATACTGGTTTTGGGTCGCTGCTAGTGGTGGTTTGTGAACCTTCTCTATTGAAAGTACCTAACAACTAGGAGGCTGGAAGGATATTACTGATAGCAGTTTGTTTTGGGTGGAAGGAAAGGTTTTTGGCACAAGCAAAAGGTTTTTACTCTAACATGATAACAGTTTACAAAGCCATACCTTGGTAGTTACTGCTTGTTTTGAAAGCAAAGGGGTATTCTAAAGCATTTGTTGAAATGTGTCTCTCTCCATTGTGTAGAAACGTGAACTTGCTGCCAGGGTTGTGGTAATGGGAGCTTTGACAGCTACCAAAACCCTGGGTGAAAGAAGTGCAATGACACCATGATCAAGGTCTCATTCACAATATGGTAACTGTGCCTCTCTGTGGCATCCAAGTGTGACTTGGGTGACCTGGGGCCTGCAGAGCTCTGTGGAAATGCCTGCAAAGACACACAGTGCAAAGTCATTCATGAGTTTGTTAATGCAAATAAACTGGCACACCAGTGAGCTGATTTTCTGACAGAACTCTTCAGGGCCCAGATCACAACACATACACAAATTTCTGCCCAAGTATGCAATTTATAGTTGCCAGAATCATGTGTTTTATGAGCAATTGAGAACATCTTGAGTTCTTGAGGTTTATCAGCCTCTCTCCAGTTTCCTTTCTGTCATGTTGCCTCCAGAATCTCTTATGGGCAAACTCATTCCAAAATCCATCAGTCTGTTTCCATTAACAGTTCTTGTAAAACAGATTTGCCTTTGGTGAAGGAAGACCGTCTGGCCATACTTTTCCAATTACCCACTGTATCTACAGCTGAGAAGCTTCCACAAAACAAACCTCAGAGTTTGTCTCTAATTTGCCCCATCTCTTCAGTCTTAGGTCTGTGCATTGGTAGGCAAAAGTTCACAGGAGGTGGCCTTTCCAAGACCAAACGTGGGCAGTGTGCGTGTTCAGCCTTCCCAGGCCAAATTCATCCAATCCTTCAAGCGGCTCAGCAGCAGCAGTGACCATATTTGTTTTTTCTCCAAGTAACACAGAGTCCCATTGGCTGGAGGGACTGTGTGATAAGTCAACCTCCTCTCCATGCACTTCCCTGGCTTTTGTAGCCTCATCATTGCCTTCAAAGAACCTGTCAACAGGTTGAAGCCAGCTTGAAGAAGAGAGTCCAAGTAGAGCACTGCCCGCATAGCAGGAGACTACTCTGGGAGAGCCCTAGGCACTATGAATAGGCTTGCAAGCCTTCCAAAAGTCTTACAAGACCCAACAGACACTTGCTTCTTTTAACTGATTTCCATCTTTCTTTGTGGTGTAGCAGTATAAATGCTCTTTCATGTGGTAGGCGTAGTGTTTGGCTTTGTGCCTGGAGGTAGCTTGCTCTACAATCAGTGTCTGCAAAGTGAAGGCGAGGAGAAAGGCCCCTTGGTCACCCCGAGGCTCCTGGCCCACAGTGCCACTGCAGTCTGCAGAGAGCACTGTTGTTTTTTCTTGGGTTTCTCCCATTTACCACCAAAACCACCTTTTCTGTCAAAACTGGAGGCTGTGGGCCTTGGGACACCTCAGCCTAGCTGAACTCACCCAGTTAGCCCTAGGAAGGTTTGGATCCCAGAAGTACAAACCTGCCAACTCCCACTAAGAGTACACATTTTCATTAACACAGATACAAGGTCACATTCATTGCCATCATCATCTCACTTCAGGCAGTTACTTGGGTTAAATTCAACCCTGTCCATCAGAATAACTTTATAATGTCCACTACCCTTTTCCAGCTCTAGGAGAATATGTTCTGAAGGAAGCAAGGCAACATTTGGTAAAAATGGAATAATATGCTACCTAACAGAGCACGCTCCAATGACTTTAGGTAAATGCCTCTCACTTCAGTATCTTGCCCACTTATCACTTGCAACATAAACTGGTAGTAAACGGTTCCAAGGAGAGGTTACGAGCTGTGCAGAAATTACTATCTCCAATGACAAAACATCCAACTCTACTTGTAAATCTGCACATGAAATAATTCACCTGCCATACCATCATCCCTCTCTTGCTGGGTTTCCAAGCATAATCTACCTTTTTTTTAATAGTTTCAAAAGTTTGAGTGTATCAGCTCATAGTGCATGTTTTCCTGTGCTGAAAATTCCTATGAAATTTCTTATGAAATTGTGCTTTGTGAGAAAATTTGGGTGTATAGAGTACCAGAGGGTGATAAAGCACAAGTTGGTTTCACTCAGTGTTAGGATAACCTACAGGCACTTGTCCTTAAGGCATCACTTTCTTACAGGAATCTCCAGGTGTTTCAGTGCAGTCTCACCTCTTGTTGCCTGAATTTTGGGGCACAAAGTTTCTTGGTCTGGATTGATGGTCCCATACTAAAAATATATTCATAATCTTTATCCAGTCCAGGCATTCTGTTCTGGTTGGTTTTCTGTATTTTCTACTGGCCTCTGTGTTGACTCGTCATGTAGAGAAAATCAGTGGTCTTGCAGGTTTTATCTTCCACAATTTGTCTTTTTGTGGACGTTTCAGTCCTGTGATAACTTTAGTCTGCCCAGATTGTAGGCCACAAATGTTTATCTTCCTGTGAGTCAGTCCCACTGCAAGTAAATAAATCTGTGCACGTGCTGAGATGTGGTCAGAACCCCAACCTTCTGTTTACACAGCTCTCAAAATTGTAAATACTCTCTCTCTTTTTTTTTATGTTTCAGAGACCAAAGAAATTATAAATCTTCTGCTTGATGTTAAACTAATTTGATGTGTGCTTGTGATAAAGGCATTTCCTTGGTGGCAGCTCCATTCCTTTAGGGTTACAGTATTTTGGGGGCTGAAATAGTCAGACAATGCACTGCAATGTAGCTCTGCCTGGCAGATTCTTGGCAGTTGATTCCTACCTTTATGAGACTCCATTGTGTGGACATCAATGTCTCCTTCTCAACTGCTCTCAGACAGCAAGTTACTGGCCATGAATTTGCCTTTCTAATGTTCCTAGGCATTTTCCCATCCAGCTCAGACTCAAAAACTTGTGCTAGGCTTTCATCTGCTAGCTACCACTTCTGCAGTGTCATCTAAACAACAGTTCCACCTGCTTATCTGTTGCTGGCTCTTCATGTTCATTTTCAGTGGTTTTTAATAACTGAGGAGGTCCTCCTGCTCTGAAAGGAGGAAATATTCTGGGAGAAAGCTGGGTGTGGTAATCTCAAATGGGAGGCCTAAAGCACCAGGTGGAGCAGCCCATCCACTTGTGCTGTGGGGTGTCTGTTTCAGGTTCTGTTTTGACACCGATTTCTTGGAAAAAATATTTTATCCAAAATTCTGAGGTTTTCCACCAAAGATAGCCCTCTGAAAACTAAGGAGGGTGATTTTTCAAAAAAATGTGTCTCTTTTGGGATGCCAGAGTTTCACTCAGTGAAAAATTGTTGACCACTTGTCATTTAAAAATTTTCACTGTAGCTTTCAGTTGTGTCAGAGGCATTTTGCAGTGGGTCTCATGTAACTCTCCTTTACAAAAAATATCTGTTGTAAATAGAGGCTTTTCTGCTTAAGTGTTTGTTGAATTCAGTAACTCACATTAAAAACAAGAGCTCATCTGTGCATAAGCTGTTCACAGTGAGCAAGATGAGAAGACTATTAAAATCAGTGGGAAGTCTGCTGCTTGCTTGGAAGCGTTTGAGACCTTCCACCAGCCTTTGTTAGCAACGTGAGGTTGGTCAGCAAAACCAGCCAGTGCTGTTTCTCGTCCCTTCCCGTGTTCCCTTTCAGTAAAACTCTAATGGCCACAGCAGATCAGCCCCACAGTCTGGTCCAGAACACTCCACTGTAGAGGGACAGGTGTGGCTTGAACTCAGGCTGGGGCAAGAATCTGTGCAGAGGCCTGTCACAGGCTAACCTGGCCCCAGGGAACATTTAATTTAACCTCTAAAAATTAAAGGTTAGCTTGTGTCCTAAAGCAGGAGGATCCAGTTCCTACCTCCCATGGTTTTTTGTTTGTTTATTTGAATATTTATTGCTGCAGCTTTGCCTTTCCATATTCAACATCCAGCCTGGTTTTAATTCTTGCTGAGCTCTTAGTTTCAACATTGCCTCATGGTGACGAGTTCTACTGGTAAATGATGAGGCTTTGAGGAAAGATCATTCTTTTTATCGGTTTTAAACACACCACCTTCAATTTCAGTGAATTTCCCCAGGTTCTTATGAGACAAGATGAGACACATCCTAGAACTATTCTTTATTTGCCATTCATGTTCTCCTTCAGGTAAACAAGCCAATCTGTCCACTTGCTCCTAATACAGAAACTTGTAAAAACTCGTCCCTATGATTGGGCGAATGCAATTTTTTTTTTTTAAGCAGACAACTAAAGAAAGTGGGGTATGTTTTCAAAAGACCTTCCTGTTAAATTTGTGGAATCCACTGGCATTTGAACAGCTCTCAGTAGTCACCAAGCTTCTGTCAACTACAAAATAGCCCAGAAAGAGGAGCAGAGCGAAGTCGGCCAGTTTTTGTTGTTATTTGCCCCGCTCCAGTTCCCATGCACTGGCATTCTCCTGCTGGCCTCTTCACCCAAGTGTGTTGAGTGAAGAAAGCTTCTTCTATTCTGTTTTAAAACTGTGTGTAAACATCAGCAAATGGATGAAGAATGGGCTCTGTCTTAAGTAGGTTGTTTTTCATGTAGTTCTGTTGAGGTAAATGGGGAGACATGGGAAGGGTTCTGTGTTTAACCATGACACCATGGCACACACACTACACACAGTGCAAATAAAATTTAAAAACAATTACTGCTTAAGACAGCATACAGAGTGATTTCTGTAAACCTGTTATTTCTTGCCAGACTGAATGGGCTGGTTTGGGATGCTGATGTAAACCCTTTATTATTTATCCTCTACAGGTTGTAATTCATTTTTGCACAACAGCTAAATACATTTACATTTAAGGAGTTTTTAAAAAATATTAATCTATTGTCTTATCTTGACAGATTTATGATGGTATAAAGTGTAGAGGAGTTACTGTATTCATACATTTATACTGCAAACTGATCTTGTCCCTGCATGTTGTTGCTTTTTCTTCCTTTTAAGTGGTATTCTCAGTGTTTTGTAGCACTTTCTTCTCTGTTTTCTTAGCAATATACAGGTTTACTATGTTAATCCATATTGGGTTTGTCTAATGCCTAGCTGCCCAAATGGCTTAAAAATAATGGGTCTAATGGTACCTAGATACACTGGTAGCTGGCTGAGTTTGAAAATACTTTCAGCAGGAACGGAAAAAAAAATTGTTCTTTCAAATTGATTCAGAAAAGACATTTGTCAAGATGCTTCTTATTTAAATAATTTAAGATATCATTAGCTTACAGTGTAAACAAAAATCCATTTGTAAATCCAGAAGAACATGAAGGAAGATGTGTTTGTAAAAGACTGCCAGGAAGCTGCATAACATTAAAATAAGCTAGTTGCTTATATTGTTCTCAGAAAATGGGAATGTGTTTGTTACTGTGCTACTTGAGTACTGTAGAAAAATATTGACTCAAGTTTATTTCATATAACAATCAGAAATATGTGTGATGAGCCACAGGAGAAGGGAAAGGGATTTGGGGTTGTGGTTTGTTTGTTTGTTTGTTTTTTCTTGGCCATTATTTAAATACTCACTATCAGTACTTTGGCTATCACTAAAATTTGTTCCAGTAAGGGACAAAATTACCAAACTTTATGCTGCAGCCTCTATTGAATTCTGAGCAGGAGCTATTACAGCTTGGAATCACAACTCAGAAGCCAGTAGGAGCTTCTCATATCTGAGGGCAGAATTTAATGTCTTGTGCTATTTGAGGCTTGGTGTTGGGCTCATTCCTAATCATTGAGGAGGGTTCTGGTAGATGTCAAGTGAAGAGAAGAATAGAGCACGCATCCTTCACCACTCAAGCCAGACAATGAAATTAGAAAATGGCACTGGGAGTTGATGTGAGAGAATTCCCTTGGATTCCTAGAGAAAGAATAAAACAAGAATGAATTAATTAAAAAAAAAAATAAAAGAAAAGTGTGGGTGGGGAGGAGGCAGAAAGGAAGAGGGGAAAAAGAAAATAAATGAGAGAAACCCTGCCAGAAGCCTCCTCAGGTTAAAGTCCAACATTAAAAACTGTATTGACTTTTCACATAAAGGCGTGTGTGCTCACTGTTTCATCTGAGTTTCTGGTGCTGCATTTTTCAAATCTCTTACCGAGCAGTTTGCATGCATATGATGTTTGCAGCACTACCTGCTCTTATTTGAAGACTGTTTTCAGAAGTCATTATTGAACTATAGGATAAAAAGGTATAAGCATAATTACGTGTTAAAGAGAATAAATATGTTCTGCTAGATAGTTAACCAGATGAGGTTAAACAAGATAAGATGAATTCTGGTCTTTTTAGAAAACTGGCAGTCTTCATTTTAAGCTACAATGTAAAGTGCTTTATCCTGAGATTAGGTATTGTGGCAGAAGCTAAAACTGCCTTTTTCCCCTAACCGTGCCAGAATACAACCTCCTTTTCTTTCTGCGCTAACAAGACTGCTTTACCACCACAGCCCACTCTAAGTAATTAAATCAATCCTTTGTACTTACCGTATTCTCCTCTAGTGACGGTACTAGATCTGATTATATGCTTCATGCATATTCAAAGTACAGCACTGACAGCTCTTTAATGAGCTCTTACTTAATCAGTACGAACAATGTTCATCTTGTTCTTTTTTTCCTCATACATTAGAGCTAGGAACAGTTGGGGAAAAAATGAAACATCCAGCATTCATTTGAAAAATATATTGTACTTTGAAAAGTGTCTAAGCTGGAGAAGTTGCATTCTGCCCTTTAAAAGTCTGATGGACAAATTGGATTACTAGTATTGGATTAAATAACAAATGGTTAGAGGAGAAATGAGAAAAGCTCGCTGTGATCACAGGCTTTAATATTTTTTGTTACTTATAAAGCTGAAGGGGTCTTTAACCAGTTATTAAAGTCAGGATTAATTTGTAATGGTCCAACTTACTAGCTTTAAAAGGGTTTTGTTGTTGTTGTTTATCAAAAACAATAGTGTAATGCATGTATTATGGAAAAAATTTAAGTTTAAGATCTGTGGGCTATTTATAGATTTTCAGCATCTTGTACTGGCTTAGATAAGGGGTTTGCATGTGTGGGATCGATTTGTTCTCCAGCATGGGTTTTTTGCTTCATTTTAATAATCTGTACAGTTTGTTGGGGTTTTTTTCCCCACGAACAACACAGATACTTTCCCAATTTAAATTTCCAAGCATTTGTAGCAAGTCAATTAAATACTTGTTTTACACTTGGAAAGTGAAAACAACAACCACCCCAGCAGCAGCTTGAGTTTTACAGAGTGAAACCATGTTGAAGAAAGGCTTTTTCTAAATTTTTTATTTAGAAATTGTAAATGTGAGTTTTGCTTGCAGTATTGCTGCAGTAAGAACACTCAGTTTTTCTTTGTTGAAAGTGTTTCATGTGCATCCTTTCATCAAGTAAAAAAAATGAAGTAATGCTCTAATGCTAGTGTATTTGCCGAAGAGTTATTTAAATTTCTTATATATGGGAGTTCATCTTTATTTTGCTTGCCTGGGAAGAATTTGTTTCAGCTCTGTGCACAAGAATTTAAAAGCTGACAGTCAACAAATAAAATATCAGCATCGACTACTATTAATATTGCACACATGTGTCATTTCACTGATCAAAAAGGCCTTCGCCGGGGTAAAATTGGCCTTTTTCCAAATTGCAAGCTTTTTCTCAGCTTTTTCTTTTTTGCTCTTTCTTCTTTTGTTGCTGCCCGGGGATTTGTGCCTATCGCAGCCGATATCACATGACCGGTGTCAGGGCATCACATGGGTCCAAAGCGAATACAAAAACAGATTTAAAATTCTGTAAAAACAATCAAGACTTTGTTAATTCACTTCTAAACCAGCCCATTCTGTGGATATTGCATGTGCTTTGGTGTCAGCACGTATATATTAAAATAGGCACCTGTGCAGATCTGGCACGACAGCTCCAAGCTTTACCCAGATCTTTTCTCATTATATGTTGCAACTAACTGTGTTTAGGAGGAATGCATTCATAGAAAGAAGATTATATCTGAAGTCTGTGTTCTTAACCTGAAAGTGCATGGTACGAAAGTCAACAAAGTCAGATCCACCATTGAGCCCAACACTTTGGAGACATTTACATTTATCTCTCCCATTTCTTTTTCAAGGCTTGCAAATTAAATGCAGCAAGAGCTTGTATTTATAATCTTTGAGCCAGACATCCCTGTCCACCCCAAAATTAACAAATTTATTGAAATGTTACTGTAGCCACGAATGTCTGGTTGTGAGAACTTTGCCACATTGCTGGTAAAAAATCTTATGCATTACAGAATAGACTGATCATTTTGCAAGGAAAAAAAAAGGCAAAAAAATCCCCTTCTTCTTGACCTCTCCCCTGAAAGAGTTTCAACTACTTGGTGCATTTTGACAAAAGACTGGTAATACTGATTATTATCTACTTCCAGAAGCAGACCCTGTTAGATGGAGCAGTACAGCAGCAAGGCCTTTGATCTGTAACTTACCAGCAAAGTGTACTGAACTGCTTAATATTGTTGTAAATGCCATGGAGTGATATTTTATGCACAAAACCTGAAGTGGAGATACTGGGGGAGAGCGTTTCTACATGTCAGATTTCTTCTTTCATTTCTCCATTGCCCCAGGAGCTGGGCCCTGCTGCTTTTGCTTGGAAAAGCACTGTGGGTCCATCTGGGCTTTGGGATGCTTCACCTTTCCTGTCTCACTGCTAGCCCTAAAAGCACCATTCCAGGAAATTTCATTGACCAGGCACTTCCCAGGCAAATAAATGGATATGGGTCCTATCAGAAAGGAGGGCCTGCCAAATGTAACCTCTTCTTACTCTGTGGGTCCACCAGTTCCACCCCATGCTGACCCACTTCTCTGCTCATCTTCTTTTCCTGCCATTGTATGGATGCCTCATGGTTATGGCAGAGGGAATCAAAGAGTTTGGAGAAGGATGGAAAACTTCCCTTGCAGGCAGGAGGCTCACACCTGGTGGGGGTGAGACTCTCCATGTAGGTCTGGGCCTGCACACTGTTGTGGCACTGGGGTGTGAACATGCACGTGGTGACCATCTGAAACACTCCCATCCACACACTGTATGCTTTGGTTTAGGGCAAAGCAATGTTTTTTCTGGTGTCTTTCCAGCTCTAGGTGCTAGAAAAGGCTTCTGTGCCACTAGGGATCCTGTGGTTTAAGTTAACAAAGTAGCATCCCCAAGTGTGCAGCACTTTGCATGAGAGATTTCAAACCCCTTTACAAACACCAAAAAATTAACTTTCAGCACCCTTGCAGGATCAGGACAGGTGGTTATTCACATATTGCACACAAGGTGCTTAAACTCAGACATCTACCTACACTTTCCCAATGAAACACTATCAAAGCTGGGAAACAAACTCACATGACCAAACTCATGCTCCTTTGCTTTTATTGCAAGTTTATTCCTAGATTCATTTTAACCCTATGAAATGTGTGAGTTTCATAATTCAATGAGGACCATATAGCCTTTGCTCTTCACCTCAGCATGAGGGATGAGAATGGCAGGTTTCCGCAGAAGCACAGCCTCCACAAAGGACTTCCTCCATGTCCCTGAGCTCAGAGAGGGCGGAATTTGGCTGAGCAGCCCTGCTACATGGAAAGCACAGTCAGGAGCCTTCTGGACACTTATCTGCCTTTTGCTCATGGTGCAGGGGTGGTGACAGAGTCTTAGAGAGTCTGGGAGGGTTTAGCACTGGCTGCAGGTAGGCTGTGAAGAGTCCTGATCCTGCCTGGGATGGATGGGGGCTGGGGAAAGGGATGCTGGGCGCATACACACAGGGAACCCTTGGGTACCTGGATCCCAGGATGATTTGTATTTGTGCAGATGCTCCCTTTGGTTGCAGGTTGAGGAGAGGAGCAGCTCTTTCCAGCTCATCTGGAAGAGTGGCCATGAGCACAGAAGCTGAGCAGGTGCCCACACCTTAGCCAAGAGTTCAGGATTAGCATCTCTTCTGCAGCTACTTTGATCCCTGCCACATCATCCTGGCTGTGCTGGGTTTGCATGGGTGGAGTGGATCTTGCCTGTGGGGATTGTTTTTGTGTTTGGTGATGACCAGACATTTTTTAGCAGTAAGAGTTGTTCACTAGAAGCATTGCAATTGTATAGTTCATTTGGAGAATTTAAAATACACAGTCCTTTTAAAAGGTATTTATTTAGGGTCATCATGATAAAGAACACTACAATGTATCCTGGAGGATGGCTGCTTTCAAAGATTTATTTATAAACCAGGCAGGACTTTCCAGTCATACGATATTTTTACCATTTGAGATTATGCAGTGTCATGCTCAGTGATGCTGGCAACTGATAGTCCAAAACCTGAAATGAAAATATGTACCTTAATTTGTGAAATGCCACAGAAGTAATGAAGTTCTCTTGATTGCAGGAAGAAACACAGAAGAGGAAGAAGCTATGATGCAGGAGTGGTTCATGCTGGTTAATAAGAAGAATGCCTTAATAAGACGAATGAACCAGCTTTCTCTTCTGTAAGTACAGATGAACATATGTATTTACAAAAGGATGATTACTCTTCAGATAAAAGCAAAACTTTCTTTACTCTCTTCCCATTAGGCTTCAAAAAAAAAACCCTCAAAAGGGAGTAGTGTGGATGTGTTACACATTGAGTAACTTGTTTTTCTCATATTTCAGACTTGAAAATGAGAAGCATGCAATGACACAAGATTAGCCAGAGCTGTGAAAAAAAAAAAATATTAAGCACTGTTACATTTTCAAAAGCCCAACAGCAGAATAAAACTGCATTTTAGAAATGCACAGATAGATTTGGATTGTGCCTCAGATGAGACAGGTGAAGTCTGTTCAGAGAGAAGAGCCGAATTTGAGTCACTACTTGCTTTGTAGAAAATCCTCAGTCCCATCTCTGCTGAAGGGATATCAGTAAATCAGTCACAGTGCAGTGATACCACTGATAGTGCAAAGTAAGGACAAATGAACCTTTTCTCACTGGCAGTGTTGAGGAAGGGAGAAGGTGCTGCTCCTTTGTGGAGGCATCCTGCCCTGAGTGCTTCTCTTCCAGTTCTTTCACTTTGATATTTCTTTCCATAATGCCACCTAGTGTAGATGCCTGCATACTTCCCTGGGAAGAGCCTCTGCTCACCTATCTCCTGCTGGGTCTGAACTTGACAGAGGATTTTACCTGCAAAATATTAAGCTTTCTAATCCCTTGTCTAATTTTTATTGTTGGTTAGGGCAGAATATATACAGAATAATTCTTCCAGTGTCATGTTACCTTGGTG
Source organism: Zonotrichia albicollis (assembly GCF_047830755.1). Classification (NCBI taxonomy): domain Eukaryota; kingdom Metazoa; phylum Chordata; class Aves; order Passeriformes; family Passerellidae; genus Zonotrichia; species Zonotrichia albicollis. The sequence goes on from NC_133821.1 coordinate 24,754,273, forward strand.
AATAGGTTGATGCTGGAATTTACTCATTAGATCTAGGGGAATATTTTATACTTTGGACATTCCACAACAGCTGTTCCAGAGATGGGTATGAAATAATTGCATCCTGTAGCACAGTGAAGTTAAACTGACAGAATTAAAACCGGCCTTACATGAAATGAAAAGGCCCTGTTACTGAATAGGCCACCTGAGCCAGATTTTAAGTTTGTGTATCATTTGTTTGGAGTAGCTTAAAGTTAAAGAGAAAAGTCAGTTGCGAGTCCTAAAATCAATGTAAGTTAAAGGTGCTTTTAAGTGTTTAATGATTTAGTAATTAACATATTGATGAACATTTGCAACTTGCCTAGGGAAAAAGAACATGACCTAGAAAGGCGCTACGAGCTGCTGAACCGGGAGCTGAGAGCAATGCTGGCTATTGAAGGTAAGAGCAGTGCTGGGGCAAGGGGGGAAGGCTCTCACTGCCAGGCTGGTTTGGCACCTGGGAGTGCCAAACGTGGAGGCTCCTCTGAAGCCCAGTGCTAGTACTGATATTTGCATTGCTTTAAGTGATAGCACACGGCAAGTGTGCTGAGGCTGCAATCCCAGTATTAAGTTTTCTTCAGGACTAAAAAAAAAAAATTAAAAAAGAACCAAGATGCAGGACAAAGAAGTATGGTCTTGTTGCAATAAACTTTGAAAACAAGGTGATGAGGAGGTAGAGCATGTGTGTGGGGTTTACAGGTTTTTGTTGCAGTAGTGCTCTCTTGGTTTTCCTGCGGCATCGTGCTGCTTTTGGTGCCACAGAAATGGCAGGGGTGACCCACAGAAGAGGGCCTCCTCCTTTTAATGTTTCAGACCTGTTCTACAACAGTAACTCACTCGGGGGGGAAAAGTCTCGATGGTTTTGGTGGTAAGACACTAAGTTTGTCAGGTAAATATTTCATCAGGAGCACCAGCAGGATTAGTGCGATCCTTTGCACGGAGTTTCTCCCTTCCCTGTGACTCTCCCCAGTTTAGTCACCTCACCTGAATGGAGGTAACACTCAGGGGAAGATTGACACGGGATAAATGAAACAATTGCACCCCTTCCATAGGGCTTTCCAGTGAATGGTACAATAATCCTTGGGATGATTCATAATAAAAAATAAACATCCAGATAGCTTAAACCATTGCTTGCATTATTTTCTTATTCAAATATCTTAAGTGTTTTCTAATGCTGCACCACTTATACCTCTCAGTCACAAATGCTGCCTTACAGTTCAAAGATGTTTGCTTTAAAGTTAATCCTTTGGGCTCTGTAAAATGGACCTTTTGTCTAATCAATGCAAATTGATTTTGCTATTCTGTATTGACCTCTCAACCCTTTGACTGTCCATGGTAATTTCTTTCTTCACCTGATAAGGTACCTGATCCATAATAAATCAATTCTAATTAGTTTGGAGACTTCACTGGGAGCATAAGTTTGTTGGAAAAAAGCAGCAGGTTTCAGGTAGCTTTTTCCTATCTCTCCATCTGTAGTTACATTTTTTGCATAAGGCTGTCTTCACTGTATTCCTGGATAATCCTGGGTCATAAATATATACATTGCTTTCTGCAGAGACAGGCCAGATTAATTTAGAATTGTACTGACAAAATATTTAAAATGTAAAATAATCTGAAACTAGAGAGCAGCTAAGAAATCCTGATTTAAACCTAAACTTTCGATGTTTAATTGCCTCATCTATGTGTACTGCCTTGGAATGTCCTAGCAGCAGCCTTTGAATGTTTAGCAGCTTCTGCCATTTACACATTGTCTGTAACAAAAATGTTTTTTTAATTGCTTTTTGTAAATTCAGAGAGGTATGCCCAAACTCCAAAAAAGATGGGTTTTTTCTCTCTCTTGTTTTTTCTTTTTTTTTTTTTTTTTTTTCTTTTTTTTTTTTTATATGCTACTGGTGGTATGGTAAGCAGAGGTTTAGGAAGCAAACATAAGTGCTGGAGAAATTTGATTATTTTGGGGGATTTTTTTATTTATGCAACAAAGTCCTCATTTAGCATTGTAGCTCTCAACAAGATTATTGGTCTTCTAGAACTTTTAACAGTTACCTGCTTTTACCCAAAAACCATATTAAAGGAGAAACTCTTCCAGGATTTAAACACCTGTGAAAACTCAAAATGCGTGACATCTCACCTCTCGATGGGCGCATCGGTGTTTCTGTATTGAGAAGATGCAGAGATGCAGTTTTTGGGCAGCCCTGCTAAAACCACACCATTTCCAGTGTGGTTTCTCTGGAGAAGCAGGGGCTGCCCGGACAGCCCAGCACTGTCGGCTCCGAGGCCATTTAGCCGATTGCTAATGAGTGCGTGGGCTCCCTGAAAGAGCTGAAAAGGCAGATCTCACTTTTACCAGCACCACTTCCAAAACCGAAGTATATGGGCAGGAAAAAAAACATATATGTGTATATACACACACATATGTATATGTAACAGGAGGGGAGCGGTTTGTTTGTCCAAAAGAAAGGCAGAACACACCAACCCAAACTGGAACTTAAAAAAGGAAAAGTCTTTGAGAGGTGGTAATTACTGTTTTGGTAAATTGCTCTAACTCTTCCACGCGTGACTTTGCTGTTTAAAAATCTGTCAGCCAATTTACTTAGCTGGTTGATGACAGGGGACAGAAGGAGGGAGAAGAGCTCTGCGGAAGGTGGGAGCCTGCTGACAGAGGCAGATGAAGGCGGCTCTGCCGTGCCCGTGGCTGGGCAGCGCTGCGGCCGGAGCTGCTGCCCGGTGGGATGCTCAGCGATGTGGAGACGGCGGCTCCTTCCCGGCCGCTCATCTGCAGGCACCGGGAGCTCAATGGCCTCTTGGAGGCTTGCGGCACTTCACGAGGAGCACATGAATGACCCAGGGTGGTAAAAAAAAGGCGAACTCCCCCCTTCCCCCATGGAGCCGTAGGGATAAGAAAGGGAGAGTTAACGCGCTGCCTGCTCCCAGCTAGAGAGGTTCCTCTTGGGCTGTTCCGAGCGAGAATGGCCGGAACCCCCTCGCTGAGAGGCCAAGGCGAGCTCAGGTAAACGGGGCCCGTCTGCGCCGCTGCAGCTCCCGCGCGTCCCGCCCGGCTCTCGGGGCCAGCGGCTCCTGAGCACAAGGTGTGCCTGGTTTCACTGCAGCTGCAGCCCCGTACCGGGATGCCTCACTTCCAGCTACCTTGCCTCTCACTCCTTTCTTTTATTTTTTTTCAGTCGAGTTTTAATGCCTCCTTAGAAAAGATAAGTTCATTTTTGCACACCTTGGGGTGGTGTGTTCATTTTCTGCCCAAGAAATGGATCTTCATTCGGATTTTGTACATCTTGATTTATTCTTGGCTTATAGTTTGAAGTGGGTGCTCTTCTAAAAGGATTTATGCATAGGTTCACTATTTTTGTAGTTATGGTTTATATGATAAGCTTTTTATATTTAAAATCAATATGTAATCCTGTGGAGGAGCTTATCCTCTAAAACCCCATTTGTAAATCTATTTTAGCTTTGTTACACCGCGCAGCCACAGTATTCCATAGATTGATTAGGTTCAGCAGCAGAATCCTATCAAATGGCCTGCTCTGATGATGATGCAAACTCTTTCAGGATTGCTAGTTGACTGGAACTAAAGATAAGACCTGACTGCAATCCCCCAATGTGCTCTTTACAAAACTAGTGTTAATTTTCATCAAAGTGCCAGGCTTATTTATTATAGTGGCAAGGTTGAAGGTTTTACTAGGAGAACTTTCGACCATTTCCATTAAAGCATTTCTATGGGAGCTGGACGTCTGTTTGCTCAAAGTAATTATCAGTTTAAGCAGTGGGGGGGAAAAAAAGACAATATAAAGTCAATGAAGATGAATAATTGAAAACATTTCTACTTCAATGTGAATTTAGCAAACTCTGTCATTTTTAACTGCCCATCGCGAGTGGTGGCATGGGGGTTTTAGCTTTCAACACTTTTAGCTCATATACAGCCTCAGAGCTTAATCCTATTTTTGTCCAGAGTGTAGCTTTTATAACAGTATTATTCTGAAATCTTCAAATTAATCACAGCCCATATTGTAGCTTCCCAGAGCTGCAGTCAGCCTGGGTAACTATATGTGACAGGTGTTATAGGTAATCCTGGCTTAAAAGGCACAACAGGTAGGAATCAAACTTGAACACAGTTGCTTTTTTAAACATAGGGATGTTTCCCAAAACTGCTGCCCAGCAGTATTTTGTTGGATAAAACAAAATTGCAAGGTAGTCACCTATAAAATGTTATTTAAATACTTAGAGTCAGTTACCCTTTTAAACAATTGCTGCTTGACTCTCTTTATTTTGGGGGGAGGAAAGGCGGTCTCCTTTCCTGGAAGTGGAAGTAAAATTGCAAGGGAATAGCTCTTCCAGCAGGTTTTTCCAAGGCATGTTTGAAACATTTATAATAAGCAAATGTGTAAAAAACAACCAAAAAACCCCAAACAAATACACAGTTCTGTTCCATGAAATCCTAAAAGGACATTATTTAATTCACAGGGCTATAAGATGAAGCAACAAAACCTGTAGCACTTAGGAAGGGATTTAATAGGGAAAAATAGTGAGAGACTCAGCAAAACATTTACTGAAATATTCTGACTTGTTTGCTCTTTCAAAAACTAAAGTTGCTGCTGCAGCTGGAGAACAAGGGATAAACGAACAAACAAACAAAAAAGCTTTAAAAACAAGAAGTGAAAACCATCAAAACTGCAAAACAAATATACAAAGTCCAGGTAGAGGCGATGGATTTCAAATCCCTTTTCATCCAGAGCTCCGTGTGCCCAGATGTGCTGGGGCAGCCCGAGTCCCAGCACAATTCCCAGCTGAAGCCAGGGAAAAGTTAACCTGAAAGTTGGGAACCACGTCTGGGAGGAAGCAAACACCCTGAAACCCTCTCAAACCCTCTGCCGTGTCTCTTTCTCTCCTTTTCTGTCTGGCTTGCTGCCGTGGCCCTTTTCAGGGCCTTTTCAGTGCTGTCATGCTGAGATCCCATTGCGTGTCAGGGGCTTTATTTGTGGGGCAAAACGCTGCGGTTTGGGGAAGCTCTGGCTGGCAGAGAGGCAGAGCAGGGTGTTTTACCGGGGCTGAAGTGAAGGAGCTTTGCCCAGAAGGAGCAGGAGGGGAAGCAGCAGTGCAAGTCTGGAGACTGCTCCAAGAAGCAGCACCTAAAAGGCTGCCACCCGAATTAAAGCAGCTTTGTGGCAGGAAAAAATGGCTTGGATTACCGGTAATTTTAGCTGCTAACTCCACCTCTAATCTGTGTCCACCTGAAAAAATTAGTCCCTTAGCAACGGTGGAGGGGAAAGGACACATTTAAAAAAAAAAAAAAAAAAGGAAATGAGAAAGGAAAATAAGGAGAACGAGGAAAAGGAGGAGAAAAATGAGAAAAATAAAGACTCGCGGAAGTTGGGGCAGTGCCCCGGCAGCCGGTGCTGCGGGCCGGGCTCCGGTGCGGCGGGACGCGCTCGCTGCTCCGTGCCCGCCGCCCACGCGTGTGCCGTGGGTTTCCGCTGCCGCTTGTCCCGGGGCTCCTCGTGGGCCCGGGCAGGCGGCGGGGAGGGCGCGATAAAAGCGGTTCCACATTCCTGCCTTTCTGCCGCTCTCCCAACCTTCATTGCATGATGATGCATCTAATTTTTAATTTGTAAATACAAGGCTGAATTCCCTCTAGCACCACTTGCTTTCATAAAGCTTCTGAGCAGTTTGCTGTCTTGAATAAATTTGGCTTTGGAGGGGGGTCAGGGGGATTTGAACCACCGCATTCTTGCGGGGTTTGTGAAGATTCACATGGTAACCGGTGGGGAGCATTGTTCGGCTTATCTGAATAAGCACCAGCCATGTGAGTTTTAACATGATCGCCCAGGGCAATGGAGAGCACGGGTGGGTGGGGGAGAAAGCCAAAAGGACTGCACCCTCTCTCCCCTCGCCTTCGGGAAGCGCGGCCGGAGGAGGAGGACAGCGCCGGGCCGCTGGCGATGGCTTCTCCCGGTGCTTGGGGGTTTTTTTTGGAGCCGGTGTCCTCTTTCCCTCCCGCTCCTCAATTGTCCTGCTATCTCCCTCATAATCTACTGCTCCTGCTTTTCATTGTTTACCTTCTTAATGAGGGAGGCGGGGAAGGCTGGCGCTTGACTGACAGCGACAAGCCCTCGGTCTGGCTGCGGAGCCCGAGGCTGCGGGCGGCCCCGGGGTAGCGCCGGGCCGGGCCGGGCCGGGCGAATGAATCCCTTGGGAATAGCGAGGCTGCCCACCCGCCGGGGCTGGAAGGGGCCTCGCCATATTCTGTAGCAAGTGTATTTTTACTTCAAAGTGGGCAATACTAATTAAGCGATACCTGCCTTTAAAGTTACTGCGGAGCATATGGTGCGCAGTGTGAGATTCCTGCAGCCGCTGGGAGCGGGCGAGGGGCGCGCAGAGAGGAGCCGGGCTGCGGGAAGCGGGCATTCCTCCGGGAGCAACCCCGGCGGACACCGGCGTGGGGAAAACAAAACAAATCTTACACTAAAAAGGAAAAAAAGAAAAGAAAGGAAATAAACCCCCACCCGAACGGCCCCAAAATCGCTGCTCAGCTCCCCAAGCCAAGGAGGGCCAAACGCCGCCGGGCCGCGCTTGTCCCTGCGGTGGCCTCGCTGGGGAGAGAGGCCGGGGCCGGGCCGGGCTGTGCCAGGCTGCGCTGGGCTCTGCCGGGCTGTGCCAGACTGCATTGGTCTGTACTGAGCCAGACCGGGCCGGGCCGAGCTGTGCCAGGCTGCGTGGGGCCATATCGGGCCGTACGGGGCCGGGCCGAGCTGTGCCAGGCTGCGCTGGGCCGGGCCGGGCCGGGCCGGGCCGGGCCGGGCCGCAGCGGGCGCGGGTTCCGGCCGGGTTGGCCGTGGCTGTGTCGGGCGCCGGCGGCCGCCGCTCTCACCGCCGCTCTTGTTGTGCTTCTCCCGCAGACTGGCAGAAGACCGAGGCGCAGAAGAGGCGAGAGCAGCTCTTGCTGGACGAACTCGTTATTCTCGTTAACAAACGGGACGCGCTGGTCAGGGACCTGGACGCCCAGGAGAAGCAGTGAGTCGGACAGGGGGAAGGGGGTCCCCGCCGGGTCCCCGCGGTGCCCACGGAAAGTTCGGTGCGAGCCCGGGGGCGGGGGAGCTCAGCGGGGCTGGGGCCCGTCCGGGCAGCCCCTCAGCCGCCTCTCTCCGCAGGGCCGAGGAAGAGGACGAGCATTTGGAGAGGACCCTCGAGCAAAACAAAGGCAAGATGGCCAAGAAGGAAGAGAAATGCGTTCTCCAGTGAGCGACCTTCCCGCGGCGGCAGCGAAATCGCAGCGCGGCTTTCTTACGTTCTTAAAATGCCGACATGAGACTGGGGAAAAAAAAAGAAAAAGATGTTTTGAAAAAAAATTAAACTTTTTTTCCATTTTCTTAGGCCAGATCTAGGCTGCGCCGGGCCCCACTGCGTTGTTTTTTTGTTTTCCATTCAAGCGAACTCGCGTTGTCCCATGATTTCCTTGTGGGCTCAGCTCTCCTTCCGAAAGCGTTGGAAATGGAATCTCCGAGACCCCTGGCGTGCGGGCGATGCCGGAGATGGGCGGAAGGAGGAGAAGAAATAGTCTGTCCTGGTTTCTGGAGCTGGAGGAGGGCTGAGTTTTGAAATAAAAATGTTTTTGTCGTAATAGGATTAGAGAGGGGGATATAGGAAAAAAAAATCATTGGGAATGGTTTCATCTAGTCCTGCCATATGTAATACTTAATAAGCTACCTACATTTTATAGTTAGGTCAGGTCCACCCCAGTTATTATTAAAAATGTGCTGTATTTACCAGTGGTTTATTACATCAGTTTTACATTTCCCCGGGAGTAGAGCCGAGCTGCTCTGGTGCACTCGGGGGGCTTCTCCCCCGGAGCTGGCACCAATCCCTGGGAGCGGCTGCGGGCGGAGCGGGGCAGCCCGGGGCAGAGACCGGCCCGGCCCGGGACAGCGCGGCGCTTCCCGCCCGCGGATGGACCGAACCGAACCGGACCGGGCCGGGCCTGCTCCGCGTTATTTATTGCGCCCGGCCGCGTTCCCCTCCGCACCCCGCCCCGTCCGTGTGCCCCCAAGCGTGTCCCGCGCTCGCATCGTCCCTTCATGGAGCTCGTCTCGTTTATTTATTACAACACCGAGTCATATATAAAATTTTCAATAAAACCCGAATCTTTCTTACCGTAACAGCCGCTTTCCTCTTTACCTGGGAAACTCCCTTCACCCTCCCGCCTTGGGTCGGCCGGGAGGGGGCTCGGGGGGCGGGAAGGCCCGATCCCGGCGGGAGGGGCAGCGGGCTCCGCGCCCCGGGCCGCCCCGGCCGCCGCCGCTTCCCGGCGCAACGAAACGCAGCGCACGGAAAAGTTTTTCGTTTGATTTTAATAAAATGCAACTCGGGGAGGGGGAGGTAAAACTTTTCCCCGCGGGGCCGATGCCTCCCGCCAGCGGCGCGGGGGATGCGCGGCCAAAGCGCGGGCGCGCAAGGAGCGCACCCGGGGGAGCGGAGGGAGCCCGGAGCCTGCGGGGCCGGAACAGCGCCGGCGGCTCCAGGCGCGACCGCGGCCCGCTGCGCGCTGTCTTGCCGCTCTCGCCAAAAGGAGTCCCCCTTTGGGAGGAGGGAAGCGCCCGTGTTTGTGCGAGCGGCCGCCGGTGCCGCGGGATTTACCGGCCTGGGAAACCGGGGGCTGCCCCGGGGCCCGCAAGTGGATTTGGCCCCATGCGAAGTTTGGGAAGATGCGCGGAACACCCCGGCGCCGGGGGGGCTGGGGCAGCGGGCTCCGCCGAGCTCTTCTGCCCTCCCGTAAAAACACAGGAGCTGGGCACGGCAGGAAACGCGCTCCGAGGGTTCCGCGGCTGCGGAGCGCGGCGGAGGCTCGGGAGGGGAGAGGGGCAAAGCCCGCGGCGCTGCTGCCCGGCCGGGAGCGGCTGAGCTCAGAGGGGCTGCCCTGGGGCCAGGGGGGCCTCGGGCGGGCATCTTCTCCTCCTGGGGATGCCGGTGTTTGCCTGGCTTTCAGAGGAAAAAGTAACTCAGTCGCTGGGCTGGGGGCAAAGTAAGAGTGTGTGTGTCCCCCGAGTTTCGCCCCCAGCGCGGCGCAGCGGCCGCGGGAGGCCCCGGACCGAACCCTTCACCGGGGTCGCGCAGCCCAGCCCGGCCCCCGCCCGCCCGCGGCTCCCGCCCTGCCGCCGACCTTACCTGGGCACAGCGGGGAGGGCGCCGGCTCCGTCCGGCGGAGCGAGCGGGGACCGGAGTGGCCGGGACCGTCACCTCGGGGGGCGGCGAGCCCCGCGCCCCCCTGCCCGCAGCCCCGGCCGAGCCTGCGGGGAGGCGCCCGCAATTGGGGATTGGGTAACGGCGGGAGCTGCGGGAGCTCGGTGGGGCACGGATACCCCCGGTGTGGGGGGAGCCTCGGGGGGGCTGCCCGCCAGGACCGGGGCTGCCCCGGCGGGGAAAAGTGATGGAAGGCGGCGGGGGCGGGGGGAGGGCAGCCCGAGCCAGGAACTGCCCCGTAGGACCGGGGCAAAACGGGGGAGAGGGGCTGGAAGGGGGGAGAACTGTCCCCGCAAACTCTTCCTCCTCCCTCCTCCTGCCTTGGCTTTTTTGTGAATGGGCCGCGGCGCCTTTGTTAGGGGGAAAAGTGCCCGTGTCGCTGACTTTTGCGGGAGAGCGGAGGAGCTTGCTAACCTCCTTCGCTCTACTCATCGGCTCCCTCCCGCCCGGCTTAGACGGTTCTCTCCTCGCACAGGAAAAAGATTTGAAAAGACGGGAAAAAATCTCCAGCAACAACAAAATAAAATGGGGGGGAAAGTTTTCCCCCCGGGAGACCGTGCTCCGATCGGGGCCGGCGGGCAGCGCCTTTGAACATTAGCTCGCTTTCAGCTCCGCTGCAATTAGAGGGAGTTGATTTGGGGAGACCAACAAAAGCCGCGCACCGGAGCCTCTCAGAGGTCCGGGGCCGCTCCGCCGCGCCGAGCCGAGCGCGGGGCCCCGCGGAGCGGCGCGGAGGGCCCGGTATCACCGCGCCCCTGCACCCACCCGCTCGCCCCCGCGAGCAGCCCCTAAATTCGGGACACGCGAGGAAAGGTGCGGTCGCTGTAGTTTTATTGCGATTTTAGAGCACAAAGTTTGCGAGAGCCCGCGGGCGCCGGGATGGGGGGGGCGCGACACCGCCTCCCCTCCCCAGGAGCGCCCTCCGTGCCGGCGAAGGCGGCGCCCGAAACTTTTCCTGCGGTCTCCCCGGGCGCCAGGGACGCGGAGCGGCCTGGGGGGCATCCCGAGGGAGGGGCAGAGCTGCGCGGGCGCGGAGCGGCCCTCCCTCTTCCGCACTTCTCCAGCAGTTCCCACCGCCCGCCCTCTCCGCGGAGGTTGCGCGGGGCCCTGCGCGCCTGCCCCTGGCTCCCCGGCCGGCTCTCCGCGGCGCCGGGCTCGGTGCGCGGGGGAGCGCGGAGCGGCGCGGGGCGGTGCGGAGGAGCCGTCGCCCCGCGCTGCCATTGCCCGGGCGGCTGTCAGTCAGGCGGGGAGCGGCCGGGGATTGGCGCCGGGCTGGTTACGCAGTTGCTTTGCGCGCACATACAAGGGTAGGGCCGGGGGTAGGTGATCAATCCTCATCAGGGCCGCGGCTCCATCGCCCCGACAGCGCGGGCCGCCGGCAAGGTAACGCGGGGTACCCCGACAAGTCGGGGGTGCGCGGCTCGGCTCGGGCAGCGCCCCCGGCCCCCTCCCCAGCCCGCCTCTCACCTGCCGGTCCCCCTCGCTCCCTCCCTCCCTCCCTCCCCCCGCCGCGCCCCCTCCGCGCCCCGCGCCCGCTCCGCCCCGCGCTGCCCCGCGCAGCCCCCGCCGCCGTCGGGCGGGTGCTCAGTGCTCCGCAGGTGGCCGCGCAGGTGAGGCGGGCGGGGGCGGCGGGCACCGCGCTCACCGACGGGGCGGGCGGTGGCGGCGGCGCCGGGACGGAGCGTAGCGGGCCCGCGGCGCCCTGGCCAGGGGTGGTGAGCACGGCCGGGCCGGGGCTGCCTCGGGATTTTTTTTCCTTCCCTCTCTTCTCTTTTCCACTTTATTTCCCTCCTCTTCGCCGTTCTCTCCTCCCGGGACGAGCCCGCTCCGCCGCGTCCCCGACAAAGTTATGCAACGCCGGGTCCCGGCTCTGCCACCCGCCCTGCGCCCGGCCTCGGCCCGGGGGGCACCGCGAACCCCGCCCGGCACCCGCGGGTCCCCCCTTTGCCCCGGCCGGGGGAGCTGTGTCACAGCGCGGGGGCTGCTCCGCGGGGCCGCCCGGGTCCCTCCGCTCCTTCCTCCCCTCCGGTTCATCCGCGGCGTTTTGGGCTCTGCGGGGTCTCTCCTGCCGCGTCCCCCCGGGCGGGCCCGTCCCGGCTGCCCGCGCTGTCCCCGCTCGGCTGCCGGCGCGCTCTTCTTTTCCTTTTCCCCTTTTTAACTCTTATCCATTTCTAATTAAAACGTCCCCGTCTGCTCGCTTTTAAATTAATTATACTTCCCTCCTCTGATACCTCCTTTTGATTCCTAATCCAATTATCTTTTTAAATAATTGCTTTATCTCTCCCGATCGCCGGGCACTGTTGCCTCTCGGCACTTGGGCGCGACTCGCCTTCGTTTAAACTAAAATAATAATAAAATAATAATAAAATTAACCATCGGGGGCCCCGCGCCGGATGGGCGCAGCTCCGCGGGAGCCCGGGCAGGAGCCTCACCCGCTTCTCTCCGCTCTCTCCCCAGGCGCTCCGGCCTCGCCTCTGCGCGGGGAAGAAATCCGCCTGTTTCTCGATCTTCGTTGTTATTTAGATTTTTTTTTTCTCCTTCGTTTTTATTTTTCTCTCACTTCACCTGCTATCTCTCGAGGACCTCGTGGCGGTGACGGCAGGACTGAACGAAAAAAACTCCTTTCAAGCCGACTTTGTGCTCCGTTTTTAAATTGTCGTTGGCTTTAATTTTTTTTTTTTTTTGCCTCTTATTTGGGGATTTTTTCGGGGGCTCTTTTTTGTCAGATTTTTTTCCTTTCATTTCCCCCTTCCCCACCCCATACATTCGATTTGATTTTGAGGTTTTTTTTTTTCCTGCCGGACTTTGGAGGAAAACTGCCCGGCTTCTAGCATGATGTCTTACCTCAAACAGCCCCCTTACGGCATGAACGGGCTGGGGCTGACGGGCCCCGCCATGGACCTGCTGCATCCCTCCGTGGGCTATCCGGGTGAGTGCCGCGGCCCCAGCCAGCGGAGGGGAAAATCTTCCTTCCATCCGTGCGGGTTCGGAGGAGCTGGTGGGGCCCCACGGCTGAGGGTGGTTGGTGGGCTGGTTGTTTGCCTCACCCCTGCCTGGGGACACTGGGGTCTAGCTGAATTTCCCCCCTGCTCCCGGGGTGGCTTCCTTTTCCCAGGGATTTTTAAGGATAAAGAAGTTTCAAATTGGACAACAACCCAAAAAAAGTAATTAATTTCGGCACAACGAAATCTCCCCGTAGCTCCCGCTGGAGCCAGGCCTGGCCCTTGCCCAGCCCTGCGCCCCCCGCCCTGCCCTCAGCGGGACGGGCTCGGGCCGCCCTGGCTGAGCGGGGTCGCTGCCGCCCTTGGGCGCCCCTCAGGCCCTGTCCCGGGACACCGGGGCTCCCTCCCCGTGCCGGGGCGTGCGGGGGGCCCGGCGTGACCGGAGGGCGCTGCTCATCCCGCAGCCACGCCGCGGAAGCAGCGGCGGGAGCGCACCACCTTCACCCGCTCGCAGCTGGACGTGCTGGAGGCGCTCTTCGCCAAGACGCGCTACCCGGACATCTTCATGCGGGAGGAGGTGGCCCTGAAGATCAACCTGCCCGAATCCCGAGTCCAGGTACTGGCCCTGCGCGGGGGAACCCTGCACCTCCGTGGGAGGGGGCACGCAGGACCACCCCAGCCCAGCTGGTGCTGCTCAGACCAGCTGCTCCATCCACACTCATGCTCCATCCACGCTCATCCCTCTTTCCTTGGGACAGGGATGCGTGTGGGGTCCCATCCGCTTGTCTGTCCCACTGTGGGGACATTCAGCCCAAGAGGGAGCATTTATTTTTTATTCTCTTGTATTAATTTTATTTTTATTTATATTTTTCTGTCACCCTCCACCTGCTCCAGAGTATGGCAGCCCTACCACCTGGGTGCTTCCCAGAGGTTATTCCCTTTGGGCACTGGTCACTGGATACCCAGCAGGGCAGGATATGCAGGCAGCACCCACCACAGGATCTGTCCCCTAAATCCATATTTTGTCGCTGTGCCAGGGATATGCAGGAGCTGGGACACCACCAAAGGCCTTTGGTCCTGGCCATCCTTGCCTTTGGCAGGCCGTGGGGTGGCAGGGCTGGGATTGTATCTGGGGTGTGAGGGGAGCGCGGTGTTAGTGGATACTGGGAGAACTGGTGCCAGGGTGAGGGTGGCTGAGTGCTCGCAGCCTCTTCTGGTCTGTCTGGGCCCCTGCTCAGCCCCCCACGCTCCTTGCTGCCCTGCACCCCGTTTTCTCCCCGCAGGTCTGGTTCAAGAACCGCCGCGCCAAGTGCCGGCAGCAGCAGCAGAGCGGCGGCGGGGCCAAGAGCCGCCCGGCCAAGAAGAAATCTTCGCCCGCCCGGGAGAGCTCGGGCTCGGAGAGCAGCGGGCAGTTCACGCCGCCGGCAGCGGCCTCCAGCTCCGCCTCGTCTTCCTCCTCCAGCTCGGCCTCCTCGGCCCCGGTGGGCGCCCCGGCCTCGCTCAGCACCCCGGCGTCGTCCATCTGGAGCCCGGCTTCCATCTCGCCCGGCGCGGCTCCCGCGGGGGTGACGGTGCCCGAGCCGCTGCCGCCGGCCGCCGCCTCCTGCATGCAGCGGGCCGGCCCCGCCGCCTCGGCGGCCTCCGCCTCCTACCCCGTGTCCTACAGCCAGGGCGGCGGCTACGGCCAGGGCTACCCCGCGCCGCCCTCCTCGTCCTACTTCGGGGGCGTGGATTGCAGCTCCTACCTGGCGCCCATGCACTCCCACCACCACCCGCACCAGCTCAGCCCCATGGGCCCCTCCTCGGTGCCGGGCCACCACCACCACCACCCGCTGAGCCAGAGCTCGGGCCACCACCACCATCACCACCACCACCACCACCACCAGGGCTACGGCGGCACGGGGCTGCCCTTCAACTCCTCCGACTGCCTGGACTACAAGGAGCCCGCCGCTGCCGCCGCCTCCTGGAAGCTCAACTTCAACTCCCCCGACTGCCTTGACTACAAGGACCAGGCGTCCTGGCGCTTCCAGGTCTTGTGAGGGAGCGGTCACCGTCCCACCAAGCTGCCACTGACCCACCCGGGGGCTCCCCACCGCCTCCCGGCCAGGACTCTGGGCTCTTCCCCCTCCTCCTCCTCCTCCCTCTTCGTTAGCAGTGGCGATGTCCTGGGGAGGTGCTGCCGCCCCCATCTCTACTGACTGATATTTATTTGCTTCCTGCACCACTCCACCAGGTTTATTATAATTATTATTTTTTTAAACGCAACAAGAAGAGGAGTTTAAAAAAAAAAAAAGAAAATTAAAAAGCCAAGCGTGTCCCCCGCTGCCCCCCGGGCAGAGGCGCAGGCTGGCTCCTGCCCTGCCAGTGCCCCGGCTTTGTGCGGGGACCCTCAGCCCTGCGGGTGTGGAATTCCCGGCTCGCCAGTCCTGTACAGCCTCTTGCCGCGGGGAGCGGCGGGAATGATGTAAATACTCGGTCCGTTCCAGTGACCACGATTATTTTTAGTTGATGCTGTTGGGTTGGCATTTATCTAGAGTCTAACATGGAACAGAACGTAAAAAAAAAAAATATCTTTTTAAATTTCGATTTTCTTCCCTAAAAAAACGAATCTTTCCCGGTGTCATGTCCTCCGTCCATCCTCGAGGGCTCCGCACAAGCTTGGCTGTGCCGTCCTGGGGCTGAGGGAGAGGGGGCATGGAAGGCATGGAAGCAGCCACGGGAGGTGTCCAGAACGGAGGCAAAGGGGGAGGGAGGAAAGGCTGCCCAGCTGATCCGCAACCTGCAGACCAAAAAAACCCAAAACTTTTGGAAAAAAAAATAAAAGGAAACAAACAAACAAAAAAAAGCTGCAAAAAAAAAAAAGTTTTGGTTTATTTTTTGGGGGGAGGGTTGCAGGGATAAGCAGCTCTGGTTTGGGGCTGGGGCGGGGGGTGGCACGGCTTTTCGGAGTGTGTTTTTTGGTTCGGTTTTCGTTTCGGTTGTTTCGAGCCCCTTGTGTCGGTCGGTCGGTGCGCGGGGCGGCTCGGGGCTGCAGCGCCGCGTTCCTGCCTGGGCTGGCGCTTCCCGCAGCGGGGACAGGGACCGTGTACGTGTGACTTTTGATGCCGTAACCCCTTCGACTGTAAGGCAACCCCCCTCCTTTCTTCCCACCCACCCCAATAAAATCTAAACTAATAAATGTAGTGGCGTCGTGTCCTCCTTCCTCCCTCCTGCCTCCTCTTCCTCATAAAACTTCCCTGGGGGGAGTGAGGAGCAGAGAAATATTTCCTGGGGGTTTCCAGCATCTGGGGATGTGTGTGATGAGTTTGCGAGCGTTCCGAGGGGGGACCCACCGCCGCCTCTGCCGGTGCGGGCTGGGGTCCCGCTCCCACGTTAATTGGCGCTTAATTGGTTACGGATTTAGCGGTGCCCCGTGGTGCCCAAGGGACGCGCGGGACGGGCGGGCGCTGCCCGAAACTGCGATTTCCCCCCAGGGTCGGTGGCGCAGCCGCCAAACCCGGGACCCACGGGCGGGCCGGGGTGCCGGAGAGCGAGGGACATCCGGCCGGACCTCTGTCCCTCTGTCCCTCTGTCCCTCAGCGCGGGTTCAGCACCGGCGCTCCCAGCCCCGACTCCCGCCCGTGCCATCCTCAGCCGCTGCCGGCCGCGGTCCAGCCAAGGAAGACAGCCAAGGGAGATGAATTTTTTTTTTTTTCTCGTGACAATTTCCCCCTCTTTTTTCCCCCCCAGACCTTCGCTTCAGTTGTTGGAAGCTGCCTGTTGGTGCTGGGGCTGCTCCTGCTCGCACAGGACCGGGGATGCGGGGACCCGCGGGGCCGCTGCTCCCCTGCTTGGGGCATCGAAGCGCTGTTCGGGGAGCAGCCGCAAATCCCCATCCCGCTCCCCGTGGTCCTGCAGTCGTGCCCACCGTACCTGGGAGCTCCGGGGCTGTGCCGTGTGTCCCCATCCCTGGTGTCCCCGCAGCCCCGGGACCGCAGAGGGGTGAGAGGGGCCGGTGCTCCCTCGGCTGCTTTGGGGAGGGTTTCACCACCTGCCCTCGCCTTCCCGCCCCAGCATCCCGGGGGAGAGCGATTGGGCTGGCACTGCGATGCTGCCCCGGAAAAACAGCGGGATCAGCCCCGGGAGCCACCCGTGCGACATCCCAGGGTCGTGGCCGCGGCAGAGCCCCGGGGCGGGGGTGGCTCCCGCACCCATCGGTGCAGCAGGGAGCTGCGAGGGCTCCAGGGGCTGAGTCAGTGTCAGGGCAGTTTTCTTTAAGTGGTTCTTTTCCTTGCTGTCTCCTCCTGTGCATGTACATGGATAAAAGAGATCTAACTATTTTTAAAAAAGATATCTATACTTCCACTATAAAATAATTGCTCTCTTCTGCAATCACCAAAGTGTGGCTGTACAGGCAGTTTGAGTGAGGGCCACGTGTGCTGGTGCATCGGTCCATGCATCCCCAAGCCCTTCCTTTTAAAGGGGAAAAAGTTTTCACAGCCCTCCTGGGGCTGGGGAGAAAAAAAAAAAAAATCTGTGCTGGGCACAAAATGAACCCGAGTCACCCTCCCAGATTTAGTGAGCACTTGAGAGAGAAGATCCAGCAGGTGTACAACACACAATCCCCCAGACACACACCTCCTCTTTAAACAAAAATGATGCACATTTCATCATCCTTGTAAACTGTGCTCCACTATAACTCAGTAAGTGATGCTGAGAGACACAGCCAAGAGGGGAGCCTGAATTTTGTTTTTGGTGACATGGTCCTAAACCTCTTCCTCCAGTGCCCCACAGTGGGGCTGGGCCAGGGCTCTGCTCTGGGATGTTGGACTCCAAGGGATGCTCGTGTGCTCCCACTTTTCCCCTCGATTTAGGCATCAGGAACACCAGGTGCCACTGATCAGTGGTTTAACCAGCAACTCCCACGCTGCAGTTTGGGCTTTTTCCTGTCCCACTCACACAGACGTGGAGGAGCATGGTGTTGAAGCTGGTGCTGAGCACAGGTGGTTTTGGAGCACGAGAGGAGACCCGGTCAGATCACACCAAGTCATGGCTGTGCCCTCAATGCTCGGCTCCATTTGTTTCATTTTTTTCCAGTCGGTGCCAGCAGGGTGGGCAAGACTTGACTTCCCAAGCGGGTGTTGGTGGGTGAGCACAGGCTGGGAAGGGACATACCTGGGTTTGGGGGGGCCCAGCACCCTCCCTGTTTTGCAAACCTGTCCCACTGTGGGCTCCCTCCAGGCTGGCACCGGCACTGCCACCCGAGCATGAGTCACGGCAGGTAAGGTGGCACGGCGCCTGGTGCCCGGCTCCAGGGGCAGGCACCAGCAGGATTGCCAAGCTTTTTAGGGCAACCTGGTTCTGAGAGAGCTGCCTACTTGGCTCGTGCCTCACCTCTCCAGCAAGAAGGCTGCTGGGTGCATGGCTACCATTATTATTTAATTTTTTTACATTAAACTCGGACTTGCTGCTGGAGCACGGAGCTGCCGGGGCCGGGGGCCGCAGAGCCGAGGGCTGGCTCAGCCCCCAGCTCCTGCCCCTGCCCGAGCAGCTGCCTCTGCCAAAGGCACCTGGGGCTTTCCTGCAGCAGCTGAAGGGCCAGGATGTGGGGTGAGCAGGAGGAGGGACAGAGGGGAGAACATTCCCCAGCTTGGGCTGCCTTTTCCCTCTACACTGGTGCTTCATGGACCTGGAATAATGCATGACCTATTTGCTGTTAGCAGAGCATTTGCTCTGGGTTGTGTCCCTGCTTTGCTGTTGAACCCCTGTGTGTGGCAGGGAGCTGGGACAGGTGGTGATGGGAACACCCTTAGTGGGCCATGCAGAGGTGGGCAGAGGCTGGACAGGGTTACTGCTGGCTGGGGTGAGCAACTCCTCTTTTGGGTGCAGGAACTCAAGCCATTGTGGCTGAGCATGACTTAAACTATTAAAGAATTATAACTAAAAATTCTGTTGTAAGTTTCAGAAGTTGTGCCCACTAACATGACTTATTACAGTTATTTTGTAGGCAGCCTTCCTGGCAGGGAGCAGAGAAAACAGGTGATTATAGCTGAATAAGGAACCACTGGTTTGTGGTTTTCCCTGTGCTGACCTCTGTGTTAGCCAGTTGCTGCTAATTCTTACACTTTGAGCAGCAATTAATGCACATAAAATCCCGTGTTGGTTCCAAACCTGTTTTGATTCTGTCAGTGAAAAGTCTGCAGGTGAACCTCCCAGAGGAGGAAGCTGCTGTACCAGAGAGCTCTCCTTTCATGTTGCACTGGCAAGCACAAAATGCTGTGGGGAAGGAGGAGGGTGAAAATGGTCACAGGGATGAAGCCTAAAGGGAAACCTCTGTCTATTTCCAGTTAAACCCCTATTCAACACTTTTTTTTTTTCCTGGACAGACAGGACTTTTCCAAGAAAACCATGTGAGGATATTTTTTATGAAAAACTGCAATTTTAGGAAACAGCATTCTGGACCTTATGTACATTTCTGGTATCACTTCCTGTATATTTTAAAGCTGAAATCCTCTTAGCATGCAAAGTAAATAGATTATGATATACTGAAGGATTAAGAATCACTGTCTGGTGTCAGATTAATCCCTCATATAGACCATCACTTGTACTGACAGAAATATGGCTGCAATTCAGCAAAATAGCTGTATGGCAGGGCCATGTGCTGCAGCCTCTTAGGCTGAACGAGCCCCTGTCACCGTGGTCCAGCGCCGTGACGTGTGTTCTCCAGAAATTCCACTTCAATCCATGGGACATTTAAGGCACCAGCTTGGCCGTCACCACCTCGGCTCTGCAAGGCAGCAGCTGCTCTGTTCCAAAGCTCTCTTTATTTGTTTTCCCCTGTTGAGTGTACAAAACCCTGTGGGCTGCAAGCCCTTGGCTCCCTTCAAACCTCCAACCAAAGTGTCTCTTTCAAATACATGCATGCAAAGGTGTAGATTGGGATGAAATGCCAAAAGGGTGCAACCAAAATCACCCATCAGGCAGCACAACTTTGACTCATAGGGAAAAGTGGACTGTAAATATTTTATTTGGGGAGAAGCAGAATTTTTGTTAAGAAATACTTCTAATGGCTTGTGGGTTTTGGTTTTTTATTTTTTTACATTGTGCCTTCATTTTCAGTCCATTGTACAGATTTGTTCACTGCATAAAAACCAACTTCAAGAAGCTCGCTGGCTTTGGGTTTCAACCCAAAGTGCTGCCCAGAAAGCTCAAGATTAGCCCACACACGTGCCTGAGACAGAGCACAAAACATCCGTGTCCATGCACTCTGCGCTCCATCAGGTGGTGGGAGGAAGGACCCACGATGATGCTCACCCCTCTTCACTGCCAGAAAAAGACAGAGAGGGCTGGCACAGGTCCCCTTCTCAGTGCATTTTCTCTTTGTGGTTAGAGGAGGGAGATTAAAATCTGGACTCCAATGGAATGATGCTTAAGAGGCTCTGCATCTTTTTTCAAGGCAAAATAATGGTTATTCAACTGAGATGATATATCTAGATATGAAAATTGAGAGCATTCTTTGAAAAATGCGGCTGACTGTGAAAGGCTGCTCTCTCACAGAGGTATCCTGAGTGAAGATCTTATCTGCTGGTATCTCAATAGGACGGTTTTCAGAGCCTTAAGTGGAAATTCAAATCTGCTTCCAAGTGAAGATTGTAAAAACATATAATGCATAGAGAATTGCAGACTTCCTCCTGAAAAGCTTATGGATTCATCCAAGAAACCCCACCAAATTTTTTAGCACTGAGTTTGTCCAGTAAATGGGGATCAC
The DNA here is from genome assembly GCF_047830755.1 of Zonotrichia albicollis. Lineage (NCBI taxonomy): Eukaryota > Metazoa > Chordata > Aves > Passeriformes > Passerellidae > Zonotrichia > Zonotrichia albicollis. The sequence goes on from NC_133821.1 coordinate 24,774,223, forward strand.
CAATTACTCACTTTTTTGACACCTTTGATGAAAATGTCACCAAGTTGCCTTCCACATGCAAACACAGGGCACTTTCTGTGTGGACATATCAATATGAACTCAGAAATAATTTGGAGGTCTAAGAACAGGATATTTTCTAAGCCTGGTGTTTTGTCATCTGCCAGTGGTCAGACCCAGGGCTGACTGGAAGTTTGCTGAAGGGCTTCCCGTGAACTTCAGCACCTTGGTGAGATTTCCTCTTCTCTGGTTTGGCAGCTCAGTCACACCAGCCCAAAATGCACAATTTGGAGAGACCCACTGTCTCCAGTCTCCTGTGGGGGAAAGACAGGCAGGATCAAGCAGGCTGCAGGGAGAGGCACTGGGGGATGGAAACACAGGAGTCAAAATACCACCCCAACCAGGGAGAGGAGACAATTGTTGACCCTGCCCCACTTTGGCCTGAGGATGAAGGATGTAGCCCCAAAACCATTCAAGGTAAGGCATTTCTCATCTGTTTTTAAGCACCTTCACACCCCTCTGACCCTGCTGTTCCTGGGAGAACCAGGGGCTGCAGCTCCAGGGACCATGCATGGTGTCCCCTGGGATGTGAGGGTCTGAGGCTCCACCTGCCTTTGAGACCCCTCACGTGGTGCTTGGAAACCTATTGGCAAAAGTGAAACTTTAGGGTTTTTTTACCTTTTAATCAGGCTGGGTTAATGCCCACATGTGGCCAGCCAGGTTTTAAAGTGGGGATGGCATTTGGCAATCCTCACACAATGCACATGAGTGATTTAAGCACAAATCCCCATCCTGCACTCTGTGCCTGTGCAGGGTGGAAGCCTGAGCCCTCTGGGTGTTCAAAGGACATGGAGATAGGGAGAATATGTGCCACCAGCAGAGGTTATTTCATAACCCGGGCTAGGGCTAGCGTGCCTGCGAAATGCATGAAATGCTTTGCCTTGGAAAGAGATGCAGTCTAGTGAGTCATTGCTTTCTTTTGAATTACAGATGAGTAGCCAGCCCTTCATGATGCAAAGAAAAAAACTAGGTGTGGAGCTGGAAACAAAGGGAAACGTGTGTTTGTCCCGTCTCAGAGGGCACAACACGCTGGCTGGCGTGGGAAGAGGGGGTGGGCTCAGGCCCAGGAGGTGGCTGTGTCAGGCTGTGGGAGCACTGGTGAGGGTGCACAGGACTCATGTGAGTGACTCCCCGGCTCCCTGACTTCAGGGAAGATAAAAAAAAAAATCTCCCAACTCTTGAAGTTTCACAAGGAACCTTTACCAGAGCAGCAGCTCCATCTGATGGCATGTGCACTTCAGCACAGAGATAGAGATCTCCCTCCAAAACAGCATTCCCTCCATGACTTCCCTATCTCAGTATGGAGGGAGCAGTAAAAGGGCAATGGCTCCAAACAAGCTCTGTATGGACACTGAGCTTCCAGCCCAAGGCTTGGCTCTTCCCTTGCAGGGAGATGGTGAGAGGTGGCCATGACAAAATACAAGCCCTTGAAAACCCTCAGAGGTATTTTGGAGATGATCTGAAAGTGTCCCTGATGTCCCAGCTGAACCAGTGCTTGCATCCCAGACCCCATCAGGTTATTCCAGTGTGGAAATGTGAAGCACAGCTTCACCACTGGGACTTCTGCTCAGTAAGGCACCTCTCCCTTCAGGGAGGTTATGAGGTGCCTTCCTTGGCAGCAGCCCTCATGGTGGGGCTGTGTGTATGTGCCTTGGGTTTTGGGTGGCTTCAAGCTTTCTGTGGGCTCTCCTGGTTCTCTGAATGACACATGCTGGAGGCTTCAAAAAGCATGATTTCTTTTCAGTAAAGCCCTGAGGAGCATCAGTGGCTAAAGGTAAGGAAGAGGTGGCTCTTTTGTCCCCAGAACTGTGTCAGGGCCTTATGCAGAGGGGTTTCTGCTGGTGGCTGCTCTGGGGACAAAGAGGGGCAGGTGAATGCAGGCTGGAAAAAGATCCCATAGCACGTTTGACCATGTAAGAGTTCAAGGCTGTTTGGTTAGGTCTCTGTTGCTCAAGGTGCAAGGTCCAGAGTGCATCAGGTGGGTATCTGACCTGGGTTTGTGATTTGTGCCTTTCTCTGGGGAGAAGAAGAACCCAGCCATGCAGACCTATCTACTTGCTTTATAAAAAAAAAAAATACTTCTTAAAAAATCCTATTTGCAAACCTCTCTGGTCACACTAAACCAGACCTGGCGGTGTTGTGTGGGAAGCCTGTGATGTGGCACGAAGTTTGCAGAGGTGTTTAATGTTAATCAAAGGCTGAAGAGTGGTAATAACTGGAATCCTTCTCTGGTATCTGCACCTTTCTGCTGGAGCACCCCAGCAATAAAAGGTGCTGTAATGATTTGATGAGAGCTGATTTTCACTGTGCAGGCAGAGAGCTGTCCAGGAACAGGGGCAGCCAGCACTGCAGTGCTGCTCCCTATGGTAAGGAGCTGCTGGTCCTCCAGAGAAGGAAAACATGAATATCCTGACAGGAGAGCATCTACTTGTGCCCTTGAGAGTTCAGATCGTGGGGTTTTCATGGTAATGATGTGGTCCCGCTCTGGCAGGCAAAGGGAGGAGCGGTATGGGAAGGCACACCCTGTAATTGAAAAGCCACTAACTCATCTCAGACCTGCAGGGATGGCAGCATGGAGGCAGTGGTTTGCTCTGTCTCCACAGGTCTGAGGCAGAGCAGAGGATCCTTCTGTTCTCCTGGAGTGGGAAATACAGAGATACCTCTTCCCCGCGCTGCTGTACTGCTCCCAGGAGGCTACGCTTTTTCTCCTGGCATTATTCCCAAGGGCATGATGAAGGTGGGAAAGGACAAGAGGGAAGAAAAGAAACACTTCCCAAGAGAGGAGAAGAAATGAAGAAGCCCCAGGAAATTATTTTAAACACCTGTTTTATTCAGATGAAGACTGCCTGGTACCTGCAGGAATGACTAGGAGGAAGGACAAGCCTGTTGCTAGGATCCATAGGTACCACTGCTTTTCACTGGGAATGCTTTGTTCCCCTTGAATAGCGCAACATAAAACCATTAATCCACTGAGTGGTAATAGATTATCACCTGGTAGTTATAAAGAGCCATTGGCTTGAGCATCTTAAATTGCCTGGTAGAAGATCAGTCTCCGGTCCAGGATCAAGAGAGCAGTTGAGATTAACATTTTCCAAAGGGTCTTGTTTGTACCAAGGTAGGTGACCAAGGTGTTTGGAGCCTTGGTTTCCCTGATCCATCTCTGGGACCTGCTACATGGAAGCTCTGAACCAACCTACACAGCTGCTCAAGATTATCAAATCCAGAATAACACAGAGCAGGAGGGACCTCTGGGACCACCCTGCTCAGAGCAGCAAGGCTGGGCTGGCTCTCAAGCAGCACTGTCCTCCAGGCCACCCTAATCTCACCTCCAGGGTGGAACATGAACACCAAATCCTGGCCACTCCAAATATTGAGCATGGGATGCTCACTTCTCACCTGCTTCAGCCCTGTTGCCTGAGGAGCCATACCCACACATGCACAGGACAAGGAAAGCTGCAGGTTATCCTCATTCCTCCACCGTCTGTCCTCATCTCCACCTTTGTGCTCAGTGGTGGGATCCTCTGGCCAGCCCAAAACCAGACTGGCAAAGCCACCTAAGACACATTTGTCCTATTGCCAGCTGAGAAGACCTCAGCAGCCCTTGCCCACCATCACCCTCCCACCACTGGGCTGCAGGCAGGACACAGGTGACCTGTGCTGGTGCTGGGGGGACACAAGGGACCCCCACGGGAGCACAGTCTTGCCTCTGAGCCACTACTAACACTCTCCTCCAGAAAACAAATCTTGTTCAACAGCTTGAGCACTGCTTGGCTGTGTGACAGCCAGCTGCTCTGGCAGGTCACTGGGAACAGTTTGTTGCATGATCTCCACAGTTTCAGGGAGGAGAAGCTTCCTCATAGCTGAGAGCAGCAGCGAGTGAGGAGCTCGTGTGCTGTGATGCACCCACAGAAGGCAGACCCGTGTCAGGTCCATCCCTGAGAGGCCTCAGTGGCCATTTGTGCTGGGAACAGGTCACCTCTGGCTCCTGCCTTTCCCCAGCAAACTGGCAAAGGAGGCCAAAGCAAATCCTCTGGCTCCCAGCTGCAGGGATCTTCCTGCAGAATTGCCTGTGCAAGAAGGGCCGGGTTTTGGGTGTGCTCCCCTGGGTGGCACCAAGCCCAGTATTGTGTGAGCTCCGGCTGAAGCAATGCGGGAAGTGGAGTCAGGGGGACGCCAGCCCGGGAGGCAGCGGGGTGAAAGGGGGACCTCAGGAATGGACCTCAGGAATGCAGCAGCATGCAGCAGGCTGCTGGTGGTGTCCAGGGAAGAGCTGCTGATGGTGGGCTTGGGATGGATTTGGGATGTGTTGGACTAAAGCCACAGGTCGGTCCAGCTAGAAGGGTCTGGTCTGATTTGCTGGATGTGGGTTCCCGTGCTGGTACCCAGCTGCTGCAAGACTTCTGAATTTCCAGATTCCATTAAAAGTCAGGACAAAATGTTGATGGAAATGTTTTCTTTATGGAAATATAACTTTATGGAAGCATAAAGTTAGTGTTACATGGATGGCTGTCCTTCTCCAAAAACCTTGGTGTGCACTAGAGGCTCCCCTTACCCTGCCAGCCATGTTCCTCTGCAGCCCAAAGCTGCTGCTTCCCTTCCCTGGGTCCAGAGAAGCTCAGATGGAAGTGCCTCATTTTCCTGTGCACAATCAGCCCTGTGATGTGTGCTGAAATCAAAACACTACTCCCAGGTCACAGAGGTCACACTCTGACCCACTAGCTTTTAGCAACAGTGACCACTCAGTTGCAGTGACTTTCTGGAACCGAAGAATGCTTTAACCACTCCCTTGGGTAGGTCCTTAACGATGTGATGGCAAAGCTTTCTTCTGTGCATCATTCTCCTTGTACAGCCTGAATGTCTGGGCTTGTGGATTTCACTGTTATAGTCCAGAGATTTCAGATGAACTTCTCAGTTTATTAATTCAACTGCTTATGTGAAGGCAAGGACATCTTCCACAGAGCTTGGGGAAGGAACAGTTAACTGCTGGCTAACCCTGCTGCAAAGCCAGGAATCCCCCCAGTGTCTCCAGACCATCCTTGCTGCTGTGCTTTACTTCACTCTGTGTCCTGAGGCCACCAAGATCATCCAAAGGCAAACAGAGAGGTCCTGTGAGATGAGGATTTCCCTCTGGTGCGACCCTGATGTGGTGAACTGTGTCACCTGGTCCCCAGCCTGTGCCCATCCTCCACCCAGTGCAAAGGCACAGGGGCCTGCAGGAAGCTGCAGAGGTGGGGCCGCTCTGTGTTCTTCCTCAGTGCTTCAGGACTGGTAGAACAGCTCTTAGAGCACAATTTTACTTGGCACAGGCTGGTTTTGTAATGAAAGAAATAAATAAGTGCCATCCTGCTCTGCTGGAAGGTTGAAGTGTTTCTTTCATTTTTTTTTTTAATGATCTGTTTGCACTGAGGCCAAACACTGAATACTTTGGTGTCAAAAATAAAAGTTTAAACAGGAATTGTAATTGGGAGAAGGCTAAAACACAGGCACTTTTGTGCCCTCATTGGTGCTGCCATGAGTTATTTTATCATTTGTTTTATTTTATTGTAGTTTTTCCTGTAGTGTAGAACTGAGGCAGCGTGTTTGTGCTGCGTGCTGCTGACTCACCAGCTCTGGAGAGAGGCTCACCCTCTATCTGTGCTCACTGTGCACCCCCACTGACTCCCAACCACTGGGATCCCAAACCAGGCCAGGAGGGAGCGTCCCCGTGGCAGATGAAGGACATGGGGGGCAGGGCAGGTTTCCCTTCTCCTCCTCTCCCCCCACAGTGAGTTTCCTGCAGGCTGGAAGCCTGAGCTGGTGGAGGGACAAGGTCTGGAGGCTGGCAGTGTGGGAAGGGATGGACCACCTCCTCTGGCAGCACCTCACACTTAAATCAGTTCAGAGTTATAATGAAACATAGGGAAGCATCTCACCCCTTTTCCCTGCAATCTTCCTCTTGGAAGTGCCAAGCCAAGTGCTGGTTAGCTTGTGTAAGATAAATGTGGCTGGAGGATGAGAGCTTCATGTGCTGTGCTCAACACAAAGCAGCAGGTGAAGCCCTACTCTAGCAGAACCATAGAGGAGGATTTCTACCAATTCCAGCAAGAGCCCTGCAGGCAGACAGCTTGCATGGACAGGCTTGGGGAGTTTCAGGAAGCTTCAAAATAGAGTAAATAATAATAAGCAGAAATAAAATAATAAATCAGAAATGCGTTACCTGCTCTGAAGGAACGGCTTTCATATTTCCTTCAAGGAAAAAAAAGAATAAAACACCCACCATGTTATTTACATTCCATTTAACTCACTGAAAAACCCAAACAAACAGAGGTATTACTTTCACTTTTTTGATAAAGAAAGCTATTTTATATCATGTTATTCAATGGATGAATTAAAATACTTAATATATTGCATATGCAAGTCTATACAAGTAGGATATGTATATTCCCTCAAACACCACAAGTTAAAGCAACCATGATTTTTGTGGCAGCGTGGAGATGCAAGGCCAGCAGCAGATCAGGGATCCCAGGTAGTCCTGAGCTGTTGCAGGACTGGGATGGGCAGGCTGGGACAGTCGTGGCTGCAGCACGCTGCTCTCCCTGCAGTGGGGGAGCCCTGGGGTGGTGGGGCTGCCTGCCTGAGTGCTCACCTCTGTCTTGGGAGGGCTGTGCTGCCAGCTTGCTGCAGGAGCTGCTTCAGGATGAGGCTTCATGTTACAGCTTGAGCTGAATTAACAGCTGCCAACATCAAAAAGAAGTCCTGCTGCAGGCAGTGTCCTTCTGCCCCTTGCTTGGTGCTGTCTGTGGCGTCTTCTAATCCCCAACCAGGGCAGGTTGGTTCATGGGATGGACAGAAGCCCATGGGAGAGAAAACTAACAGCTTTTTTGGGTTGGGGTAATGTGCTGTCAGGTCCCTGCATGGTCCCTAGAATGTGGGCAGACAAAGGTGGCGAGGGGGCAGCAGGACTGACCTGTTGTGGCAGTGGCAAGTTCAGCTTCACTGCAAGCTGGAAGTGTATCCATAACTGGCTTGTTTGAAATAATCTCTTTCAGCTGTGGCTGTAGGAACCACCTGGACTCCCCATGCCTGGAGACTGGCTCTGTTCCTACCTCCCTGTCTGTACAGCGACGGGACACCCGGACAGGGCAGGAGATAAAAATCCACGTCTCACACCTTGTGCAAACACTCTGACCTATCCCTGCCTGACTTCCTTCATGGGACAGCTCTTTAACCATGACCTTCTCGTGCTGGCCTGCTCCCCTGCTGGACTGCTGCACTTCCTGGGCTCTGCTGTGATGGGAATGCCAAGTGCTGCCAAAGCCCTCACTTCCCCCAGAGTGCCGCAGGAACCGCGGGCGCTGCTGCTGCTGCCCCAGCCACGGAAGCGGGCAGGCTCTGCTGCTGCTGCTGGCTCCTGCACACAGTAACAGAGCCACAACAGCTGGGAGTAACAAAGCCTGCCTGTCTGTGTCAAATCAGGGATACTGCTGCAAGATAAGGAGATTCAGGTGATTGGTTGACTTATTCTACTTTCCATGAGCCAGTAGCTGAGTCCTACATGCTAGGAATACACAAACCGAGCTCATGCTGCAATGCCTTGTTTTTTCTCCTGGACCCAAATGAATGTTCAAGATATGAATTACCAATATTTCTAGCTTCATCCCTCTGTGCATATTTGAAAAAGACTTGTTCACTTACCTTCCTGGCTGCTGGAAAATATTTTCTTGATCAGGGAGGTGGTGTGGCCATCCTCTCCAGGCTCAGTGTCCTCTGCTTGTCTGTGGCTGGTGGGTCTTGGAAAACAAAACAGAAGTGATAGAAGGAGAGGGAGCAATGCCTGGAGAGCTGGGGAGACACTGTAGAGCAGAGTAAAGCTGTTCTGTTTGTTTTCTATCTTTTCAAGTATACAGCAGCCTGTGTAATTTCCTGGCTACAAACTGCAGCTCTTTTCCATCAGATGCCAGTAGGTTTGTTGACTGAGCGTCACTAGGATCGCTCATTTGGCCGTGCAGTCACTCCAGCACTATCCTGTCATTCAAAGATGAGGTATAAAGCCGGTGGTGTTTTGAGTAATTACAGTTTTGTTAAGCAGGACAGGCTGGGGACATGTAACACACATAGAAGGCACCAGGCACTGCTGGCAGCCCTGCACAGAGGAAGTTGGGCAGATGCCAGGAGAGGAAGATATCAGACTCAAAATACAGCACTGATTTTCTGAAATTTTTGTCACTACATCACTTTCATCATTGAAATCCAAGTTGTGAAGGAGGTGCAGGGAGGAAAGCATTCAACTATGTGTTATGGAACATGCAGATTAATTTGTTGGGGTTTTATTATTTTGTTTTAATTTTGGGGGGATTTTTTTTGTTTTGCTAGTGTTGGTTTCTTCAGCCATCACTAATGTCTGCTTACACAGCCACGTGGAAAGGCAATCCATTCCCAGTGCAATGGAACTGGAAACCTGGAGGCCACATTGTGCCACCTTGGCTTGCTGACTTGCTGCTCGTCCTGCCATCCACAACCTGCCAGGCACCGGTGAAGTCCAAGGGAGCATTGCTTTCATCAAGAATGAGTCAAGTAGAGAAAATAAACTAAACATCCAGTGCCAGGCCAACTGGGAACCCTTTTGGGAGGATTCTCATCATCTGGGTAGCTTTTCCTCCTCAGTGGATGTAGTCATGTTTGACTCAAGTAATGTTTTACTCAAGGGTGACTTTCAGCTACAACAGCAGTGTAGCTGCGAGAATAAAAATGTGAACGCTTTTATGCAGCAACCAATTTCTTCACTACCACAGTACAAAATCTCATTTAGCTTTGATAATACAAATAATACATTCCAGACATAAAAAGCCCTTTATTACTGATGAGAACATAAATAATTAAAGAAAAAGCTGAGATTTTCCGCATGCTTTTGTCTTCCTACTACCAGCCAGAAGACAGCTATGTAAGCAGCTGGGCACATGTAAAGCAACTAAAAGCACCTCTCCTCATCAGCTTTCTAGAGACATTTTTAAGCTGCAGTAATGCAACTCTCCCATCACACTAAGCTTTATTGGTTCAGTATAAGAAACTAAGAAACTTCATTGGAGACCAGATTATGCTGGTTGCAAAAGCGGGGGGATTCTTCTGGTCTTCGACCCCATTATCTCCTCTGTAGTGTCTTGATCAGCTTTCTTACACACAGCCTTGGATTCTGCCGAGACCCGCAAATTGCTTTTTTGGCTGCCAAATTGCCATAACCCTTCTATTTTTATATTTTAAAAGAGCTTAAAACCCTCCATCCTCTTTGGATGTGTCTTTAAAATTGACCAGTACTGGGAGGATTTCATGTATATCCAAAGGCTTAGAAGAAGATGTTACCTCTACTGAGCTTCTAGTTTTACAGTCAACAGACATGAAAAGCCCAGCAGGGATAAAAGGAACTTAACCAGTTCAGTCTAATGCATATAAATCTACCTAAGAGCTCAAGGCACTGGAAGTACTCAATGCACTACATTTATCTGAGTCTAAGATACAGAAATGGGTCTTCAGCCCACATGCCACATGTCCCATTTTGATGCCAAGTTAATATGAATTAAGAGACTGAGATGAATAAACAAGGTCAGTCTGGGCTGGGCCAAGTTGAATCAATGTAAAATAATTGTCAGTATTTTCTGTCAGCAAGGCTGGTTTATCTTGGCTCAGGATTCTCAGTTCTATAGATTATAAAATGTTTTCAGTGGAACAGTTGGCAGACATTTTATTGATTTTTCTTTGTTTTGTGAATGCTGGAAAAATTTCCATTAAGTATACATGCCATTCATGTGATGAAGCCAAATTGCTTTTTCAAACTTTTCTTTCTTCAAGTGTGCTAATGCGTTAATACATTAGCAATCTAATTTAATCAAGAGGACCTTTGTGTGGAATCAAGAGGCCATGGAGCACACCTTGATGCATCTTGAGCACTTATGGGCTAAGAAGAGTTAATTTTGTATTTTCAAGGTGCAGTGTGCATACTGACTGATTAATTTGCCCCTCTGAATTCGGTAATGCACCATCTCAGTTTTACAGATGTAGAAATTGAGAGTGCAACTTTGCACAAAGCCATCTATATCTGCCTGCTGTTGTATTCTTGAGGCACATGAAGCTCCTGGGCTGAGCAGTAGCAAAGAATGAGAAGGAAAAGAAGGAAGAGAAGGAAAGAGAGGGAAGGCTGCATCAGCCAGGCAGGAACAGCACTGGATCCAGCTGAGCTGCTGGATCCCAATTCTGACATGAATTTCCTCCACCACATCACCACATCTCTGCATCACACCCATTAACAAAGTTGATTTGGAACTGAAAACTGCTCAGGCAGATAGAGCAGCTGGTAGGATTACACCTGAACCTGGCAGATGCTAACCCTCAACCTATACTCCTGCTATTTTGTGACCACGGTTGCTTCCTGGACTTTTGAAACAGGTGGAAGCCATAACAGTGATGAATGCTTACTTTATTTGCACAGAACAGTCAGGCAGGAGTAAGAAATACATTTAATGGGGTTTTTTTTAATGTGACATACAAAAGGGGATGCTGTGGGATAACTCTAATTCCCTCCCTCTATGCTGATTTAATAACCAACATAAAGAAAAGAAAGATGCTGTTAGAACTTCCTAAGGTTTGGTCAGTGATGCTACAGATTCAAAATATACAGACATGCTCATGAGATTACATAAAAACTTTGTAGAGAAGTAGGAATGTGTGTATTTTTAAGGACATAACCAACAAGAAAGTTTTATGGTAAAAATCACTGTGATGATAAACACTTTTTCCTTCTATCCTAATTGCTTGTATTAAAATAATAGCCTAATTAAAATGGGAGTAGTTCTGGTTTGGGGAATGGGGACTAGGTAGATGGATAATGAGCTAAAAACCCCTCCAACCCAGCTTCACACACTGCCAACAAATGGAAGATACTCAAGCCCTCAACACATTATGGTAAGGAAAGAGAATGAGACACTGATGGGGAGGAAACCCTGCAGTTACCAGGGCCAGCGGCAGAGGAGTGAGTGCAGTCACAGCTCTGTGTGACTCTGCCGCCAGACTCTGCCATGGTCCCAGGCACTCTCTGGTTGACCCATCAGAAACGAGCTGTCTCACAGGCAGCTGATCAGCTCCTTTGTGTGGCTGAGAGGATCAGCATGCTACCTTGTTCCTCTGAACAGCAGAATTCAGAATATCCTCCTTAAGTGCCAGCTTCTGCTGCAGGGTTATGCTGATCAAAACGTTTTCATAAACAGATAACAAAAGTAATGGGAGGGCAGGAACTTCCAGGCTAAAACATAGCTGACACTTGGAAGGAGAGAAGGCAATGGCCAATGCCAAACATAAGCCAGAGGTGAGATCTTTATCTTATAAAATTATTCACTGGACTGTGCATTATTGGTGGTGTTTAACTGTCCTTTTTATGTTAGAGTGAAAGAAAACAGGGAGCAAGTGAATTGCTGCTTTCTGTAATGTTGTCCTGAAATCTTTACTGCCCATAACTTTTTGTGTGTGTACGGCTCAGGAAGCTGACTACAGCTCTCCACTGGCAGCAACACCACTGCTGCTTCCATAAAACATCATGGAGACAAATCAAGAATAAGCTCTTAAAGGAATAAACCCTTGAGATTGTTTTATGAATTACTATTTTGTTTCCAGCCTCTTCTGTCCATTTTCTGTCCCTGTCTTCATCCCAGACTATGGCTTTCCTGGTTAAGAAAAGGAGATGATGATGTGAAGAGTTAGTTGAAGTGATTTTTTAATCACGTAGCCTGAAAACTGGGCTCCAGTTACACATATGCAGATGTCAAACTCCCTGAAGGGCATCAGAAACAAGGTGTGTTAGGCAAGTGAAACATAAGTGTCTTCTGCTAGTCTTCACAGGGCCCTTGCTCATGACTTCTACCTAGATGTAACTCATGAGATATGCCTCAGCTGTCCCAAGAGCTGAAATACAAGGAAGAAAGAAATGCTGGATGAAATGCTGAAATGAAGTGCTGGAGATGAGCTTTCAAAATTGAGTGAAATGCACATTTGGGATGGCACCTGGGACTGATAGGGGTAGATGTGTTAGAAATGCAGTAATGTAGTAATTGGTGTGACTAGCTGGTACAAAGATGTAAAGCCAAGGCAGATAACAAGAGACTCTGAAAGAACAGCCATTGGATACTCTTGCTGAACAGCTGCAAAGTCCTGGTGTAGTCTCTTACAGGAACTTAAAGAACCACTGCTACCCAGAAGAAGCCAAATACAAACTCAGAAGTCTCTGGTAATCCTGGAGTACCTGGGACAGAGAGATGAAACACTGCAATGATCGCAGAACAGAGAACAGCCCTATTTGTGTAGGGTCCCAGCACTAAAACTTCCTTTCTTTATAGAGATTTCTTCATATGAAGAAGTCTGATGCAGACTTGGCAGCAGATGCATTGTAGAAGAGCAACTCTTGGAGGCAAACCAAGCCACAGCTGGGCACTTGTAGCCACCCGTGGCTTTCTTTAGGCACAGGGAAGAAGTTAATGGAGTCACCTGTGCCTCGGCAGGTGACCTTCCCACCTGGCTGGTATTGTCACAGGGAGTGCCTTTGAAACCTAAATTCTTGTTGGCAGGCTTTGAGCAGCTGTGGCCAGCCAGGAGAGCCGTGAGAAGTTTTCTTCCATGGCTTTGTAAGCGGCCACCAAAATCTCCGGCCTCTCCCGGCAGAGGTCAGCAGCATCTCCAGGCGTCCGCAGGTGGAGGAGCTGGTGCACGGGTGGGAGCTCACTTTATGCTCTCCAACCAAAAGCCTTGGGAAATCCCAGCCATTTATGCAGCTCTGGTGACTGCAAGGAGCCACTCCTGAGGCTCAGCAACTCATGGTGACCCACCTGGGTAGGTGCAGGTCAGGTGGGCAGCCCAGGAGTCGGGGCAAAGTTGAGCTCTCAGCCTTTTCCCAGACGCCTGACGAAGGCAGACGTGGCACTGCCAGAGCTGGGTGAGTCATAGCAACCTCCAGAAGGAGAAGGGTGAGCGAAAGGGAGGGAGGACAGAGTGTTTATACCTTGGGATCACAGGCGTGTTGGGAGTAGTCTCGGCTCTGGTGTGCTGCTAAAGGAGCTCCTTTTATTGGAGCACTTGGAGCCCTCTGGAGACTACGCAGCCTCCAGCATGGAGACTGTCTTTAGAATTTGCCCATATCAGTACAGTGGTATCTTTATCCCGAAAGTTAAGAAGGAATAACTGTGTACTGTATTTTTAAAGCCAGGCCCACCTCCAAACCCATTAGATAGCTCTGAAAGCTTTAGAGCGTGTCCATGTCCTGAAAGTTGTAGGCAATGTATAAAATAAATACTTCACTCATGGTGTGTAGCTGGTAAAATGAATATAATACTGCATACTGAAAAAACTCAACGCCCCCATGTGAGGGGAGACAGAAAACTAGTTAACATACAGATTTCCAGAAAGAGAAGGAAAGAAGAGAATGAAGAAAGAAGATGAACCATGTGTTCAGCACAGTTATATACATATATATTTATATATATATATATACAAATGGCTGGGATGAATGTAATGTCATTCCAGAATGAACTTCAATGTCAAACTCACACCAGATTTACAAAAAACATTCCTAGAGACAGTAGGCATGGAAAATAAAAAGAAGTCTATATAATACACATTTATATACTCACTGGGAACAAATAACTGTTTTTTTCTTTTCTATCAAGAATGCCCAAAGAAAAATAACCGAAACAAATGCTTTTTGAATCTTTGCAGAAGAGCTGTTTCTCTTTAATTTCCTATCCCTTGCAAGGTGGTGTGCAGGTTCATCAGCAATGGAAGTGCTGGAAAAAATCCCGATTATCAGAAGTGTTGTTTCTGTCATAGTGAAGTTCAAGGTTTTAATCAGCTTCAGAAGAAGGGCACTCTCAAAAGATCTTCCCGGGGATTTTGATTACAGGCTAGTGATTTGCTTACAGGGATCTGTAAAGACCATGTCATTTTTTTTAAAGTTCTGTTCATTACCTGCATCTGTTAATTTGCTGTGTTTTCATTGCTGTATTTCTCTTTTCTACACATTCAGCAAGCAAGGCTGCCTTTGCACAGATGATTTAAATTGAAAATGGTTGTGTTAGTGTGGGTTAAAAGCTTGCAAACTCTCTGTGTTTCTGGAGATTTCACTGTGTCTATGCCATGTCCTCTGAGCTTCTAGGTTTTTCTTAGTTTTTAGTGAGTTAATGTTTTATTGTGTTTACAGTCATTATGCAGACAACAACTGCAGTTGAAAGAAAGGTTCAGAATATCAAACATACATTTTGAAACAATTCACAGCTCACCTGTGGGAGCAGCTCTGCGTTGGTGGTCTGTCAGCAGGGTCGGGAACAGGCTGGCTGCACCCTCCTCCCTGCTCTGGAGATTGGTCAGGGAAAGCTTCACAAGAGGGGTCTTCTTCATCTGACTGCCCCAGAAGTTCTGTTAAGATGGATCAAGATACGGTATCACACTTACTTCATCTGAAAGTACCAACCAAACTGCCAGCTGTTTGCCTTGGATGCCCATAAGGACAAGGGTGTCCTCTCTTGCAGGGGATCAAACTGAATGGAAACCCACATGCTTCCACAGCTTTCACCCTTGGCTTCTCCCTTGAAAAGGAGGCCAAGTAGCCAATGACCAGCACCAAGAAACAGAGCCAAGAGTTTTTGAAAGACACAGACAGAGTGTGTATTGGCTATAGATAGCAAGGAGGAAATGCATTCTCTACATTGTCAACTACAGAAGGTCCAGCTGGCTGCCAAAGGCTGCTGCATAAGCCATAGGGATCAAAGTCTTATCAATTGGACTAGTTCCCCTGAGGAGTATGTATAACTCCTTCCTTTAAAAATAAAGACTTCCCTTAGCTTTGTTTTAAAATATTTTGGTTCACAATTAAGGCCTGAAGTCTTCAGTAGGTGAAGCATGAGCATCCAATTCACAAGTTCCAGTCTGAGCCCTGTGGTAAGAGAAATTCTTTAAAAATATCTGAACCACTTAAAAATATAGAGGAGGAATTGCATATTCTAGGTGTGAGACATAAAATAAATAAATAAAAAATTTAATCAAACCGCAGGCTAGCAGAGTTTGGATTAAGGAAAAAAAATCCTGTTACAGATAAAGACTTTAAAAGATTTTTCTCAAAACCATAAGACCCTTTTGCATTTTTTCCTCCTCTAATCCTGTTCTTCTCCCCTTGTTCTCTGCCTTCTTGGATCCTGTATAAGCTGATCTGCAGGGTACCCATGGTGACACCGTGGGCAGTGGGAGGATGTAACAGCCTGGTGAGGGTTGGCATGCTGTTGGGTTTACATTTCATCTGGAGACCCAGAAGGCTCGCTGGCTTAGGAGGGCAAATCTGCTCATAAGCCCTTCTGAACCTCTGAGTCTTAAAAATCCAATGCCATGGGAGTGCTGTGGACTATTTCTACTCTTCATGCCACCTAAATACCACTGGCATCTGTGGTGTGAGGGAGGGTGAAGTGTGGCAAGATTTGGCTTTCCCAGGTAGCTCATGTCTGTCTGTGCTGCTGGTTCCCACATTTTCAACCATTCCCCAGCGTGGGGAATGGTTGTAAATGGCCAACTCGGTTGAAGGCAGCTCACCTCAAGCATGCACACCACACTACAATAAATAAAGGTGCTAAACCAGCACTGGCGCAATTTCTCCTCCATCTTGAAAAAAAAGAATCCAAAGACAAATAAAAGCAGAGGAGAAAACAAGTGTATGGGCAATGCTTTAATCTCAGAAACTCAAATCCAGAGCAAGTAAGGGAGGTTTCTCTGGAGCTGTCTTCTTGGAGCCTTGCAGAATGAGAAACCAAAAGAATGAGAGGTACAGTATAGAGAACTTATAAATGTTTGTGAGAAGCTGCTTTTCATTTATATGAAGAGCTCTGGGAAAGGGCTTAAACAAAATTCCTGTTGATGGGGGAAAAAACATAATTAGGCAAAATCCACTACAGGTCTTGTGGCACAAATTTTGACAGCCTCTGCTCTGGACCACAAGTCCCACTGCTGTGCTCCCACCTGGAATAGAGTCTTTGGTCCTGAAGAGCCTCCCTCCTCTCTTGGCCAGAGTTGGTTAAGAAACAGACTGCTAAACCTTTGAATTTGCAAAATGTCAAAGCTCAGATGTACAGTCTGTACATTACAGCATCTGTAATTAATTTTTCTTTTATCTTTTTTTCTTTTTCCACTTACTAAGGAAGTAAGTGGAACTTACTAAGTTCCACTTAGTAACAACTAATGTCTACATAATTTACCCCCTTAAAGCTACAAGCTTTCACCAATATATGATGCCCATGACTTCTCTTGAGCCACCGCTCCTGGGGGTGGGGATATTTCAGAACATAAAATCCTGACAGATGCTGAAAGAGGAGTGTGTATTGAAAAAGGAAACATATCAGAACTGGGTCAGCATTTTCTTGATCTCTTTCCATCACACTGCTGGTCTGTATTTTCTTGTCTCAGCTGAGAACCATTGCTGAGTAAATCCCAGTCCTCACACCAACCACTTCAGTGTAACTCATGCATGTGCTCCAGGTGGTACCCAGCAGCTTTTTAATGTGGAGTGGGCTACAATTTGGATTTATAGAGTCTTTGGGTGCCATATTTCTAATATATGAATGCTATGAGCAGTTAATTACAGCATGGCCAGTGACTGATATTTTGTGCTGTGGGTGTAACACAGCTACACCTTATTAAATAATGCCACTGGATCCATGGAAACCTCATGGAAAACAGAGCAGTCTGTCATCTGCAAGCACAAAACCAGGGGAAGAACAGGGTTCTTACCCACAGGAGTGCAAATAGATTTCTCTGCACTTTCATATCTAAAATAAATATCTGATATGTTAAAATAGTTATGAGCATTGAACCTATTGTGGTCTGAGGATACAGCTGCAGTGTGGATGCCAGGAGTGGTTCAAAGCCACAAAACCAGATATGAGCTACAGAGTAAAGAAATAAATATTTTTGTTGTGGGACATGGAATCTGCTACATGTCAGAAGTGCTAAAGCAGGAAAAACAAATGCACAAGGAACACTGTTTAAACAACACAGCCCTTCCCAAACTAGAGGCAACATATCCCACTTTGAATTAGAAAGGGAAGGATTTTGGCAACAATGCCACAGAGATGAGGGCTGTGGCTAGGATTTGGTCCTTGACAGAGACCTGACTTTGTGCTAACATTGGAGAGAACATAAGTTTCACCTAAGATTTTGTATTAAGGCAATCCAAGATATTACTTTGCCTTCTTGCACAATAAACTCTTGCTGTTTAAATTCTAAACTACTATTTGCTTAACATGTTATGATCTGGGGATTTCAATTAGAATTTGAATTTCAAAAATTTGAGAGTTGGTATTGTGCTCATGTTGTGGTTTCATCATGAAAGTAATTTACCAGATGCAAGAATATGAATCTTTCATGCTAAAATCTTTAAAAAAAATCCTATTTGTCGTGATCAGTGTTGGGATAGCATTGTGTACACCCAAACATACAATGACCCAATGCGTATTCTACATTTCCAAAATTAAATGGTAATTGCTATTGCTACATCTCATACCTGTCTGAAAGAGCCAAATATCTTTCTTTACAAGTCCACTGAAAATTCTCCTATGCTTTAATGAGCAGGATGCTCTCTGGGTAATGCATGCAGGTGATGAGATATCACGCCTTGCCTGCCCACACATCTGTCATTATTTAAACATATCTATTCTCTTTTGAATCTGTGGCTGCAAATCAGAAGCTGTTTCCATTCTCCAGGATCCTGCACTGGACTTCCAGGGATAAAATCGCATTTCAAAACGTGCAAATCTGCGGTAAAACGTAAATCTCCTTTTAATATTGTTTGCAAAATTGACAGCTCTACTTAACAGCAGCCATTAAATTATTTACAAAGTAGCAGCTGCTCTTGTAGCAGCCTTTTTTGGGCGTGAAAAATAAACTAGTTGATAAGTGAGAGATAAGCCATTTGACTTCCTCTTTGTGTGCCTGGCATGGTGTGCAGAGCCAATTCTGTACAATCTGATGTTTACAGAGCAATCCTCGTGTACGACCTCCTTAGGCAACAGGGACACAAGAAGCCTTTAAAACGCTGAAGCAAGCATTTAATCAGAACTCTTCATGCTGATCTCTGAAAAATTCAATAAGTTCAAAAAAATGTAACTCTTTCTAAAGATAAAATATCACTTTTTTGCTTCAGGAATTGCAAATATATCCCAATGAACTTCCAGTGAACCACACAGACTTGAGCCACATTGCTGTTTTACTAAAAAAAAAAAGAAGTAAATAGCGTTTTTCTGAGAGAAACTAATCAAGGGTCTGAAGAAATGCAAATAGTTAATTCAAGTGAGTGCTATAAACTGTAGACTTTACTAACAATCACACTTTCTTTCTCTTAGGCATTTAAACAAAATTATTTTTTTTACTTGAACACCTAATTTTATGTAAATAAATTAGTATTTTCTCTTATTAGGCAAAAACCTTTTTGTAATGAAGTATTTATTTTTTACCTGTTGAAAGCAAGCTGTCATGATTTTATGATGTTCTGGGGATTTTTTTAAAGGCAGATAACTGCTGCAGAAGGCATGAGATTGAGCATAATTTCACACATTATCAAGTTATGATAACTTAATTCTATCCCAGGTTTTCTCAAACTACATAAAGCTATTTCTAAAACCACTGCATAAAATTCTTCTGGCATCAAAATCATTGGGAACTTCCATTGCTGATTTGAGTGTGGTCAGCTCTTTTTTTTGGCTACAATTGTTCTCCCAAAAAACGTCTTTCTAAATAAACATATTCTAATAAAATTGTTTTGTTTCAACAAATTCCTGCAGGGAAACCACAGAGCTTTGTTTGTGAGTGTGGAAAAATGTAACTCTAAACTTCTTCACTTTTTCTGGGCTAGTTTTCCATGGATTTTTATTTTCAGATTATTTTTTTGTTGTTTTGTTAATTCCCAAGGCTGACATGTTTGCATTTGACAAATACAAATTGTCGAAATATTGGTTTTGTAGTACTTCTAAAATGCATTGAGAACAGCTGTTAGTGTTTAGAGAGCTGGATAAGATTATTCCTGAAATTAAATCTGAATATCTCCCAGTTCTGTTGTTTAACAATTTGATGCCTGAGAAGACAAGGCACTTCAATCACTACCAGTAGAATCAATCTTTAATAGTAGCATAACATGTCATTATTTCACTACTTGTGTAGTAGAGGTATTAGCAGCAGTAAAAATGTTTTAGTGGGTGTGCCAGGAAATTTAGGAATCAATATAAAAGTTATGTGATAAAACTAAAGAAGAAGCTAACATTTATAAACAACGGCTTTGTTTTCTTGCTTTTTTGGTAGTGTAGACAGTTACACTTAGCAGCTTTCTGCAGCTTGTTGTGAAATCTGGTTTTAAAACTTTCTGCAAATGGAAATGCTGAGTCTTTACTAGCATTGGTTGAGATTTCCATCTCTACTACTCCTTTGCTCTGCTAGAATCATACATAAAATTAAGCTAACCGCTACACAGCCTGAATAGTTAATTTTATATTTCCCTGGAGCCTAAGTAATCAGTTCCTTAGGAACTATCCCGGCAGTGCCAATATTAATTAATTAAAAAAAAAAAAAGAGAAAGGTGAAAAAGGTGTGTCTTACAGGGTGATCCAGATGTGTACCAAGCTGTAGTGAGTTTCCAGCTGGAAGGGACTGAACAACCAAGAATTTGCCTCAATTCCAGCCCATCTCACTTCAAAGGCTTGACTGGTGTCTCAGCAATAGAGATGCTGCACCTCTAGATGTTATCAGGTTTCCCAGCCTGTGTGAAGTTTGCCGGGCAATCCCGGCAGTGGGTGAGCGGCTCTCCCCTCCCCGTGGATGCCTGTGAACCAGCTGGAGTGCCAGGATGAGCAACCTACAGCTGCTACTGCTCAGCAATTACAGCAGGGACGACAATCCTGGAGACCAGGCAATATCTTTGTTTGGTAAGTGATGCTTTAGACACGGTCTTTATTTCCCATTTTTTCTTTTCCTTTTTTTTTTTTTGTGTTTTAAATTTTAGGTGACTGTCTAGAAATAGCTGTTCTAAAACAAAGCTGTGGAAGCGCTGCTGGCGAGCACAGACGTTGCCATTGTTTGGGGTGAAGGCTGCAGCAGTGGAAATGTGGGCGCGTGCTCCCGAGCATCCCAGCGAAAGTGCTCAGGGAAGATCTCATTATTCACAAGTGATGCTCCAGAGGCTCCACAGAGGCAGGAGCGCCTCTGGCATTGCAAGCCCCAACCCACAACGGGCAGAGCCGGCAGTGCCGAACCTGCGTGTTCCTTCAGCTGCTCTCCGTGCGTGGGGCACACCCTCTGCTTGGCACTGCCAGCTCAGGGACACAGCTCCTCCACTCCTGCTCCTGCCCTTCAGGCAGCCGGAGCAGGGAGAAGTGCCGGCCAGACCGGAGGCAGGTAGGCTCCAGGGAGAAGAAAACCATTTCAAGGGGTTAATTGAAAAAGACAAATCTGCAAACACGAGATGCAGAATGGGAGCCTGCAAATGAATGCTGCCAGCTGGAAGCTGGCCAAACTGATAAAGCAGAAAAGAAATTGAGGGTTAAATGTTTTGGATGCTGAAGGCTTGGAGTTTAAAGAGGAGCTCAAGGAAACTCCCAACCACCGAGTCCATACAAAAGAGGCTCTAGGCAAACACAAGCCTTCTGCTGGATGGCTTTATCCTAAACAGCTTCCAAAAGGCAGTGGTTCAAATGAATGGTTAAGGGATATTTCTCAGCATCTGGGAGCTCTTTTACAAGGAAAGATGATGCCCACAGGTGAGCTATGGCTGAGGGGCAAAAGGAGTTGCTTTCCACAGGGAAGAGGATGAGAAGTGCATGTGCTCACGTTGGCTTGGAAGAACAATGTGTAACTGTGGATCTATTTTCATTCCTTGGTAGAAAAGGCAGAAAGGAGCTCATCCTGAAGGCCAGGAGTTGATGGCAAGGCTGGAGGTCACTCTGCCTTCCCAGGAGCACCAGCTCCTGTCCACATCAGGAGTGGAGCGCTGATGGCAACCTATTTTCCACCAGTTACATAAAGACTGCAGGATTGAAATAGAAATTTTTGCCTAAATTCCAGGAAGAAAACACCTTGGATTTTTTTTTTTTTAAATCTGGTTTACATCTGAATGGGCTACTCTTTTCCATGTGGTGGATTGGGAGCAGGAAAACCACCTTCTTCCACTCAGGATCAGGAAGCTGGACTCAAAACAGAGGATGGGACAACTGGTGATGCATTTCTCTGATAGAACACTCTCTGTGCCAGCCTCTCCTCTCGTGGTTTGGTGACAAAGACCCTGCATTTCCCATACTGTCCCTCCCCTGTGCAACCAGCTGCCTTGGCACCTCAGAAAGCCTTTTTTCTAAAATCAGCTCCTAGCGCAAGAATTGTATTTATGGATGGGAAAGTAGTATCCACACTTTTTGAGCAGGTGCATAGCTATGCCACAGCATTGGAGCAAGGCTAGAGTTCAAGAGTTAGGTAATTGTATCTCTCAAAAAGGAATTGCCTCAGACCAGTTAATTTGTCAAGATAACGAATTGCAGCAATTCTCCTCATTTGGAGCTGGGCCACTAACACTGATCTGAACTGTATTTAAACTCTTGATGACAGAGACTGAAAAAGATATTGCAATACTGGAGGTACAGGTTCCTAAAGCAAAACTGCATGTACAGCTAGGGCTGAGAGGCAGCAAGGGCATGCGAGTACACATCCTGCACATCCCTTAGATATGAAGAAATTCCCTGGGGCACCGACTCTGGTGCCTGGGCAGGCAGAGTTCATCTTGAATCTTTGGGAGTGATTGAGGTCCAAAAAGGATAATGTAGTATCCATCAAGTCTCAGTTTCTGCAATATGAGATAACACAAGGAGAATTTTTACCTCCCCCCCCCTTCCAAATAAAGAAACATACCCCAAAAATACTAAATTGAAAACTTTCTGGTAGCAGCAATAAAAACTCCTCTGAGGGCCTGATGCTGGGATTCCCAAGGCATTGTGTTCTGTCATGCATGTCAAGTATGGTTGCTGCCATAATTTTCTGTGCCACAGCAGGCATGAACAAGTTTGGAGGAGTAAAAAAGCAGAAGAAAGTTTCAGTGAAAACACAGGCTTAAGCCAATGACTGTCCCATTTCTGATGAAAGTTAAGTAGGCAGCACCAGGTATAATGAAATTATGTATGTTCTTGTGTCAGACCTTCTCCTCTGGCTGCCAGGCATTCCTTCTTCCACAAGAGAGACATGGACCAGAATAAATCCTGTACATTGACTCAGGGAAACTGAAAGGAATCTCTGACTCCTGCCTTGCACTGGCACCCTCTCCATGAAAACAATGGATGGAAAACTAAATGGGTTGTTAATTCTGTGACTTTGTCTGTGCCTTAAAAAGCATCAACATGAGAAATTAGACAGATTATTTCAGAATATTTCTGCTCAATAGACTACTTGGGAATGAAATTACTTTCTTTCTTATTTACTCAGAATAATCATCGTTTACCTCTAAGTGCACTTAATTTAGAAAAGCAAAGTGGCTTTTATTTTGGAATAAGTGCATCCAGAGGCAGAGTTCTTTCCAAATAGCTAATCTGGTCATTGCCACAAGTAAACAATTTATGTAAACATAAATTGATGAGGATGGTAAAGAACTCATGCAGGTATGGCCTGGGACTCCTTACTCAATTTGCAAGCACGTACTTACACATATCTTCCTCAGGGCTATTATGGTGATCAACCGACCTTACAGAGAGCTAGGTTCAATTTAAACAACAGTCATATGTTTGAAAAAGAAATGAGCTTTTGGAAACTGCTGTCCCCCAGGTTCCAAGTCTATTTTACTTCAGTTGATCCTCACTTTTAAATATCTGTCAAGTGGTAATCTAGGATTTAGTAGATCTTAGAATTGCTGATTGCCCAAAGGGTTGGGTCTAAGGCGGGTAGGGGGTGGAGGTGAAGTGTGTGCAGCCTCTTCTAGAGCAGGTGAGTGGCTGCTGAAGGGTGACTCTACATTGCCTGCAGCTGCTCTCTTGGCTTTGGCTAAAGCAGACACGTCTTACTGTGTGCAGACTGCAAAGAGAGGCTTAAATGCTAAGGTGGAAAGTTGTGGAAAGGACAAATCTTTGCAAGGTGGGTTTTCATCTGGTGCACCCTGTTGGGTGCTTATCTCTTTTTCTTCCCAAGACTTTGCTGCTGCTCCAGTGCTCCTGGGAAGGAAGGGCCACCTCAGACTGGAAATCATGTGTTTGCCATGGCTTAGTGCGTGTGTCCACACGGCGTGGCAGCAGCAAGAGCCATGTGGGAGATGCAAAGTGACCTAGATCAGCATTCCTAATTCCTGCAGCCATGCTACCTGTCCTGTGCAAGTGATGTGAACCAAATACCAGTCACATTAGAGACTGACCTTGTTTTCTTGGAGAAACTCATGTAAAAATGGATATAACAACACTCTTGACACTTACCTCACAGGATGTTGTGAAGCTTAATTAAATGTGTGCAAAAGCATTTTGAGATCCTTAGATGAAAGAAGTTTTTTATAAATGCAAATTATAATAATTACGGCCAGTAACCACCATCAACTACTGAAACAATTAATTCAGGTTGCCACAGGCCATCACAGCAACGTGTGCAAAGAGGAATCAGCCATTTAATGACATATATGTTGCGTGAGAACTCAAAGCCTTAAAAATACTGTAAACAAAGAGGAAAAAACTAGACACTCAGGGCTTGCCTCTGAGGGTGCTGTTGGTGGAAGTTTCCTCGATTGTTTCTGCCACCTCCGTGTTTGCTTTGCGATTTGTCCCCAGAAAGAGCCCACCTTAAAGATTGCATTGCTGGGATCACTTTATGTCCCTACGATTTTTAAATTTAATGTGGGAAGAAAACTGAAAATGACTGCAAACACCTTGGCTTACAAAAATTTGCAAATACCTGAATATAACTCTGGTTTTGGTTAATTCTCGCTGCACCCGGACCCCCAACCCCCAGCCTCAGCCCAGCCCACTTACAGCATGGCAGAATAGACTTTGGCTACAGGGCATTATCCAGCTGACTTTCCAAGGGGGAAAACAAAAGCCAAGCAATCAAGATGTGTCTGGCCAAATACTTAAAGGCCCAGTGCACACATTTAGTTGACAACTGACTGAAATTTGAACCATTTTGTTCAGCCTTTCTTGTTGCTTCAAAACTGATTTGGACTTAAATAGCTAAAACCTACAGGTGTTTAAATGCTCTCCCTTGTCAGCAGAGCAGCCTCATCAGATATGGTCTGAGGATGCAGTCAGACTGGAAGAGATATCCAAAGACCCCACAGGTGAATCCCAAAGAGCAGGCTAGCCCACCTGTGGCCCTCAGGCTTATTTTGCTTGCCTTTAAAGACGAAAATTCAGAGAAGTAGGAGTTACTAAGCACCCAACTTACCAAAGCAATTAGGCTAAATGCACTGCAGCTAGAAATTTAAGCAATGCACTGAATTTAATTTGACAATTCATGGATGTAAAATTGAAAGCTTTAACAGCAGCAAATTAAATCAGCTTTCTGACCAAGTGAAAAATTCTATGCTATTGAAGTTTGAAAATTGTGAAGTACACACCTCTTAAAAGGAAGGTTTTTTCTTTTTCTTTTAATGAAGAAAAACTTGGGACCAGTTACTTGCCTAATCCAAATAATGAAAAAATGGGAATACTACCTGTAAATAAAACCCAATTTATAAAACAGCATTGCTTTATAACCTCTGCCAGCCTAACGTATTTGTAGTCAGTGGGTTTCACAGAAAAAAAATGTTACTCATGCTGGAAGGTTGTGTGGACTAAACTTATTCTGACATCAACAAGCTTAGTGTGTACCAAACCTGAAAATTCTTACATGGTTTTTTTTCAGTCTCTTTAAAAGTACTGAATTTAGGATAGTAAGTTGGTAATGTCTCAGGCAAGTTTTCATAAAATGAGGGCCAAGTTTTTATGGGGTCTGTGTGTGTCTCTGCATAGAAAATTAGCAACACTGATGCAATGCATAGAAAACATGCTACACAGCTGGTATCAATATGTTGTTTTAAACCTGCAAACCCTCAGACTTTAAGGTAATGTGTATATATGCAAACTCTGTGCTTGCGCACACACACACACACACACACACACACACACACACACACACAGGATATGCATAAGGGTATCCTGGAATCTGGAATCACAGCATATCCTGTTGCTAAGGGCTCTTAATGACACTTATACAGTGCTCTGCTCAATGTCTCTTGGCTAAATCCTCCAACATAAGACAAACCCTGGATACATTTTCTAAATGCACCTCAAGGCACCAGGACATAAAAGGAGTTGGGGTATGTGCATGCCTCATTTTACCCATCTCCAGAGCACCCTGACCGACATTTTACAATTTCTGCCACACCAGAAAGGTGTGGCTGGAAAGGCACTGAAGCAGATACAAGGGCAGGTCCTCCCTGATATTTGCATCCTGTCACTCACCTGCTGCAGTGCTTTGCTGCACAGACTTGCTGATAACCACCAGCACATTCTGTGGTTTGGGTGCCCAAAGGCTTTGAGAAGCTGATGTGACCCTATTGGCACCGAAAACCCCGACTGATGGGTTGATACTTTCCTTCCCACCCTTTCCCACCAGAAGAGACTGATTTAGAGGAAAACAGCTTTGGAAAGGGGACACACTACACTTCATGTGCCCTGTCGAAGGGGAAATACAACATTGCAGGAATAGTGGGTTTTTCATTCCCAGACTGTTCATTCCACTCCCTGGGAAGATCTTCGCCTGACTGATATCCCTCAATTACAGAATGGCAGGAATACCAGAGTGTTTTTTCTTTTTAAAACCTCAGAGAGGTAGTTTACACTATACACTGCCTCCTGCAACCACCAATACTTTCTTCCTGCCTATTTAAATAAACTGTGTCAGCAGGAGCAGCGACTGTGGACACCGCTTGGGAAGCTCAAAGCCCCGGAGGGAGCTGTGGGCAGTTCCTGGCATTGCTTGTGCTTCTGAAGGTAACCAAAGAGGAAAGTCCATGGGAAGCAATGCAAAAAACTGATGCCTCAATGCCAGGGAAGAAAAGTCACTATGGTTCCTACTGGTGTCTCCTCACCACCCCATTTCATTCCCTTTCTTGCTCCTCTTTTCATTGAAGCAGACAACAGGAGTTTGGAGATTAGCTTCTGTCTCAAACAGAGGCTCAGCTCTTCAGGAAAAAAAAAATTCATTTTAAAGGAAGGTAATTAACCTACATTGCATTCTCTGATATCTGTTAAATACAGCATTGCTTGTCAGCCACTCCTTTTATCACTTAAAATGCATTTTGTATCCATGGAAAGCAATTAATGCTCAATGGGAAAAATTTGCCCTTCCAAAGGCATCTTTCCACTTTCCTGCATTGCAGCAGTGATCTTTTTTCCTTTCGTATGTGCCACCACCAGTCCTTCTTGCACAGATGTGCATCATCCAGAGATGTTTATCTCTACCTGGCTATTCCTGTCCCTTTATAGCTCTTCCTTACAGCCTGACTGCTCCCTCTGTCTTTTCTCTGGCTTCAGGTGGAAACACTTCCTCATGTTTTCTGGCACATTTTTGGACTGGTTTAGGCTGCAGTTGGGAACTCAGTCCATTGCAGGGAGGATCCTGGCACCAGGATACTTTCTGAACTGTAAAGAGTTGCTTGAAGCAACACTTCTCTATAAGAACAGTGCTTAGGGAAAAGCAGGCCTACAGCTCTCTGCTGCTTTCAGGTCTGTTTGACTGATGATTTTGCTTCAAAACCAGCAAAATTACCTTTGGGCTCACCTAAACCAGCTGAGGCAGAGCACCATGTTAGCAGCTTGTGCCTGGCCCTTGAGGCTCCTCTTGTGCCTCCCCTGGGACCCCAATGGAGCAGGGGTACAAGCAGCCACAGTGGCCAGTGCTGGGGTTTTTAAAACTGCTTGCCTAGCTGGCTTTTCATCTGTTCCCTTTGTACCACAAACATGAAGAAGAACCTGATCTGAAACCACATGTGAAAATAAGGATCTCTTCAATTTATATTTCTGAAGTCAAAATAGATGTGTTATACTTTCAAGCTCCCCCAACAGCACTGATATAAAGGTTTAATCACTGCTATTTAAAATAATACAAAGCAAAAGTGAGTTAGGATGCCAGTAAGCCAGAGCAGAGGAGACAGCTTTCTAGGCAAGCTGAGTGGCATAAGCAGTGGGAGAACATCCTCGTGGCAGCTCTTAATATGAAAATGGTCAAGGATTACTTCACAGTCTTGCAACAGCAGATGGCTGGAGCCATTTAATCAGGCATCTTTTCTATTCCTAAAGCCTATAATTATCTGTTATAAGGACAACATCAAATTGGCACACTAGTTTTCCATTTCCCATCCCCAAATTGAAGGGGGCCATGGCTACCAAATTTTGTCAGGCTTTACTCTCATGAAGAGACTTGCAACTGCCCAACTTGGGGAACTGTAGCAGAGATGGTACCTGAGTATTCCTGTCCTGGCTAGGATTACCCTGGGCTGTGCAGTGCGTGCTCAAGAATAACCACTCCTGTGCCATGGAGTTACTAGAAATCTGGAAGGAGGTAAAAGAAAAGTCAGCTTGCTCAGATGCTTATCACAGCAGCATGGTGCTACTTGAGATTTAATCCATCAGTATAAAGAAAAACACCTACAAATTTAAGGCATGCTCAGAATCTGATCCCTTGCCAAGCAGAAAGGTGAAGGCAAAGCTGAATCCCAATGATCCTCTGGTACAACAGATTCCCTGGTCCTGGTGAAGGCCAAGCTGGTTTAACCATTATGCTGAGCTGATCAAAATCTGATTAAAAGTGAAAACATTTGCATTTCCAAACATAAGGCAAAAAAGAGGCTATCCTACGAGTATAATTAATATATTCTGAATACTGCTACTGCAGAATATTTTATAGATTACTTTTCTTCTAAAAATACTTTTCCCCCCCTCTCACAAAGCCTGTCTTTTATTTTAAAACTTTTAAAACTCCCATACAACCCAAACCTGTTTGCTACATTTTGGGAAGTGCCCAAAGCTTTGTTTAAAAACAATTTCAACTTCTTTGTACACATTGTGTATTTTACTGTTTCTTCATCCTGCATACCACTGATAGACAAAAAAAAGGTACTATATCTGACAAAAAAGTTCCTTTAAAACTAGTTTTAAAGTTTTTTATTCTTCTCTTTGAAAGGAGTGGACTTCAAGTTGTAATTTCTAATACAGTATTTTAAACAACTTGTGAAGGACTCATCTATCAGCACCAATAGTCAGACCTCAACTCACACAACTAATTTAACATTTGCACTGGGCAAAGCAGTTTACCTCCTGCTGACTGCAAATTACTGATAATATTGACTATTTCTTTTGCCCCAAAATAAGGTGAGATCAGTGTGTGCAGAAACTCTTCTCCTGGGTTTGTAAATATTACCCTTCTTTGACAACTGCAGCACCGGGAACCTGAGACACGCTGAATGAAATGCAAACAGACTTATCTGTTAGTAAATAATTTCAATTAGGTGATGGAAAAGCACCCGGAAATAAAATGTTTATTACTTTCTTCAGCCATTCCTTCCCCTCGGTTTCACACTGGGTTTGCCCCGAGTGGACAATGAGAAGTTTAGGATGGGGGTGGTATCCCTGCACACCCCAGCGCAGCCTTTGTGTACTATGGTTGTTGTCACACTGACACCTAATGGCAAACACGAACGAGAGGATTACACTGATTCCCCAGGGGTGTGCTTTCACCCCATGTGGCAAAAGTTACAGAAAACAAGTGAGCTTAGGAAATGGACTTCACCTGGCTGTGCGGTCAGCCAGAGGGAGGTGACAGCGAGGGACCCTGGCATGGCATGGTGCGGAAAGGATGGGCAGCCTGCCACAGAGAGGTCACACACTGCCCAAAGGAAAGCACAACCATCCAAGGTTAAAATGAAGAGGCCACAGTAATCCAGAGGGTTTGTGATGGTTGTACAGGTCAAATTACATCTAGTTCTTTGCCTGCTGTCTTGGTTCTGTCCCAACGAGTGCACAGCAAAACTCCCAAACACACATGGGAATAGGTTGGGGCAGCACAGCTGACAATAATACACAAAAATAAGACACTGACTAAAGCCTGTGCTTCCTTCATGACTGGTTGAGGAATTTTTCTGGCATGTTTTACTGTTAAAATTCTGTTTGTTACAGTGATCAGTGTGGTGCTAACTCTTCCCTTATATATCTGAGGCAATGGCAGCACAGTGAGCAGGGTGATCTGGGTTCACACTGTTCACACCCTCACAGAGGGTGCCCACACAAGCTCCATATTTGCCTTCATGAACTAAAGATTTTGCCCTTTGGTAGCTAAAAGCAAGGGCCTAAGTTAAGCACTTTGTATCTCTTTTCTTTGGCCACAGTGCATCCTATGCAGTAAACAAATAATTAATTGTAGCCATCATCTTGCATTTGTGTGATAAGACTTTGTATTATTTAAGCAGAGGTGTGGTGAAATTTAGTAGTGAATTTCAAACAGCGTTTAGGACTGGGTTCCAAATTCTTCAGAGGGTAAGCTCATGTAAAGCTCTTGATGGTTCACCAGCACCTACCAAATAATGTAAAAACACATCCTGGGATTGTTCTGCAAGGTGTCTGGGATGGCCCCAGAGTTTGCTGTTCATCTGGTATGCTTTAGATGTATTTGGAGGTCTCCAGGGGGGATTTCAGCAGCAAGACCATTATCAAGAAAAAGGACTAAATTCAGCAGAGGTAAATGAGTAACCATAGCAAGATGTAGCACAGGTTTCATTAAGGAAAAAATATGATCTAGTTGATGTGAAACAATGTTAAATCTTTGGAAAAAAAAATAGAGAAACCATGTTTAGATTTTAACACAAGACTACAGGAAAGAATATTGACTTCCGCATTCCTTACAGGGAAATTTTTAAAACTATCAGTTAAGTGGTTAATCCATGGAATCTAATTTATGTGAGAAACCTACCCCAACTTTTTACTGATGTTGTGGTGTCCCTGGGCTGGGAGGGCAGGAGGCAGAAATCAAGTGGCTGTTGCAGCTTTGATTATCATAAAGATGATAGCAGTGTGACTGCAGTAAATGACTAATTAAAGTGAACACCGTACATGCTTATAATCTATCATTAATGATATCTTTCCATCGTATTAAAATATTTTGCCATTTCATAATATCAACATTGCAGAGATAACCAACTGCCTCACAATCTGTTTTTAAGACTGAATGTATAGTTTGAAATCTAGTATGATTCAGGACTTTTAGTGTCTTGAATGCTGTGAAAAATATTATTGAATGGCAGGTATTATTCATGCATGAGTTGGGGAGCTGCAGAAGTTTCATGGCACTGAGATTTAAAGTAAAAAGAAGTGTCAGTGCAGACTAACTGACAGGATGGATATTTAGGGAAAAACATATCAAATAGCTGAAATTAAATACAGAATGTATGTTTAGGAAAGAAAAAAGTCATTAATTCTGCATGTACTTACTGCCTTGTGCTA
This sequence comes from Zonotrichia albicollis, assembly GCF_047830755.1. Classification (NCBI taxonomy): domain Eukaryota; kingdom Metazoa; phylum Chordata; class Aves; order Passeriformes; family Passerellidae; genus Zonotrichia; species Zonotrichia albicollis. The sequence goes on from NC_133821.1 coordinate 24,804,801, forward strand.
GGCACTGCAGATCACTTTTTCACCAAGGGTTTTTCTTAAACAACTCTCTTCATTTCATCTTCTGGCCAAGTGTGACACTCTAGAAAGTGCAGGACTGAAAAGTGCAGTGGATGCAAAACTCACCCCTGGGCCCCGTTGAACTCTTCCCTATGCCTCTCACCAGCCGTGTCCTGATTAGACTGTCCCACTCCTGAGATGGGATTTTAACAGGGAACTTGGTTTGGTTAGGCTGGAAGCACTCAACAAGTACCACCATCAGGTTATCAAACACCCTAACACCTGTGCTGGGAATTTTTCAGGGGTGAACTGTCAAGCAGTCTCTTGTGTAGGAGTCTTTGGAGGAAAACAGCCTCAACCTCCGTTTTTGCCGTCGGCAATTCCACAGTATTCCCACATAAGGACCTGTGGTGTGCCTGGGGAGTGCAGTGAAGGAGGAGGAAATAAATAAATTGTCCTTCAATGTGCTTGATCTAACAACACATGTGCAAGGGTTCTCATATTTACAAGAGTTGTTCCTTCTGAGCACAGGGACCTTCAGCTTCCTCCTGATGCTCACTGTGCTCTGCCTGATCACTACTTCTAAAACTCACCTGCACAGGGAATACTCAGAGATAATTCTTTGGTAGGTGATTCTAAAAAACCTTAACACTAAGAGACTCCAACCCAACATTAAACTGCCTCCTCACATCAGCCCACCATCGCAGCTCTTTTCCAATCGCTGGGCTGTCACGCAGCTGATGTGATGAATTACAGCCTGTCACATCACGTTACATTACGCAGAGCAAACAGGACAAAACACATACCAACTGCCATGCAAATATGTGTTTGCCAACGCTCTGCAGGGCGCAGAAGGGAGCGCACCCGGCGGGTTCCCCGTCGGAGAGCGAGAGGCTGAGGGACGGCTCCAGGGTGTGTGAGACAAACATGCCCCTGACACACCACGAGCACACACATCCACAGCTCCCAGCCAGCTGCAGCGCTTATGAAAGCACCTCCTGCTTGTGATTACTTTTTTGTTCTTTCAGGAAACAAAACAAAACTGTTTCCCACAGCGGCTTCTGTGATGTCATGAAGCAAAATACAAATACGTAATAATTCCCCTGGCTTGTGTTCAGATTCTGAGCTATTTTCATGACTGGCCAGATTTTGGCTGTGTATGTGTAAATATAGCACCCACTTATGTACACACACACGTGCATACTATGAGATGTGTGAATATATATTACATATATATTATGTGGCTTTTAACTGCAGTCTTTTAGACCACATGTGGGCCTTTTGAAGCTAATGGGAGATTTACCAGGGGCTTTTTCACAGAGCTGTAGGCAAGAGTGGAATCCAGAACATATGAATATTATACTACAGTGTAAATCATCTAGTTTGACCTACAGTGAATTAGAGGCTATTACATTTCATCCTACACCAAGCCAGCTATCCTACACCAAGCCAGAAAAACACGTGTTTGACTAAGCAGAAATTGTATTTGGCTAAGACCTATTTCCCAGAAAGGTATTAATTCAGTCTTCATGCAAAGACACTTTCCATGCGTCAATTTCTTTGATAGTTTGTTTCAACAGTTATTTTAACTATGTGTGCTTTCTATTTAAATTTACTACAGTCTATGGACTGAAGTCAGTGATGAGAAGCCAAATTCCTACTTAAATTCCTAGCTACAATGTCAACAGCTTGAGTACTGACTTGCTTCTCTTCACTTCAATGCCATGCCATGGGCATCCCTCTGAAATCTTTTATGCTAAACTATTCTTTATCATGTTACATCCTCCCCCAAGGTGTAGCTCTGTGAATTCCTTTCACTTTTGAAACTGTCTTCTTGATCTGTTGCCACCGAAAATATGTTGTTTACTTGGTAATTAGTGTCATCTATTCACTGTTGTCTATGTGCATCAACTTGGCTGGGGGTTATAGGGATAAAATGGAATTATACTGAAGAGATCTGAGATGAGGTGACCTCACATGCCTTGCAATATCCTACTTGTTAGTAAAATAAAACCATATCAGGTACAGACAACTCCTTTCAATTTTTAGAATTTGGAAATACTGGAATTTTTTTTCTTGTTTGTTTTTTTTTATAAACCAGTCATAGTATGTGACTTTTGGTACAAAAAATGGAAGTCCCTAAAACTCGCAAAATGCAGTTAATCTATGACTTCTGGTAAGATTTTTTTCATAATCAATAATTTTACTGCTGGCAGACATTACAAAATATGAGAATCATTAAAATATGAAGGAGAAGGTGTCTTCATTTTGGGCATATAGTTGTGCTTTTTAAATCAGTTCTGTAGTGGGCCAGAATATGCCACTATAAACAAGGGGAAAAAATGGAAGGCCATGATAATTCTAAAGCTTGACACAAAACTATAAATCTCTTTCAAGTGAAGATACACAGATCTTTGTGGAGACCTCTGCAGCTAAGCAAACCAACTAGCCTTTGATGTACTCATAATTATTAGGGGCTGAGGATTATGTCTTCAGGCAAAGCTGTCTAGAGGTGGGAAGGTATAGATCAAAACTGACATCATGACACAAGCAAGAGGAGAGGTGAGATGAGGTGGAGCCAAGAATAGTTTGGCATTACTGTAGACTTCAAGCAAAACAAATGACTCCACTTCTTGAAAAGAACACAAGTAAGTGCCTCTAACCCTCAAGAGAGGAAAATACTCAGTTCCAGCTGGAAATCTAAAAACAGGATGCAATGCCATGAGCGCTGGCTGCTGCTCCCTCCTCTTGAAGCCACTCTTACACCTTGGTCCTTCCAAACCAGGTCTTTGCAGATGGCAGCAGTCCTGGTCATATCATGCCCACCCATGAAATTGTTGCATCCTAAAACCTCCTTCCAAAGCCCACTGATGATGGCAGAAATCCTTTCACTGTGCTTAGTGGGCTCTTTGTCAAGTGCTGTGTGTGGCTTGATATGTTCAAGAGAGTGTATATATGAGCACAGTTAAATAATCTCAAATTACTATGGATCTTCAAAGACACTCATCTTGGGTGGCACAAAATTAAAAAGGTGCTTGTGGAAACTAATTTCTTGCCATAGGTGAGCTGCCAATCATACTTAGAAAGCATTTTTCATTAAAAATGTTTTTCTGGCTCTCTGGGGGAAAAGCTACATTATTAGAAAAATAAAAGCAAAGGGTTTGATTCCAGAGGTTTTGATTGACTTAAACTGAAAATAGAAACAAATAAATAGGAGATCTAACACTTACACTGAAGGGGGCAGGCTCCAAAAAACTGTGGTATGAATAGGTGTCCCTGAGCCCTCCCAGATCACAGCTCACCTGTGTCTGGGACAATATCTTTGAAGCATGAAGTGAAATAAAAGTCATTAAATAAAGGCCAAGATTCTCAGTTAACTTGAAACTTGATAGATGACAAGAGAAAGCTGCATGTGCCAGGGAAGAGCAGGAAATGAAGAAGGCTTTGCCATCAGTGTCAGAGAGGGTATGTGAGGGTGAGGAAGAATATTGCTTGAGAGATGAAAGGAGTCATTATGGATCAGAGGAGAAGGAAATGTTACCAACTAGGCTAATGCAAGGCCAGAGAAGGTTACAAACACAGGGGGACAATTCTAAACACGGTCTTGAAATGCAAGCAGGCTCCCCAGGACTGTCAGGAAGAGGGGAAGATCTGAGTAAATGATAAGTGATCTGGAGGTAGCAGACTGCAATGCAAGACCAGACTGGTACCTCAGACAAAACACCGTAGGATGTGTCATTATTAATTATCACAAAGAACGTGTAAGCCATTCAATATAAAACACTACCACAGAACTAAGATAAAATTAATTAATTCTCCACTTAGGGTTCAAACTGGAGATGTTCCTTGCCAGTAAGGTGAAACATTTAGGGTCCCTACATTTTAAATGTCATTTAACAAACACTCTGGGAAATTCGACTTCAGTCTCTGTGAGAACTGATAAGATTCCCTATCTTGCAAACAGTATGGAATACTTCCAGAAATATTTTAAAATTCTATTTTAAATGGAAAAACCTCAAGCACTTTCATGAGACATTAGTGAACCACCAAAATGTTAGTCAGTCCTATCTAGCATTTCAGAACAATGCAATTATCTGAACATCAGTGTTTTTGTTAAGATACCTCTGTTAGAAATGTTGCCTAAACATTAGTTACTAATATTCTGAAATTCTAAGTAGAAATACAAGATTTTCTAATTTGCCTTTCAACTATGCAGTGGTTATCTGTCTTGTCACAACATGAATCCCTTTTGGGTGAAAGCTGTTGATTTTGAAGGTTAAAATCACCTTGCTAGGCCCTAATGTAATTTGTTGGAAGTTGGCCTTGGGAAACTTTCTGACACTGCCTACATATGCTCTTCGTTGGATATTCATTGAGCAATGATGTCTGAAGGGCTGAGCTCCTCACCTCCATGATCATTATTAGCTATGGCATTTCTTAACAGGCTCTGCCATGTCAGTTCTTTGCAACTCAGGTTTTACATTAGCAACCCACACTTTACAGCACCAAACAGACTCACTCTCCCACCACAGAAAATACTGTTCCAGGAGAGTACATGCCAGGTTACGCTCATAAACAGAATTTATTCGTAACCTACATATATGCCAATATTGAATAAATTATTTATTCTCTCTTTTAATCAAGTGAAATGAGGCGCACAGCATACATTTTAGGAAAGGCTAAATGAGAACTCCCTGACCTCATTAAGGAACTTGTGGATCAACTACAGAAATAATTCAACAGAAAATCTTTGGAAGAAGAAACCACAGGATCCATGGCCAGTGGTCTGCTGATTAAATAAGGGTGGGGAAAGGGAAGACAGCTAATGCCATTTCTGAGATGTACAATGCCATTACTTCAATATTCTCATCCCTCAAGATGCATTTTCACAGGCTGTCAAACATAAAATCTTATGAGAATATTGATCCTCAGAAGATTTTAATCAGAAGAACAAAAGATATGATCCTGCCAAAACCATAGTTCACCTAGCACTTCCTTTTGCTCAGCAATATTCTCACCAAGCTACTGTGTTCTGCAGGTCTACAGATGTTTTTACCAGATGCCCACAGACCTCCTTAGCTCCTCAGCTTAGAAGGTGGCCTCTTCAAAAGAGTGTCCAGCAAACTGCAATCACGTGATGATAAACTGAGAAGAGCCAAAATTCAGAAAACCTTAAAATAATCAGCCTATTTTTAGTTTTATCTTGACACAAATATTGGTATAACATGTGTGAGGAGTCTACACATACAGAATTCTGGATGACATCTATAAATTATAATTGTATTGTCATTTTGCATTATTTGTAGGAGCTTGAAACTTTTCCTGGAAGTCTGAGTTTGAAATACATTATGCTTGAAGTGAGCCCTGTACACAGAAATATCTTGACAAATTAAATATATCTGGGGCAAGATGGAGCACTCTCAAAGGCTTGGGAATCAGCCAGAAGCAATGACTCATCTTATTTTCAAGCAGTGCTCAGTGCTGAGCTGAGGTTTGGGGATGGGCTAGCTCAGGAAATTTCATCAAGTATTGATATATGACAATGGTTCACTTTATATATATTTAAGAAATAAGCTGTAGTGTGTCCAGTATAAGCTCAATAGCACTGGTTGCACCTTGCTGCTTAGGTTACTGTCTCTTTGTAAAAGCCTGAAGTGGGTGTTCAAGAAGTTTGGGGAGAAGTGTGACCATTGGTGAACTGAGTGGCTGCCAACTCCAGAGAGCAGGGACCAGCTGAAGATGTCTGGGTTTGGGAAGAGGTCAAGGACACAGACTTGTTTGAAATTGCATTTTAAAACTTCTGGCTCTGGCATGTTTTTTTTTTTTTCTCCCCCTCAAAGTATTAGAAAGATACAGCAATTTCCATATAAAGCACTCATCATCTTTTGTTTTCATTGGGTCCACGAAGTTCATACCTCATGTCAACTTTTTTGCCAACAACAGTTTATGAAATAAAAGCATCATTAGAAGGGACATTGCAATAAAGTATAACAAAACAAAACCTGTGGCTGAGATTTCACATGTTTAAGGTGAGACTGAATCTGCAGCGAAACAAACTCATGGGAGATTCCTGTTTATTTTCATACAAAATGAATTGGATGCAAATTCATTACTGTTTAGAGAATGAATCTCAGTGACAGTTTGTCCCTGGGGGCATTGAAAAGTACTTTAAATCATCCTGATAGTTAATTATTCAGTAAAAGTCTTTATCATATAAAATGACTTTAATAATTTATGCTAATGGAGCATTGCAGACATAACTGTAGGACTGGTCTGGAGGAGGGGAAGACTTTGTGCCTGCACATTTACTGCTGAATTGAGTTACATGTGTATGGCATTTTATAGGCAAGGAAGGCATCAGTGATCACCTGTGTTCTTTTCCCTACCCCTCTCCCTGTATGTGCATCTACAATGCTACAAAAGACTCTCACTAAATTTATCAATAGTCCAACTTCAGAAATCTACTAATCATGGTAGTTTGCAAGGAATTAAATGAAGATACAGATTAGAGTTTAAATTTTCTGGATTAAGTGTCAAATAATAGAAAATTATCAGATGCAAGTCCTGGGCATCTCAGTTATACTTGGTGCAGCACAGAGGAGAGGAGAGGAGAGGAGAGGAGAGGAGAGGAGAGGAGAGGAGAGGAGAGGAGAGGAGAGGAGAGGAGAGGAGAGGAGAGGAGAGGAGAGGAGAGGAGAGGAGAGGAGAGGAGAGGAGAGGAGAGGAGAGGAGAGGAGAGGAGAGGAGAGGAGAGGAGAGGAGAGGAGAGGAGAGGAGAGGAGAGGAGAGGAGAGGAGAGGAGAGGAGAGGAGAGGAGAGAAGAGAAGAGAAGAGAAGAGAAGAGAAGAGAAGAGAAGAGAAGAGAAGAGAAGAGAAGAGAAGAGAAGAGAAGAGAAGAGAAAGAGAAGAGAAGAGAAGAGAAGAGAAGAGAAGAGAAGAGAAGAGAAGAGAAGAGAAGAGAAGAGAAGAGAAGAGAAGAGGAGAGGAGATGTAACTGCACACTTTGAAGAGTCGATTAAGGGATGACCTAAACAGGTCAGGTTTTTTTCAAACTCTAGTGGTGAAAGGGCTTGCCCAAAACCCCAGTTATGGTGGAAAATAGCTTTAAGTGACTTGAGAATGGAAACAAAAGACTGAAGAGTTCAGGAGAGGCACCACTTGATTCCTACTCTGCTGGAGAGGGAAGGAGAGGCTACTGTATTGCAATAGCCTTGAAAGTCATGGATTTATACATTCTACAGAAACAGGCACATAAATGCATATATGGCCTCTCTGCATTTCTAGGTACTGGAGGGGCATTCCCTTGTGTGCTCTGGGTAAACAGGGAGATGTACAGTTCTAAAAGAATCCTGTGTTACCCAAGATCTCAAAGGTTTTGTGACTGACTCACAAAAAAACCTTCTGAGCTTTAATCCTATTCTAGTTCTTGGCATGGGATAAGGACAAAAGCTCAGTGCTCTCCTCTAATGATGCAGTACAATAAGCAAAAATAGAACTGTGCAAATTTTATACAAACATTTTTAGGCTTTGTGCATTTTCTTCCCTTTGTTTCCAGTGGAGGTCAGCTCCCCAGACAGAGACACCTTCTTCTTGGTTCATGCTATAAGGCATGAAATCAGAATGGTCTTATGCTTGCATACATCTCTTCATGTCAATTCAGAAGAAACACAAAGAGAAAGTGAATGAGTTGTGAGTTCCCCTGCATGAAAAGTCATCTCTGTTTCAGCTGTTAATCTCACACTGCAACTTTAGCACTGCTATTCCTTACGGAATGGCAAGAATCCCAGTGCATGCAAAGCTGCTGCTTTAAAGCCAGGATATGAAGCTGTGCTCACATCAGTAAATGTTCCATTTGAGCACTGCCAAAGTATCAATGCTGGATGTGGCTCCAGTGTGCACCAGCAAATATTTAAAGATGAGTCAAATTGCCATAACTGGCCTTAAATGTTGATATGAACAAAGATTTTCAGATTCAGTCCCTTACCTCTGGCACTCAGTTCAGTTTGTATAGCCTGAACTTTTCTATATAGCCACAGTATAAATCTTTTTGCTTCACAGCTATCCTCACACGGGTACTGAAAGGCAAAGCTGTGTGATTTTTATAAGCCTTCTTCTTTAGTTACCAATAAAAATTCTGTTCTTTAGTCACAAATGAAAATCCGGTCTCACTTTCAAAGAAAACAATGCAATCAAAACAATAACCCCTCTACCAATATAACAACATGTTCTACAGGACAAGTATTGATTAAAACAAAAGGGCTTTTTAGACACCATTAATTCTTACCAATTCCAGTAGTTATTGATTCTGCATCAATGTCATTAGCCTTTCTCTTTGCCACTTCAGCTAGTGCCAATTCACCCTTATCTAGAGCAAGGTAATGGATGTCCTTTGGAAATAAAGAAGAAAAAAGATTAATCTAAAATGAATCTCAAAGGAGCAACAAAAGGGATTTTGAAAGAAAGAGGCTCTTTTATTATTTAGATCACAAACACAGATGGAACTGATGAACCTACCATTACATTTTAATTCCCTCCAACGCAAATGTATCTCCTTACTTGTGCTGTTGAATACAGCAATGAATAAAACACTGACCAATCAGGCACTGATAAAAGCAAAGCTATTGACTCAATGCATGAAAGAAACCAATCTGTCGACTTTCAACGTAACTTCTGTTGAACTAAAAGCATGTTGATAGGAGGTAGCTCTGTGTAAACCAGATCTGAAGTACTGGAACTCTCCTGGCTGACAGCCTCTATTTGGAGCATGCTAAATGCAGATGTGGTGCTTAGAGGCATGGGTTAGTGGTGGGCGTGTTAGTAATGAGTTGACAGTTGGACTCAATGACCTTTGAGGACTTTTCCAACCTTAATGATTCTATGACTTGAAGGTTTTCATTTTTTAAGAACTAATTTTTGTTTGAATGTTGTCATACACTCCCTGTTGAGGGTTGTTACCCTCACTGTTCTGTGAGTAAGACGGTCCTCCCTGTGCTGATATTGGCGGTAAAAACAGCAACAGTGGCTGCTCAGTGGTTGTAACATCCACAGGGTTGGCATGATTCTGAATCACTCCTGAACAACAAGGGGCTTTCCAAAAATGGTGTCTAGCATGAACAGTTGCTAATACTCTGGATATACTCTTTTATCCAGAGTCAAAAAACAGAGGGCTGCAGCAGGGGTGTTATCATTACACAGAATTATAGAAAGGCTTGGGTTGGAAGGGACCTTAGAGATCAACTCGTTCCAGCTCCCTGCCCAGGGCAGACACAACCTGCCCTTCCACTAGGCCAGGTTTCTCCCAGCCCCATTCAACCTGGCCTTAAGCACTTCCAGGGATGGGGCAGCCACAGCTTCTCTGGGTGACTTTTGTTCCAGAGCCTCACCACCCTCACAGGAAAGAATTTCTTCCAAATATCCAACCTAAACCTGCCCTCTGCCAGTTTAAAGCCATTCCCCCTTGCCCCATCACTGCACGCCCTTATCAAAAGTCAAGGCTTTTCATTGCATATTAATATTTGAGGTGGAAACCACCTGTACTACAAACAAAGCTCTTTGTGGGAGAATATATTCCTGCAGACAAACTACACTCTCACTGCCCTTGGTTTTGGTCCTCAAAAAGTAAAAGTTTATTCTTGACCATTAATCAAGAGACAATTAACCCCCTTCTCATCTAGCATCATAGACACATGCTGCTCTGTGCATGAACTGTGACACAGAAAGTGAGAAAAAGAAGAAGAACAGTTGGCAAAGTTTTTCCCCCCACTACTTTGCTGAAGATGCCATTTGACATCCAAAGATTTAAGTTATTCCTTTGTTCTGCAAGCCATCTGCTTGCAGGAATTAAAAGGGGAAAGGAGTGTTTGCTGGAAATATTGACCTCTGCATGCCATAAAAGCAACTATGTTTTCCCTAATGTAGAAGATCTCAGGTGAAACCACCCTTCTTTATGTGAGTTTACTGCCACCTGCATCAATATGACAGAAACTCTTACAGGAAAAGTGACTTTACTCTAGAAAGACATGTTTAGATTTAAAAAGTGAGAGTAATAGTGTTAGGAGAAGGACATGCTGCTTTCAGTAACCTGTCATTTAACAACAAGAACAAGAACTTTAAAACAAAACTGAAAATCTTAGAGAAATTGAGATGATTGTGCAGGAAAGCCTGGAACTGACTTGCAGGATCTGCAGAGTCTGCAGGAGACAGCAGTGTCTTCTCATCACAAACACAGGTGTGACTAAAAAAATGTGCACATGTCTTGGAGCAGAGTAATGGGTTATGAACTTGTGATGAACTCTGTATTTCCTCTCTTTGTAGGTCTGACTTGGTTGTCAGGAGAAAAAGGCCTGAGCAGCAAGGTATGATTTCTATGAAGATTAAACAGCAGATACTGTCGCCTTATTTAGATAACAATAGAAGACCCAAGGGCTCTTGGACAAGTCTGAACTTACAGAAATTTGGATGTGCAGGCAGACTTACTTAAAATACATTCTGACAGTGTTTAAGGATTGTCTTTTTGTAGCTGAAACTATGAGAAGTATTGTATACCTCTGTGCAATTTCTAATAGCAAGCTTGAGGACGTAGTGGAAACAACTGCAGAAAATTATGAAGTTTTGTCAGTGAAGAGCTTGTGCACTCTGTGTACCAAAGCAGCTGTTATTTCAGGTCTTGGTTTTGCTCATTTTCTGGTTTGAGTAAAATAATGTAAAGGTGTTAGATGTTCATCATTAACTAACAAGGGCCTTGTAAGAAATAAAGGTTTGCAGTAGGTTGGCAAGTGGCTTGCTTTGTTGTTCCTCAAGTCACTGGTCATGAAGAACAATAAAAAAGTAGCCTTTGCCTCATCTCTAAACCAGCTTTAGAAACAAAAGATTACAGATATGAAATCTCCTAATTAGACCATTTCAGATCAAATTTAGGTGTTTCTCATTCAAATAAACCAGCACAAGTAGATTTTTCTAAGAATTTATAACTCTCTGAGTAGATTAAACCAGCAAACTGAAAAATAATTATAAAAAAAAGAAGCTTTTTTTTTAACCAGATTACAGGCTGCTTTAAAGAATGACAGGAGAAAAAGGAATTAAATTATCTGAATATTCATGAAGGATTTTTTTCACACAATTACCTAAGAATTTATAAGTCCAAAGATCACATCTCTCTCAAACACAATGGTGACAATAAAAACAAATTCCAGCTGCTTATCAGGAGCTTGCTGAAAGGGCTCTATTTTATAATTTAACAGCTTGCTTACTTTTTGGACTACTTCCCTTTCCCCCTCACCTTTGTGACTCACAGAGCTGGCCATTGGCGAGCAGAAGTCATTTGAAACACGATGTGCATTTGTCTATAGGATATTTCTGGGCAACACTCCAACATTTCTTCGAAGCATGCACTTTCCTCATCAGTGTATCACCCAAGATCTGACAGTTTTATTAAAGTGTCTTTTCCTTGCATTTTTTGCTACCTTTGGTACATGGGATGGCCTTTTGAATTTTCAGCAGCTGAGAGCTGGACTGCACTACAAAAGCATTTCAAGCTAACAACCTTTCCACTGCTTGATCTTTTCTGTCACAGATTGGATCAGTCACTGTCCAATACTTGGAGCTGTTGTTCTTAATATTATGTCCTTTTCAGTTTTTTGGGGGTTTTTTAACTTTGTAGGAGATGACATTAATTGATGGACTTGGATGTGACACAAGGGTAAAGCTCGAGGAGAGACACAGGAATGTATGTGTCTTGCTATGGCCTCATCTAGTGACACTATAGCTATAGTTGTAAGCCTTTTTTGTTTTTTCTTTTTCATTTCTTTGAAATGAAAAATTAGCCCTCAGGTAGCATTCTCTCAAACTTCTTTGCCGTCTCAAAACAAATAATTGGAATGCTGTAGAGCCCTGTTTGGTGAAACTGATGCTCAGGGTAAATTCTCTAAGATATAGGACATTTTCTTGGGAGTCTCTGGTGATGGGTACTCAATGTTTGCATCCTCCTCAACCTCTGTTGTATCTATTCCTCTCTATCCTTTCCTTGTTGTTCCTTCTCTGCTCCCCTTTAATTAACAGCTCTTTCTTATTTTGCTTATGCCATCAGGTAACTTTATTTAGACTACTGTTTCTTCTTGAAATTCCATTAAATTAATTGGGAATAAGGCGATGTGACTCCGAGAACTATCTGAGGTTTTAAAAATGGATAAAACTACTTTAAATATATGCAAAATCAAATGGTATACTAGTAATTGCATTTTGCCTTACATAAACAATATATAGGAATCATTCAGTATTAAGCAGAAGTGAGGGATGCCCAACCTTTACTTAGTAGCATTGTTATACAAATACCTAAAAGGACTGTAAGGTTTCAGGGAACAGGTTATCTAATTTTCACATGGTATTAAGCACAATGAAGCCAAATTCCCTAGAAATTACCATGCACAAATAAATACCCTTAATGACCTATGAATGTTTAAAATTCTTGAGTCCTGTACTTAGTGGACTTGCAGCAGTCCCACTGTTAGCTTATTGTAAAGTTTGTTCATTAATGACTGACTTAGACGATGAATTAGCAAAAGGACATTTCCCCAGAGGAGGCAGGGATGTGTGCTGCTTGTAGCATAATTTAGGGGCAACTATGAGGAATTTCAAAGGTAATGCAAGCAGAACGAGGACATTAAAGAACTGGTTTTCATCTCACAATGACATAAGCCAGGAGGAACTTTTCAGAAATATACATTTGTGTTTAAGGGCATTGGTAGGATGGGAAATGAAGAGTAGGTGTTGAGAGAGGAAAGAAAAGGCAAAGAGTAGGAAAGGATGGAGTTAATTGCTTTGTGAACAGTGAAACTCCTCCTGAAGAAAGTTGGAGAGACTTTTTGGTGACAGTAGAACATGTTATCTATCACCTGTGGAGCCAGGTACTGACAGTCCCTCCCTCTTGCTAGCAGCTGTGCACCCATCTCAACACCCAACACTAGTGTTTCCCACCCTGGCACAGAGGTGCTCCCTCAATCCTGCAGTCAGCAGAGGGAAGAAAAGAGAAACAGACCACATAGGAAATGCTCTCAGTCATATAAGAGAGGGCCTTTGATGCAAATGCTGGTGATATTTTTTCTGTCAGAATGGCTAAAATTAGGGAGTATTTATTATCTGTACACTGGGAGAGCCCTTGACAAAAAGCTTTAATCTGCTCCAGACATACTACAGTCTGAATCTTATATGTGGCTGCAGCAGTGCTTAGCATGATTAGGTATAAAATTTGTATTGAAGATGTTACATTCAATAAAGAGAGACAAGGAAAGAGATGATCTAAAAAGACAGAAAATTGAGAGGAGTAAACATAGAACATGTAATGAATTTCCTAAAAGTCTGACATTTCCATCACATTCTTTTGATGCATACTTAGTAAAGTTTATCGCAGTATTCACATCTTTCTAATTAGATGGAACAAGCCAGATGATTAGAGCCGTGAAAAAAAACATCAAAAGGTTCACACAACTTTTTATATAATTAGAAGGGAATTTTCATAACCCCTAAAAGCAGGATTTAATTGTGTAATTTAACATACAATTTAAATATCAAGATCAAACTAGCAGGGCAAGTGACTTAATGGGATAAATGATATTAACATCTAGTGTCAAAGCTTAATTTAAACAACAGAATGTCTTCATTATGCAAAAGAGTCAAGCAAACGAATCGTTCAAAGGGCCTTTTTTTCAACAAGCCCTTTCCTATTGTTTCTTTGAAAACAATGAAATCAGCTGTGGAGCAGCAACATGCTGAGAGACTAGGAGAGCACGACTGGCTTTGTCCATCTGACCTCACTGTGACATTGTGGTGCAAGATCTTATAAAACAAGAACCTCCTGCAGTGCTCACACAGAGGACCTTTTAAGAGCTGGTTAATTTTACTTTTGTAGCTAATTAAATGGGAGGAGGCAGAGTGTGCATGAAATGTTAAAACCCTTGTGTTGATGCTGCTGAGCTTTGTTGTTTTAAAAGTACCAGCAGAAGCGTTCATAATTTGTCACTTTTCACAAAACCCCAAGAGACAAACTAAGAGCATTCAGGATCCCCAGGACATGGACAGCTCTTGTGTCCAGGATTCAGCAGTTGGACTTAAAGGAACAAATTAGAAATGTATAAGCTTATTAGAGTGAAAGATGACATTCACCCACATCAGGTCAGATGAAGAAAGGGAAAGTTTAAAAACATGTACAACAATTCCTGGAAAATTAAGAATAGCCTGCAGGCCCCACTGGGGAAAATGTCAGTGACTCTGAAGATACTAAATTCCTACTGATGAGGTTCAGGATGGCAAAGGTAGAACAGTTCAGTCTTCAGTGTGTGTGCAAGGCTGCAAATGACCTGGAACTATTTTAATGTGTGCAAAAGCTCACAAATAATATCCTCCAAGAGCCTCTGTCTCCAGAAACAACTCACCATGAACAGGTCCCGAGCACCGATGTCAACAGCCAGCAGAAATGCTTTTTCAAACCTCTGATACCTGAAAGAAAAAGGAAACACGTTGCTTGCTGAGGTTAGCTTAAGAGATGCATCAAATTTTGCTCATGGACAAGTCCTTCAATGCTCACCAAAACTGATGCTAAAGTTTTATTGGGGAAACCTGATAGGCTCATACTCAGATTGCAGAACTGTGAGGGAGTCCAGTGACTACCCTTAACCTTCTTTGCTTAAAACCTTCACCAAGTGGTTCAGTGTTGAGCCCCATCATATCTGGTTGAATCAGAAGGGAGCTGAAGATCCTAACAAATCCGTCCTTTACAAAGATAGCAACCACAACACCGATAAACAGTATCCCCAGCAATGTTGGTAGGAGCCTCAAAATCCTCTACAGAAAATACTAATCCCAAATTTCACATTACTTCAGAGGTCCCTGTAGAAATTTACACTGAGTTTTGTCCTTGCAGACCCCTTGATACAGCTCTCTGAAGATGCTAATCCAATTGAGTCATGAATCCTCAGGGACTAAAAAAGGTAGGGGGTGATACTGTTTTGTCTTGTAACTACCTTAGCCCAGCATTAGCACAGAATCCTGAGAGTTTTCTGAGATCCTAGAGTGAAAAAGATTGCATCAATGAAGCAAAATAAGGGGCAAAAGAGCAAAATTACCTCTAGATATGCTCTAGAAGGCACGACCTGAGCATCACCCAGAGATTCAGGAGAGCAGGAAGGGAGCAGTGTGAATGTGGAATTTCACCTTTGAGGACCTTTAGCGGGCTGAGACCTTGCTGAACAACAGCTCCTTCCATGTGTGGTGACAGACTGTCCCCTTGGTCTACCCAGACACCACACACCATCTCCTGGGAGTTACAGCAACTAAAAAATCCCATCCACAGGGATGGAGGGACAGGGCCAGGGTGTGTATATTCTCCTGTGCGCAGTCCTGAGGAATTCCACAGAAGCAGGAGGACATGACCCATCCTTCAGAAGCTTTCTGAGGATGTTATTGGGGAAACTTGATAGGCTCATCTCAGATTGCAGAATTGTAAGGTAGGACTGTGGCTACCCTTAACCTTCTTCATTGTTTAAAACCCTCACCAAGTGGTTCAGTGTTGAGTCCCATCAGATCTGGTTGAATCAACATTGCATTGGCAAATGCTAATCCCAATGGAAAATTCTGCATTGGGCTAATGTCTCTCTTATACTAGACATAGATAATCATTATGTGACATTGTATTATGAGAAAGTGATTCTATCTGTACACATTTTCCTTTATCGCACATTTTTAACTGTTTAAAATTAGCTATGAAAATAGGTTTGGTGATTAGTTTTAGAAGTGCAAATACCCTAATTTTATTTCAGCTGGGAGGCAGAAGATTGATTCCATATAGAGCAATTTTGTATTTGTTCCATTACAAAGTGGGTGAATTTCCCTTTCCACCTGTTAACAATTTCAACAATGGATCAGTTGTAGACACTTGAGGTTTGGAAGGAGATGACTTCTTTGCCCCCGTGGGGAAAAAAAGCATTGTGATTTCTCAGGGTTAGAAAGGTGTAGGTTGTGCTTGTCAAATAAATATTGTCAGACAGCATCACATGGATGCCACAATTTGTACATCTCTGCACCTTGGTGTCATAGGAAACAGTGGGCAGTGCTGCAGCTCCTCCTCAGGCTGGTGTGAACAAGAGGAAAGATGGGAATCCTGCTTCCCCTGGCTGGGTAAAGTAATCCCATATGATGCAGCACACCAGGATTCCTGTTCCCGGCCACGGCCTCAGCGGTTTCCTGGCTCCCTCCTGTTACAGCCTTATCGCTCTCCTCTCTTCTACCACACACTTGGAATGATTCATCAGATTGCAAGATAGAACCAGAGAGGACTTTTCCTCAAGGAATAACATTCGTGACAAGAAGGCATAATATGTTAGCTTAAGTAGAAAAGGAAATGCACTCTCCAGGTGAGGTTCCTAAGAGCTGGAGTGGGGAGACCTTCCCTCCCTAAAGCTAATCTCCCTGCTGTGCCTTCCAAGTACTAATTTGCAGCCCTCCTCACAGAACCAGTTTAAGGGAGGGGAAGAGATAAATTAAAGTTAACCCCTTGATTGCCGGGGAACAGGCATGGCACCCCCACTTTCTTGTGCTTGTCTGTGTATCTGAACTTTTCAGCATGATTCCTATGACAGATTTTTCATCAAAATACATGGTTTTGCAATGATGCTTTTGAAGCTATACTTTAATTAGGAAAAATAAGTAAATGTTAAAATATGTGTATCTTGAACAGCTATCATGCTTATATTTTTTTCCTAGCATATTTTTTTCCATTATGGATTAAATATACATTCTTAGTACTTAGAGGGGAAATGGGAAACTGAACAGAAACCAGCAATATGACTGGCTAAAAAGAATGTCTATGTAATTATTCTGTATTTCCAAAGTTATCACTACATAGTCTATTTGAATGACATTTGCTTTAGCCAAGGAAAAAATGCCTGCAACCAAAAAAATATAAAATAACTTTCTCATTTGATTGACTTGCAGAACAGAATCATGGCCTTAAGCTGTAATTTCTTTGCAGTTTCACAAAGATTTCAATTATTTTTCCTTTAATCAACATACATACTTCAGTCTCATTATGGCCCCTATTCATAAAAGTGTGACATTAACTCATTATTTTCAGATCTGTACTAAGGAAAAAAAAAGAGGGGAAAAAAGACTATCTATCTGAGAAATGCACTTCACAAACCAAGAGTGTTGCAAATAACAATCACAGTTACTTCAGAAAATATTATAAAATAAATTGCTTTAAAAGAAGGCAGATGTTACAAAGAAGAGTGACAAGTTTTTTTTTTTTTGCTTTACTTAGGCCAACAGTATTAAATCAGTCAGGAATATCCAGCATTTTTAAAGCAGTTTTAAGATAACTGTTATTCTGAAACCCTTTGTTATGAAAGTTTTGTTGGTTTTAATGTACAGAAACCATTAGAAAGAGGTCCATATAGCATCAGACCAACCTCAAGCTAATAATTTCTGTTTTACAAGCAGGCTTTATCCTAGGAAGACCTCTTACTGTTGTTAGCACACTCACTTAACAGTTTATCAGCTGCTCAAACAAACAAAATACCCCCCAAGTAAAACCTTCCCCCTTTTGTTCTTGTGCTACAGTCAGCAGAACGATATTTGCTCTCTAAAATGGAATCTCCAGGGCCCTGGTGTGGAACAGTGTCTTCCCACCCCCTCCTCCTCCTTGCCCCTTATTGCTTGGTTCACAATAACTCTAGCAATCAAGACTTATGTCTCTTGAAAAAGAGAGATAAGGAAATCCACCTGCAAACCATGAAGTTCAGCCACTTGTTTGGTCAAAATGACAGGCAACAGAAATATGACCTTCAAGATTAGAACTCTGAAACTGCAATTAACTATGTAGGACACACAGGAAAACACTTCCCTGCAAGCCATTTAGTAGATACCACATTAACTTCAAATTCTCACATAACTAAAGAATGCTGTTATTCTATGCATTTCTGTATGCATTCTAAAAAAGTATTAAAAATTTCTGTTAGTATGGACAAGGAAATCAAGGGGAAATGGGACTAATATAACAACAGGCATGTAGGTCAAAAATGGTCAAGGCAGAGAGGAATCCACACTTGACTTCCATGGTGAAGTGACAAACCTGCTGCCTGCCTGTATTTTGGGAATATGACCTAACTGAAAAGATGCCAGGAAATAATTTTATTTTAAAATTAAATTAAAAAATATACATAATAAAAAAATATAATGTTATCTGTAACTTCAGAAAGGCTATTCTGTTCACTGACATAAATACTAAGAGAATCAAATGCCTGGGATTTCCTTCTGTTGGATGTTCAGAAATAGTGTAATTTGAAACACTGCTGATCAAAAAAATGTGTATGGACTGCAGCCTGCAGAGAAGGGACAAGAAGTCTTTTTGGTCTTTAGAAAATATTCTACAAATATGTAAAAAGGCAAAATATTTTCATCTGTATTCCACAACTCTTAAATTGAATGTGGTCACTTAAAGATAGAGATACATTTTTCAGACTGAAAATGGTCAATTTGAAAGCACTTGTAATATTTAACCATAATATTCAAGGGTCTTGCAAGACCTCCAAGAACCAGGAAAATAAAATAAAAATCACGTGGAGGGAGGAGGAAGGGAAGGGAGAGGGAGCTCATGCAGGCAAGCAATATAGTGCAGAAAAGATGGAAACATTTCTTTAGGGACTAGTTACAACCAACAAGCCTTCTTAGACATGCTCATCGACCATGTAAGCATATTCCTTGTGCTGGGCTGATAAAGGAGGGCTGCAGCAGCTTTTGCCTTGTCTTCAATAAGAGTACACAACATTTAGAAAATAATCTGCAGGGGAAGAGCTCTGGCACAAATAATATTTATAAGGCAATCCTTTTTAATGGAAGAAATTTCAGAGTCCTCCTCATCTCACAGTCCAATCAAGAGTGATATGCATTCAAAAAGTGGATATTAAATATGCACTGAGCAAACAGAACAGGAAAAAATGAATATTGAAATAATTTACATGTAATCAAACTACACTGAAATTAAGTTTTAATTGTTCAGTATTCCATGATGCATATGCAGATTTTAAAGTATTCAGAATATCAATCAAGTGTTTACTTACATCAAGCAATTGTATTTAAGCATACAAAACAGATGATGAAAATATGTTCAATCAGCTACAGCTCCCAACATTTACTGCTGGGTTTACATGATCACTTTTAATTCAGTTATTTCATTTAATATTTCAATTTAATAGCTCATTCTTTCATTCAATTTCTAGGCATCTTGCCCATTTCTTAAACACAATAATAATAATTATTCATAAAAGGAGCTGTTTCCTCATAAATTCTCATATCAGCAATTTTTGGAACAGAAATGGTTTTCATGCTTTTTTCCCCCTCAAAAGATGTTGTTATTATCTGAAATATTTTCCTTTTAAATTAGACAATATTGAAAAAAAGAATAACATCTGCAAAATTACTCCAAACCCCGTTCTGTTGGAATTCCAATCCAGAATAATTAGAGATTATCAGGTTAAAGAACCTAAAAATTGCGTGGCTGGGCTGCTAAGTGGTTGATTTAAATGGGACAGATTAGTTTTTCACCAACTGTTGATCACAACACCATTGATTTAGGCATGTAGCTGTATGTCAGCTTCACAACCTTTTTACAAAACCAGGGCTAAAAGGACTTATATATTTCACAGGAAAAATTCTCATGTGTAATGGTCCTTAAAATGACAACCCTGAAATTCTATTGAGCTCCAACAAGATACTTTAATGTAAATTTTCAGTAAATTCTGAAGACTTAGATTGCTGTGTAATCCATTGTATATAAAGCATAGTATTAGTCAAAGATTTATATCCTGCATTTTATATTGAATGCTGAAAAAGTGGTACTTAATCCTGGAGAGGAATAAATACATCAAGATCTCACATTTCTTTAAAAAAACCCAGATAAACAACCAAAGAAACTCACTTTAAGCGAAAGTCAACCAAAACCCAAAATGATTTTACCCTAATGAGTTCAGTAGGACGCCCTATTTTAAATAAGGTGATTGTAGAAAACTGAATGCAGTCTGAAGACCAGGAACTCTCCAAAGAACCTATTTTGTACTTCCTCCTACAAAGGCTCAGCACAGCAACTCTTCCTGTTCCCAAAAATTCCCTGCCAGAACATCATCCAGCTAACACTGTCCTTCTCCCAGCAGGGCATCCACGGCCCCCTCCCAGCCAAGGTTTGAACAAGGGGCCATGCGGACCACGCTTGGTGTTCTGCAGCACAGGTCTTGATTGGCAGAACTTCTATCTGCTGCACTTTCACTGTAGCTTTTGGGACACAGATAACCTCCTGCATTCTATTTAACCCCAACTGGTTGCTGATTTTCACAAAACTTGCAGGCATTTGCTTATTTCTGAGACTTCTACCCTCTGTTAAATTGGCTGAGATTCCCCAGTGATTCTGGAAGTTAGTAGGGAAGTGGTAGAAGGATCAATGGATGCATTGGAAAGCTCCACCCTCTGAGATGCCAGCAGTATTATTTTGCCAACCTGCTGTTATTATGCCACAATGCTTTTAGGTTATGAGCTCCTTTGAACAGGACACAAACCTCTGAGGAAGGTTCACAGCCTCGTTACCTTCTAAGATACCGACGAAGAGAAAGTGCTGCAGAGCACACCAAAGGCTAATGGAGAAACAGCCACTGGGTCTATGTGTGTGGAGTCAAGGGGATAATCTCCTAAATTGTATCCTAAATTGTATTTTAGATGCAGGAGGCCTAAAAGTTGTCCAGGCATAATCTACACATCCCTTCAGGCCCAGATTTAGCAAAGCATTAATGCATGGGTTTATGACCTATAATTTTCCATGGGCCCTAAATATGGGCATGTTAAGTGAAGTGCTGGATTTGTGGCTTGAGTGACTTGTTTAAAAAGAAATCCCTTATGGAACCTTTCAAAGGTCATACACAAATAGGTCTCAAGTAAGTCAGTGAATAACCATGAGAAAATACAGGATACAAACAGAAAAATACAAGTATCTCAAAGCACCCAAAATTTCAGTCTCTTGAAAGATACTGTCAAGTTACATAACTCTGACCTAAAGGAAGTCCACCCATAACTTTATAGATTTTTGGGCGTAGAACTGAATGCCCTTCACATCAAAGGGTACCCTCTGGTTTGAAGCAAGAAAGCAAACAAGCAAACCAAATTAAAAAATAGGAAGAAAGAGAAAGCTAATAAGGGGAGCCAGACAGAATGACTCTCTGGCCAGAGAAAGCCCTTGAGGGCTTTAACTGGTTGTGAATCTTGAGGTCGTTCCCAAACCAACCATAAAAAAAGTTAATAATCTTTGTATGTGATTCCTATCTTCTAGAATGATATTCTGCTCTAGGAAACCAATATTTATTTTTGAGTGAAACAGTTCAGCTGTCTCTGCCTTACATACACACTTCTTCTCAGGACAAAATTTTGAGTCAGTTTTTCAAGTGAACCAACTTAATTTTTGAATGAAGTAGTTTAATAATAAGGGATCATTTAAACCTTTAAAATACATACTTAGCAAGAAATAGTTTAGATATATGAAATATTCTAGAAAAAGCAGTGAGTCTAGGTATAAAGAAGGATATGTCATTTGTTTGTTGAAATTTGCTGAAATTAATTACAAACCAGTTATAAACTGTAACACTCTGGAACTGCCTCGTACCTACACTGAAGAAACATTTGTTTAAAGATCCTGATTCTATGAACACTTATGCCACACACTTCCCATGTGATGCTGGTCATTCACATTGGCTTGGGTTCTTGTAGGATGGGCCACTGAAAAGTACGACTGCATCCCCTTCCTACTGTGAATGAGAATTCTTTCACATCTGACAAGGGCTCCAAAATTTTCCAGAGCAGGTGCCATAAAAGTCTGGATAGCAAGAATTGATTACTATCATAAAATATTATTACATAAATTGAAACTATTACAATTTGTATATTTTAAAACTAGATCCTGTCTTTTATTCTAATCTGTACTTCCTTTCAATTTCCTACACTCCTTATTTCCTTTTTCATACTCCTTTTCCTTCAGGAGAATATCTAATTTGTTGCCATAGCAGTATTTCCCTACCTTGCAATTTTATCATCGTGGCTTTACTTCAGGTTTCTCTAAGCTGCAACCAACACCCACCCAGCAAACAGAGGATTCCCCCACCCCCAAACCTCTTCATTCCTCCAACCTCTCACTACTTAGGAACTTCTCAACAGCGTATCTTTATCTTTAAATACAGACACACTCCAACATACTCTTCCAAAGTACTCTGGGCTAAAAACAGGTGTTAATTAAAAATGCTGATAAGAGTCAGTGACACCTGTTGTTTCACATTTATTTTACTCAACCCTGTCTGTTAAATCCTAGCCTTTATTGCATTAATTCGCTTCTGCTTTTCTTCTTTTCCAGCTTTATCCCTCTCACTCTGGTGATCATGTAAACTTAACAGTATGTCTTGAAAGCTGGATTTTATTGAGCAAACATATCAGCATGTCTACACACTAAAGACAGCTATATAACAGAGGCCCAGTATCATTGCTGTGGTTAAGGATGAGTTGCTGCCTTTATAATAAATCCCTATTGTGTACATGTGATATCTCTGCAATTTTGAGCTGCAGCAGATGGAAATTTGGTATTAAAGTTAAGATGAACAGGCCCTTTTCCTCCTTGGCTTTCTATGAGGTACAGGGCCAATTCTCCCTCATGCCTGACATTGGATAAGATGTGCTTTTTTAGTGCTAGGACTTCTCGGAGAAAACATATTACCTCAATATTTTCTAAAGCTGGCTGCCTAGAGATAAGTATCTACTTACAGAATCATGGTGCAGGGCCAAATTTTGAATAATTTGCTGAATTATGGGTCCATTAGAGTATATTTACTTTTTCCATCTATGTTTGTCAATAACCAAATTATTTCTTTATAATGAAATAATGCAGTGGTAATGTTCACACAATTCCCAAACAAAACAGCTCCATTGCAGCAAATACAGCCACAGAAAAGACAGACAAAATATTGTCTGGAACTTTGTATGAATTTTGGCACATTTTTAAGGGAGCAAATAGAAAACTGTTGAGTCTGATGTGCTCTTTCTGCACAGCATCATGTCCAGAACATAAAACATAGAAACAGCCTTTTGCTGAGACTGAAGGCACTCCTGACCTAATCCCTTACCATTAGCTGGGAGAGAATATTAGAACAGGGCAAGCATATGGTGATACTTCCCTAAGTAGTCTCCCAGTCTCCAACAATTTGTGGTTCAGGGATTTGCTGAGCCAGAGGTGGTTTCCAGGCTGGTGTTCTTCCTCTCTGAACCTTGCCTTTGAACTCACATACAATTTTAGCATCCACAACATCCTGTGGTAAGGAGGTTCATATTTTAATTATATGTTATGTGAAGAATCACTATATTTTGAAACAGCCACGTGTTAGCTTTGCTTGATGACCTCTATTTTTTGTATTAGAAGAAGCAGTGAGCAGTCATTTACTGTGCTCTTTCTCCCTAACACTCACAATTTAATAGATCTCTATCTCTGCTGCTCCTCTTTAGGTCAAGGAGTTCTAGTCTATTTAGCCATTCCTTTCACTAAAGCTGTTTCATGCCTTTAATCATCCTGGCTACCCTTCCTAAACCTTTTTGAGTTCTACTATATCTTTTTACAGATTGTGGGACTCCAAAACTACACACAAAATTCAGGTGTACTGAAGTTCACTGTTTTCTTTTCTAGTTCTTTTCTAAGAATTCCTAGTTTGCAATGTGCTTTTTGTACTTCAGCTGAGCATTGAACTATTTTATAGCTGTAGAGTTATAGGACCAAATTCTTCTTCCAGAATAATGTTGAGCTCAGATTGCATCAGGTTACACATGAAGTTTGGAGTCACACACCACTGTGTACAAGCGCTTTACTTTGAATTTATTTACATTTAATTTTACCTTCAATTTTGACACTCTGTCATTGCATCCTGTGAAGCCCTTTTGCTGCTCTTCACAGCAGGTCCTATCTTTACTAGTGTTAATAATTTAGTGGCATTAGCAAATGCTGGCAGCTCATTGTCTGCTCCTTTGCCAGGTTACTTACAAGAACAGATCTGCTATACTTATAATTTCCATTGGTGACCTCCATGACGACTGACCATTTACTCTTACTCTCTTTCTTACCTTTTAATTAATTACTTATCTATGAAAGGGAAGCTTTCCTCTAATCCTGTGGCAGCTTAGTTTCTTTAAGACATATTGGTGAGAGACCTTCCAAAAAGGTCTTCAATGGTCAAACTTTCATCAGTAGCAGCTGGATACCCATTACTCACATGATTGCTGACATCAAAGAAGTTGAGTTTTGAGATGTGACTTGCCTTTACAGAAATCCTGCTGACTCTCCCCCAATATGTTATTTGTCTGTATGTTCAGACATTTTTAAAACACAGTTTCTACTAATTTCATTGGTACAGAGGCTGGACTTACAGGGCATAGTTCTCCAAGGTCTCTCCAGATCGTTTTAAAAACTAACTTTATATTTTCCCTGTTTTTGTCCTCAGGTGCTAAGGTCATTCTAAATGTGAGGTTACACACCACAGTATTTCAGATGTTTTATCCTTTACTTGCTTTAGAAATTCTGATTTAATTTTACCTAGTGCTGGCCATACATTTCTATTTATCTATCTCTAGTTGATACTTAACACTTACCAGTGTAAACCAAGAAACATCCCTATTCTCTCCTATCTTGGCCAACTGGTCAAAAGGAGATTTTTAAAGAGATCTATATGCCTGTCTCCTTTTTGTACCTTTTTGTAAAACTTTCTTGATATATATTTTTTTAGTCTATGTGCCCCTCATTCTATTACAGAAACTATCTGAGCGTCTAAGATCTTTCTGTTAACTGGCCAGTAATAATGTGATACAGGAGCTAGACATTTACAGTGCAAATCATTCCATTTATCTTCAAACAGCTTACCTTTACATGGCTAATTTAAGCTAATTAGGTAGGCTCCTTTTGTAGTTAATTGATAGGGATAGGCACTGACATTTGACTCTTCATGCTTATCTGAGATATCTCCCTTCAATGGGATTACTCATCCTTTGGGTGCCCATGTCTTTATCCTAACTACAGAGGAAGCCCAGATGAGCATGTAGGACACATAAATTCTACATTATTAAGGCATGAGAGGTGCACCCCCAAGACACTGCATCCATTTATTGGACAAATGACTTTTGCTGACTTTTTTATAAATTTTCCTTTTGGTGTTCTTTCCTTCACAGGCTCTTGGGTTCTGAAGAACCATAAAAGGCAGATCTGCATTTGAAGACAGAAAGCCTAGGGCTGCCTGACTATTCAGTTAGCTCTTCCTGCAGGGCACTGGATGGAAATGGGAGAAAAGTCAGAAGAAACTCTGAGGGACTGAGAGAAAACTCTGATCTGATGAGCTGAGTTCACAACAGAATATTACCAGATGATCCACATACAGTAAAGGGAAGTGTAATGGTGGGGCTCAGGAGGACTTTGAAGATGAATGGAGAAAAAGTGTCTTGGTAGAGATATGAGACATGAACTGATCTGGAAAAACTTCAAAGAAAAAATAAATCTTAAATTCAGTTCTTGATCAGGACCTCAAATTAGAGATTTTTGAGTGTCACTCTAAAAGAAAATGCTATTAGTGACTACGTGGAGTTGATGGAGAGGGAGAAACTGATGACTTGGGAAGGCTTACAACAGCTGCTCAGGGATGGAGATATGTTGCTAAGAACTAATTCTTGAGAGGTTTGTCCAAGAATATGATATATTTGCATTGTTTCTGCAGTCAGTGTATGCCCAAAGCCCTCAAGATTTCAGGGAAATTGCACAGCTAGTACAGCAGGAAAAAGCCACCTTACAAGGGCAGATTATCAGTTACACAACACAACAGTGGTCTCAATGTGGGCTCAGCTTCCGAAAGTAGCAATATCAAAGTCAGATTAACCAGCATGTGGGAATAGATTTGGCACAAACAATATCGGTCCAGTGTAGCTATTTTGTGTTCCTTTTTTTCGTGCTGTCCCATGGGTGGGGACGTAGCAGAGAACTGGATGACTTCTGCACTCTGGGCCACCAAACTGCATCTGCTGCTGGCTGTGCACACTGGCTCCAGATTACAGCAGCTCTGGGGCTGCTCTAAGTGTGTCTAAGGGGTCATTCTTCCTACCCTCCAAGCCATGTCTCTTCCATTAGGTTGAGCAGCAAATCTTGCCCAAATTCTGACAGCAATTTGTCATGGTTTATCCTCATGGCATTTTGTTCTCAAGCAATTATGTCATGTAATTCGTTGTCCCCCCACCCCAATATTTTGCTCATGATTTCTTACATTGTAATCATTGCCAGAGAATTAAATCCTAGAGACATTCCTGTAGCATCAAAGTATCTGACTGAAATTGAAAACTGTGCTGGGACTGGTTTAAGAAAAGAAATCATTAACAACATAGGACTGAAGCAAAGACAGTCTAAACTTTCTATGAGATCTTTAACCTCTTTAACTGCAAAAATAACGTAGTTCCATTAAATAGGTGCCTTTATTTCTTGTTTCTGAAACAGGTCAAGAAGCATGACCAGGGGAATCTTTTCATGTGTAGTTCCATCACAGCAATATAAATTCTCATTTATCAGTGCTGTGGAAATATGAAAACCTTTGGTTTTGATCGTTTTTCAAAAGATGACAAAAAAATGACTCTTCAAAGTCTTCTCCAGAAGGTGCTACTTTAGTGAAAATGCTACTACTGAGCTTTCTCCCATAGAGATGAATTCTGTTCATGTGGCCACCATAGAGAACCTGACTGCTATCAATGATCATTTTATCTGAAGGCATAATTTAATGCCTAATAGGTTGCTTTATGAATATAAAAGAAATTCTTAGTCCTCAACCATGTCATCATTAATGTTTATACATATTTTGTGACACACTATGTACCAATGTAATTATAATTCTACTTCTAGGGTGCTCTTAAAAAGGATCATAAAAGCTCTTTGCTCACTCTGTCTCTCAGTTCCATACAGTTGGCAGCAGATGGGATTGAGAACTATTCCTATGAAGCCGAGGCATTTTTTTCACCTTTGATTTAGGGTCCTATTTAGGATGGAAATACTCACAGTGAATATCTACTTCAGAGATTGCAGTGTAGTGATACAGGAAGCTGCTTACCAAGGGGTAGTTAGTACTGCATTAGTGATATACCTGCAGGGTAAAAGAGCTTTATTTTAGCTTTTCAAAGGTTGTCTTGGACTTAAGTGATAACTGTCTGTGTCCAGGCACCATGTCTAGTATAGAAGTGCACTTCAGAACTCTTGAATAGTAAAGTGATTCATAAAGATCAGTGGTGGCTGGAAGCAGGTCTCCCCTGATGCTAATGACCACTTACCTTCTCATTTTCTTTAAGAATGTTTATTTACAAAGGAGCCCTATCAAGTCCTGTGGCAAAGTCATAGCACTTGACCAATGTTCTGCTCAATATGAAGATAATTTTTTGCATTTACCCAATAGCATCTTACATGGAACACTGTGAAGAGTAAAACACTTCTGAGATTTGTGAAGGAGTGAAAACAGCAAAAGTAAAAACATGGTGGAGGTTCTCATTTTTGGATTCATACAAAGGAGAATCTTTCATGAATCCACCCAAAATTCTACCAGGGAATGTGATCAGAGTTGCACCTTTCTCTTGAGAGATGAAAAAGCATTATGTTGTTATTTACAACAAAGCTTTGCTTTGTAGTTAAACATATTTGTACTATGGGGGAAAAAACCAAATTACATTCTCTTAATGAAATTATCAGATTTAAAGGTGCAAGTGGTTTTGAATCTTAGTATTTTTCCATGTAGGGAAAAAAAAAGGAAAAACAATCCTTAAACTGAGTATTCACAAATACAAAACAAAATTACAAAAGAGGAAAGGGCACAGCAGAACCGCAGAACTGTGGCTGCATCTTAATTCTGCAACTCCTGGGCTACATTTCAGACTTTACTTTCTAGCCCTGCTTTCTCACTCAAAAAATGGAACACAACAGAGCAGGCGTGTGCTTGTGCCAGTGTGTCCGTGTCAAACAAACAAGATAATTTCATGCATTAGAAAATACGACAAGCACAATTTACAAATGCTTGATCAGAGTGAAGCTAAGCCATGAGTCAGCGATGCCGCAGTTAACGAGTGAAAAATGGTTCCGTCCCATTCCGTGTTCCCTGCATGGCTGCACGGGGCTGTGAGACAGAGGCAGGAGGTGGTGCAGCCACTCCCCCAGCACACAAATACGCCTAGCAAAAGGGTGGGGGCAAAAAGGGAGGTTACAGCTCCCCAAGGCTTCCCAATAAATCCACCTCTGCTCACCATTTTACATAATGATATAATGCATTATATTATTATAAGCAGTGACATCATAATGAAATACCAGAGTGCTACTGAAGTGGCAAGGAACACCTAAGATACATTTCTGTACTTGTAATTCAGTTCCTGTATTTTTTAATTATAGATAAGGATTTAGAGGTAAAATGATTATTCATTCCATAAATACTGTTGTAATGGATCCCTGGCGTATAATTAAGAGGCCTTTAATTTTAATTTTGTATACTGAATGCTTGTTTTTGGAGGTATTCCATATTTTACATTCAGGGCCTCCAAAGCTCTAAGCTTCTATTTTAGTGGAAGCTGAAGATGATGTGTGGTTTGCAAATTTAAGAACTTAGCTTTTATAATGATGGATACAAATAACATGGCTGAATCCAAAATATCGCAAAGAATTTTCCTTCCTTCTTATTGCAATCTGTTTCAATTGTGCTGTCAGTGGTCCTTTGCCCACCTCAGCTTGGACGGATCATCTTCTTTCTAAAGTGCCTTCATGTCTAAAAAGGGAATCTCTCATCACTGCATTCAGCATTTTCTGGAAACTGACCTCCTTGATGGCAGAAAAATAGATACACTATAATCTCCCTAAAATGGTGAAAATGGATGTCCCCAGTTATTTTCAACTGAATCTTTTCGCCTACAGTAAAGAGTAAAATCCCTGGCACATGGTTTTTACGAGGTGAGGATAGCCCTTCTGGAAAGGTAACTGTTTCTCAGTTCTAGTAAACACAGACACATCTTTAAGAGTACAACAATAAATGGAACTTTTTTGGCAGACTCAGCAGGCAGGTCAAAGACTGTCTCAGCATGTAGAATGAATTAATATTTCTCTCCATGAGCTGGTCCTTCTAAAAAGGCTTAAGGCAGATTGGTGGGGTATTCAAAGGAAAGCTGGAGAGTGGGGTGAAACCTTTTGCTTATATGAACATTTTTCAGATTTAGATCTCGAAATATTTAAGCATTTTAATGTTTAAATCTTGTATGAAAAATTCCGCCCTTCCCTGCCCATCCCTGATATGTCTGGTCTCCTCCACAGCCCACCACACACATCCCAAGCTCTCTTCTCCCATTTGGCTCTGTGCTGCCATTCTGCCCTTCTTGCAGGACACTGTACATTCCCACACCTGCCTTCAGACTTTTGTCCCCAACACTTTGTCTTTTACTCATGCTCCTAACCCCACTTTTCTGACTCTTCCTACCAGACATCTGAGCTCCTCTCCTTAGTTCTTTGTCTTCTAGGTTTAACTTATGTGAATCTGCTGCTTGCTCTTTCTGAAGCCCAAATGAACTGCAGAAGGCCTACTCCATGCCAAGAAATACTTTTGGAATATCAGCCACAATTTTACTGCACATAGTTTAGAAAGCACTATGCTTCCTCCATTTGCTGCACTAGGGTACAAAATGATCACTTTGCTTTAGTCTCCTCACACTCACAAGAGAGTAACAAATGGCCTCTAATGCTGCATCAAGTTTACAATCTCAGTTTACAGGGTTTCTGCATCCAAGTCTTCTGGTTTGGTCATACAGACACATCCATTGTGATGAAAAAAATCACTCTGAAGAGGTACATTAGCTATTTGTAATTAGCCTGCAAGTATTCAGTGCTAAATGAAAAAGGGTAAAAAAGTGAATAAATCAAATAATAGAATCATAGAAACATCTAATATCCTGAGTTAGAAGGGACCCACAAGGATCATGAAAGTCCAGCTCCTGGCCCTGCACAGGTCAGCTCCAATAATCACATCCTATGCCTGCAAGCACTGTCCAAACCCTCCTTGAGCTCTGTCAGGCTTGGTGCTATGACCACTGCCTGAGGAGCCCTGTTCCAGTGTAAAAGCATCCTCTGGGTGAAAAACCTCTTCCTAATATTCAACCTAACCCTCTCCCAGCACAGTTTCAGGCCTTTCCCACAGGTCCAGTCACCAGGCACCAGATCAGTGCCTGCCTCTCTACTTCCCCTCATGAGAATGCTGACCACAATGAGGTCTTCCCTTGGTTTCCTCTTCTTCAGGCTGAATGAACCAAGTGACCTTCTGTCTGCCAGGGCACTGCTTTCCATCAACCAGGATCCCCAGGTCCCTTTCCATGGCACTGCTCTCCACCCTCTCATTCCCCAGGCTGTACATCCAGGGCTGCTCCATCCCAGGTGCAGAATTTGCCACTTGCCCTTGTTAAACTTCACATGGTTGGTGACTGCCCAGTCCTCTCATTTGCTGAGGTCTCTCTGCAGCATCTCCCTGACTTGGAGGGAGCCAACAGCTCCTCTCCCTTGTGTACTGTCTGTGAACTGGCTCAGTGTCCCTCCAGTCCTGTGTCCAGGTCATTTATGGAGATGTTGAGGAGCACAGGGCCAAGGATGGAGCCCTGCAGAGCCCCAGTAGTGACAGGTCCCCAGTCTGATGTTACCCCATTCACTGTAACCCTTTGTGCCCCAGCTGTGAGCTCACCCATCCCAGGATGTGTTTATCCAGCTGGGGGATGAACATTTTGTCCAGAAGGATCCCATGAGATACAGTATCAAAAACTTTACTGGAATCCAAAAGCATAACAACAACTGGCTTCTCTTAATCAGCTGGGTGGGTTACCCTGCCATAAAAGGAAAGCAGGTTTGATAAAAGCAGCACTCTCCTGTCATGAAGCTGTGCTGCCTGTGACTGAGGAGTCCTTTGTCCTTCAGGTGCTTTCCAATACCTCCCAGAATAATCCTTTCCATAATTTACCAGTCACTGAAGTGAATGTGACAGGCCTGAAGTTTCTGGGGTCATCCTTATCCTTCTTGACAATGTTTGCCAGCTTCTGGTTAGCTGTGGCCTTTCCAGATTCCCAAGCCAATTCAAAAATCATGGAGACAGGCCTCACAATGACATCAGCCAGCTCCTGGAGTGTCCTCAGATGGATCCCAGCAGGCCCCACAGCCTCATGGGGGTGCAGCTGGAGCACTGGAATGGTCCTCAGGGCTCAGTTCAGGGCACGGGAGCCCCTTACCCCATCAGTGATGTTGGAGACAAAGACAAAGAAAGCATTAAACATCTTTGCTTTATGGCCCTGTTTGTGAGGTGACCATCCTCATCCTGTAACAGGCTGATGCTATCACTGCACTGACTTTTGCTATTACTACATTTAAAAAAACCCCCTGTTTTTATGGTCTCTCACAGCTCTGGGCAGCTTCAGCTCCAGTTGAGCTTTGGCCACACATATTTTGTCCCTGCAGTGGTGAACAGCACCTCTGAATTCCTTCCGTGTCACCTGACCTTGCTTTCCCAGACAAAGAGGTAGGGGGAGGAACTCCCCATTTTCAGTGTCCTCATGGGCATAACATGGTGACCTAAGAAGGCAGGAGCATAATTCCCTTCTCACTTTTCTCCTGTTCTGAATTCACAGCTGTAAATCAGGCTGGCAGGAGTGCCTTGCCTTGCTAGTCTATCACAGACAGATGTAATAGCAGCAGCTGCAACTTCCATGTGTCTGAATTAGTGGGCACTGTGCCTCCCTATGATCCTCCTAGATATTGCATCATGCCTGGTTGGCATTCACTCACCCAGAACCATGGTTTACCATTCTTCAACAAATCTGTAGTTCTCTCTGCTTAGCCTACATTTAAATCATTCTAGTCACTTAAGAAAACATCTAAAAGAAAAAAAACACCAATTAAGGCACAGCCACTTTAATGCAATAATGATCAGCTCTGAACATCATTTCCTTGCTTTCTATCAGATAAATCTCCCATATTTGAACATTTAATTTTGTACTTAGATTATGTCTTCTGAGATAAGCTTTAAGCATTACCATCTGTTCTGCAGCAATCACATGATCCTATCACTTTGATTCGGTTGAATACAAATCCCTTTGAAAATAGGAAAACAGCAAAATAACAAATTTGTTCCAAAAAATGCCACAACCATAGATTGTTCAAGGGCTGTTTTACAGTGGGAGGTAAAATACATGAGGAGACTCTCGATCACACCTCCTGCTGTGCCCCACGCTGTCCAGGCAGCGTTCTGACACTGAAGGTTCTTGTTTTAGGAGGACTGAGTCAGTGTTTCAGCTGCAGCCTCAAGGGCTGGCAGCTCAGCCAGGGCCCCATGCCTCTGCATGCCTGCTAGCACTTGGAAGCAAAGCCTGAGTCAGAGGGAACACACCTTTCTCTTGCAGATGTAAGAGCACTAGAGTTACACCTCTCAGCAATCTCTGAGGCATTTTTCCTGCATCTGTCCTCTGCAGGCAACTGGCCCATGGCCATGACAAGTTGGCCACTGCCACAACAGCATCTTCCCTGCTGGTTTTCTAGGAGAAAGGTAATAACAGAGTTTGTACCCACTGTTGTGGCCATGTGTGTTAATAAAACTCCAGTGAAAGACTGGCACATATGCAAACATTGGATCATTCTTCCACAAGGAATAATTGCCCCACTGGAATGGACCTGTTCACCCAGAAGATGATCCTCTTCAGACACAAAATATAGAAGACAATATTGAATATTTGTCTTCTAGATTTGAAAAAAACTACATTCTATGCTGTCAAAGTAACCCTTGCTTTGCCCATGCAGACAATGTATATACAGTCTGGATGAATCACTGCAAAAGGGTGCATTGTCAGTCTTTGCACTATGTCCATCTACACTCCTTCTCAAAAAGATGTTACAAACAGAAGGTAATTTATCATTCAGAAGGTAATTTCTCCTTATTTTATCCACCGGACAATTCCCAGAGGGAATATCACAGCTATATTTGTGAACAGGTTGAACCATTGCATATCAATATTTATAATGGGCTGAAAAAAATACAACAAAAAAGTAATGTATAAACTCTTACTGAATTTGTTATTATTTCTCATCTAATATCAAAGCAGCTTCCTTGTGAAGACAAGGTGAGGAAGTTGGGGCTGCTCAGTCTGGAGAAGGGAAGGTTGTGTGAAGACCCCATAGCAACCTGCCAGTATCTGAAGGAGCCCACATGGAAGTGAGAGGGACTCTGTCAGGAAGTGCAGTGGTCAGACAAGGAGTAATGGCTACAAAGTGAAAGAGGGGAAATTTAGTTTGGATATATGGAAGAAATTCTTTACTGTGAAGGTGATAAGGCATTGGCACAGGTTGCCCAGAGAAGTTGGGAATGCCTTGTCTCTGGAAATGTTCAAAACCAGGTTGGATGGAGCTGGGAACAATCTGGTCTGGTGGAAGGCGTCCCTGCCCATGGTGGCTTAGTTGTAACAAGATGATCTTTATGGTCCCTTCCAACCCAAAGCATTCTATGATTCTATACAATTCACAGAAAAATTCGACACTGCATTTTCTCCTCTTATTTTAATGGCATTGAAAATTACTGGAACCTGAATTTACATACGAGAATTTTAAAAGTGAGACTAACAAAATGTTCATATTTCAGCTGAGCGAAGACAAAAATATCCTGGACTGTGTTTGTGTTCTAGCATCTTTCTAAACTCAGTGTTTTCTCCAAGTTTCTAAGTTCTTTCTATAACTAATCTGCAAGCAGTTGATGAATATTAATCTCTCAGAAGCAGGGTATCTTTTTTCTATCAAGCTAAATGGGAAAGGGTGATTCATTTTAAGTGTATTGATGACAGAAGAGCTCTGAATAGCACTTTATCTGCATTACTCTGTTTGAAAGGAACAAAGTGCAAGTTAAACAAACATTAACAACTAATGCATTTTTTTCATGGGTGGTCCTCTTAGAAAATGTTAACCACAGAAAAGTAGGAAGTTATTGAAATACGCAATTAATTTTAAGTTGATAGAAGCTGAAACTGTCACTCACCTGAGCAGGTGGTGGAAGAACCTTCTTGCATATCTGCTGATAGGGTCCCTGTACTCTAGCACAGTTCTATCCAAGAGAGGTTTTGTTGGAGCATAAAAGGTTCCAAGGCTTGCCTCAAGCTGTGCTGTGGAATTCAAACACAGCAGCAATGAAACAAGTGAATTAGTTTCAATTACAACAGGTTGCTCATGTTTGCAGTCAGTCAAATTCATCAAACAGTGATGAAATGTGATGTTGTTGAAGGACAGATGAAATTAAAATATGACATTGTACAAACAGAAATGTGCATATAAACTTTGGCTTGCAGGCACAGCTGACAATGACTTTGAGCAACAAAAGCTATCAAAAGGATAAAGAAGTCTATAACACATCAAGTTCTCACCAGCAGCCTACAACTAAAAGTGACTCATGAGACTAATACAGTGTGAACAAGATTGTCCAGTAGAGATCAACTCTCAATTAGCTCAAATAGTCTTTGTCCTCTTAGGCAAACAACAAGGGAGTTCAGTTTTTCAGGGATAATTGTGTTAGGTCAGCGGGTAACAGAACCCTCTTTGTGATGGCCTTGAGGTCTAAGGAACCTCCTTCAGCCCACAGCTCTTTAAAAATTTTAAATAAAAGGGTCTAGAAACCCTAAGGGTTTGACAGCATGTAGTGGTAGGAAACAGGATAACCTCCCATGTAATCAATAAAATAAAGCCCTTTTGTTACACAAGTTCTCTCTTCTTTAAATACTTTCTGACTGCTGTACTCCACAGCTCAAGCTCTTAGGCATTTTTCTACACATTTTTAATACAACATTATAAACAATAGAAGTAAACATACAGCATACTTAGGCGTTCCATACACTTAGCTGAAAGGAAATTAAATTATCAATAATATTTATGCTCTTTGACTTTTGCTGCAGTCAACAATGTAGTACAAGGCCTTATAGGCAGAAAAAGGAGGACTTGCTATATAAGTATTTGCTGTATTTGTATTTATGTTGCTCTACAAGCAAAATACAACCTGTTGTCTCATTAGGCAGACAGAATCTCATTGATTTGCCATTATTAATGTTTGTTTGAGCTAGGCATTTCTGTATTTAGTGACAATTACTCTTTACTTCCAAACATAGTTACATTTGATTTTATTAGGCTTGATAGCAGTAAATGTGCTAATAGTACTGTGTTAGTTACACAGGCAAACTGTTAGTAAATTAGTTTTGTGTTATCTCCAATCTAGATTGTAAGATAAGTCGAACTTTAAAGGTATTTTCTTTCAAAGCAGCAGTCAATTTAGATTAAAATAGAAAAACAAGCCACACTCCCTTGCCATTGCTGTTTTCTTGACAGCATGTTTTGAACTTCTAAAATATTTCAACTGACATGGAATATGAGTGACTACTGGCACAGTTATACATTCATTAAATAGCCCAGCTTGATGTTGAAGGCAGGATAAAGATCTCAAAGATAACTGCCCCATCACTATAAATAAAAGGTCCCACTGGGTTTTGTTAATAAAAAAGAAAACAAATTACCATGCCAAATTTGTTAGATTTAGATAGAATAACTCCTGGATGGAATAAAATTCCTTCCTCTGTAAACAGTGTTAGGGAGCTGCATGGGGGAAACACACAGACATCTGTTTATAATGTACATATTTTTAGAAGAGTATCATAGCCAGCCCTTTTCACAGGTCCTTTTCAAAGCATGTTTTATTTAGAGTTTATATGTTTGCAACACAGAGATTTTTTTAATCAGATCCCACAAAATGGGATAGCTGATGGTTTGGCAGCAATGTAGGACACCTTGGAGTTTTTCTATCATCAAACACACCAGCATCCTGAGTATTCTCTCTTCCCACAAAAGATGCCTGGTCTCCAGCTGTCTGCCTGCTAGACTGGAGGATAACACCTTCTCTAAATCAAGGCACTTCAAATCTTGAAGTCTATTGAGTTTCAAGATAGCAAATCAAGAGGAAGGCACCACACCAGGCTTTCGCAGAGACAGGGCTAAACTTAAAATTCATAATTTCTTCTGAGGGACCCTAGCTACTACTGCAGGGGGCTAGATTACAGTGAGGACAAATGCTTTAATCCTAAAGGAGGCAGCAGAGGATAGTGTATTCAAGGCCTTTGCATCTTGTAATGAAAGAATGACCCTTTGAAAGTACCTTAAAAAACATACTAAAATCTCTTGTCCCCATTTCAGGAAAATATCTCTCCATAAGTTGGTGCTGTCTCAGCATGAATATAACACAAATATTTTAATCCTGTGTTAACTAACCTTTGTCTGTAGCATAAGCTAAATTTATAGAATGTAATGAAGTTACAGAATATAATGCTAGTGCTATATATATATTAAGCAATGCCTATAGCATATATGTTATAATGTGCATTATTTTAGTGTCACTATTGATACAAACGAAAATGTAGTCAATGCATTGGTCCAGATTTTATTGAAATTACTTGTCTACAATGACACGTGATTATGAGGCACCATAATCTGGCTGACTGTCTGGAGTCTTACTACTGTCTTCTTTATACAGTCAATAAATACACAGTCATAATCCACACATGAATTACCAAGACACCACAGAAATCCATTAGAAATATAAACACTCTCTTACCTTCTCTGGCTGGTGTAAGCTTTTGTTTAAGGAGGTGGTTGCAAATGGCACTCAGGCAGATAAAGCACCGCTGCCCCATCGTGTTCCAGTTCATGGTGCTCAGGACATTAATTGCCTCCTGTATCTCATCATAACGAATGTACTGGTGGATGATTTCCTCAAGGCCCAGTTGTCCCCTTGTGAGCACGCCTTTGACAAAAAATATTACAACCAGAGATAATGGGTTCATTCTTTTATACAGAGTATGTAAACCAGTAGTTGACTCCTTTTCAGCACAGTTAAAAATAGTTGCTGTCATTTAAAATTAAGTTGATGGGTTTCAGTATTAAATTTTTTTATAAGGGATAGCACCTTACTACCTTGGTATACTTAGACTGAGGGTGCTGGACAGCAGATAAAAATCACCAATGAACTTCACACATGGAAATTGAATGAATATAGCCAAAAGTCACTGGTGACAACATTACATAATGAAATTTGGTTTAGACAAGGTGGAATAACTTTATTTGGAATTTATCATTATTGCAAGGCAGGTAATAAATTAACTTTTACAGCATCTCCTCCCTGTAGTGAAATAGTGCTGGACAACACTAAACCTCAGTATTTGTCTCACACAGATGTATCTTTGCATACAAGTGTAGAGCAGCTCCAAAGCAACTCTTACTCAATTACTCTCCATATTGCAACTGCTCTGGAATGTCCTTCTAGCTTGGCAATATTCTCTAAGTGAAGCTTTTTTTCTGAGAGGATACCGTGGAAGCTATCATCATCTTGATACTACAGACCTTTGAATTACAGTTCCACATGAAATCAAGAATAGGTTGCCACACAGATGTTTTTTGACTTGTAGATCTCAGCTTCCAAAGAGAAAACCTTTCTTTAATGATGCTTTAAAAATTAAGTACTTCTCTGTTGCTAAATGTGAGTCTGTAAGGTTTTTCCCCAAAAACATCACTTCTGTACATGCAAGTTCTCTGCAGTTTAATTCTCCTCAAGCTGTATTCAGATGTTTTTTTCCCCTTTTTTTCACCTTGCTTCTTATTTCACATATTCACAAACAGTTATGAAAGTTCTGTGAGGTATGTTTTCTAAATAACAGGTCTGCTCTTCTCTGTTACCAGGCCTTGTTTACCCCAGCCAGTCCTATGTAGTTCACTTTATATTTGCATATATTAAAGTCTATGGACATTATGCTGAGCAACAGCCATGTTTAAGTTGTTAATATCTAATAGTTATGGCAGATTTCATTCTTCCTAAATGTTTAGTGTTTTTAAAGTATTACAGCAGCTGAGCAATCTCTGCATGAACCTCTCAGTGAAGATGAAAATACTTATTTTCATGTTAATTAAATACAATACTATATTTAAAATGCCTTTAGAGGCCAGCAATGCTAAACCACTGGCACCAGCACCACATTTGGCATTATCCAAGATCTGGGTTGGCATCAATGACAAGAAGCCGCTTTTGGAAATGAGTTTGGCATTAGACAGCAAAAATATTTGCCATTAGTGTTTGAGGGCATGTTTAATATGACTTTTTCCTGAAATAAATCTGGATAGACAGCATAATGGAGATTCACAACTTGTCTAAAACCATAATGTAGCTGGAAGTTAAAAACATATTTGCCTATTCTCACTGACATAGTTTCTTAACAGACTTCTGTGGGAAACAATTCCAAGCCACGTGTTACTCCTGGATTTTACTTCAGTCCTGAATGCCTGTCTGGGTCTTGCTGTCATGAGCCCCTAATTTTTTTGCAATAATTTATTAATGCATTTAATTAATTTATTTATTTCTTCTGCATTATTTCTTAAATAGCAGAAACCTAAAAACTGCTGAGACTGTGAAGAGGGACTTACTAATCAACACAGTGTTCCCTTGGCAGTGTGGCAAACTGAGGAGATGAGGTGTAAAGCTGAACACCAGGATGAAATAGAGAGCAGCATATTTTTGCACAGTGGACTACAAAGAGGGAGAGAGGGAAGAAGGGAGACAGCTTTGCCTTTTTCCTAGAAGAGATTTTACAGTAATTATACAGAATGAATTTTAAAATGTGATAACTTTCAGCTGTAGAGGTCAACATCTTCCATTTGGATGCTTGACTTCTCCTGGGTGGTGCGCTTCCAGGCAACCTGCTTGGGAAAAAGAGGTGACAGCCAACTCACTGCCTAATTGATTTAGGAACAGTGCCCAGGGAGACAGTCCAATTAAGTTTACAAGCTGGCAATTAGCAGGAAAGGCCTCTAAATCCCTGTACTGAGAGCCTGCTTGCCTTGGTAAGAACATAAATGTGCTAAAGATAGCAAGGGGAAAGCTGTGCATTCTGGAAAGCTGTTGTGAGAAAACCTCACCAGGGAGGACTGAAGAAAAGCAAGGTAGAGGTTGGTAGAGTGCCTCCTGCTCAACTCCATCCCACCAAATCAGGACAGAGATAATTTAGAGAGTTTTTCTTTTAGATGGCCAACATGCACAAAATCATCAAATAGCTGTTATAATTAGTGTTCTGGGGTACACTGTAACTATTAAACCTGTCATTGAACTTAATGCAGCTAATTATCTCAAAATGAATGATAACCTGTAAACAGGTTTTTAAATAGTTTTTAAATAGTTGTGTCTTTTTAAATAGTGTGTTTTTTTTGATAACAGCAATAATCTGGATCAGCTCTTTTAAAACTACACAACTATAAGTCAATCCAACATCTTTTTGTTATTAACATCCTCTTACATTAATTAAGCGTTTTGCAGTGGCAAACTTTTTTAAAATTTTTTAATTCAGTCTTTCAAATTTTTAGGTCACTGATAATTTTAGACAGATTTTTCCCCACAAAAGTACATGTGTGTCTCATTAAGTAAAGCAATTAAGTAGATTTTCAAATCTTACTATCACCTAGGTTGTTATTTTGGGTCTTTTGGCAATTTGTTTGGTTTTGGTTTTTTTATAAAAAAGGCTTCTTCCTTATCTCAATAGCTTTATACAAAAGAATCATTAAAAACTCTCATAAAGATCTACTGAAGTAATCCTGTTTTCTTGGACAGACAATGGGCAAAATGCTGAAATTTTCCAGGATGGCTGTCTGCCCTGCTGAAACACTGGCTTGGGAGTCAGAGGGTTTAAGCATGATTGTTTTTTTAGCTCTCACAATGGGCTTGCACCACTGTAACTTGCCTGACTTGAATGAAATGAATACAGTTCTCACTGATGAGCCACTGCAGGGGTTTTATTCTTAATTCAGCC
The DNA here is from genome assembly GCF_047830755.1 of Zonotrichia albicollis. Taxonomy (NCBI): domain Eukaryota; kingdom Metazoa; phylum Chordata; class Aves; order Passeriformes; family Passerellidae; genus Zonotrichia; species Zonotrichia albicollis. The sequence goes on from NC_133821.1 coordinate 24,844,791, forward strand.
ACTTTGTAACTCTTGGAAAGCCCTTTAGCTTTTCTTTTCTGCTTCTTGTTTTTCTGCTTGTAAAAGGAAGTTAGTTGTGGTTTTACTCTTTTAAACTCTCTTCACACCTAAAAAAAGAAGTGCTATACAAATTCTAAAATTAGCATTATTACTTCTTTTATTCACAACTCCTTCCAAATTAATTGAGAGACCAAACTTCTCCAAAGGTTATGAAAATCATTCTTCTTCTGTGGAAAATATTCAAAGGAAAAAAAGGTGCAACTTCCTGTACCAAAGCCAGAAAGAACAGAATGCTGGACAATATACATCACACATGCAGAAAAAAAAATTTGGTTAAGAAAATAGCATTACTGTTCTATTATTAAATATAGCTTATTTTAACTTGTTAGGGTTATTACTACAAAATGAATACAATTCTTAAGATCATATACTACAATTAAATGAATTTTCCAGAGGAAAAATTGTAAGCCTTTTTTAAGAGTAGTGAGGAACATTATGGGATGCTGATCAGACAGAAGTCAGGGTCCTATTCTATGAATAGGAAAAGGTATAAAGTTATTGTGAAACATAAAGAACTCCTTAGTATCTTCAGATATCTTTGGAGCAATTTGCTTTAAAGGCTATGGTCTCATAGCCTTTAAAGCACATAGCCTTTAGAACACCCTAAAATTAGGGTGTTCCCAACCTTGTGGGATACAGATGTTTCTTTGACAGCTCAAGGTTCAACAGATGTGCTTAGTAACTTACCAAGTTTAAAGTGAAGCACTCCCAAGGGTCCTTTATCAAATCTAACCAACAGAAGATCGTGAATATCCATGCTGTCAGGACTGGAAAATGCACGTGGAGGAGCAGCCCACTGGATCTGGATGAGGCTGGTGGGCACATCACAGTGTTTACTGAATTGCAGAGTTGCCTCAGGTGAATAGTCCTGTGCCAAGAGCTGAATTTTAATTGGGGACAGCGCCGTGTCAAAAAGCTGCAGCTCCCCTTGAGAGCTGCCGACCAGCAGCACGGCTGCGGAAGGGTGGTAGGTTATTACAGCAGGGAGCAGCTTGGCTTGGGCCAACAGAGTCACTTGGCTGTAGGCTTCGAACAGAACTATTGAGGAGTCTTCACAGCCTAGCACCAGCTTGTCCTCTGTGACATCCCTGCAGCAGCTGATGGCCCTGGCGGGCAGGGGGACGCGGGTGACGGCGGCGCACTGCATTCGGTTCCTGAGGCACTTGTAGGCGCAGCTGTCGGCCATGGGCTCCTTGGCCGCCGACACCGAGCGCTCCACAGTCAGCACCTGCTGGGGCTGCACACAGCTGAACCTGGCATCCAGGGGCTCCCACTCTGTGCGCACGTAACTCAGCACCTGGAAAATATCCAAAGCCTTTTGGTACTCATTTGTGGCCCTTTACTCTTGAAAATAGACTGCTGCGAATGAGCTTTCCTGTGGGTCAGTCATAAGTAAGCATTCTTAAAATGGAGCTCTGAAATCCACTCTTTTAACATTTAAAAGATTAATTCATTTGATTAAAAAATCTCTGCAATAGAGTTTGAGCCATATTTGTTTGTCTGGACCTATTAACAGGTTAGCAGAACTGAAGATAAAAGAGGGGATGGTCAGTGATGGTAAGAGGAGAAAGGACTGATGTAAAAGAATAATTATTCACAAGCGGTCTGGGAATCCCAAAATTCTGGGAAAAATCTACAGTATATTACTCTTATTATCAAGCATAGAGGATTTTTGATCATTTGCTTTGGGCCATGGTAACAGAAAATATTACTCTGAAGTGGTAGAAACAATGGCATGTTAAAACAGCACCTACTGTACATTGCCAGATGATTAGGTGGTAGATGTTCTTGGGTGCCATACAGGTTTGGATGCAGAAATAATGAATTTGTGATAGCAGAAAAGTGGGGACAATTACAGGGTACTTGAAAGTTAAATGAATGGGAGGAAGAGCACAAAGGCAGAATGTGATAAAAAGCAGCTGGCAAAGAGCAAGAATCTGGAGTTTGGAAACATGGGAAGTACCCTCAAGAGATGGAAGCAGCAGTGGAGACCAGTGAAGGTTCGTGTACTATGATAAACGGGTTTGAACGAGAGCTGCTGTACAGGATTTGAGCAGGGAAACTGTGAGAGAAACAATTGTAAATAAATTACAGATGAACTTATGAAAAAGCTATTTCATAAAAAATAGAGAGAAAACCTGTGGCTCTAGAAGAATGAGAGTAGTGGAAGCCAGTCAGAAACTTGCTGGTGTTTGTTCATGCAGAAATAAAGAGTGAAAGGAAATTGTGAACGTGAGCCGAATCCTGCTCTCATGTATACCCACAGCAATCTCCACGTTGTAAATTAAAGCTGCTGACCTGCCACAACTTTTGGAAGCCCCTTGAGTCCATGTGGTATGAAAGAACAGAAAGGAGTACAAAATGTGATTAAAAGGTAGAGAGAGGATGAGGAAGGAAATCTAGACATTTCAGGGTGAAAACAGAAAGGCCCACATAATGTTAGAGCAATTTAAATTTGATTTCCACAGATCACAAGAACCAACTGAATATGCAATTTAGCCTTTCATCCTGTAAAAGAAAATAAGAAATTCAGATATTTTTTTGGCATACTATCCATTACTTCTAAAGTAACTGATAAATTTATAAACAAGCTTTTTGGGACTTTGATCAGACTGATTAGGATCTTTTGTTCTGACAGTTTACTTATTTTGTCTGCAAAAGGGTTTCTCATTCAAAAGAGAGAAAAAAAGGATTATTGCAATGCTCTGGCTGGAAACCAGATGACAGTTAATACAAAAATCTTTGCTACTTTTAGATGAGTAGCTAGGGACGTGCAAAGAACCACTTAATGCAAAAGCACCCGATGCAGAAGCCAATGCATTTAACCTGTGAAAACCACACCAACCAATCTCAACAGAGATCCATGAAAATATGTGTCAAAGAGGAAATAAAAGATTACAATACTTTTCTAATCTGAAAAACACTTTCTCACCTCAACCATTCCCTCACCAATGGCTTAGCCTCTGCAACAAGTCATTTTATGCCCACAAAACCTTGCAGTGGCGACTGTGCAGATGTTAGAACTGCTGAAGTGTGTTTATTAGGGTGTTAAACTGCATGACAAGGAAACTCCTATAAGAGGTTATTTGTGGACAAAGGATTACTGTGACCACAGAGTTCTCTAACCCCAAATAAAGACAAAGTGAAGTGTTGCTGTTTGTTCTGCATTTTCCCCTAGGAGTATGTATAGAGACTCAGGTAGCTCCTTTCAAATGTGAGAAACAGAAATCTTGCCCAAGCAAGTCTTCAAAGCTTCCATAACTTCAGTGAAATGAGCCTTGAGGCTTTCTTGGACTCACTTTTCTGTCTTCCTGTGGGAAGTTTCAATGTACTGCATTATTCTGCTACATATTTTGACCCCAAACCAGTATTTTCCTCTGGACAGCTCTTCAAAAGCTCCAAGAAAGTCATGAAGATCCACAAAATAATCAGGCCTATGAGAGATAAGAACCTGAAAGCTCTCATCAAATTAAATTAAATTTGGAAGAGAGACTGGCCTTGAAGGTTAAGGCAATAAAGAAGAAAATATGTGAAACATGGATTTTTCAACTCCATAGGAGTGACTGGAGGAAACCAGCAATGGAAACAGTCACAGAAAAAGAAATGTTGCCAAATGATTGTTGGAGAGTCAGCAAGTAAACTGCAACCAATTCATCATTTTGTCCTGCCTTCTTAGAGCAAAAGTAGGACAAAATTATGATCACCACCTAGAACTTCAAAGGAAGTAAAATCTTCCATTTTGGAAGATTAATCTAATGAGTCTTGAGATGAGAAGCTTCCTAGCTTCACACAGTTTTGAGAGCAAATCTTTAAAATGAAGTCTAGGGTAGGTCTGGTTGCTGTATATAATTCTAAACTAGGAAAAAATTCCTACAAGGAGAGAAACTCTCTGTTGCCTTTCAGAACATAAGGTTTGGCATAATGTTTAAACACATAAGGTTTAAATGAAACCTTTCTAGGCACTGCTGCTCAAATTCTGATGGAGAACAAGAGAAACATTTCTCCCCAAATTGGAACAGATAAGCTGCTTCTCATGCATCAGTGGCCTCATGTGCCTCTTGCAGGAAGAGAACCAAGCCGAGAGACCTCTTTGTTCTGCCTTCCAGTTCTGCTGAATGTATCTGGTATTCAGTATTCTGAAGGGCAAAAATGAACATTCTCTTCCATCTGACAGGGAATATTTGGGTTTCTCTGTCAGAAATTAGTTTTATTACTCAATCTTCATGCCACTAACTGGAAAACTAAGGCAGACAGACACTCAACTACAGAAACCTTAATAATGCTTTTGAAAGATAAGTCTAGTAATCAAAACTTTTCTTTTTTCTTTTCCCGAAGAAGATGGTATTCTGTCAATTGTTTTCCCATCTGGTAAGTAGACACATGGTAGTAAATGTAGTGCATATAGTGCTTTAGCTTTTCATTTAAAATTTTTTTAAAGCATTTTCCATTTCCACTGAGATTCCTTCCTGACAAGAAGCAGTTCTCTGGAAACCTAAAAGGTGACATTAAATCATTTAACAAAACATTTGCTTATGGAATGGGAAAGCAAAAGCTGGAGGAGTTTCCACAGAAATGGGTAGAACAAGTGTCAGGTTTGTGGAGGAGGGGACAGGGCAATGGGTCTGAAAAGACAGAAATGTCATATCACAAGGTAGGGTGTATAGTCTATTCAATGTTCTACACTTTCCATAAATCTTGGACTAAGCACTCAGTCTTGGATTTCAAGAAAAGGTTTCTGGAAATATTTTGCATGAAGTAAAACGAATTACTTTCTTTCAATACATTAATTAAAAAATGTAAAACTTTTATGACATGAATGCTACAAAAATACAGTACATGTATTTAAATACTGTCCATGTAATTTATACATATTTCCTTTATTAATGTAGCAGTCATGCACCACTACTGCACATTTATATTGTTTTCCCCTTGCAGTGCTGCCTTGGACTCCAGTTCATCAGCAGGATGAGGGATGCTATCCATGCCAGGTTCCGAAATCCTAGAGCCAGGAATCATAACAATCCAAGTAAAGGAATCTGTTAGTCTTTGTAAATAAGAGGCCTGCTATGCTATTTTAAACACTCTTTCATTTTATGTTTGAGAGAAATAATGGTGCTAGCTTATGTGGGCTATCACACTCTTCTCAGTAAAATTTTTTGAACACTTAAAATTGAAGTATTTTGCATAGAGTGCTGGGAAAGGATAAAGTCCACATAGCAAAACAAGTAAGAGTTTTAACCAGTAGTTCTTAAGCAGAAAATTGGCTTACCAGGCAGATGAAAAAAAGAAAACAAAAGAAACAGAGAAATAAGCTTGCTGTGACTGAACTGTGTGTCTTTCAGATGAGAAAAGAATGTTTGATTTATTTTATGGATGTTAAAAAAGTGCTTATTTAATTTCACACAGCGAGGTTCCAAATAGCAACAAACATTTTAATTAGAAATGTAAAGTGGGAAGTGTGGTGCACATCAGAGTAAAATAGTTTTAAATATGGCCCAGTGAAGTTGAAAGGGAAAAAACCACCCTATTTTAAAACATTTCTAAATAAAAATGAAAAGCTCGTACTCCAGGTTACTTATTTGGCTTCATTGTATCTACAGACCTACATGCAATCTTATTATTTAGATCTTCAGTCAACACTTATTTTCTTTCAAAATTTATCATCATCATCTTTATCCTGTATTATTCATTGATCTTCTAACCCAACGTGACACTGAGGATTTCACATTCTTTGCTGTATGTGTGTGAGAGGTATTTCAGCCATTCAGACACACAGGATAGATGTTTTTCTGAGCACTCCAGTAACTGTAGGACAGCTCACACAGAAAAGATCTGCTGTGCTTATTTCACAAATCTGAGGCACAATATGAAAGCAATAACTATTAAATATTATCACTTGGGAGAAAGAAAAATAATATTCTCTCTCAGGGTAATTATTTTTTCCACAAGATTGAAGTATAATTTCAGTCATTCCCACTAGCACTAAATGGAGTGAAAATAAGAATGGTGAAGAAAAATGCAAAGTGCTACAGTAACTGTGCCCTGGCATCAGCACCTCCTGTTAATTTGTGTTTGCAGAATAAAGTTCATGTTGATTTTAACACAACATTCTCCCAAAGCATTTAATCCAAAGATGATTTCACATCAGATCCTATTCATTCATAGCAAATTGTCTGAAATAATTTCTGGAAGATTCCTCTTCTGGTTTTGAAATCAAAACGCCAGCATTATCTCCACAGGGATACAATTTAAATAACATTCTTTGATCGTTGGTACTTTAAGGTTAAAAAAACCCAACAAACCCCAAATAAAATAAACCAAACAAACCTCCAATACTTAAATAAATAAATTAGAGAATGGATGAGCTTACTGGAAGAAGCCCATGCACAAAGGAAAGCAGACAAAGGCCCAACAGACAAACCCTCCTGCAGCAACATGCATTGCACACCAAAGCAAGGTCACATGCTACAGAGAAAAGCACCTTGACTTCTTCTAGGGACAATTCTTCACCAAATCTTACAGCATTCAACACAGTAAACCCTGATCTCAGAAAAAAAAAAACAGTAGAATAAGTCAAGATTTGCGAGGAAAAAGTTATTTCTGTTTGTACAGGAATAGTGGTTACCTGTAGCCTTAACAGTAGTAAATGCTAAAATTAAAAAGCCCTGTGGCAGAATTCAAATCAAATTTCTAGTATGCTTAAAAAGTAAAATGTATTTCCTTCCCTGAATTGAGCAGCTGCTGAAGTACACAATGCCCCAAACACTCCTCGTGCAGTGTGAATCATCCCAACACAGAACGTGTGGTTACAGGTGATGATCGTGGGGAGGGCTGAGCTGTCTCATCCCAGAGCTATTCCTGTCCTCATCCTAATAAGCAGTCTCCTGGTGGGCAGCCAGGATCACTCAGAAAATTCTTCCAGGCAGGAAGCAGCACCATGTAAGTGCCCATTTGCCTTTGCTCTGCCCCAGCAGCAGGAGTGGCAGCAGCTGGCAGGTTGTTTTGTGGTTTCTGTAAGTCAGCACTGAGGTGATGGCTGTGGTGAGCACCCATTCATTTCCTTGGGCTTGGTTTCATAAAGTCAACATGCCAAACAGCTCTTTATGGTCTTGTTGCTCAGCAATTTCTGTTTTTCTCCTAATTCTAGATCATAATGGTATTTTATCCAGCTGATGCTACTATTTTCAAGTAAAATGTTGGTGGTATTACTTTACCACATTTTGATAAACACTCGAAACTGAATAAGTTCACACTTTTAATTCTTCTTGTATTGACAGTAATCTTTTGCCAGGAGTAAATTAATGTTACTGGTCAAACATGATAAATACGGATTTATTTTCATGAATAACAATGGCATGTCCAGTTTTTATTTCAAATCTATACCTGAGGAATACTAGAAATTGCAAGGAATTAGAGGCAATGAGAGGCAAATAATGATTACAGAACTACTGTCTTTTATGGTATCTGACCTAGAGAGTAACTGTTTACAAGGTGTCTGGAAATACTAACTACACTTTTTTTCACATATAAGCTATCAAATGTCCTTCAGAAGTTCAAGGTGTTAAGTTAAAGTTTCCCTTCAAGACTGTAGGGGAAAAATGCACCTCAGTTAAATGAAGACTGGAAGCTGATACTAATTCTAGAGCTTCTGAGTTATGATATTCTCCCATTTGTGCACAGGAATTTAATCCCTGTCCATAAGGAACTCTATAGAAATCAAACAAAGGACCTCCATCAAACAGCACCATGGGTGACTCCTCATGGACATACAGGCTGAGTGTAAAGGCAGAGTGATCTGAGCCTTCCTGAGCATCCAAGAGCTGAATACATGGAACAGTCCAACTGAAAACCAACAAGACAGTTTGTCACTCATACACGACTTAGCTTTCCATTGTCCTGGCATAGTGCTTGGTATTTTATTGATAAGTACAGGAAAATAAATTTCATCTGAAGATCTAAGAATTAAAACAGAAAAGTACAGGCAAAGAATCAGAAAAGGGAAAGCAACTGAACAGTCAAATATGGCAGTGCTGCTTTTAAAAAGAAGTTTCTTATATTTCTGTTACAATATGCGCCAAATTAAAATTATTACGACTCTAAGCCTAAAGCCTCAGAGAATGTTTATTTTCACTATTGTGTAAAGCACCAGTGATGTACTTGAGACTATACCAGAATTTAAACCAGAAAAGGATAAAGCAAGGTGTATTGAAAGATGCAGGGGAATGCTGTGACTTGGAAATCTTCCTAAAACATATTAAATGAAACACAGAGAGCTTTAAACTGATAGGGTGTTTTCTGTTAATTTCTTAAAAGAAAAGAGTCTCTAAAACCATCTCAGGAAACAGAGACTGCAAACTGCTATGGTGGCAATAGGGAGATTTCTGGAAGACATGGGAAGGAATAAAATAGGCAGGGGAATGTTGCTCTCCAGGCCTGGACATACAGAAGTCATGGTAAAAAATAAGCTCTGAAATGTTAGTAGGATGAAATTTCATAATAACTGGCACAGGGATGGAAAAGCTTACAAAGAACAGCCTCACATTTTAGCTCCCAGAGTAATTTTTTCTATGTGATTTGGCATAGCTGCAGGGGGAATGGAGAACTGCAGGTGTAGATCAGGCAGAGGAGAGAGATGAGTCAAAGATGACCGCAAGTGGAGAGAGGTCAATTGAAAAGAAGTAAAGAAGGCAGAGCTGGAGGTAATTTAAACTTCAATTCTACAGCAACTAATGACAGAAATAAGAAAAGAAAAGCTGTCTCAGCTACCTTTTCACTTTCAATAGGTAGAAAATCCCAAGGGAAAAGAATCTCACTTAAATTAATATTAGCTATCAAAGTAATAGTTTCAAGACATTAAAACATTTACATCTTCCCTAATTAAAGAGAGGAGGATGCTGTTTGTAAAAGTAGCTTATTCTTAAGTGTTACTTAGGGGTTTTCCCTACAGGGAAATAGTCTCCAATAGCTAATCCAGAACAACTATTCCACAGCTGATCCTCAAGTTTGTGCTCTTCTCCCACAGTCAGTGCCTTTTTATTGCATATTAGAAGTGAGTAAAGAAAAACAAAAAATAAAATTCCAAATACAGAAGCATCTATGCAAGATGTTTGTTCAGAAAAGCTTTTATATTTTAAATTCTGGCTCCAGATCTTTCAGAGTAAGCCCAGATAGGTAAAATTATTAAAATGAAGCTAACAAAACAAATTGGATTCAAATATTCTTAAACAGAAGAAACAAAAATTAAATAATTGAAATGAAAACATCTGCCTATAAATGTAAGCTAGGCAGGTGTTAGGAGGGGGTGAACTTGTAGCTTTGTCCTAACTCATAGCTTACATTCCCACCTGTAGATGGTGTGTTTTAACTTTTCCTTTGAGAAAAATATGAGTCCCTAATTTGACCAATACTCGTAACAAAAATTTAACCACCATCTGGGCATAGTTAATATTTTATGAAAAACATTTGAAAGAGATGCAAATTGTCTATCAGTTAGCATTGCAGACAATGAAAAGAATTGCAACAGACACACATGCAACAGTTACAATTGCTAATTCATATAAGAGTTTTCTAGTGGAAATCTGACACTTCTATTTTCAGTTTCAGCAGCACCAAAGCTATTTCATGACAAAGACCTAATTTCCTGGCTACATTTCCCAGGTTGACAGTTTTGATGTGAAAATAGTAAACAAAGTAAATAAGGTGCTTTTCTGTTAAGTAACAAACCTTTGTTTTGTTTTTACTATTAGAATGGCTGATCTTCCTGTCTTATGTTTTAATCACATCTGTTCTTTATATCTACTCAAATATGCATTTAAGTTGAATAGCTCTTTCTTTAGCAAATTAAAAAAAAATCATGGAAAAGACAGTTCATCACTTTACCTCCAATTTGCCATGTGCACAGCCTAACAGCAATAGGTTGGCTCTGTCCCTCTGACAGGAAATAGGAGACCAAGGCCATGCTCCATCACTGGTTGCTGACCACCAGCAAATGACCAGATCTTGCATACAGTTTATTGCCAGGTGACGTTTCATCCTTCTACCTTCTGGTCCAAGTATATCAACATAAGAGATCTGAAGGAAGAAAAAAATGCAGGAAATATTGGAGGCAATAAAATAGCATAGTAGGAGCAAATGGGAGCATTTACTTTGGATGTGTGAGAAAGAATGTATATACACACAGAGCTTTGCGTACATATATCTTCATAGAGGCTGTCTGTAAACGTGAAAAATATCTCCTCAGACAGAAAGACATGCTCACTCTTTTATCTGTGGGGAGGGGATTGGGATGGAAAGGAAAATGAGTTAAGAAGGAATTTACTGCAATGACTCCAATCAATACCAAAATGTACAGTCATGGTTGCTTGACAGCATCGACCTCCACACAGGATTTAAGCTTAGCCATATTAAATGACAAGTTCTGCAAAGCTGACCACGGAGCTAAGGCTAGTGTTTAAGACATAATCAAATATTAAATATATTCTACAGTATTTGAGCAAACATATCTTTCTTCTTCCTCCCCAAATTAAGGAATGGAAACACAAACATCCGCTTTGCAAAAGAACATATACTTTTCTGCATAATGTGGATGAGCTACAGCATCATGCGTAAAGTTTATGCAGCTCTTGAGAATTGTGCCTCTTTCTCAGGAAGGATTTGTGGAATTTATTATTCAAACTCTGTTATTTGGAGCATGGTTATTTGAAAACATGAGCAGTGCACCATCTGGGTGACACATGCCAAGGAAATATAGATTGCACCGCATTTCTGCTTAAGGAATTAATGGAAGGTTGATAGCTAGGGGAAAAAAAAACTATCTTGCCATTGCTGGTCAGCAATAATCGAACCACTTTCTGGGGATTAAGCGCATGGCTAAGCCTACTGGACCAGACACTAGCAAAGGGCAGGGGGTCTTCTTATCAGAGAAATGCTTCTGGAGCCAGTCTCACTACATGACAGATTGCTTTCATATTCCTGTCTGCAAGGCAACAAAGGCTGGCAGTAATGCGATAATGCCAGAGTGCAATGGGTGTTAAGAACCCGTTGCATTTATGTATTGTATTTAGTAAATAATCAGGCTCATCCAAATTGTGATCTCAGCTCTCAACCAAGGCCATTAAAATCAAGGTTAATGCTTTAATAATCCTTTGCTGTTTTTTATATGGTCAAAAAGAACCCTTTTCTATTTGCATGGTCATAATATTATTGACCTCTTCATCCCATGAATACACATAAAAAGGAACTGAAATCAAAGTAATTACCAATGTTGTTCTCTCATGGTAAACATTTAACTCCTTGTTCTGTCTCCTTCAGTAAATTGAAATGGATTAAAAAAAACAGGAAAAACTTGAAAAACGTCAATATTTTTAGAATATCCTGTGTTTTACTGGTCAAAATATTTTCACAGGTAAAGATAAAATATACTCAATAGTTAAGAGGTAGCTGCTGCTTGAATTAGAATAGCTAATTTGGTGACAACACAATTAGGCTGGAAAAGCACAAATACTTCCACAAGTATCGATTAGTCCTGTATTGTAGTGTTAACTCTTCATAACAACCACACATGTCATACTAGCCACAAATCTTTGTTGACCTTTACGTCTTGCATTAGACATGTCACTCTCAAACATGAACTCATGTCACTGTGAAAAGGTAAATAATAATAATAATAATAGTTGGTTTTATATTTTGCTGGTCTTTGAGACTGTAGTGATTCATGTAGTAAGTCTTCCTTTATTGTTTCAAAGTGCAAATAAAATTCAAGGTGGAATCAATTAGAAAGGAAGAGCATAGGGAGATTATTTCATTAATTTAGGTATGCATTGCATAAAAAACTCGACTTTTGGATAAATATCAAGCTTTGAGGAGGAAAGCATGGTTGACTTGTTCTTATTATTCACAGAACTCTGGCAGTCCAGCACTGCTGCCAATTTTGCCCACCATGAGCCTGGGCACTGAACAATGTGAGGCTGCTTATCATTACAATGATAACACGACAGAAATGTAATTATATCATTACAAACACTTTCCTCATTGTAGAAATGGGACTGTACACCCAAATACTACATTTCTGAAGACCATGCCAAAAGTCACAGGCAGAAATGAAGGTTACAATCAAATTTCCTGAATCTTGGCTCCAGATTTTAATCCTGTGTTAGTTCTATAACAGTGCATGCTACCTCTTTCATTCAATTTCTCTCGAACAAAATCCCAACTCAAAAGAACCTTTTTTTTCCCTAAACCCCCAATATTTGTAATTGTTATGTATTGTTACAAATGATTACAAGTTTGCACAGTTGCAATTCAGGACCACCTTATTTTTCTACTGTGAGTGACATTACTCTATGTCTGTGATCTTCCAGCTTTTGAAGTTTGACCAAAATCAGCCATGAAGAACAGTAAATCAATGCAGAGAGCTGACACAATATTATTGCAGAAGTGAATAATATTTTCTGCAGTCTCACACTGGTGCAATTCTGAAGATAATAAAAACTAAATTTAGCTGCCTAACTAGCAAGCCTCACACAAAAGAACATTCAATTAAAAAATGCAAATGCTTTTTTTTTGGCTGGTGGAGAAATGTTCCACAGTGATTCCCAGTGATTTTAAGAGAAAGCAAAAGTTAATGTTGAGCATGGAGGTGTGTTGAGAAGCTCAGCTGTGTCAGCAAAGAACTGAACTTAACAACCCTATTAAGGAGTGTAGCAGATACTTCTGGTTTTTCTAAACATTAAATCAGGAGCTGTGGCCCTCACACTTCAATGACAAAGGCAGTTCACCACAGCTTCTTCGTTAAACTTTCGTGCTATTAAGGAAAAAGCCCCACCACACACCAGGCTCGCTCCCAAATCACAGCCTCAATGAACACCACAGGCCAGGCACAAGGCACAGCATTTTAAAGTAAAGTATGTATCAGCTCAGTTCCCAGTGAACAGTGAACTGTCTCAAATCCACGTTATAGAGGTTGGATCAATCTTGCAAACACAAGCCATTGCTGAAAAGAGGCCCTGAACTGAAACAGCCTGGAAAATGTATTAGATATTAATCCTAGCAGAAAGTATTTCTACCAAGCAAGTTAAAACACATTATGGCAAAACTTAAATTAAACATAACCTTAAAGAGCTTGCCTTGCATCTGCAAGCTCCCTTATGTGAGGAAGTAAATTACTGAGGGGTTGTCAAGGGGAAAATATTTGCTAGCACAAGATTGTTTTCTTTAATGCTTATCCACTCTGAAATAAATACAATCTCTCTCTTTTGCTCACAACATCTTTCTGTGTTTCTTGGGAAAAGGCTTGACCCTTCTTCATTCTTGCAGTGAACTGGATGCAGCCCCTTCCCTACTTCAGCTGTTCAAAGTTAATTGCCTTGGCTGATTATTTTTTCATATTGCTGTAGCACCAAGCACTTCCACCTAAGGAAGTGGTGTCCTGATGCCAAAGTGCTTATGGTTGAAATAAGTTATGTCTACCCAGCCCAACCCATCCACAACACAGTGTCATTCATCTTGAGATGAGCTGGTTTCCACTGGTAAAGCTCAGACAGTTTAAAGCTCAGCTCAGCTCTTCTAGGCTACCTTTCCACTGCTGCTGTCACTGTAGTGAAGATACACTCCCACAAAAAGGGCTGCAAAAATGGAGTATTTCAATCTTCACTGTGTAACTAGTAAATTGAGACACTGAGGCATCAAGTCATTTGCAAGGTCACACACATAGCTGGCCAGTGGTGAGAAACTCAGCTTCCATATCTTGATTCCTTACTCAGTGGCTTAATTCTAAAAGCAACTCTCCCAACAACACCATTATTGTAAATAGTGGGGAAATAAGGATTTTTGCAAAGAATTACAAAAGTCAGATGGGCCTCTGACTGAATTATCAGAGCTTCATGTGTTTGTGTCTATCAGCTGAGACACAGTAAGTGACCATGTGTGTTGTCAGCCCACAACACACAAGAGGTAAAACACATTAACTTAAATCTTTTACACTGAGGTTTACCATTTCAGACTCTGCCTCATGCTTGTTAGATGCCAAGAATGTGCCAAGGGTCACTTACTGCTGCTCAATGGACACAAGGTAATCTGTCAAGCAGGGGTAACTCAAATGTGTATCTGAGCCTGAAAATAAACACAGTAGAAATCTGGATCCCTTGGCACAGTATTTTAACTCTTTAACTCTGAATGCCATTCTAATGTTTTTTGACTTTTCAGTAACCGCCATTTTTAGAGTTTGAGCTGCTCTGGTCAATTATATTAAAGTTTGCAATTTATGTGGCTATACAATATCAGTGAATACCAGTGATACATGATGTATAGTTCCTGCAATATTTGCAGTCACCATTGGCAGCTATACCTTAGAGTCCAAACAAGAGAGTTTTTCCAGTCTTTTGTTTACATCAGGAGAATCCATTGTCTTTGTAAACTGAATAAAGCAGAGTTGGTTATGGTCCTCAAATGACAAGATGATGAAATTGTCCGTAAGAACAGCTGAAAAAAAAAAACAAATAAAAAATGTCAGCACTGTAATACCTGTCTCTAGGAACAAAACAAAATAGTCAACACTCCACTGCTGCAAAAAGCAATTTTTTTCAAGACAGTGCCTTAAATATTACACTGAAAGCCCTGTAATGTCCTAAAATATATCAATGTGTCATCCTGTCAGGACCTTCTTGGAAATGAGAAATAAAGCCTAAGGAATATTCTGATTACATACACCTGAATAAATTATCTCATACCAAAATGCCACTACATTCAAATATACATTTTATGCCCTTCCACATTAATTGTCATCTCAGCATTCAGCCTTCAGTTTATTTTTTTTTGTTATGGTTGCATCCACCAGTATTTTGCAAATGGACCTCATATCACTTTAGCTTGTGTTAAGGGTGATAAATGCAAATGAGTACTCGAGGTGTATCTGGTATTTTGACATTGCAAGGTTCCTGGTGCTGCTGCAGACACCAAGGAGGCTTTTACATGCAGGACAAGGCTTTAGAGGGGTCATAAATTCACTGAAAGCTTCACATGGGGGTACCCAAACAATACAAGTAATCAAGATGGAAAAGACTCCCTTGGAGTCTGGAAAAGCTCCATGGAATCCCCACTGTTACCATAAGGAGGTGCTAGACCAAATTAGTTCAATATAAAAGTGATCAACTAATCTGTCAATGAAAATTACTTAGAAAATTGTATTGAGAATTTTTCCCAAGAGTTACCCAGTTATTCAAGCAGCACCCACAGCTGAAGAGATGTGTGAGTATGAAATGAGTCATTGGGGTAAGTAGTACCAGATCACTCAAGGTCTAAAATGAAGCTGTACTCAGAGTGTAAACTCAGAAACCTCTCCTAAAAGGGAAATGCCAATTAAAGTGGAACCAGACTTAGAAACAAACAAACTACACTCTGTGGAACAACCTCTGAAAAAGAAACTAAACTAAAAAAAAAATTATTACTTATATCCCAGATTCTTAAATCTAAATTTTACATATCCTTAAGTAGATTGACAGTTTAGTCTTAAATATAGGCATGGAAAACTAGCTACTCAGCTTTGCTTTTCTTTATTCTGATTTATAACCACTTGCATTTTCCAACAGTCATGTCCTGGCAAAACTCTGAAGAATCTGGTATGCAAATGCTAAAGGGTAGAGTTTAGAGCCAAATAATTGCCTTTGAAATGTAACATTAACACTAACATTTTTGGGGAAAAAAAAAAGGTGATAAAGCATCTGATAAGGTGATTCAGAAGTTATAACTGAGATTCTGCAAACACATGAAAATTGAAAACCACTGAATATGGTATCCTCAATATGCATGCACACAGCTAAAACATTTTGATGTCCTCACAGACACAGTTTCCATTAAAGACGAACTGCAGCACACCTCAGATGCTGATGAAATTTTGCCTATAAATAATACGAATCAGAAGCACTTTCTTAGATGCAAGAGGATTATAAAAACAGTAGTAATCCTGTATTTTTTGCACACAATCTGACCTTTATTCCAAATGTTAAGAGGACATGCTACTCCAAATGAGAATTACAAAATTTCATAATTAATTCTGGCAGACTGTAACCCTTATCCATTTCTACATATACACAATTGCTGAAGAAAGAACTATTATTTTTATACAGGCTTCTTGTGCTAAATGTAGAATTTCTCTTGGCCAGCTTTATAATCACAACCATAATGTGGAGCCAGATTTCGAAAGATGTGCTGTTTCTTTGAATTAAAATTAATTTCCTCTAGGACAACATTATCTCATGTTTCTCATGCAAGGATGGTTCAGTATAAAAATTTGTATTTTGAGCACTATTTGTGTGGGTAACAAAAGCATCTTCTTTTATTGTTCATGAAAATAAAAAACTGCATTGCAATTAAAGTTATTGAGTGGCTTGCTTTTACTGAACAGAGGCAGTTTTATTTCACCTACAGACTTGTCTGTTAGGAAACATGGAGGTTTAAGAGAATCCTGAATATGTGAAAATAAGGACAAAACAGTATATAATGTTATTTATATAATAAATACAGTTCTCCAAATGTAGTAAAACATATTTCTTGTTTTATTGTTGTTTTAGTTGTAAGCTCATTTAGTTAGCAGTATTTCCTGAACAAATATTTCTATCACATATTAAACCAAAGTAAGGCATGACCAACATTATTTTTTATTGTTTTTTTAAAGACAAAGTATTCCAAATGATTTCCACACAACTACTTCAATTTAGGAAAAACCTTAGATTCTATGCTTTCCTACTTTTTGTCACGTGAAAGTAGGAAATCCTCCCCTCAGAAGCAGAGTGCAAAAAATCACAGATGTAATTAGCAATCCAGTAATTAAGGTGGAGAGTGAAAAAAAGAAGACAAGATAGTAAATGTGTTCTATTCTCTCTGTGTAATTAGTTAATAAAAAGGAGGTCCAGGTTAATTTTTTTAACAACTAAAGATTCTACAGACATAGTTAAATGTCTGTAGAAAATTAGTATTAATTTTCAAGACTAGAATACCATATATTGATAAGAAAAGATCAGTGACACACAGTATTGGAGTTTCTTGAAACCTAGGCCAATATTCAATAGATGCCTGGGTAGAGAGAAAATTAAATCATTAGAGATCAAACCTGAACTAAATGCATGTTCTTACTAGAAGGATGTAATGTGGGCTTACTCTTAAAAATTTGGAAGGTAGTGCACATGTAATATGGCTCACACCAAAATTTCATACTCCTGCTTCTGCAGAAGCCAAGATACCAGTTGATTTCTCAATGCTATGAGTCATATCATAAAGCTGTGGAAAACAGAGACATTTTTGTAAGTTTTCTTCTGCATTAAATGAAAACTTAATTTTCAGCAGTCAATAGTTAATAACAGTAGGGAAATTCTGGGTGTCAAGAAACTAAATCAGAACACCTCCATGTAACTAGTGTTATCCAGCTTTTTTCAATAACAACTTTAACAATAACTATCCCATGCAATTATTCAATTGGCTAATGTTTGGTTCTGTCCCATTTTCCCACTTAGGAAATAAACATGACAAGTTCAAATGGCATGCTCACAGTGATTACAGTGTGTAAGAAACGGGACTTTAGAAACCCATGCAGCATTTGACAAGACTGAAAACTTTGATGTTAAATATTATTCTTAAAGTGCTCTTAGTCCTGAGGGTTGTAACTATAGCATTACATGCAATTACTTGTTGTGTTTGCAAGTCCCCAGTGGCAATAATTAGTCTGCCTGTTGACATACTGTTTCTCTACTCCATTGTTAATGCAGGCAATTGATTTGCACATGGGTGTAATTACCATCACTGATGGTGTCGGAGATGAGCTTCCCCACCAGGGTCCTGTCAATCACCACCTTCTCCAGCTGCGGCCCAGAAAGGCTTAGGGACACCAAAATACCTGAGTGAAAGAGGAGCTGAATCCAAAGAGTGAGAAAACAAGGCATCAAAAATCATGAATAAAGTGAAACGTTCCAAGGTACATATTAGCAGCCGTCCATTACGTAGTAATCTAATTTTCAAAATTACAAAAATGAATTATCATTGATGTGAGGATGCCTTATAATGGCGTTGAAAGCTTTTTCAATGAAAGAAAGAGATGTAACACAACGCTGAATTATAATGGTACAAAAACTACAATTGCTGTGCACTTAAAGAAGTAGCTAAGTCCCCAAATGTTACATAAAATATACTGATTTTTTTGGTTAAAAACAGAGATGAAAAATTTGTTTTGAAAGAGGGAGGGAATTACACTGATCACTCTATCATCCATAGACCTGATATTTTCAGTATAAAGTAAATGCATAGCCTGCATGTAAAAAATGTAACATAGGTTTTAATATAATCCTATGTTATTATCATAAATTAAAACGAGCACCTTTTTGTTGTTCCTCTTATTTCTGATCATTCATATTTTGTTTAAATAAATAATTGCGCCCTACCACAGAGATAGCTGTGAGCTCCCAATAAATCCATTCACTCAGTGACATAATGTTTTAGATCCCTCTCTTAGAAAGAAAGAATTTAAGCTATTGGACAGGGTTATTTCAGAGTTAATTGAATATTCATGCCTAATTAATTTAAATTAAATGATACATATAATCTCAAAGACTAAGTCACAGTATTTATCAGTTCCTTCTTATGAAATATCTTCTATGACAGAGAGAATGCTCTGTGGGAGGAGTTATGAAAAACATTTATTTTTGCATAATTAAACCATTAGTCATTTTCTGAATGTAACTGCTACAGCACAGGAATTCAGAAAACAGAGCCCATAAAAAGAATTCTCAGTGGAAAGACCTCTGCAGACAAGTCTAGAGGGTCCAACAAAGGCCAGGAATCTGGGACTCCAGCTCTTACTTCTACCTAACAGTAGATTTTTAAAGAAATCCCTGTGCTTTTTAGAAAACTTAACTACTAAAGAAACACTTGTTCTTGCAGGAGAATTTGGCAGAAAAAAATATCCTGTTCATTCTGTGCTGGAGCTGTGAGACAAACATGATACAATGTTTAGAATTTTCATGCAGTAAAATCCACTGGATTGTATAATAAATAAAAAGTATTGGGGACAGCAATTGGGCATGTCCCTTATGCAGTGCTCTGCTGCCAATAATTTAGTTATGGAAATTCTCATTTATACATATTTTGCTATATTACCTCTGAGCTCTCCAAAGAACAGAACAAGCGTGTTTAAACAAATTATTTTCCTGCCCTTGCACCTTTAACCAACATATTTTAAAAATAAATTCTAGTGATGTGTGAAGTAGAAACAAAAAAAACCCTCTGATGTGAAATGAATTTCTAAGAACAAATAATTAATTCCCATCCTGCCAAAGTCTAATCATACATTCATTTGATAGATATATATAGTCAATGTTTCAATATTCCCTGTCATGACAGATGTCCTTTAAGGTTTTGTCCTAGTAAAAATGTTAGACACGCTTACACTCATGCAGCTTTTATTACAATCTTTCAAAACTTCAATTTTTCCTTACGTTGAAGTTAGATTAGATAAAATCACAATTTATTTCTAACTTGGTAACATGAAGTCCAGCAAGGTTTGACTACAGTTGACTGTAACTGTCCAAAAAACCTGCTGGAAAAAGTGAGGGTTGAAACCCAGGAGCTACCAAACTGTGATGTAAGCAGCCTGATAGAGGAGAGTAAAACACCCCCAGTCCTTCAGTGTTATGTGCCAACAAGAGGGATGATGCAGTCAGGGTGCAAATTCACTTTATGCCTATGTATTAATTTTCTTGTAATGGCATAAATCACACCTGTTACAGAGCTAGACTAGAAATCAATGAAAACCTCCCCAGTGTTTCATGACAAGACATTCATATAAATATACAAATGTTGTGCTAATGGGTATGCTTTGCTTTACATCTATAAACTAGTTAAAAACCAATGTTAAGGATTTTCAGAACTGTACAGATCTCTGTGATATCACTATGGCATGACAGAATCATAGATAGTACATAAATGTAGTATCATTTCCATTACTTTTATTGTTTCTCCTATTGTGCTCCCTCCTTCTTTCATTTTACAGCAAAACATTCGTTCTTGTTACTTTCCTCAGAACTCTGAGATATATGGGAAATCAAATTGTATTTTAACAAATTTTTGTTACAATAACTTAGTGCAGTTGGTCCATAGGTTTAAGTTCATTCTCTAGGAACTTTTAGAGTCTAAATTGAAAAGGTTAATCAAAGACTTTACACACTATATTGCCATGCAAGGTTAGTATTTCATCCATCTCCCTTTAAAAATGTTTTGGATTAGAACTGAGGTTCTTTAAAAATTATTTCTTAGTTTGCCATGAAGTACAAACAGGCACTTAAAGAGAACAGGTGGAGTCACCACCCCTGGAGGTGTAGATGTAGAACTTATGGGCAAGTTTTAGTGATGAACTTTGGAGCATTAGGTTAACAGCTGGACTCACTCTTAAGGGTCTTCTCAATCCCAAGTAATTCTATGATTCTGTGCTATCTTTCATCAAAAATATTCCATAAAAGAGAAAATATTTATGTGCTCAAATTGAAAACATTATTTCAATTTGCTACATTCTGTGTAGTCTGTGCAAAGACTGTTCCATGACAATAAGATTTAGGTGCTGTTACACCTAAGCTTGCCTAGTTAAACTCATATTTTGGTGGATGGGAGCAGTCCAGTCAGAAGCACGAATGAATATAAAGCAAATAGGGAAGATTGCAAACTTGGCTTGAACAGGGATACACAGTGATCCAACTCCAAAGGATAAATGCTAAGGAATAAAAGCCAATGTAAGAGGCATTATTTATACAAGGCACTACATCATTCCATCTAAGAGATATTAAATTAGGGAAAGAAATTCACAATGATGAAACACATCATAAATTTTTCAGATTGAAGTACTGTGATGGGAAAAATAAAATCAGAAGAGCTATCTCCAGAGTTTAAACTGTCACAAGGTGTTCCTAAATAAAATATGAAAGCATGACTTCATACCTATTGGAAGATTAAGGCAGAAACTTTCTACTTGAATGTAGTCTGTGTAAAAAGTTTGGGCACCTGGTTATTCTCCATACTGGGAAGGAAGGGCCACTTAATTTCTCTGTTATGGAGGAATTGAATGTGGAGACTTTGATAGAAAGGATTATGTATTTTATATGCCAAAAATTGCTCTCCACTGAGCAAGAAAAGCATAAGCAGCAGAGGATACTCAAGGGAAGACTTAACCCTTCCCTTCTCCAATAGCAAAGTGCTCTAATATGTATTTGAGATAGTTTTTATTAAGCAAAGGACTTAAGTGCAGGTTCATGACTTACAGACTTTAGTACAACTTAAGCATCTACTTAAGTAGATCTCTTTATCCTCAGAAGCCTGAGCTCTTGACTCCTCATTCATGCAGTTCAGCTGCTTATGAGCTCTTCTACCTAAAAAGATACCTGTGGAGCAAAGCCAGGATTTGGTTCTATCTGATTAAAATTGGAAGAGAAGGAAAATATGCCTGTAAAAAATATTGCTGCAAACTGTTTTCCCTTAGAGAGCCCAACTGACAAAGGAATATGCAAAAGGAGATGAGATTTGCAAAGCACTTCTTGTTCAAGCAGGTTCCCAGGGTTTTTCCCCACCTCTTCATTCCAGATTGCTTTCTTAGCCACCCCACCATAATTACTGTGTTGCATGCCTTATTACAGATGAAGTTATTGTTGTTACATGTTACTGTTTCACAATAATCAATGCATTTGTACTTCTAGCTCCAAATATCTAAAACCACACAACACATTAATGGTTGTGATCAAAAGCAACCAAAAGAATTTAATATGAGGGCAGTGTTCCTCTTAGTAATTGGGGATGGGCACTGGCTTCTCATGTATTCTAGACAGAATGTCTTGGTTTTGATATCAAATGTGCTACGTCACCATGTGCCTTGCTAAATCAGTTTGCTAATGGGCATTGTGCTGACAGAACAAGCAAGAAAATATTGCTGTGGAGCTCAATTCAGAATCCAGTTCTAAGTATGTTGACGATGGCAACAGAAAAACTATTTATACACATATGTATATTGCAACAAAAATACAACTAAATAAAATCAAAACAATTTAGCAAAGTAGACATAAATCTTTTTCATTAGCAGGTAACAGATATGATTCATAGCTAGTGCTTGGCTTTTATACAATAAACTGTATAACAATGTTGGCATGTGCTTAATTCAACATCATAATGCAAATAGTAAAACTAAAAAAAACTTGGAAATCAAATGTTTCAGCTAGATCTCATTTATTTTTATTGCTTTATATTGTAAAACCAAACCTTAAGCAATGGCATCATTTCATAGGAAGATTTCATGATTTTGTGGCAAAACTTAAAAGCATTCCAAAGAATTAGAGAAGGAGACAAAGACAAGAAGCAGCCAGATCAGAGCTGAGTAAACTCAACAATACTGATAAAATTAATTCCTTAGGTTATTACTCCTTGGCAGGGAAAGCTGAAGAGCACTGTGGCATCTTATTGTAAAGACTTCTTGTCTTTTTCCTGTCATCCTTCTTTTATGGTTTATTTATTTTCCTTTGACATCAGCTAACTGAAGATTACAGGATTATTTCAGCAACTCAACACAGGTCATCAGAGTTGGGGATCAGAAGTACCACACAGAAATGGTGTGGGTTCAGACCCAATTGGAACAGAGCTAAAGAGAAGACCTCAGTCCTTTAGGACTCAACCAAGCTCTTTTAAATATGAGAGCAAGCTCCTTGACAAAAATCCCTGTACTTTCTAGGTTATGTTTACATGAACTGGCACATCATCTATTTCAGATGCTCTAAGTAGTGGTGGAATGTATACTTAGGACTGCAAAAATAAAGGACATTGGGGTTTTTTTGGCAATGGACAAGAAAGTAAATACAAAACTTCTTTTACACTGATTGCACACCAAAAAAAAAATACAAAAGAAAAAAAAAGTAATATAGCATAAAATAAAATACTAGCCAGCATTATGGTCATTCTAGGCAAACTCATATAGAAAAGCCAACTTTGAGAAACACACTCATGCAATGGACAAGATAATCTGCAGGCAAAACAACTGGATTTCTCATTGGGGCATTTGCATGGAGTCTAATTGGTCATTTGCACATGAACAGTTAACATGACTGCACACTCAATTTTGGCAGATGCACATTTAAAATTACAGCCCCCAATTTTTGCCTGTGGGCCACTTCTAAGATGGAAGTGCTGGAGGAAGAGTGAGGGATTAGAAATAGTGGTACATTGTATATTTAGGCTACAAAAGGCACACTGGCAGCAGCCTTATGATTGTTTTGCACAAAATCTGAGAGAAATCACACTACTCTTTTAAAGCATAGTCTTGCTTTCATTGCATCACCTTTCAGTTTTCATTCCATTTGTCTTGCTCAAGGTACAGCAGCCATTGAGTTTCTGGATGGCACATTGTTATTGCAATACAAAAGGAACTGCTTCTGGTTCAGTTACAGGTATGGCAGATTCAAATATAAATAACATTTAATCAAAAATGGGAAAATGTGGTTGTTTAATTAAATATTTTAATTTCTATAAAGTTTGTTTGACCTTGTATTGCTACTAAAAACAAGGAAAAACAGATACTATAATTAAAACCATATGATCAAATTTAGGCCCAAACATTGAAATTATGAAAATCAGGGTAATTTCCTATGTGTTCTTCATGCTGTTTGTCTGACACATTGCTTTAACTCTCCAAAGTTAATGCAAATACGGACTCTTCCCACTAGCTCTGGTATTCATCCAAAAAAAGGCTGTGAATACACCAGTGTTATGCCACAGATGACATCATTGCGTGGTAAGCACTCTCTGCTGAAATAGTTAATTAGTATTCTACTTAGAATTAAAAATAAATATACAACATCTTCTCCAGAAGCTTCACAACATTTGCATCAAAGAGGGACAGTTCAATTATTGCTGCCAAATGCTCAAAGACAGATGAGCAGCAGAAAAACAAACCATCTGACATCAAAATTGATAGAAGACAGCTTTTCTGTTCTAGACTTATCCAAATGATTAATTTTTCTCCATTTATTTTCATTTGTTGGAGGTCTTTTATTTTCAGGAAGACAGAAAGTGGAATAACACAATTGTTTTGGCAAAACACTCTAACCCTTGTTGGAGATTTCAATAATCAGTCACTATTAAACAAAAACATTTTGTTTTGTGATTGAGAAACCAAAAGCAGAATTTAAGGACAGAGAAATTATTATGATTTTTATATGTAACTCTCACTCTGGTTATGTTATAACCTGTACCATCACTTATACTCTGGCCATAGAAGCCATCTGAAAAACACCCCAAATACTCAATTTATTAAACTACTCCTTTATATGGTTCAATACCTAATACACCAAGATGAAAACACCCATCTCATTTATTTCCCATCTCATAGAAGAAATAAGTTACATTGCATTTGTCTCGTTCATGTTGATGTAAGCCTGAAATAACTTAGAGGATGTGAAGTTAAAAAATAAAGAAGAATTTTATACAGAACTGATAGCCAAAGGTGTTATATTATGTAGGCAGGACAACACATCTGGCAAGAAGTTTACTTTTCCAAAGTATGTACTGTACACATTGCAGGTGGATGCTGATGAATGGGAGGGGAAGGAAAATGGTAAAGGGAGAATGGACAAGGAAAGCAAATGAAGAGACAGCAAACTGGGATGCAAATGAATGCACTCACAGCTAATTGACTTGGTGTTTCTTAACCAAATTCCTTTCCTAATCAGAACAATAATAACAGGAAAAAATGATTCCCCCAAATTAGCAATTAATATTTAAATCAGCTCTAGAAGATTAACATTCACAGATGTATACTATGTAATTTGTACGTGAATGATATACATTTACTAGCAGTAAGATCTGATAGGCAAATGTAGCTTAGACAATCACATTTTATTATTGATATGAAAAGACTACATATCATTTGGCATATCAAGCATTTAAAAATTTTGCTATTCTCAAAGGCATTTCTAGAATTTTAGCTGTACAGTGTTTGGATATTTAACAATCATTCTGCTGACACACATTTGGAACTACTTGAATAAGAAGAAAAAATTATGAGTCTGAAAAAGCAAAAAAGTTAGAAGACAAAGTTCCTTTTTTGAAACAGTAATATTGACAAATATTCCCCATGCCAAAGCAGTTTCAAATATGATGCATTTCCTCATGAAGGTTGTATAAACATACAAAATTCACTACATATGTTTTTCAGAAGAAGCACATGATTATGGAGCACTTCATGTTCAGCTCTCCTCCCTGCTCTACTGTTCTGTCTTAGTGAGAATGTGAAAAAGGGTTTCTTGTACACAAAATGTGGAACTCATATAGCCAGAGACATAACTATTTGTGTGCCACATGTCACAATATCTTTTATCACATAACTTGATTAATGATCTTGTTAGTTTAGAGTTATAACTTCCCTCCCATATTACAAAAGCATAAAGGAAAAAGATTTGTGACAGGTAAATAGATAATTAAGACATAAAAATAATATAACACAGATTCCAGACCTGTCTATATATTTTAATACATAGCTGCTCCCTCACTCTGCTATTTTGAGGTAAAGGATGGTTTCAGTTTCCCTAAACAGTAATAGTAATAATAACAATAACAATAATTAACAATAATAATAGTAATCATCACCATCATCATCTCACAGAATCAGGGCCTTTTAATGTAATTTCTTTGTGTTGATAAACCCCAGGCTTTTTCTTTGAAGGGCTTTTTTCAGGGTAGAAATTTAAATAAACCAAATTTACTTAACAAGGGCCCACATATTAAAAAAACTCCAGTGATTTTCTGTGTTAACATTTTAACACTACTGCTCCCATCACTGAATGGCTGTTCAGCACCACCAACTGAACACTGCAAGACCTTTTGATGACACTGTACCTGACAGGTATGTTTGTTCTTCCACTTGCTCAGCACACATGGAGTGTTCTGCATTAAGTCCTAAAGGACAACAGAAAACAGAGAATGGAGTTGGCAGCACACATTGTCACTATCGGTTAACAGACTTCTGATTTTCCAGTTAACAGATGAAAAATGCCACACAAAGATGCAGCTGTTTCAGAAGAGCCCACCAGACAAAAGCACATTTATCATCACTGGGAGAGTTGGATCTTTATGAAAATTAAAGCTGTTGAAAGAGGTTTGAAAACCAGATCAGATGTTGCTGTGCTTGAACCTTTCTGAACCATACCTCCACCTCCTTGAGTGCATCTCGCAGTTTGTCCGCTCGCTTGGTTTTCAGGATCCAAGGATAATCTCGAGCTGTCAAATAAGAGTGAGGAAAAAAAAAATAAAGACGGTAGAGAAATGTGTATATGTAAGTGACTGTATACATACAAAGTGTGTGTGTGCAAACACACATTTATATGTGTCATTTTAAAAAAGTTCTATGAGTTGAACTTCCTTCCACAAATCCAAGATTTCTAGGAGTTGCCTTACATGTAGAACATACCTACAGCTGGAAGGAAATGACCATGGTTTCTATTGTCAAAGGGTCTGGTTTTGGAAGGCTCAATCATAGGAACAGTTGGCATGCTCTATCCACAATGACCATGATTTCCCCATGGCAATTGTATGGAAAGCTTACCCAGCTACTAGGCACTTGCAGTGAAAAAGTATCTGCTGTTCAGTATATTAACTCAGTTTCAAGTTTCAAGCATCCTAAATAGATTCTATTCTTCTGAACTAACATTTCATTGCCTAATTTCAAAAAGCAGGCACTAACATGTCTGCAAAATATATATGCATGAATATATGCATATATAGAAATATTAACTACAGGCAAATGTGAATGCCATAACTTATGGAGTCTAGTTATTTATAGGATTTTCTTGCAAATTTAGTCTGAAGAATCTGCCAAGTCAAGCAAAGAAAAAGCTGCATGACTGCTGAAGTCCTTTAACAAATTTATTAGTGTTCAGCACACTATTGTGAAAATCCTGGCCTAATACATTAATTTGAGCAACCAGGAGGCAAAGCTTCCTCTGGAGTTGCCAATAACTGGCTCGTTTCATGGCTGAGAATCAGGCTCTAATAACTTGTGAAATTTCTTCATTTAAAAGTGAGCAGTTTTCTACTCATAAGTGTACAATAAAACCATGAGAAACTAGAACACATTGTTTATAATCTATTCCTATTTAAAGGAAACCTGATGAAAAGTTCTGAGCTCCAAGCTGTCAGTTTGTATGCCAACTTCCAGACTGAATGACTTAGCAGTTGTGCTTAAACCTCCCTGCAAAAAGCAGCTTACAATAGAAGTGCTATACAGTGAAAAAATGAAGGATTTCAAACATCAACAAAAGAGGACACCAGCATACAACTTCTCTTTGTGTTTCATTGGACTGAAGCCAGCGTTGGTGGAACTGTTATGATAATATTAATTAGGCATGTAAGATCACATTTTCAATGGGTGCTTTCATAAATACTGGAATATTTATCCACATATGCAAAATGGGAAATTGCCTGTACAGATACCAAACTATCTGTACAAATCAACAGCTGTGAATAAAGTTTCCCAGCGCTCCTCTTTGCAAAATGTGCTGTGCAGGGTCCGTGCCAGGGGCACCCCTGCATTCCCAGGGACAAGGTGCAGCAGCTCGAGGTCCTGCTGCCCATCACACATGTAAAAGGCACCACTGGGGCTGCTGGTGACAAGGGTTATCTGGGCCTGTTCCTCCTTTCACACATGCAGCCCTGTGGGACACCACTACACTGAGCACACGTGGTGCAAACCTGTGAGGCTCCTCCCTGCCTAGAGCCCTCCCTCACCTGCCCACCTTCCCAGAGCTGCACTGATCCTGCCTGACACAGCATCCTCTGCAGCAGGTGTGGATTTGCCACATGGCTGCACCTTCACACCCATCCCCAGCGGGGCTTCAGCCTGCTCCAAACACACCTTGCAGTGATGGGAAGAACTAATCCTTCCAGAACACATTTTGCCTTCATATGCATGCACAATTCCATGGGAATTTTCATTTGGATAAGCTAACAGCACAGACATGGCTTTGTGAAGTTATCTAAAATATCAATTTTATTTTTCAGAGTTGTCATGTAATAATGCTTGAGCATTAATATACACTCTGAGCAATGCAGGAGTTGTAAAACTTGAGCTAAAGAAAAGTTGTACTAACATAAACATCACTAACTGTCACAGTACTGCTGTGTGATAGCATGAACTGAAATTGCCTTTAACCAGGTGATGCAGGGACAGTGTAAATGTTTCAAAGCTAAAACCATTCTATGAAGGCAGCTGATTATTAGTCTGGAATGACTATTAGTTATCATTATTAGTCTATTTGGCTGCAAGTATTTTAGTTACAATTTCCAGTTTTAAGCCAGTTGGTGTTGCAAGGTCAGAGACAATTGGGAAAATGTTTATTGCTCATCTGTTAAGTAAATTTCATAAGGAAAAATCTGGGTTATTTTTGTGATTCCTTTTGACAATGGACTGGAAAAGCAATAAACGCTGCCATGCTTAGTGTCAGGAAAAAAAAATAGATTGCAAATATACCAGGAAGGAAAAATTACAAATTTTCAATTGTTTTGTGCTGTGTAGTTCTGTGATCATCAGTCTTAGATGACATGTGCAGAAAGTTACATTGGAAGCAGTCTGAGGTCATTTTAATGCTCTTCCGGGGGCACAACCAATCCAAATTTGCTATTTGATCTTACTGTAAGAAGAAACTCAGAAAATATCCTCACATTCTGCTAGCTTTTGCTTCTCTTCTAAGTAAGTGTACTTCATCTGTGATGCTAAAGGAAAGAGGATGAAAAGATGAATTAATCCTTACAACTGCTGTCAGCAAATATTAATATTAGCAAGAAGACCAGCACAGTTGGATAAAACACAGAAATTTCCAAACCACTCCAGGCAGCCGCGGTGCTTTCAGCGTGCAGGGCAGATGCGTTAGACTGGCAGTGCAAGCGAGGCTGGCACCGTTGGGCCGGCACGGCCGAGCCCCAGCCCCGCAGGCAGCAGCGCGGTCCGCCGGCTCCGTGGGTCCGTCAGCCCCCGGGGAACAGCGCTGGGACGGGCGGCAAGGGGGGAACCCCAGCCCCAGAGCCCCTCCGGCCCCTGGGGACACTCCGAGGTTCAGCAGGATTAACGACATCAAGGCAATGGATCGCCAGCCCCAGAATGGCCACTCCGGAGGGCAGGCAGAGATGCCCTCTGCTGGGACCCCGGCGGTCACCGGGCCGTGCCCTGGGCTCCACACAACACAAAATACCTTAAACCCCCTAAGAATTCAGAGTGTAAAATCCCACCCGGGTTTTTAGTTACATAACGGTTGGGTCTATGTGATTTTCTCCCCCCGTTCTGTGATTTAAAAAGTTTTTTAATATTCCTACATAAGTTTGGAGAGAGAAACTCTTTCTGTGTTTCTTTATTCCATAGAAATACAGAGGTATATACTAGCAAGAAATTTGAAGCTGCATTTTTAAGAGCAAGCAGTTGGTGTCAAACACTGAACATCCTGAAGTTTTGCTCAGTTTTAGTATTTATATTTTACCTGGCTGTTTCTTGTCACAGTACTGGTGGATCCCAATGTCTTCATCTGTACAATTAAATGTAGATACATTAAATTATTACTAGAAACAGAATTAACTACTAGAAACAGAACACAACTTAGAAAGCAAGGTTCAGCACCTCAATTTTTGCCTGCTAAAGCAATGTTTGGTGTTAAAATGAATACCATTGGGATTTTCAAGAACCAGCAAAGGCACGAAGAAGGATGTGACAAGCCTTTCCATTTACTTGGAGCTGTCATTTCCCTTACATACACTTTGAT
This sequence comes from Zonotrichia albicollis, assembly GCF_047830755.1. Taxonomy (NCBI): domain Eukaryota; kingdom Metazoa; phylum Chordata; class Aves; order Passeriformes; family Passerellidae; genus Zonotrichia; species Zonotrichia albicollis. The sequence continues at coordinate 24,874,661 of NC_133821.1, forward strand.
TCCCTTCCAGCTGCACACATGGAAAAGTATTTTTTACCACCTTCCTAATTAGCATATTTTGTGTTCTTTCACAAGGAAAAGTAAGGATCATGGTGAAAAATGTATCTTGGAATAACTTTAAAATGTTTTTTGATGACTGACACAGCTGAGCTAAAGACAAGAGGTTGGAGTTGTTCTCTAAGATTCATGAACTCATAAAGCTGCTCTTTCAAAGGATCCAATATTCTCAATTTACAGGTATTATCATCTAGTTGGTTCCTGTGGCACAGAAATCTGGATATTTCAGCTGCATAGAGGCTGCAACCCCACCAGCCAGTTCCTGATGAGGCTGACAGGTGAACACTTAGGGGTGCCATGGCAAGCTCCATTGGGCATGTCTAAGTACAGCATTATGTTGCATTGTTTTAAAATAATTAATTTTTCACTGCATCTGTGTCCTCCTAAAGTCAGCCAGGCATATTCCATGGGGAGAAATTCATTATGTGAAAAAAAGTTAGGAAGGCACTGAAAAGGCAGGCAGGATTTAAACCAGGACATCATCCTCCCTTCTGCCTCAGAATTTTTGAATGAGGCACCTAGGCAATGAATAAATGGAAGCAAAAAGGTCAAAAGTGAAAAACAGGCATGGTACTCCACAGCAGAGCTTTAATTACAATAAATCACAACTGCGTTTTCACTTAAACCATCAGATTTTTCTATGAAATACAGCTCTTGAGTTTTGGATGTTATTGCTGTCATAGAAGAGTTCTCACACAAAGATGGGATGTCAAGGCACACTGAGTCAATATCTGAGTAATAACATTCAGCTGAATATCAGTTGATTATTCAAAATAATATTTTGATAAAATTATTGTACAGTACAACTGGCATGATGTGTCATAAATAATTTTTGATATTGCCCACTTTTAAACTAGTGGGTTTTATAATAATTATACTTTAGGAATTTTAGCAAGGCAAGATGAATAAAGGTAATGTACACATGGCTAGGATTTAGTCATATGTGTTTTGGAACAATCAATTAATAAGAGAAATGTATCCTTGTAAGCATGAAATATCAAGGAATCATGCAAAATACCCAAAATGTGCAGTAATCTGTTATTTTCATATTGAGTACAAATCACAATGCCTCTGCAGTGCACTTGAACATTCACCCAAACTAGTCATTAAACTGAAGCTCACAGTCAAGTAAGTCACAGCGTCCCAAGAAGGGAAATACATCCAATCAAATATATTCTTAATATTTTTTACTTGAAAGGATGCTCCAGTTCCATCACAAGAAAAGCAAAGAAGTTGACCAAATTCAAACTCTGTATTGCTGCTAATTTTCTTTCTCCTAAGTATAAAAAAACCTTCATTTGGGTATTCAGAATTTTATATTAGTTTAATATCCATCAACAAGCTTTGATGATTTGTTTTGGTAACAGATAACAGCTTACCTCTAATATGTAAGTTGGTCTTCAAAGACCACAGAAACATCTCAGTCAGGCAGAAGGACATCTGGCAATATATGGAGCCTTAGCACTAGCAAAAGAAGGAAAAGAACTGCATGAGCCAATTTTTTACCCTTCATCACCACTGAAATGGCAATTATTTTGGAGCCTAAGTGCTGGAAGAACCTAGCACTGATGATATTTTGTTACATGTAAGCTGTAGATTTAAACTACAATTAAAATAAAAAATGCTTGGGAAAGAATCTGTAAGTAACATAATACACTCGTACACATCAAACACAGAGAGAAAACAATTCTTTAAATGTACAACTGCTCTCACTAAAACAAATAACTTTGTGCTTGATGCTTCTAATATACATATTATCATCTACTCTTCCTGTATGGTTATTACCTTGACATATGCAAAACTGAATCCACTACTTAAATATGTAGATTTAGATATGAGAATTTGACCTTAAGGCCAAATTTTTAAAATTCTGTACATTGGGAAGTGTCAATATATTAAAGAAACAGTTTTGAACACAGTATTTGCAGGCATTAGTTTTAGTGTCAAAACAAATGATGTCTTTCTAAATGAAGACACCCCAAATCATTTATATCAATTAGAACTGGCAAAACAACAAATGTGAAGCATATAGAATATGTGTTGTAGTATTATGTACATTGTTATTAAATGCCTGCAAAGGTTTTTTTGAACAGTCCCTCTGAATGCTTCCAGTGGAAGAAATGTTGTGTTTCAAAGGAGCATTGGGGATTTTCCTAGACACAGTAACCAGCAGATTCACCTGAGTGATTTCCTGCAGTGCTGTAGTCTTAAATGGGCCACCAGTCCAACTATTTTCACTGCATCTGCTAAACCTGGGCACCCACTGAAAGCTGGACTGAGCAGAGGTGTTCACACAATGCAGCAACCTTTAGAACCACTGCTAGTATGGTACTATATATTTTTTAAGTAGCATCCTTGGTTCCCATGAGTGCCCTTTAGATAATGAATCAATTTAGATAATAATTGCAAAATTTTTATCACACAGAGTATCAGACCTTTATGTCAAAAGTGCTATGATGTGCAAGGATCTCAGGTAGCACCAAGGAAGCTGCGGGACCTTGAGGTATTGTCACACAAGCTAAAATTTATGTTTGAAGAACTGCCTAATCCACTGAAATAGCACCAAGTGGAAATAGCATTTTCTTTCCACTGATCCCCAAATGTACAAAAAGTCTTGCTGACTTAGTAAATCCTACAGTTCTGTCAAAAAACTCCACAAAAACAAACCAGCCAAAACAAACAAAAAAAGCTCACAACACACACCACACACCTAGTAAAAGAATATACTTTCATCTCAGGTGAGAATGAGGTTTGGAAAAAAATAGAGGATTAGGAGCATGGTGGTCTGTTGAACATGAGAACCATTTTTGGTATAAATATAGATGAGGGCAGCCCCTCCTTTACCATGTGGACTAAAGTAAAATGACAATATAATACAATAATACGAAAGTACAATATAATTTTATCTGTTTTCTCATTTTTAACTTACTTACTTATGTTAGCAAGTGAAACAAGACTTGCATTCTACAGGGCCCTCAGATCCTAGATTGGAATCTCTCACTAATAGGAAGTCATCATTTTGAGTGAGCTCCTCAAAATCCTGTCATGACCTGACTAAAACAAAACTCACACACCATCAAGTGGTAGATGATCTGTTCAGCAGGAGAGAAGGTACATCTGCCCCAAAGCAGGGTGTGCTGGGGTGATCCTGGCTGGACACCAAAGCTGCTCTCTCTGCTCTGCTCAGCAGGACAGGAGGGAGAAAATAGAATTAAAGGGAGGTGAGATAAGGGCAGGGAGAGATCACTGACTGTCTGTCACCATGGGCAAATCAGACTTGACTCAGGAAAATCAGTTTAATTTAATACCAAACAAGATAATGAGAAATAAAATAAAATCTTCCCCCTACTACCAAAATCTTACTGCACAAACCCAAAATAACAAGGTAAGACTAGAAGATTTTGGCATGACAATTTAACATAAACAGCCCAGATTATTCCAAAGCTCTTTATGTAGGCTCCATAGACACTTCAAGTTGTGTCCCCCTATTGAATATAAAGCCATCCCATAATGCTTTAATGCTGCTGAGTGCTTTCCCACCTGACAGGTCAGAAAAGAATTTCAAGTCCTTGTTTTTTGTTGTCAGACACAGAGAGGGAACTTGCCAAAAAGCAGAAGCAAGTTTTCAAATGGACACTAAATACTCAGTGTCCAAGATGCATAGTTTTAAGAAATTTGTCCTCAAAAATGTGAAAAAAAGAAATTTTGTAAAAAAAAGTTTAAAACCCAGACTTCTAAAGAACACCCTTTCACAATGAATAATGAAGAGGAAGCAAAATTCTCCTTGTACCTAAAAAGGGAGAAGAGATTTGTCAATTATCAGAATTTTGAGAGTTTAGATTTTTTCTTCTCCCTTTCCTTGAACTCTGAACGCTCACTAAACAGCTAATTATTGGAATGTTTGTTACTGTTGTGCCAGTGAAAATGGACAACTGCCCAAAAATACAGTTCCAATGTAACAGACTCTAATCTGAAATACTTTCTGATTAGTTACATTATACAGTAAAAATAAAACAGATATAGAAAATTTGCTTCTGTATCAAAATATGGCATTTTCAAGTTTGAGCACTTTTTTCAGAGGAATTATTCTTTCTTGTTCCCTTTGAAGGAATACATGCCAGCTTTCAGAGTTATGCAACAATATCTCACCATTTCCCACATCATTAAACTCCAGCACAATGGGGATGAGGATGATGACGACAAAGTGATCTTTTTGTATTTGAAAAATGCCTCTCAGAATGTACAATATTCCTTTTACTCCATGAGCTGGGCCCTGCTATTGCAAAGAAGGTTGGTGTGACAGTATAGAAAAATTCCTCCCATTGAGCTTTAAGCACTCTATCCCTCCCCCTTTAAAATTGATTAGAATTTAGAAAAAAATGGTTGAAATAACTCTCCTGTTAAGGTAAAACTGGAATTCAGCCTAACAGCTGGTTCTTTTTCTGGCTCACACAACATTTACTGTCTGCTTTCACAATGCCACCACAAACAACAGGGATATTTTAGTGGTTGCAAAAGCTTACTGACAAATGGAGATGTTTTGCAATGGTCAGCTTGTGCCAGTATCTGTGTGAGGATTGTTTTGTTTAAAAAAAATCTTCAGTTTGGTAACTATTCACGCAGAAAGTAATTGCCCTGCCACTTTATAACATGAACAAATGCTAAAATTGATATCAAGAGTCCTCTCTCTGACACCTCCAATATAGGTTCTGTCATGACAAATAATTAGAAACTATGCACTGCATGAGTGATCCAGGGCACTGGTGCTGCATTTGCTCTTTCCATAGTCACCTGGGAGAGTGGGGTACTTGTGAAAGGCAGTGCTCAGTTCCCAAGGTGAGTGCATCCTCTGAAAACATACTAGGAGCAGCCTAGTGATGCCTCAGGTTTTAGCTTTTCTATTTTTCAGATCTGTATTGCTTTAGCGTGTGGGTCTGGGCTTCATATTAGGGGATGGTAAGGTCTCTTCACAGAGCGGGGAGACAAAACCATTCCTTCTCTAGCTGGGGACCCAAGGACAGGCGATCCAGATCTCAGGCCCAAGAGCATAAACAATGATGGATTGAAGAGAGAAAACAAGAACGATGTGACTTCATGGGCTAAAGCTGTAACTGGACAATTAGCTCCAATATGCTAATGGACCAGAACCAGTGTGAGACGCTGTGACCGGCTGGGCATTTTGTGACCATTTTGGGTTCATCGGGGGTGTAGCCCTGGCTGGGCTCTTGTACTGCCCAAGGTGTATCCATTGAGGCCTTCTAATAAATCCCTACTTTATTCTTTAGCTCCATGTAGTCTCTGTTCTAGGTCAGCCTCCACAAGGCATCCCTAGAGAACAGGAGATGCTGACTACAAGAGACCATCTGAATTTGGCAGTTCATGTGCCAGAAGCATGGCTCAGTGTGACAACACTATCTGAAGTGTCCCTGGAATAGTAAACCTTGTAGCTGCCACGATACAGGGCAGCCTGTGATGACCATCTGCCTATTCCATTGAAGGTGGGCCCAGGAATGTACTCCCAGAAAGTCAGCATTCCTAGTGAAAGAGCAGCAAACAAGGGAGATCCCCCCTTTGATTGATGATGTTTGGGGCACACTCCAAAGAGTGGAGGCAAGACAAAATACAAAGTCAGCTGGGAGCAGGTCCCTCTATGCCATGGCAAAGTCACAAAACTGCTGCAATGGCATCCATACATGTACTAGATGAGGTGCTCTGGATATGGGGTTGGGCAGAGGTTATAGGACAAAATGCCCAAATAAAAGAAAACACTACAGAATCCATTTTCACTACTTATATGTAATCAGATTTTCTTTGGCAAATAATACAATATCAGGAATTATTTTATAAAAATTGTCACAAGCTACCCTTTTGTGTTCTCCTACTCCATGGAAACAATCACAGAATATCCAGAGTTGGGAGGGACCCACAAGGAACATTGAAACCCAACTCCCGGCCCTGCATGATTCTTGAACTCTGGCTGGCCTGTTCCAGTGACCAATCACCCTCTGGGTGAAAAACTTTGTCCTCATATCCAACACAAACCTCCCCTGACACACCTTCAGGCCATTCCCTCAAGTCCTGTCACCACAGAGAAGAAATCAGGTCCTGCCCTGCTTCTTCCCCCCATGAGGATGTTGAAGACTCCACTGAGGTTCCCCCTCAGTCTCCTCCAGGCTGGACAGACAAAGTGATCTCAGCCACTCCTCACAGCTTCCCCTCCAGACCCTTCACCTTCCTTGTGGCCTCCCTTGGATACTCACTAATGGCTTAATGTCTTTTTTTATACCATGGCACCCAAAGCTGCCCCCAGCACTCGAGGTGAGGCTGCCCCAGAGCAGAGCAGAGCAGGACAATCCCCTCCCTTGCCTGGCTGGGGATGCTGTCCCTGATGTTCCCCAGGACACAGGTCACCCTCCTGGCTGCCAGGGCACTGCTCGCTCATGTTCACCTTGCCATGGACCAGGATCCCCAGGTCCCTTTCCATGGCTCTGCTCTCCAGCCTCTCATTCCCCAGGCTGTACATCCAGGGCTGCCGCATCCCAGGTGCACAATCCAGATTGCTTTCATCTTCCAAGGGTCTAATTTTTTCAGAGAAATGGAAAATGTAATAGGTGCAATGAACTCTAATTAATAAAAATACATATTTTTTCAAATGATTTTGGATTGATTACACAATAGTTCTACTAGCTATAGATGCCAGAGCAGATTACCCTCAGTTACTTCTGTCCCACTTCCTCCACCTTGCAAAGGTTAACATCCAATCTCTGGCACTGCTACAGCTCACTCACAATGGCTAATTTTTAACCTGGATACCTAATGTTCAACAAACAAGGTAAGTCATCAAGTCATCCTACAAAATTATATTTCTGTGAAATATTTGGAGTAGAAATCACTGCCAGTTTTTTCTTCCTCTTCGTGACCAATTTGTCCTTCACCAAGGAGAGAAACTCCCTGCAGCACAAATATGATTCAAAAATGTACTATTTGACTCTGGAAGTTAAAGTTCAGACTGAACTACCTGCATCAGATCAGTAGCTACTTGATCTATGCTTTATGTGGATACAACAATTTCTTTGTGTAAAACACATAAAATAAAATTTTAGACATACTTTTACATTTTTAGCTACATCAACTTAAAATTTAGTGTAATTATTCATTTAAAAATAGACCAGTTAAATTTTTCTCTATCATGTTCTCACAGATAAAAAAATGCAAAATATTCTCCCAATCTTACAAGACAGACTTCATCCTTTTATAGCTGTATGAAGCCACAACTGTTTGATATATTATAAAACACATACTGAAATGAAGTTAGTAAAATCATGAGAATTTGTAAAACTTAATTTTGTAGTCTGGCATTAAATAGAAACAATCCAGATTCTTCCTTCACAGCTACAAGCCTTTACTTTACTTTTTGACCAAGTCAGCAGCACAGCAATTACAAGAAAATGCTTAATTTATACACATATATTGATAGTTTTAATTTGGTTTCTTAAGAAAGATGCTTAAGAAGGTTACTTATGTCTATGTGTCTGTCTAAACTTTTCAAGTTTTTAATCCATTGATCTAAATTAGCTAGGAGTAATCTGATTTGTTTTCTCACAAAGAAATTGTCAAAAACATGTAATTCCTGAAACTGCTGACCCAATCTGCATGTGGGCACAAGGAAGGTCTCTGTGCACCAGAACTGAGGAACACACAGGGATAGCCCAGGCTGTGATTGCTTTTCTGTAGATCCATCCCAGCTGGGGAATGGAGCTGCGTGCCCAGCTGGATGATCCAGCAAAGCTCTCATCTCTGACACTGGCCCACGTGCTTAGAGCAGAGCATGAGATGGGCACATGTGAACAGTTCCTTGCCCCTGGGTGGAAATTTACTAACTACAGGAGTCCAATCAGGTTGTAAGGCTCCATGGCCCCATTGGTAAGATCAGCTTGGAATTTTTGGTCACCCCACTTTTAAATTTCACAAATGTTTGGATGTAAGACACTGTGGAAAGAGCACAGAGTGACACAATTTTAGCTAGGTTAGAAGTTAAACTTGTGCAAAGGTGGCACTCTGATCTACCCTCCTTTGGGCTTCAGGGACAGTAATTCTGTCCCCATGCAGGAAATAAGCTATTGGGACTGCAGTCTTAAATGTTTCATGCATTTAATTGCACAAGCTTGGGTTTATTTTCTGGTAAGTAGAGGTTCCAGTATCCATCTTTCACATTGCAGTGGCAAAGTCTGAGATGTGTGTACCATCACTGCAACTCTGCAGTGCCTTGCAAACTGCACCGGGGTTGGAGTTCCATTTCCAGTGAGACTGTGGTTAAGCACAACAGTGAATGCTGGTCTGTCACTCCTGATCAGATCAAAACCACCATGTCTACACAAAGCAAAAGCCTGACCCGATCAACAAATACAAGTTTGAATCAAGTGGGCTATTAATACATTCTGTAATGGCAAGCTGGCTTTGGTAGTCCCCACTCTTGTATTGTGTTGGCTCCCTGGTATCTCTGCTCCCACTGCACCTTCCCCTGCACAAGCAGGCTTGGGCTTCTCTTCCTCTTCCTCCTTTTCTCTTAGATGCCTGCTGAGGTCCAACCCCTCACCTGCAGTTATTTCTTTCTGAGCCTAGGCCAGTCCCTTCTCACAGTTACTGCTCCTGGCACTGAAACCCCCTGTCCGGGATGCTGGCTATCTTCAGCAGCACAGGGGGCTTCATTCTCATATTCATTTACTGCTCCTTTAAATCCCTTTTCCACTGAGAAAACAACTGTAGATTTTGTAGTATAAAAGAAAGTCAGAATCCTGTCACTAAGACCAACCCCTGATTTCAAGAAGTAGAGCAACAGGCATGCTTCTGTAAATCTATTCAGTTCATAATAATTCATATTAAGAATATTTTCAACAAACACAAATAGAAAGCTGATTAATTATCATACATGTGAATCTCAAGGCAAATATTTACTGGTGCTACTTTTTTTCTCTTCAGACTCTAATGATTCTGAATATTTTTGCCAAACACATGAATGAAGCAAATTCTTTTGATTATTATAACTTCCTCAATCTAAATAGAAAAACTATTTTGCAGATGGGTGAACAACACACAGGAGCACTCTGTATCAAAATACACACTGAAACTTCTATTGTAAGAAAGGCCTAAATATGGCTTGCAGAATAATCATGGAAAGGAAATACATTATCTGATAACTCAAGAATTCTGGCATGAAAATTATACATTGCAAATTTATTCCCATATGCTGCAAAGTTGTATCAAGTTCCATTCAGTTATTTTTTGTGAAGTTTGTTTTATTGTTTTGGGAATCTGAAAATAATCCTCTTTTTTACAATATCAGTTCTATTTACTGAATTTTCTTTCTTTAATATTTTTGCATATTTAACTATGAAATAGACATATAGCTCCTTAAGAACATTATTTTACACAAAGTAAGAACACTGAAAATCTGTAAATGCTTTAAAAACTGTTCTGTAAAACAGAACAAACGTTTTATCTCCAGCTGATATCAATTATTTCTTGCACAATTAATTGGGAAAAAGGCACATTGGCCATTATACAGAATGGGAATTGTTGGCTTAGACAGCTGTCCAGTCTGTCCTCTGAGCTCTGAATCAAAAACTCTGTCTACCAGATAGAGGGTGCTGAAGTTCAAGGACACGTGCAAAAATACTACAGAAAATCCATACAGGGTAACTTGTTGCCACCAAATTGATTGTTCATGTGTCAAAACCAAGGCCTGGTTTTTGCTGAGTTATCACTCAAGCAGAAGATGACAGGATCAGAAACTGAATTCTGCCACACTGCTGTGGCTCCTGCCTTCAGAAACACACTTCCAATCCACATTATTGGTCCTCTCTTTCGAAAGACAGCTATTGATTAACTGAATAGATAATAAGATTAACAACAGTGAAGCAGAATTAATTTGAGGGAGGTAATGCCATTTGTCAAGAAGACACTTAAGTTTATGTATCAGCCACACCTCTGACAACCTTAATGAAGCTAAGAACCGTTCTCCAATTGATACTGCAGGCAAGTATTACAATCTGTAACAACTCTCAGACAGAGTGGGTGTGAAAAGTTAAGAAGGTCACAGAAAATAGATATAATTGACCTGGGTTTTTACTTCACAGAGTGAAAAGTTCATATACACATTTTGATAAAGACCCTGAAGGCCTTTATATAAACCAGATAGTAGATAAGTGATCCAAACTACAGATATCCAGTGCTGACACAACATAAGGCAATTACAGAAGTACTAAATGTCAAGCTGCTTTACGACATTCTTTTAGATAGTGATTGCTGTTGTAAATAACCCAATTTTTCAATACTAAAGGTCAGTAGGTCATAAAATTTTGTAGCAGTGTTTTCTTATCACCAGCCAAAGGAGAAGAAAACAAAATCTCTCTTTTTTTAAGCTAAGCAAAAAGAAGGTGGAAGGGCTTACAAATAATCCAAGCACAGGAAAAGTCCTTGCTCCACTGCCCTATCATTATTGCAATTCCTGTTTGCAAGGAAGTTTATATTGGTCTTTAAACTTAGAACACTAGTTCTCATGAAAAGGAATGATGTAAATGTGTGGGTCTACAGCAGTGCTGCAGACAGCAGATGTACATTGTTTCTTTCCATTTTCCTCTATGCATTGGCAACCTAGTTCATCAGCTGCCTTGCAGCATGGGTTGCTAGGAAATAAACAGTGATCAGAACAACAACTAAGTCCAAAGCAATGGGTTAAACCACAGTTTAGTCTGAATTTTAAATATATTTGCACGTAAGCAAATAAGAGTGTTCTATATTTTTATGCAGTATTTCAGATTCAGCTATTGCACAACTAACTAGACCTGTACAGATGTCAGGTAAAGAGCAGCACTCAAAAATACAGAACAAACAACTATTTTGTTTTCCATTTATGAGCTGTACCAACTAATTTCTTGCTGAACTGTACAGCTTTGGCCTTTAACATTTTATATTCTGCATGTTCACAGAGTATGTTCTTCAATAATTTTCAAAAGAATATTGGTAAACACATTGATTTCATTTATAAATCTTGCAAATTTGCAAGCTGCCTTTAAAAAATAGAAGTCTATTTCTGAGTGTATTGTATGAGTTGAATAAATTTACTAGAGCAAACAGATTATTTTTAGATCTACAACATCTTTAGATATTGTTTTTTGCATTCCTTTTTAGAATGTTTTCACATTTAAATAATTTCCAGTAGCTTTTTTATGTTGACCTATTTTGTTTAGATGCAGGCAATAAATTAGGCAAGCAATAAATTAAGTTTCACTAATATTTGAAAATCACCTTTGAATAGCCTTTTGCAAGGCTCATTGAGATTCTTGTTTGTGAGCATTTATTTTTAATTTTTTTTTCTGCTATACTTGAATTCTAGTTAATCCAGTGAGACTTGTATCTTGGTTTCTTCAATGTAATGTTTAAAAAAACTACAATGCCTGTGTGTCAGACTTCCTTTTAAGGAAGATTTGATTGCAAACACAAACAAAAAGCTTTTCTTCTTTTGTACTCCTTTATGATCTTCAAAGAAGTTTCTATGAAAAGGACTGTATTTTTTCAATTTTAAGCCATACTCACCTTTGCAGTTAGGAAAAAAAATGAAAATTTCATGTTACAATAATTAATTCCTGATTGTAATGTTACAGTATAGTTTATGTTGTGTTCTAATTATGCAGATATGCAAAAGGGAAAATAACTTTGAAGAAAAAATGCATTTGTTTAAACATTTTCATAATTACAATGAAACTGTTGAGCAGTGGGTTGTATATAAAGTAAAATATACACAGATTTTAATACTGAGCTATAAACTCTTCTACCACTCTAGAGAAAACCACAGCAGTAAAATAATCAGTCTGCAAGTACAGCTAATTTCAGAAAACAACCTCATTAAAAATGCAAACAAGATAGGCCCAAATTGGTCAAAAAGCTCAGATCAGCTTCATTCTATCTCTTATGGGAGCCAAGTAAGACCAGCTGTCAGTCAGATCCCTGCAGTTGCCTTTGCCCACTACTTAAAACAGGTTTTGGTCTCAAAGCTCTCCTACAACATAATGGCAATAGATTTACTATCTTCCAGCACCATTCCTATACATTTGAGTACCTATAGTAAAGAGAAATCAACTTTTAATATCTGCAAAGATATCACACAGATAATGGATAGCATCCAACACTTTGAAGGAAAACTTTCCTCTTGCTAATAATACTATCACCATGGGATAAATACTGTTAGGTGTCACTTTATGATTAACTTCATCTGCCTGAAACAGCAGAACATTAGAGTAGCTTTAATTGATATTCTAGATATTGATACTGTTGGAGAGGCAATTTCAATCACCAGCCCCAGTTTCATGTATGCAAGAGCTCAAAATTCTGGCTGGTATGAACCAGTAGTTCATCTTAGCTTCTGTAAGATTATGTAGTAGTGGAAGTCATAGGTATTATGTATTACATGAAAATTAAAATGCAAAATGGATTTTTAGGAAGTTCTTAATACTTCAGAAACAACCAGCTAGAGTGCAGCATCTTCCCAACACAGTCAAATTATGGAGAGAAATGTGAAAGGTTCCCCCTGTAATTTCAGATAATACTGGTGATATGTTCTCTGGCTTCAGGCTTATTGTCTTACTAATTCAGCTGTTTATTGAGGGTGTTTTTCAGTGGACAGACTTGAAGGAGACGAGATACACAGAAATTAAAAATGCGCCTCTCTTAACTATCTTTAGTCACGAGTAAGAGTGTCCGGTATATTTGTTCATCTATCCTTTTTTTTCATTACAATGCTTATTTGCTTTACTCCTATCATCAAGTAATGGATTTATGGTACTTATTGGAAAAAACATATGAAGCAGCTCTTGTTAATTCAAGAAATATTTACTGAAGGAATCAATCCTGTTAAAATTATAAAGCATAATACCAGAAGGTGTAATTAGCTTACAAAAGTATAAGATTATGTAAACTCCATTTTCAATTAATCAGTCATTGTTACCTGGCTCTAATTTTAAAATACCAGTTGTGAACTCAACCAGTGATTTACAACAGCTACTCAAACATGCTACCAGCAGAAAAATCCATGTAGCTCATTTTCAAAGAGTTTCTAATTTAAAATTGCATCCTGTTATCATTCAGCTCAGAAGAAAAACTACTACTGGGTCAACTGGTCCAAGCTCCTCGTGAGAGGAGTGTGCACACCAATATTTTGTTCCAAGGTACAATCCTATTGTGATTTGCACGAGGATAGTGCCAAACACATCAGATTGGGGCTGAAGTTTGCTGGGCAAACATTACAAACTGTTGCATTACAAATTTCCTTAATATCTTCTTATATTATTTTCATAAGTCTCATCTAAAAACGTTTTTGAAAAATCTATCAACAACTACCTTTAAAATTACACAATATAACCTTCAATGCCCAATGCCTTCAAAGGACTCACATGCTTCCATTTACCTATGTGTTTATTCAGAAGGTCCAAATTTTGTATAGAAAGAACAGGATATCCAATATCCAGTAATTCACAGTATCCAAAAATTCAGTCCATGCTAAAGAAAGATGTTTTACTTTTGCCTAGGTTTCACTCTCAAGTTGAAAAAAAAATTATGTGAGTCAGAATTAGACAGTACAGGCACTAAAGCAATAACGTACACCTTTTAACAGATAAAAAGAACATTAATGAGTATCACATAATCTCTTGGAAGAATTAGAATTAAATTAGTTATACAACAATGTATGTCAGCTTCACAATGCACACCCACTGATGCTGAAATTCACATTACTTAAATATATATGCAAATACTAAATTCCCAAGTTGTTAGTGAATGTGACGTCAGGAAGATTCACCCATTTTAATTCCATGTGTACTTGCAATGTAAACAATGCCTTTTGAGAAGTAAGGTCCTCACAATCTCAGAAAAGATACTGTGCTCTACATGTAAAACTGGAGACAGCAGTACCCACAGCCCTCTGTGTAAATATGCTACTATGAGCATATCAGCATATACTGGTGCAATAAAGATGTGGACACTCCTGACTGAAGGGACATTTGGCTACCCTTTTTAAGGCTTAGGAAGCTATATGGCTCCTAAAGAAGCTCCTGAAGAAGGCTTGATCCCTTTCCTTTCCAAGCTCTGCGCCAGTTCCTCCAGCTGTGTGCCAATATTTTAGTTGAGATGGTCTTTGGAAGTTTGGGCAGCTTTCAAAAGCTGTTGGATATCAGAAATCCTTACCTTGAATCAGAAAATTAGTGCAAAGATATATCAGCTGCTCCAGGAAGAGTATTTTCAGAATCACCATCTCCATGGGCTGGCTTTAACAAAGACTTGCAGGTGGCAGATTTCTTTGCTGAGTGCTCGTGACCATTCCTGGGTATAGAACTGACATGTAATGCTTTGTGCTGTGTTCCACTTTTGAATTTTAATGGCTTTTATTCAATCAGTCTTAGGAACGGATTCCATAACAGCAGAATTTTATCTTGGAAATCTTTTTATTTCCATTCTCCTTCACTAACCTTGCACCAATGTCCTGGGTCAGAAGTGCAGGCTTTAAATTTGTATTCCTAGGACAAACGGCTATAAATCTGGTTCCCTACTCTGCTGCCTGCACATTCTTACAGCAGAGACACAGCATTTTTAAGTTTGCTACTGAATGAGGAATCATGATGATTTAGAGAAAAAAAAAAAAAAAACCCAGCTGTATTGCACTGAGAGCTTTATTTTTAAATCTTTACTAGAAATGGCAGAAATTTGCAAACTGCATCTATTTTACTATTCTTGCTGCAAATATATGCAGTGGAGTTATAATGAATGAATGTATTTCTAAACAAGGCAGTAATAATGTGGCAAGTGCTATAATGTACAGATGCTCATCTCTGTCATTAATTAGGTAAGAGACAGCCCATTTTTCACTTGCATGGGGTCCATGTATATTTTCTTTCATTTTTACAGTAACAATTATGAAATGTAATAATTTTGCTGTTTTGAATCATTCCACCTTCTCTCAATCACCTTTACTTATCAGCATCTTAATCCACTGAATTCCAAGAATAGTAGTCCAGGAAGGAATGCATATTAAAAAAGAAAATGGATAATTCTAGGAAACATAAAATGATTCCTTGTTAATCTACAAATACTTAAAGTTAAGTAAATTTGGTTTCAAGGAAAGAGAGCTCCTTGGTGCAGAAGCACCCTCTAATGGCTGGCTCCTGACTGCTCTGAATCACAGCTGGAAGAGCAATTTAATAGCTCCCCTAAAAAGCAAGGGAAACTGCTAAGGCAAAAAAAAAAAAATATATATATATATAAAGGGAAATGTGAAAATATGTATGCACATGCACATGTTCACATTTCACTTACAGTCCGTGTTGCATATCCTTAAAACAGAAAAAGAGCATCATGCATCTGACAAACTTTTTTTCATTGGAGCCTGTATTTACTTTTAAAACAATATTCTCCATTTAGCATATAAAATAGCTTTTTATGTTCTCCCAGGTTCCAATTATTCTTCAAAATTTAAAGACAAACAGAAACTTAATTTCTCCTTTTATCTCAATTAGCTTTTACAAAAGAAAAAAATAACTGGCTTTAAGAAAAATGCTATACTAAGTCTAAATCTTAAAATAATTTATGCTAGAAGGAACGTGGAAGTCAGTGGATCCAATCCCCTGCACAAGTTGGCCAGCTCTGAAGTTGTATCCCAATAGCAAAATACTATGTATAAAAATAAAAAATCCTTTTGGGTCCTAAAGCTGTACTAGAAATGTAAACAATTTCTGCTGTCCAAAAATATGCCTTAACAGGTATTTTCCCCTTCTAGTCTATGGTTTTGCAGGGCTTTTGTTCAATGAAAAGATCCACAATTTACTCATATAACTGCATTATTTTACCTGCACACTAGAATATGTACTCTAGCATACAGCCCTTTATTATTAACTGTTAAGTATAATATCTCAGTGCTCATACAAAGCCAGTGGCAGATAGAGCAGTTAATAACATGAGAGTAATGAGACTAACCGAACAACTTGCTTCTCAACATCACTTTTCAAATCTCTTTGGGGTAAATTTTCAGTGTGGGGAATTAGCCATAGAAATCCCATTAACATTAATGAATGCTCCATGGTTAACTCCCCATGCTCTGTGCTGAAGATTTGAAGATTTACCCCTATATCTCTAAAATAAATATGTACAGATGCCAAAATTATTTTTATAGAGCCTGAAGAAATTAAGGACTCTATTCTCAAATAATTGACTTATGCACATGTATCTTTTCCCCCCATGGATCATCTTCTGCATATCAGGATGGGTGTAATGTCTGCATTATTCTCATTGAACAGATTATCCAAAGTGCATGTTTACTGCATAAAGGCTGAGTTTAGTTAATTGCATATTTTACAGAAATAATATATAGATTGAGTTGGATTTTTCTTATCATTAAACAAACAGTGATTGAACAGCATTCACTGTCATTGAGAACAGCATGTATTTATACTTATATTTCTGAAGATATAAGAATTAAGGAAAGTCAATAGTCTGAAAGAAGTGGAAATTACCCTATACACCTACCAAAAAGCCAAAATACAACTGGGTCAACAGAAGTCTCAGGAAGCAGTGACTGAGGCACTGTGTAAAGATGGGGAACAATGTTTGGTACCTTGACTATGAAAATAATGAAGGTGGGAAGGGCTTCTAGGACCAAAATCAGCAGGGGTAGGGGACATATTGCCATCATTTTTTCTATTCCCATTTGCAACAATATACTCTACCTATTTTTAAAATATTAATTTAGAAGCCTACCTTCCCAGTTAAGCTCATAATTTCAAGTTCCACTACAGCTTTAAAAAACGTACCAAAACAACAGCTTCAAATCATATTCACTTGGTAAAATTTGGAATAAATCTTTAGTAATACTCTTTATGTACATAAAAGATTTACTTTGCCTTCCTTTGAATACTCTTCTTGGAGATCAGACTGGAACACATCAGGTTTAATACCCAATTTTATGCATCTATCCTGAAAACAGTGACAGTGTGTTACCACTATAATCTCAAAGAGGAGAATCCACTTCCTCCCTGAATACAGAACCAAAGCATCATTTACATGGAACATGTACAAATTGTTTTGTGTGAAAATGAACCAGCTAAATGAAGAAAGAGGAAACCCCCTGAATTTATCCGGTGAAACCATATTTGAGAAAACTCACTCAGAAGAAAGTATAATTCTTCTGGTTATACCTGGAGTTGAAGATGGCACATTTAGATAGAAATTCTTTTAGCTTATGAGCAGACTCTTGAAATAATTTCTAGATCAAAGATTAAATGTATAGTCCTCCCAAGAATATCAAACTATGCGACCATAAACCAATCCTCTTTCAATAGCAACACATTTAGACAGATTCCCCCTTTCCATTGAAAGGTCTTTCATACAAGTCTTTCATAGCCAAGATAAAAAAGGGAATTTTCCTGGTAGCATTCTTCACAAAAATGCTTTCAATTAGAACTGAGAAATCTGGAATGAGGTAAGGTCAGACTAGTGGGGGTGGGAGAAGAATCAGTCATGTAAACAGGTTTTATATTGCATTTATTACAAACTCCCCTTATTTTCAGTTACTTCTTTGGAAATTAGCACAACCATGACTGGATTAATTCTCTGTGGGTTTCTCTCTGTACTGTTATTGAGCAGTCATGGGAAAACTCAGCCAAATGAGTATGGCTCTAGTGAAGCCATACATCTATGAGGAAGGGCACTCACCAGAACACAGGGTTTGTCTAAAAAAAGACATTCAAACAGATAGGGCACTTAAGCTGACCTCCCTGAAGTGATGTCCTCATACTTTAATTGAGCTAAATTTTTGATGTTTTATGTCACTGTAAATGAAAAGGAATAATTTTATAGAGCATGTTTGTTGGTTTTCTGGTTTTACAGATATGTTCCTACCTACCCTTCAGGCAGCCTATCACTCACTGCACTGCTTCACATCTGAGCAGGTCTTGCATCCATACCTGTGCATACTACAAGACTATGCAGACCTGCTGAAACCTCTCTTTAAAGACAACCAGGAATGCATCCTTCCAGTACTATGAGAAACACAGAAACTACAGGAGCCACATCTTTTTCATACCCTCAGCTCATGAGAAAACAAAAGGCACAGACTTTGGCATGCCTACTGCTACATCCAGTGTTTCTTTCCCAGTGGTGCACAGTCGGTGCTCCCTTTCCATCACTGCATCCCCACAGAGGGGTGCCATCCTGGTAAAGAGCAGCAGTGTTAGCTCAATTTTTTTGTCCAGTGGTTTTTGGTACACAAGTCTTTAGCATCTCCTGCTCAAGACATATTGCAGTGTCAAGACACCCTGCACAGGTTTATCCATAGTGACTCAATTGCTGACATCTCTTCTCCTCTGACCTGACCCCAGGGGCAGTTTCAGCTGGAGGCCTTAAGTATATTTGTCCATGCTGATGCTGTCTGCTCGTGGCACCCTATAAAATACTTTTTCCCATCAAGATTTTTTGCAGAGGGTAATGGGAGAAGGGGAGAGAGGATAGACATTTTTGCTTATCCAACATCATTTAAATGTGTTGAGCACTGTATAAAACATCCCCACTGCTGTTGCATTTCACAGCAGCCTCCTCCCTAAAAGCATCAGAAATTTCCACAACAGTTCCAAGAGCTGTTTCCCAATATTCAACTAGTTTGCAACTAAGGGAGCCTTCAGATGGAAATGGCAAAATGCCTGTTGGCACTGCCAGGAGCTCCCCTGTCTACCCAACTCACTGGAGTGAGTTCAGAGATGGTCAGAGGCCTATGTTACACTGAATTTTTGCTTCCTGGACATGGCAGTTGTGTATCATTACACTGCTTCTTCATGTACATCAGCAACCAGCTGATCTATCCCTAAAGCAGCACTCCACCAAACAAAGCAGCTTCTGATAAATATCCCAGGGAAGGAGCTATTCTTTTCACCTACTTGCTCCCACTTCTTCAGTAGCTGTATGGCCATAACTTCAAAAGTTTTATGAAATCAAGACCCAAAACCATCTCTCTACAAGACTAAACATGTGCAATCTAATTTCCATTACTGATTATCATGATCTATGACATATGCTCTGTGCTGCCTTACAGCAGTTCAAAATGGAATGGCAAAATTAATGGACAGGGGGAGATGAACCATAAATTTTCTAGCTTCATTACCAATATCAAAATTTCTGCAACTATTACAGGCATTGACATATGAAGACAGGCATTGACATATGAAGAACTGCACAAACACATTAAAAAAAGCAACTGATCCACAGCATGGAACTGAGTAACACAACATTGCACGATAGGCCCTACCTCCAGGATACCCCGTGGTTAAATTACAAAAGCAGGGAACACAAAATACATCACTCCAGCATGCTGAAGTTATAGAGGCATTTCACTTTGACAGAGTCAAGTTGCTCCACATGGGGCAAACAAACTATTCCGGTTCCCCCAAGTGCTCTTCATATCTGACAACACCTTTCTCTATAGATCCTTCAGGGTCAGGAAGAGCCTGGATACTGCAATTCCTGCATCAATATATGTCTGAGGACTTTTAAAGGTAGTTCCTTACTGTGAAGTCTCACAGCTGACCTGGCCTTTGTCCTTTCCAAGGATTTCTTCATGAGATATGTGATATTGAGAGCTACTTTCCTCATCTGTCAGCCTACATTCAGGATTGCAAAACACACACCAAAAAAATATTCCATTGCTCGATCACGCTAACACAAGTCATATTAATTAAGAATATGTTTGTGTAATTACATGGGAGAGGTGCTTTGCACAGCAGTTAAAGTGCATGCAACATCTATAATAAGCAACCCTGTGTGTAAGACATTATTACAGTACAGGATTCTTGGTCTGAAAGAAAGAAGTAATTTGAAAATTGATGCCAAGTCTTTGGTGTTTTCTAGGTCACATAAATTGTTATTAGGACCTGATATATTTAAGAAACAAAGCTCATTAAAGAATATTTTATCCGACTCAATAGGAACAATAATTCTATAGCATTTGCTGAATAAAGTCAAACACATTTCTTCCAACAAGTTAATTCAAAATGTATCATTTACAATAGCAGCCAGGTCTGAATGGCTATTGCAAAACTTTGATTTTCTTTAGACCACTTTACCTAAAAGAATAAACATTGATGCAATCAAATTTTCACACCTTAAAGTTATAATGATTACTTTGGTTAGACGTAATTCTTTTCACAGATGCAATAAGCAGAGTTGCATACATTTTGTGATAAAGATTTGCAGGCTAAAAAAACTGTTAGCAGGACAGCCCAAATGTCCTAAGGGAAGCCAGCTCCCCAGTTACTGCCCAAACCAGGGAGCAATATATAGGAATAATGCGCACATGCTCAGCAAATCCATTTTTATGTTTTCTTTTTAATTTTAATATCAAAGTATTCCAAAGCTCAATTATGCTTCATTAGTGAAACTGTGACTATCCCACTTAATTATTTTAATATCTCAGGATTAGACAAGGAATGCAGAATTTTAGTAAAGCAGACAATGAAGGAAACACACTGACTGTTCCAAGAAAAAAAGCTGTATTTCATGTTTTGAGCCAATCAACGATGAGCCACAGATATTGTATTACAGATGATTGCTTTAATCCTAAGGCATTTTAGGGTGTATTTGAAGTAACACAAGCGAAGCTTGTTTTGATATATTCACAATATAAAGCTGCTAGGAGATGGTTCCTAGATTCACACTGTGAGTTAAGTTCTCTCTCCACCTTTGAAACCAAAAAAGGAATACTTGCAAGCAGACTTAAAGTCAAAATAAAACATCAATTTATCACACAGCTCTTTCCTGAGAGATCCCTTTTCCTTCTGCGTATCACAAAACCAGAACTGCAGGCACACTCGCCTTCATCCTGTGCTACAAATCTTTCATTTAAAACTGCTAACTTCTCTGCACACATTTCTCTCAAGTTTTTAAACACCATTTTCACCTCCACTGCCTTCAGAAACTCCACAGAAGCACAACTTTACACAATGGCACCACCTTGTGTTTCAAACGCCAATTTCCAATGCTTGTGCTGACCTCAACTTCATGCCTTTCCCTCATAGTGGATGAAAAATAAACTTATTTCAATACAATTATATCAAATATGGTAATTAAAAATGTAATATATTATTTTGTCATATAGAAATATATTATACAATATAACTATTTCTTTCAGATGAGACTTATCCCATTTTCTGCCACTTTAAATTTGTGTCATTCATACCCAAAATTACCTACAATAAAACCTCTGTGAGAACATTTTTAATTTAGTCCCTGGTTGTTTGTCATATAAAAGAAATGCTTAGATCCTGATGGATGAGCTATTTTGGGGTCAATTAAATTGTCTCTAAAGCAGGATTTACCTGCTTGGTTAAGTGGAAATCACATATATGTATCTTAAACCATTATCCGAGAAATGGATAATTCAAAAATGTAAGTCTGAAAAAAAATGTTTACTTAAAAGATTAAAGGCAGACATTATAGTATTAGTAAAACGTGTCATCCTGCACCCAACCTTTTATTGTTATGGGCAGGGTGGCAGCCTTGCTATTTAGAAGTGGCAAACCACCTTACTAATCTTACAACTCTACTTAAAGTTGTGAATAACTTTGCAAATCTTCATCTGCGTGAGCTGAAACACGAGTAAGTCCTCACCAAGCTGACTTTTCTTTTTTGGAAGTGGAAAGTGAGGTAATTTTGTACCAAAAAATGGTTCAGTTGCTTACATTTTACAGCGTTAATCTTTGAAACTCACTCACTACTACACCTAGGCTGTATCTTAAAAAAAAATAATCTGTGACCTTTTCTTGAGGAAAACAACCATGTTCTTCACAATTGCTCTGTAAAAGAAATCAGTTTTAGTAAATAACATCCACAAAAGTTCCATTTCTACTTAAGGTGCTCCAGTGTCCCTCTTCTCCATGCTGATTTGGCAGTACCTAATTCTTTGAGCCTCCTCTTAAAGGCATTGTGCACCATGCTCTTCAGGCTCCTCATTTCCAATAAAAGCATTCTATTATTCCAAGGCCTAGTCCAATGTACACTGGATTCTGGGATTCAGAATAATCAACTTTTCACAATCTAAACTGTTAATGGTTCTCCTATATCTCATATGCTCCTCCTTACAAACCTAACCCTTGCTTCAGGGTTCAGGGTTAGGTCCTTCTCCTTATTCTGCTCTTCCACCTGCTATTTTCTTCTTCATCTTAATGTAATTCATTGGTGGTAAAAAAATCCAACCAACCAACAATAACTACAATGAAAAACCCCAGCTGTATCATTCTATTACTGGCTATACTCAAGACACATTGGTTCAATATAAGTAAAGGCAGAATTTATAAAGGTAAATTTTGTCCAAAAATACCTACATATATCCTCAGATATTTACAAGGGATTCCACTGCACAGTATTTGAGGCTGCTGATATAATGGTCACACATTCCCCTTGAGTCACCAATATCATGGAAACAGCAGTTTTCTAAAACCTTCTTGCGCAGACTTCTGCACACCTTTTGCCAAAATTTTTTAGCATTACATCTTTGAAAGAGCTCCATGACTGCAAAGGTCCTGACAACAGACCTCTTCAAAAAAAGCCAAAGCTGCTGATTTTCCTTCAGCTGTGCTGGTACAAGTGCTTATAAGGCATGCAAAGGAAAATGTTCAATTTAAAACCAGTTCAATTCCATGAACCAGTGCACCAAGCAACCCTACAAGCAGTTTGCCAGTGCAATTATGCTAGTGATGCAAGGGCAGAATGAGAGCTGTGTCAGCTGGCAGGGTTGCCAAAAAGATGACTCTTAAAACTGCATTCTCAGGAGAGATAAAATGAGAACCTCTGACATGGGCAAGGCTTTTTCAGCTGGAGTCAGTGGTGCACAACAGCTCCACAAGGAGAGGATACCTCAGAACGTGCCTGGAACAGTCCTGTTTCTCTGCAGCATAACAGTAGAAGCTGAGTGGACAGTGTGACCTAGCAAGTCTATCTTCTACCAATTATCTACCCTGAAACATCTGTACTCACTCCTTTTCCCCTCTCTTCAGCCCCCTGCACTCCAATACCACAGATGTTGTGTAAGAGTTGCTGAACAAACACAAGCCTGGCATATTAAAAATAACCCCAACCAGAGTTTACATTAATATGCCAGACTATAATCTGGGATGATTCAATTTGTTTTTATAAGCAGCAGAGGCTGGAAGAATGAGAGGCACCTCCCAGTGACATGCTCCTCACAGACCAAGCCACGCTTGCAGACTTTGCTCTTCTTTTCTCCATAAGCTCAGGAGGGGAAACAACCTTCCCCCTGCCAGCTCCTCTGGGAGGCCAAATCAGCAGCAGCACCTCAGCATGCCCCAAACATCTTGCACTGAGCTATAGGCAGGTAAACAGGAGCTTTTTCTAATCTTTTTTTCTCTCTGAAGAAAAGGTTGGGGACAGAGCAATGGTTACCAGTGGTCATGGTTATCAACGGTTGTACATATCTGCTCAGCTGCTGGAGACAAAGGAGTGAACAAACAGAAGACTCTGACAAACATCTTTGTCCTTTCTGAATAAAATGGGATTTTAGGGAATCTGAAAATTTAAATTCACTGCATTGCTTGGTCACAGCCCTGAAAAATGAGGCATACTGTGTCAGATGAAAATCAAAAGGCAAATTTAGGCACAAATTAACACAAGGCCACACGATAACTCCATCTCTGTGGACTGAAAGGCCATAAAGGTGACAAATTCCAAACCAAGTTGATGATGATGACAAAGACAATGATGAAGAAAAAGAAGAAGAATGGTATTTTGACAAGCAGATATACTAAAAGCTGGTAAAGACCAGGCTTCTACAATGAAACACAGAAGCATTGCAATCACTACACATCCCATTCCTGCCAGCAAGAAAGCCTTTCACATTAGACTACCACTACCCAATTCCTAAAGTAAATATGGAACAGCAGAAAAATGAATACATGCTCTTGATCAAATTATCATAATCAGAGAGAACTGCCATTGACTGCATACAAAATGCAATTGCACTTGCATGCACATCAGAGCCACGGCTCCTGTTCAACATAAACAATAAACAAACTTATTAGATCTGAAGAAGTTTTAAAGTTTTTGAGAATTCTTTATTTGGGTCCTTTATATCCCAATTGCAAAACCCCTGATTTCCGTGCAGGTAGAGAAATCCTGTACATAAATTCCTTTAAAAATACCTTTGTTTCTAGAGGGGGTATCTAGAACGTGAACCAGACTTCTCTGTAGAGCCAAGCATTGCAGTACTTAAGGCCTTAAATAGTTCATTCCTTGTCTACACTGCTTTTGAGTGTGAATGCTGAAAGATTGAGGGAAAGGCTAAAGGATACAATTGCTCTAGTTCAGTGTGCCAGTTCTTGAGCAGGGCAGATTATCACCACACAAATGCAATAGCTCAATACCACTTGTACCCCTAATTCTCTTTTCCTTGGCAACAAAGGGGTTCTCACCCTGTTGCAGAATGGCTAAGCAGCTTGTGAAATTGGGATTTCACAGTCCTGCACTGATGCAAGGTGCAGCTCAGTGCCCATGGTACACTTGCACCAATTTCATTTTTCCTCCATTTGCCAACTTACCCTGTGGACCTGCTATGTAAGCAAATGAATTGTTCCCAAAGCAGAGGCAGCACAAGAACCACAACAATCATCCCAAGGTAAATTGCCCCAGATTGTGCATCACATCCCTTAGGCACTTTATGCCCCAGTAAGGCCAGTTTACAAGTAGCAGCATTTGGCACCCACTGACGGATTAACACACACAATCCACCTTAAGGGGAGCCTGATGATATCACTGAGAGTTTGATTAATCCATCACACTGATTGCCTAATGCAGGTGGTCACACATGATCCTTCCTTTCCATGTAGATTTACATAGCAAACATGAAAGAAATAGTAAAAATTCCTTTGCATTCAGGAAGGGGATTTAAGAAAATGAGTTCCCTCTTGAAAAACAAAAAAGCCTGTTAAACTGTTGTGTTGCCGTGCAGTAGCAATTTGTAGCCGTGCCACTTGATATTCTATAGAAGGCAAACGCTATTGACGTGTTCCAACACCCACTTTCACTCAGGGTGAACTGAGATTTCTCTTTGCCAAGCTGTGACACAGATGGGTGTCCCAACAACATGAGGCCCTGTCTAGTTCAAAGGATCCAAAATAATAAAAAGTTTAAGACAGGAGAAACAAACAGCAGTGCTGAAGCGTATTATGTACAAAAATCTTCCAGGGACTCATGAAAAGAAAGAATGACTGACTTTGTTTTCAGGCTTTAAATGTTGATCAGTCAATGCAGTGTGACTCAATATAAGAGGAGGCTTTGCTGTTAGGCAGAAACAGCAAAAACTAAGGTAAAGCGGACAGTTTTCTGTATAAGTTGTAGCACAAAACCTCTCTTTTCATGCTGGGAAGAAGTCCAGAATCAGAGAGGCTCTTGCTCTGCACTTGTACAGGCCGTCAAGTTTTTTTCAAGACATTTTTCTTTTCTTCATTTTCAGACTTCACTTTCTTCTCTTTGTAGCTCTCATCCCACCTGACAGAACAAGGCAGACTTCTTGCTCTGCCTTACAGTCTCCTGCCATTTCAGTGCAGCTATTGATAGGATCAGTCAGGATCAGTCTTCCTGAAGAAAGTCCAGCTATGTCTGCTGTGCCAGGAGTCAATTTCTGCTCATTCACACGCAGGTGGGCCAGTGGCCCAAAAGTGAGACAAGTGCATTCTCTGAAGATGCAAGCTTTGGACAGCTAAATGGTGAAGGTCTCACAAGCCACAGCCAAAGTCCAATTTTTCCAAACCTATTTAAAATGCCTGCTCCAAGGAACAGAGATATCAGTGTCTTCAGGAAGGGGGAAAACATTTAAAAATGTTAAGAGAAAGAAAGTGCTTGGCAATTTTTCCTAACTTCATCCTTAAACAGACTGGCACAATCTTTTTACTTCCAAATATCAAGAGCTGTAGACATAACATACTTCACTTATAGCAATTAAGGTCAGAAGCAACTGAAAATAAGTTCCTACAAAATGAATTAGGCAACCTTTCTGATCTCACCTATAGCAAGTAATTCAGCCCACTGAACAATTTCATTGTCAGTTACATATTGGAAATGTCATTTGTTTTTTTTATGTCACTAAATGACTCTCAAATTTATGTGGGCTTGGATACAGATGTTATGCTGCACACAATGAATAAAGAAAGTATACAATTGGAAGCAGGTAAAATCCTTCCTAGAACAATATTTATATTTAGGGACTACATCAGTCTTTATCAAAAGTGGAATTTTTGTACTCAATAAAATTGTGTTTAGTCTCTGTCTTTAAAAACTTTAAGTTTTGATATCTTCTCATAAACAGAATGCTAACAAAAATGTGAAATTTTATGTTTGTGTTACCTCTCTAGAAACAAACCAGCAATTACTATTCCTTATTCAAGACTATTTCTTATATTGAACATTAGTGATATTAATATATAAATAGTATTTAAATGAGTTACCTGAGCTAGAAGAGGATCGGAATTCTGATTTGACTTGGGATGAAGTTATTCTTTGTTCCACAGACAGAAAATGCTCATAATAAAATTATTGCTTCAAATCTTCCTTCCCTCCCTTCCAAAACCTAACCTGATATTTACATTTCCTCCTTCTTCTGCAATTTGAGGAATGTTAACCACGCTTGTTTTCACAGGGACAAATAAAGATGACAACCAAGGAAGCAATTACAATAAAGGTCTGATCTGCTTCCACTAAAACATATACTTCAGCTTCGAAACAATATGCCACTCAAATGGAATAAACCCTACCTGACACTAAAATTACCAATGTTTGTCATGTCTGAGCACATTTTTGGACCAAATTAAACAAGCAAGTATTGCCTTTATCAAGTCTCCTAAAAGAAAAAGAACATTTAATGGCTTAAAAAGCAAGTCCACGTAGTGGGTTTCTACCACTTCCTCTTATAGAGAGAGTTCTGGGCACTTATAAACTGTGAATTTTTAATTTTTTTTTTTTTTAATGGCATCTTGATTCTTGGTGGATTTCACTGGCAGTTGTGTTTGCAGCTTTGAAGTCTCCTCCAGGTCTGTCATTTGGTAAGGCTGTTGATGGGTGCCTGGGGTGCTTTGTCCTCCGGGAGGCTATTTTCCTTTAATTCATCTCTGATTAGATGCAATTTATGCATTTTCATCTGTTTTATGTAAAGATCAAAGGGATCATGGTTCCCAATGTCGACCCTATTATAGACAAAAGGGGAAGGCTGCACATTTTTGCTTGGTTGCAGTTTAAGCCTCAAAGCGCCCGTTCATACTACGCAGTTCTTATATCTCTCATAACCCCACGTTTTTTATGGAGACCCATTCGCTTGCCTGTAAACACCTGCACGCTTTTATATTTATAGAAAACAAAATCGTGGGGTGAAATTCCCATTCTCCAATCTGCTACAATGATTTTTGCCCAATGAGAACAAAGAGATAGAAGTTTAAATTCAATATTGCCATAACAATATTCCTCTTACCAGTCCCATTAATAAATCTATGGCACTTCATCTAATACAAACTGACATAGCTGGCCCTGC
Organism: Zonotrichia albicollis; assembly: GCF_047830755.1. Classification (NCBI taxonomy): domain Eukaryota; kingdom Metazoa; phylum Chordata; class Aves; order Passeriformes; family Passerellidae; genus Zonotrichia; species Zonotrichia albicollis. The sequence continues at coordinate 24,902,337 of NC_133821.1, forward strand.
ATCAGAAAGTCTGTTCAAAGCTTTCTCAATATATTTTTTCTGTCTCCAAGTTACAACAAAGACTGATTTTTATGCAATTTAAATAGAAATTATTCCCAACACAAAGATAACTTTAAAATTTATTCCAATAGAATCAATATCCAGTAAGCCTTGATATTAATGACATTGATATTAACACTTGTTGACAAAACAAGAGAAAAAATACAGATGTCACCAAAACTTACCTGAAGTGAAAAGACTTCTAAAATTAAGGAAGATTTATTTTATTACCATTTTTTAAAGCAAACTCAGTACATATGCCAGCAAACATTCTGAGATGGGAAACTTCCAGGATGTCATCCCATGCCACTAAATACACACTGTAAATGCAAAAGTAACTTCTCACTTCCAGTCAAACTGACTACTTCTGCATAAGGGTTAAATCTTCCTTTGTCTCATTAATCATGCATAGAAAGAGGGAGAAAATATTGTGAAGGCAGATAGAAAGTGGGGAAAGCCTTCCAAAATTCCACTTTTTTGGAAGAGGCATAACACTGTGTTTGGGAAGGCTTATCACACGGCAATGCTGGGAGAACAAAGACTGCCTTGGTGGCTCCTGATATTAAAGAATTAAAGAATTAGGAATGTCCAGAAGAGGATGTTCCAAATGAAGGACTCATAATAAACGGTGGCTCTTACCTTGAGCATAGTGGAGTATACCCTTAACAAGTTTAGAAACTTTGCTAAAATGATTATGGTCATTCTCTCACTGCAGTGACAGAGGGGCTGCATAAATCAAGTGAGGTACACGAGAGCATTGAAAAAAAGATGCCCAAGAACTGTACAACTTATTCATTATCTAAGCAGACAAGAGTATTTAGAATTTATACTTTAAAAAATAGAAATAAAAAAATCTATCATATTGTAAAGGACTTTGCAATTTTCTGCTCCAGGACAGGGTTTTTGCTCAACCTGAGTTACCACACACCACTTAAAAAAAGTTAAAAAAAGACATCCCACCATCACTTCAGGGAAGTGATGAAACTTAGGAAACTTGCGACATTTGCTATGGATTAAAAGGAAATAATTCTTAAATGCATTACAATGCTCCCATGTATTTGTGTTCTTCCACAGCAGCCATCGCTGGGATTTTGCTGCTACTTCCCAATCTCCCAAAGCCATGCATGTGGTAACTCATGGTCAGTGCAAACAGAGAGGAGAGATCCCAGTGCTCACTACAAGGTAATTGCTATTTTTTCTTCTGTGCAACACAGAATTGCCCTTAAAAACACTTAAAAGCCTTGAAAGCCACAGTCACAAAACTAGACAGGCTGAATTCTCAGCTTGCATCAGTAATACCACCACAATAAAGTCTGGTCTTTGATAGTTCCTAATACACCAAACCCAAAGATCAGGCAGAAGAGGTACTAACACACATCCCTGCCCTGGCAAAACACAGAAAACTCCAACTTGCAGGACAGTTCAAGCAATAATTATGATAAAGAAGTTCAGGCTGTCCATCTTATCCATAGTAAAAAAGCAATAACTGAGCTCTTGGAAAATGGGTCTGAAATCAAGACAAACTCTAAGCAAAAATAGCTATAGGGAAAGAAACACCACTGACAAAGAACAAACAGTTAGCAGGGTTCTTGAAATTTCAACAGGCAAGGAAACTGATGAGATACTTAGGAATGAATATTCCAAAAGAAATGGAAAAACTACAGAAAGAAAAGGTTAGGTGCTGCTTTTAAAAGGCAAATATTACCTTGAGTAAATAGATAAACATTCAAATTCATTTCTAGGGAGCAAAAAGGCTTTTCCTGTTTCAGGTCTGACTTGCCCTTGCCCAGGAATCCCTTAAACTGCATTCAGACACATGTAATCAAGTTTATATGGTAAAAGAATGGGGAGAAAACTGCCCAGGGGCTAAAGGAAGGTCCTGTTTGGGAGAAGGTAGTGGGGCAGGGGGAGACCAGGTGAAGAACCCTTACCTTTCCTCTCAGAAAGTTGTTAAAAGGTTGATTTTTCGTAAAATTCAGGGTCTCTTACTGCTTAACAGAATTCAAGAAGAAAAATTACTCCGGGATCTTTTCAAATCGGAAAGGATAAAACTGAAATTCTACATGTAACAAACCGACACAGGAAAAAAAAAGGAACCAGGAATTAAATGCTTGTTGCTTGTTTTTCTTTTTTTTTAATCACTTTATGATCCTCTGAAACCATGAAAGAAATTTCCATGGATTTTCCTCTGAGACCTCAGACCAAGACATTCGAAAAGGAAAAAAAAAAAAAAAAAAAAAGAAAAAAAAGGAAATGGGTGGCTAGACTGAAAGTGGTTTATTCTTTATGAAAAACAAAAATTTGTCTGCTAAAGGTAGTTAGCCTAGTTATCTTCTGGTGGAATTCAAGAATTCACTGCAAACAACTTGTGGATAAAAAGGCTCAGTTTGAATAATATTTCCAGCTCAAAACACTGATCCGTTCAAAGTGTTAATTCTGATTAGAAGGCCAAAATGGAACAGAGAGGCAAGAACTAAACTGTTTCTATATATTGCAACTGGAACAAAATATGCTATCCACAAGTGAATAAGCCATTTATCAGACTACTGAAAAAGTAAAATTTACTAATTTCTCCCACCCATGCAGTAATTTCAGATAAAAAAATAATGAAGAATTACATTGTGACTACAGTGAAGTTTTTTCAAGCCTATTTTAAAATACAGTAAGAAAACAAATTCCTTTAAAAGAAAACTGAAGAACAAAACATGATTTAAAAAACCTGCATTTTTTACTCTAATGAACGCTGTATTTTCAAATTCCCTGTTTTTCTGGTTTAGGCAAATAAAGACAACAATAGGATTACAACAATATACTTTTAGTTTTGCAGTCAGTTGTCTAATAAATCACTCTAAAACCCCTTTAGCAACTAAAATTAAAAAACTTGTTCTAGATAGAGATATGCAATTTTATGCAGCAGTCTTTTCGAAATAAAATCCAGTTTAAAAAAAAACCCTTTTGTTCTCAAGTGTTTACATTTCAGATTAATTTTTAAAGTTTTCTATAAATCTTCAACATTGTTCAGATATATAACCTAAACATGAAATGTGGCAAAAGTTGACAAGTTAATTTATTGCACCCTGTAATCAACAATCTACGCTGATCTTCAGAAAAGATAAACCAGAAAATAGTTGCTCGTTCTGTAAAGGAGATAAAAGCAAATGGGGAACTCTGAAAGTGTTCCAGAAATGCAAATGCATACATCATTTGTGCTAAAGGCAACACCAACAATCTCCCTCAAACGAAGCCATATATCAACATGTAAGAACAAGGAAGCATTCTGCTGTCAGCAGAAAACAAAGGAAACATCGCCCATGATGAATAAGTGAGTTTTGAAAACAAAATGGCAACAAGAATTACATAGTACTTAAAAATTTCTTTTCAGTGTTCTTCTATGCCACAACACACAGAGGTTGTAATCCAAAGGACAGACAAAACAGTGAACTTGTCTGATTTTCCATGCACTGGCGATGTTCAAGCTCAACTTCATATGCCCAAACCTCCATGTTAGGTTCTTCACTTTTCCCTCGAGTTTCCCAAATTCCTTGTACATTATATTCAGCTTGTTCACTTGTTTGTAGCCATGCCCTTCATTTCCCTTCCCCTTCCTCTCCTCTGCCACTGCACACAACTCTGGTGCCAGGCAAGCACAAAGCAGCTCACCATGGCTTCTGGAGCCCTCTCAGCCAACAGGACCTCCAGAGTTAATCATTGATATCAAAGGCCAAATGGAAAAAAAATCATTAAGCTCAGGTCACAGTCTTTTCTTGAGCACTCTGGGGAAGGGAACACCAATTTGCATTTCCTTGAATTTTAAAAAAACAAATTCACATTTGAAGCTTTTAAGATTTCCTCCTTATCCACCAAATGCATTAAGTCAGCCAACATGCCCCAAAAATGAATGCAGGATGGAAGGTAGTGAATGTGTGAACTGGAAGGTAGAGACTATGTGAACTTGTCCCTTCAGGGGACAATAAAAAAAAAATTACTTACTCAGCAGATTTTACTTATATAAATCAGGTGATGATAAAAAAACCAAGAAGGGAAATAACAGTGTAGTGGATATAAATGCATCTGTTATCTAGCTGCAAATTAGAAAGCTCAAAGGCTTCTACTTTGAGCTAAGTCTTTAGTTCATCATTGGAAGAAAGGAAAACTCTCAGGTACATTTCTTGTTAAATACCTAAAGCTGCAAAGCCAAATTAATTCTAGAATATATCTATATGTGTGTATGTATATATATATATATAAAATTAGTGCTTCATATTTACTGATTTAAACCATAATCTCAATAGAGACAAAGACACAGTTTTCATGACCAACAGAATTAGTATTTGCTCACTCCAGAAGAGTAAATTTTTACAAACCCCAGCTTGAAATCTATTTTTGGCACATTCCAAATCGGTTTAGCTTTAACACTGACTTGCAAAAGTGTGTCACTTTTTAAAATTATCCATTAAACGATACAACATAGTCATTAAAAACACCCACTCTTCAAAGCTCTGAAAGATCTATTACAGGGCAGTCATGTAGGGTGAGCAACATTCTGCTTGCTCCCTGCTCCTCCCAAAGTATGTTATCCCATTTCAGCTGCCACTACTGAAATAAGTACGTAAATCCATAGTCACGTTTCACTTTTGAAAACTAGAGCACTTATAAATTGGCATTAGAACCCTGAATTTAGACACTCTGAGATTATGACAAAACTCCACTGTTCATAAGGCATGCTACTGGGCAATAAATGCCATTCCCTGATTCATTTTCGAACAATGCAACCTCTTAATAATAAAAAGGAATGTTATCCAGGCTTTGAGGAAAGATGCATGGATGAGTGATAAGATAAAGTATCTTCAGAGAAAAAGAATGAAGGGTAACTCATTGTCCCCAGAAAGAAAAGGTGAAAATAGCAATGGATCGCTACCTGGTGAAAGCCATATGTATTTCGGGATTTTTTTCTGCACCTTTCCTAAAACATAGGCAAAAATTAGAACAAAATTTGATTGTTAATACAAAGCTGTAATAAGTGTCACAAAACCTACTTTTTGGTGTGCATGGATATGCCTTTCCCCAGAGGGATAAAGCTCCTTATACCCTATTTCTGCCATATCCAACCACAAACCTGGGCAGATCCACTTTTTCATCACTTTTACTTCACAGCAAAAGTGTGCCCTGGAGCAACAATCCTAAAAGGCAAACAATATCTCATTTCATAGCTCTTGCTTAAGTGCAGAAAGTGAATTCTTTCTGTGTATTTTCCAGAATCAGAAAGAAGTGGCACACATGAAAATATTTGTCAAGCAAAACCTGGGAGAGGTCCAAGAACACTTGAAGGTGTCAACAGGACTTGGAGAGGGGCAAAAGCCACTCAATTTTTCCTGCACAGAGAACAGTTGTCATGCTGAGGAAGCTGCCTCAGTTCTTGCTGAGCTCATTCCTGCTCTCACATTTCCAAGCACCAACTGCAGTTAAAGAAAAAAGAAAAACCCACAGCTTTTTATTTTTTTCATACTGATTCATCAAGATAGTTGTATCTTTTTGCAGCATGATGAGTGCCTAATTACAATGATTCAAATCTCTTGTCACCTTCAGGCTAGACTACAGATAGCAATGGGTTTTAGCCAGAGCAGATAGGGAAAACGAACTTGACACAGCACGCAATGGCTTGTTAAGCACAATATAATATTAAAAACATCACTCCCCTTTTTAATCTAGCCAGGAGGAGGGAGAAAAATCACATGATTTTGAGTTCAAAGTTGCTAAATCCCTTCTTCTGCAGGGGAACATGCTTGTCTGATTACATTTTCAGGTTGAATGCATTTGTCACTCTATCACCTTTCTCCACACTCAGTCCTGTTGGCTTCAGACAGCTCTTTCTCCTCCTAATATCACTGTAATTCCTCAGAAGTTCCTTCAGTCTACTCCCATGTTCCTTCTAGGGAAATGGTTATACGCAGGCTGGGCCCTCTAGTGCGTGGTGATGTTAATGCACCACATTCCCAGTGCTCTGGGCTTTGTTTTCCTCTACCAGATAACTTCTGCCAGGGCACCTACTCTGTTTCAGTTGCCTTTTTCAAAGGGACCCTATTTCTGCTTTCATAACTTCCAAAGAAGGAGGAGTTGTCTGAGTGACAACACTCAGGGTGTTCTGTGGCTTATTGCCAAGACTCGAACTCAGGCACTCAGCCCATGAACAGCAACTTCTGCCAAACCCCTGCAAAAAGAGCATCAAAAGCCCAGCAAGAAACCTGGGAGCTGAGGACAGAGAAGCAGCTTCCTCACCAGGGACAGAAGTTCAGAACTTGAAGTTACTCAATACCTCCAATACAGGTCCTTTCTGAGGCCAATGACCTGCACTACCTTTGTGATCAGAGGCTGCACACAACAGGCACGGTGGGGGCTCTCCTTGCTGTACTTTCAGCTTTGGCTTAAGACAGAGAGTGAACCCCTGAGGCTGTGATTCCCTCAGTCACTCTGCTGCATGTCCTAACCCTTCAGCATTTAGAAAACCATCTTGATGCTCCTCTACCACATTTTTGATTCCTCAGGTTCTATTTCAGGACCATTAACTTAATTATCCATATAATCTCAAACCATTTGCTTGTCTTTCACTTTTTGTTTCTTAGGATAAAAAGGACCTTGCTAACAGGCAAAACTGGAGATGATTAAAATGCTTTAAATAAAACCCCTGCAATTATACTTAGAAACCCCAGGTATTTTTACATCACTTAAAATGCTTAAATTTTTAAAGCAATGAGTGAAATGTCTTTAAAATAGGCAGAATTATGTACATAACCAAAATATACACTGACAAAGCCTGCAATAGTCCAGGGGCAAAACATAATAAAATATAACACAATAAAAAAGCTGGCAATGGTACAATTAGTGTGAATGGCATCAGAATAATCTGCATTAATTCTCAACACAGCAGATAACTTCACTATGTCTGTATGACCTCTAAACTGAAAAACCCCACTAAAAAAAAAAAAAAAATAAACACATCATCAAAGATTAACAAACATAGATATGAGTGTCCTCTGTATGAATGACTGCTCTTTACACCCTGATGAAGCTTTTCAGCCATAATCATTAACAAAGAAAAAGGAAGCCCAATTGAATAGAAACTCTCAGTACAGCCCAAGCTGCACATTTTGTTACAACTTCCCACGTTACTGACAATTAAATTAAATGCACCTCTTGACTGCATCACACCCAGGCTATGCTATTGAAAGTGTAAAGATGTATTTTGTTTTGATTTTAAAATAGCTTTTAAAACAGCTTCTGCCAACAAAGGCCTTCCTAGTTTTGGAGGAGAAAAAGTCATTATAAGAATCTTGTTAATGTCACAGAACATGAGGGAATAGCATACAAGTGACCAAATTTGCTAATGGGCTTGGAGTTACCTGGGGAAATCATTGCAAAGTGGCAGCATTTTGAAACTTGCTTTTCTTTCACCTCAACATTAATTTAAAGTCTTATTTTAAAATCTTCAAAAAAAGTGTTAATGCCCTTTCAAGCTGTGTATTTGATTTGTGTCCAACAGGTGCAAAAAAAGATGAAGAAGTTTATGAAAACCAAGAATGGGCTTAGGTTTAACTGCTGCAGATCCATTTAACATAAGGATCATGACCTGTCCTCATGGCTTTTTAAATAGAACAGACTTAAATTTATACCCCTGACATTTAGCATAATGGAATAACAACTATTTATGGTCTCCCTGTCAATTCTGGTAGTAAAACCCTGGATGTGGTCACAGAAATTATAAATCTGTATTGTTATCTGGAAAACAAAATGATTATAATAATTTTCTGCTATTACAAGCAATTGTCTTTAATTACCTCAATATATATTACTTAATTGCCTGAAAAGACAAAATGTCAGCATGAATAGCATTGGTTTGGCAGCCCCAAATTAGGAACAGCCATTGAAATGGTGCACATTCTCTCTATTCCTTTCCTCAAAAATACAAGATCTCACAGAAGCTTGCCTACCTTGATATGTAATAAAATTTGAAAACTGAAATAATACGGAATCAGACAATGCCAAAAATTCAAGTGGTGTGTTCAGATCTTTTAAGTATTAATCAGTTCACAGTTTGACCCCATCTTTCTATCAACCCATTTCTCATGTGGCTCCAATTTACACCACGGGTAAATGGCAATCTAATGGAAACAGTGGTACTGAGCACACAACCTAGAATGTGATAATTATTCTGGAGACAGACATACAAGGATGCCTTTACAGCATCAGTCAATCACTGGCAACCTGTTTTCATGAGGTTTCAAAAAAAAAAGAAATTAGTAGAACGAGAAAATTTTTAAAAATATATAGCAGTTGCCCATTACAATGATTTCTGTGACTGTATTATAGATCAGTTTTTGCAATCCTATAATCCCGCGTATTCCAAAAAACTTTCATTATTAACAAAGTTTGACTACAATTTCCAGCACAAAGATCATCTTTCCCCCTTTTTTTAAAATTTTAAACACTTCAGTTCTGTGTTTGCATGGAAGGTTTTAGCAGGAGCTTTCAGGGAAGGAAGCTGCTGGAAGCTTTCCCTGTTTGCAGCAGAGCCAGTGCCAGATGGGTCTAGGAGTGACTCCCTGCTGGACAAGGCTGAGCCCATCAGCAATGGGCTCCATTGCCTCAGGAATAACACAGTTATTTCCTCATTACCCTATTGATGGATAATAAATTAAACTGATTTCCCTGAGTTGAGTCTGTTCTGCCCACAACAGTGACTGGCTCTCCCTGTCCTTACCTTGACCTTATTGTTGTATTTTCTCTCCCTCCTCTGTCCCACTGAGCAGGCGAATGAGATAGGCTTTGGTGAGCACCTGATGTCCAGCCAGGGTCACCCCACCACAGCTTCACCCATGATCTCTCACCTATAATAAACACTGTTTAAACATGCATTCATCTGGGCAGTGTGGAGGTATCTTGTCTCCAAAGAGAGCTGTGACTGACCAGTCTAGCTAGCTGCAACACTTGCCTCCTTCCATTTTCACAGATGTAAAAGATACAATTTAATTAACTCATCCACACAAGTGGCAGAGCAAAACAAAACCACTAAATGGCTGTGGCAGGGGGAAGGAATTTCCCCAGAGTTAAGTAGTTTCTGTATTTTACTCAAGCCTTATTTTACATAAGTCTTTTTAGGACTGATACAATTTTAGGGTCTGTCTCACTTCTATCTGCGGGTTTCTTTTCCCAAAATCTTTGTCTGAGTTGGATTTGCTCAAATTAAAGTCACAGCTGCTGCTACAATTCTGTGTGAGGCTTCCTTCTCATCCACATTCATGTTAAGGGAAGCAGCAATATTTTCACCATTTTCATTATTCCTCTACTTTTAAACAGAAGTCCAACAGCATAATCTTCACACTAATCCATGAAACAGATTACAATTATATATATGTTAGAAAAGATACAGAATTTTCATTCTTCAGTTTTCTTGCCCTGTTCAGTAAATACTGCAGTATTTCCTTTCATTATGATAACATTTCTTTGATCTCAGGAAAGAGATTTTTTAAACTTCATTGTTAGAAACACAAGTAGAGTAACTAACTTACATGGCCTCAATTAGAAAATGGCATTTGCTGCAGTTCTTTCATGATGAGGGAGTTTTAAAATTCACAGCATGCCATCTTCTGAAAATCAAGCAGCAGCACTTCACAGGTAGGCCACTCGTGGAGCTTTATGCAAAGTCTGCACTCACATGTCCTTGAATTCAGAGTGACTAATAACCTCAGCAAGGTGCACATTTGAAAAGAACACTCATGCTGAAGTTGGCATTTATTCACTGGCATTATGGGTGGCATATTTTACAGCTGCTTGTTCAGGAATATTCAACCACCTGCACACTGTGTGTCATTGCACTGGAGCTCAGCCACACGCTGAAGCTGTAAGTGTTGCAGTTTTGGTAATCGGATTCAGAAAACAAGCACGACAGAGTGAAATTCATTTATTAAGTAATTTACTAAATAGGGATACTACTTGATATATTACAAAGCAGACAGACAGAAAAAGATACTTAGGGGTTTCCCAATACCACATACCAAAAAAATTCTACCCAGAAAACAAATAAAAAACCCTCCAAGGGAGAAAAGTTGATAAAGTTAAATATCATCACTGACATATGCCAAAGAAGCTACTCCAGCAAGATCTCTACAGAATATAAATATTTAATTTACTCTATGATGAAAAGTCAATCAATCAAGTTATTCTGCAACAGTCCCAAGAAGTAAGGTCTGCTTACTATCTGAGTATTTATTCAAATGAAACTCCCACCAACATCACTGTTTCATAGCTGTCCTGCTTTTGTATCTTAACACAAGAATGGCACTATGTTACAAGTTTTCTAGTACAAGTTTTCTTAGACTGAATTCCACAGGAAGAGACCTCTGCCACAAGTTGAAGAGTAACAAAGTTAACAGCACTCCTAAGAGGTAGGGGACTTTGCCAGCAGTGTTCCAGGAACATTCTGGGCTTTCATAATAACTTGCGTCACAAGCTGCACCTCATTCACTGACATTACATCACTATGACTCTTTTGTCTCAATTTCAACTTATTAATTACATTTGCAAAGGAAATCTTCCGATATCTTAAAAAAAAAAAAAAAAAGCCAACTGCATCCTGGGCTGTGTTGTAAAAAGAAAGATGGCCAACATGTCAAGAAGGAGGCCTCCCTTTTTCTACTCTGCTCTGCTGAGACTCCACCTGCAGTTCTGCATCCAGCTCTGAAGCCCCCAGCAAAGAAAAGTAAGGATCTGTTACAGATGGGTCTAGAAAAAAAGCCACAAAAAAGGATTGGAGGAAAGGAACAGCTCCCCTTTTTAAAAAGGCTGGGAGACTTGGGGGTTTTTAGCCTGGAGAAGAGAAGGCTCTAAGGAGAGCTTATGATAGCCTACTAATACTTAAAGGTGGCTTTTCAGAAAGGGGGAGAGGGACTTTCTACATGAGGTCTGGAGTGACAAGACCAAGGGCAACAGTTCTTATCCAGAAAAGAGTAGATTTGGATTAGATGTAAGGAAGAAATTCCTTTCTCTGAGGGGTTGAGACACTGGGACAGGTTGCCCAGAAAAACTGTGGATGCCCCAAGCCTGGCAGGATTGAAGGCCAGGTTGGATGGGGCTAGGAGCAACCAGATCTAGTGGAAGGTGTCCACAGTGCACTGGACTTCAAAGGTCCCTTCTAGTCCAAACCACTTTGTGACTCTGTGACAAAAGCAGCAGACAACTCATTGCAATTCACTGCATCTATTGTTATTGGAACAAAAACTGGCAAAAGAGTGGATTGGGAAGCATCTACTTAAATACACAGATGAGGTACAAAAGAGTGGAAAGCTTTGTACATTAAGCTTTATATTTGTGCCTGCTTTTCTTTATACTTCTATTTAAGGAACAGTCAATATAACCATTAAGACAGAAATAATTTTTTAATTGACAATAAAATTGGAAATAATGTCATGATTTTGAAGTCCACACACACCTATTCTTCCAACACAACTCTCTAATGCATTTTACAAGCCTTCCATTTCTCAGGCAAGACAAGCTCAACGTTACAAACCCACCTAAGTGTCTTCCAAAAATGCAGACTGTCCTTTACAGGTGCAGTTTTTAAAAGTTTAGTCATTTCTGTCTAAAAATTATGCTACCAGATGGTGTAACTACACTGCAGTGGATACTCTTGTCTTCTCAGAGGCACATTCAAAAAGATAATCATCTCTCAGATTTTATTCAATACAAGATAATGGATCACTCTACTAACTCAGAAGTTTGGGTACAACTGTCTGGGACCAACTACAATGGAAAAAAAAAATACCTTACCAATGTTCAATAGGTCTCAGTTCCCATGAAAAGGAATGTGACAACTCAGAACCCACCAGTGGCCCTCAGAAGGCAAGCTGATGTCCACCAGCACTGCAGAGCATTCCCAGCTTTCACTATAGGAATCAGTGGCATTCATTTAACAAGGACAGGGCCTAGCATTGCAGTTAAACTAATGGTGCTGTTAATGGCACTTCACTAATTTATGTCCCACATGGCTATGTTGAACAAATAAACCATCTGCAGTATGCTGCTGTTCTGAATTCTCTCTGCAGGTATCAAGCCTTTGAATCACATTCCCCTCCAATCTAGTTTGTCAGGAGTCACAAGTGGTCCAATTACACAGGCAACTGACCCACTACTGCTCAAACACTGCCTCTTGTGAAACTCCATGAAGGTAAGAAACATCACAGTATTGGCATTCTCCTGGACATGGCCCTGTGACAGTCAAGTGCAAACAGAAAAAAGTGAGCAGCAGGTGGAGAACAGCCCTATTCTATTTCTCTAAACACCACAGATCTTATTTTTCCAACAGAAACATGGCACTTGTCCTTGTTCTGGCAACACTGAAATACTTAGATGGTAATCAATTCAAGCTAGTGATTTTATAAACCTTTTAGATACGCTTTTATTCTTTCCCCGAAACCTTGTAAGCTGGGGATTCACTTCCAAAATAGTTTTCCTATCAAATACAGCATATATAGGTTATAAAAACCCAAAAGGTTTAATCACCACTTTTTTTTTTACAGAAGTTCATTAACAGGTTTGCCAAATTACCCAGCCCAGAAATGTGTGTATATATTATTAAACCCTATTTTAAGCTTGCATATTACTTTCCTTAAGAGTGTATTAGTTCCTCTGTTTGGTGTTTTATATATTTACAAAGATACTCAAAAGTTTTGTCTTATTAAGAGAAAAATTCCATAGAATGAGAAAAACTTCTCAGGTAACTTTGGAATCTTTTAACTTGTAAATTAGCAATGAAAGCACCGAGATAAGTCTTTGGGAATATATTTGAAGTCTTAATGAAAGGGTCAGATTACAAAAAGCCATAGTGGGAGTATTATATGAGGAAGCTTTAAAGTTAGTTGCAGTGTATTAAAAAAACAACATTCAGATAAATTATTTTTCACTGCAGTATGCCAAGTTTTTGGAGTTAGAATTAAAATTGGGCTTTCATTTTAGACCAAGTAAAGCATAATACTAGACTATAATACTGCATATACTAGTGAGATCCAAATGCCCACGGTGTTGCAAGAGAACATTTTCCCTCAGGCATTTGAAATGTAATGCTTCTTTAATATTCTCTGTTGGATATTGTTAGAATGGAATTTCAAATATTTCCTGCAATTTGAGTTAAAGATTACTGAATAATGCTGAGCAGCAGAAAATTTTCGAAGCGTACATCTAAAGCTGGCACAGTAGCTTAATGTCCTGTTGTTTCTTGCTTTAGCAAAATTAATTTCTTCAGTCTTCAACCACAAATTCATGCACCACCTGGAGATACAAACCCATAATTTAACTGTGCTGTATTTCTAGCTCCCTTGCCTAATACACACTGAGGCCAGACTCTGTATGTCAGGCAACTATAACAGGAAAAGGCCATTTCAGAGCAATACTTTATATTCTTCTATATCAGACAGTAAGCAACTCCAAAAATAGTATCTGGCCCATTATTGTAAATAAATGGGATTACAGGCCATGAAACAAAAGCATGTTTTTTTACATAGACAAGAGTAACACCTTTCCAATAGGACTCAAAACATTCAAAAGGCTTTTATCCAATTAAGGTCCAATTTTTTCACCATGTCTGTGTTAGTGCTTTACCATGGCTACTCTTTACAAGTAAGGGTAGATGGCAAGTTGAGCAAAAAGGCAGAGCTGTATCATTCTAAAAGGAAACTAGAAAAACACAAACTGCAACCATGATTCCTGGTGCTTGATTACTTCATATAGAAGCCTACTTCATCCAAAGATGCAGCCTCTTTCCACCATTTGGGACATGATATAAGTGGTCCATCACCCAATTTTCTCCTGTGGCCATTGCTCCCTTCTCATTCATACTTGGGCACACGACCTGAGTCCAAATTAACCAATTCCTCAGCATCATCCCAGCCTGACAGGACAACTCCAAATGACTTCATGACAGGCTCAAGAGTTTCTAACATTTTCTTTGAGCATGAGCCTGAGGACCATTCTCATGGGTTCCAACATAACCCTGCCCAACACTGACCTAAAAAAACCAACAAAAAATATATGCATGCCTGGTTTTGAGCAACAAGAAACTCCAAGTTATGTAGCATTGGTATGGACAATAGAGTCCACACAGCTGAAATCAGCTGGAATTTTATTTAGAGATGGGAACATTTAGCCCTGCAGTGTGCAACTGAAGGAGTACAGGCATGTGCAGAGAGTACTTGTGTTTATGTCAGCAGAATGAATAAAGGCAATTTCTTCTTTCTTTACTCAAGTATCAGTAGACATTGAATATGGCCAGTATTATAAGCATGTATGCTACTAAAACCTCCCATAAACTCTGCTGCTGCCTAAAAATTGGTTTGGATAAGGTTTCCAAAAGCAGGCCAGATACCAAAATGAATCTGTTAACTAGCAGAAAAACATCCATACAGGAAACAAAGTGCTTAGTTGCCTCTTACACTTATTACTGATAAATTCATGTTTGAAAGTTATTTTTTACTTATGAATAAGTAAGACATAAGACAAAATCTCATGCCATTAAGATAAAAAATTATCAGTCTTTTCTATCCATAAAGAATTATATTTTATACAATTAACAAAAAATCAACACTCTAAGATATCATTCTTTTTCCACCAGTATTTCCCAGGATATTTTCTGTGAAACACTATTTAATTCTTGGGGGAAAAAAAGGAGAAAAATTTAGTTTGTACAGTGGCAGCTATTAAGAATTTAGTTCTGCAAAAATACAGAAATAAAGTCACATGGATGTTGTAAAACAAGCTGAAATATTTTAAGCAAACTATGTGACCATAATTCATAGAACTAAGCCTAAGAAGAAAAACTCCTGTAACTGTGCAAGAGATTTGGCATGGAAGAGCATTCACCAGCCATTCTGGCATGGAAAGGATGGATAAAGGAAGCAGATGGATTCACCCATCTGCACTGCACCTAAAAAAGGGAAAGTCATCATTATGGTTGCTAGCTTCTTGTTCAAAATGTATAACTTGATTATCAGGTTATAATGAACATATGCAAAAGAAAGTCTTACGAGAGAAAAAGCAAACATTTATTTTCAGTAGGATGTGTTTCCCTTGACTAAATTGATTCACTTGACTAAACGCTTACCTCATTTAAAAAATTCCCAAGGACATCAGCTTAATCTTTCATCAGTTTACACCTAGTGGGGGGAACGGGTGCTGGTGCTCATGTTGGGTTTTTAATGTTGCAATGAATTAACTTTAAGAGTACAAGGTTTGCTTTGGTAGAACTTGAACTGTTACACAGGTCATCTCCTCTCTAGAATACCAACCTGCCTCTTCTCCTCCAGACAGTGACATTAGTGAGTACAAAACCCACACAGTGCTGTCACAAAGTCTCTGTTCAACCAAGAGAAAGACAGATTTGTGTTAAGGCAGAAAAATCCACTAACACTACTTCTCATGCACCAGGAACACAACCCTTCTGCTCAGTTTGCAATTATTCAGAGATCAACTTTGCTGAATTTACAGCCAATATGCCAAAGTCTTTGTGCCGTGTCCAATGTGGTTGTTTGGTTTGTGGGCTGGTTTTGTTTGGCTTTGGTTTTAAACAGGGACCTTGTAACAACTGTGAGAAGAAAACCCTCCAGAAGTGGTGCTCAGGTGGTGGATGAGGACAGATCTCCCAGGGTCCCTCAGCTCTGGGGGTGCCACTGTGCCACCACCCCCTGTGGCCAGTGATGGAGCCCTGAACCCTTTGGGCACCACAGCACCCACCTCAGATCTGATGTGCACCCACACCAGAGGAGGCCTCAACTCTGAGTGTCCCCTGCCAAACCTACAATACCTGCTCGTACTATCGACCTACTTAGGAAAAAAACAAATAAAAATAACTTTCTGTTCACAATTTTTATTAATATTTGACTAATGAATAGTTCATAAAGATTACTAATATTACATGCAAGATACAGACCATTTGTGTCCCTTTATAGGCAGCAGGCACATGAGTAAAGGATGTATTATTGCATCCTAGCTACCTGTTAAAAACATGCTGAAGGTTGTAAAAATCAATTAACGATAATTACCCAACTTTAATTAAAAAACCAATTAAGCTGTTAAGAAATTAAAAATAAGCAATAAAAAATTAAACTACTTCCATAGAAGATAAAATTTCTCTTTTACAAAGAAAGTTTTCACCACAGCAAAAACAAAATCTGGATTATGAATGGAATTTATAGATTAGCTTCTTCATGACATTCAATGTCCATGCAGTACTACACAACTGAAGTTTAGAAATGAATGGTGAAAAATTATGTTTGGGACATTAGCATTAGGAATTTAAAAAACCCAAACCCTGTATTAATTTTCTAAACTACGATTTTAATAGTTCTTGTTCATATCTATATCTTTTTAAAAATCTATTATAGATTCCTCACATACTTTAAAAAATAACTTTTGATTCTCTTAATTCTATTTCAGTATTTTTTTGTAATGTTTTACCTTAGTTCTGAAAAATCTCTTACTATTATTCCCTTGGACCAGAGCACAGAAGAGATTTACAAAACTATTTCAATTCTAGCATTTCTAGTTTTGAACCTGGCCACTATATTGTTAGTTTTTCTTACACAGTCTTGTGCATTTTAAATGTTAATTATATCACATAGACTTAGCTACAAGAGACATGACTTGGTGACAACACTTGTAAGTAAATGAATAAGATAAAAAAACTGTACTAGACATAGAGAGGAGGATAAAAAGAGAACTTTACAAATAATTGAAAATTAAGTGTAAAAACTTACCTAAAAATATTCATCCGTTCCTATAGATGGCAATGAAGTAAAAGAAAATCCCATCCAAAATACAGTTAAAGAAGACAGCCAGCTGTTAACAGAGAATAATTCATTTTAAAATATTTTTAAAAAAATTAAGAGATAATTCTGGCAGACTACCCTTCAAAACTACTAGTTGCCTTAAAAATAATACTTAATCCCCTGAAAATAGAGATTAGAACATCTTAATACTTCAGTGTGCTGTTTAGTTACCGATTTCCATGTAATTCAGTATCTTTTGAGTGCAAAAATTGCAAAGTGTATTTGAGAGTTAGCCCAGAGCCCAATTCACTTGCACACTAAATTTCCCTTACTTCATTTGCACGTAATGTTTCTATTTATGCAGCTTTTTGGCTTTCAGTGCTACACGAAAGACTCATACTAATGAAACACTGGGGAGCATTAAAGAATATTTTTTTAAATTAAATTTTGCTTGGAAAACATCAAAGCTTAACAAGTAGACACAAAAATTAAGGAGGAAATACTAGAACTCTTAAGTTTTGCTAACTTTAAAAATTACACCACATTCATAAAAGGCAACATTTTACAGTATTTTTAGTTAAATCAGACAACAACTGAGTCCAACTTGGAGTAATCATACTGAGATTGAAGATAAACTGATAAAAGTGCTTCTGACAAACAAAAGCATTTACACGTGGCTTTGCATCAAAACAAATCACTTTCAACACAAAGTAATGATTTGTTGTTATCTCTAACAGCAAATAATTCCAGGAGCACAAGCTTGGGCAAAAAAGGAGCAAGAATAAGAAGAGTCTTACCTACAGAAAAAAAGTTTGAAAGTTTCAGGTTAAGCTCTTAACTGAAATCCATTAAATCAATACAATCTGCCATGCTGACACAAACAAATCAGTTTACAGCCTGCTAACATTGATTTAGCTGAAAATTGATAAGAAATCAATTAAACTGAACCAATTATGGCCAGTGGAAATTACCTTATGTGGGTCCACAGCAGGTTTTGTGTATATTTAAATCCTAAACAATCTTAAATAGTGTTAATTAAGTCTGTACAACGTCCGGGTGCAGAAAAGGTTAAGAGTCACCAGGGTAAAGCATCTTAAGACACTCTGGGAAACTCTGACTGTGTTAAACAAGCTCCCTCCTCCTGACCAAGCTTCCTACGCTTCCCAGCAAGCCAGCCCTCAGCTCTGCTTGCAGCTATTCGGCTTTCAAACTTATCCACAGAAGGGAGCTTGGGTACGGTACAGGTTTAATTCATAATAAAAACACACAGTTATTGACTGATATGAATCCGTGCAGCTGGAGAACCTCAGCAAAGCCGGCGGGACCGCACCCCCGGCACCCCAGGAGCTGCCAGGGCCACAAGGCTCCCTCAGCCACGGCCCCTTCCGAGCTGTGACAGGCAGCAAGACCCGCCGGAACGGAAGCACTTTGCAGCACAACTTCCATTTTACACCCCCTGCCCCAAAGGAGCAGCTTCCCCTTTCTGTCGCAGGACCGAAGAAATTGCCTCAGCATCCGTGCTTACCGAAAGGACTAGAGTAAGGCTTCAAACTAATCCTGCAGAAACACACCGGGACAAGTGAGACCTTCACAGAACACTTAACTAACAGGGAATCCTGTCATGGTCTGCGGGAAAAACCAGCTGCGCTATCCAAGACCTTCTTTTACACCCTAACAACAGTTTACGAAGCTCTGTTCTGCTGATGTATTTCTGCGGGTACCAGCCTACCTTACAGCCAGACCAAAGGAATTTACTTCACTCAACAATTCGAAACACAAGTCAACGAGCAGCTTTATTTTTGTACAAGTGATCGCTAGTTTAGCCACGCAGTTCTACCAGCGGAATAGCACAGGTAAGCACTCAGCTTTCCCTGAAAATAAAAAGGAAAGGACCCAGTAACAGAATGGCAAAATTTCATGAAGCGTGGAGCACCGGGAACGCGCCGGCAGCTCCCCAGAGGAGGCCGGGCGGGAAAGAAACGCGCGGGAAACGCGAGGGGAACGCTCAGCCCGCCCCGGGCTCGCGGCTCTGGGATGCCCCGGGAGTGTCCCGCCGGGCAGCGCAGGGCCGGGCCACGCACTCGCACCCACCGAGCGCTCCGAGTTCGCGGGGCGGCCGCGGGAGCAGCAGCGCCGCCGGCACCGGGGCCTGTCCCGCGCGTCACCGCAGCAACCGCGGGCGCCGCCTCCCGCGCGGGCGCCGCCTCCCGCACATGCGCCGCCACAGCCGCCCCCCCGCATCCTCGCCGCCGAGCGCGCATGCGCGGCCAGAGATGCCCGCGCTTGCCGCAGTCCCCACCCCTCCCAACCGCGCGCACGCGCCGTGAAGGCCGCCGCGCGTCGCCCCCTAACGGCCCCAGCCCTGCGGCGCCGCGCAGCGCTTCAATGAATGGGGCGAGGTGGGGAGAGGCAACCGCCAATAGCGTGCGGGGGCGCGGTGGGCCACCCCCGAGATACGATGGGAGTTGTAGTTCTGTCCCGCAGCCGAGCGGTGCTGGCTGGCGGCCATCACGACTACAGCCCCCAATCGGCTGCGCGCGGCCGCACGCCCCGCCCCACCACGGCACCTCGGCGCAGCGCTGCCACGGCCGCAGTCGCGCCGCAGAGGTGACCCCGAGCAGCAAGCCCATCCGCCGCTCCCGCAGACATGGTCGGTACCGGGCCCGCGGCGGTACCGCGCCCCTCGGGTTCCTTCGGCTCGGGGCAGGGAATTCTGGCAGGGGGAGGTCACCCCGAAATGGCGTCGCCCTCCCCGCCTGGCCGCGCTGCTCGCGGGAGGGCCCGGGGACGAGGGGAAGGGGTGACCTGGAGGTGGTCGCGGCACCCAGAGCAGCCGGACATGGCGGCGCCGCAGGGCTCGCTGCAGCCCCCGCCGAGCCGTGCCGGGGTGACCTTCCAGGCGGGGACATGGGGTCGGTGCCGGCCTGGCGGTCCCCAGGCCCGTGCGGGGAGGGCGGGATGTGTCCGGGCAGCGAGCCCCCCCGGCCCGGGCTGGCACTCCGGGGCCGATCGCGCCTTGTCCCGGCGCCGCGGCCGCCGGCATTGCCTGCGGGACATGGGGGCTGTCAGCGTCTTGTTCGCGAGGCGTGAAAGGTTTTGGTGCGGCTCTGTGTTAGCTCAAGGGAAAGTGCTTGTGAAATGTCTATATTGGTTCATCCCTGCTTGCTGTCGGAAATCCAGCTGTTTGTTCAGACTCGCTAGATTGTCAAGGAGTCCTTCTGGTTCTGCTCGGAGGTTACAGAGGTGAACTGCAGTGCTTTGCTTTTCTGCAGCATGTGTACATAGATATATAAACCTGCACAGAGACCTTGCTTTCCTTTCTAGGCATGAGACACCTCTGTGTTTTTCTAGACTCAATACCCTGTTACTCAAACCTTCACTTTCAGTACTTTGCTATAGAAAGGATGCTTGCATGCTCTGAAATGTGACTTATTTCAGCTGTACCCTAAAAAATACCAAAATCTGTATACTTTATGCTTCTTTTCCACTCCTTCTATCTAAAATGAGGATTTGCAGGAGTGACAATATGACAGCAAGCTCTAGTTTGTATTTGAACTCTCAAAGCATTGAGACATGGATGAGCTGACATGGATGGTCTGGTCTCACAAAGAACTTTGATGTCCAGACCTTTCAGAATGTCACTGCTTTTAGCTTGCCTTTGCTGTTCAGATTATGCATGTGGTGTTGGGCAGAGACTTTAAATGTATTGAAATAAAATCATCTATCAGTGCAGCCACCATTAGCTCAATGAAATGGCAAAAGCTTTACAGGGCACCTGTGTCAAGGTCGTTCCTTAAGGGAGGAATGCCTTTGGAATTGCTTTGGTCTCTGAACCACAGCGCTGGTGGTGTTCTTCGAGTGCACTCAGCTGCCTTGTTGAGACTCTCTGCTACATTTCCAAATGTGTTTATTGTCCCCACATCTCTGCTTTAAAGAAGGCAGTGCAAAGGGAAAGTTCCTTAGGCAGACTCTAGACTTTGGAAGAGATAAAAATTTATTTTAATGATTGAGTAATTATTGTAAAGCAAGGTGGGATAGCTTAGTTGGCTGGAATAATGTTCGTTATTCAGGAATAATGTTAAGCTGGTGGTATTTTATAGACAAGCTTATCAGCAATAATCTTTATAGAGATCTTTCATAACCGCAATTAGCAATGCAAAGTCTATCACTTGTGTAGCCAGGATATTCCTGTCACAACATTTGATAGGTTTTGAATTATCTTTTCCTTACCTTTGTAACCTCCTGAATCAGTTTGCAGTGCAGTGCTGTTTGCAGGTATGGCACTGATGTTTTAGTTGTGCTGATATCAGCTGTAATCACAGAAATAACTGAAGCACTGAGTTCTTAAACCAAAGTGCGTGGGGTGGGTGCTAAGACCTCAACTTCCTCACTTGATATTGGAGGCTTTGCTTTCATCTGTGATAGTTTAGGAGGGAGAGATCCTACTGGATTACATGAAGGGTACCTGGGGATGCAAAGCTTGGGGCTTTTTTCTCATCCTTTTTATCATTTTGCTACTCTTTTATTCTCCTAAAGCTTTTTAACTCTACATTGGTTGATTGTGAAGTGGGGAAGGCTTTGGAGCAAAATAGTTCAGCTGGTTGTTGTTTAATTTGTCCTCTGGTTCCTTTATACCTGAGAGTGAGTAAAGGTCACCCCTGCAGTTACCACAGCATGAAAGGCCTGCAGGAGCCAAGTCACGGGTTAAAGCGTCTGGACATGAATGTCTGGAGCCTACAACTTCTGTTGGGGAGCTTCTCATTTCTCTAAAAGTAGCCTCAGACACTCAGTGGGACCAATTTTAATATGAGATGTAAGGGTTTTTTTGCTGAGAGTTATCCACGTTTTGTAAGCAGCACAACAAACCCAGAGTTTTTGGTTTGTTAATCCAGCTTCTGGATTTAGGAGAGAGCATGGAAGTTTCTTTGATGCTAAATTCTCACAATTGGTGCAGGGGTAAAAGGGTCTGGGGAATGCACTGAATCCAAGGTACTGAAGGTTTGGAAAGGAAAAACAAGTAGGAAGTACTCCTCACCTTATTTTAGCTTGTGTGTTTTCTTCCTCCAGCCCCAAATGGGGGGACAACAGGAAGGATGGTAGTAAGCAAACATAATTATTTTGAGAAGGTGGAGCTGAGTCATGACTGAAGGTTTGGGTTTTTTTAGGCTAAATGCTAAGTTTGTCTCAGTAAAAAAATAATAAATAATCCTATTTCTTACCTTTTTATCTTCTCCTCCTTCCCTCTCCTGTTGTTATGCTGAATACTCACCATAATGCTAGTGGATAGGTTGCCATTTTTTATGTTTCAATCAGACTGGCTTATAAAGTTCATAGAATGGAAAAAAAAATGTCTTTTCCTTTCCCCCTTTTGTGACACTGCTTTAGAAGAAAGCACCTTAAAATCTTTCTTTATTCACTGGAAATTCAGAAATCAATTCACAATTGATTTCAGATACCCTATAAATATAAAGAAAACATATTTTGCTGCTACCTGTGTGAGTTCTGGAATAGCTTAGCACAGGATCACTTTTTATATGATGGGGATTTTGCCAGGCCAACGTTTTGCAGCACTGTAACTTTTCAGTACTTATTTTATTAACTGGTGTGGTTAGCTACCTTAAAAGAGTGTTCATTGTTCCATTTATATAAATAAAATGTAGATTCTTCTTAAAAACATGCTGAAAAGTTGGCTTTAAATTTTGATAGACATCCTAATCCATGCTGCTCCTCATCATTTAGATGTCATGGTACATTTCCCTGCTCAAGAATAGAATACCAGAACTAGTTTTGAGATTTAAACCACCAAGAATTGATTGTCTGCTCTCCTTCCCCTCATAGTGGAGTTTCAATGAAGTTAGAGGGGTGTGACTCGTAGTAGGACGAGTTCAAAAGAGAATAATGCACTTCAGCACCGTGTAACGGGCAAGTGGGTAACGAGATATTTAAAGAATCATTCCCATAATGAAGGCCAGGTCTGAATCTGCAAGTTCAGTAGTTTACCTTCATAATTTATGCCCTGATTTTATCTAGTATGTGATAAAATGAGGTAGGTAGCCTAATTTTTTTAGTTATCTAACACTAGTGTGATGCAGCTGTGCTTGGCCGGTCAATTCTGCAGAGAGAATACACTGGAAGCCCCACATGGTTTTCCTATAAATATCAGTGACAGGAATGCTGGTTGGAAAGGATCTGTAGAGGTCATGCCTTCCTTCTTGCTCCATGTCTGGAAGTTGTCCAGTCCAGCCTGACAGCGAGACTTTTGCCACTGATAGATCATGTCATAGGTGTTTTAGTCTGGGCCTGGAAAACTGCTGGGAGTGAAGGTTACACAGACCCTCTGGGTATCCTGTTCTGCTGCAGCAGTACCACATAATCGAGAGTTTTTCTCTTAATTTGTAGCTATTGCACCCTGTTCTGCCGCTACTGAGAGCTGTTGGGGGCAGTGTTATTTTACTAACACTCTGTGAAGGTGTGGTGGTGTGCTGTTAGATCTCCCTTATCCTCTGCCTTTCCAGGCTCTGTCCTGACTGGCTTTCCTTCAGCCTCATCTTACAGACCACAGAACCATACGGAACTCAGGTTTCCAGAACTGCACTCAGTGTCCCATCTGCAATATCACCAGCACTCTTTGCTCTGCACCTTACACTTTTCATAATGTAGCCCAGAATGCAATTAAATCCCTTCTTTCACATTCAGTTATGCCTGGTCTGTATCAGGTGCTCATCTTTTAATTTTCTGAAGTGGGCTTGGCATTCCAGCAGGCTGGTCAGTCTGCTTGTTCCTGTCCGAGCACAATCTGCCCTGGCCCTATTGCCTCTAGAGAAAAAGGGAAATACAAATAACAGGTTTATGAAATACTGGGTTATTAATGTCCTTTGCCACGTGGCCCTTTTTGATAGAATCATAGAATCCTTTGGGTTTGAACAAACTTTTAAAGGTCGTTGATCCACCTCCCTGCCTTTGGCAGGGACATCTTCAACAAGACCAGGTTTTTCAGAGACCTGTGCAATTTGACCTTGAATGTTTCCAGGGGTGGGGCAACCACCACTTATCTGGACAATCTGTGCCAGTGTTTCACCACCTTTATTGTAAAGTATTTATTTCTTATCTTGGTCTGTCCTCTTTTAGTTTAAAACTATTGCCCCTTGTCATTTCATAACAGGCCCTACTAAAAGGTTTGTCCTAATCTTTTTTGTAAATCCCCTCTGAGTATTGAAAAGCCACCCTGGTACCTTCTCTTCTCCAGGCTGAAGAAGCTCTCCAGGCTCTTCTCTAACCCAAACTCTCGCAGCCTTTAATTTTCAATATTAAATAACTTCTGGATTTCTCCCAGTCCTGGTTCTGCTTAGCACAGTGTCATTTTGCTACAGGGCAAACCCTTATTCCCCTCTTATTTGCAATATAGTAACATTTTGGCAGTCTTCTCCCAGTCTTTTGGAGTTTTGGGTCAGTTTGACAAAAGGCAGTTGTATCATGGATAGTGTCTGTATTTGTTCATAATGTGGCTTTTGTCTGTGGATTAGTTAAATTTGCTGCCTAACAGTTTAGTGAGGCAGTAATTTTAAGTCCCGTAGATTCTTTGGTTTCTGGCATTCAGTAAGTCTTTGGTTGCAAATAAGCATTCAAAATGCTTAGTGGGAACAGCCCTTGAAATGGAAAGAATCTGAAAACCAGTCAAGTGTCACAGCTCGTGAAACTTCTGTAGTAAATTTCAAGTATGAATGGTTGGGTGTATGTTGTATTGTCTTATGTTAACAAGGCCATGTTGTTAAAGGGAATGCTAAATTTTTCAAATATATTGCTATTCCTGGCATTTTGCAAGTTTTCCAGGAGCAATTCTTAAGGATCTTTTTGCAATTGTGGTCTGTTTCTGTAAAACCAAGCAGAGCAATTGCTGGTGGTTCTAGCAGAACCAGAAGTGTGATCCCAGGAGCTGGGGTTGATCCACCTTTAGGCACAGGCTTTCATCCAAGTTAAATAATCATAACATTATTGCTGCAGTAACTTAATTTTAACTGTTGTGAGGCTGAGGTGTGGAGCTGTGGGTAAGGCAGTGTCATTTCCTTGCAGGGTGAACCTGTCAGAGTGCTGGTGACTGGAGCAGCTGGGCAGATTGCTTACTCCCTCCTCTACAGCATTGCCAAGGGCGATGTCTTCGGCAAAGACCAGGTAACTCTGCACTGAATCCACAGAATGACCAGGTTGGAAGAGACCTTCAAGTCCAACCCATACCCCAACACCTCAGCTTAACAATGGCACCCAGTGCCACATCCAGGCTTTTTTTAAACACATCCAGGGATGGTGACTCCACCACCTCCCTGGGCAGGCCATTCCAGAACTTTATCACTCTTTCCCTGAAAAACTTTTTCCTAATATCCAGCCTATATTTCCCCTGGCACAGTTTGACACTGTTCCCTCTGGTTCTGTTGGTTGCTGCCTGAGAAAGAGACCGACCCCACCTGACTGCAGCCACCTTTCAGGGAGCTGTAGGGAGTGATAAGGTCACCCCCGAGTGTCCTTCTCTCCAGGCTGAACACCCCCAGCTCCCTCAGTTATTCCTCACAGGGTTTGTGTTCCAAACCCCTCACCAGCCTCGTTACCTCCTCGGGACACACTCAAGTGTCTCAATGTCCTTCCCAAACTGAGGGACCAGAACGGGACACAGCACTCACGGTGTGGGCTCACCAGTGCAGAGTACAGGGGAAGGATGGCCTCCCTGCTCCTGCTGGCACAGGAATGAATGAATGTCAGAACTGCAGTGCCTGAGACTGGTTTCCTCATAGACACTCGGAATGGTTTACCAGTATGCAAGTAATTTCTTCTTTAAGTGGGGAAAATGGGAGTTCTGCTCTGTTATGCAAGCTATCATTTGTTGATTGTGCTGAAGTTCTTTTCTGCAAATGGGTTTTAAATCTTGCACGAGGTAACAGCCGAGTACAAGACAAATTAATTTTCAAGACACATTGTGCCCAGCTTGCACTAAACCTTTTCTTTCTTTCCAGCCTCTTATTCTTGTGCTGCTGGACATCACTCCTATGATGACAGTACTGGAAGGTGTGGTGATGGAGCTGCAGGACTGTGCTCTGCCGCTGCTCAGAGGTGGCCAAAACAATTTTTTCTTATACCTACAAGATGCTGCAGTACAATTCTTGCATTTATGAGTCCCTGTAGCTGGCAGGAAGTTAGGCAGAAGAAAATCTTAGATGATCCTTCCTTGGTTTTGTGGAATATAATCAATTTAACTTAGCCTGTAAGCTAGGAAGAATGACATCAAATAGGTTTTGTGGACAGAATTGGCAATGGAGATACCTGGGTTTACATCATCTAATCCTTGGCTTTAAACCTGGACAAGAAATTGTGAGATACTAGTGCATATGTGCATTGTATTCTGGCCCAGCCATGAAATATATACAATATATCATTGCTATATTATATATATAATATTTATTGCTAAATTTAAAAAAAATTTAGTCTTAAAAATATCTTCTTTATATCTTTATATCTTATATATAAAGATATAAAATGAAAAAGCACTCCTCAAGCCTTGTAAACAAGCTGAGTTCTGGTAGTTTAAACATGCAAAAGAAAGGGAGCAAGTAGGAGTTAGTGTAATTACTAATTTAACATTAGTAATTGCATGTAGGTACTAGCTCTTGTACAAATCAAACCTTCTCGCTTTGAATTAGAAAGGGGCAGCAAAACTTCACTTGTGTTGGTCTTAGCCACTGAAATTCTATTGTAAAAGTAAAGAAAAGCATATGTACTTATATACACATTTTTAGAGGCAAATGAAATGTATCTTTTTACATCGATTTCTCCTGTGTTTTCCACTTCAGATAAATATTTGTATGTAAAACCTGTTTACTGGGATGTATTTAATCTGTGGAGGTAGGGCCAAATGACTGTTACTTGTATTTTTGGAAGGGGAAGGTGGTGGTATTGTCAGATTAGATTATATACTATTTATGCACAAAAGAATATTCCTGTTAGCACTATGCCATGAGTATTTATCTTGCTGAATTCTTTTCCCCCTTTCCTTTATTTTTTTAGAGGTCATTCCAACAGACAAGGAGGAAGTTGCATTCAAAGACCTTGACGTAGCAATTCTGGTTGGCTCCATGCCAAGGAGAGAGGGCATGGAGAGGAAGGATTTACTCAAAGCAAATGTAAAAATTTTCAAGTCTCAGGGTGCAGCCTTGGACAAGTATGCCAAAAAGACTGTCAAGGTGAATATAGGAATTGAATTTAAAACATTAATTCTCTGCTATGTAGAGACCTGGATACACTGTAGAAGAATATTGTAAAAGCAGGAGCCTGTTTAGTGTGGGCATTCCTTTCCTTATGCCCTGGAAAATAGACCACAGTCAAGGGTAGATAAGAAACAGAATGTTAAACAGGTGGATGATTTAGTCATTAATTTGTTTGGTGAAAAAGGGGAGTCCTACCTTCTATTGATGTATTCTGCACATACTCTGTTTACCACCAATTTGAAAAGCAGCCCCATAAAACCATGTTTAAAAAAAATAAACAGTCTTTTGCTTGTTATCACTCTTCTGTAGGAGAACTGAATTAACTAAATGCAGCTGCCTACTTCATATCCATCTGTGTCCTTTAACATAATGACCCTTAACTTCAATATCAATATGGAATTACAGTTGCACAAAAATCGGCTTTATTTATGTTGTTTGCATCTTACTTGGAGCATTAGAAGATTTTAATTGTTCTCTCTCAGATTCCTTCAGCACAGTTAATGGGATCATGTGGCTGCTCTCCCACTGCTCTTAATCTCAGGCCCAGACTCCGGCTGTGCTTTGTAACTGACTTTTAATGTCTGCTGATGAACTTCCTATGGTTTACTTCTTTATCCAGCTGGAATAAAAACTATCAATATAACTATTGTGGAGTAGTGGAAAATTGACTGAACTCACTTTCAAAAGGGGAAATACAAAGGGAGGTTTGCAGATCAGCTTGTGTGATTTAGAGTGTATGGAGTCTGACATAAGTCATTTGAGGCACAAATGAAGGATGAATAAAAATCAGTTTTGCATAGTAATAAATTGATTTAAGTTGAGGCAATGTTTTACTTCTAACTGCCTATGAACATTGAGATAAGTAAATGTTCTGGCTTTCTTAATTATAAAGCAATTATATAAAGCAGTGGCAGCCAGTCCAGAAAGCATTTAAAAGTGGTTGGTTTAAAGTGTGCTTGTGTCTATCTCCCTTTATCTGGTAGCATGAGGTTTGAAGCCAGGCTGTAGGTCAGTGTAGAGATCTCCCTAGAAGTCTTGTTCCCTTTCACATTGGATGTCAAGTTAAAGAGAATACCTATTCTCTTTAACTTATCTGGAAAATATTTTTATGTGCAGTTATAGAAGTTTGGGTGACTACAAATGGCACACTTAAAAGACAGTCTTGTTGGAGACAACCAAGAGATTAGAAAATTTAACTTTTAGATAGCTTCTTTGAAGGCCAAGCAGTGTGTTTCACTGAAGGGAGGTGTTTTGCAGAAATACCTACTTCATATTTCCTTTTTTCATTTTTAGGTTGTGGTTGTTGGGAATCCAGCCAATACCAACTGTCTGATTGCATCAAAGTCAGCCCCATCCATACCAAAGGAAAACTTCAGCTGCTTAACTCGTTTGGATCACAACAGAGCTAAATCTCAGGTAAAAAATGGCTGATTGTTGTGTTATCTTATGCTAAATACAAAGCAATGCTTTCAAAGAAGTCTGTGAGTTGAGAAGCTGAAGTCAATGCAATGGACATGTTTAATTTCCAATTAGATTGCTCTGAAACTTGGTGTGACTGCTAATGATGTGAAGAATGTCATCATCTGGGGCAACCATTCCTCCACTCAATATCCTGATGTTAACCATGCGAAGGTAAATGTGAAAGGAAAGGAAGTTGGAGTCTATGAAGCTATAAAAGATGACAGCTGGCTGAAGGGAGACTTTATTGCGGTAAGATACCATTTTTAATTTTTTTTAATGGTTCATTTTATGCTTTCTCCTTACCTCATCTGAAATTGTAAACAATGTAACTGATGTAGTGAAGCAGCTCTTCTCTCACTAGAATAAGCCATCTTCAGATATCTTGTTGCCATCAGTTATTTGCCTTGGAAGATTCAAGGCAGGAAAGTCTACCTAACTTCTGTTGGAAAAATCCAGCTGGAATGCTAAAATGATTCAGCAAAGAGTTTTGCTCACAGCTCATGTGAAACTTGTGTGACACAGGAACACCATTGCCATTTCACTATGGTGACTTTTTGGGGCGTTTTTGTAGATGAAGTGGGATTGATCCATTTGCTGCTCCCCACCCACCAGAAAAGGCCAGCAAATCTTTCCCTGCTCGTGCATGGGCACAGACACACACACACACACACACACACACACACACACAAAGTGTGTGGCATCATCAGAACCGTTTCTGAAAAGGAATCTGAAAAATCTAGAAAATGCCGGCAAAGTAGAGTAGTAATAAATAATAATGTAAGTTAGTAAAACAAAGTAATGGTATTAATTGATCAAGAGCACAGGCTATCTAAGTGGAATGTGAAGGGAAGTGGGTTACTAAAGCCCTAGATGATTAAAGCTTTAGCAAAACTATTAAATTTTAAAACTATTAACTTGAGTATGGTGAGGTAGGTTCAGCTATCTTCAGGAATTAAATAACTTGTATGCATTAAGTATTGTAGGATTGAGACCAGCAAGTGTTTCACATTGGTATTCAGCAGAAGACCTCAATTGACAGTGTGTTGCTTGAGACATCTGCCACTGCTGACATGCACAAAGTCTCCTGGTGGGAAAAGCTTGAGGCATCTGCTTGGTATGAGAGTAGTCAGCTAGCTGTAAAGTTAAGGAATGAGCCTCTGAAGCATTGTTACATTTGTGTTGGCACAACTCTTCTAGATAGTATTCCTGGATTGTATGCCATGTTTGTTGAGTGAAAGAACTGTATCTTCACTGATAAAATTAAATAATTACATACAACAGTCTTTCTTGATGACACTTACTAACAGCATGTAGACCAAGCCGTGGTTTTTCTGCATTACAATTTAGTTATGGTTGGGTTTTTTTCTTAATTGCAGACTGTTCAGCAACGTGGAGCAGCTGTTATTAAGGCCAGGAAGCTGTCCAGTGCCATGTCAGCTGCCAAAGCTATCTGTGATCATGTGAGGGACATCTGGTTTGGCACTCCAGCGGTAAGATGTTGCTATTAAAGTGCATGTTTGCCTCGTGCTTTCATTCTGTGCCCCTCGCTGACCTCAAGTGTATGTGTGTTCAGAGGAAAGAATCTGTCTTTTTCTGGAGTAAATTGTGTCGTAGGAGACAAAGAATATCATAAATCATGGAAATTTTGCCTGCTTCTAGCAGTGAAAAATGTATTTATCTCTGCCTTTCTGGTTTCAGGGGGAGTTTGTTTCGATGGGAGTCATTTCTGATGGCAATTCTTATGGTGTTCCTGAAGACCTGCTGTATTCATTCCCTGTTGTGATCAAGGTAACTAGGCTGTATTTAAATCCATATATCTTCTGCACGACTTAATAAACTGTCATGTGAGCCTGTTAACAGCAGTGTGGGACTGCAGTTGCTGAGATGTGAGGGTTTAGCAGTCTCCCTTTCACAGAGAGGACTCCTATTAACCAAGTTAACTTGATTGTCAGTAAAGTGCTGGTGGTTGGGCAAGTACAATCTGACATGACTAGCTGGTGCTGGTTGCATTGTTTATCTGAAATAAAATTAACTTCTGCCTGATGTGGTTCTTAGGGCCATAAGCTGTGTTTTTATGCCGTAAAGTTTCTTTCATGCAGACTGAATGAAGCCTTTTCTTACATGGAGAGCTTTTTGTTTGTTTGTTTTCAATCAGGACAAGACCTGGAAGTTTGTTGAGGGTCTTCCTATTAATGATTTTTCTCGTGAGAAGATGGAAATTACTGCTAAGGAGTTAGCTGAAGAGAAGGAGACTGCTGTGGAATTCCTCTCCAGTGCATGACTAGGTCAGGAGGAAATGCAAAATCATTTAAGAGTGGAAGAATCGAAAAGCCGTCTGTAGGTCTGCTACCAAGCACCAATACTGTATCCAAGTCAACTGTCTGTGGCCATTGTGCATTTTAAAGTTCATATGCTTACTGGTACTGTTGTGCCTCTTGAGTTATTAGCAAAATATTATTAAAGAAGTAAAACTAGTTTGTTGACCAAAGTTTTTGTCCATTCAATACTAGTTGCTTTCTGTGTATGGTACAGGATAATTGTTTGCCTCGGCCTTGGCTACTAACGCACAATCTGAGTTTTGATTAGAATTTGGCACTACTGGAACACGTCTGTGATCACTTCAGCAACCTCTGTCTCAACTGAAAATGAAATTAGAATGCCAGTAATTCTCTTTACACTGATAGTTCAGTGACCCAGGTCTGTCACTGCACAGACTTCAAGTAAATATATTTCACTCTGGTTATGCTTACAATATTTGTCAATAAAAATATTAAAAGTTGTTCAATCAGATACTGACTAAGAGTAGTCTGTTGCACTTTATTTGCATGTTTTAGTTATGTAACTAACACAATTTGATAGTACAAGATTAAAAAAAACCTTAACAGCCTATTTTAGGAAACTGAGGGAAACTAGTTTAAGCTTTAAGCATTACTAGCTTTTGCAATGACTAACATTTCCCTTTGCCTGAGTTGGTGTCTCTCCTGTTCTAATAGAAGTTTCTGCCTTGTACTAAAGTAAATCTTGGTCTGTCATACCTGGAGTCATCTCATTTTTGTTTTTTGGTCTGTTTTCATTTAATGAGGGTTTGAAAAACAAAACTTTTTTTGACAAGAAAGGGAAAGGTTAACCTGAATTATAAGCAAATTGAATGGTTTTCTTTGGGGTTTTACCAGCCAGAATATAAAATAAAACAGCAAACATCAGTGAGTTTATCCAGAAAAATAAGTCTGCTCTCAGAATATTGCTGTACCTATTAAGTACAGTGACAACGATGCATCAGAGACTGATTATATGTAGAGGTGAAAGGGGAGAGAAACATTTCAGAAAATGGGAATGTGCTGCAGCACAGGGCACAGTGAGTGAACACCGTGAATGCTTATGAAGCAGCTGTTGCAAGCATTTTTGCATTTCTGCAGTCTTAAAATAGACAGGAAGTGTACACTGTTGTATTTTTTTTCACTGTTCTCATTCCTCTGAGCCCCTTAGAGTTTCGTTTTCAGGAGAAAGTTTCATACACCTGTCTTGTCATGACAGTTTGGGCGCTTCTGCAGAAATTAGGGAGGGAAGAAAAGCTGCCAGTGTGTTGACTGCCTTCTGGCAGTTCCATGCAAAGTGAGTAAAATCTCATTTCAGCATGAGCTCAGGGATCAAAGGGATTCATTGCAATACTTACCATGCTACAATTTATTTTGAATTAAGGTGTTTTTGCAGTGAGTGCTACAGGAGATGGCTCCAGTGCACAACGTTACTTGGTATGAAAAGGCTAAGTAAAGGAAAAAGTGCACATCTATGCCTGATAAATATAAATAAAGGATGATAAATGCTGCTAGTGTGCTTTGTGCCATACCTACTGTAGCATCACCACATAGGGAATTAGCTTTAGGAAAGAAAATCTGGAAGATCTGTCTCTTCAGGGCTTTTTGATGTCTGTTTTACAGTAGCCTTCTGCCGAAGACAACTAATTTTTTGTAAAGTAATCCTTCTGACAATGTATCAGAACACTTCCACAGAAGCTCTGCACTTGATAGAGTATCTCTCTCCCCTTATACACTAAAGTTAACAGTTGCACTGACCTCCTCACGCTGAGTTTTAAGCACTGTTTGTGTTCCCTCTGCACTTCCATGAGCCGTTGAACTGGAAATCTCTCACCTGCTCATTGTCCAAATGCTTTGCTATCCTCCTACTTACAAACTACCACGTGGTGGATATTCTTTTTATTGGAAGTTACTCCCCGGTTACTGATGAGGTATTTCCAGGATATAAAGACTTTCCTGTGCAGGAAAGGATTTCACATCCATTCATTACTTGCTGATTACTTTTCCGAGAGAAGAGAAGCCAGGACTTCAAGCAGCAACTCCTGAGTGAGTACATACAAGCATTCTTTGAGAAACAAATCCTAGGGGAAATTAGGGCTGGAATTGTCAGATCCACTTCTGGAAGGTTTCTAGATGGAGCAGCTGAGAACATTAGAGCTCCTCACTGAGTCTGTGTGTCAGCAGAAAGGCTCCCAGGGAAGGCTGGCATGCCTTGTGGAACACCAAATCCCTGCATCCCAAATCCTGCCTTCATGCTCCTGAAACTGCCCAAGGCAGGCTGCTGATCTGATCTCTTTGAGCTTTCTTGACAGCCTTCCATTCCCAGCAAGAATTCTTTTGAGAGGGAGAAGAAGTAAAACTTTTCCCCAAATGAACAAAAAACTGATTCCAAGTTTGTCTTGCATCATCATTCTTCTCCCAGTACAGCTGTTCCTTACAGTAACTCAGGTGAAGTTGTAAATCCCAGATCTAACAAGTGAATCTAAATCGATGTTATACTGGTGGTACCACAGAGCTTCACCCCTGGGCAGAGTTATAAGGCATCACATCATCTCCAATCAATAGGTTTGAATCTCACTTTCCTCAAGGGAAGGCAGGAGAACTTCTCTGGCAAGTGCTTTCAGAGCACTGGATTTACAAACCAGAGGAAAGATGTCCTGAATGAGCTTATTAGAATGATTTTCTTTTTTTATTCCTCGCCCTCCCCAGCCTCCCAACCCCCATTTCCTGTAGTTTAGGGTCTTTTTTACATCTACAGACACATTTTGAATTCCATGTAGTAAATCCTAGAGGATGGCTATATCTCAGTAGTAATAAAAGAGGAAGTTACATAAATGTAACTATTTGCAGCTTAAACAGCAAATATTTTAAGTACCACATTTTTTTTTTAAAAACAATATTCCAACAGCTTTTTAAGTGGCAACTTTGCATAGCAGCATAAAAATGCAGCTGAATTAGAACAGAGGCTGAGCAGTCAGCTGCTTAAAATAAAACTGTGTTTTAATAAAACTCTGTTTAATAAAACTCTGTAAGTGCAGGTAAATAGAGGAGTGAACAGATAAAGATGCAGTCTTCCGCTTAGCCAGAAATAAGCCCATTGTTTTGATTTTACAGAATCTTTAATTAATGTCTAACTAAAAACTTAATTGCACAAATGCTTTTTTTTTTTCAAGTCTGCTAACCATAATCATAAATGCCAAGACCACCTTTAATCCTAAATAAATTATAAAATGAATAAATACAAATAAAAGTAGTTTAACAGTGCAAGTTTTCTTGGAGCCTCCAGATGGAGCTAGTAGAGAGGGAGTCAGACTTGGAAAACTTTCTACTCCTCAACGTGTAGGCCTGGAGAATAAATACCTGTCCATGAGAAAGCAAACAAATCCCATTCTGCAAGGGGCTGGGGGCCCAGGAAACTCTTGGCCAGGAGAGGGAAGGTTTTGACAAAATACCCACATTCTCACCAGTGTGGACACCTGTTTCCACGCCATTGAGATGTCTACATCAAGATGGCTTCTCCAGGACAAGAAGAATAACCTTTGGATGCATTTGGCACTACCATTGCTTGAAAGATGTCCCTCTCTTCCATTCCCCAGTAAAAACAGCACTTGAGATCAAGTTGTAAATTCAGGAAACAAGTTCTGCTGTTGGCTCTGCAGGAGCCCACAGCAGCCAGATGACCTGTCTTTGTCCTTCAGCTTCTTGTAGCAGATATTTGCAAAAGAAGTTGAAAGTCCTGGCTGGAGGATGCTTTTTGGGGCATGGTCAGTCTCCTTTGTAAGTGCTTTGGAAAAGGTGGGATGGCCAGGTGGGATGGCGCCTGAGAGGCAAATGGAGCAGGAAACACAGGCATCTCTTCATCAGCAAGTAGACCACAAGACAAGTAATCCTGACCCATTAACTTCTCCTAACTGGAGAAGCTAAATCCAGGCGAAGGTGGCTGTGCTACTTTTGTGGGCTTTCAAGAGAAAAGCACAAATCCTCCTCATTATGAAATACCATCATGAGAAAACCCAACAGTGTTTGGCAACTTCTCTTTGGTGTGGTCTGGTGCTGGTGCAGAGCAGGGCATGATAAACATCTGCTTCTTCTGAGAAGCAGGAGCTCTGCCTTCCTGAGGAGAGGTGAAGGAGATGAGCCAGAGGCCACCTCTGGGTGTTTAGGGCTTGTTGATGCCACTAAATGTAAATACCTGGAGAAGGGAGGAGTCAGACATGGTTACCAGGCATTCCCATTTCTCTCTGCAAAGCCACAGGAGATGAGGTTGGCTTTTCTTGGCAGGTGCCAGGCATTTCTCTGCATGTTGCACAAACAGAGAAACAATTAATACAAACTCCTTGTATGCTATACTCCTGTCTGGCTGCATCTCTGTGAAACTAGACATGGGGTAAATTAAGTTTCTTGTTAATGTCCAGGCTGGTAACAGCGAAATCTGGTAAAATGTTTGATCTCAGCCATCCCAGACCACATCCCCATGAGTGAACTCCTGGCAAGACCTCCTCAGTGCCTCCATTCCCTGCCCTTTGTGGAGCTGGGTTGCTGTTCATGGACTCACCTGCACTGACCAGCAGGAGAAGGCAGCAGCCAGGCACTGCTGCTCAAGGGCATCTGAAAGGGTGGAGGGCGTTCAAACTCAGCCACTTACAATTTCACTAGGTGCTAACGCAGAAGAGTTGGTCTACACTTGTTCCTGTACTTCCTTCCTCCAAATTTGACTTCGTATCTGTCCTCCCGGCTGTCACACTGGCAGCTAGAATACTTTGCAGGGGTCGTGGTGCTATGAAGAGGCGATCCCTTAAGGCAAACCAAAGGTGCCACCTGAGCCACGAGGTGTCCCCACAGGGCAGCTGCACGGCCTTGGGAGGACTTAGAGGGGAACCACAGGAGAAGACACAGCTCTGCAGTGCTGGGCATGAAGTTCTGACTCTTTATTGTTCCTTTCTAATTTTTTCTTTTTTTTTTTTTTTCTTTTTAATGGTGAATGTCTATTTTTGGCTTTTGCTAGAAACGGTCCTCCCCTTCCATTTGGGAGAAAAGATCCAATCTTTCCCAGTGTCTCTAGGACCACTAGCTGCAGTAGGTGCAATACAGGAAATCAAATGTTCCATTTTCCTTGTCCTTCTCTGGTCCCACTGCTCTACTGCTCTCAGTGTGCCTGCCAGACAGAGGTACGGAAGTGATCTAGAGAAATTATGCTTCTTGGCCAAACAGTAGCTTCCCCAAAAATTACCATTTTTGGCACAAAAAGTGTCCATCCTAGTTCCTGGTCTTTTCATCCAGAGATCAAAAGGGCTAATTAGAGCAATTAAGGCTAACCAACTCCTTATGGAGATGACAGCAAATGGGACTTGAGGGTACCAGTTCTTGCTGCTGTATGGTTATTTCTACAAGGTGAGATTAGGAAGAGTTCCTTTTGTGTGCCAAAATATGCAGAATTTGTGCCTTATTCTGAACAGCTCAAACCCCTTTTGAAGATTTGAGCTGTTCAGAAAAAGGCAGAGAGGACAGGAGAACCAAGAGCCCTTTGTGAAGTTCTGAGCTATTTGGTAGACAGTATCAAAAGCACCACCTTGATGTGAAACCAGCCTTTCCTTCTTTTTTGCTTTTCACCCAAGCACAGAAATGACGTGATTCATTTTGGTGCGCAGAGAAACCTTTGATGATGGAATAAAACCTCAGAGATTTCTGAGAGATTCTTTTTGGTGAGTGGTGGGGAAAAGAAGGTGTCTCAGAAGTGTCAATTTTGCACTTGACTATTGGGCCTCTCACCCTTCCTGCTATTAATTAATTGAATGGGGCTTTTATGCTAAAATGTAACACAGGGTTTGGCTGATAATGGAGCTCTTCAGCACTGGTTGTTTTGCCTTCAAGACTAGAGAAGTCAACAGAAGAAATGTCTGTCAAACAGACAAAAAAATACCTGTTGGAGGGTCTCTCCAAACCCGCAAGCTGCCTGCATTGCCATAGGGCTCAGAGTAACTTCTGCTCAAAGTCCCTGGTCCTTCAACCTGGTCCTGTAGCCTGGGTGATGACCTTGGCCACAGGATAAGTGGGCTTATCTTGGCTCCTGGCATGGAAATTGCTGACAGGGAATACAGGGAGCTGAAGGGGCATGCAAGTTTACTGCTGTCCCGTATCAGCTGTGGGGAGATATCCCACAGCCAAGGGGCAACTGCAGCTCCTCTTCCAAATCCCAGGCTACAAGTGACACTGCGAAACCTCTGGGAGTTGACACTTGAAGCACCCCAGTGATGTGCTTCTTTGACACTCATCACACAGATAATCATACTCGAATTCTACGGGGGAAAAATCTTGTGGGAAATATGCCTGCACAGGTTTCCTTACTATGAAAAGTACCAGTAATGAAATCCCCAAACTCTTCATCCATGAGAGAAAGGCTGCCACGTTCCTGACTCCTACTGCAAACACTTCCTTCATGTCATGAGTCACCTGGTTCCTGGTGTGCTCACAGAGCAGGTGATGGAGCCCACACCTACCTGGGTGTAAAACATCTCTTGGCAAAGGGAGTGATGCCTGGGCAAATAATCTGTCACCTAATTCACGTAGCTCCTACGTGGTCCTCCTCTGCCTGGAAGTCTGGCAGCACTGCTGGGAAGCAGGAGGGAATGGTCAGGGAAGCGAGTACAAAAAACACAAAGCACGTATATCCTCAGGCAAACAACGGAACAAAAGAGAGTAGAAGAGTAGTAAAAAGTTAGTAAAAGATTACTCAGTGTTTATCTTGGCTTTTTTTTTTATTATTCCACTGACAAGGCAAATATTGGGGTGTCATGGCACAAAGGAACTCCTTAATATATATTTTTCTAAGAATATCAGACTGAAAAAGGTCAAGAAATGCAGTTTGAGTGACTTCAACCTGAAAATCAAAGCCACAGAGATGCAACCTGATCAAAGCTGCCCTGTGGTTTCCCAGCCACTTTTGCTATTGATTTTTACTGAGTTTGGTTATGGGCCTTGATAAAAGCAGGGCCAGACACAAAATCAATGTTGTTTTTCACATATACTTTTCAGTCCATTATATGCTATCAGTAGCACCTGGTATTTTTCATCATGACAAGTTTTTATCTTCCCCTGGTTAGTTAATGTGCTTTGTCTTAATATACTTTATGCCTTTCCAGTAGGTAACACTGTACTCTCCAAACAACTTATCTGTAATGACATCCCTCATTTTCAGTTGTAGCACCCTTCCCTTTCTTTTTGCATGGTGTCTTTTTTCATCTATCATCTTCCATTTACTCCAGATAAAAGGTCTGTTCTTTTGTCCCCCATTTTACAAATGTATTGACAATGATTTTGTGTGTGTGAGCTTATGAATTCCCTTGGTTTTGCCTCTACAGAAGGCTCTGGCACAAGTCAACAAACCTTTTGAAAGCTAAGTGAAATAAGTTAGTCAAAAACAACAATTTGGATTTCAAGAGATGGGAGAAAACAAGTAGACGTATTCAAAGATACTGGTGACCAAAGTGCACAAAAACACTGGCAGAACTCTAAAGGGAGGTGACAGAAAAAAGAAATGTGTGACACTGTTAGAAAGACAACCTGGCCAGGAGGATGAGGACATCACTTCAACTTAGAAGGAGCTGATTAAGAGGAAATGAGAGGGGCCAGGCGGGAAAGAGAGCCAGGCTGGTCTGAGGGATAATCCCAAAAGCTACTGAATGTGGGAGAAGGAGTACACTGGC
This sequence comes from Zonotrichia albicollis, assembly GCF_047830755.1. Lineage (NCBI taxonomy): Eukaryota > Metazoa > Chordata > Aves > Passeriformes > Passerellidae > Zonotrichia > Zonotrichia albicollis. The sequence goes on from NC_133821.1 coordinate 24,940,913, forward strand.
AGAAATAGAGAGAATTTAGAGGAATGGAGGAGGAGGAGGGTGAATTAGTCCTGTGGTGAGGAGCAAGCAGATGATGAGACAGGACAGAAGGTGCTGGTGGGAGGTGGAAGTAGGGCAGACAAGGGGTCAGCATGTGGAGATGTCAGCTGCACCATGTCCCTCTCAGGAGCCAGCCCGCTGCTCAGGCAGGTGTGAGACAAGCAGCAGCAGTGTCACACCCAGCATGTCTCTGAGAGAGGCTGGCAGTCACCAAGCCCCAGCAAAGGCCACAAGGGCACAGCTGTGGAGCACGTGGCAGGGGAAATGTCCGTGTCCACGTCCGTGTCGCGCGGTGCCTCCGCTGTGTTTGCTTTGGCGTCGGCAAGGCAAACGAGATCAAGCGGGAGAGAAGCAGAGTGCAGAGGGCAGCCAGCATGGCTGGGCGTGGGCTGGGGTGTCCTGCTCACTGGAGGCACAGCGTGGGAGCAGAGACAGAGGGAGAAGTGTTGCTCGGACAGCTCCAATCGACACTCCCAGGGAGAGGTCTGGGCAAAAGCCAACAATGGAAGTTGCCGGGAAGGCTGAGGAGGAAATTGTGCAGGTTAAACAGTAAGGCTCAAGCAGTGACAGCAGGAGAGCCCACAGCTGGAAATGTCCCTGGGTACAGAGCTGGGGCAGGGCTTATGAAATTTTCCCAAAATTCCATGAAAGAGGATGTTCCTCTCATCCCCACCAAGCCAGTTATTTTACAAAACTATGTGCTTTGTAGGAGCACATGGGATCTGTAGGAACCTCTGTGCTGGAGAAGGCTCTTGTCCTTATTCCTACCCAGCCCTTTCTGTAGCAGGATCTGGACCTAGCAGGAGTCCAGCACAGCTCAAGGTGAGAGCCTGGAGGGCAGAGGACAGGAATTTCTTCCCTTTTTGGGCACAGTTTCAGCAGCCAGCCAGCCGTACCTCATGCCCGGTCCCACCCAGGTGTGCAGGCACTGGAGGCGAGCAGGTGCCAGCTGGCTCCTTCTCTGAGATGTGAATGCCTGGCGTGTCCTGCAGCAACCCTGGGGCTGTGGCTTGCTTGGAAATGCAGCCAAACCCCCCAGCAAATCTGCAGCAAAAAGACAACGCAAGAAGAGGCAAGAGTCTGAGCTGGAGAAATTAGCATCAAGCCATCCATGCTGTTCCCATGTGATATTCTACCCTTGCTATTCTAAGGCAGACCATGAGCACCTAAATCAGGTGCTCTTGAGTACCTAACTAACATGGAGCAATCAGGAAGTGCTTCACCTTTTCTCCTGACTCATATCCTGCTGTGGTACACTGGGTACACAGAAGAAAAAGGCTGAGATACCTTTCAGGCCACCATCCTTCAGTCAGGTTCATCCAAGCCCATGAGTTGAGCTGCCAGAAGATTGGGAGGGAGGCAGCTCCCAGGGTACCACAGTTCCAGAAACCATGTGCTCATTACATCAAATGGAGGCTGCACTTTGGTACTCAGACTTAAAGGCTTCTCTTCCATTTATGCCACTTTGACTGAATCAATATCATAAAAAGAAAAATTGCTTGGCCAAACCACTGTTTCCCTTCCAGACTCCCTGGGGTGAACATATTTGTGTTAGATTTTATACACAGGAACAAGTTTTTCAGAGATTTGTCACATTTACATGAGGGGCAGAAGGAAAAAGCAAATTATTAATCCACACCATTCCCATCTCTCTCTTGTCATGTCATGGAAGATATGATGGGATTGTCAGAAACATTTCCGCACTCCAGGTCTGTTTGCTCTCCCTCAGTAACTATTTTAACATTCTCTCTCTTTATAGCTGTATAATTGCTACTACATTGGAGCACTCGAAGTGGCCTTCAATTTTCATCCAAGCAGAAGAACAGAAAGAAGATCATAAGATAGAAAGGCCTTAACTATGTTTGCATCCAGTATCTACCAGCCATTCTTTTTGTGTGGTTGCCTCCTGTTTTTTATTATTTGATTCCAAATTGGTATCATTTAAGAAGTGACCATTTCACAGGTGAATCCAGATTATATTTGCTACATATAAAACTGGAAGTGATACTCCAATGAAGCATTTTGTAAGAGTTTTAAGAGAAATTATGTCAGCTTGGGAGAAAGGAATGGTTTGGGTCTCTCCCCCTGGAGAGTTTTATTCAAACAACTTTTCCCGAGCAGTCGTAGAGCAGACAGAAAAGAACTGTAATTGAAAAGAGCTTACAAATCAATCTCAAGCTTGAATCAGAGCTGGAAGGGTAGATTAGATGCTGTTATGTTATTTATGTAGCTATTCGCCCTTCCCAAATGGCAGGATGGATTCAGCTCTGCTGAAGGCTTTATTCACGGTCAGTTCTGTGCATTAAAACTGAGCTCCCACATTGCTCAGCTCACCATAACCACCACATTCCTGGAGAGAAAGAGCATGTGTTAGATCCAGAACAAAGTGGAGGCACTGCAATAACTGTTAATATTTAATCACCAGGAGTTTTCCAGCCCTCTGGCAGAAGCCGGAGCTGGGGAACACGTCCTCTGTTCACAGTGAACACACACTGCCCCCGTGACACTGAGGATGAAACCTTAAACTTCTCAAAGTCCCTTTGATAAGGGAAACTCAGTCGACCTGGGAGCTGTTGTTCGTCGAAAAAACACTAATAAAAGTGAGTTCTCCTTTCTCTGTAGTTGTCCCTCTTGATAATGAGCTGGATTTGAAGGAAAACCAGGGATTTCCCTGGTTACAAAGAGAAAAAAATCCCACTCTTTCTAACCACCTAATGAATTTCTAGAGCAATATTTAAGCTGAGTTGTGTTTATTTCACCTGGTCTCCCATCTGCAGGGCTGCCAGGTGATGAGCAGACGTGGTCATCCATGGCCATCTGGGAGAGGTGGATCAGCTGGAGCCAAGCCAGCCTTGGTTCCCAGCACTGGCATTTGCCCAGCCCTCGTCAGCTCTCACCTTCAGGAGAGACGTGCGATGGTGTCATGGGTCCTGTCTGCTGCCACCACAGCCCAAAACACTGGTCCTGACTTCCAAGGATTTAGAGAAGGAGTGGACGACAGGTGGAAGACATAACGTTAGAAAGGAGAGGGTATTTTTATAGCTTCTTCTCCTTCTTATCCCTGTTGACCCAACAGGGATACATGATGAGATGAAAAGAGGAGGTTGGAGACACTTGGACAACTTCAGGTGATGAGGTCTGGACAATGGCAAATGTCACATCCCTGTCAGGAGCTACCCAAGTCAGAGTGAAATTTGGTAAAAAAGCATCTGTGGAGAAGAGTGGCAATGAAATCTGTCTTTTACAGCCCAGGAACAACCCACTCTACAGTGTGGGACACATCCTAGATTAGGTAATCTATGTTGTTTTTCCATCTCTAATTCAGCAAATAGCTGAAGTTTCTTACAGAGCTTTTTCAAGAAGATGGTAAGTCACTAAATCATTTTGTCTCATTTTCCCCTGAAAAACTCCTGTCCTCTCTGCCTTGCCTCTGCCAGCATGTGAGCATCTCCAAGGTCCCAGTGTCCCACACGACAAATGCCACAGCTGCTCCGCCTCATCCCATTTGTTAAATTTGAAAAAGTGACGCTGGAAAATTGTTTGCCTTCCAGCATTACCTCTGAGAGCCTGCTCTGGCAGGGCAGCTCCACATGCCTGTCTCACCCCGGGGCCAGTGATTAGCAGGTGTTGCATTAGAGCTGCTTAAGTGGGCTCAGCCTCAGAGGCTCAGCTCTATTTATAGCTGGGTTCACCACCAGGGCTGTGCCAAGTAATGGACACGCTGTGGGACGTCATCCTCTGAGGTTCCTCACAAATCCTTGCAGGCTCCCAAAAGGCGTTGAAGTGCGTAAGCACAAAAAAATGCACCCTTAGGACCCCAAATTATTGCTCTTGGTGCTCCCACAAAACCACTGCACTTCACCTTGGGTGGTACCAGGTCCTTAGGTTTGCCCCCAAGGGCAGAAGGGCTGTGCCAACCCAAGGGAGACTCCTGTCTGCAGCCTGTGGAATGAAAAGGTGGAATGTTGGTGGCAGGGGATTGTCACAGACATCTTTTGTGGAAAATCCTTTCTTTAGGATTTTCCTTCTTCTGGGAAGCTAAGGCCCCAGAAAGAGAATGTAAACAATGGTTATCTGCTGCTGTGGAATGCAACAGGTGCACCTGTGATTGGCCCTTGTTGCTTGTGTACAATTAAGGGCCAATCAAAGACAAGCCTTTCTCTGGGACAGATCAGAGAGAGCTCCATTGTTATTGATTCCTATTCTATTCTTAGCATAGCAGCTTCTGCAACTTTTCTCTCTATTCCTATTAGTATAGTCATAATGTAACTTATATAATAAAATAATAAATCCAGCCTTCTGATCATGAAGTCAAGATTCTCGTCTGTCTCTCTCACCCTGAGAAACCCTTGCAAAGCCATGTAACAGGGGATTGCCATCCCAAACAGTGAGTGCAAACAAGGGCACGTTGGAAGGGAGCCTCCGGCAGGGTGTTATATGTGCCTCCATCTGGGTCATCTCTCATTTTGGGAGAGGTGGCAGGGCTCGCTGCCACATCTCCCGGGAGCTGAGGAAAAGTCACGCCAACAAACAAGGCTCTATTTTAATCACAGCCCTGACAACTGTCCCTCCTCCACAGGGGTTTGAAATGTCACCTTAAAGACAGGGGGCTTGGTACATGCTGTACAGCTTAATGAAAAAAGTCATGAGGAGCCTCGTGGATAGAAGTTTGCTGAGTTACACTGGGAAAATTAAGCACAAGTCATCCTCTGTCTGGGTTTGGCATCAACACATTTATCACACTAAAGTTGTTTTCCATGTGGTGGAAGTGAAAGGCCAAATTCTGTCTCTGCATAGTCAAACACATGTGCTGTCATTGAACTGGGACCCAGGACACTACAGATGGATTTATTTGCTTCATCAGGAATTGCTGCCCCTTGGTAGCAGCACACAGTTCTTTAACACCAGCTGGATGTGAACCCCTGTGGAACAGATTTTGGTTAGCTTTTGGTCTCTTGCAGTTTTCTGTGGGTACTTTAAAGCCCAGACATGCTTAGCCCCATTATTTCTCATGAAAATGGTGAATCTCTTAGTGGGTCTCATTAAAGTCCAAATATACAATTTAGTCTTTAAAAAAAAAATCATTATTTAACTGGAAAAATTCCTGTTAGAATTATTGGAAGGAAGCATTGGACTCTGTGATCCTTGTGGGTTCCTTCCAGCACAGGATATTCTATGATTGTACAATTCAGAGAGGCACTGTAGAGTTTTAATCATCACAGCATCTTAAAACTTAAAATCCTCCTGGTGTTCAATTTTTTTCCTTGCATTTTGCCAGTTAACACTTAGGAACAGAATTAATTACAAAGGATCAACTTTTACAGGTTCAGTCCAAGTGCTGCTCATATGAGTACAATTGCCTGCTTATAGCCTTCTTCAGAGGATTAGGAAATTAAATCTCTTTAACTGAATAGCACTGGCTATCTAATTTCCACTTCTCATTTCATTGACAGCAACTGCAGAATATCAAAAGAGAAATATATGGTAAGAATTAATGGTACATATTTGGCATTTATTCCCAATAAAGAATTTGGGGACAATTGGATAAAAAAGGAGGTCAGGGACCACAAATAAGAATAGCATTTCTTAAGGACTAACGACAATAGATGCTCTGTCTCCTGCACTAGGAAAATGTACTGGTGTTTTACTGCTGTGTTTGTTATTTAACCACAGGACAACTCACAGCCACTGAAAATATTCCACTGAAGACCTAGCATGCCTTGGAGTCCAACAAGTGTGTATTTTTAAGGGGGAAAAAAAAGCAGAATTGTCTTCTCCTTCCCACCTGAAAGGGGTACAAGAAGACCAACGCCGCAGGAGACGGTGGGACTGGGACTGCTCAGTAACCCTTCCCTGTCTGCCCTCTACCCCTTCCCTGTCTGCCCTCTAACCCCTCCCCATCTCCCCTCTAACCCTTCCCTGTCTCCCTTCCCTGTCTGCCCTCTACCCTTTCCCCATCTCCCCTCTAACCCTTCCCTGCCTCCCCTCTACCCCTTCCCTGTCTGCCCTCTCACCCTTCCCCATCTCCCCTCTAACCCTTCCCAGTCTCCCCTCTAACCCTTCCAAGTCTCCCCTCTAACCCTTCCCTGTCTCCCTTCCCTGTCTCCCCTCTCACCCTTCCCCGTCTGCCCTCGCACAGCCAGCGATGAAAGGCGCACTCAGCAGGAGGGGCCATCAATGCCAGGATTGTGATGCAGCTTTCCCTCCCTTCCCGAGGTCCGTCTGCAGCGTTCCCGGCACAGAGCTGCCTTTTCAGCAGCCCCCGCTATTTCTGGTGCTTTTTAACAATCTCCTCATGGGACCAGCCTGGCTCCAAAACCCCGCAGCCAGAGCCTGCTTCAGGAGAGCAAATTGGGAGTGCTGGATTGACCTGGAGGATGTGGAAAGCCGTGCATGAGGAATTACAAGCCATTACCTTATTACATGCTTGAAAAAAGGTACAGAGGAGCCCAGCTAGCTGCAGCACCACCCAAAACACGTGTGGGAAAGGTTTAATGGGAGCCGTGAAGTGCCAAACTCCTCCCATGGCAGCACCCCTCCTTCCCAGCCCCATTTTTCTAGCAACAAGCACTGCTGCCTTGCCTAGAGTTTCGCTCTGAAGCATCCAATGCCCCCACAAAGGCTGTTATGAGCCTAATTTATATTTGCTGTTTATGCTGGAGCATTAATTTGCCTGGCAACCACGGATATTTTTCTCATGCTGGTTTACTATTATTTATGTACATTCACGGTGGCAGCTCTGCTTTGTGCAGGGTTTATTGGGGAAGAGATTGGTTTTCCTCCATGCTGGCTCCTCCATGGCAGCTCAGCTGGGTGCTGGTGCACTTGTGGGACCAAATGCAGAGGTTCACTTGAGCCAGGGAGAAAAATGCCTCCATTCCCACTTTGCTTCTGCTCCACCTTGCCACTCACAGATGGCTGTTTCCAAAGCACATTGAAAGAACTCTGTAGCAGATCCTGTCTGCCTTTCTCTTTAGGTGCCTGCCCAAAAGCACCAGGGATCTCTTCTCTATGCAAAGCACCCTCTCTACTCAGACACCCCTTTTCCCATCACAGAGCTAGAAGAGGTGTTGGAAATGGTTTGGGATGGCGGGGGGGGGGGGGGTGGCTTGGTCAAAACTGTTGTGGCTGTGGTACAATATGACGACAGAGATTATAATTTGGGAATATCCCTGACCACCTCTGCAGTGTGAGTTAGTATGTGCTGCTCTGAAAACAGCCTATGGGTCCAGGGTAGAGGTTTTGGACTTTTCCCCTTGGGATTTTGGGTCCAGGCTGGGTTGATGGAGTGGTTCCTCCTGCAAAGACATTTCCTTTTCAAGGGGAGCTGACAGCTTGCATCTCCTTGCCTTGGGAAACATGAAGCTGCAGAATATTGCTGCAGCTCCTTTTCTTCATGCTTTTGTTAGACACAGCTTCACAATCATCCTGCCCAAGATGGGAATGTGCATTTGAGATGGCTTTTTTGGTACTGGGGGCCAAGTGGCAAAGAGCAAGTTGTAAGCACATCCATGCCTTAGCCCCCAGGCACATCCCAGCTGCCTTGGAGGAAGGTCACCAGGCAGGCTGCGGGCTGGGGTGCTTTGAAGGGCTGTGCTGAAGTCATGAGTGATCCTCACCCTGTGCTGCTGACGTGACCACAACAGAACTGCAGGACTCACAACAGTGGGAGATACAGCCCTGATAATTGAAATTCTGTTCTCGTGTTCTCTGCTTGCCAACTCACACATGGCTGGATGTCTCTGGGTTTGGTTTGGTTGGAGTCTCCACCTGAGCCCTCCTAAGCTTCAGAGGAGCTGGATCACAAAGAAGCAGCTGGGTCCTTATTTTAGAAGAAACCCTGGATCAGGCTCTAAGCACTTAATATATGGGAGAATTTAGACACACTGCTCATCATAAAGCAGAGAGGCAGAGAGCTGAGGTCCAGCTTGCTAGGAACAGCCTTCCTGCAAAGGTACAGCTCACCTGAAAGTGCTCCCTGAGCTGCTCATGGTCCAAAATTATCCTCTTGCATCTGGGACAAGGAGGGGATTCAGGACTCGTCCTCCTAGCTGGTCCAGAGGAAATGGAGAGAGAAGAGGCATTGCAGCTGAAAATAATGAAGCTACCTGCAGGAAACAGAAGGAGGGCAAGGGAAAACCATCATGGCAGAAGACAGTGTCTAGGGAAAAATTAGGTTTAGAGTGGGGAATATCTGCAGATAGAAGTCATAGGAAGAAAAGTGAGGGATGAATGTGAGAAAATAAGAAAGCACAGGTCACCAAAGTGATTGCAGGAAGGTCTGTAAATGTTCTTCTTTTGTGTTGGCTGTGGCTGGGAGATGATCCAAAAATGCTCCAAGATCCAGCTGTGCCTGTCCTTTGGTCTGCTCTTTCTCTCTCTCTCCCAGAACAGCATTTCTTCTGGACCAAATATTTGGGCAGGTGAGGGTAACATGAGTGTTTCAGGACATGGAGAAATCTTGGCATCTTTTTATTTGTTTTAATTTGAGATTGTTAAGTCACATAAACATGTGTTTTTATTTAAATTGAAAAATGGTCATACACAGACCTAATTGTGTTTCTTTATATACAAGCATCTCTTCCCCCCATGCAGAAACAGGTTGCTTCTCAACTCTTCATCCCACTTAACCGTAATTTTTGCTTTGAGTGCCCTGGCAGCAATAAAGCTCTGTGGAGCTCTCCCTCTGCTTATGGAGGGAATGAGGCTGATCCCATCCTTCCACCAACCCACTGGGTGTGGGGCTGGCACTGTTATCCCACAGCTCATACCTGCTCCCCAGCAAAACCTCCCACTGCAGGACAAAAGTCCTCCCTGAGATCTCTAATCTGCCGAGGACCAAAGGCGGCCACAGAGTTTCCCTTTGCCTGGAGCAATGGTGCTGGAGAGGGCAGGACTCCTGGTGTGAAGGAATTGAAGCCCCAGTTTCCCCAGCCATTCCACAGGGTCCAGTCCCCGATACTGCCAGCTGGGCATACTGGTTTGGCTGGATTTTCACGTTCCTGTACCGATCACAGGTTATTCCTGAGCAGCCCAGGACAGGGCTGATCTGCCCTGGGAAGTGAGTGGGAGGGAATGCAGAGTTTGGGCTCCTCTGTCTGAGCTCGTGTGCCGCCCCAGTGCTGGTACCCAGGACCTGGAGGTGCCTGGGGTGAGTGGAGGTGTCATTCCCACGTATCCAGAGACCCCAGCTCCCTCCCTCTGTGCCCCACAGGCTCAGGGAGGCTGGGCTGGGATGGGATGGCACACACTTGCCAGCAAAATACTTTTCCTGCATTACTTTACTGGCAGGGAAATGTAAAATGTAAACCTTTGGCTGCACTTCTTTGCTGACTCAAAGCTGTGATAGATGATGCTGCAATCCAAATGTCACCAGAGCTGTGACCTTACATCAGGTGACCAGGGTCGCGGGTCTCATGACTGCTGTCATATTTTTGGAGCTGTGCTTAGTCCAGGGATAAGGCTTCCCTTGCAGCTTCCTTTCTCTGCAAAGATCATGGCCTTTCCCTGCTAAGATCGTGGTGTGTGCAGTCCTGTGCCCTGGGACACACCACTGGCAGCTTCTGGGAGATCCTGCTGGGGCTGGTGGGATCCTCTCTGTTGTAAGAGGGCTCTTCCCTCTTAAAAAGCCAAGCACTGGCACCTTGTGCCCAAATGGTCACTTCCAGGCCACAAGTGCATGCCTGGAACTTTGGCTTCAAGTGTTGTTCTGTGGACAATACATTGCTTTGAGTCATTTGAAAACACTATAGAAAGATCCTTTCCCTTCTCAGTACTACTTATACAGAAAAGCTGAGCTCTTCTTTTCAGGTTTGTATCCAGTTCAAAATACACCTGAAGTTTAGGGAGTGTTTGGTGATGGAAGTTTGTCAGAATCCACACTGAGAGGAGTTTTACTGGCTTGTTAAGGTTAAGGCACCCCTGGAGGCACCTGCAAATGGACTCAGCAACATTTTTATTCTGCTTTTATTGAATCGATATCAGCCAGCTCTTCAGGTAGTTGCCTGAATATATTTTGTTTTGTTTTTATTTGTAGTGAAAGACCTGACTCTCTTTGGCCAGAAAGATGCTTTTATTTCACCTGGGGACAGGTGGGGCCCTTGAGAGCCCCATCAGCCTCATCTGCTGGTGGTCTGTAATGTGTGCCAGTCCCTCCAAATGCATATGGAGATCCCATTTGCTTTAAGAGCATTTTACATCCTCCCAGAGTATTTTAAGGCTGGGTCAGTGTAAAGTGGCTTTTGTATTAAGGAGTATCAGGCCCAGAGATTTTGTAACTCCACTTACTGCAATTCTCATAATCAGCTTGAAGTCTCTAATTAGCTGCATTAATGACTCAGCCCTGCAGACAACTCTTGAAGGTGAAGGGTGACATGCTGGAGCTGCTCTCTTATCTGGAAAGGCTGAGATGTATTGTGTCTTTTTTTAAAGGGAGAGTCAAGCAGCCAAGAAATTCACCCTCTCCCCAGTTTTCATTAAAGGCATTAAAAGCTATTTGATATGTTCAAAAGCCATATCCACCTTTCTTCTGCTCAGATCAGGTGTCCCTCCAAATTAGCTTTAAAAGATACAATTGCTCATCATTTGAGTTTCCTGGAGGCCACCGGTTACATCATCATTTCAGATCCATCAGGTGAGTCCTGGATTTGTTCAGGACCGTGGTTTTCCCCAGGGAATTGTGGCACCTGGAGTGCAGTGGGTGATATGCCTGGCTGGATCCAGCTCCAGGCTGGTCCATGGAGCAGGGGCTTGGGAGAAGAAATGAGTCCATTCTGCACAAATTTAATTAAAGCCTGACAAGAGAATGGAGGAAGTTCTTGACAAAAGGGACTATGAAATTTGAAAGGAAAGCTGCTTTGCTGGCTCTCGTTGAGTGAATAGCTGCTGGTTTCTTGGGTCCCCATAAATGGCTATAATTTGCTTTTCAACAGCTTCTACTAATGGTTCTGCAGAAGTATCTCATTAAAGTTTATGGGAGCTTCTAATCTTCCAGGACTCTAAAAAATGCAGAAGTTGCTCTGTGACTTCACATGAATTGGTGAGCTGATCTCATCAAACTTCCATCTCCGGAAAAAACTCCTGTGCTTATTTCCTGACAAGCTGTCGTGTTTCCAGCTCGGTGGCTTTGTGTCCCCCCTCCACAGGCAGCCAGATGAAATCCACTGTCCCACAGGGCTGGAAACAACTCATGGTAGGGGGGACCCAAGAAGCTGCAGCCTGATGCTGGAGGTGTCATTCACTTGAGAATTCAGGATTTTAATGCCTGTTGCAAGATTCTCTGCTGCTGGGCAGGTAAAAAATCGTCTGTAGCAGCAAGGGTGCTGCTGTGCCTAGCCCTGCAGTGCAGACATTGCAGCTTTGGGCCTGCAGCACTGTGTGGGGCTGTGCAGAGCTGCTGGGGGCGGTGGGGGCTGCAGCCCCCTTGTGCCCATAAATCCTGGCTGTGATAACTGCATTCCTGAAAGAGGCACCCTGGGCAAGCAGGAGCAGGGGGTGGTGCTCCCACAGCCCTGCAGGCTGCCTTAACCAGCCCTTGCTTTGCCATGCCAGCTTTTGGGATGTCTGTCCCTCGGGGATGAGCTCTCCAAAGGGTCTGGCAGGTGGATTTTTCCATGCTGGGGGACCCCACAGCATTCCAGAGAGGCTGGAGCCACCTGGGGGCAGGGAGAGGTGGCTGTGATGAGGGAGGGTGGTGGCTCTGCAGCTGGAGGCAGGGTTTGGTCATGCCATGCAGCTGCTGGAGCACAGCCACCTCAGCAGTGACACTGCGACAGAGGGCAAGGAGGGCAACTGGCACCTGGGCTGGGCTGGGCTCAGCTGCCACGAGTGAGGATCAGCCCCTTGATCTCCGGGCTCAGCAGGAGCAGCACCAAGAAAAAATGCCACGTCCCCTGGAGATGGAGTACCTGCCAGCTTAACCTCTTGCATGGCTGCTTGACTTTCTGGTCTTGATTTTTTTCAGCCTATTTCCCATTGCACAAAAAACGAAAAAAACCAACCAAACAAACAAACAAAAAAAGTGGGGTTTTTTGATTTAAACTTTCTTCTCAGCCCCAAACTTCCCAATGGGGCAGAATGACAAACCCTGTCTCAAAGCCCAGTGTGGCCATGTAGATCCCTATAGGGGCCCATATAGATCCCTATAGGGGCCATATAGATCCCTGTAGGGGCCATATAGATCCCTATAGGGGCTCATATAGATCCCTATAGGAGCCCATATAGATCCCTATAAGGGCCATAGGGACCCCAGGCACCCACAGGGGCTCTACAGGGGAACCCAGGCACCTATAGGGTCCCATATAAAATCCCTATAGGAGCCATATGGATGCCTATATGGGCCCATATAGATCCCCACAGGGGCCATAGGGACCCCAGGGCCCTATAGGGGCCATATAAAATCCCTATAGGGGCCATACAGACCCCAGGCCTCTACAGGGGCCCCCAGGGCTCGATAGGGGTCCATATAGATCCCTATAGGGGCCATATGGACCCTGGGGGCTGCACAGAGGCTATAGGGGCCCCTAGGGCCCTATAGGGGTCCATACAGACATCTATAGGGGCTATACAGACCCCAGGGTGGATGAGAGCTGCCAAAGCTCGGGCTAGCTTGGTCACATTATACATCTAGAGCATTTCCAGCTGCTGCCTGGCCCAGCACTGGGTCAAATCCATGGGGCTGACAAACCCAACAGGATCATCCCCTCACACACCGGAACGCTGCTCATCACAATAAAACAACTTGTTCCTTGCCTTATTTGAGGTTTCCAGCTGGCAACACTGCAGCTCCTGTGGCGTGCCCTTCCTAACAAATCGTTTCCCAAAGTTTTCTGCTGGAGGCTGTGGGATTTGGCTCCTCGGTGGCGTTTGTGTTGAGTGGGAGCCCCTGCTCGGGCTGGCTCCTCGCACCCGCGATGCGGCAGTGCTGGCTCCATGCAGCCCCAGCCTGGCAGCGTGCGAGGGCATTCCCACAGCTCCAGACAGAGCTGGGGAGCCTGCCTGTGCTGCAGCTCCCCGTCAGTACAGCCAGACTCCTGGGAAAGCCTCCTCACTCAAGCAGAGAACTTTTATTGCCTTTGATAAGCTTGTAAAACATTTCTGGCTGCTGCTGGATTTCTCTGGCAAAGACATTTAGCAGAAGATTAAACTTGAGCTTGTGTTTTGCCCCAGAGCTTAACAAAACTAGGGCAAAAAAAAAAAGGGGAGAAAGTGCTCTTGAACAGGTCAGGTGTGGTTTAGCTGTGGAGAAAATCTTGGCTTTGGAGCAGCCACCTTCATACAGAATCACACAGTCACAGATTGGAAAAGATCATTGAGTCCCTAAGGTCATTGAGATATTAGATATTTTTGGAGGAATTTGACCAGGAGCAATTGGCAAAATGGGAAATGCTGTTGGCTTTCAGGAGTTGCTGATGGGGCAAAATGCAGCTCTTGGTGCACATGGGAATATTATCCTGGGAATAGCACAGCCCAAGGCAGTGGAGGCACCCCAGGTCTCCTGTCCCTCAGTAGCTGTGGTTCTTTCTGCTGCTGGAACGAGGCCGTTTGCTCTGGCTCCTCACTGGCCTCAGCTTGTCATTCAGAGACCTGGCTTCCTATCCTGACCTCTATTTTTGAGGTGTTGAGCAATGATCCTTAGGTATTACCCACTATGCTTCCCTTGACAAGGGTGTTTTGGGCGAGGATCTTTGGGGCTCATCGTATGCCAACCCCAGTGGCATCTGGGGGCATATGGCATATTCAACCCCTTCGTCAGGGCTGAAAATTTTAGGACACCTCCTCTGTGAAAATGCACCCAGGACAGAAGGGTCTGGCTTTATATTTGTGATGTTTCACCCTTCATGGCTGCACTCAAGGCACAGTTTCACGGCATGGGCTGCACTTGCAATAAGCATGTCCTTGGAAATGGATAAAACATTAAACACGTTTCGCAGTTAACAGATAGATTTATCATTCAACATTCAAACAACACTTTTGGGGGCAAACTTCAACTCCCTCCGCCCCGAGCTTGGTTGGAAAGGATGGCAGCTGATAGTGCCCCGAGAGGATTTGTGCTGCCACCAGCAAAACCTGAACAGCTGTGAGGTCATCCAAAAGCATCCAAGATTCTGACTTTGCCATCAAAAAGGGATTTTGGTGGCAATATCATGGAGTCCTAGAATGGTTGGCATTGGAAGGGACCTTAAAGTTCCAAACCACCCCCTCACTGGGCAGGGACACTGATGTGCAGTGGTGTGGACATTAGAAATAAATTGTTTTCTGATATTTCATCTGGCTTCTCCATGACTATTTAGTAGCACAAAGAAAACATTTTAGCAGGGGTTCCAGCTGAAGTATTTTGTCTCTCTCTAACTAAGGAAGGGAAACAGATGTGGCCTTAAATAAAAGGATTTACTATGTGGGAGAAACTGTGAAAAAGATTGTTTCACAGAGATGGGATTAGGAAGTCCGGTGTGGAGCAGGCAAGAACTAAAGGGATGAAATCCACCCATTTCCATTGGAGAAGGGGTAAAAAAGCAGGGTAGGCTTTGTGGGGAGTCACTGTCCTACCACAAAAGTCCTTGAGAACATTTCCAAGGGGCTCCAGGGAGTTTGCTGGGCAGTGGATGCCTTGGCTAGAACATGGAAGAGGTGAAAAACATGTCCATTTGTGGCAATAAATACATCATCTTTTCCTTTGTATTGTAAACTGTGTTTTCAGAGAATGCTCCCAAAATGAGCAGGTCTAAAATTAAACCAAAATGAAGGCAACAAGTCACTGATGACAATTCTGATTTGAAATGGATTAGCAGCTGGTACTCCCTGATTTAGGAATCTCTCTAACTATGAGGATCTGAAGGGACATGGGAGGGTTCAAGAGGACCACAAGTTCTTTGCAGTTTTGTCCCAGGGGCAGGACAGCCCCAAGGAGCCACGGCACCAGGCTTGAGGCCATCCTGAATTTGGTTCAGCAGGAGCCTGCCAAATCCCACAAGGATGCCTCATCCCTGCTCCATGAAATGGCTGCGGTGTGACCTCAGGAAGGCTCTCACCCCACGAGTTGTGTCTGGGAGAAGCACCTATGGAGAGGCAGTCTGTTTTCAGGAAGCCCCACGTCACCGATGGAGTTTTGGGATGCAGCAGCTCCAGTCGTGGCTTTCCATTGGATTTTCCCAATCCTGCCACCCCCCCCTGGAGCCCACTAACACAAAGCAGAGCAGTGAGTCCCATTTGTTCCTGCTGGCCCCTCAGCAGCAGCACTGAGGATGTGGAGCAGGGG
This sequence comes from Zonotrichia albicollis, assembly GCF_047830755.1. Classification (NCBI taxonomy): domain Eukaryota; kingdom Metazoa; phylum Chordata; class Aves; order Passeriformes; family Passerellidae; genus Zonotrichia; species Zonotrichia albicollis. The sequence continues at coordinate 24,956,208 of NC_133821.1, forward strand.
AAAACCGGGAGCTCAGCACTGGCCCTTGGGGCTGCTCCACCCTCAGGGTGCTTGGCAGCACCACCATCATGGGATAGGCTTCTGCCAGCTGAACCACGGGCCCAGAAAACATCTGGTGGCCTTGAGAGGTTTTTACATGCTTGAAAACAGGTGATGTTTTGTTCCTTACTCCAGCAGTGGGGCATATAATCCTGCGTGTGACAGGGAAGGAGGTTGGTGCTCTGCCAGTAAGGGGCACAACCATTGCAAGAAATAAAACAGAAATTAATTTATTTTATGCATTTTAGGGGAGGAAAAGGATTATGTGGACACACTGGGGTTGGTCTTCTGCTTGGTTTTGCAGCGTTGCAAGACTAGGAGTTGGCTGAAGAGCACCATTCCCTCTCTGGGACAAACTGTTCTGCTGTTGCACATGGGCTTGTGAGCACAGGTTTAATTTTCCCTCAGAAACCAACTGGTTGGGTAACTGTTCAAGAAAAAATATTCAGAAATGTGGTGAATAGGAAAAAAAAAAGTCATCTCTCTGGAGGGGACGTTGGTGGGAAGAGAGTTTTGCAAACTGGGGCTGCTGCAGGAGCCTGGGCATGATCCCAGCACATGGGAGGGAAGGGCTGCTGAACAAACAGAGCATTGAATGATGCCAGTAGGTCTTTCCTGTGAATTTCTGCTCCTTGTTTGCCTCAGGGATTCCTGTGTGTGTGTTAATAAACTCAGCAGCAGTTAGAAGGAAGCTTAGATTTGGTTTTGTTCTAGTATTTTTCTCTTTGTATTTGATAGCACATGGTTAATACAGAATTGCAGGCGGAAGAAGTAGATATAGAGGTAGTTGCTAAGTAAGTATGCAGCCAAATTATTTTTTGTGATATGTGGGAATAGGAGACAGACATTTTTAGTATGGATAAATTTGCTGTTCTTATTTGTGAATAAATTACATTATAGCCCTTATAACTAAGGATTAACACTTATCTTTCACCCTAAGCCTCTGCTGCTGTTCAGTTCCATGAGAATATTACATGTTCCCCTTCTCACCCAGATTCTAATTTTACCTTGAATTAATCTTGCTTTAAAACTTACTATTAAACTCCAAAATAAAAACTAAAATTCTCTGCATCTTGTGGTATGAAGCACAAACTAGTGCATTTAGGCATGTGTCTCTTAACTGCTTGAAGATATTCCCTGTTTTCATAAGCTGAGACTTTGTATTAGGATATGTCAGTAGTTTAAATTTCTCCCACATGATCAAGAACAGGAGCTGTCCAGGGAGGATAAACAGAAATTTCAGCCCTAGAAAGGGTCCATCAGGAACCTCACCGAGCCCAGCAAGGGCAAGTGCCAGAGCAGATACAGGGTTGGAGCCAGACTCTTCTCAGAGGTTATACAAGGGGCAGTGGGCACAAGATGGAGGAAGAGAAATTTCAGCTGGATACCAGAAAAAAATGTGTTTTCTGTGAGAGTGATCCAACAATGGAGCCCAAAGAAGCTGTGGAATATCTGTCCTGGGATATGAAAACCTCGGCCCTGAGCAATCTGATCCAGCAGGAGTTGGAGGAGGGGCCTCCAGAGGTCCCAGCTCCAGAGCTCCTTCCTGTCCTGTTTTTTGGCAGATCTATGACTCATTAGGAAAACCCCATGGTCTATTGGTAGAGAAACCTGAAAAGTTACAGCAACTCCTTTAGCCTTGCTCTTAACTCACCTGTTCGGTGCTTTTCATAGCCAGGTTCACCATGCCCCAGTGCATGTCCTTTCTTTCTGCATGTCCAACATTTAAGACCCGATTACTGGCCGGTCAAACACCTCTTCATGCTCCACTTGGCCAAGTGGAGTGACCTGGAAACCATCTCTCTCCCTTGACTCCAGCTGCCAGCCAGGCACCAAAATCTCCTGAGATGTTTCACCAAACCCACAGGAGGAGCCACCAGCAGTGTTTGTCCCTAATCCTCTGGGCTAGGAAGCTTTGGTGTCTCCAAGCCCAGCCAGCCTCGGTGGGGCAGCGAGGGAGGCTTATCACCCAGTGGCTGAGCCCCTTCCCTTGCAGGCTTCCAGGCCGGGTCCTCAGCACCAGCAGCCCAAGCTGCACCACCATGCTCCTGCCTGCAGGGAACCTGCCTGAGCCCCATCCCTTGCAGACCTCCAGGCCCTCAGCACCAGCAGCCCAAGCTGCACCACCTGCTCCTGGCTGCAGGGAACCTGCCTGACCACGGGTGCAAACCTTGGGAGGTGGATGAGCCTGGCTTGGCCATGCAAGGCTCTCCCTGCCCGGGATTGCTGGGTAGGCACACACAAGTCCAGTTGTGGTCACTGGGTCTGAACTAGGTCCTGGATCCAGCCCTGGGTGTGCAGGGGAGGAAGGGGAAGGCTCTCACCCCGCTGCAGGCGTAATGAGCCGTTTTTCTCCCATGTCTCCAGCACTTGGCTTCCAGCCCTGAAAGGAAGAGTGCTGTGCCAAGAATTTCCACGTCTGTGTCCAACAGAGCAAGCTGACACCTGATTTGCCGTTAATTATAGCGGTGGGAATAGGTCCAGGGGCAAATGTGAAGGGGTGACAACCGGGTGGCGATAAGGACAAGACTCATCTGTCGTTCGTCATAAGGGCCTGTCAGGAGGGTTTTGTTTTCCGTGAAAAGCCAGTAGGAAGGCTTCCAGCATGCAGAGAAGCAGCTGGCAGGACAGGACCTATAGGATCCCTGCCTTTCCCTCGGGCTGTCTCCCCCCAGCACCTCAGAGCAGAGGGGGCTGCATTGTTCCCAAACCCCCTCCCAGCCCCTCAGCGCGGTTTGCGTTCCTGCGTCCCTCCAGGCGCCAGCCACCACAAAATTCCTGCAAGAAGGGAGGTAAAAATAGACCCTGTATTATTCCAGACCTTTTGTCCAGCCTATCTGTGGGCGAAATAATCCCCATTCCCTTGTGAGGCCTGAGCAGCTCCAGCCATTCCCAGTGCCACCAAACCCCCTCCAAACCAGGAGCCCCTGCCCTTGCAGCCTCTGTTCTGCTCCTCTTTGCATAAGTTACTACTCAGGAGTGCTGCTGCTCCAAGGGGGAGCACCCAAAACCCGTAGATAGTCCCTGCTGAGGTTGTTAACAGATTTTTAGGTGCAACCAGGCTTTTGTGATTCGGTGGCTTTCAGCTGTTGCCCCAAAGGTGTGCTGTGTGTCCTTGCTTTAAGCATAGAAAAGAGACAAAAACATAGAATTAAAAATATTCTCTTATAATTTAATTTAATATTTTATTTTGTTCCAGCATTGAACCATGTGGAGTTGAACAACGGCTGTGTGAGCACAGCATGGGCAAGGAGAACCCCGTTTCTTAAACTAAACTAAACTAAAATGAAATGAAATGTGGATTTTTATAATTTTTTAAACAATTGGGAAGGGTTTCAGAAGGCAGTCACAGGTTTCTGTACCTCGTGTTGAAGACCTGGGGTATCACAGACCGGTGCCACAGGGATATTTTTTAATGATGCACTTTGAAACCTTTTATCTGTTTGGTGCTATTAAACTCGTTAATGCTTCACGTCCTGCCCGGCCGATGCCCAAGCATGGATTGCCTGAACTCGGCTGCTCCCCAGCCCGCAGGGATAACTGGAAGGGGAAGAGGGAGTGGGAGCAATGGTGATGAGCCTCGCTTGCTTGGGAAATACTGCAAATGGGTGTTGGTCAGGAAACAGAGCTCCAGAGCAGCAGGAATGTGTCGGGCAGCAGCTGCACTCGCTGGACAAACAGGAGCAGGAAGGGCTCAGGTGCAGCTGTGCCCCGTGTGCCCCACGCAAGGGCCCAGGGGGGGCCTTTTACTGCTCTGCTGCCAGTCACTCACTGCCCTTTCTGGCCAAAACTCAGATTGAAAAAAGAAAAAATGAAAAGAAAAATTACGACATATAGCTATATATATTACACAGGTTTTATAGACTGTGCAAATACATACATCCATAATATAAATGTATATAGATAAAAAATATATAAACCTTTAAGTAATAAATATATTATACACACACACATATCCTTGGGGATCTGTGTGTGTATCATGTCTACTTTGCTGGATGCCTGGATGCACGTGTAATTATATGTATATAATATAAATTCCTGAATCTATATTGTAGATAAAGTCGTAAATATATATTTATATAATAGAGAAAAATATATCATATCTGTACAATACACATAAGATACAGAAATCACATCTACATATTACTACACATATGCATATCATTACATATATATTTATTATTGCATATATACATGTTGCAATATTATATATTGTGTATTTGTATTTGTATTATGTAATATGCATATTATACATATATCTCTATTTATAGCATATATTACTATTAAATATAATTAAGAAATAAATGGCCATAAAGCAGCTGTGTTACCATTTATATTTTTAAACAACAATGATTTTTCTATTCTTCCCTACTCAGTAAATTAAAATGTTCACACCTTGGCTTTCCAGCTGCCTCCCAGCCATATTTCCTTGGCATTTGCCCTGTCTTTCCCCCACAAATACACAGATTTCTTTTATCTGCTGACCCTTCTCAGCTCAAACAAGTCAGTTCATTGGCAATAAATGAAGTGGCTGAAAAACAAAGGAGAGAGGGAAAATAAATGTCCTCAGTGGGAAACTCAGTAAGAAGAGCCAAGGAAGAAATAAATGAGTGAAATAAAAGGGTGATGCTGGGTCTTCAGAAGGGCTTTTCCACCTCCCCTTGTCACCACCCACCTGCAAACCAGGAGTGAGCCCATCCAAAAGCCAACTCTCCCAGCCAAAAACTGCCAGTGCTGACCCAAAACTGGAATGGGGAGAAGGGCTGGAGTAAGGCAGGGGACAAGACCAGTACTTTTGGCAGCGTCTTGCACTGGTGTAAACTTCTCAGTTGGTAAGACCAAAAGAAATCACTAACACTGTATTTATTTTGTTTACGAGGCATATTTACGAGGCAGTTTATTTTTGAGACATAAATCCAGGCAGTGCTTTGGGTTCGGTGCCTCTGTCCCGCTGTTCCTTTGTGACGCAGCGCCGGGTTCCTGGAAGGTGCTGAACCCCTGGCTGAGATGGTGACATCAGGCGCTGGGGGAGCAAAAGGTTCTTTGCCCTTTGGGGCATTTAGACCTCTCTTTGGCATTCCTGAGTCCTCTTAACCTGAGATGTTGGTGCAGGTGGATGGGCTGCCAGGACACTGCTCCGCAAGCATCCATGGCTGCTGTTGCACGAGCAGCTTGCCTGTGTGCTGTGAGATAAACCCCTCCTGAGTTTAATCCAGCTCAAGAGCTTCACCAAACTTTGCTGGTTTTGGACAGATTGGTTCTGGTTACCTCCTCAGTGACACTGACTGACTCCACCAGTGCTCAGTCTTGCCTGTTCCCTTCCTTCCATAATATGCAGTGAAGGAGGGAGTGGTTTCCCCTGGTTCCACTGCAGTGAGACAGGTTACTGGAATTCATGTTATTGCTGGCAGATAAAAAGTTATCTCTGCTTATTACCCTGAAAGTCATGCCTGCAATTATCCTTTCAAAGGACAGCTGTACAAAAGTTGGCCCAGTCCTATCCAGAGATTACCCAGGTTGTGTTTGGCTTGCAGGTGTTGCATGTGACATCATAGCACAGCTGAGCTGTAGGAAGAGAGAGGCAGGTTTAAATTAAAGCATTTTAATTAACAGTGGAAAGACAGGAGTGGGGCTGATCTTGCATTTAAGATAACTCCCATCAATGTTTAGAGAAAAGGATCAGGATTTTGCTGAAGTTCTGGAGTGAATCCAGGACTTTTTTCCTGGTAAATCCAGGGCATAAAGAGGAGCATCTTCCCTGATGTCAAGAAGACAGCAGCATGCACTGAGCCCTCTACTGTCCAGTGGTACAAAATAAAAAGGGATGCTCCCAGGTCCAGTGGATTGGGATGTAAAATTCACAGGGTCTTTGCATTTTTGGTTTTCTTGAAAGCCAAAGAACAGGCAGATGCAGAGGTGAGCCATCCCACCCCCACATGGACTGGCTCATCCTGGTGGTTACCTGGTTTATCCCAGAGAACTTAACAGAGAGCTTCAGCCAGGAGGGATGAAGATGAAAACCGCCCTGCCCATCCCAGGCAAGGCTGCACCCATCCATCTCTTGAGACTGGAATTCAGCAGCACCCTGCCAATTCCCACAGCCCTCTCCTCATGGCAACAGGGCACTGTGTGTTTGACCGGCCTGCAGTTTGACTCTGTGTGGGTGTAGGGATTCAGTGATGCATTACACGTGATTTATATACAAGCAAGGCCATATAGAGCTGATTTAAAAACAAAAGAGAGAGTAAAAACCAGGGTGGTGATTTATCTGCAGGGAGATGGGGGGTATTTATGGCAGGCAGGGTCACTGTGGCTTCAACCATGACTGGTGTCACCACAGTGCACAGGGAAGCCCCAGCACTGCTGGGAAGTGTCTGCAGGAAAAAATAGGGAAAATAGCTGACAAAGAGAGAAATCACAGCCTAGCTGAGGCTTGGCCTCTGGCACCTGCGTGCTTCCCAGCGCCCGGCACCTCCCCGGACCCCAATGTGGCCATGAACCCGGGGTGGAAAGCCATGGGTGGAGATGCTGTAACTCACGTACACTCCACAAATCAGAAATACTTAACAGAATCACAGAATCAGTCAGGTTGGGAAAGCCCTCTGGGATCACCGAGTCCAGCCTATGACCGCGCACCGGGTCAGTCAGCCCGCGGCACCGAGTGCCACCTCCAGGGACGGTGACTGCACCGCCTCCCCGGGCAGCGCATTCCAGTGTCGAACCACCCTATCTGTGCAGAAACTCCTCTTGCTGGCCCGCCTGAACCTCCTGTGGCGCGGCTCGAGGCCGTGCCCTCTCGCAGGCGGAGAGCGGCATGAGAAGAGGCGGCCGAGTCCCGCCGGGCTACACCGCCTGCCAGGAGCGGCGGGGCGAGGAGGCCGCCCCCGAGCCCCCTTTCAGCGGGGCCGTACCCCGGCCGCTCCGCCGGCCCCGCGTCCCCCCGGCTGCCGCTCCCGCCCCGCTTCCCGCGGCCGCCGCTCCGGGCCGGGGGGCGGCTCCCGCGCCCCGCCCACTTCCGGCGGCGGCGGCAGCGGCGCGCGAGGGGCCCGCCGGGATGGGCGCGGGCCCCGCCCCCGCCGCGGGGGGAGGGGTGGGCGGGGGCGCGCGCGGCAGGCGGGTCCCCGCCCCCCGCCCGCGGTGCCGCAGGACGAGGTGGGTTCGGCGCGGCCGCCGCCGGCACCGCCCGGCCCGGGCGGGGGAAGGGGCTCCCGAGCGCGGCCCGGCCTGGGGCGGCGGTGGGGCGCGGCGGGGCCGCCCCCGGCCTGGCGGCCGCGCGGGGCGGGCGGAGCGCGGGGCGGCCGCGCCGGCCCGGCCCGGCCCGGCCTGTCCCGTCCCATCGCGTCCCGGAGCGGGGAGGAGCCGCGCGGGAGCTCCCCGGGGAGGTGGGCGGCCCGGCCCGGCGGGGAGGGGAGGGGAGGGTCGGGGGTGGCGAAACCCGGGGCGCGGCGGGTCCGCCTCTTCCATTGATGAAATTTAAATTGCTCGGGGTTCGCCGCCCGCCCGCCGGCCCGGGAGGGACTGCTCGGCGGAGGGGCAGCGCGGCGGGCGGGCGGCAGGGCGGGAGCTCCCAGCGAGGCCGGGGTCGCCGCCTCTCCCGCCGCAGCCTCCGCAGGGGCGGCAGCCGCTCTCCGGCCCTTCGGGGCGGAACCCCCGAGCGAGGCGCTCCGCGTTGACCCAAGTGCTTGTTTATTTATTAAAGCGCGAAAATGTCGGCTCTCCTGAAAGGTAAGCTGACGCGCTGTGTTTTTCCCGGCCCCTCTGCCGTGCGTACGCGGGGCTGCGCTGTGTTTTGGGTCCGCGCTCCCGGTGCCTCGGGGGCAGCCGCCGCGCTGCGATGTGCCCGGGCTGCCCCGGAGCCCTGCCCGTGATCCGTGACCCGGCCCGGCTCGGTTCGGCTGTGCGGGCGCACGGCGGGACCGGGCGGCGCGGCTGCGCCCGGGGCTGTGCGCGGCAGGGGCTGGGGGATCCTGCGGGACCTCGCCAGCACAAATCGCCCCTGTCCGCTGAGCCGTCTGGCAAAGTTGTGGGAGGATGCATGCCGAGGCTGAACGTCTTCGCTTTTTTTATCTTTTTTCTTTCATTTCCTTTTTTTTTTTTTTTTTTTTTTTTTTTTATTTTTTCCCCTTGAGGCTTGAGTGTGTTTTTGGCGTTTTTTGATCCCGGTAGGCTCCGGCGCTCTCCTTTACTCCTCTCCGCATGTGTGAGTGTTTGTGTGTACGTGGTCTGAGTTTTGGATTCCCTGTGAAACAGGGAACCAGCCCGCAAGAGGTCATTTTGGGAAGAAAAATTACTTTGGTGCATTGCCTTTGCAGTTTTCTTCCCCTGTTTTCCTATATTCCTCGTGGTGCGGGTGTGCTTTTTTTTTGTAATTAAATACGTGCCTATAGGGTTCCTTAATATAAATCCACGCAGGCCTATCAACAAATGGCATGCTGCCTGCAGAAGGAACACGAGCCCGTCGTTTGCTATACAGACTTGGGTGTTGCAGGCAACTGAGGGCCTTGGCAGGCTCTGGGAAATCAGTGTCCGTCCCAGAGTGGGTGTCCGGGGCTGGACAATGGTGGCTGTGTGGAGGCATCACCTGTCTGGAAATGCCCTGTGACACCTGGGCAGAAGGCAGGCAGCTGCAGGAGGAAAGTGCTGCCAGCACGTTGCTCAACCGGCCACTCTGAAAGTTATCAAGATAAGCCCTTGTGAAGTTGATTAGGAAAACATATTGCTAATTGTTCTTTTAAAATAGAATTGGCTTATCTCAGACTACTGCTGAAGGTAGCCATCTTGCAGAGAAGTGCTGTTATTTCTGGAACAGAAAGCTGTAGCAACCTATGTAATGATCGTAATTGGTTTTTAAAATATTACCAGAGATTTGACAATCCTGGAAGCCTTAAAAAAAACCCCCAAACCATTCACTCTTTAGATACTCTTTGGCCAGGCCAATAGTACTAAAACATGTTGTCATGTCAAATGATATTTTTAGCGTGTGGATCATCTGCTAAACTGGGAAATTCAGCTGTGTCTGACTGTAACACCTAAATTCTTGGTGTGTGCAGCTGGCAGAGCAGCTTCCCAGGTTGCAAATTTCTGAGTTAGCTCAGGCTAATGTGCTCATCTGTCAAGAAGAGTCAGGGCATAAAGGTTTCACTTCACGTATGCTTCAGTCCTGCCTGTGTTGGCAAATTTTGCCTCTGGTAGTAGGAAAATGTTTGTAGAGGCTGAGTGGGTATGCTCAGTTCTAAAATTCAAAGTAGTGTTTGTTAGCATTGCACATTATAGTGTGGGTATTTAAAGAGACAGACTTTTATCCCTGCCAGAGATAAAAATTGCCTTGAACTTTAAGCGGAATCATTGGAAGTTAAGGCATTCACTCTGTACCCTGAGCACAGAGTTCAAGGGTAGAGCATTTAAAGTTTAGCTGAGTGTTGTAACTTACTGGCCACCCCTCTTGGTTTTTATGCATTACTGTGGCTCCAGGGAGACCTAAATAATTTTCTGCTGTAGGTCTTTTTGTATACTTACTTGGGCTGTAAAAGTAATCACAATTCATAACCCTCAGCCCAAGAGATTCCCTACTTTTTCATTAGAGAGGTTCTTGCTTGACTTGTCCCACAACTCCCTCCTGTGCTGCCTCCTTGTAGTACCAAGGCAGTGAAGTTCTCTTCTGCGTGGATTAATGAACAAAATTCATCAATCTTAACATTTTTCTCTGCCTTTAATGTGGAATAAGAGGAAGGACAGCAGAAAGGAAATATGTGCAAGCCCCTCAGTAAGATGTGACCACTGTTCTGTTCTTGTGCAGGAGAACAAGAGGAGATCTGCCCCTTGTGTTGTTTCTGGTAGTGTACAAAGTCCTCCTTTCTATTAGCTTGCTCTGATATACCATTATTTGTTTTTTTACACATCAGTTATAAAATTAGGCATCATAAACCTGCCGGTACTCTTCTGTGTGCTGTAGCTCGTGTTGTGAGGGCAGGGGCCAGAGAGCAAAGCACAAAAGCCTGCTAGAAATAACAGTGGGTGGGGGCAGGAGGGTTGGAGTGAAATTCTCCATGCATCAAACACCACCATGAACTTGACTGAAGTGCCGTCCTGTCTCTGCTGCTTGGGGGAACACTTTCTACCAAAGGCATTAATGTGACATATCCTGTGTGGTTGTTTTTGCAAAGCCCAGTGTTCTCCGAAGTCTCAGCTATTTAGTCATGCTCTTCTGGTCTGTGCTCATTTCCTGTGTGGGCAGGTCCCCCAAGAGTCTTCCACTACCCTATCCCACCCTTTTCATACGTCTGATGAGTGTTCAAGAACACTGGTTTCATAAAAGTGGGCTTGGGCTGAAATATGAGGCATTGATTGCGAAACAGTTTGGAAGAGGCATTTCTTTTAACATTATTTGGGATTTTATGGCCACGTGTATCCTTGGAAATCTCTTCCTGTGGTTATCCAGCACCCCAGCCTCCATCTGATTGTTAGAGGCACAGTAACTACTTTTCATTATGGCCTTAGGAAATTTTAGTTACCTGCAGGGAAGAATTGCTTTCAGATATGCAGTTGCACTGGCCTTTCAACTTCCTTGTTGCTGCTGGGTGGGAAGGGAAATCAGCCTTCACCCAGGCTGTGAAATTCAGCTGCAGTTTGTGTTAAAGGACTGCAGTTGTCTTTCTGCCAGCTGAGGCTGGGATGTGTGAATGCCAGCTCCTTCCCAAAAGCTCTGCGGGCCAGCAGGAACAACGAGAGCCGCGTTCACTCATATCATGCCCCAGTACTGCTTTGGGGAGTGTTTACAGAGTGCAGCCCAAGTCCTGGTGGTTATTTCCAAGATAAATGCTCAAAGCCTCTGCCTCACAGTGGCGTGTGTGAATAGAAGAGCTGTCACTTCTCTTAGTTACAGAATTCACATTCTTACCTATGCAGAATAGATCCTTTTCTTGCACCAGGCAAGCACGCGTTTTTATGGACTTCAGCCATATCCTTCCTCTCTCTTTCCCTGTAATAATAATAATTGGACTAACAGCATTAGGAATGCTCTGCCTGAGCAGCTGTGTGCTGACACCCTGGCTCTGGATGAGGCTGAGGGGTTGCAGAAGTTGATAAATGTTAAATGCAAAGCCTGAATATCCCTCGCTGCTGATGAAGGGTACGGCAGTGGCAGCTTTGGCAGGCTGGGGTTCAGTAAGAGCTGTCCCATCCAGCTGCTGCTCGGCGTGCCTGGTGCCTGGTATTGGGAAAAGCAACAGGTCTGCTTTGCTTTCCTGTGAGGGTGCTGGTGATCAAACCTGTTTAGCATTTGCTCATTCTGTTTGTGAGGAACTTAGAATATTCCAGAAAAAAAAAAAAAGACCCCTAAACCAGGACATTGACATATATTTACTTTTATGATGCCTTTTTATCTCTGTTTGTTTGTGATGTTGCTTTGCCTCCAAGTGCTTTTTTCTGGTAGACATGAGTCTTTTGGCTAATGTGAGCAGAACAATCTTTGCCTATTCCATGGCAGCCCAGGGAGGCTGGCTGTGCCTCCCTCAGCCCCAGTGTGCTCCAGAGCACGACTGAAGGTCCCTGCCGAGCCTCGGGATTGCAGAGTTCCTTAGGAGATGTGTAGCATCACTCTGGGAGGTTCGGATGTGTTACAGGCCGGCCAGAAACGAGACATGGCCCCTGTTGTTGTTGTAGCAGAAGTGGTGCATTGTAACATGTTGCAGGGAGGATTGGAAACATGTGAAAGCTTCTCCTGGCAATTGTTTCCGTGTGCATCACCCCGAAGGGAGGGAATGCAGCGAGTACTTGTAGCAGTTTGGTGTTAAGCATGGAGCTGATACAGACCTCCTTGTTTTTCTTTAGGAAAAAGTGCTTCCTGGTGGAGAGCTGCCTGTGTTTTCACACATTTGACCCGGAAAGATATGCCTAACAGGCTTTCAACTCTTACCTGCTTTTACTACTAAATGAAGCATTTGATTTAAAAAAGGACCTATTGTTCAGTGTACTGTTCATCTTGAGCTGGCGTTTTCCCGTGTTGCACCACACATACTATGTGCACTGCAGCACTTGTCTGTCTTTTTTTTTTTTCTCTCCCTCCCCTACCTGCAAAACAGTGCAGTCAGGAAAATGGCTTCTGTGGGCTTCAAAGCAAGGATTAGATACTGTCACTGAGGCTGAGGCTGTGCAATACTTTGCTTAGAAAAATAAAATAAAATCGAAATTGCATTAAAATGAACCATTTCTGGTTTTCTTAGATATTCTCAATAGAAGAGCCTTTTAATGCATGTTCTCAATAAGTAGACTTTAAATGCAGGTTCCTCTTCTAACAATGTTTTCTGTCAGTGTTGCTCTGTTCGCTTGTGAAGTTCCCTCCTGTCCCTTTTTTGCACTACTGTTCAGGGTATTTCTAAAATCCAGCTATATTTGGCAATGCATCACTCTCTGTGTTACAGGGAAGTGATCACTCAAGGGATTTGGCAGAAATTAAATTAACTGAGGTCTTTAGAGAACATACTCAGAATGTCTTTTGAGAATACACTCGCTTCCAATGCTTTCTGCTGGAAAATAAAGTTGTGTTCTCTCCCGATTCTTTCTGCAGGGTGGACTTTATAGCGTATTTGTGTATTTAGTATTTTTCACGTTTGTGGAGTTTATCACTCTCAAAAACAAAACAAATGCTGAAGTGATAGACAGCCCAATTTTCTAGGTTGCTTAGAAACTGAAATGCATGCTGTAGTGTGAAAATACTCAGACAAAGTAAGGGAATGTTTATTGGAACAAACAGAAGATCCTGTGAAAGTGCACTGTGTAAATAATTAAAGCTTATGTTTATATTTGCTTGTGGAGCAGAGGGATACCTTCTACATAACTTTTCAGTAAGAAAATTCTTATTTTTCACACTTGATAAAAGTGTGTTGATGTGATAGGATGTGACTTCTCTAGTAAAGAAGTGCAGTGCTGCAGATTTTTGGATACTTCTTGAGATGGACCATTGGTCCTTTGGGGTACTTTTGAGTTTTGAAAGAGGAGTCATTATTCTTTGGCCCAGTTTAAGATCTGTTCCCCAAGTAACTAGGAACAAAAACTTTAGATTCCTGGAATGCTAGCACAGTGATCAAGCAAGACTGGATTTTATGAGTTTATCAGTCTTTTTAAAGAAAACTGAAGGTTGTTTGTAGTCTAAATAAGTTAGTTTGGGTTGTTTTTTTAAATAATTTTCTTTATTTTTATTCAAGATTTCAGCCAAGCAATGTCTCAAGCTGGCTCCTCACAGTTTCAGGAAGTCATTCGACAGGAGCTGGAGTATTCAATGAAAGTAGAACTTGATAAGATCCTTGCGACCGCACACTCAAATGAGATAGAGGTAAGGAGCACGGGTTGGGTGCTGCTCAGAGCATGAGAAATGGGATGCAGGACACTGAGGCAAATCTCAGAATGGAGATAAATCACAGATCTCCAGATCCTTATTTTTAGGATGTGCTCTGATCCTGTGTGGAAGAGTAGCCAGGATACAATGTCAGTAGGAGACTTTCGGTTCCCTCTAGACTGGGTGACGGAGTTATTAAGTGTTTAATCATCTTTAGTTATTAAAGGTTCTGTGTAATCTTCAGTGGATTACAGAAAGGGAGGGTAAAGCTGTTATCTTAAATGTTGGGCCAAATTGTAATGACAAAAGACTTGTTGTTTATCCAAGTTGGTTTTGTACTCTGAGTTTCAGTGAAAATGAGCTTTTGGTAACTTCTGGAATTTTATCTAAAGTTTAGCACATCTACTTGAGTGCTCATGAAATTACTCTCGTGAATAGATTGTACATCAATTTGTAGAAATGCTTCTGTGATTGAGTAGGTGCTCATTGAATGCCAGCATTAATTAATGCATTTCTTCTTTGTAGCACACTAAAAAGGATCTGGAAGGATTTAAGAAGCTATTTCATAGATTTCTACAAGAAAAGGGACCATCTGTGGACTGGGGGAAGATCCAGAGACCTCCAGAAGATTCTGTAAGTTGTGATTAAGTGATGGTGTGTAAGGAAAATAAAACTGATAATTGCTACTTAAGGCAAATGATGTATTCACCATTGAATGGGTCTGTCTGCTATGGTTCTATAAAACCAAGTAGGACAACACTTTGGGTTCTAACTGAGAAATAATTATTTGTTGACATATGCTGTATGTCTTCCTGAATATCAGGTTCTGCTTACCATATGTGTCAAGTTCTTTGGTATTATTTTGTTAGCTGTTCTGGGAGCAGGGGAACAAAATGGGACAGATGCCACCTCACCATTTGGTGCCTTCTCTGGAGGAAACCTGTGTTAGAGGGGAAGTAGGGAGGACCTTTGTTGTTCCCATTTCCCTTCTGCCTGTAGAAGAGGGTTGCACATCTCAGATGAGACTGTTTCCAGCAATCCTTTATGTTTAATAATTTGAAAGGGACATATGGCAAGTGGGCTGGGTAATAAAGCTCATTTAGCAACTTCTATAACCTGCAGCAGCTCAGCGAAAGTGAGGGATCTGGAACAAGGAGTTGACTGTAGGGGGTTTTGGAGCCTGATTTCCTAGTGTTGTCTATGTTGTTGTAACTTATAACCTATTTGAGCTGCTGCTGAAAAAGCACTATGTATTTTTTCAGCACTGTTTAGTACTGAAATAAATACTTCCTATTAAACCTAACCTCATTTTACTGATTCATCAGTGGCCTTAGGCTGTGCTTTGACTCTTGTGTAACGAATGGTGTAGTTGTGCTACGGATTCTTGCTTTTCCCAGCCTAGTGATCTTGGCATATTGCAGGAGCTCTGTGTGCTCCCAGGCCTGTGGTTTCTCTGAGGCTCTCTGTGTGCCTCAATCGAGGCTCTGTTCCCCATGAAAGGCAGGCTGTCCAGTCACTTCCAGAACAGATGCAGGGCTGCTCTGTAAAGCATTGAAGAATGATGCTGTTTTAGAGCAAGTCTAGGGTTTTTCCAAGGTTGAGTGTTTTCTTTTAACTTCAAAAACATGTGATGTCTCTCTTTTCTGTACTGTAACAGTGAACGAAGTGTTGCTTTGGAGAGAGAAGCCTGCCCTTAATGAAGAGGCCAGGGTGGGAAATTGGAGTTCTAGATAAGATGACTTACAAGGAAGGCTGAAGAAAAGGGGATTTCTTTCAGTGTAGAGGGGCTGAGACTCTGGGGGCATGATAGGTCTTTTAAATATGTAAGAAGGTAGTTAGGACAATCAAAGGAATAAACTGTTCCCTGTGCCAAGAGAAGGGATTAAATTACAGAAGTGTGATGTGAGTGAATGGGTGCTTTGTGGAGAGGAAGAGCTGCTGTCTATTTTTCAAGTTTTGCACACCTTCAGTGAAAAAATTTACAAGTTCTGTGAAGGTCTGAAAGTACCCAGGTAGGACATCTGGAGCAGATGTCAAACTGGAGGTTGTGGCAAGGCTCTGAAATAGACTGGGGGCATATTCCCAAGTATGGGGTATTCCCAGGCATGGCAAGCTGCTGAAAATGAACTAACTTCAGGTCACAGAGGGCTGAGGGGAGAATGGCAGAATTAGAAAGAGTATCTCTCTTATTTCCTTATGGCCTGTACTGCTCATTCTCTAATGTGTCCCTGTGCTAGGTAGCAAAATAGCTTTTGATGAGAGAGAGAAAGGTAAGAATTCTGCAAAATCAGTGACCTGCAAAATCAGGTGACTTCTGGTCTGATGAGATGCATGCATGACGGGAAGTGAAATTTTGCTTCCTAGCATGAACTCTAAATCAAATAACTGTGCTTGTTGGTAAGTGCCACAGAAGAGAGCTGGGGCAGAATATCTGCTAACAAACTTCCTTCCATGCCTTCTTCACTTCACAGTGAATACCCCTTTCTCTAGGGATACTTGGACTTCCTGATCCGACAGGACGTGGGTTTGAGTGCTTATGAAAACTGAGAGCAAAGATAAATTTCTTTGTTTTTTCCTTTCTCCTTTTTGCTGACCATATGATTTCTGTCTCTCCCTGCTGTGTCCACTCCCTCCTTTTTAATGCATCAGTCATGTTAGGGACATACTGTGGAAAATGAAGAGGGTTCCTCATAAGACACATTCCAAGGGATCTTCTCCCAAATTGTTCTTTTCTGAGGAGTATGCAATATGGAATTATTAAATAAAAGTTGATTTCATAAAGACCAGAATTTCAGAATTACTCGTCTAGCTAGTATGGGTAAGAACAGTGTGAGCTTTTAGGAGGGCTAAAGAGGGATAACTTCTGAAGGGCTGCAGTACTGAGTTCTTTGGGACAGATATCCATCTGTGAACACATATTTAGTTTGAGTGCTTCAGTTCCAATTTAGTTTTCTTTTCCCATAAAACCTCAGAGCATATTCTCCTCCTGCTCTTGTTACAACAGCACAGGGATTGGTGTATAGAAGAAGTGTTTGCTGGTAATCTTGCAAGTCCTTTATAATTGCAAGTGATTTATAATTGCCTGTAGGGATGACCTTGTTTTATGAGGTGGTGGGATGCTTGGCTGCTTGGACGATTTCACACTGCAAGGATCATGGCCTAGAAAGCACCAAATTCTTTGCAGTGTGTATTTATTTGCCTGTGATTGTTTTGGAGACTTGCCTTGCTGCTGGGAATTCTGGCAAGTCTAATCTTCAGCTGATCCCTAGTAGAGCAAAAGGCATATGTTGAGGTATCTATGTGCCTCTGTGTGTATAAACACACTGACATACATGTGTATCTGTAAACAGGCACACAAATCATCTGCCAAGTGTGGGTTTGTTGCTTTTTTATTTATTTCACAGCTTAAAAAAGTTCATGAATGTTGTGTGACTCCCCAAAGGGTAACAATTAGCATTGACTCCATGATTGCAGAAGGCTGATCAATTGTTTCATTGTTCTATCTTCTACTGTAAGTAGTAAGAAGCTCCTAACCCTTACAGACAGTCCCATACAGCTTTGACCTAATTGGTCAATCAATCCAAACATCATCCAGTGTCCAATTAAGAAATCCCCCTTTGGTGAACAATCTCCATAACACATTTCACGTGTGCACAACAGGTGCAGCAAGTGGAGATGAGAATTGTTTCTCATTCTGTTCTCTGATCTCACAGCCCTTCCCAGGACAATGTCTGGGAAAGTCTGTGCCTGCTCTCTGTGGCCAGAGAGCTGCTGCCACACATGAATAGTTTATTGGATATATGGCTTTGTCCTTTATGTGGGGAAGAGTGTTTCAGGCATTTGCCCAGTGCCAAGGGACAGTGCTGGGGGTGCTGTGCAGAAGCAGAATTTCTGATGAGACTTCTATAGGGCATCTAGTGTGTTATCTATTGTATTTGTCCTCTGAATGTAGCTTCTGCTTCTTCCTGAAGACAAGTAAAGTCTCCTATCAGTAAATTGAAACAGAAATTATTGCTTTGTAGTATTCCTGTTTTTCTCTGCAATGGGAGATTCCACCCCTGACCTCCATGTTTTCAGTGTAACAGCTTATACTGATGACAGTAACAGAAGATTGAACCCATTTCACACTATATTGGTAAACCTCTGACTTGTTTTTTCCTTCCAGATGCTTTGCTTTCATATGTCCAAAGGCTTACAGTGATAGCTCGCATAGTTAGCACCCATTACTGTTACAGTCTCCAGAGAAGAAAGTTCACTGAGAGTGCCAGTTAACAGGGAGAGGAGGTAAAGAATGTGGACATGGCAAGTGTAACTTAATCCCCTCGATGTAGATTACAGCCATCTGTTTGTTTGAATTGGAAGCAATAGCAAAGTCCTGCTGGGAGGCCTCTGAGAGAACTGCAGTGATCAAGTTAACCTCAGAACAGCAATGCAGAACCTCATCTGGGATGTAAAGAGAGCATCTGAAGCAATGTGAGTGTGAAAGGAGCTTGTCTATTAGAGCCTTTGTTTTTTTCTTCCCCAGAGGTTGGATTCTTGTCTGTAGCTCAGGTTGTCACCTCAGTGAGCTATATCATGAAGGAAAAGAATGAATGTTATGCCCTTACTCAAAAGCTAAATATCTTCTTAATCTTGAACTTTGGAAACAAGTTTTAAGGGTTCATAGAATTGTGGAATGGTTTGGAAGGGATCTTAAAAATTGTCTTGTTCCACGCCCCTTCCCTGCACAGGGACACCTTCCACTAGACCAGGCTGCTCCAAGCCCTACTGAACTTGGCCTTGGACACCTCTGGGGATGGGGCAGCCACAGCTTCTCTGGCTGAGCTGTTCCTCTGCTTTACCACCCTCAGAGTAAAGAACTTCTTCCTAAGATCTGATATAAATCTCACCTCTTGTAGTTGGAAACTATTCTCCTTCTCCTGTCCATATCAGCCTCTGTAAGGAGTCTCTCTTCCTCTGTAAGCTCCCTCTAGGTGCTGTAAGGCCTCCCAAAGGCTCCTCTTCCCCAGGCTCACCCCCAGCTCTCCCCACCCTGAGCTCACAGGAGGGCTGTTCTCTCTCTCTCTGATCACCTTTGTGGCTCTCCTCTGCACTGCTCTAACAGGTCCACAGATTTCCTGTGCTGAGGACTCCATGTTGGGGTGCAGCACTGCAGGTGGGGTCTCATGAGGGCAGAGACCTCTTAATGTGGTGCTGTTTCCAGAACTGTCCCTTGGTGCTGAGTAAATGTTTCCTCAGGCTGTAAGTACACATTAACTAATAGGGGCGTCCTCCTTTCCGGTCTGCCCACGGTGACAGCCCTGATGCTCATTCTGTCTGTCTCTGACAAACTCTTGCAAGCCTCCTTGCAGTAGGAGTGGGCTGCTGGAATCTGTTAGTCAAACTCCCAACATTGCCTCATCCAGGCTGTTCCAAGAAATCACTTCTGTGACATTGGCTGAAAAACAAAAGAAGCTGCATGTGTCATCTTAGAGCAGTCCCAAACCAGGGCTGCCAGGCTGTCTCAAGCAAGTGACACTGCAGCCATGCATCTGTAAGACATGGCATTCCTGCCCCTGGCTTTTCCTGAAGATTTCCCCATAAGCACTTACTTGTCAAGCACACAGTTCCAAACCCTTAGAGCAAGAATTGATTTTTATTGCTGTGGAGCACTTCTCCAGTTGTGTATGGGCTTGTAGGTATTGTGCATATCAGTGCCTGCACATGGCTGGAACTGCTGGATTGATAGCCCTGGCATCCAGCAGTCCTGGTGCTGCAACGTTCCTGCTGGAACTTGACTTTTTGACATTTGTTATTCTCTGAATTAAAGACCCTTCAAGATCCAGGACTTTATTGCCAAGTTGATGTTTCCAATGCCTGTGCCAGAAGAAACTGAAACATTTAGTGAGGCTGAGTCATAAATTTTGTGTTGTAACTGGTGAAACATCCAGTGAACTAAGTCCTTGATGGAGCTGTTACCTTCTTCAGGGATTCTACTCTGAACATCCTGCAAAAGCTGGTTTCAGGCATGATAGTGAAAGCATCAAAAGGTAGTTGGCACTTTAGCAAAAGCAAATGATTTTTGAGGCAGTCTGGCCCTGAACTGTGTGTCAGACTTTCTGCTTTTTGTGAGTGATGCAAGAAGAACACAGTGAGACTTGAAAGTTGAGATAATTTTTTTGGATGTTCAGACAGTGTCAGAACATCATGGATGTGACTCACATCCCACCCAGCTAAAGCTTGAGATGAGATGTTTTTCATCCATGTACAAGTCCAATGCAGGGTGTTCCTGACCTTGGAGGGGATGGGAAGCAATAAATCTGAGTGTAAGTCTCTGTATGTCCTGCTGGTAGCAGCATGTTCATTGAGCTTCCTGATGCACCTCCAAGACATTAAACCCAGGATTTATCATCTCCTTGTTAATGAGAAGAGCAGTATTTCAGGGTGCTTCAGCCTGAGCATAATCTCATAATTAAAATAATGTTCTAGCAGCTAGAATGCTACAGCACTGGAACACCAGGACTTTTCTTCAAAAGACAAGCACAGCAAGAGTCCACTTTCTGTGTGCTTCTGTTCCTGAAAAGTTCTTGGCGGTTTGGAGGAAGCTCCTGCTTGTGTCCTCATGAAATGACAGGGATTGTTGTGCTGTTTCTGTCCCAGCCATGACACCTCCACGTGGAGTTATCTTCTCTTGCAATGCATCCTATAGGCTTTGCAGATCCCATGGGCAGAATTTCTCTCCTGTGGGGGATCTGCCTGATCTGCTGCCCGGGGTGTCCCAGAATGCTGGAATTGCGCAAGGCGTCCTCTCTACGCCCGGTATCCCAGTGAGAAACATGACTCTTGTTTCCAGGGCAGTGTGAATTTCCATTTGAACCCCAGCCCTTGCCCAAAGCAAACACAGCTCTGAAAACTACTCTGTATGTACTTGGTTTTGGAAACCAGCTGTGGATCTTACACACCCCTTATCAGAATTAAAATAATGTTCTAGCAGCTAGAATGCTACAGCACTGGAACACCAGGGCTTTTCTTCAAAAGAAAATCCCTAAAAGGGCAGGTTAAAAGATAATTGTATTGATTCTAGTCTAACAGTTTTGGCATGATTCTTACTGTGGTATTGTTACCATTATTTCTTTGACTTAGGTGCTTTTAGGAAGGAGGCAACAGTTCCTAATGTGAGACACACTGTTCTTATGAGCCTGAATTTGCTCTCCATCATGAGCCCCAAATGTAGCCCAGACTGTTCTTAAACCCGTAGGAAACAGCTGTCAATGAGGTAGAAGACTTCCTGTAAGGTCTGTTATGAGCTGGATGAGCACATTCTGAAAAGAGCAGAATAAGAACTGGGAACTCTCTTCTACTCTGTATCATGCTGTCAGGAGAAATAAATTGCATCAGAATAGTGGCTGGAATGAGAATCAGTGTAGACTGAGTTAAAGAACCAACATTTTCCCAAGAATGTTGCCTTTGACAACCTCAGAGGGGAAAAAACAAAAAAATCTATGAGTTTAAGCTGCTCAGGGAAGGAAAGTTACATGTCTTGCATGTAGGGCCTGGGTCTTAAATTGTGGCCTGACTGGAGGGGGAGAGGGGCCATCCCGTGGGGCAGTGAGTCAGATGGTCCCCAAGGAAAACCCCTGCCCTTCTGCAGGGCAGGAACAGGGTTGTGACAAGTGGTGTAACTGGCCTGACTTCTCATCTGAATGAAGCTAATGCTGCCTGGTGTCACAAAGTCTTTAGAACCTCTTGAGCAAAGAGGTCATTATAGTAACAAACCAGGTTATTTGTATCATAACAAAACAGTTACTGTAGACTCACTTTGCAGATGTTCTTTAAAGTCATAAGGCATGTGAATAAATGTGGGTTTTATCACCAGATTGTAAGTTTTGAAAGTTTTTAGAGAAATCAATTTCTTTCCAAATATCTGACTGCTGGGTTTGGTTTTTTTTTTTTTTGTTCGTTTGTTTTCCCAGATCCAGCCCTATGAGAAGATCAAGGCCAGAGGCCTGCCTGATAACATTGCTTCTGTCTTGAACAAGCTGGTGGTGGTGAAGCTCAATGGTGGCTTGGGCACAAGCATGGGCTGCAAAGGCCCCAAGAGCCTCATCGGGGTGCGGAACGAGAACACCTTCCTGGACCTGACAGTGCAGCAGATCGAGGTAACGCTGCAGCAGCCAGCGCACACTGAGCTGCTCCTGCATGGCTTGCTAAGGGGGATCCAGTGGGGGCTTGCCAAAAGAAAGAGGAGAGGGAGGCGAGGTCTGGTGCTGGGTGAAGCAGAGAATTCCCACGAGAGGGACGGTGCAGTCAGCGACTGAGCTCTGTGCCCCTCACATGTGTCAGCACAAGTGTGACCCAGGCTGTGCACAGTGCCTGGACAGGGGGATCAGGAGCACAAGCAGTCACACTGCAGAGCTTGTCTGGCCTGGATAACTCCTGGGCTTGTTCCCGACTCCTCCAGCTGCAAGTTTGTCTTTTCAAAAAGGGATTTTTTATGTGCATTAGAACAAAGCTTTTCACAGCAGCTCCAAGTTCCTTCATGCATTTAAACTCTTGCACTGGAAGAGATTGTTGGCATTTTCCTCTGAAGAAAGAAGAGCAGAAGAAAATAACAGCTGCTGGTGTTGGGAGAGGACGTTTGGCTTATGTTTTTAATGCTGAATATTCCTCTTAGAGCGGATAAGGAAGACAGACAGTTATTAGAGTAGGAGGTGGGGTGTGCCTGCTCCCTGGTTTCTGGAGTGCCAACAGTTTTTGCCTCAGTGTGATGCTGTTTGGAGTGGCTCTCCCATGTGAGTTAGATGGTTCTATGACAAACTCAAATTTGCATCCAGCTGATGCAGCCCTTTCTCCAAAGCATCACTGTGGAAGTCTCTGACTCCACCAAAGTGTAATGACCCCAAATGCTCTAGCAGAGGAGGGTGAGCTGATACACAAAGCTTAAAATTCACTCAAAGGTCTTTCTCTTTTCCACCTGCCCCTTCTATTTTCAGTGAAACTGCTGTGATCTCTGATTTTTTTTTTTTTTGCCTTTGTTGTGCACATAGAAATGCTCTTATGTATTTCAGCTCCATGCTATAGATTCCCAAATAATTAACATGGTGACATTTGATTTATAATGTGCTCTTGATACAATTGTCCATCTCTGTCTGCTAAGAAAATGTGGAAGCGCTTTCTGTGCAGAGACAGTGTGGAAATGTCACCTTGACAGACTGCAATGATTCGATGGAAAACATGCCTTTTGTAATCAACAGTAGCTAAAACTTAAAGTGATCATTTTGTGGCATTGTGGTTTCAAATTTTAGACCTCAATGCAGGTTTAAAAACAAAGATTCACTAATTGAAGATACATTAATTAGTGTGGGTCTTATCTTTACAACTAACAAGGATTTATTTTCCTTTACCTGATTGATTATTCTTTTTGTAGCATAAGTGCATCTCTTTTTTTTCCTCATGCATTCATTATTTCCAGCCTGTTTCACCTAATTTCTTTCTCCCAAGATCTCAGGTGTCAGGAGTTAAAGCTAATAATACATGCTGAATTTACCATTTATTTCCCATCTCAGCATTTAAACAAATCCTACAACACCGATGTTCCTCTGGTTCTCATGAATTCCTTCAACACAGACGATGACACAAAGAAAATCCTGCAGAAATACAGTCACAGCCGTGTGAAGATATATACTTTTAATCAAAGCAGGTATCAAAAGACTTCTCCACTTGGGGTAGAAGAAAACAGCTTCTCCATAGTCCAAATGGGGTGGATTGAGTTTGAGGTGTCTTCTGTACCTGTGTTCAGTCTCTTTTGGGCCTTGTGCTGAGACTGAACCCAGGGGATTGGGTAGAGTGAAGGGCAATGTATTAAAATTGGGGAGAGGGGTTGTGTGGGCCCCAGTTTCCAAGAAATGTACAAATAGTGGTGTACTGGCTGCTGGCCCCTTAGTTCCTGAATTTGCTGTTAGTATCCTTGGGCTCTGGAGTTGTTCTCCTTATGGAGAACGAACTCTAGTCCAGGTGGCTGTTGGGGTCAGAGGGGTGTTGGATATGCTCTGGGCCTGCCTGTCAGAGGAAAGCTGGTTTGCAGTGTGGCCTGAGAACTGTGCCCTTACATCCTTGAGTAGATTGCATTCTGTAGCTTCTCAGTGACAGCTCAGAATGTGGGAGGGTCTTTCAGTTCAGAATACTCAGGAAAAGCACACCTCCAGAAGCCCAGGGAGCTGCACCTTAACTGTAATATTTTTATTTTATGCTATTCTGACACTGGTGAGGATGTAACAAGACCCGTTGTCCTCACAGGTACCCCAGAATTAACAAGGAAACTCTGCTGCCAATAGCCAAGGATGTCTCTTACTCAGGAGAGAACACGGAGTGCTGGTACCCTCCAGGCCATGGAGACATCTACGCCAGCTTCTACAACTCTGGGCTGCTGGACAACCTCATTGCAGAGGGGAAGGAATATATTTTTGTGTCCAATATAGATAATTTGGGTGCCACTGTGGACCTTTACATTCTTAACCACCTCATGAACCCACCCAATGGAAAACGCTGTGAATTTGTCATGGAAGTCACAAACAAAACCCGGGCGGATGTGAAGGTAAAGGGAGATGGGTGAGAGTCTGAGTGTGTTGGTGGCCATCTCCAGCCTCCTCTGAATCCATGGATTCAGGCATACACCCAGTCTCCTCATAGCTATTTTAGGCACCATTTAACACATCAGCTCAGATCTAATTTGAGATGCACAAAATCAGCAAGTTTAGGAAGTTGTAATTCATGGAACAGATTTGATCTGTGCTCTGGGCAGCAGCAGATGAGGACAGCCTGGGCTGGCCTGGAAGCATGAGGGATGTGCAGGGTGCAGGTCACAACCTCTGCACCTTCTCCAAACTCTCACATACACTGGGGGCAGAAGCTGGAAGCTTGAAAACAGCATTGAGGGCTGGGATGCAGCAGTTGTGTCTCAGAAAACTGCCTAAGCCACTTTCAACCCTGCATTGCACAGCTGCCCACCTGGTCCTGCCCTAGCCCCTGGCTTTGTACCAAGACCAGGAGTGGCATTTCTCAGAGGTTTATGGCATGTATCAAATACTTGTAGCCTGCCGTGATTTGTCCTGCTACTGTGCTCTGCCTCCCTCCTTTTGTATGTGAGAACAAGATTTGGATTTTCTCTGTATTCATTTGGGAAGCTCTGACTTAACCCTATAAAACACAGCAATGCACTGTAAGAATACTTAGATTTAATTTACCTTTTGCTCCATCATCTGACAAAGTACTGCTGAGGGTGACTTTTGACAACAGCAGCATTTGTAAAATATTCTCAACAACCTTTGTTAAAGGAATGAACGATTTTGGAGTGCTGAAATATGATTGTTGGGCAGTCCTGACTGTACTTTAAACATGCTCTATAATTAGTAACCTGGTAGCTGGTTACTAAAAACAAGATGTGTGTTTTCTCTGGGGTTCAACATCAAATGCCAACAGATCAGTGCAGCTGCCTGTGTTGAGGGGAAGATTTCTCTGGCTTCTCATGAACAGGACTTAAACCCTCTCACTTGCCCCTTGCAGGGTGGCACGCTGACGCAGTACGAGAACAAGCTGAGGCTGGTGGAGATAGCTCAGGTCCCTAAAGCACACGTGGATGAATTCAAGTCTGTGTCGAAGTTCAAAATATTCAATACCAACAATTTGTGGATAGCTCTGTCTGCAATTAAAAGGCTGCAAGAGAAGAACGCCATTGACATGGAGATCATTGTTAACCCAAAGGTAATCAGCTGGCAAGGGTTTAGAGAACACTGACCCAGACAAACTTTTAGTTTCTGGGTGGGTAACAGGCACTGCTCCCTCACAGAGCCAGGCTGGGGGCATTGGGTTCCAGCTCTGAGTGCCAGGACCTGCTCCACGTGTTCACGTGAGTTTTCTCTTCCAGACTCTGGATGGAGGCTTGAACGTTATCCAGCTGGAGACCGCAGTTGGTGCTGCTATCAAGAGTTTTGAGAACTCTCTGGGGATAAACGTCCCTCGTAGTCGTTTCCTGCCTGTGAAGACCACCTCGGATCTCTTGCTCGTGATGTCCAATTTGTACAGCCTTAACGCGGGGTCTCTAACCATGAGCGAGAAGCGTGAATTCCCAACAGTGCCTCTTGTCAAACTGGGAAGCTCCTTCACAAAGGTAAACACCCGGTGCTCAGCTCTGAATGAAGACACAGCTCATAGCAATAACTGAGTGAAAAGAGATTTATCTACCTCTGCCCACCTGGGCCTTCCCTTTTGCTCTTTGTGAAGGCTGTGAGAATTCAGATACTGGCTGTGCATGCTGGCTGCTCCTGCAGCCCTCAGCTGAGCTGGCTGCGGGAGCTCCCCGGAGCTCGCCCAGCCCTAGGGGGCAGCCCCCCTACTCACATTTGTTTCTAAAAGAAATCACAATTACAAAGTAGCAACTTTTGTATTGATGCAGATGTAGGTTATGGGAAGGTTCCTGAAGAGTATTCAAGAGGCTTCTCCCATGCTTGTCTTAATCCAGGGATGGCTTTAATACTGTTTATTTATTTTCTCTTTCCAAAAGGTTCAAGATTACTTGCGGAGGTTTGAAAGTATTCCAGATATGCTGGAGCTGGATCATCTCACGGTTTCAGGTGATGTTACATTTGGAAAGAATGTTTCATTAAAGGTGAGTGTGCAGTGGGGATGCTGCTGCAATAAACCTGACTGATCTCTGCTCCTTGGCAATTGATCCTGAGGCAGTGCCTGTACACACAGTCCATAGGAGCACTCCTGGGAGTTGGGTAACAGGCCCAGAGATGGCAGAGGCCATGGCTGGACAGTGACCCTTGTGATGGGGTGCAGGATGCTGCTGCCAGAGCTGCTGCTCCATGCAGGCCCAGGCTGAGAGGACATTTATTTATGAACCTTGAAAGCACCACAGATGTCACATCTCTGTTCAAACACTGCTGCCACCTCTGCCCTTTGGCTCAGTCCCAACTCCCTTCCCAGGCTGGCCTTACCACCCCTTTTCAGGCCCTTTTGCAGCGCTTTGGGGTTCTCAATTTATTAGTAAATGTTGGAGCTGAGCAAGTTTCTCTCAAATTCTTCCTTAGGATCTTGATAGTCCTGGCAGCACCTGCAGTTCTCTAGGGCAGTTTGGCAGCTGCCAGGGGTGGAAGGTGGTACTGCATCACCTGGCACAGGCTGTGGGCTCTGAGCTGTCCCTCTGTCCCCACATTTGCTGTTCAGCTGGAACAGGAGCCTTCCTGGGCTGGGGGAAACATTTTTCCACTTCAAAGCAAGCAGACAAGAGCCCTTAAAGTAACCATGTCTTCAACTAAGTTACCAGTTCAGCTTGTAGGCCAATGGGCTCTAGCATGGTAATTAAGAGGTTCCAGTAATGCTTGTTTAAAACCTTTGGTCTGGAGAGAAAGGACCCCCAAATATGTATGCAGAAACAATACAACTAAATGCATTCAGGCTCTGGCTGTGGTACAGCTGACACTTGACTGCTCCTCCAAACAACCTATGCCCTCCTTCCACATCAACAGGTAACAGGTTTCTGAACCCTTGTTTCCTCTTCTGTCTCCCCAGGGAACAGTCATCATCATTGCAAACCATGGTGACAGGATTGACATCCCAGCTGGAGCTCTACTAGAGAACAAAATTGTATCTGGCAACCTGCGGATCCTGGACCACTGAGTCCAGGAGAGGGCACGGTCAGGGCTGGGGCTGCTGTGCCCAACCAGCCTTGTCGTGGAAGAACCTTTTAAGCATTAGAAATCTAAGTACACAGAGGGCCTATGCTTTGTCATCTTCACAGTACCCTGCAGTATTAATTTAAAATTAATTTCTCTTGCTTATCTTTAAGCAGCCACATAAGCGCCATGGATGTGCATAAGTAATGCTTCAGTCCTAAAGAGATTCTGTAACTCAGTTAATACAACCTTGAAGTGCAATACTGTTTGTCTTGCGGGAAGATGGACAGATCCTCTTTGATAAGAAGTTCAGAGGCTCGCCCTCGACCATGCAGTAGTTTTGAATTGCTTGTAACTGCAGAAATAAAGCTGTGAAGCAATACAGGTGGGACAACATGGTTGGCAACTCCTGTGACATTTTAGGAAGGCACAGTTGAAAACCAAAAGTTTCACTACTGCTAAACAGGCTCTTAAAACCCTGTATTTCATGTGCTCACAAGCTGTAGCCCTCTTCAACCCCCCCAAACTACAAGTGGGATGTCCTATCCCAGTTGTATGTCGAGGTACTGGGGTAAGGCTGTCAATACCTCCATTTCCGTATCGTGAGAGTGGGAATCATCCGTGTTCCAAACTTGCCCAAAGAATCCAATACTTGAGAAAAATGCCTCAGTAGCCACGTGTGGTCTTTGCTTTTTCACATCCCATTTAAGACTGGATCTCCTGTCAATATCTTAATCTTTGATCTGCCCTTTTTTTTTCAATAAATGGATCACGTTGACGACACCTATGTTGATATTGTCACAGCCATGTATGTTAATTTATCTCCTCTTGAGTTTCTAAATTTGTACAGGAATCGAAATCCCTGTCCTGATCACTATTGATTTCTTAATGTTTCTCTTGTATTTACATGCAGACAACTTTATTTTATAAGCTTAGTATAACACTGGTATGTATCATTAAAGAAGTTGGTCTTTAAAAACAACTGTGATTTTAGAGCTTTATTTTGACTGACAATGAATGACACGTGTTATGCTACCAGGTCAGCACGCCTGGTTGAGGGCACCACAGGCACACACACACTGCAGCAGAGACCATTCCATCAGACATGATCATCTCAGGGTTAGGCACTCGACTGGGGTCAGGTACAGAGGGGTGAGGTGAGAATCACAGGCACTTGTACTGAGCACTGGCAGCCTCCAGTCTGTTAAAGGTAGGATTAAAAACTCCAAAAGAGATGGATTTCAGCTGCACTCTCCTTAATGGTGCAGCCTTTTATAAGCAGCCTAAAAACTTTAAAATTCTTCCTGCCCGTTCTTTGTGTCCCTGTCCCTCCCCTCTGGCAGAGGTGTTGGGCAGCTGGAGGTGGCCATCCTTACACCAGCTTTCTTCCCACCTCCCACTTCCCCCACTGCTACCCTGTCACTGCCAACCAGGGTCAGGTCACTCCTCTCCCCCACAGGAACAGCTTTGAGGAACTGGCCCTTGCTTAGAAAATCTTGTCTTCAGATTTTAGGCCCTGAGAAATCCCCTGGAACAAGACTGCTCCCTAACAAAGCTGAATCCTATATGCGAGCAATCAAAAGACATTTATTTATATAAAGTTCTGTAAAAAAATAAATTTTAGAACAGCATAGTTTCATAGAGAAAAACATTTTCTACAGAGTTCCAACTGCAAGATTTTTATATTGTACCATCATTAAATAAGGTGGGACACCATGTGAATTTCATTGCACTAGAAGAAATGCAAAGCATCTTTTTAATATAAAGATATACAGAGCATTCTAGACAACTACAGCTGTGTTACAGCTATGTGTTCTTTTGGATTTGGTCCAAAGAAACCTGAGTCTGTTTCCAGAGAGAATGAAAAAACATTGCACAGACAGCTGATCACTTGTTTCTTGCTGAAGGACACTGGAAGGATCTCTCCCTGCAGCTCCCTCTGAGTCTAAGCTCCCCGACTCAATCCTGCCCTTCCTGGGGCTCTGGGCTCAAGCATTCACCTCACCATGTCACGCTGCTTAGAAGAGTCAGTCTGTTGTCAGAGCCAAGTGACTGCTCCCAATGGATTATCACCTCTTCTGCTCCCAGATTTCAGCCATGTTTAGATCTAAGTTGTTAAGGCCTTTCAAAGCTTGAAGGTTTCCAGTGTAAAAAGCCACATCTGAAGTAACCAGCCTGCAGTGAAACACACGACAAGATTAGAATGTGACCCCATCACATCCACCTGGAGCGCCTGGACAAGCAGACAGGGTGTGTTGAGGCACACAATTGCTACAATACATGTTCAAATCCTATGCCTGGATTAGATATTTGAAGTATCAGTTCAAAACTCAATGCTATGGATGTGGTTTATTTTACAGCAGTGATCATCCATAACAGGATTACTGCTGGGTGTAAAACTAGTTCTAGGGAAGGGAGATCAAACCATGAGTTCAGAAAACTCAGCAGGAATTAGGCATTTAAAACTTCTATTCTCTTGCTGTAATCCCAGGCTTATCTAGACTTAAACTCCCCATTCCATTCCAACCAAGAATATTAATTATTGCAACATTAACTTCTGTATTCTAGAGGGTAACAATTCTATGATTCTAGCATTAATGTAAAAAGCAACTGAACAGCACAACAGCTGTATTGTTTTAACAGTTTATACAGAATTAAAATCCCTCAGATACTGTTGAAACATGTCAGGGATCGTGATGCTTCTTGCTAGCAAGAGGTAGGAACAGAAGGTGCATTGACATAGCAAAAAAGTTAACCAGGATTCACTGGACTGGATTTTTACTATTATTACAGAAACAAGCAGTTTAATGAGGAGAATGAGGATCAGAAAACCATATTAAAAATCTGGTCAGTGAAGATAGCTCGAACAACAGCAAGTGCCATCCAAGGTTTGATGTTCCCCTTGTCAAACAGCCCCAGCTCCCTAGGAGATGTGTCTGAAGTACAAAACTGCTGCCATCAGACAGTCCTGGGCCAGCTGAGACCTCCTGATTGCAGGGAAACACCCTCAGCAGGTCACCAGGAACTCCTGCCCCAACCCTTCTATCCAAAAGGGATCCAGGCCACGCAGCCACAAGGACAGAACAAAACCAGCAGCACAGGATGAAGAGAGCACAGCACCGTGTGGGGCTGGAAATGCCAGTGAGAGAAACACTGAGCACAGCCAGGGCCTCACTTCAGCTGGGGCTGCAGAGGATACTCTGTGAGCTTGGTTACTAACACCTTTATAAATACCAAAGGCAATGGAATGTCACACCACGAGTACACAGAACCAGTTCAGATAAACTCTTGCACGAAGTACAAGGAGGAATGCACATAAACAGGAGAAGCAGCAATAAACTGGAAAGGAACAAAACTTTCATTGCAGTCACACTTGAAGCATTATCAACTTTCTTCTCTGACTCCTGCAACCTAAGACAATCTCTTCTTGCATGTGGGTAGGCCCATGAGTTTCATTCACCCTTGCTACACTGCAAACACATCACTGCCCCCAGGTCATCAGGAACAGTTAAAACTCCACTGTTTCAGGGGACAATCCATCTGACAACAGAATTCAGCCTGCAAGAGGCTTTTCCTGTGAGGTGGGGACAGCAGGCACAGCCAGGCACCCTCTCTCAGGACAGGTACCGCTGACCTGTTTGGGGATGGAGTGGGCTGTGGTAGGGAAGGGGAAAAGCTGTGAGCATAATCTCTGTTCCAGATCTAGTTCTGCTCTAAAAACCATTCCTGCAGAGCTGCCCACTGCACAGATGAAATGCTGCTTTCTCCTATTTTTACTTTGCTAGCATCATGAGTCACCATCTACATTTCAAAATTGCTTCAGGAATCACACAATTCCTGCTAATTAAACTGTGGCTGCTGCTGTCACACAAAGGGAGAGAAAGCAATCCATGAGCTGAGGACAGCTACCAGCAGGTTTCCAGTCGGACAATGTCCAGCTCCCAGTCTGTTACCAAGTGGATTGCACTCCTAGTCACTGTGGAATGGCACAAGTCATGCCCTTTACTGTAAGCAAGCTCCAAATGGGACATACTAAAACATGGAGCTGTGATTCTGGAATCATGACTTCCTTGCAGAAGATGCCCTCCCAATGCCTGCTTATTCAATCAGTGAAAGGAGAAAAGAGCCCCAGCTCACCCGTTCAGGGGTCCTCCATCATTGACCACATTGAGGTGGGCCAGCTGCCTCTTCAGGTGGAGTTTGTAGCTTGCGTTAATTCGTAAAAACAGCATCTGGAAGAAAGCAGAGTAAGGAACTGTGCCCATGCTCACATGGCTGCCTCCAAAGGTGAAACACACTGCCAGCACCCTCAGTCACTGACTTTTGGTTTTGTTTCTGCAACTCACGTTGTTCCTTCCTGTCCTTAAGGTTTGCAGCTCTGCAGTAGCAATGACTGCAGCAAACTCCTGCAAAAGCACGTCTGGTAAAATTTGGGTGTGTAATACATTTAGGGACTTTTGGAAGCCACTGATTCTGAGCAGTGTTACAGAATAATCCTCTCAGAGGGCTGCACTCAAGCCTAAAGTGTTGCCATTTACATAGCATTTCAGCACTAATTCCTGGATTGCCATCCCTAGACATTAAAAAGCAACTCAAAATCCTGAAATCCATTCTTTTTGTGTACCTCATTGCTCTCCCAACACACTGGAATACTTCCTTGTATTCCTTGTAGTTCCTTGTATCAGCCCAAGCTGTCCGTGTGACTGCTGCCAAGCCCTTTAACGTGTGGGTTTCACCAGGACTCAAAAAAGAATTCCCTCTCCCCGGATAAAGTCTCAATTGCTCCCAAGGCCATGTGCAAGCGAGCTGTGAGATGAAGCTCAAAAATAACATTCACCTGAGTTTGCTCCTCAGGAAGGAGATCATATATAGCTTCATGCATCTTTGCCATTTGCTTGCAGATATTCCTGAAGCATGCTGAAGGAACAGGGGCTTTCACTTCATACTGCAAATAAACACACAACCAGTTAACTCCTTTCTGCCACTTTAAAATGGTTTATGTAGGAGAGCTCCTAACAGCCACCTGGGGCTCTGCTTTGCTAATGACATCAGGAATCAAGATCCATTTAGCACACCACAAATTAAAAGGGTGGCTGGGCATGACCTGATCCAGCCAGGAGCTGCAGATGCAGGTTCTGTGGCTGTGAGCTGGCCCTCTCCTTCAGACTGGTACAAGCCAAGGACAGACAAGCACTTCTGCCTCTGAGAAATGTGCCCCTTGATACTTCCCCAGAGAAAACTGCTTGTCTAGGATCATACATATCCAAATTTCTGAAGGATCAGGGAAACCATAAAGAAATGGAAACTCCTGAAATCTCATCTATCTGCCACTAAAAAAAAAAAAAAAAAAAACCAAACCCAACCACATCACATCACAGCCCCACAAGAATATTGCACAAATACCTTGGAAAGCAGAGTAAAAAAAAAAGTCCCTCCTCCCAGTGCCTGAAATTCAAGAAATAAGGCACTGGAAAACACCAGATGGCAAGAGATTTGCTACAAAGGGAACAAAATTCTTATGTTCCCACTCTGGATAGGGAGGATCTGAACAGGATTTCACAGACACTGAAAACCCATCCCAGGAACAATGAAGCCAGCTCTGCAGCTCCAGGTGGAGAGGCTGTGCCATCACAGCCTGGGTGGCACACTGGCAGGTCACCTTTGGGAGGGTGACACTTCCCCAGGGAGCATTGCACAGTCAGGAAAGAACCAAATCATTGTAACTACATCATTTACAAACTGACTGGAGGAGATATCTGCTGTCATGCAGGCCTGAATTGTAAAAGAGAACAAAGCTTGTCTGAGCACAAGAGAAAAAAAGAAATGGGGAGTTTTGAGAAAGTCTTTACAGAAAATACAAACCAATGACCTAATTCTGACAGAAGAAGTAGCAGAAAAAAATGCTTTCTGTTCCAGGAAACAACCACCAAGCATGAGGGATCAAGCATACCTCGAGACAAGGAAGTTAAGCAAGAAATTGTTTCCAATTTCCCAGCATGTTGTTAAACCAGAGGGAACTGGGAGGCTGCAGCAGTGGCTCTTGCATGATTACAGCCACACCCAACTCTTCTCATTGTCATAGGGAAAATCAACAGCCCCGGGAAGAACCCCAAGATCTCCTGGCCATTTTTACGTGCAGCTGAGGTCAACAGCTTTAAAACCACAAGGGATGAGAAAGAACCTCACTGCTCTTCTGCCCAAACAGTCACAAGCCAGCAAGTTCCAAGAGAAGCTCAGAATTCGTACTGGATTTTTTCAGTCGTGGTAATGAATGAGCCTTTCCCATTTGCTGAATTTATTATTTCCACTGTTCAATAACCCCATTCCTGTTGTATTTCCCTGCCAAAGGCAGCTGTTGGGAAGTGTCCATGCTGCTGTGAACTGCCTTGTCTCAGTGGCACTGGGTGACACAGCTGCCATGCCATGGAGCTCCCAGGGGAAGCACAGCCTGGAAATGCAGGAGTAACTTGCTACCATTACCCAGTGCCAGGTCAACATCCTGCCCACTGCACCAACTGCTCACCTCCTACAGAGCTGGAATTTCTGGGCTTGAGGTGTGCCAGGCACTCACTGCTATGGAACTCACTTGTGGAGATTTACACACCTCAGAGCAGCTGACCACTTCATCCACAGGACACTGAAATAGTAGGACTCAGAAAAACACCTGAATCCAGAACACACTGGCATGGTTGTACTGACATTCCTATTTGCAAACGTCCTGGGTTTGTGCTCTTCACAGCCTTCAGTACCAAGATTTCATTTTTTAGGAACAAGATGAGCCAAATGATGGCATGTGCTAGGAATGGAAGCAAATCAACCATCCTTTGGTCCTGGGCTCTGTGGACTGCATTCATGTGGAACAAGCACTGCCACTCAGCCTTCAAGAAATCTAAATCCTGTGTCAGCTCCCAAAGGGACAGTGGACTGTGAAGATGGAGGGACAGTAAGAGATGAGCTCTCACTAACTGCCATCAAGTACATAAATTGAATTCCTGCTTTGTTGTGGGCTACACTTGATTAGTATCAATAATGTAAATTCTTGCATTTGTCTTTTATTCTCAAGAGATCCAGTGACCAAACAGCCATGTTACTTCTCATAATTTATGTGGAACAAAACCCCCAAAAACCAGCAGACCATTTTGGTCTTTAGAGAAGCACATAAACACATCTTTTTAAAAAAGTAAACCCAATAGGAGTGGGAAATTGCAATTTAAATGCCTTTTTTTTTTCCCCATCCTAAGTTTAGGCAGCACTACTTGACAGACCAAAGAAACAGATGAAATGAAAAAGCACAACATAAAGTAACAATACAATAACAGAAACAGCAAGGAAGACAGAAATGCTGCCTGTTGCAACTGCTCCACTATAGCTCTCATCAGCCTGTCCCCAGCCTGTGTTCCTGTGCTTCTACTGAGCTCCTTGAAGGAAGATATAGGCCCAGGCCAATCAATCAAATTTGTCATTAAAAAAGGAATTAATCCCTGCCATGAAACAGCTTCTTTTTCCCCCAAAACCCTAAGATCCAAAGCACAGCACTAAGCTTTGAAAGGTCATGCACTTTATGTATCTGTGGGTCAAGGATGTGTGTTCTACCCTGAGGTGACCCAGAGCAGATCCAGCCCAAGACCACCCTGCAGCACTGTTCAAACACCAAAACACACCAGGAGTCCTAATGCTGCTCCAGAGCAGGAACTGCTGAGCACAGACCTCCAGTTCCCAGGCCTGCAGCCCAACAGATGGGCTGGTCCTTCCCCTTCAAAACTCTTCCTCCTCAGCGCTTTCCTGCTGTTTCCTCAGGTGCCGGAAATGCTGCCCTCGCCGTTGGAAAGAGCAGGAAATGGGATCTGCTGAGCCTGGCTGCACACAAGAGCTGTCAGTGGTAGGAGGGCACTTCAGCTCCTCAGCACTCGAGCATCTGTGCCAGCCACAGCATTGCCATTCCTGCTGAAACAGCCAGTGGAACATTTCACTTTCCTGGGAATGAAGGTGACTGACACTCAGGTAGCAAATGTGAACGCAAGACACATTCATGAGAACAGCACAGAGCTTTCCATCTATATAATTAAAAGAAGTTCAAACAAGGCCTCGTTAGGAAAGTTTAAGACTCCATTTGAAACATCTAGACTGTATACAATGAGACCTCCAGTTGCAATTCAGAGAGTGTACAATTATTTCCATAAATCATTACCTTGGATAATAGTTTGTCAAATAAGCTATCCATTATGGCAACGAGCTTTGCTGAAATTTCAGCTATGTGGTCGTGATAATCCTGTAAGGGAAGAAAGCAGTTTTCATTTTCTAGTGGAATTCATGTTCTTCAGAGCACAGTTGAAAAGCCGAACTCTGTGTTTCAGGAAATGCCAGAAGAGTTACCTTTGTGATGTGGTCAAAATGCCTGAGCATGCTGAACTGCTTCGGCTGCAGCCGAGCTTCAAAGTGAGCCCTGATAATGGGAATGTAGTGTACGATGAGCTGGAGGCAACGTGAAGAAAGGGCTGTGAACCCAGGAGGAGAAATAACAGTTATTGCACAGAAGAGTCATTTCTGTATGGACTGTGTCTCCTGTGACATGAGTAACAGATCTGACACAACTTCACATGGTGGGCTTTGGTCTGTTCTAAAAGCATGGAGGTACATGTTTGTTTCCCCAGGAACGCCCCCTCCCCCCCATGAAGGTGCCAGGCTGGTACCTGGCAGCTCACACCCAGCCTGGTAAGATGGGATAAAGGACTGATTTTCCAAGAGGCTCCTTGAGTGTTTACTTGGCATTTTGAGCCCTGAGCACACACAGACATCGGGGAGATCTCTAAAGGCCTGACTCATCAGCTACTTAACCTCAGCAACCACATTCTCAAGGCAGCAGTGTTTCTGCTGCAGTGGTGTACAAAACACCCTGCCCTGCCAGCACTGACCTGCCCTGAACCTGCTCCTGCTGCAGCGCCAGGAGGATCCCAAAACCAGGCTTCTCCCAACTCCAACAGGGCCTGAGCCAGCAGCAGGACATGCACTGGTGCCAGTGTGGTCACCACACAGGCCTAACATTCTGCAGCAAAAACCTGACCCAGCTGTGGCCCACAGCTTCTCAACCCATTCTCATCAGGCTGCTCCCTTTCCAAAAGGGAAATGCCGACTGGTCATTTCACAGACTGATAATTTCAGTTTCTCACCCTGAAACATGGAAATTCTAAGTTTAAATGCCTGCTCCAACTCATTGGTCAAAGGCTCTTAAATTTCAGGAGAAAGTTTAAAAGTACACTCCAGGCAGGTAACTGGCAAGGTCTTACCACCCTCTGTGCCCACACACAGCCCCACAACCCAAACCCAGCTTATCACACATATTTAGGGCTTTTCTGCACTTGGGTTTTTTAACAGGCAGGGGAACAAGTTTTGACATTTTAAATACAGAAATCCATACCTAGGTTTTTTGTAGTGATTGTTTTCAAGCCAACAACTTGTAATGCACCGGCTCCAAGCACTAATTGGCAACTTCTAGAGTTGAAATACTGTGAGAAAAAGAAGAACAATGAAAATGTATGTTGACTTTTTATCATCTACACAAATCCACAGTTTAGAAACACCATCAATAGAATTTTGCAAGATTAACTAAGTCATTATGAAGGCCAGTTCCAGAGCTTTACTACTTTTCCTCAATGGAGTAGACATGTAATATCGGAGTGGAAAACATCAAGATAAAAGGTTTCTGCTCAGGCTCTCTTCTCCACTGCTGATGTTAAAGGAAACTTGAAGGCACTGAGACTCCCTCCTGCTGAGGTGACTGAATCTATGTTTGTAACACTATGGAATACTGGATTTCACAAACAATGCACAGAAGATGAAAAGCCAATTCTGTAAGAATTCCAGGTATAGTGGACAACTCATGCTGAGATTTTCTTAACTTACTTCCAGAAAAAAATAAGTTATCATTAAAAGAACATAGGCCAACAAAGCCTCTGGACAGTAAGACAGTTGCTATCAGCAGGTTCTGTCTTACACTGGAATTCTGCTTCCTCAGCCAGCTTGAGACACCAGATATTCCAGACCAAGCCTGGGTGATGCAGCAAAAAAGCCACTGCTGCTGTCCCCAACTCCTGCACTGAATGTAGAGCAGAAATCCCAGGGCTCATGTTTAAACAGAACTGTCTGTTGACATTGAGAGGCAAAACTTAAAAAGACCTGACCCTTTCTCATACACCTGAAGATGCAGAAGAAATTGTGACAAGGCTGCCCTGCAGCTTGTGTCTGCCACACAGAGAACTGCCCTCACAAAGATCTCCTTTTTGAGGGCAGGGGCATTATTCTGCTTCATAGGTCTTTCTTCACAATAACACAAGAACAAACCCAAAATTCCAACCCTCCTTATGTAAAAAAGGGAAATAATTTTCTGGCTGTTGCCTGGTGTCAGTCACAACAAGCAGGCCCACAGAGGCACCATGAACCAGCCCCCAACTCTGGGCTGCCAGAAGGGAGCATCCAGGGCTGGAAAAGCAACCCAGACCTCATCCCACAACTGACCCAGAGCCAAATGTGGCCCCTGATCTGAGAGAGGCAAAACCTCCACTGCCCTCAGACAGGGCAGGGCTGAAACTGCCTCACATCCACTTCTCTTCTCCAGAAAGCAACAACTTTCCTTACACCTCTGTGTGGATTTTTAATAGAATCACTGAGCCACAGGCTCACATTTTTGGGAGATTTTTTTCATGAAAAGGGGTTTTTTTCATTATTTTTTTCATTTTAGGGATTTATCCTGGAATTTTGGGGGATTTTTGTAAGATTTTTAAAAAATATTTTTCCTCAAATATTGCATAGATTTTCTGGATTTCTTTGGAGATTTTCCCTATAATTTTGGGGCTTTTCCCAGCAGATTTTTAAGGCTTTTCCCGGAATTTTTACCAGATTTTTCCTGGAATTTTTGGTGGATTTTCTGGAATTTTTGGGGGTTTTTAGGGTGATTTTGGGATGTTTTTCCTGGAATTCTGGCCCTTTTTCCTTGATTTTTTTTCAATACTTTTCTGGAATTTTCAGGGTTTTTTTCCTAAAATTTGGAGGATTTTTGGTCAAACTTCAGGGGGTTTTCCTGTAATTTTGGGGAATTTTCCTTCAAACTTAAGAGAGTTTTTCATGGAGTTTTTTGGAGATTTTTCCCTCCACACATTTCACACAGCCTAAGCTCCTCTGAGGCATTTAGCTCAGGTTAGTGCTGACTGTGAGGCAAACCATCAAAAACTTGGTCTGTAAAGGGTGCTGGCCACACGTACTGTCCCTGCCTTTTGTGGCAATGACTGTTCCCAGATGGCCTGGTGCAGACAGAGCAGGGAGGGAGCCTGGAACAGAGCAACACCTCCTCCTTGTGCCTGCTGGGAGGAAAGCATTCCTGCACCCAGCCAGGAGCCTTCTCCTGTCTGCACCACCTGGGCAACCCCAGTAATTCCAGCCACGTGTGCCTCTCACACCACTGAGGGGCTGGAGTTTGCCCAGAGAAGGATCTGGAACACAAGTCTCATGGCTCAGGGAGCCAGGGGTGCTCAGCCTGGACAAAAGGAGGCTCAGAGGGATCTTTTTGTTCTCTACAACTCCCTGACAGGAAGGTGTTGCCAGGTAGGGGTCAGTCTCTTCT